>NC_090265.1:631636913-633110663 GCF_040414725.1 Anabrus simplex | reverse complement strand
AGAACAAGAATTGTCCAAGGGAGGTTGGATGGGAAAGATGAGGGTGAGGTGCCTTAACACAAGTAAGCCAAAGGAACCATGGTTGCCAACCAATGCTCCCAAGTTGAGATCGCTTGTTACCCCTTTTAATTGCTTCTCATGATAGGTAGCACATGTGGGGAGTACAAAGTGATTTGGAATGAAATTGGGGCTACAACAAGGAATTCTACTGTCACCACTGCTATTCATAATGGTTATGGATGAAATTGTAAAGGAAATTAAGGAAAAATATAGACAGGGAGCTGAAGGTAACAAAATTCTCTTTGCAGATTATATAATGGAATAGGGAGCAGACAGAGAAGAAATATAAAGGCAGTTGTACATGTTGACAGAGATTATAGAAAACTATGGAAAGATCAGCATGGAAAGGAGTGGAGTGGAATGGTGTTGAATAGAGGAGAAAAGGGAAAGGATTTATAAAAATATGGGGACAAAACTTAAAAAAATGTTAAGAGGTTGAAGTACCGGGGAAGCGAACTAATGCTTTTTTTTTTTTTTTTTTGCTTTACGTCGCACCGACACAGATAGGTCTTTTGGAGACGATGGTACAAGGAAGGGCTAGGAGTGGGAAGGAAGTGGCCGTGGCCTTAAGGTACAGCCCCAGCATTTGCCTGGTGTGAACATGGAAAACCACAGAAAACCATTTTCAGGTCCACAAGTTCCAGGGTTGGTTGTAAAATGATTCAACAGGGAAATGCATTTTACCAGAATGTGACAAATGTGGTATGGAGGTAGGAAGAACCAATGAAGTGTAAAGAGGCAATGTGTAAGATGTACTGCTGTTCAGTATTAGCATATGCAGAAGACACTGACAAAAAGACAGGAGAATAAAATCCAGGTCAGTGAAATGAAATTTTTAAGATAGGAAAGATAAGTAAGAAATGAAGATGTCAGGAAGGAAATTGGAGTGGAAAAGCTTTAAGACAGAATAGAGATAAACTTAGATGGCTTGGACATGTGAAGAGGATGGAAGAGGAAGGAGACCGAAGTGGATAATAGAGACGCAGACTAAGGTGGTTGAAAATGATCTGCGATAGTCTCGGCCTCCGAATCTCAAGACAGCGGGTTCAAACCCTTCAGAGGTAGTCTGATGTTTGAAGGGCGGGAAAAGGTCCATTCGACGCTCCATGCCGTACAATGTTGGCATGGAAAAGACCTCATGTTTTACAATCTTGGTTTGTAACTTGATGTTTTATTCCACCTAATCAATACATGAACTTTTTTATGAATAGGACAAGTTTCAACCGTATAACTCGGTAATCTTCAGCTATTCATTAAACTAAAATAAGGATGCAATCTTTAAATAAAATGGGGTTTGTAAACCCTGAGCTAAAAGTAAAAATACATTGTGAAATACAGTACTTTAGTCTGCATTAAGATTCTTGAATTATCACTTGACACTTAGTCTTCTGAAATAATGAGAATAGAATAATTTAAAAACTTGGTAGGAATGTTCCAATTGTGTACAGGTTGCTTCATAGAAATTAACAATGTTTTAAAATAATAAAAAGATTATGTGCAAATTACAGGCAAGCAACCTGACAATGGTTGTTCAAATGTGCAAAAACAAGTAATTTAATTTGGGCCGTGAAGAAATTATTTCATCTGGAACACATTGAGCCTTATGAGAGTAACCTGTATATCACTGTGTACTGATGATCCATAGTATGAATCTGATGTATGTAGTTCATAAAAAAAGTAGTAAATAACCACAATGATCAATCATCAAAGAGGGAATATTTGAAGGATATCCCAATGTTCTTAAAGCGCGTTTACATCAGTCCTTAAGGGGCTTAAATGGGGGGATATCCTTCGAGGTCGCTGTGTGACGCCTGGCCCAGCTGTCAGACACAGTGACTCATAACGCCCTACTTCTATTACTATTTTATTCTAATAAACAATTATTATTTACCCTACAAGCCTCCGTAGCTCAGGCGGCCTCTCACCGCTGGGTTCTGTGGTTCAAATTCCGGTCGCTCCATGTGAGATTTGTGTTGGACAAAGCGGAGGCGGGACAGGTTTTTCTCCAGGTACTCCGGTTTTCCCTGTCATATTTCATTCCAGCAACACACTCCAATATCATTTCATCTCATCCGTCATTCATTAATCATCTCCCCAGAGGAGTGCGACAGGCTTCAGCAGCCAGCCGAATTCCTATCCTCGCTGCTAGATGGGGGCTTCATTCATTCCATTCCTGACCTGGTCGAATGACGAAACAGGCTGTGGATTTTATTTTCATTTACCCTACAGTGTTTTAAATACACAAATGTATAAATAAAACATGTAAAATATATATATATAACTAGCAAGATATTCGTGTTTCGCTACGGTATTATAATGAAATTTATAATTGAATGCTTAACGTTTTATATATAATCCGCCGAAATTCGCGATCTAACTCATTTTCTGAGAGATTACGGCTAAGTTCCTCCCATTTTTCAATCTTTCTTTCCAGCAATCTATTTCGTACTTCCCGCGCTAGGGCCAGGTATTCCACCCGGCCAGTTGGATCTCTAAATCTTTGCCACCTTTTCCTATAAGCATTTCAATATGTATCAAATCCTTGAGGAGATCCGGCGTGGTGTTGTCTTGGGAACCTTGGCGGTACTGAACCCGCGGCCGGACTGCAGTCGTAGTCATTACCCGGCCAGGACCCATTTCCAGCGCGGTCCGCACATTTTCACGACGGTCCAGAACATTATTGTTATTATTATTATTAGGGTGCGTGATATTAGTTGAATTTAGGTTATTCTGGCGGTAAATTACATCCTCTGCCTTTATCATTGCTGACAATGTGACCAGCACTATCGTCGCGCGTAAGAAAGTGCGCAAGATTCTGGCAACACGAATGATATACTTCCGTGAATTATTGACCTTATTATAGAGGTGAACAATTGCATGGTCAATGCCATTCATATCGTTTATTTCAAATGTTTTTAAATTTTTATTTATATGCCAGGAGAATCCACTGTAATCTAACTTTATGTACTCCAAAGGAAAAGATAGTTCTTGAAAACGAACCGAGGAAAGATAAAAAATGATCAGTTTATGATCAGAATAAGTACATTGCGATTCCAAATACCAATGTTCATGTCTGTTACGTTCAGTTCTGAGATATAAGTATCCCCATAAAGAGAATTCACTTTTTTTTCACTTCCCCCTCCCCTAAGTGAATTTCCTGTTAAAAATACTTGTCTCTTTAATAGTAGAGGATCTTCTAAATACCAATTATCACGACTCTAACCTCTTCAGTTTTTGAGATATGTGTCCACATAAAGGGAATTCAACTCCTTTTCACCCCCGCTCCCCAAAATGATTTCGCCCAAAAACGCTTTTTTCTTTGTTTTTAAAGGTGATCCAAATATCAATTTTTACGTCTGTAACAACTTGAGTTTTTATTAGATGTAAGTATTCTCATACAATTAATCCAATTAATTTTTCAATTTTTCACCTCCCCCCCCCCCCCTTTCATTGGATTTTCCGAGAATACGTGTTTGTTTAATTTTAAAGCAGATTCCAAATACTAATTTTCACGTCTGCTAAATCTTTCGTTTTTGAGATAGTAGTATCCTCATACAAATAATTCAACTAATTTTTCAATTTCCCTCCTCCCTTTAGGTGGATTTCCGAAAACAGAAAATACGTATTCCTTTATTTTTAAAGGAAATTCCAAGTACCAAATTTCACATTTATAACATCTTCAGCTTTTGAGATATCAGTATCCTAATTAAAAGAATTCAACACCATTTTCAGTCACTTTTACCCCTCCACCCAAGTGGTTTTTCAGAAAAAAAATACATGTTTCTTTATTTTCAATAGAGATAAAAAATACAATTTTTTCACTTCGGTAACATGTTAAGTTTTTTGAGATATACTGTAGACATGATCATTTTAAAATTTCACCCCCTTTTTAGTTCCCCTTAAGTGGAGTTTCCAAAAACAAATCACCAATGTTTCTTTATTTTTACAGGAGATTCCAAATACCAATTTTTACATCTGTAACATTTTATGTTTCTGAGATATACTGTAGATATAGTCTTTCTAAAAATTCATCCCAATTTGTTACTCCTGTTTAACCCCCATTAATTAGATTTTCCAAAAACAAAAAAATAAGTGTTTCTTTATTTTCAAAGGAGATCCCAAATACCAATTTTCAGGTCTGTAATATCTTCTGTTTCTGAGATATAAGTATCCTCAGTTAAGGATTCAACCCCCTTTTCACCCTTTTTCACCCCTCCTACTGGGATTTTCCAAAAACAAAAATGTGTGTTCCTTTATTTTTGAAGGGGATTCTAAATACAAATTTTTACATCTGTACACTTTAAAAGTTTTGAGATATAGTTTAGTTTAGTTTATTGCCTTTCTTATATGGCGGGGCTCAGGCTATGAAGCCTGCTATTATGCCAAACCATATTATACAACAGCTTTATACAATTTACAGAATAATGTACATAAAATATATTTCTAAAAATCACTAAAATTAATTTACTTAACCTCTATAATTTTGTATCCTTATTGATAATTAAGAGCTAATTATTGATAATTAAGAGCTAATTATTAAATTCTTACGTTAGTAAAATCTACTTTTTACATATTTGTGTACCACATTAAACATTTCCTTTTAAATAACTTCGGATTGCCTGTGCCTCTAATTTCAGCTGGGATTGAGTTCCAGGAACGTATGGTAGCAGGTATGAATGAGTTGTTGTACGAGTTACTGTGGTGAATGGGAATGGACAAGAGGGAACGTGTGGATGACCTTGAGTGAGCTCTATCGGAAGGGGAGAGGTATTTAAAGTCTGTTCTAAGATAGTCTGGTTTGTTTGTTTGCAGAATACTGTGGAGAAGGGAAACAGCGTGGTATTTACGTCGTTCAGTCAATCTTAGCCATGACAGCTGAGAGAGGAAAGGGCTAATATGAGTTTGGATTGGGATATTTAATACGAATCGGGCACAAGCATTGTAGGCTCGCTGTAGTCGACATGAAAGTGTTTTGCTCATACTATTATAAACTACATCTCCGTACCGGTAGTCAAATATTGGAAATATTAGACTCTGTACTAATAATTTTCTTGTGTTTCTTGGAAGGAAGTCCCTCATCCTTTTTGTAGAATGTAATGAGTAGAACACTCTTTGACAAATTTTTGTGACATGTTCCGACCAACTTAAATATTTATCAAATACTACTCCAAGGTTCTTTACATGATCGCTAAATGTTATTGGTATTCCACTGAGCATAACACTGGGTATAGACGTGTTTTGTATTTTAGCATGAGATTTATACGTGCCAATTATGATGGCCTGTGATTTTGATGGGTTCATTTTCAGGCCATGTCTGCTAGTCCAGTCATTAACATTTGCTAAGTCTTCGTTTAACTTAGTGATTGAATTGTTTAAGTCATTAGGCTTTGTGTGAATATATAACTGAATATCATCTGCATACAGGTGATATTTACAGTTGGTCAGCGTCTCAGATAAGTCGTTCATGTACAGTGAGAACAAAAGTGGTGACAATACTCCTCCCTGAGCCACGCCCATCTGAGTGGTTTGCCACGAAGATATATCGTTTCCCACTGAAACGCGCTGCTGACACTCATTTTAAAAATTCACCCCAGTTTTCAACCCCTCATTAATTGGATTTTCCAAAAACAAAAAATGTGTGTTTCTTTATTTTTAACGGAGATTCCAAATACCAATTTTCAGGTCCGTAATATCTTCAGTTTCTGAGATATAAGTATCCTCATTAAAGGCATTCAACCCCTTTTCACACCTCCTATTGAGACTTTCCGAAAACAAAAAAATACGTGTTCCTTTATTTTTAATGAAGGTTCTAAATACCAATTTTTACATTTTTATATATAGATATATACAGTATAAAATAACTTGTCCTGTTTGATTCATCATCGTCAAGCCGAAACTACTTGACATAAAGAAATGAAATTTTGGGCATACATTCATATTACAACATAGGTGCTCACTAAGGGAGGATTTTTGGAAATTCCTTCGCTAAGGGGGTGAATTTTTAAAATGAGTGTATCTCTTTCTTGAAAACTGAACACTTTAAAGACATGAAAATTGGTATTTGGAATCTCCTTTACAAATAAGGAAACATGCATTTTTTTGTTTTCATGAAATCCTGTTGAGGAGGATGAAGATGTGAAAAAGGGGTTGAATAACTTTTATGTGGATACTTCTATATCTCAAAAACTGAAGATGTTAGTCATAAAAATTGGTATTTGAAGTCTCCTTTAAAGATAAAGAAACACATATTTTGTTTTTGGGTGGTGGACACGAGCGACAAAGGGGGTGAATTCTTAAAATGAGTATATCTCAAAAACGTAACGTGTTACAGACTTGAAAATTGGTATTTGGAATATGCTGCAAAAGTAAAGGAACATGCATAATTTGTTTTCTGAAAATCCACATAAGGGGAAGTGTTAAAAGGGCGTACATTTTTAAAATGAGCATATATGCAGTATATATCAAAAATGTAACACGTTACAGATGTGAAAATTGGTATTTTTAATCTTTTAAAATAAAAGTAACATGTATTTGTTTGTTTTGGGAAAAAACACTTCAGTGGGGAGGTGTAAAAAGGACTGAAAAGGGGTATAATTCTTTTTATGTGGATACTTAAATCTCAGAATCTGAAGATGTTAGACATGAAAACGAGTATTTGGAATCCCCTTTAAAATTAACACATTTTTTTTGTTTGCAGTAAATCCACTTAAGGGAGTGGGGTGAGTGAAGAGAAGTGAAGTTAAGTTGATTTCTTTTTATGGGGATACTTAACATCAAATACTGAAGATGTTACAGACGTGAAAATTGTTACTTGGAATCTCTTAAAAATAAAGAAATGCACATTTTTTGTTGGTGGTGGGGGGAAGGGAATGAAATTAAGTGGGGTGTAAAAGAAGTTGAATTCTTTTTATGAGGATACAAATAAGAAATGGACTTAAAGCAATACACCCCTAAGGGGTTTTGACTCTGGGATGAGGAATGAAGACAAAAATATACATTTATATGAAACAGTTTGAATTATGAAGTTAAAATGTCATATGATATCCTAGGTGTTAAATACAGAAGGTTTGAAACAAATTTAACCCCTGAGAGAGTTAAATGGGGGTTCAGATCCAAAAAACAAATATATTAATTCCTTCCTCCGAAACGGTTCAACATACGAAGACAGAATTCCAAAGAGCGATAAATATTTTAAATCCTAGGTGTGAAATAGGAAATATGTTTAAATGTTCCACCACTAAAGTGTCGAATGAGGTTAGCTCCATAAACTAAATTATTCATCCCACCAAAATGGTTTGGCGTACAAAGTTGTAATTTTACGAGGAGGGTCTTCTTTTATGTCCTAGGTGTAAAATACCGTATACTTCAAAACATTTCTCCCCTAAGAGGTTTAGATGGTAGTTGACTCTCAAAAACACAAAATGCATTTTTCCAAAACCGTTTCAGGCTCGAACATAACTTTTTTTTAATGAAGGATAGTCTTCTATATCCTAGATGTTAATAAATATTTTAAAATGTTCACCCCTTAAAAAGGTATTCATTCCTCCCTTACTGTTTGATGTACAAAATCAAAATTTCAGAGGTTAGTCACTTTTGTGTCCTAGATGTTAAATCAGATATGGTTTAAGACATTCAAATTCTTCCGTATGGGGTTCAAGTGGGTGGTAGATAATAAAATAATCACTCCTCCAACATTATTTGACGTACGAACTGAGGACATAATTTACCAGCTCAGGTAACAGTGGACTCTCCAAAATGTGAAACTTTGAATAATTAATTTTAAAGCCGTAGCGAAGCACGGGTATCTTGCTTAGTATTTATATTAAAAATACTGAAACTTCCTTGCTCCTGGATGAGTAGACTCTAAATATGAAGTTTGGTCAAGATCTATTCAGCCGTTCACCCTTGATGGTGGGAACAAACAGAGAAACAGACACGAAAGCCAAGAACTACTGATATGATCTGAAGTTCACCTAACTGATAAATAGACCTATATCAAACTATGGTGGAACAAATGACATTACAGACAGCGGACCCCCAACAATTTTATGTATAATAATAATAATCTCGTTTTAAGCTTAATTATGTGCAGGAATCTCTCTCTCAATAACAGTGCGAACAAGGAACTGAACATCTCATATGGTAAGACAGTAATCAATGATGCCAAATTTGTGTCTGAGAACCTACTGAATGAGTAAATAAACCTAACAATCAACATCCTGCAAACAATTTAGTACCTTAAAATTCATCAGTTGGCCTGAGGAAGGGCTGAACCTTCATCTTCTATTTTGAAAGTTTAGTGTTTACTGTTTACCATATTTTGCCAGGAGATTAAGGAAAGATTTAGCAATATATTTTAACACAAAATGTTCTTCTGAAGGACCTACTTGATCAAAAACGACTCACAGATACCATTATCTCGTACACTATTGACTATATATCGACCAAACTTCATATCTAGAGTCTACTCATCCAGGATCACATTTTGATTTGCATATCATTTAAAAATCACTAAGTAGAGGAGGGTTTAAAGGAAGACCAGAAGAGTTTTTAAAATTTTCTGTTACACTATTGATTATATGTAAAATCTGTAGAGTATATGTGAAACACCCCTTCATTTTAAATAATTGTAATGTACATAATTTTGCTTACTCTTCAAATGAAAGAGAAAATTACTATTTTCTACGGTCTGCATGCTCTGCAGCCATTGACAGACACCCTCGCAGACCTTCAGTTATTTGAATCATCCATATGAAGGTTATGCCGAAAGTTTTTAGCAGCGCCTAAACCGTAATTCTGAGGACAATGGGATTATTTTCATTTGAAAGAGCAATGTTTTTCGACCTTGGAACATGCGCGCGCAACCCCTCCTAGCGGTAGTTCCTCCACAGCAAGGGAAGAAAGCACAGGCAGTGCTGAGTCAGACACGGTGCAAGATGGATTTGTCGCGCCGCGATTTTCGAGCAATGATTTTTTTATGATTATCAAAAGAAATTTAAGTTCCGAAGAATGCCATTCTTCTTTGCTGCACGTTTTTGGTGAGGCTGCCCCTTCTAGAGCCACATTTGGAAATTAGTTTTGCGAGTTTTCAAGGGGTCGGCAGTCAATTGAAGATGAACCTCGTCCCGGTCGCCCAGCAACAGCTGTGACTCAAGAAAACATTGATGCTGTGAGGGAAATGATCAAAGCAGATCCACATCTTACATTTTGTGACATTGAAGGGACCTTAAATATTGGGTCAAGAGAAGCGCAGACCATCGTTCACGATTATTTAGGCCTTACCAAGAGATGTGCCCGTTGGGTGCCACATTCCCTGACAGAAAGCCAAAAGGAGGGGAGAGTGGACCGGTGTCATTTCATGCTAGAAAAATTCAATGGAGGGCAGTCTGAAGACACCTACAGTATCGTCAGAGGTGATGAAACATGGGTCTACCCTTATGACCCTGAAACGAATATACAGTCTGCTGTGTGGTGCTTTCCAGGGGAGGAACCACCCACAAAAATTCGAAAATTCGAAGTCAGAGCTCCGGAAGGAAGATGGTGGCAACATTTTTTTTTTTTTTTTTTTACGAAAATGGGGCATCTCACCTCTGTGACCTTGGACACACGTCGTACAGTCAATGCTGAATTGTATGTGAATGACTGTCTTCCTGAAGTCCTTGCCATTTGGAGGTCACAGCACCCAAAGTCCAAGAGTGGGCACCTGCTGCATCACGATAATGCATCTGCACACAGGTCTGCCAGAACAATGTACTTTTTTGAAAGGGAAAAAGTGCGAGTGTTATCTCATCCCCCCTATTTACCTGACCTGGCCCCATGTGACTTCTTTCTGTTCCCTAAGAGCAAGGAAAAAAATAAGTGGCAGCGGTTTTCGTCAGATGAAGAGGCCATTGCAGCGTACGAGAGTGCACTAAGTGACATCCTGAAAGAAGCTTGGACTGAAACATTTTCTAAGTGGTTTTAGAGAATGGAAGAATGTGTACTGCTAATGGAGAGTATTTTGAAAAGTTGTAATTGTTGTTTCGCAAATAAATTTTTTTCTCACACTCTGCTAAAAACTTTCGGCATAGCCCTCATAACGGGGGAAAATCAGATGATGCATTATATTTCGCTCGCCTTAAAGATTAACCTTACCTAATGTAACTTGTCTATACATAATGTAACTGAACACCGTGGAAACATGAGGTAGAACTTTTCCCTTTGGTCTGTCTGACTGGTTATCTATCTGTTTGTATATTCCTAAAAGTGGAGAACTGCTGGTCTTATTTCAACCAGACTATGTAATTGGAATCTACTCACGTAGGATTGTGTTATCAGGTGAAATATGATCGTCATGGTTATCGCATGGAGTTGTATTTTAGGAAGATTGTTCTCAAGTATATTTGTTAACAATAAGTCTGTCAAAAGGCAGTATATAACAAACGTTTAAGAATGTTATTTCTGTTCCTTTGTGCCATGTAGATATTTATTGTACAATGGATAATAACGCAGACGATTACGAAAAATTGGATTTTAGTTGGGCGGATAATATTGCAGGTAATTACCGTGGGACAGGTCGTGCATGTCACTTCAAGGAGGGGTAACGGGAAAATCTAAAGAGCAATTTTACTCTTTTCGATAGGGCAGATATTAAGGGAGGTGTCGCCAGCATCAGAGCACCCCGCCACTGGTCAGAGATACAATATGAAACCTGAGAACCACGGAGAATTTCGCACAACTTTCGACCAAGAATTGTACAATAAATTTGGAATCATCCTCATTCTCTCTCAACTTTTTTCCGCTTCATATTATTTCCCGTTACTGCAATGTGCTTTCATAGGAAAATATAATTTTAACATGTCGCAATAAACTTGTGAATAGAACCATGTTTTTTGCATAAATTCCTGAAGGAAACGTGTAATACAGTACAGATTCCTGTGCGAAGAACAGGTTCAAATGCTAGTTATAAATAAATTTCTTGGGCTGAATTCAAAAAGAACACTTAAAATGGTAGTCACTGATAGTTATACACATGATTTCTTTCATAAATTTATCAGATGTAACGTCTAGCATGAATTTAGTTCAAGAATATAGTGAATATTTAGAATTATTTTCAGTTGAATAATCAAGTTTTCTAGACCCAAAATTGTACTGTTGATTTTATGGTATTACTACATCATTATGCTTATTAAAGTTTTCTAGGTCTACAAATTACAGTTCTTATATGGCACATTGTAGTGTTCCCTTGATGATGATGATGATGATGAAGTTCCTTGTAGAAAACAAATGTTGGGTTTTCTATGGCATCACTCCTTGTACAAGAATATTGAATATCCCTTGTTTTGAGTTTTGATCAAGTAAACTCATGTCCTCATCCTGAGGCAGTGCAGTTCTCCTCAGTCACACCCCCAATGGAGGCAAGTTGCATGTATACCAGCCCTCCTGCCATTCTTAACGTTCTGGCAGCACCAGGAATCTGAACCTGTGTCACCAAGGATGGTAGCTTATTGTGCTATTACCTATGGAAGCTTTGATTGTTCCTCAAAGATTTTGTTTCTACACATTCAAAATGATGCACGCTCTTTAAAGAATTGAAACTAAGAGACCATTGTCACAGAATTGAAAGAATTTTGCTTTAATTGACTGTATAGCACATCTTCTCTTTTCATAAACTTTCCTCTTTTATATCTGAATGTTATCCCATGGTTGATAGAATGGATGTAATTTATTTTGAACGACACCACATTATATTAATTACTTGTTTATTTCATCCATAAAAGCTGAAGGATATGTAAGCATAGCTAACCAATTTTTGAAAAATTAGATAAAACTTTTTTTTTACCTTGTAGCTCTTCCTTTTTATCCAGCTGTCCTTTCTCATGCTCATCAGTGCAACGGTTTGACACCAGTTTTTTATTGTTGGATAATTCACAGAATTTGCACCTTTTGTTAAAAAGTTTAGGCTACATTACACGACTTTGCTTCTATTCATTATAATTTTCAGTGTTTATATATTCATCATGATGACAATAATTACAGTTAATTATACTAGATTAGTATTGCATTTTAATGGTAATTGGATAACCTTGTTGAAGTGTTTTCAACCTTTAGGGAATAGTCATCCACAGCAGCTGACTCTCGGGACGGAATTACTTTGTCTTGTGTGATTACCAATGTTATGATTAGAAAGACATTTGTGTAGGCTACAATGTGGTCATACAGTGCTCAGGATTTAAATTATTTTACTCTATCTTAACTGTCTGTCCTCTCTCTTATCAATATTTTTGAAGAATTTGCATCAGTAAATCATAATTGGGATCTCCATTAAGTCTGTGTCTCTTAGCGCCATTCTCAGTGAACAGACACAATCAAAGTTCCTCGCACTGTACGACCACATCATATATAATTAGTTTCGTTACTACAGCGTTGGTAATGTGTATAAATCGTCAATGTTCTTGTCGTAGGAGTACTAGAAATTCTATTAAAATTAGTTACTCTAGGTTATTTACAGTAATGTGATTCAAAAGAAGAAACAATATTCTCTTGATATGTTTAACATTTTACTTTTAGTTTACACTAGCTTACTCTGGTGTAATGTATCTTGCAATAAAGGTATTATGTTTTTATTAGTTGAGTTATCAATGTAGTATTCTTAAGTTTAACTGAATATTGGATCTTACGTATGTTTTTCTTCTTCAGTTTCATCGAACAGGACCGTGTGTCAGGATTCTGGACATGGATGTTTGTACTGTCAAAACTTCCAGAGTTGGGCGATACAGTCTTCATTGTGCTGCGGAAGCAGCCATTAATATTTCTTCATTGGTATCATCACATTACAGTTCTGTTGTATTCGTGGTACTCGTACACAGAGTACACAGCATCAGCACGTTGGTTTATCGTCATGAACTACTGTGTACATTCCATAATGTATATGTATTATGCTCTGCGCTCCATGGGCTACTCCCCACCTCGTGCGTTTGCTATGCTTATCACCACATGTCAGCTAACACAGATGATCATTGGCTGTGCTGTTAATATATGGGCCCATCAGATTTTAGAAAGTGGTCAGCAAGAATGTCACATTTCGCGTACTAATATTAAATTATCTATTGCCATGTACTTTAGTTACTTCGTTCTTTTTGCTAGATTCTTTTACAAGGCATACTTTGCCAATGGTAAAAAGTCTAAGAGTGTAACTACTAATGGAATAACATCCACGAAGTATGTTGGTGTTAAAGCCAAAATTCACTGAATAAAAGGTATTTGTACCTTTTGAAGTCTTATGGTTTAGCTTAAGGCTATCTTATTATTCCTTTAAGAGGAATGAAATGCATTAGTGTTGAGGCTATCCATAAATTATTTGAATATCGTGAGTCCAATTCTGGGTAGAAAGTACTGACTTGCAATAATTTACTACTATTAAATCCCATTTATGATTTGGATTGTATTTCAGTCCTGCCAACTACATTTGGAATTAATTTGCATTTTATATAGTCACCTTAGCACCTAGGTACATGGCTTGTTCAATATTTCCTAACCACTTTTGTTCTGTTTTTTTATTACAAGAAATACTGATCTCATAGTTTTGCTCTTGGCTGTTTATGTGCTATGAAGTTCACAGGGGTCATCAAGTGGGTTCACTGTTAGTTTTTAGATTTGCTAAGATTTTCATTCTTTTTCAAGCATTTATGTTCAACTGATAAGGGTTTTTAAAAAATTTGTTAGTGATATGTTATTCCATATTTTAGTAACAGACAGTATAAATAAAGAAAGGAAAAGCTATGTGTGGGTTAGCTATCACTGTTGAAAGTTTTTCCAGAATTAAGGAAAAGGTCTTTTTACTGGTACCTTTTAAATAGATTATTTTTAAAAGTCAGAATCTTGATTGTAAATCATATTTTGACCTCTGTATTAGAATATGTCACAGCATACTGTTGGCATAATGTATAGAATAAGAAGTGTGAGCTCTGCACGAGTTACAGTGGTCCACCACTCAGATGGTGCTGCTAACAATCGAGACCTAGTGTGATGAATAGTGGCAGGCATAACAACTGCTAACTACATAAGAAATAGATATATAGGACTCATTCTTATGGAAGGCCAGTATCTGGACCATTTGTTTGATTTGACAGATATCTTTGCTTTCATCAGAGTAGATAATGCATTCATCAGAGTAGATAATTCCCTTCTTACCTCTTTTGTGCAGAAAAATAATAATCTGCATTTCAAGTAGCAGAATACAAGTTTGGGTAGTAAAACAAATAGATGATCTTCACAGTATGTGAATTGTGACAAGTTCACTGTAATTACATTTAAATCATCCAAACACTCCTACATTTACTTTTGAGGATTCCAGTGATGTTCGAGAAGCACATTTATTTAATCATCTCAGAGGATGTTTTGCCACATAATTTAAGTTTCAAGTAATTCTGATTCTTTAAACAATGATGTATAGGAATTGATGAATTTTATGAGTTAGAGTAGAGATCCCTCATAAATTTTCAAATGTTTTGCTACCTTTTAAAACCTCTGAATTAACACTCCATAAAATTTTATCCCATTAGCGATAGATCTGAAATGCCAATCAAACATCCATTTGTTGGAATAAATTAGGGTACAAATAATGATAATTATTAAAAACATTCAAGCTTTTTAGGCCTTTCATGAAATACATTTCATGTTAAAAGCCTGTATTGACAGTAATTGATCAAATATTAAATCTTTTTTGAGAGAGATGTCCACCTTAATTCAGTATCTAGATTCAAGGAAGGGGATGTTCCACTTGATCAATTCCAGCATGGTATTGTAAGGTGGACATCTCAAAAATATTCAATTTTTAGGCCTTTTCAATCGTGAAGTTACCAGCATTTTATCCCAATGTGCCGGCCCCTCGGTGTGGGGGTAGTATGCTTGCCTCTTACCCGGAGGCCCTGGGTTCGATTCCCGGCCAGGTCAGGGATTTTTACCTGCACCTGAGGGCTAGTTTGAGGTCCACTCAGCCTATGTGATTACAATTGAGGAGCTATCTGACGGTGAGATGGCAGCCCCGGTCTATAAAGCCAAGAATAACGGCCAAGAGGATTCTTCGTGCTGACCACACGACAACTCTTAATCTGCAGGCCTTCGGGATGAGCAGCGGTCGCTTGGTAGGCCATAGCCCTTCGGGGCTGTTGCGCCATGGGGTTTGGGTTTGGTTTGGTTTGCCCCAGTGTAGCATTGGGCTCATCAGTTGGAAAGATCTTGAATATTTTTAAAATTTGCAGTCGAAAAAATTAAAATTATGGTTTTCTTCTGGGAATTTAATTTTTGAAGTTGTTATTATACTAGGTTGAGATATTTCACATTCGTAAACTTTCCTATAAAATGAGTTATAGCAATCATCATTGCAATATACCTACATTTTATCATTAAAATGATTCACTACACATTTAAATATGTGTTGCATCTGAAAATGCGCACAGTCTTTTACTTCAGTCAGCTGGATTTCGTATAGAGCACTTTAGGTTTTAATATGTTACCGGGTATTCCTAAGAATTTCAATAACTTATTAGACTGGCTACAAACTGATATGAACCCATTAATTCTAACATCATATTGTTCTAGTTGTATGATAACTTGGATGAGAAATTTCCTGATTATGGTACCAGGATTAGTGTTCCAGTTATGGGTTGTATCCAGTTATAAAAATAAGAGAACAGACATGAAAGGTAGAGTACAATGTGCAAACTGATCCTTGCTCTCCTCAGGAGTAAAATTTCCCAAATCGATGAAGCCACCCACTTTCAGAAAATTAGAATTAAATTGAACTTCTGCCCAATGTTTAACTTAATTGAAATTCAGATTCATTCATTCTCCTCATTTTTGCTAAAAAGAACTGTGCTATGACAGCAGTAGCATGATAATTTATGCCATAAGGCATTTAAGAACCTTTACCAATTTTCATAAGTGAGCCTCAGAAGACATTATTTAAGCAGTTTGTTTGGGAGAATTTGTTTTTAAGAGTAGCAGATCGAAAAGAAACTCGTTAGTCATTACTATATCTTATTTTATTTTTTAGTTGGCATTTCTTTGAATTTGTATAGACTACAATTGTCTGGTTTTCGCTGGGAGGAGGCAAACTGTTTTGTTTAAGTGAAGTTAATGTTTAATTTTACATCCAAGATATATTTTTTCAAGTAAATATATTCTAGCTTAAATCTGTTGATCAAATTGCTATAACAAAGCAATTATTTTTCTAGCATTTATGACATCAGGGGTATCTTCAGCTCCCAAGCTTATGAGTCCATCACCAACACATTTTGGTTAGGGCCTTATTATTGAAAGAAACATTTGTCCACAGGGATTCTCTTTCGATGAAAGAGTTAGGTCTCTTAACAGTCTTTGGAAAAGATTTGGGCCGATTAGGATAGATATGGGGGACTGCTTCTGCCTTTAATTTCTACCTCTGTCTTTGAGCCTCTACTCTTTCATCATTTATCAAAAGCATCTACTTTTACAAAGAAGTTATCGGAAAAATTAATATCCCTTGTAAAATAATCAGGAGTCTGTTTCCTGGCCTTTCTAGGGATAGACTTCTTCCATTTTGAAAAAGCATTGCTGTCTAGGTGGTCTAAAGAAATGTCTACGTGAGGAAGATCGGTCCTTAAATATGTGGGCTGGATGCAGTATCTAGCTTTCCCACTTCGCTCTCTTCACACACAATTTATTTTGCACATAATGCTCCCTAAGTAGTTAAGCAATAAGGTGGCAACTACACTGTCTCAACGTTTTCACATTGACGGTGAATAGCAGAACAGTTGGCGATCATTATGGAAACTTGAGATAACCATGCACACTTGTATAGTTGGGGACAAAACATGACGGCCTCAGTTCCTAGAAGCGAGCTGGAAGCCAATAGTCAATCACACCCTGCACCCTGCTGAGTTAACGAGTTCTAAGTGATCCTTGTTTGTTTTGGAGAGGCTGCCAAACCACTTTCTTCTTCACACTCTGTAGTATTTATCCTTTTATTGTGTAGAGTGCAGTAGCCGATTTAGCAACTCTGGCTGCTGTAGAGGTAGTAAATCCTATAAGTCACTAATAGACACTGAGCTGCCGCTGGAAAGTAGTGGTGTGAGGCGAGGTTGTCATGATTTGTCCCAAACTATAATACTAGCATACTGCCATCTCAGAGGACCGTGCTGGGTGGGGCCACAACTCTTTTCAGTTTGCTTATGGGTGGAACTGGAGCTCACACTTTTTCTTCAGCTTTTATACGTTATGCTTTTGGTAATTGAACTGTTGTGTTATGAACATTATGAAATATTTAGCTACAAACCAAATAGAACAAAAAAACTTTTTTTTCTTCAATACAACAAATGAACATGCCATCCCATTATCTATGGTGGAATAGGTACCTGTCTGAAATATGAACCACTTAACATAAAATACGTTTATGTAGTCATAGTTTGACAAAACTATTATTACTTTTACCTGCAACTATTGTTTCATAAAGGCAGGGATTTTTTATTTTATTTTTTTCATGATTTAATTTCTTGATGTACATTTCATTGGTGTGCCTAATGTAAATTTACATTGATAGTTAGAATTTTTAATGATAACTTATTTTACAGGTCAGTTGGAACATAACATTCCACTGTGCATTTTTGTATACATTTCTTACCATCTTGTCAATGTATTGTTTATTTTTATATCTAACCAGCTGAACTGGTTCATATATAAAAAAAATCCATTGCACAATTATTTTCCTTAAGAGTTGTTTGCTTATAGCTGGTTGGCATTTGCTGTAAATTCTCCAATGATTATTTTGGTTACCTTCAACCAGGAATTAAATGTTTGCACGTTTATCTGCAACTATTCATACACTGTGTTTAAAGAAATAATAATAATTTTATGGATGGCCATGACATGTTTAATGTTTCAATATTACTATGAGATTGCCACAGTGACAAGTTAATTATTCAAAGTTCAAGAAATATTTAACAAGCCTTGTTTATTTGATAGAGAGGATGCCATTTTTGTAGAGCAGTATTTTAGGTTGTGATTGTTTTCACATTTTTTTTTTTTTTTTTTTTGTCTGTGAAACTGGGTGGTAATTGTATAGCCTGGTTATATTTTTATCATAAAATGTTTTGTACTACAGAATGTTATGAACAAATTGTAATTTATTATTCCTATCTGTTGATGCTTCCTATAATTGTGTACATGTTTGTGCGCACAAGTTTACCTCATGTTAGTCTCGTTAATTATGTGAAGTCTATTGTGTGGTATGTTTTTTTGTGACCAGTACATAGGTGTACTTGCCTGTTAAGATAACTTCTTGCCAGACGCCTATGCCTCTTGAGTTGTGATTGAACATTGTCACATATGTTTCTTTTACACAATTTGACAAACCTTATTACACTGAAATTTCATTTTAAATCTATAATTATTACATACCATGCTCCTCAGGTAGCATGTTTGAGTTAGGCTTATAATTCCTGATGTAGCTGTGGGATCAGAATAGAAAAGCTTTAAGTCAGTGATAGTGGGTATGGCATCAGAATAATTAGCAATATGATAGTATTATTTGATTTGCTCTCTTTTCCTTTGTTTATTCTTCTGGAGGAGCACTTTTGATGTGATTGTTAAGGTGCTAATCAGACCCAGCCAGTGACTAGAAACTGTGCTAGATAATAATAATTGACGAGGTTATAATAAGTACTTTTCATGTTTTGGCAGCGTGGATATGATAAGTTTTTGGACTGTTCAGAATATTAATAGAATTTCAAACTGGACTTGGCTTAGACAGCACATTGGAAATAAAATTATTTGTGTTCATATAGATTGGCTGTGATCATATAATAAACTTGTCTAAGTTTCCTTATTGAATTTTGTTTTTGGCATATCTGATTGCTTGTTGATAGAAGTATATAGAACTACTACTTCATCTCCATTTCAGTCAATTTAAATGTCTTATTCTAGAATTGAAACATGTGATTGAGAGGTACCTACTGACACAAAATATATTTTATTTTTTTAGATAAAATGCTTAAAGCCAGTTAAATTTTACTTCACATTCCATTGTTTAAGTTTTAGAAAAAGCCAAAGTCTTATGGTTAATATCTAGTTTTCTGTATTGTGCTATGTTTTGTAGTAATTATTTCTGCTGTGCAGAACGGTCCAGTTTATAGCATTCGATGCCATTGTAGAAACTTTCATACAGTGGGAGGTTTATAGAAGAAAAAGAAAGGATGTTGGTGGAAAATCTAATTTTCTAAGTTTTGGACCAATATAGACTAACTTACAGCGAGTGCTTTTTGTTGTGATGTTCGGTGTACAAATTTGATTAGCTATCGTCTTTTAACATAACTCCATTATTGCCTACCGCACATTTCCTGTAGAACATAAGATTTCTATTCTTCACATCACTAGCTTTAAGATCAGTTGGGAACTGCTTGTACATTACATCAAACATTGTGTGTTCAAAGTTGAGAAATTTGTGGACAGTTTGTGATAATGTAGATATTGAAAGCTTGCAAAATATTTCACAACTGGCACTTCACTCTCCTGATCTGAGAGATTATTCCTCAGTATTCAGTTGTTTCCCTAATATCACAGAGCTGGAGCTAGTTAGTACTGCATTTAGTGAAGACACAGCTTCAAAAGCTGAAACTCGCCTACTACATTACTCTGATGCCTGTCGTGTACTGATAGATGCTACCTTGGAGTATGCTCCTTATTTGGAAAGACTCGCACATCTGTGCATATACGACTATCATCTTACTGATGAAGTATCAGACACCTCCAGCTAATGCCAGAGTTGATACATCTTGACTTGTACAAGTGTGCTTTAGTGAGTACAGCATGCATAAAATTGATATGTGGATTTAGTTAGAAGTGCTATAAACACAGCAATACACACAGGTTGTCATTAGCACAATAAGAAATACAGTACTCGGTATCTGCAGAAAATCCTGCTTCTTTGAATAAGCTATAAGATCCTATTAAATGTCAGATTATCACCCAATATATGTAAAGTTGTTCAAGGTTAGGACATGAATCATTGATTAGTTGAATGAGAGTACTGTCCGCAGTGACAGATACTAGATTGGGAGCTCGCAACTGGGGTGAAATTTTCAACATTTTTATAACTTGCTTGCTGCTGGCACATGGCTTGTACATAATATAATTCCATATACGGTACCTTTCTGCAAGAACACCTGCTGCCACCAAATGCACTCAAACTATGACTTTGCTAAGTCCTCATAAGAGAGATAGGAGAATATCTTCACTGCATCTCTGGGCAAACTGTCAGCACCAATATTCATCCTGACCCTTGGCATTGCAGAATTATTTCAACAGAAATTGGCATTGCAGAATTATTTAAACAGAAAATATGCTTGGCTAAGTAAAGAATATGTGCATGCCAGTACAGCCAATGTAACAGTTTTTACAGAACTGGATACATCTAATGGCTTCTGGCAGATCCCTTTGGACCCCAATAGCTATAAACTCACAACATTTTTATAATGTGCTTATTGGTGGCACACGACTCGTACATAACGTACATATCCGAGTATTGTGATCATGTGTAGTAGGTTTAGTCTTGTGGGTGTCGGGTTATGTGGAGTATGCAATAGGAGAGAGATGTTAAAAAGACGATAGCTCATTAATGCCTTACACCTAACATTACAGTTCTTGATTTAGAAGTGTTAAGGAAAACAGATGCGCCTTAAGTGTACTATCCTGAGCAGTCATTCTGGGGGATAGCATTGCTACTTTTCTGTTTTCTTTATGCTTCCTTGGTTAAAGGTTGACTTGGAACATTGTTCTTCCTGATGGACTGTCTGCATTGCTGTACTTCATTTTAGTATGATCTCCTATCTTATTTTGTCTCTGTGTGAGGCAAACTTTGTCATCGAAATTGCTTTATGTTAGTAGACTACTTGATGAAAGTGAGAACATTAGAGAACATTGCTGCCATTTAGTTACCTGTACTATATGGAATTTTCTGTGAATAATAGAATATTAGAATGGCAGTAAATTGATTCAGATTACAATAAATATTATTCTATGTTAATGTCTTCATATTGGAGATCATTAGCTAGTTGTTGTATGTAACTTTGCCTTGCTGGAATATAACCAGCAAGGCTGTGGATTTGTGAGTACAATAAAAATATGCACAGGATATTCCTATTAAACTTCTACTTAACTTACTTCATGGAATTCACACATACACTGAATTAATCTGCAGTGCAGTGTGCAATATTTTTTAAAAAATGCTTAATTTTTCTCCTTTTAGTTTGTTGAATATTTAATTAGATTTATCAGGCAAAGAAAAGTAAGTCTGCCTTTGTTGAGGTATGGGTGAAATTCAGCACACGTATTTATTCATCCATACTTTGAATGTCTTTCAAATGATGGACAAGATTTTAACATTTGCTTCAGTGGGTGTATTGTTAGTATTCACTGATTTGCAAAACAAAATGCCAAATATGTTGATACTGCTATGCTTTATATGCAAATACTGCTTGAGGTGTTGATTGTTCAAAGACCAAACTGTGTTTCTAAAGAAGGTTAATTTTTCTGTGAAAATATATCTGTTTTGTATCTTTTGTTGTTCTAAAACATTTCACCATTATGCATATTTAATAATCATGAGCATGCTCATTTCAGGTCATTGTGTGTTTTATATTAATTATACAGTTATTACTTCAACATTTAGATATTTGAACAAGAAATGAGTTTGGTCTTTGAATGTAATGATTGTTTCTCATGTCCAGAGATGTTCCATAGTTTGCAGTTTCATATCAAAGAATAAATAATGTTCAAAGCATTTTTATGTATTGCTTCTTTCCTATACCTCATCATCCTTATTAGTAACTTGAAGATTTAGGTATAAGTTATGATATTTGTTATTTTTCCATGAAGCTCCTGCATAAACATTGCCTAGCCAGTAATGAAAAGGATATGTGATATTTTCATGTCATATAAGCCTAATGCATCGTCACTTTCAGTTTTTCCATGTTATCTTTATAGTTCATTTATAATACTTGCTTTTGCCAGATTTTATGTTTTATGATGCACTTTGCTTTCCTGTTTGTTATGGAGCATTGGACTAAAAGTGTTCCATTTCAGTATATCGGTTTTTTTTACTTCCATTTAATCCCTCATTCCTCATATGCCATAGTCTTCAATATCTTTGTGCTCCTTGTGGATTCCAATCTAGTCTTGATTCCTTTTTTAGAGTATGTTCAAATCATCCTTTTTGTATTTGAACTACAATTAGCTTCTGCTTTGTAGTTTCCCACTGATCCTTGTTGAACAATATGTCTGACCACTGCATATTAAAAAATACAGCACTAGAGGTTTCACAGGTGCAATAGTGATCTGCTTGAAAATTTGTGTTAAATTTTCAGTTTTGTTTAATAGTCAGACTCCTTGGCTGAATGGTCAGCGTTGAGGCCTTCGGTTCAGAGGATCCCGGGTTCGATTCCCGGCCGGGTCGGGGATTTTAATCGCATGCAATTAATTCTTCTGGCTCAGGGACTGGTTGTTTGTGCTTGTCCCAACACTCCTCTTCATATTCACACACTACACTACCAACCACCACAGAAACACGCAATAGTGATTGCATCCTTCCGGCTATAAAGACAGGGCCAAATCCGCATGTGCGGCACAGTTCGCACTCGCGACCCCGCAAGGCGTGGGAAAAGCGGTAGTTGTAGTACCACCGGTAGTAGTACAGTTTTGTTTAATATTTAGACTGATGCTTTCACAGCGTGTATTGATAGACACGATCATGTAACTTTGGGGCTTTGGTCATGTCGAGAAAACAAGCAAACATTCTTTACGTTTCGTAGAACTTCGCTCTGCGTATTCTGAAGAGAAAACACCTGTGTCCATGAGGAAAACTTTTCTTTATTTAGAAACGACCTTTCTTTTATGATAACAATGAAACTATTTATATAAAAATTTGAGGAACCTATTACGCAGTTTTTGAATTTCTGAAAATCTATAGCAAATAAAGGGAGATTGAACACACAGTATTGACAATCTGCTTTTCTCCGTGAAAAAGTCATCAGATATCTCTCGGTCTTTTCTTTTATATTATTGGTTTCATGGGCGCCCGCAGGATCTTTTCCAGGGGGGGGGGGCACATTAACAATTTTCTTGAACATAAAACCAATATAACGTCAGCAACATTAAATTGTTTACAGAAATTTCCAGTTATAACAAATGCTAGATGACTGTCAGTAAGTTCAGTTTATAAAATAACCTGGTATGATATTAAACAATTGAACATCAACATTTTTAGAATTCCAGCGGGGGGGCAAGTGCCCCCCTTGCCCCCCCCCCCCTTGCGGGCGCCCATGATTGGTTTCATGTCTATAACCTGTACCCATCCTAGAAGTGATTTTCTGTACTTGCTATATTTGATGTGCAGACAAATGCTGGGATAACTTGTAGGTCTATACATTGCATACACATTATGCACTACACCGTTTATCGGATTTCACAATCAGCTAGTTCTATCAGTGGATGTGGTCTCTTGAAGTTTGCAACTCAAATAAGTGTTTAGTAAGTAGTCTTTTCCGCACATGCGATCTTGAGCTGTGTTTTACCAGTTTACTCCGGCGATCTTTCGGATGTCCTTATCCCATCGATATGGTAGCCTTTCTCTTGGTCTCTCTTTCTTGAGCTCCAATCAAGAACAACCATCGTCCTTTCTTCGGGCTACATGCACTGCCCACTGCAGTTTCACGGTTGACACTCTGATGATGCCACTAACATTTGTAACTGCTCCTATATCATCAGCCCTCTTTCTATCCTTTCTTGTAAATCCGAGCATAGACTTAGTTACCCTAATTACGTTTGATCATTCGTAGTTCAGGCAGTAGCGCACCGGCCTCTCCCCGTTGGGTTCCGTGGTTCAAATCCCGGTCACTACATGTGAGATTTGTGCTGGATAAAGCGGTGGCGGGACAGGTTTTACTCCGGATACTCCAGTTTTCTGTCATCTTTCATTCCAACTACTGTCCAATATAATTTCATCTGTCAGTCATCAATAATTGCCCCAGACGAGTCCGACGGGCTTCGGCAGCCGGAACAGTTTCTATCCTAGTCGGTAAATGGGGGCTTCATTTATTCCATTCCTAACCCGGTCGAATGACAGGAAACAGGCTGTGGATTTTCAGTTTCATCTCCCTGGGTAACGGTTGTCTTGACAGTCCAAAGCTCTTGTTGACCTGTGCCTACCACGAGGTAGAGTTTGAGTTTGCTTTAAAAAAATTGACATGCAAACTAACTTTTTTTGTGCATTTTAAATATGCCATCTATGCTGCTCTCTATTTCCTGCTGAATCAGAATAGTAATTGTGTAATTACATCATTCAATTTAAAAATCAGGCAAAGGATAGTTTGATACTATATCTGGTCAATTCTATTTTATGGTGTAGAAACGTGGACCATCAAGCGTGCCTCACACGTTAGGGAGCTTTTGAGATGTGGACACTGGAGAATACGGAAGATAAAAAGTTTTTTGTCGTCGTAGTACAACCTGTCTGTGCACATTCTCTTAGTATGTTACCTCCTTAGAAAGGCTACAGTATTTTGAATACGTATATGCTAGTTAATTGTTTCCGGAAGGATTATAGTGTAATTTGCACCATAAGCTCATTCCGTGTCATGACAAGGATTTCGTGCGCTAGTTAGGATTCATGGAAAACAAGTGTCGATTGTTTTGAGAGTTCACTACCCCACTTGGAATAAACCAAGCCTTATCAAAGAACATTTTAGCTGTGAGTCAATATACTGCAGAATCCAATTACAGAGAAGAGGAGTATCTGCTCAAAAGGTGCTATTTTCCACTACAAAAACGAATTTAGTATTTCGTCCACATGATTTACAGTAGTTGAATACTATCGAATGCCGTGAGCATTCCTGACCAGAAAGATGTAATTCCTTAGCAGGTTCACCGTACCCGATCATGGGTAGCCTACTTCCCATGTGCCTTTTATTATAAGCTTTTTGCGTTTTCCTACAACTTACTTAGCGCCTCTGTAACACAAACTCTTCAGATGTGGGTCATTTTTTTTCCTTCAGTCCTTGCACTGCACTGATGTGTTTTTGAACGGTTTCAGTTTAATTATTCGAACAGATGTTGAATCACCCGACTGAGGTTTCTGAGATCTCATTGTGTAAATCTGCATAGGTTTCGTCTAACTTCTCCGAAATAATTCAGCGCTACTGCAATTTCTTATCGGTAAATGCCCCCGTTTCCTATACTTTCTTTACTAGCTTATGAACAGAGATTATGTTCGGAACTTGAGCACTTGGGAATTTACGTGCGAATTTCTTTTTTACAATTTGTTTTACGTCGCATCGACACAGATAGGTCTTATGGCGACGGTGGGATAGGAAAGTCCTAGGAGTGGAAAGGAAGCAGCCGTGGCCTTAAGGTACAGCCCCAGCCCAACTTTTGCCTGGTGTGAAAATGGGAAACCACGGAAAACCATCTTCAGGGCTCCCGACTGTGGGGCTCGAACCCACTATCTCCCGGTTGCAAGCTCACAGCTGTGCGGCCCCAACAGCACGGCTAACTTGCCCGATCGAATTTATTTCGCATCAATACAATTCGCATTACAATAATGCATATAATTGCCGGTACACTACACCAAAGTAAAGCTCTATTGATATTGCTGAACTACTACTAAAATGTTCTCATTCCATCCCCTGATATGGGTATGGCGGGTCTCCTACAGCGTACCGCCCTCCCTCCCTCTGGCCAGGAGTTGGGTTGCGGTGATTTGAGAGGGGAGCGGTCGTGGCCTATGACAGGAAATGTCCTGGCGTTCGCCTTAGTGAAGAAGATGGAAAACCATTCTCAGGACATCCGTCGGTAGGACCAGTCCACCGCCTCCCGAATGCAGACCTAAAGCCGCGGTTACCGTTAGCCGAACCTACTCTGCTTGGTGTTATATTGCTCAAAGAATTCAATAATGTGCTGTACTTGTTATTGGTTATGACTAGTAATAATACTCGATATGTCCGGCTCCTTGGCTGAAAGGTCAACGTAGTGCTCCTCTCTTCAAAGGGCCCCGGGTTCGATTTCCAGACGAGTCGGAGATTTTAACCTTAAATAGTAAATTCCCCTGGCTCGGGGACTGGATGGGTGTACTGTCTCTAACATCCCTGCGACTCATTCAACACTCTCCTTCACTGTAATAACACTCACGTCAGTCCCCTATACACCGCAGATCCCGCCCACACTCGCCTTACAATAGCTGCACCAGACTAATTATTATTATTATTATTATTATTATTATTATTATTATTATTATTATTATTATCCGACTCGTTGGCTGAACGGTCAGCGTACTGGCCTTCATCACAGAGGGTCCCGGGTTCGATTCCCGGCCGGGTCGGGGATTTTAACCTTAATTGGTTAATTCCAATGGCACGGGGGCTGGGTGTATGTGTTCTCTTCATCTTTTCACCCTCATCATGACGCGCAGGTTGCCTACGGGAGTCAAATACAAAGACCTGCACCTGGCGAGCCGAACACGTTCTGGGATATCCCGGCACTAAAAGCCATACGCCATTTTATTATTATTATTATTATTATTATTATTATTATCGATATCGGGCACGACACATCTAATACAAATGGTTCTTGTTCTGAACAAATTCAGTAGTGAGGATAAAATATCGGCAGTTTAGCACGTGGCTGCATCCCAGCGGGCTGTCGTGAACTAGGGATGGGCAATGATCTCCCTCGAAACTGGCGTACGTTTCGATCCTGTTTTGCGATCTTTGCGACGTCCCGGTAACTACCGCGGTTATTGTGTGAAATAACGTCGCCATATGAAAACAATCATAACCCGTACGCCGAAAAATGTTGTCAAAACGCGCTGCTTGAGTTCTGAACTGTTCTTCAACGAAATATAACAATGTGCAATGTTTTGAATGGCTGATTATGTTTAGAAATCTTGACTAAATATTACAAAAAGTGTAACATTAGACACAGTAGGCCTACCTCGAAGCATGCAAACCAAACAAATTATATGTTCTATTCGTGTAAATCGTCAAGGTGTTATATTGCGCTCTATTCAAATTCTGCTCACAGGTAGCTGAGCTAGTGTACATTCCAGAAGTGAAAACCTTATGTACCTAGATTAATAGTTAATGAGTTTATTTAACGCTGAAAGTTGTGAAAATACGTATGGATTTCACACATTCACCTCTTGGAATTCCGTGTCCGAAAGGAGAGAATACACGCTGTTATGAAGATACAACTCGTGCTTTTACACTAGTGCATATTCACTCATTGTTATGCAGAATTACCTGCCATAATGCATTGCTCATCGGCTAATACTTTTCTCCCGATCGAACCCACCCAACGCTCCATCTGTATGAGACACCTTACCTCGGCCGCTCGCTACTACGCGGTGCGTCTCCGCATATATTTTCATCACTTTCAATCTATATAAATAAAATTGTAGGGGGTCCGCTGTCTGTAATTTCTTATGTTTTGCCAATATTTCAGATATTTATCCGTTTTAGGTCAACTCAAGACCGAATCGGTGGTTTTTACTTTTCGTGTCTGTTTGTCTGTCTGTTTGTCTGTTTGTCTGTTCCACCATCATGACGAAACGGCTGGATAGATCTCAACCAAACTTCATATTTAGAGTATACGCATCCCGGGGAAGGTTTCGATATGCATATCATTTTAAAATCTTTGAATAGACAGGGGGTTTATAGGAAAACCAGAATGGTTTTTCCACCATCACGTCTAAACGGCTGGATAGATCTCAACCAAACTTCATATTTAGAGTATACTCATCCCAGGGAAGGTTTCGATATGCATATCATTTTAAAATCTTTGAATAGACGGGGGGTTTATAGGAAAACCAGAATGGTTTTTCCACCATCACGTCGAAACGGCTGGATAGATCTCAACCAAGCTTCATATTTAGAGTATACTCAACCCGTGGAAGGTTTCGATATACATATCATTTTAAAATCTTTGAACAGACGGGGGGTTTATAGGAAAACCAGAATGGTTTTCCTCCATTTACTCTTATACTATTGATTTTCTGTAAACTTCGTTTACCGTACGTGAAACGTCTCTTCATTATAAACAACTTTCGTTTTGTTCATAATTTACCTTGCTCTTCACATGACGGAGAAATTTACAATTTTCTGCTGGTACCATGCTCTGCATTGAGTGACCGACAGACCGACAACGAACCTACAGGTTACCATGGCAACGTCTCTGACTGTATGCCAGCAGGGAAGTAACGTATTGCCATTTTCCTCATCATGCTTTTAAATTCGTGGTTGTTCCTTGGGTAGAAGGCAATAGAGGCGTCAATCGGCCTATCTGCGGGATATTGGTGGAATATCGTTGGAGGTTATAACCGCCCTCGAATAGACTATGTAATAACACCATTAGTCATCTTCTTATTTGTTTACCTAAGAATCACTGGACCTAAATTTCTCCTCTGTTACCGCTTTATTATATCCATAACTCACA
This sequence comes from Anabrus simplex, assembly GCF_040414725.1. Classification (NCBI taxonomy): domain Eukaryota; kingdom Metazoa; phylum Arthropoda; class Insecta; order Orthoptera; family Tettigoniidae; genus Anabrus; species Anabrus simplex. The sequence continues at coordinate 633,082,106 of NC_090265.1, read as the reverse complement.
CTAGCATAATTTATTGAGGGGCATTCGATTTTTCAATACATTCACTTGGCATTTATATATTTGTCGTTATCCGGCTGTCCTCAGTGATAATCCATTTTCTATTACTTTCGACTTTCTTAACTGTATTATTTTCTTCCTTAATTACGCCGTATGCACGCGAGTGCTAGAAACTACTGGATGTATTTCCACCAAGATTCATATTTAGAATACACCTGTCCTTGATAGGTTTTAGGGCAAATATTGTTTCTAAATCCCTGAACTGACTGGGGGTTTATACGAAACCGAAACAGTGATTTTGCACTTCCACAAAACATACACAACCAAACTTAATGGAAATATACCTACCTTGGTAGAAATTAATTTCTAAACCTTTTTTTTTCATTTGCATCATTTCGATACGAGGATTAATAAGGGAGACTTAACTCACGAGCGGGTGCGTGTAAAGCGTATTCCTTACAACTTGAAAACTACTGAAGACATTCGAACCAAAATTTATATTTAGCATCCACCTGTCCAAAGGTAGGTTGTAAACGTAAATAACATTTCATGTTCCGGAATGGACTGGCGGTTTATAGGGAACCGAAATGGTGATTTTACTCTTCCACAATATATACAGAACAAGACCAACCTGCCTGGAAATCGACCAAACGTGATGGAATTCCACCTCTAAACCTTTTTTTTCGTGTGCATTTTTTTCGTCAGGAGGATTAATAAGGGAGATATCATGAATGGTCACTTTTGCAGGTTAAGTCCAGCGGACATAGCCCAAAAGGTGTTTTACATGGAGCAGATTCCTTATGTATATAAATCAGATCGTAACGACTGTGTGCCTCTACACTATTTTGGCGAAATTTTCGCACAGCTTTCCGTTTAAGGGGTAATAATGACCATCTCCATAATTTTTTGTTTAGTTTCCTGAAAGTCCTAATATTTACCCGCCTCGCCCAAAATCCAAATTGCCGCATAATCTGCCAAAAGAAAAAGAAGATAATTGAAATTTGACAAAATTATACGTTTTAGCCTGTAACGAACGGAAAACATCCAAGATCATTAAATTTTTCACTTTTTATCCCCGAAGAATATCGAAATATGCAGGCAATTTTAATGATGGTGCAGACATTCGGAAATTCCTATCACATAAGGGATTGCACAATCTCCGTTCAATTTGGAATGATCTACAACCTTGGTCTTATGACTTTTGCCGTATCTGTATCCCTTTTACGTTTGATTTTTTTCTATTAATCGATGTTAAGTCAATGTTAAGTCACATAATTATCCGAAAAGTAATGTAATGTGAGATAATCTTACAAAACCTTTACCCTGTTCCACGTTTCTAACTCAATCTGACCCAAGAATTATTGACATATCATAGGACCAGCCATTTAGGCCACTAAATCCGGCGTGTCTTATGGTATGAACCTTTGCCGATATGACGTACGTTTAGTAGCAGTTAAACTGTAAATGAAGGTCTTCAATATAGTAAACACGCATATACTTTCGTATGTCGATCTATATAATATATATAATATTCACTGATGTCGATTTGTAGCGATGGTCTGGGTGGGTCTGCTATTGTAATCAGTACTCCCCATACCGACTTTGACTGGCAGTAGGAAAGGGTTCCTTCTCCAACTCCTGTGTAACTGTCATTAGTAAGGAAGGCCTACAGTTGTAATGAATAGTTCACTTCTCGATTTGACTTGCAGAAGGCAAGTGAGCATGCAGTTTTGTTTAAAACTCCCCTACCCGATTGTGTTTGGCAGTAGGCAAGGGTGCCTGCCATTATAAAGAAATGTCCTCATCTAAAATGTGACTGGCATTAGGTATAGTGGCCTGCTATTTTGATGGAAACTCACCAACTTGGTGTGACTGGCAGTAAGTTGGCTGGAAGTAGGAAAATGGGCCTGGCATTATAATGATAACTGCACAACTAAATTTCGAGTGATAGTAGGGTAATTGCCTGCCATTATAATAGAAACTCCTCAACTGTAATCTGTCTGGAAGTAGTAAAGGGGGGCTGCCATTTTAACGAAAACTCCCCAAATCGATTCTGTCCGCGTAGTAGGCAATGGGGCCTGCAATTATAATGTAAACTTCCCAACTCGATTGTGAATGGCAGTAGGCAAGTGAGCCTGCCGTTATATCACAAATCCATAACAAACACTTTACATTGGAAACAACGTACGGGGACCTCCCCATGCTCTTTCTTGGATAACGCTAAGAGACATGCAATTTTAAAACAATCTTATTTACTGCATGTACACTATTTACTTCGATATTCGAATACAATGTAGAATGCCGTAGCGAAGCACGGGTACATTCGCTAGTTTTAAATAAACAGCATTAGGCCCAAATGTTAATCTGGGCACATACGGTTTTCACTTTAGGAATGTACACTATCGGGCCGTGCGGTTAGCGGCGCACAGCTGTGAGCTTGCATCCGGGAGATAGTGGGTTTGAACCCCAATGTCGGCAGCCGTGAAGATGGTTTTCCGTGGTTTCCCATTTTCACACCAGGCAAATGCTGGAGCTGTACCTTAATTAAGGCCACGACCGCTCTCTTCCCTTTCCTAGGCTTTTCCTGTCCCATCGTCGCCATCTATCTGTGTCGGTGCGACGTAAAGGAAGTAGCAAAAAAAAAAAAAAAAGGAATGTACACTAGCTCAGCTACCCGCATGCAAAGTTTGAAGGGAATCGAATGTAACACCACGAAGACTTCCTTTGCAAGTACCACGCACGTTTTAAAACAGAAACAAATCGCAGATATCGTAAATACCTCCAAAGACGCCTCTAATTGTGGCGTAATCACGTAGTACGACGTCTGTAGCCCCAGAATTTTCATAGCCTAAATCACTGGCTTACCGGGTAACTTCGAATAAAGCTAGATTATCGGTGCATACACCGCCATAATACATACCTTTTATAGATTATGTAATTCAGTTCTCAGTGACACAGCTAACCATAAAATAATGGGATATTAAACGGATGACCAAGAACCTGAAATAATAAGAGAGGAAGTCAGAAAGGCGACAAAGAACCTGAAAATCTGCAAGGCAGCAGGAGCAGACACGATTATAGCTGAAATCATCAAGGCCATGGGAGAAAAGGATGTGGATGTATTTCTTCATCTCTGTACTCAAATATGGGCCACTGGACAGTAGCCAAAAGACCGGTGCCACTCTGTATTTATACCACTTTAGCAAAAGGGCTCTTCACTGGGTTGTGGTCATGTCAGTAAGATTCTTCTATCATAAATCAATATATATGTATATAAATAGACGTGTGTGTTCGTATATTTCACCTTGCAGCCGCAACTACCCACCGCAGATCACTGGTTATTGTGTGTGGTAGTAGTCTCGAGTTTCCCATCGTGCACTATGGTGGTTCCGTGTCGGTAACTGTACTGGTGTGGTAGATGTGGGGGTGGATAGTGCCCGACTATATATAAAAACGGACGCGTGTGTCCCTATATTTCACCTTACAGCCACAATTCCCCATCGCAGACCACTGGTGTTTGTGTGGTATTAGCCTCGTATATTTCACCTTGGAACTACAAATACCCACCGCAGTAGTAGCCTCGGGTCTCCCATAGTGCACTATAGTTGTTGCGTGTCGCTAGCTGTAGTGGTGTGGTAGATGGGAGGGTTGAAAGTGGCCGACTATATATAAAAATAGACGCGTGTGTCTATATTTCACCTTACAGCCACAATTCCCCATCGCAGACCACTGGTGTGTGTGTGTGTGTGTGTGTGTAGTAGTAGTAGTAGTAGTAGTAGTAGTAGTAGTAGTAGTAGTAGACGACCCGAGTCTCCCGTCATATACTATAGTGGTTGTGTGTCAGATGTGGGGGTTAAAATTGGCCGACTACATATAAAATAGACGTGTGTTTGTATTTGTCACCTTGCGGCCTCAACTATCCATCGCAGACCACCGGTTTTCGTGTGTGGTATCAGCCTAAATTCTCCCATCGTGCACTATAGTGGTTGCATGTCGGTAGCTCTAGTGGTGTGGTAGATGTGGGGGTTGAAATAGTCCGACTATATATAAAAATAGACGCGTGTGTCCCTATATTTCACTTTGGAGCCACAAATGCCCACCGTAGACGACTGGTGCTTGTGTATGGTAGTAGACTCGAGTATCCCATCGTGTACTATAGTAGTTTTGTGTATGTAGCTGTGGTGGTGTGGGAGATGTGGGGATTGAAGTTGACCGACTGCATATATATATATGTGTGTGTGTGTGTGTGTGTGTGTGTGTGTGTGTGTGTGTGTGTGTGTGTGTGTGTGTGTTCTCACCTTGCAGTCACAACTACCCACCGCAGACCACTGATACTTCTGTGTGATAGAAACCTCGAGTCTCCCGTCGTGCATTATGGTGGTTGTGTGTCGGTAGCTATTGTAGTGTGGAAGATGTGGGGGTTGAAAGCGCCTTACTACAAAAATAAATGAATAAGACATCTTTGTGTCCGTTTATTTCACCTTGCAGCCACAACCCCACATCACAGACCACTGGTGTTTGTGTGTGGTAGTAGCCTGGAGTCTCCCATCGCGGACCGTTGTGTTTCTGCGTCGGTAGCTGTGGTGGTGTGGGAAAAGTGGGGGTTGAAATTGGCCAACCATATATAATAATAGACGTGTGGTTTCGTATATTTAACCTTGCAGCCACAACTACCCATCGCAGACCACTGGTGTTTGTGTGTTGTAGTCTCGAGACTCCCGTCGTGCGTGCATTACAGAGGTTGCGTGTCTGTAGCTGTGGTGGTGTGGGAGATGTGGGGCTTGCAAGTGGCTAACTTCTTCATTGAATGTATTAAAGTGAGTGATAATATACTGGAAGGATCGGAGTGAGAATGTACTCTAGAAGGCTGAATGGCTTGGACGGCGCTGGCCTTCACGTCGCAAAAACTGGTTTAATCCTGTTTTCAGCTGTGTGGGTAGAGGAAGGGGAGCGGAACCGGAAATGTATTCATATATTGATCAAGAAGTGTGGACATTCTCTTATAGATGTCTCTACTAAAAAACTATGATCACTCACCCTGGTGCGAAGTGAAGGAACTTTTCTTGAAGATATTTTGTACTCATAAGTTTTCCTATAACTAAATTTCGTTCTTTCATTTGTGGGTTGGCAATATTAAGATTTTCTTTCCGCCAGTTTTGACGTTAGCCAATCAAATTTTTCTATAATTAATTTTTTACCAACCGTGTCTTTCTTCTTCAATTTTGATGTGTAACTTTTAGCTAGCCAATAAAAGCCTGTGGGTGTGGCTGTTTTATTCATGAAAGATCTCGAATCTTCCCCGAGAGTATAAAAACTGCTGATTTTCTTGTCTCTCGGCCACTCGAACAACATCTACAGTTCGCGCTGGTTCCCGGTGGCGAGTGGACGTGACTATCGGTGCTAGCGTATTAATCGGTACAGTGTGCGAGTAGGTTCGGTGTTGGTAAGGTGTTCAAGTTTCTTCGCTTCCTTGGGAGTGGTGTGGGAGTCTTGTGAGTAATTATATGTATTAATTTCTCAACTCGCTCCGAACCTCATGGCGGAGTCGAGTGGGGGACAGCGTATGGAGGAGGAGTCCATTGAGGTAGATAGTCGTGAGTTCTCTTTGGATAACACCCTCGTGTTAAATGACCCACCCCCACCTGATAGTAACCGTGCTCCCTCTCCTAAAGTTGATGTGTATTCTCTGAAACCTGACACACAGACATATGATGAGACACATACGGGACCCTACGTAGTATTTGTGGAGGCCCTTGCTGACGGTAAGAAATTGGGCAGCATCCATCCCATGGCTTTGGGAAAAAATTTTTATGATCGTAAATTTGAGGGTGTTACTCAAATTGCTCGGCGAGGTCGCCATAGGATCCAAATTGAGTTTAATTCACGAACAAAAGCTAACGATTTTCTCACCAACCCTATTTTAAAGGAAAAAAACCTTAAAGCGTTTATTCCTTCTGCGTCAATCTATAAGATAGGCGTTATTCGAGGGGTTGATAAAGATTTATCGGTCGAGGAACTTTGTAAGGTTGCTGAATCAACTGCCCCATTAGTCGAAGCACAGAGAATGAACCGACGCTCCTTTCAGGATGGCCGCGTCAGTTACATTCCCACTGGTACCATTAGACTCACGTTTCGCAGCCAGACTCTCCCTGCTTTCATTTCCGTCTACCGAGTTCGTACCCAGGTCGAACCATTTGTTTTCCAGCCGACGATTTGCCGGCGATGCCAACGATACGGCCACACCAGAAAAAACTGTAGGGCTCAACACCCTCGATGCGCTAATTGCGCACATGAACATGAAACTACAGAATGTAAGAATTCTACCCGCCGTTGTCTCAATTGTTCCGGAGAACATTCCGTAGGTTCACTTCAATGCCCAGAACAAAAACGGCAACAGGAACTGAAAAAACAGCAGGCGTTGGCCGTCCCTCAGTTATCCTCAGAGTCCTTTTTTACTCCGACAGCCAATAGATTCAATCCCCTTTTGACCTTACACAACTTTCCTCCGCTTCCGAGCACTTCGTCGTTTCCTCAACCCCAGCCGCCGAGAAAGCGAAAATTTACGGCGGTTGTTTCATCGCCTCCACCGAGTCCGGATCGTTCGCCAGGTTACGATGTCAAGGGATATCGTGCTCTTCTCAAACAGCCTCCCTCTGTCCCCACTGCTATACATCCTATACCTTCCATATCGGGGACGAACCTCCCGGCCACTTCCAGGCATGTAGATTCTACTGTATACTCAAAGCAAGACAGTTCCCGGGCCTCGAACCCGGTATCGGCTACCATTACAGCTATTTCAAACAAACTCTCTGCCTATGCCCGGGCGGCTGAAAACGATGCTAAATGGTCTAAAATGCTCCTCACCATGCAAGAGGAAGTTCAGTCACTACTCCATTCATTAGTATCAATTATCTCGTTACATGATCATTCTTCAGTGGAATGCACGGAGCGTAGTTCACAAGAGACATGAAGTATTCTTACTTATTGATTCTTACAAACCTCATATCATTTTCCTTAGTGAAACTTGGTTGGCTCCGGCCAAACATTTTCATATACCCCATTATACTGTTATTCGTCATGACAATTATGGTTTTGACGGGGCGTGTATTTTGGTCCATAACAGCCTATCATACTCGTCGGTATCATTAACGTATAAAATACCTGGTACACAGGCGGTCGCCATTGTGATCAACAACATTCATTTTATTTCCATCTATTGCCCCCCGAGAATTCAAGGCACTTATGCTGATTGGGCGACTTTTTTCTCACACCTGCCGCACCCCTTTCTTCTGGGGGGCGATTTAAACGGGCACCATCGGAGTTGGGGATGTGACGTTTCGTGCCCTAAGGGCAATAAAATAGCTAAATTAGCGGCATCACATCATTTACGGATTTTGAATGATGGGTCACCTACTCGCGTTACGCCCCCTTCTACAAATAAAAGTGCTGTGGACTTAACTATCTGTTCGAGTAATCTGGCGCACCGTGTGGAATGGGAGGTCGTCAAGGACACCCATTCCAGTGACCATTTCCCTATCTTTATTGGGTTGGCTGACGGTCTCCCCGCCGCTCAACCCCCGGTTAAAGTAAGCAGACGAATGCGCAACTTCAATTCTTCTCAGTTTCAACATTTTTTAGCCCACAAGTTTGCAGCCTTAGGAGGTCAACCGGTGTCCTACAGTTCCTTCACAGCTATTATCACTGAATATCTCGATCTCTACCATCCACTACAACCATATTTCCCACCTAAATCTATCGTTTATGCTCGCTGGTGGGACGCGGAATGCACCGCCTTAATATCACGCCGGAAAGCAGCATTGCGCTCTTTTCGACGTTTGGGTACGTTCCAATCTTATTTACATTATAAAGTCATAGTAGCACAATCGAAAAAGGTTTTTAATGATAAACGCCGCCGAGCTTGGAAAACATTCATTGCCTCGTTAAATAGGCAGACACCGTCCAAACATATATGGAGAGCAATCGCTGGTCTATCGAACCGCCTCCTTAATCCACCGTCTACTATACATTTCAATATGGATGCTTTGATTAACTTTTTTCATCACCTCACGCCGGATTCGGTAGACCCTCAGTATGGTTTCGTTATCCCTCCTAGTTCCAATACTTTTTCGTCGCTCATGAGCCCAATTGACATAGACGAATTAAATCTGGTTATCAATACTTCAAACAGTTCGACACCTGGACGGGATGCGATTTCGTATTCCGTATTAAAGCAACTCCCCCTTCTAGCTAGGCAACTTTTACTTCACATTTTCAATCATTGCCTTGAGACGGCTCGAACCCCTTCCACATGGAATGACTTTTATCTCGTACCCCTGTTGAAACCAGGTAAAAATCCTCTCCTCACTGATAGTTACCGGGGTATCTACCTGGGCCAATGCCTTAGGAAACTTTTCCAAAAAATTCTTCTGGAACGCCTCAAATGGTCTCTCGATTTTTATAACCTGTTACCAAAATATCAATTTGCCTTCCTCCCGGGTCGTTCTGCCTCTGATGCCATTCATCTTTTGGTTACAGATATCAGTTTAGCACGCTGTCGGAAGGAACCTTTGTTGGCAATTTTCTTTGACTTACGGGGAGCATATGATCATGTTGACCTAAAAATTTTACTCCAAAAATTGCTAAATTATAAGTTTCCGCCGCTCTTTATTAATCTCCTTTTGAATATGCTAAGGCACAGATCACTTCAACTCAAACACTTCCCACAAATCTCAGCACGTCTGACCTCTACGGGGCTCCCTCAGGGGGATATCTTAAGTCCTATTCTCTTCTCAATTTATTCGATGTCCCTCGAGAACATTATTACACGCAGAGCACGTATGATCCAATTTGCTGACGATCTCGTGATATATCTCAGTCTTCCACAACTAGACGAGGTTTATAAGTCATTACATCTGACGTTACTGGATTTTGGAAAGTGGCTCCATGATCATAACTTAGAGGTATCTTTTGCCAAATGTCGTGCGATGATTTTCTCTTGGGCTCGGCGTACAGATCACCCGCCTATTCGCTTCCAAGGGTTTTCGATCCCGATAGTCCAGTCTACTAAATATCTTGGTATTTACCTTGACCGGAAATTACTATGGCACTCTCACATAAAATACCTGGTGGATAAGTCCTTTCCAAAAACATCACTCTTTGTTGCCCTACGACATAGATCTTGGGGATCCGATCCTAGTACGATGCTTCTGTTATATCGTAACATTCTTCGATCGTCTTTGGATTATGGCTCGGGGTTTATCGACACGGCGGCCAAGACCAAACTGAATCACTTGGATTCACTGCAAGTACAGTTTGTTAAACTTTGTCTTGGGGCTCTACCATCTTCCCCCAACAATGCCACCCTGGTTGAAGCTGCGGAATTCCCCTTAAATCTGCGGCGGAAATTGCTAGCAACCAAGTTTCTTCTACGGACTTTATCTCTAAACTCTCACCCTCTCATCCCTAAATTATCTTTACTCGTTCGCTATTATCACGATATGGGTACTCCGTTACACAGATTCCCCGCGCTGGCTTGGGCTTATTGGAAATTTAGCTATCTTCGCAACTCTATTCTGCGTAACCCGTCCACAGCTAACTACATCTTTCCCTTTCAGGCAAACTACTATGTCCCTGACATGATACTCCCCACGTCAGGGGAGGTCCCATCTTTTGGCCCGGCCCGGACACAAAGTGCTCGGAAATATGTCCATCACATTTTGGCACAGGATGTTCACACATTAGCACCAGTCTTCTATACGGATGGGTCCAAAATTGGTACCCCCCCGTGTGTGGGGGCGGCCTTTTTCTCCTCAGATCTTGTCCTAGGTAAACAATTCTCCCTCCCGTCGGAGACTTCTATCTTTACGGCTGAAGCTTTCGCCATCCGTCAAGCCCTCTTATACGTTAAGTACTCCCGCCTCGAAACTGCTACTATTGCTTCTGATTCCTTGAGTGTACTTCAGGCTTTACACAATCCCACTCACCGCTCTCATTGGTACATTCAGAATCTCAGAAAAATTTGTTTCGATCTTCATCAACGAGGTAAACAGATTAAATTTCTCTGGGTTCCGGGTCATTCCCATATCACTGGTAATGAACAGGCTGATCGCTTAGCCCAGGCTGCTGCGCATGGTCAGGGTGTGGATTTTTCTTTGATGTTGCCCTACATGGAATTTTGGAGCGGTTGTTGCGAGACTCTACGACAGATTTGGCAGACTGAGTGGAGTAACCCCGCGTGTCGAAAAGGACGGAACTTATTCACAATTCTCCCGAATGTCCCACGTTCTCCGTGGTTTACAAAACATCCTTATACTCGACGTCATATTACGAATCTTGTCCGTTTGCGGCTTAACCACATGTGCACGCCGGATCAATTATTTCGGATGAAGTTGGTCGCGTCTAACCTCTGTCAGTGTCGAACGTCGATTGCTACCATTAATCATCTACTTTTTCAATGTCCGTTACTCGAAATTAGTAGGCGTAAATGGTTACAACCTTTTTTTAGTACACACTTCGCGTTACCCACTCAATTGACGTGTTGGATACTCGATCCCACGCCTACTACGGTAATTGCCCTCTCGAATTTCCTTCATGACACTAATTGTTTACTGTAGGTTCGGTGTTGTTGTTTTTCCTTTTCCCCTTATGTGTCGACTCGGTCTTGTTTGTGATTGGTAGAAGTCGCCAAGTATCGGTCACTCTGGCGTGAAGTCTAGTACCTTGTGTCCTTGTGCTTTTCCTGTGTGGTAGATATGTAGTTGAATTCCTTATTCCCTTTTTTTACATTCTACATATTCTTTTTCATCTTCTCCATCTTTTGGGTTTGTTTAGAGGATGCGTGGCTGGGTATACCGCTCCCAAGCGAAGCCCATTAAATTATACGATCAAGACAAGACAAGACAAGAACAACATCTAGCCTAGTGTATGGAAGTGCAGCAGGAGGCGGGAAGCGCCTCTTTCATCCGGTAGCAGCTCTTCAACAAGGTAATGGCCACTTAACATCTTTATTTCTCGCTAGCTCAGCTGTCTAAACCGCGGGGAAGGTCCGAAACCTTTACTGTGTAACCTATCTTGAGACATGTAATTTGCCGTCGCTTTTGTAAAACTTCACATATCTTTAACTGTTAAACGGGGATAAAGAGTGCTTTACCCTCTTGAGCTCCCCTTCGTTTTTGGTTTGAGGTGACTAAGTTTTGTAACTGTTTCTTCCCTTCTGTAATGTCTTAAAGTTTTCTCATACGAATCACCTCCATAGTTTGGGAATAGCCCCTGTTTCATCCGCCTAGTGCCCCTTAGGTTTAAAAAGTTTCATGTAGGAGTGCAAACAACGCCTCCATTCATCTTGGTATTTTGGGCCATTTATTTAATCTGTTCTTTTACACTGAGGCCCAGTAGGTTGGGTACGAGATACTCCCGTTTCATTTGATGTAAGCGGTGCCTTGATGGCAATTTAGTGTAAAAGGCTGGTATTGCCTTTAATAGGCTTGAAAAATTGAGAGCGGGTCAGCTCTTTCTTGTGTTTGAAAAGTGCCTCTGGGAGGCTTGAGGTTAAAAGTTGGCAGCAAGTGCTTCTTGAATGAAGGGGTTTTCTGCCCTTTGAACAAATGTATGCCTGAGTAAAGTTGGGCTGGTAGCTCAAGGATTGTAAATTGGGGCTCGAAGCCCAGAACTGGTTAAGATCCCTGATCTTGTGCTTTCGTTTGTAAAAAGTATTCTTGTACCTGATTTTTTTTATTTCACCTAGTGAAAATTTGTAAAATCTTGTTGTCTATTGAAAATATAATCTTCGGTTCAATTTTAAGTTTTGGTTTCATATTGCGGATAGACCCATTCCAGCCCGCACCTTCTTTCACCTCTGCATTGAACGGGTAACCCCGTAACAAGTGGTATCAGAGCGTGGTTGAATGGGTCTCATTTAAGCCCCTTTTGACTGCTAAACATTGCGTTTAATTTGAACTGTAACAATTTTGTCAGTTGCTGGAATTTTCCTTCCGGTTTTTCTAAATTGGTCAATCTTTCGTCATCATGTCCGGCCCTCGCGATGTCCTCCATCCCGGCTATTTGCACAAGGAGGAATTGATTTACGAATTAACAATTAGAAATGTTCAATCTGGAGGCACGGTTGCGGTAGACACCAACAAGCTTAAAGATTCCCTTGATTTGCCGATTAGTATCCCAACCTTGGGAGAGAAAGATATTGACGACGCTCTCTCCACGATCACTGACAATACTACTGAGCTAGCATCCGTAGTTAGTTTTTTGAAGTAGGTGATACATCCCAAATCAACTCAAAAGAGTACAGGCTAGATTGTACCATTTTTCCAATAGAGTTAGTGATCTATTGTCTCTTAAGTTGAGTGACATTCATGGGATGGAGGCTAGTGCTCTTGTTGAACACCTTTCTAAAGTGTCTAGTAAGGTTAATCAATTGTTAACTGGGGCAGCGGCTCCCCAAACCGACCAGCCCACTGTGGTAAACATCGCTAGCGAGGAAGAGTCTTCCAAGGGGCAAGAAAGTAGGAAATCCGTAGGAGTCCAACAAACATCTGCCCCATTAGAAACCGAGTCAGTTCGTCGTACATCCATCCCTCCATTTGTGTTGAATAATGCACCCTCTGAAACAGCTTCTCCACCCCCTAGGCCGTTACCTACTATGTCACCCGGGTTCAGTAGTTTGCCTCATCCATTAGCAATGCTGCTTAGGGGTATTTCCAAGTTTTCTGTTAACACTACCAGTGATGTCATTTCAATTTTAAGATTTGTAGTCGAGTTCCAGGATCATGCCCTTGTCTTTTCTCTTTCCCCATGTCAAATCCTTCATATTATTTACTCTTATTCCATTGGTGTCCTCTCAGACAAAATAGTTAGAGCAATTGCGGAACAATCCACTATTGAAGATTTTCATGCACACCTTCTGGCAAATTTCATTCCGGCTAGGGCAAGGTCCTCTCCAATACAGAAGTATTATTACAGAGTACAGCGTCTGGATGAAAATCTTGCCGACTTCATCCAAGACATTAATTTCTATACTAGGGTATTTGCTCTTCATTTCCCAGAAGATCAAATTGTTCACGCCATTGTGGAAGGAATTTCACCATCCTACAGGTCATATTTGTGTTTCGCGTAGCGTCCCCAAACTTTTGCCGAGTTAGAGGCTATGGCTGTCTCGGCCGAAGGAGTTAAATATGCCGACACCTTACGCGTCGCGAAGGAGCCCCCTCCGTCGTCAAGTAATTTTCGGCCTCCTCCCCGCCGAACCTTCACACCCCGCAAATGTTATGCTTGTGGGTCGCCTGACCATCTTCGGAACAATGTGTCCATTGATTAAATCTAGCGGGACAAGGAATGGAGCAGGGTCATCCCAAGGCTGTTTTAAATGCGGCTCGTTTTTCCATATAACCAAGAATTGCCCTAATACTAATAGCACCCCCTCCTGCTCAACTTCTGGTGCAACTTCCACCAATAGTCAAAAGTGACTAGTGGCTTCGGCTGAGCCGGCAAATTCATCTTTTCAAGGCTCAGCTCCAAGTAAACCATCCGAAATCTCAGGCTCGGAACATGGTAGAAAGTCTTCCAACCCCAAATTTGAATGCCCTAAAGAATGTCTTAGGATTGCGGCGGATTCCCCCGCACCTGTACCATTTCTAAAAATTGAATTAAATAATGAACCCGTCACCGCTCTATTAGACTCAGGCAGTGTTTGTTCAATTATTTCGGCTGAATGGTACTCTAAATTAAAGTCTGCCTGTAACTTATCTGAGTATTGTTCGTCTTCGGTTCAATGCATTTCGGCCAACCTTTCTCCATTAGAAATTTTAGGTCTTATCTTGGCCAAAGTTAGGATTGCTAAATTTACTTGGAAAGTAAAATTGTTTGTGGCTAAGCATTTGTCTTGCCCCATCATGTTAGGAGCGGACTTCATGTCTCACACCGGTCTTGTGCTCGGCGTTCAGAGCCAGTCGTGCAGGTTCAAATTTGCTTGTAATTATAAAATCCCCTTATTGAAATGTAATTCTGTGTCATGTTCATCTATTTCGCTTACCCAGGACCTTAGACATCTACCTGAGGAGCAGGCTGAGAGTATTCGTGAGTTGTGTCAGTCGTTTCCAGGGGTTTTCTCCGATACTCTTGTTGTTACTGACCTTATTGAATACAAGATTGAGGTTACGGATTCGATTCCTGTTCGATTTCCACCTCATAGGTTATCTCCACCTAAAATGAAGGCTCTGAAGGAGATCATAGATCAGATGCTGAAAGATGGTATTGTTCGACCCTCTAAGTCGGCGTATTCATCGCCTATTTTCCTAGTTCCGAAACCCCAAGGTGGCTTCAGGCTTGTGATTGACTATAGGGCTTTAAATCGGAAGGTGGTGTTACAATCTGTGCCCCTTCCAGACCTTCACTCTTGTTTCTCATGGTTTCGGAAAGCTGAATTCTTCACCATTTTAGACCTCAATCAGGCGTATAATCAGATCCCTCTTGCCGAAGAATCTAAACATCTGACAGCTTTTGCCACGGATTGGAACTTGTATGAGTACAACCACGTGCCTTTCGGGCTCCCCACGGGAGCATCTGTGCTTACGAGACTGCTAGACAGGGTCTTCTCCGACATCAAATTCGAGTACTTATACCATTATCGTGATGATGTCGTCGTATTTTCTGAGACCTTTGAAGAACATCTAGATCATCTGAAAGAGGTCCTGAGTCGTCTTCGTAAGGCAGGGTTAACGATGAAGCTATCCAAGGTTGCTTTCGCTAAGCCTTCTATGTCATTTCTAGGGCATATTGTGTCGCCCGATGGTGTCGCAGTGGATCATTCTAGAACACAGGCCATCCGTGGTTTCAAACCTCCCAAGGACCTCAAAGGTATTGCCGGATTAATTGGCATGGTGAATTTCTTCAGGAAACTTATTCCTAACTTCGCTAATAGAGCGGCGCCCTTGAACTTACTCCGCAGGAAAGGCGTCAAATTCGAGTGGGGGCCTTCTCAACAAGCCGCTTTCGAAGATCTTAAATTAGCTCTTTGTAATGCCCCTGTCCTTGCTATGCCTGATTTCTCGAAGAAATTCATCGTCCAAACCGACGCGTCAATTATTCCATCTATGAACTTGAGGGTTTGGCTGTCTTATTTGCGCTAGATAAGTTCCGCCTCTATCTGGAACACGTCAAGTTCGACTTGGAAACGGATAACCAAGCCTTAAGTTGGGTCTTAGCTAGGCCGCGTCGTACTGGTCGCATAGCCCGCTGGGCTATCAGGATTTCTGCCTTCCAGTTTGATGTTAGGCATATAAGAGGGTCTGAAAATATTGTGGCAGACGGACTAAGCCGTATGTTTTCTAACGACGTAGAGAACTCTGAACAGGAAGACTATTCTTCACTTCCCGAGTTCATACCTGCGGGGGCTAATGCCATTCTAACTGATGCCCCCATGCTGTTTAGGGATATTGAAAAATATCAAAGTGAAGATCCAGTGCTGGCTCCTATTATGGAAACCCTTTCTTCTGGGGAACATGTCGTGCCTTATGTATTGAGGAATGGTATTTTATGTTGCCCGTCGAGGCATGATCAGAAGATGAAAGTTGTGGTTCCAGCTGTTCTTGTACCTATGACCTTCAAATACTACCATGAGACCCCATTAGGGGGACATTTAAGCATCTTCAAAACTAGAGAAAAGATCCGAGAAATGTTCATTTGGAAAGATATGGACGGCGAAATTCGTGAATTGGTAAAAGCCTGTAAATCTTGTTGGCTTTGTAAACCTACCATGTCCACTAAGCAAGGGCTATTGTCCTCTCATCAAGCGTCGCGCCCCATGGAACGCCTCTATATCGACTACGTGGGACCCTTCCCCCAATCAAAGGGGAATGCCAACAGATTCATCCTTGTGTGTGTAGATGGTTTCACAAGATTTTTCTGGTTATTTCCGACTAAACTGGCTACCGCTCAGTCCACCATTTCTTGTTTAAATTCCATCTTTGCTTCTTTTGGTCCGTGTCAATATATTGTTTCTGACAATGCTAAAGCTTTCACCTCCAATCTCTTCCGTAAATTCTGTTTTGATCTGGCCATCTCTCATGTAACTTCTTCTGCATACTTTCCTCAACCATCTCTGGCTGAACGGATCAATCGTAATCTGAGGTCGGCTCTAATTGCCTATCATGATGATGATAATTCTAGGTGGGATTCGTCCGTGCATTGGTTAGCCTTTGCTTTGAATTCGGCGGTTCATGAATCTAATAA
The DNA here is from genome assembly GCF_040414725.1 of Anabrus simplex. Lineage (NCBI taxonomy): Eukaryota > Metazoa > Arthropoda > Insecta > Orthoptera > Tettigoniidae > Anabrus > Anabrus simplex. The sequence goes on along the minus strand of NC_090265.1, from coordinate 633,065,870 downwards.
TTTCACTCCAGCTTCACTGATGTTTAAGTTCGTACCCAACACGCCGCTCTCTAACCTTTGGTCTCTTAGTGATATTTTATCTGAGACAATAGATCCAGATAATATTAGAGATCAATGGAAGAAGGCTAAGGACAATCTTAAAATTTCTCATGAAAAGGTTAGGGAAAGATATGATCGTGGACGGAGGCCCACCAATTTAAAGGTAGGAGATCAAGTTATGGTCAAAAACTTTGTTCCCGCGGGCAAGCTTGCCCCCAGATTTCATGGGCCGTGCACCGTTTTGGATTTCTTAACTCCGGTAACATTATTAGTGAGCAATTCAGTCACCGAGAGGATCTTTAGGGTTCACCTGTCTCAGGTGAAACCTGTGTAATATCCTTGCTAACTTAGTCTTTAACATTTTGTAAGAACCCTGAAGGTTATATTTTTGTTTTATTTTAAGGCCTTCTGCCCTTGGATTACGTTCCTTGTGTCTATGTGTTAATTGTACGATCTTCCCCTCTGGTTATTCTGCTGTCCTTTCCTCGCGGCCGTTACCAAGCTCCCGTCTCCTGCTAAAACCATATCAGTGGCAAAAAGAAAAATTTTCCACGCCGCTAGCCCCTCTGCCTCTCCAACAAGATCGTACCCTAAAAACATATGTCAACAACTATTCTGCCGCCGAGATCTTACTGTTTCAGTGCCCCGCAGCCGTTCGTCGCCTTACCACCACCGGGGTGGGGTAAGGGCCCACTCCACTCCCGTGATGTCCTTCTGTGTACGGCGCGCCGGAGGCTATCTCCCAGGAGGCTGAAGTGCGGCGCACCAACCGCAAGCTTATCTGGGGACTGTAAACAAACTTCGCATCTGCGGCGTCCTTCACCACGACTACCCCTCTCATAGTGCGGGAGAGAGGTATCTCAGGGCACTTGAGGGGTCCGGAGGACCTCGGCTGGACATCGGCAGCGGCGCCTGGTCTTGCCGTCAAAATTTTCATCGTGTGGTTGGCATTCTACGGCAACAAAGACACTCTCAAGCCGGAGTTCAACCAACTCCTAACTGTCTACTTCAAAACAAAGGAGACTTAAAAATATTTTGATGCTTTAAATGGTTTTTCAAAATTCTTCTACAAACTTTGGAAATTCTTAATGTCTCCTCCATATTCTTCCACCATCTATTTGCAAAGAAGCAGAAATTTTCTTCTTTGATGATTAAATCTTGTTAAAATACTTCTTCTGTGTCACCCCATGGAAGGACATTGGGAGGGGGGGGGAGGGCTGTACAGGCTGGTACACCTATACGCCGCACATTTGAATTTTCCGCCTTTAAGTACTCCTCTAAACAGGAGAAACTCTGAACTTTAACAACTGTATCAACTCATAAGTTTTCTCAGAAGATGTCACTACCGTAAATTTTGTGATTACGTAGTTGTCAATACTGTGTGGATTTCAACTTGTTTTGTTTTCCATTGATCAAGGAGTGTGGACATTCTCTTATAGATGTCTCTACTAAAAACTATGATCATGCACCCTGGTGCGAAGTGAAGGAACTTTTCGTGAAGATATTTTGTACTCATAAGTTTTCCTATAACTAAATTTCGTTCTTTCATTTGTGGGTTGGCAATATTAAGATTTTCTTTCAGCCAGTTTTGACGTTAGCCAATCAAATTTTTCTAAATTAATTTTTTACCAATCGTGTCTTTCTTCTTCAATTTTGATGTGTAACTGTTAGCTAGCCAATAAAAGCCTGTGGGTGTGGCTGTTTTATTCATGAAAGGTCTCGAATCTTCCCCGAGAGTATAAAAACTGCTGATTTTCTTGTCTCTCGGCCACTCGATCAACATCTAGCCTAGTGTATGGAAGTGTAGCAGGAGGCGGGAAGCGCCTCTTTCATCCGGCAGCAGCTCTTCAACAAGGTAATGGCCACTTAACATCTTTATTTCACGCTAGCTCAGCAGTCTAAACCGCGGGGAAGGTCCGAAACCTCTACTGTGTAACCTATCTTGAAACATGTAATTTGCCGTCGCTTTTGTAAAACTTCACATATCTTTAACTGTAAAACGGGGATAGAGAGTGCTTTACCCTCTTGAGCTCCCCTTCATTTTTGGTTTGAGGTGACTAAGTTTTGTAACTGTTTCTTCCCTTCTGTAATGTCTTAAAGTTTTCTCATACGAGCCACTTCCATAGTTTGGGAATAGCCCCTGTTTCATCGGCCTAGTGCCCCTTAGGTTTTAAAAGATTTCATGTAGGAGTGCAAGCAACGCCTCCATTCATCTTGGTATTTTGGGACATTTACTTAATCTGTTCTTTTCCACTGAGGCCCAGTAGGTTGGGTACGAGATACCCCCGTTTCATTTGATGTAAGCGGTGCCTTGATGGCAATTTAGTGTAAAAGGCTGGTATTGCCTTTAATAGGCTTGAAAAATTGAGAGCGGGTCAGCTCTTTCTTGTGTTTGAAAAGTGCCTCTGGGAGGCTTGAGGTTAAAAGTTGGCAGCAAGTGCTTCTTGAATGAAGGGGTTTTCTGCCCTTTGAACAAATGTATGCCTGAGTAAAGTTGGGCTGGTAGCTCAAGGATTGTAAATTGGGGTTCAAAGCCCAGAACTGGTTAAGATCCCTGAACTTGTGCTTTCGTTTGTAAAAAGTATATCTTGTACCTGATTTTGTTATTTCACCTAGTGAAAATTTGTAAAATCTTGTTGTCTATTGAAAATATAATCTTCGGTTCAATTTTAAGTTTTGGTTTCATATTGCGGATAGACCCATTCCAGCCCGCACCTTCTTTCACCTCTGCATTCCACGGGTAACCCCGTAACAAGAACAATACACGGAAAGGCTGGCCGTGCCCTCTAGACCGGACGGGAGCTTACCGGTCTGATTCGTTAGTCCCGTCCAAAAAGTACCGAAGGAGGCTACGACAGGGCTGGCACGTAACAATGTGTTTTGAAAACAGAGCCATCTACAGTTAAAGCCGGAAGGTACGCTTGGCAACGCTGTTCCCATATGTCAAGCGGAGGGTTGTCTGACTTTGAATGACTTAACGCATATTCACTACATTTAGACCAACACGATGATTATAATAAATGCACACTCCTCGTAAAATTATACTAAGAAACGCACACATCAGTAAATGCATTCACAGAAGTTATAAATACACACTTTACAGGAATAAAAACAGAACACATTAAGAACAATACTCACAAGGTCAATTATTGTGGAACATTGACAGCTTCCTCCATTTTTTATCCTCACTGCCGACATAATTCGTGTTCTTGATCTACTTTCTATAATATTATTTTACACGACATTGGAAAATGTAGACAACAAACAATTTATAAGACCATTATTGCCCCCACCCCCACAATGAGAGCGTACAAACCAGAACTATTAATTTACATTCCTTCCAAAAGCAGCTCTGGATAGAGAGAAGAGAAATTATTTTTGATTTTCACAGTCCAGGTATCTAGTCTTCGCTCTTCAGATGCCAACAAAGTAAATGTTCCTGTAACTGTTATGTAGACACACTACTCAATCTGATGGCACCACTAACCCACCTCTCTGAAGTTCTTCAAAATAGGGTTCACCTGTTTCATTACTCTGCAGAAGACCTAAACATGTATCACAGCTTATCCTTCTGGATATTATTCTTGCTGTATAGCCAGAAATGTATATTACCCCTGACATCTCAAAATGCCTGCCAAAAACTTCACACGATAAAAGTGAATCTAAATTGTTTATTACTTCCATATTGGGCCTAACGCCGCCTGTCTAGATGGAATCAGACGTTTCTAACCTATGAGACAAGTACAAAAACTATACATGCAAATCTCGCCGCTTACTGTTCGGGAGATGAACCTACGACCCGTCTTGGATCCATGCAATACCTCAAACAAATATAAATGCGATTACAACACAATGACAATGCACGGAGTAGTCTATATATCGCCAAATTCTTGTAAAATAAATTACACAAAGAAATGCGGAGCGTTTTTTCTTTCCAGCTTCTCCTCTGCAAGGGGATTGAACACCCAAACAAATGACGTCAGAAAATCACCCCCACGACACAACTCCAGACACTGGGAGTAACGGCGGCCATCATGGATTCCACACTTGATTTATGGGCCCACACAGCTGACGGCTTAACGGCTCGGAACTGCGAGATTTCTTTCACTCATTACATGCCCACAAATAATAAACTGAATTACCTGGCCCTTTTATAACATTATCAATCGCGAAAACTTAACTATTATTCTCATTTTCTGCATGCGATATTGCTCATCTTCAGAGCTCATTACAGGCCATTTAACCTCTCATATCATATCTGATGGCACCAGTAACCCACCTCTCTGAAGTTCTTCAAAATAGGGGTCACCTGTTTCATTACTCTGCAGAAGACCTAAACATGTATCACAGCTTATCCTTCTGGATATTATTCTTGCTGTATAGCCAGAAATGTATATTACCCCTGACATCTCAAAGTGCCCGCCAAAAATGTAGACGACAAACAATTTATCAGACCATTATTGCCCCCACCCCCACAATGAGAGCGTACAAACCAGAACTATTAATTTACATTCGTTCCAAAAGCTTATACTTGCGTGTCTACACAAATTAGGGCTCATTCTGTCTCAGCATATCTGGACTGATTAGACTTATATCTTGCCTGGGCCTTACTTCTCTGCATTGAATAGTCTGCCGTTCGAATCCCGCTCATTGTCTGTGAGAGTGTTGGAAGGAGCTGTCACGAATATCTTAAAGCTTACAACGCTGATCACTAATATGAAATTATATCTCTAAGGCATACATTTGCAGTTATCTAACTAGTTACCTAAGACACAAGTTCTGCCGTTCACATTTACTAGACCGCGCAGGTCACACTCTATTGATGATTTTACAGAATAATCCCTCCTTCAATTCACTGACAAATTTATATACACAAACAAAGAAACAACCTAGAACAATGACCAATAGAGAATGACACACCAATAAATAAACTACACTACCAGTACATGCTTGTCATGAGCGCAAAATTTATTTACATAGTCGCCTGAAGGGCAAAAATTCTATTTACAACTCTATATCATGCTTAAATGTCAGAATCTGTCTGCCCTTAATTAGTTGCTCATCTTAACGATCCTCCATGGCGGACTGAAGCTTTTAGCAGGGCATGCTACTGCCGTTGACACAGGGCAGCACTCCTAGGTTCCACTCCAACAATCTCATCATGGTCTTCTGTCTTCTTAACTGGAACACCTAGTACTGATGTCTTGTTCGGACTGTGATGACCCAACGCCGCACAATAATGGATCTTCTTCTCCCAGCAGCTACTGATGTCTTGATCGGACGTGATGACCCAACGCCGCACAATAATGGACCTTCTTCTCCCTGCAGCTACTTAAGTCTCCCTTCGCCTTTTGTACAGCTGGGCACACGCCGTGATCTATTAGCACTTGCGGGCGAGCGTTCGTGCGATCTAATGCAACTGGAAGGAAATGCAGTGTTAATATTTGTATCTGGTTAGATGCATATTTCCTTATTTCGCATATCAGCGCACTCCTGACGTTTATTTGCATAAAGTTTGAAACTGAAAATTATGTGAGATCACACACGGATTTCACTCCTAATACCACGTACAAATAAAGTTCTGGGCTACTTCATTCTTTCGAATACGCCACACTAATTAATGTATTTGAATCGTTGTTTTTTTTTTTGAAACGACACATGTCAAGATTTTGCCACAATTGAGTTAAGGCAAGTAATACAGTCTTTAAGTATAGATCTATCGTTTTCTGCAGAAACTACACACGTCACTGCATTGCTTTATCTGGTAGCTCTGCCTGGGAAATAATAGTTTGTTGGAGAAACAGCACTTGTCACTGTCACTGTACGTTTTAGGTGGATATCTCCAAACTAAGATTTATTGACATGTGCTGTTTCAAAAAAAACGATTCATTTACAATTTTATGGCGTTTCTCCGAGACAACCGCCTAATGTTTCGGTAGATTAATTTCTGCCCATGTGTAAATGATCCATTATAAGGCAGTTCGATTATACTGTTCAGTTCGAGCATACACCGACTTAAGAACAAGTTAGCGTTCAGACTACACTGGATTTCTACTTATTAGAAGAATAATTGTAGTGAATAAAATTGTTTCTATTTCGTTTCATCTTAATCGGCTTTCTGCTCAGTTTATGACACACGTTTACTGTATTTGCTGTTCGCTTAAACACACAGACCAAAGAACAGTTCTCCAACTTCAAACCACAAGTATAAATTGCTTTGTTCTATCTAAGCGCGATCGGCACGCGACATGTACCTCACGGTCAGAGTTGAGTGTAGAGAATGATCTCCGCGTCCTCTCAGCTCAGTATTTATTTGAGTGACTATCCCAAGCCACGCCAAGTTTTTCCCCGCTTAGGCCTTTGAGTTCCTTGTTTGGGGCTGGCTTTGTTCCCACGGTGCTCAAGATAAAGATCAATTAATTCGAGGAGATTATAATTAGCTTAATGAGGCATATCAAATTACTCTCAACATTCCTATCGTTTTATATTTTCTAGATTCCATCTGTGGACCTCTCAAGTTTTATTTCTGACAGGCCTGGATTCTCCCGCTTTTTCTCTCTCACATCTTGGCATCAGAAAATCTCCGAAGTGAAGTGGTTGGCTTGATTTATCTTCCTCTTTTTTGGCAGAGAACCGTACCCCAGCTGAAGCTATGATGCTCCCAAAAACGCGCACTATTGCGTCATGTTATACAATATTATACCATCCCTTTGTGGTCTCATCTGCTTATGCTAATTGCATTAATATTACTTCCAATGGCCCATGAACAGAACGGTTCATTATATAAGGCTTTTGATAGGGTAGACCGTGGGAGTAGGCCGCTCCGGCGGCCCCATATCAACCAATGGGAGACTACTGACGAAAATGAGGGCGGTTGGACTAGACAAACGAGTGAATGAATGGCAGGCAAAATTTCTAGAAAATAGAGCTCAAGAGGATTGGATCAGTAGCTGTGGTGATTAGAGAGGGTTCTGCACGGCAGTATTATTGGATCATTATGTTTTCTTATACATATAAATGATGTGAGTCCGACTCGTTGGCTGAATGGTCAGCGTACTGACCTTCGGTTCAGAGGGTCCCGGGTTCGATTCCCGGCCGGGTCGGGGATTTTAATCGCTTCGGATTAATTCTTCTGGCTCGGGGACTGGGTGTTTGTGTCCGTCCCAACACTCTCCTCTTCATATTCACACAACACACTACACTACCAACCACCACAGATACACGCAATAGTGATTACATCCCTCCATAAAGGGTTGGCGTCAGGAAGGGCATCCGGCCGTAAAACAGGGCCAAATCCACATGTCCGACACAGATCGCACCCGCGACCCCACAGGTGTGGGAAAAAGCGGTAGGAAAAGAAGAAGAAGATACATATAAATGATGTGAGTAAAGAACTGTGATCACAGAAAAGGTTTTGTGGGCATGATTTTATACTGTGTGGAGTAATAAATAATTTACGCCCGCTGTGCGAAATGAATTACTACGGCATGGGGACTGGATATGTGTGTTTGTCAAAATACGTTCATATTCATTCAACACATCGCACTATAAATCACCACAGAACACTCCATAGTGAATACAACCATCCACGCACGGTTAGCGTCAGGAAGGACATCCGGCCGTAAAATCGGACTAGATCCACATGCATGACACTGTTCGCACCGGTGACCCTACCAGTGTGGGAAAAGTGATAGAAGAAGAGTAATAAATAAAAAAACAGGCTTGTGAGCGACTGCAAAAAGATCTCTGTGGTGTAGTGGTTAGTGTGATTAGCTGCCACGCACGGAGGCCCGGGTTCGATTCCCGGCTCTGCCACGAAATTTGAAAAGTCGTACGAGGGTTGGAACGGGGCACAAAACCTTTCAATAAAACTGTCTCACATGAACTTTTATTTATGTTTACAATTTTGCTTTACGTCACACCGACACAGATAGGTCTTACGGCGACGATGGGATAGGAAAGGCCTAGGAGTGGGAAGGAAGCGACCGTGGCTTTAATTAATGTACAGTCCCAGCATTTGCCTGGTGTGAAAATTGGAAACCATGGAAAACCTTCTTCACAGCTGCCGACAGTGGGGATCGAACCCACTATCTCCCGGATGCAAGCTCGCAGCTGTGTGCCCCTAACGGCACGGCCAACTCGCCTGGTTTACGACGATATTATAAACTGCCCAGAACCGAGAAAGTTGGCTGCGGTGTATCCGTGAGCCAGTATTCGGGAGATGGTGTGTTCGAACTCCATCATCAGCAGACCTGGAGATGGTTTTCCGTAGTTTCCCATTTTCATATCAGGCCTTAATTAAGGGCGCTTCCTTCCCAGGACTAATCCTTTCCTCTCCCATCGTCTTCGAGAACCTAATATGAGTTAGTGCGACGTTAAAGTGCCCAAAAAGAAAAGTTGCCTGATTTGAAATCGACACACAGGAAGAGGGTTATTTTCTGATGCAACGAGTGTAAATTCTCATTCCTCTGTTGTAAGTTTTCTGTTTCATGGAGAAGTTACACCGGGCAAGTTGGCTGTGCGGTTAGGGGCGCGCGGCTGTAAGCTTACATCCGGGAGATAATGGGTTCGAATCCCACTGTAGGCAGCCCTGAAGATAGTTTTCCGTGGTTTCCCATTTTCACACTAGGCAAATGCTGGGGCTGTACCTTAATTATGGCCACGGCCGCTTCCTTCCAACGCCTAGGTCTTTCCTATCCCACCGTCGCTGTACGACCTATCTGTGTCTGTGCGACGTAAAGCCACTAACAAAAAATAAGGTACAGCCCCAGGATTTGCCTGGTGTGAAAATGGGAAACCACGGGAAACCATCTTCAGGGCTGCCAGCAGTGGGGCTCGAACCCACTATTTTCGGGATGCAAGCTCACAGCCGAGTGCCCCTAACCGCGTGGGAACTGTTGAATATTCAATGTTGTTGGAGAAGTATTTTTGAAAACCTCTCGTGTGTCTCCACGTCCCACATGCATTCCGAGTTCTGGCAATTCAAGATAGAGTTTTTTTAATAGCCTGTGGCCTTTGGAGGGGCCTGGTGCGAGTCTTTCCAGCTGACGCCTGATACGCGACCTGTGTGTCTGTGAGAATTGGGGCCTACCCATGGCGAAATCTAATGCTGGAGACGGCATACACACACACAGCCCCCGAACCATAGAAATTAACCAATGAATATTAAAATCGCCGAACCGGCCGGGTATCCAACCCGGGACTCTTTGAACCAAAGGCCAGCACGCTAAACATTTAGCCATGGAGTCGGGTAAGGTAGAGCTGAAGAACCTCTTTTGAGATTCGTGCTGTACAAGAGTATGAACTTCCTCCTGTCCAGTTTAAAATTCCTTTTCCCAGGTTATACACTAATGAAATGGACAACTACTGCGTTTATAATCAAACTACCGAGCGAGTTGTCCATACGGTTAGGGGCGCGGTGCTGTGAGCTTGCCTTAGGGGGATAGTGGGTTCGAACCCATCTGTCGGCAGCTCTAAAGATGGTTTTCCGTGGTTATCCATTTCTACACCGCGCAAATGCTGAGGTTGTACCTTAATTAAGGCCATTGCCGCTCACTTCCCATTCTTAAACATTTCCTATTCCATCGTCGCCATAAAACCTATTTATATATTTATTTATTTATTTTATGCCTTTGTATGTGGCGAAGTTAGAGCTCCTGGCCCTCTCTTACATTTAACTACAACATACAGTAGATAGTCACATAATTTGTAAAATAACACTGTATACAGTCTCTAGAAACTACCTAAATTAAAGGAATAAAATAGTATTATAATAGTTATTTTTTAATGATTAATATTACCAATACATTACCTAACAATAGCTCTAAATCATACCTGCATCGGTGCAACGTAAAGCCAGTTGTATAATCCAGATGACGCTTTGTTCTATATATCCTGATGCCCTCAGCAACTATTGTAGTATAGACAGGTTATGGCGTATCGCAATGTATGTCTGTGGGTAGCCCTAAAGTGCATTAATGGCAATGAAATCTGGTCTTCTTTCTGTGGTACATATTCGAATAAAAGTGTGACCGACATAAAGTAGAAATTCACTGCTGAAATCCATTCTATGCCATTCATTCTCTTGAAGCTAAACAGTACTTCAGCTGTGAACTCGCATCCGGGAGATAGTGGGTTCGAACCCCACTGTCGGAAGCCCTGAAGATGGTTTCCCGTGGTTTTCCATTTTCACACCAGGCAAATGCTGGGGCTATACCTTAAGGCCACGGCCGCTTCCTTCCCATTCCTATATGTAAAATAGTTTTATGTAACATGACGTACTAAATTTGAGATATTATTTTTACTGATGCTACGGTATGTATTTGACAGCCTTCAACTATCACCGGCATTGGTTTTAAAATATTTTATCTTGAATATAATATTTTTCAGGTGCCAGTAAATCTGCTGGCCTTGGTGTTTCGCATTTAAGTGATCTTAAATACCAGTCGACTGTACTGGGATTCGATTTTGCACGCTTGAGCATAGGAATAGGATGCTTAATTAACTACGGCACCGTGTAGACGTAGGAGATGAGATGATGTCACTCAAGGGTCCTTAAGTGACATTGGTACGGCACGTCCAGTTTCCTTCCCTCTCTCTCCTCCTCTGTCACAAACAGGCCTACGGGCCTACACACTAGGACTACGACAAGCGGGCGCGCACATGCGCGCGCGTGTGTGTTTCTTCATTTGTTCATAATGCGTTATAAGTACAATAGAATTACACTCAGTCTTTTCATGGAGATTAGCATTAACTTGCATACTGAACATTGGGCCTTGGTAGACAGGAGAACATATGAGCAGGCCGAACGGGTAAAAGAGTATAGTAGAGCAAATCAAGAAAACAAATTTAAGAAAATGGTCCAACGCAAACCACCGGAATTAGATTATAACAAAGTCATAGTAAATATGTCTGATAAAGTACTAAACCAAAACTCAATATCAGTGCTAAAGAAAGGTTTTATCTTCGCTGTGACACCGAGGAGAATCCCAGTAGAGAAGATTGTCTGTGGGGTAGAGTGTGCCATCAGAGATTTAGCGTTAAACAAGGCGGAAGAAATCCGTCAAGATGTATCTTACGTGCTGAAAAAAAGCGAAGCCACCACGTCGAAACCTGACCAAAGGTGAACTTAAAGACGTTAATGAATTTCACAAAGACGATAGTATAATTGTAATTCCGGCTGACAAGGGTAATGTTTCAGTCATCATGAATACAGCTGCTTACGATACAAAAATGAACAACCTACTAGAAGAAGAAACGCATAAGAAAGTAAGGAATACCACTAAGAAAATTAATAAACATGTCACCCGACTAGTGAAGAGCTCAACACTTCCAGAACACTTGCAGAAGACTTTACTAAATTCAGACCCGGTACCTCCAGTCCTTTATGGCCTCCCAAAACTACACAAGAATGACGTGCTGTTAAGACCAATCGTGAGTGCCATTGGTTCTGCGACCCATGAGTTAGCCTGCTATATTTCATCACTGTTACAGCCAGAAACAGGGAAGACAGAACATCACGTTAAAGATTCGAAACACTTCTTGCAGAAGTTACGTGAGCTACGAGTGGACGAAGGTGATATCCTGCTAAGCTTTGATGTTACGCCACTTTTTACTAATATACCAGTAGAAGAAACGCTTGCTTACATCAGGCAATACCTGCCTGAGGACTGAACGATCTGGCAGCAGTTTGTTTAAAATCCACTTACTTCTACTACAAAGGCGATTATTACGAACAGACAGAAGGAGCAGCAATGGGTTCACCTCTGTCACCAGTGGCTGCTAATATTTTTATGGAACACTTTGAGTCTGCTGCATTAACTACAGCGCCATTGAACCTAAGTGCTTCTATCGTTACGTGGATGACACTTCTTCGGTCTGGCCACATGGAAGAGAACATTAAATGGATTTTTGCAACACCTAAATTTCATTAAGAGTAAGATCAAATTCACGATCGAGGTAGAAAATGAAGGTAAATTACCTTTTCTTGATGTGCTAGTATACAAGAAGAATGATGCACACTAGGCCACGCAATGTACAAGGAACCTACACATTCTGAAAGATACCTTCATAAGTCCTCACATCACCATCCGTGCCAAAAAGCAGCTCCCCTTCGAACGTTATTTACTAGGGTGAATAACGTTGCAGACGCTAATGACCGCTCAAGTGCAATAAAAGAACTGACAACATCCATGAAGAAAAACGGCTATACGTCAGGAGACATAGCACGAGCTGTTTAGATCAAGGACCCTAACAGGGATAGTACCAACCAGGACAACAGTAAAAAGAAGAAAGTATTCCTTCCTTATGTGGCAGGTATAACTGACAGAATAGGGCGCATTCTTAGGAAGCATAATATAATTCCAGTTTTCACCACAGACCGGAAGTTCAAATCCCTGTTTCGACCATTCAAAGAAAAACGACATCTTGAAATACCTGGCGTGTATGAAGTTCCATGTGGCTGTGGTCGCTCATATATTGGCATGACGAAAAGGCTTGTCAGCACCAGGGTGAAAGAACACATTAGGTTGGTAAAGAATGTCGCTCTTTCATCCTCCACGGAGAATGCCATAAGCCAGTTTGCCATAGCAGAACATTTCTACAGTACAGATCATGAAATCCTCTTTGACCAGGCGAAAGTCATCGCGCCTGTAAAAGACTTCTATGCTCAACTGGTAAGAAAAGCCATAAAGATAGAGCTGCGCCCAAATAACATCAACAGTGAAGACGGCTTCAGATTATCAAATACATGGAGACGTGTACTGCAGAAATACATGCATAACACCACCATGAACAGCGGGACGCACTCACGAAAGCGTCGACAGAGGGTGGTGAATCACAACACGACGATCATTGAGTCCAGTTAGTGGTGTAGGCCATGGATAGCACGATCATGGCTTCCACATTTCTTTGAATTTCTTTGCTCACTGTCAGAAGCAGAACTTAACATGCCCTGATGAAGGCCAATGCAATTTGGCTGAAAGCTCGGCTTCATTAAATAAATATAGTGGCTTTAATCCAATATTCATTTATTTATTTACGTTAAAGTATTTTTCAGTTCATTTATTCAGCTGACTGGATGTCATTTTGAAAATCCACTTCGGGCGAGTTGGCCGTGCGGTTAGGAGCGCGCAGCTGTGAGCTCGCATCCGGGAGATAGTGGGTTCGAACCCCACTGTCGGCAGCCCTGAAGATGGTTTTCCGTGATTTCTCATTTTCACACCAGGAAAATGCTGGGGATGTACCTTAATTAGGGCACGGCCGCTTCCTTCCAATTCCTAGGCCTTTCCTGTCCCATCGTCGCCATAAGACCTATCTGTGTCGGTGCGACGTAAAGCAAAGTAGCAAAAAGAAATCCACAGCCTGTTTTCAGTTTCAACCGGGTCAGGAATGGAATGAATGAAGCCCCATCAAGCGGCGAGGATAGGAATTATACCGGGTGCCGAAGCCTGTCGCACTCCTCATGGGCAATGATGAATAACTGACAGATGAAATGACAATGGAGAGTGTTGCTGGAATGAAAGATGACGGGGGAAACTGGAGTACCCGGAGAAAAACCTGTCTCTCCTCCGCTTTGACCAGCACAAATCTCACATGCAGTGACCGGGATTTGAACCACGCAACCAAGCGGTGAGAGGCCGGGGCGCTGCCGGCTGAGTCACGGAGGCTAGTTGAAAGTTACTTTGTACACAGTTCAAGAAATTAGGGGAACATGTTTTGTAACGTCTCGTATGTGAAGTTAATTTGGTAAATGGGTATTCAATGGTCGTACAGCTTACCTTGAGACCGTAGCTACTCAGGGTATGTCAAATCGAAGTTATGCTCCATCTGTAGGCTTAGCCATGCATTAAACTGTCAAGTGATCCCTCAAAACAAAGTGAATAACGGTGGGTCTGTGTGTCGTTGTGAGGTACACAGACTACTGTGGTCATTTGAGCACGTTCAGCACATCCCATGAGACATCTTAACGAGGTTCAAGTCGCAAGGGCCGTCACTTTGATCTAGGAAGGATGGACTTTTCGCCGTGTTGCTGTGGATCTCGATGTCGCTCCGTCAGTTATTCACCGCTTGCGGAATCGCTATAACGAGACAGGCCAGTTCATAAGGAGGGTTGGACAAGGTCGTGGACGCATGACAACCCCACAGGATGACCGATATCTGACCATCCGTGCGTTGTGGCGTCGTTCAGCAGCTGCCAGAGAACTGCAACAAGACCTCAGGAGGGTCACTGTTGTCACGGTGTCTGACTACAGTGAGGAACAGGTTAAGAGAAGTGTCCTTACGACCTAGACGCCCTGTTCGAGTGCCTCGTTTAATGCAGCAACATCGCGCAGCTCGCCTTCTGTTTGCCCGTACCCACGTCAACTGGCAACTTCGCCAATGGGGACCTGTGTTGTTCACAGACGAGTCCAGATTTCCCCTGACACAGCGTGATGGACGTCAACGTGTATGGAGACGCCGTGGTGAGCAGTACATACCAAATGTTGTTCAGTAAGGCGACTGATTCGGACAAGGTTCTGTGATGGTGTGAGTGGCATCAGTATTGATGGCCGTACGGATCTTGTCGTCATCCGTGGTCGTCTTACCGCTGCGGGGCACATCGAGCAGATACTGCTACAGCATGTGTTGGCTGCTGCATATGGTGTTGGCCATGAATTCGTACTCATGCACAACAATGCCAGGGCTCATGTAGCGCGCATCACCAGCGCTGTCTTGCGAGAACTGGACGTTCAAGAGATGGAATGGCCAGCAGTGAGTCCCGACCTTAATCCCGTAGAGCATGTATGGGATAGGCTTGACAGAAGTGTTCGTAGGTGTCCTGTTCCACCACAGACTCTCCATGACCTCGAACAGGCTCTCATTGACGAATGGGACCTGATACCGCAACGTGACCTCCGTCGACTTATACGATAAAAATCCACCCTGAAGGACTGTTATCACTTTTTTCACCCCTATTTGGACATTTTCGTCTGTTTTCTGAACATGAAAGCGGATTCATCGATGTTTTTGTATACTTCAACGGTAAGGAATACAGGTTTAGTTGGTAATATACCTGGGTGTGATGTATTGTTTTGTGGAGCATGGCATACGTTCAAAAATATGTTCCCCTATGTTTTTGAACTGTGTATATACAGTATAATCCTTTATTTAGGAAACTGTCCCTCAACGGGCGTGCCACAAGACACAGTTTTGTAAAAATGCCATGTTTTGATAAATGGTTACGTAAAAGAAGCACGAACCCATGCACAGCTACCTCGGCATTCGTGGCTTGAGGGCAAACATCTTCCACACACTAACTCGGCCATCATCCCGGGTATGGTACCTCTTGCACCTACTAACAATCTGTGAACTGTCACGGAGTTTACGTTATATTTCTCCATAATGTAACTGGATACTGGAACGTAGATTGCCTGCTTCTCAGAGTACATATCGTGCGGCTGTTGTTTGCCTGACTCTACGTACTGTTGGGTCCAATAATACAGAACGATCTCTCTGTTTATCGATGGCTAGAATATCTACTTTTCTCGTGGTTCCATTTTTAGCTAAGCAGTCCACTTCTTCATATAGTTCCCACCCGTCATCGCGAAAGGCTTTTGTAATAAGTTAGTAGTTTATCTACTCCCACTCAGATGATATCCATTAACGCCTGAATTATTTTTTCTATTTTTTTGTTTTTTGCATTATTATGACTCTAAGCTCTAAGTAACACAAATACACTGAAAAAAATTAAAATGTTATTCATCACACAGTTTTGTAAGTATTTGCCGTTACCATACGGCAACGCTAGGCGCTTCTACTACCTACTTATATTGGGTATCACTTTGATTAAAAATTTGCACTCTGAATCATCAGCAGGCTACTATTCTACATTATTATTATTAAACGTAATACTACTAAAACGCAATAACAATTAGAACTTTACATTTGATATGTTTCTGTATTTGTAAAACCACACGGTCTAGCCAGTATGAAAAGGAACAAAACAGTCGATGCACAATCCCACTCCACACTTCAAGCACATTGTCCTCACATTGGATTTACAGTTTTCATTAGCGCACATTTCCCTCTTCTTTCCTTCTGTGTGCTGGACAAGGTGGTCAGTTTTATCAAGTCTTACAGAATCTGATATGTGGCCGCTAAGAGAGGTCCGTGAAGCTGCTGAGCTCCTTTTGGTACATTCTGGTATCTCTGGAGATATATTTTGATATCCAGCTGAGAAATTTTTGTCTTCTCCCTTTATTGTATAAAATTCAGCTGTTTTGAACAGCCACATCTAGCATCCACGTGAACAAAGGCCAGTACCATTTTTCGCCTCGTATCCCAGTGCGATAGCAGGCGACATTCTGATCCATCTGGTCAGTGCCTCCCATAACGGTGTTGTATTTGGCGATCAGCCTTGGCCTTGGAATCATTACATTTCACGTCTGCTGCTGTGAGTATCTCGTCACTTGACCGACTTCTTGTGCACCACATGAAGAAGAGATCATTGTGACCACGGAGTTATCCATCCACCGGACATAAAGCAGTCCATCATTCTTCTCTAATGCTGTCTCATAAATCCCACGATCTTTTTTGGAAAATATTTGCTTGTTTTTCAGAGGACATCCTTTAGGAATTCGATTTTCTCGAATAGTACCAATGGCAGAATAGACACAATACTTGAGGAATGAGAAAAGTCGTTCACTAGAAAATAAATTGTCCATGAAGAAGGTGTAGCTTAGTTCCCTTTTCTCATCTGGAACTTCCTCAAGTAGGGGACTTGCAGCCCTACCAAATAACTTGCCATAGTCAGCATTAGATTTTGGTCCTTTACCCTGGAATAACTCAAAATTCACTAAATATCCGTCCTTGGTGTTCAGGTTCCAGATCTTGTACCTAAATCTAATGGGCTTACCACGAATGAATTGTTTGCACCCATGGTGGCCAAAATATTTCACCATACATTCATCATATGATAGGTGTTCCTCGGGTATGAAATTATCAATACATCTCTTCCTTAACTTTTCCATTATAGGCCTTATTTTCCATGCCTTATCATTAGGGTCAATTCTAGAATTGTCTGCAAAGTGCAGAAACCTACAGATTTGAAGAAATCAGTCTCTTCTTATTGACCGAGAAACTACCAGGTTCTTCAAGTCATCATTCGAATCCCAGAAGTGCCTTTGAGAAGGCATGTTATTGTAGCCACTGACATATAGAATGGCAATGAAGCAGTGTATTTCTTCTGTTGTTATTTTTGGGTCCTGATAATTCAAAAATAATGCATAACGTCTGGTTTCCTCCACTAAATGTTCTATGAATTCTTCGTCTATATACAACTCAAAAATTTCAATTACTGACAAGTGTTCATATCTTGAGTAATCTGGAATGGGGCATACAGTAGGTTTATCAATGTCGAAATCAGCTCCTTTCTCCCATCGCGTGTCAGATGTTTCCCTCTCAGCGACCCATTTGAAAACATTTTCAGATATTGGGGTAGATATAATTTCAGGTGAAGCTGCCTCTAGTGTGGGTCGCAGTACCGATGGGCTGTACTCGTTTTCGTCCACACTTATTCTTTCTTCGTTGGATAACTTTATTTCAGCGTTAGCCAGTAATTGACGAGCCGTCATGTTGTCAGTTAATCCACCTTCATCCTCATTTCCAGAATCCTCATCTGTGTCTATATTTGGTATTGGTGGTTCAATAAACACATCACCGTCAATATTATCATTGTAAATGATGTCCAGTGCTTCAACAAGTGAAAACCCGCTCCTAAAACAATATACTGTACGTCTTACTGAGTATAAAAACCTAGCGTTACCATATGGTAAACTTGAAATTCGGAAGCCATAACTTCACATGTTTTTAGTAAAATAATTTGTAACGGTCATAGAATATAGCCTATATTACACTATACAAATAAGTATAATACCGTAACAAAAATAATCCATGTAATAATTATAAGCTTATAAAAATGCACTTACTCGAAGCGGATGTCCATTTTTGCTGTACATTCAGCGATAGCAATTTTTGAACTGTCTATATTGTTATTATTGTAACAAGCACGTCAATGAGCGCTACATTGTCGTAAGCGCGGTTCCCTTACAGAGCGATAAGCAGTGGTGCCAATCCTCCAGCACAACTGTTGAAAGTACAGTAACAGCTTTAATAATGTGTTACATGTGTTACCATATGGTAACGCTAGGCGTTAATGGGTTAATTAGAAATCCTATGGGCGTGAAACTTGCATTCTTACCCGCTTTCTATTACCACTGAGTAAATGAAAGATCAACTCACATCAAACACATATTCGTTTGCTGTTTCCACTTTGAAGTGTATCGGGTAGAAAAGGACAAGGCTGCGGTTGTATATCTGTATAACGGCACTTCCTCACTAGGAACTGTCAGATGTCGAATTGCAGTTGAAGCTTGTACGTACAGTATGTACAGTGCCAGCCAACAAGTTCCATCAGTCTGTAGTGTTCCTGTGCATGCAGTGGCCAACATTCTGTTTCTCAATGTCATTTTGCTTCAACATCAGATTTCAACTGGTAAGCCACAATTTTGTAAATGTTACGTAGTGATTATTTTCCTTTAAACATTCCTTAAGTATTCAGTGTTCTGTTTTGCGGAACTACGTAGAGAAAATATATTACTTCCTTCTTATCGTTTTGAGAGTAATTCTTTTATAAGTTATAGGTATCTTACGTATTTCATTTCATTTGTCAGTCATTTATCATTTATATGATGATTGAATACAGAACGAAAACGGTGTGGTGAGAGAAGGTAGGCCCATCTCAGACAGTTATCCTACTAATCGTAACTTCGATCCAAACATATTTATAGTATTTTTCGATTTTAAAAGCATTCACTTCTTGTCACAGTTGTCTATTTGGAGATATCAACACATTTTAAGCAATTTTCAATCTTAAATATTCAGTGGGAGAGCATGCGAATAGAATTCTAGTGATTTAATTATTGCTTCCCTGTTTTCTAATAAGTATTTCTAAATCATTTACCAGTGCGCTGATATAATAATAATAATAATAATAATAATAATAATAATAATAATAATAATAATAATAATAATGAGAGTCAGTGGCTCAGACGGCAGTGCGCCGGCTTCTCACCACTGGGTTCCATGGTTCAAAACCCGGTCACTCCATGTGAGATTTGTGTTGGACAAAGCGGAGGAGGGACAGGTTTTTCTCGGGATACTCCGGTTTTCCCTGTCATATTTCATTCCAGCAACACTATCCAATATCATTTCATTTCATTTGGCAGTCATTTATCATTGCTCCAGCGGAGTGCGACAGGCTTTGGCAGCCCATCCTCGTCGTTAAATGGGGCTTCATTCATTCCATTCCTGACTCTGAGGATTTTCATTTTCAATAGTAATTTCATGGGAAGGTAGACCCTCCGACGAGGGTGGGTGGCATCGGCTGTTTATTGCAATAGTATTTGTTGATGTTGCCACATGGAAGCTGCAGTCTCTTGTGATTTATGAAGATAAAGAATGCGTATTACTATGAACACAAAAACATCTCGTCCTCAAGCCAATGCGGTTTCCCAAGTACAGGCTACGGCCGCCAACCCTCTCATCTTCTCCGCACATCTCCTTCTTCGATACAAATCTCCTAGCCTGTGAAACGGCATCACCGTCTAGGAGGCCCGCCTCCCCCTTCAGAGGGGGAACGAAAACATTTAGTAGTATTAGTAGCAGCAACTTAAGAAGTGTAAAGGTTAGCACCATTCTATTTTACTATCGCCCAGTACGCCTACTGCCAGAGATTTGCGATAGGTAGAAGGACGGTCATGTAGAAAAAAGTACATGTTTTTCACCTGCATTGGAGGTGCGCCTCAGAGGACAGAGTTCGATTCCCATTACGCCCCTTGATAGTGATTTACGATTGGTAGGAGGGCTGGCATGTGGAAAAAGGTACATGCTTTTCACCAACATTGGAGGTACGCCTGAATGCGAGGACGCAATGAGGAATACGAGGGTAGTTTATTTTATTTTATACGGGCTACTAGGGACTTCAGAAATTAAACGACAAATGACTCAGGTTAAGAGGTCCAGCAACAGTCCTGAAACAACTCCACCAATTCTAGAAGAGTCAAAACAGATTAGGAACTGATTTTACTGTCCTTCTTAGCGTTATCCTTTTCCCAATAGGCCTATATTGGGGTTGGCCGGTCATATCGATTTACCCAAGTTTTACGGCCGGATCTTCCTGACGCCAACCTTATTTGGAGGGACGTTTTCACAATTGCGTGTTTCTGTGGTGGCTGGTAGTGTTGTGTGTTGTTTGTAGATGAGACGTGTGTTAAGACGAACGCAAATGCTCCGTCTCTGAATATTTGACTTAGCTACAACTCTGTCTACACAGGTAAATTAAGTCTCTTCAACTTGTTCCCGTGGTTAATGCAGGAACCATTAACTCAGTCCACCATCGTGCAGGCTGGAATTACTAGCCTCCACGGTCCTGTACTTCAAGCAGCAGGAGAGGGGGGATAAATCAGGTGATATAACAGTGGTGTCCTGCCAGCCAGTCAATCACTGTTAGAATAGATACAATTGATGTAAATATGTTTTATTTTTCATTTTGGGACAGAAATCATAATTATTCTATTAAAATAGTTCAGAACGAAATGAATGAAGATTGTACCGGGCGGTACACCTCCGCGACGCGAGTTCAAATCTTGCGCCAATTGAAACTCCTCTACAGGAGAAACTCTGAACTTGAAAATCTGTATTAACTCAACGGTTAGTCAGAAGATGTCACTACTGTAAATTTTGTAATTTTGAAGTGTTCTGAACTGTGTCTATTTCGATTTGTATTTGTTTGCTCCGTATCAAGAAGTTTGGACATTCTCTAACAGATGTCTCTACCAAAAACTATGATAACGCACTCTGGTGCAATGGAATGAACTACCTTGCAGAAATTTTGTATGCTTAAGTTTTGCCTCTACTAAATTTTGTTCTGTGGTTTGTGGGTTGGCAATATTAATCCTTTCTTTCCGCCAGTTTTGAACTCAGCCAATCCCGAATTTCTGTAATTAATATTCCACCAATCATAGCTTTCTTCTTCAAATTTCCATGTGTAATGCTTAGTCTACCAATAAAGTCGGGTGGGTGTGTCTACTCATTCTTGAAAAGTCTCGAATTTTCCACGAGGGTATAAAAACTGCTGATTCTCTTCTCTCGGGGCCACTAGTATAACATCTACTCTGAGTGTGTGAATATGTAGCAGGGGGCGGGAAGCACCTCGTTCTTCGGGCAGCGACTCTTCTACAAGGTAATGGCCTTTTAACTTCTTTATTTTTTTTGCTAGCTCAGCAGTTTAACTCTCGGAGAAGGTTCGAAACCTTTAATATGTAATCCATCTCCTTAAAATGTAAATCCCTTTTTCTGTCTATGTAAAAACTACTATTTCTTGAACTGTAATTCGGGGATAGAGAGTGCTTCACCCTCTCGAACTCCCCTTCATTTTGAAATTGAGGTGACTACGCTTTTCTAACCGTTTCTACTCTTCCTTAAAGTGTTTAAATCTTTCAGACGAGTCGCCTCCTTAGCTTGGGACTAGCCCCTGTATATCGGCCTAGAGCCACCTAGGTTTTAATATGTAGAGTTAGGAGTGCAAATTTACGCCTCCATCCCCTTTGCTTTGGGCCAGTAACTTAACTTGATGTTTTGTTTTCTTCATGCGAAGGCCCCGTAGGTTGGGTATTAATTACCCCTGTTTCCTTGTGTGCCTTAAGGGCAGATAGAAGTGAAGTTTGTTGTAGCCTTTGATAGGCTTGTAAAATTGAGTGCGGGTCTGCTCTTTTCCTTAACATTGTAATTAGGAGCAAGTGCTCCTTGGCATGATGGGGTTTTCTGCCCCTTTGTTCATTTTTGTACCTTGGTAAAGTTGGGCTAATCGCTCAAGGATTGTGATTGTGGGGCTCGAAGCCCAAAACCTGGTAAAAAACACCTGAACGGGAAAAATTATTTTGTACCTGCCTTTCGTTGTTATTTCACCTAGTGGAAATTGTTGAATGTTGTTATCTGTTATTTGTTGATTTTGAAAAGAAAATATAACCTTTGTTAAAGTTTTAAATTAACTTTAATTCTGTAGTTGAGACTTATTCCAGCACGCACCTTCTTTCACCTCTGCTGTTCCACAGAGACCTCGGATCAAAGATAAACTGGGTTAAAAGTCAGGTTGTGAGGTTCACTAATAGCAGAAGTCCGCTCAATTTTAATTATGCATTGATGGGGTGAAAGTTATTTATGGGGATCGCTGTAAGGACCTCGGTGTTACACTGACTGACAGAGCAAATGCAACACCAAGCAGGAGTGGTCAGAACTTTATGCCAATTGCAGGGTAGACTGACGTCACTGAGGTATGCTCATGATGTGAAATGCGCCGCTGTGCTGCGCACGTAGCGAACGATAAATGGGACACGGCGTTGGCGAATGGCCCACTTCGTACCGTGATTTCTCAGCCGACAGTCATTGTAGAACGTGTTGTCGTGTGCCACAGGACACGTGTATAGCTAAGAATGCCAGGTCGCCGTCAACGGAGGCATTTCCAGCAGACAGACGACTTTACGAGGGGTATGGTGATCGGGCTGAGAAGGGCAGGTTGGTCGCTTCGTCAAATCGCAGCCGATACCCATAGGGATGTGTCCACGGTGCAGCGCCTGTAGCGAAGATGGTTGGCGCAGGGACATGTGGCACGTGCGAGGGGTCCAGACGCAGCCCGAGTGACGTCAGCACGCGAGGATCGGCGCATCCGCCGCCAAGCGGTGGCAGCCCCGCACGCCACGTCAACCGCCATTCTTCAGCATGTGCAAGACACCCTGGCTGTTCCAATATCGACCAGAACAATTTCCCGTCGATTGGTTGAAGGAGGCCTGCACTCCCGGCGTCCGCTCAGAAGACTACCATTGACTCCACAGCATAGACGTGCACGCCTGGCATGGTGCCGGGCTAGAGCGACTTGGATGAGGGAATGGCGGAACGTCGTGTTCTCCGATGAGTCACGCTTCTGTTCTGTCAGTGATAGTCACCGCAGACGAGTGTGGCGTCGGCGCGGAGAAAGGTCAAATCCGGCAGTAACTGTGGAGCGCCCTACCGCTAGACAACGCGGCATCATGGTTTGGGGCGCTATTGCGTATGATTCCACGTCACCTCTAGTGCGTATTCAAGGCACGTTAAATGCCCACCGCTACGTGCAGCATGTGCTGCGGCCGGTGGCACTCCCGTACCTTCAGGGGCTGCCCAGTGCTCTGTTTCAGCAGGATAATGCCCGCCCACACACTGCTCGCATCTCCCAACAGGCTTGACGAGGTGTACAGATGCTTCCGTGGCCAGCGTACTCTCCGGATCTCTCACCAATCGAACACGTGTGGGATCTCATTGGACGCCGTTTGCAAACTCTGCCCCAGCCTCGTACGGACGACCAACTGTGGCAAATGGTTGACAGAGAATGGAGAACCATCCCTCAGGACACCATCCGCACTCTTATTGACTCTGTACCTCGACGTGTTTCTGCGTGCATCGCCGCTCGCGGTGGTCCTACATCCTACTGAGTCGATGCCGTGCGCATTGTGTAACCTGCATATCGGTTTGAAATAAACATCAATTATTCTTCCGTGCCGTCTCTGTTTTTTCCCCAACTTTCATCCCTTTCGAACCACTCCTCCTTGGTGTTGCATGTGCTCTGTCAGTCAGTGTATTAGGATATATCTTCATTGAGGTAATCACGTTGAACGGGATTGTAAATAAAGGGTACACATCTCTGCATGTGGTAATGAGGGTATTTAGGGGTTGTAGTAAGGGTGTAAAGGAGAGGACATATAAGTCTCTGGTAAGACCCCAACTAGAGTATAGTTCCAGTGTATGTGACCCTCGCCAGGATTACTTGATTCGAGAAACGGAAAACACCCAAAGAGAAGCAGCTCGATTTGTTCTGGGTGATTTTCGACAAAAGAGTAGCGTTAAAAAAATGTTGCAAAGTTTGGGTTGGGAAGACTTGGGAGAAAGGAGACGAGCTGCCCGACTAGGTGGTATGTTCCGAACTGTCAGTGTAGAGATGACGTGGAATGACATTAGTAGGCGAATAAGTTTGAGTGTTGTTTTTAAAATATAGGAATTAAAGAATAGTTCAAGGAATTGTTGGAATTCAAGAGGACAAGTTGGGGCAAATATTTGTTTATAGGTAGGGGAGTTAGGGGTTGGAATAATTTACCAAGGGAGGTGTTCAATAAATTTCCAAATTCTTTGCATTTATTTAAGAAAATAATGAAAAGAATGAAGAGAAACTGGGTTAAAAGTCAGGTTGTGAGGTTCACTAATAGCAGAAGTCCGCACAGTTTTAATTATGCGTTGATGGGGTGAAAGACAGGGAATCTGCCAGCTGGGCTACCCCTAAATGCATGTCAGTGATGATTGATTGATTGTGATTGAACGATCTTTTCTGTGAAGTATTTTTTAAATCGAGCTCAAATGTACTTCTGGGTCATATAATGATTGTTTTTAATACATGTCTATTTTTCTCCTTTCTGGCCTTTTTCTCAATTTATTGGGGTAGGTACTTGATACGGATTTGCCATAGCTTTACGGCCGGATGCCCTTCTCGATGCCGATCCTATGTTGAGCCATGTATTCAATAATGCGCGTTTCTGTGGTGGTTGGTAGCGTGTGATGTGTGTAGTATATGAAGAGGAGTGTGTTAAGACAAACATGAACATCAATCCCCGAGCTAGAAGAATTAACGATACGCAGTTAGAACTCATGACCCGGCCGGGAATCGAACCCGGGGCCCTCTGAATTGAAGGCTAGTACGCTGAACACTCAACCAGGGAGCCGGACGTTTACTATATGTCTAACAAGAAAGTATAACGGCACATATTGTTCCTGATGGTGGTGATTATTGTTTTAAGAGGAAGTACAACTAGGCAACCATCCTCTATTGTTCCTGAAACTACGAGTATACAAAACAAAATTAATTTGTCTTCTCGATACACACATAACATAGAAAATAAGTCTTTCTTTCAAACTGAGCGAGTGGCTGCATGTTTCGGATCACGTAGCTGTCTGCTTGCATTCATGAGATAGTGGGTTTGAAGCCCACTGTCAACAGCCCTAATAAAATGAATGAACTGTCATTATTCTAGAACTCTAACAACCCGCCCCTGTGCAGTGAATTAGCTTCATGCGCAAAGATCACTACCCAGCCGTTGACATAGTCTATACAGGGTATATGAGCGTAAGTGTGGTCATACTGATAAATAATTTGAAAAAAAATAAATCGATATCCCGCGCCTTTGTCATTCTATCAGCTTCTGAAGCTAGCCAATCAGATCACTTCGTGGACGAATTCAAATGGGCTTTACGAGGCAGTATTGCAATATCTACACGTGGCTTAAGACCGGTATGAAAGCACCAATGAAAAAAAATTTAAAATACACTAACTTCTCCAGGGGAGGGATTTGAATCGCAGCATAACAATGGTGACACCTGTTGAAAGCGAAGAGTATTTGTGTTTGATGTTGAAGTTTTTGGCATGTCTCTCAAGCTGGTCTTAAACCAAGTGCAGATTTAGCAACATCACCTCGCCAAGGTCCGACTCGTTGGCCGAATGGTCAGCGTACTGGCCTTCGGTTCAGAGGGTCCCGGGTTCGATTCCCGGTCGGGTCGGGGATTTTAACCTTAATTGGTTAATTCCAATGGTCCGGGGGCTGGGTGTTTGGGCTGTCCCCAACATCCCTGCAACTCACACACCACACACAACACTATCCTCCACCACAATAACACGCAGTTACCTACAAAAGGCAGATGCCGCCCACCCTCATCGGAGGGTCTGCCTTACAAGGGCTGCACTCGGCTAGAAATAGCCACACGAAATTAAATTAACTTCGCAAAGGCCATTTGAATTCGCCCGCGAAGCGATCTGATTGCCTAACTTCAATAGCTGATAAAATGACCACCGCGCGGGATATCGAATTATTTTTTTCAAATTATTTTTATCAGTATGACCAACCCTCTAATACATATATACCCGGTTCACCTTGTTTCCGACCACTCTGTTTAACAAAACTACAGGCTGGATTAATGCGTATTAGGGCTCTGTGTATTTATTATTCTGCTACCATCGGTACTGGTTCGTCTATGTATAGAAATAGGTTGAGTATTTCGACAAAATTTCGAAATTATTTTCCTCTGCAGGTGTAATGTCTGGATATATTTCAACCAAATTGTACGTTCAAAATCCCCCTGTTCAGAAGGGTTTGGTATGGACGAGGAAGACATTTTCCATCAAGAACTAAACACTTCCGTGCTTTTAAAATTTAAATCAGGATCGGAAACTGGATATTTTATATTATAAATAATGTAAAGGAGAGAGAATATGTAAGTCGCCTGTAAGACCCTAATTAGGAAAATGCATGAAATACTGTATTAACGATAGTACACTGATATTTCTTTTGCTAGTGGTTTTAACGTCGCACTGACGCATCGAATGTTTTCGGCGACGTAAGGATTGGGAAAGGTTAGGACTGGGAAGGACGTACGAGGTACTTTTGGCTGGCTTACAAAAAAAAAAAATGCTTTCATGAGACTTATGTTCTGGCTACTATAATTCATGTGAAAATAATTTATTCATTTTTAAATATTTATGTATTTTTTAAAAATCTAGGGTAAAATTTTGACAATTTCATTCATGCTTCTTAGCAACACTGGACGTGTCGGTGGATTGGGTACAGGCATCACATGAGCCTCGCTTTACTCGTAGTACAAGATGAAATACGTAGGTCGAGTCATAAGTCATGGCAAATATTTTTTTTTTTTTTTTTTTTTCGCGAACAGGAGACAACACGGAAAATCTAAGATATGCATTTGGAAACGTTCGGTATGCACTTGCGTATGATGCCACTAGATGATGTATGTAATCAACAGTGTGGGTCTAAGCATGCCCCCAATTTCAGTGTGCGAGTGAGAGCGTCACAAAATGGAAGTCAACAAGCCGGAGCAACGATCTATATTAAAATAGCAGTTCTCAGCGGCAGAAATGCACTCCAATGCCATGCAAAGCTGCGGGAAGCATTAGGTGTGCATGCCATGCCCTATAGAACAGTGGCGAGGTGGGTGGAGACGTTCAAATGGGGTAGAGTATCAACTGCCGATATGCCTCACCCAGGCCGTCCAGTGTCAATGGACAAAAACGCGCAGTGCAAACCAAACGTCCAGATCTTTTGGACAACGCCGTAATCCTACACGATTACGCGACAGCTTACAGCAGCTATCGTTCAGCGTCGCTTACAACGGTGGGGATGAGAGGTTCTTCCACACCCGCCTTATTCGCCTGATCTGAGCCCATCTGACTATGGTCTAATCCCCAAAGTCAAGAAGCCATTACGTGGACAACGGTTTGCTAACAGAGAGGGCATCATAACAGCATTTCGGAGAGAGGTGTCACACGTTAGCGCTACACATGCAGCGAATGGTATTCAGCTCCTGCCCCACCACTGGCAGCGCGCAGTGGAAACCTTGGGTGATTATTTTGAAGGTCTGTAACCAGTGAAGACCTGTCCATTGTACGTAGTATTGTGTATTTGCTGTCTATACCATAATAAAGCAATATTTACCAATGGCCCGTGTTCTGTCACTTTCCTACGAGAATCTCCTGAAGTCAGAATTTGTCTTCAGGCACTATGCATAAGTACATGCCCTATATTTCCAAATGCATATCTTAGATTTTCCGTGTTGTCTCCTGTTCGCGAGAAAAAAATATTTGCCATGACTTATGACTCGACCTACGTATTTCATCTTGTACTATGAGTGATGCGAGGCTCATGTGATGGCTGTACCCAATCCACCGACATGCCCAGTGTTGCCAACAAGCATGAATGGAATTGTCAACATTTTACTCTAGATTTTAAAAAAATACATGAATATTTAAAAATGAATAAATTATTTTCACATGTGTTATAGTAGCCAGAACATGTCTCGACCCTCGTATATTGGTGTAGACTGGAAAGATAGAAGACTGATAAAAGAGTTGTATAAGAATCAGAAAGTGATAGAGTAGAAGAACATGAAGCAATGGGTATCGGAAGAGGAGTGAGACAGGGATGTTGCATGCTACCGGCGCTGTTCAATATATATGCCGAAAAATTGTTAGGGAAGGCCTTGAAAAAGTAAGGGGCATTGTAGTGGGCGGGGAATCAATAAAGACCATAAACTACGAAGGTGATATGGCGGTGTTACAGGAATCAGGGAGAGATCTACCTTGAACGAGTGGGCAAAGAATTCGGAATGAAGGTCAGCATTGGCAAGACTAAGGTGATGAAAGTAAAAAAAGGGGGGAAATGCAATTAAAATAACACTAGAGGGAAAGAAATTGATATTTGGGGAGTTTGTTAACAACGAATGGAAGCTGTACAGAAGAAGTAAGGAGCAGAATATCTATGGGAAAATAAGTTCTCGGAAAGGTGAGAGGGGTTTTGATGTCTAAGGCAATCTCTATTAATTTAAGAAAGGGGGTCGGAAGGTGTTTTGTATGGAGTGTGGTGTCATATGGAATTGAAACATGGACATTAAGAAAGAAACAACAAAGTATTTGGACATTTTTGAAATAGGGTTGTTACGATGCTTTCTCTGTTGTCCACGTAATGGCTTCTTGACTTTGGGGATTAGATCATAATCAGATGGGCTCAGATCAGGCGAATAAGGTGGGTGTGGAAGAACCTCCCATCCCCACCGTTGTAAGCGACGCTGAACGATAGCTGCTGTGAGCTGTCGCGTAATCGTGTAGGATTATGGCGTTGTCCAAAAGATCTGGACGTTTGCTAAGAAGAGTAGGAGAGAAGACTCGCCTGATGAAAACAGTAAGGAAGAGGAAAATATTCTGTTTGGGTTATATACTACGCAGAAATCATCTTCAACAGAGGGTGATGGAGGGGAGAAATAGATGGAAGGAGAGGAGGAAGAAGGTTAGGAATGTTAACAGATGTCAAGCAAGGAAGAAGCTATGAACAACAGATACAAGATGCTCAGGACAGAAAATCATGGAGATGTCCAGTTAATACCTGTCTCAAGAGAGATTCACGGAAGTCAGAGAAGAAATTATAATTGCTACAAATGCACAACAAATAGGAAGAATTCAGAATGGAATCTGTGTTGATCGATCAAGGGCTAGCAACGTTAGAGGGAAAGGAACCACTGTATCACCAACCGACTGACTTCGTAGTTTACAATATTTAGCGCGCTACTGTACCTGGCGACAGGTGCGGATGACAGCACACTGGACGTAAACAGGCAGTAGTTCCAGGAATGGCCGAGTGCAGTCGTGTTTTCACACCTACGCGTTTCAGGTGGTGGAGAGATGGTTTCAAAATATTTCTGTCTGTTACGTTAAGGTCTTATTGTTTTTGCTCAGTCAGCTGGCATCGCATTGCATGTAACTTATGAATGCATTGTTCCGTCAGCAATGTTTTGATTGAACGTGTCAATTTCCTTTGCTTTAATGCTGTCGTTGCTCCTGTTGAAACGATGCTGTAGTTAACAGCATGAAACGTGAAGTCCAGCTCGAACTAACTTCCGAACACATAAATAAATCTGTGCAACACTTGAATTTCTGACTCAGAATTGTATGCTTCTTTAGTAATTCGTGCGCTGTAAGTTGAAGTATACAAAAGCAGTGACCTAATTTCATAGCTTGTTTCTTCACTTCAACACAACGAAACTGAAACTTACTATTCATTGTAATATACATACGTCTAGTTTAGTGGTTCGCAAAGTTTTGACACTGCTCTTTTTCCCCTGTACCTGCTGTGGTTGGGGGCGGTAGAATACGTCCACGGTACCCGCTGCCTATTAGGTGTTGGTGATTATTGTTTCAACAGGAAGTACAGCTAGGCAACCATCTCTATATAAACATTAATCAGAGAGGGAAAAAAGTATCCAGTATCCGGGATATGGTGGGTACGAACCCCACTGTCGGCAGCTCTGAAGATGGTTTTACGTGGTTTACCATTTTCACATCAGGCATATGCTGGGGCTGTACCTTAATTGAGGCCACGGCCGCTTCCTTCCCACTCCTAGCCCTTTCCTTCCCAATGTCGCCATAGAACCTATCTGTATCGGTGCAATGTTAAGCAACTTGTAAAAAAAAAAAAAAGAGAAAAAAGAGGGAGGGATCCGACACCTCGAAAAATGAAGGTATCCGATAAAGAAAGGCAAAGGCCATGGAGGGCGAGAAAATGAAAGACTCCCTGGCCCTTGCAACCTAACAGCGTCAGTGTCGGGAAAGAACAAGAGTTGACCAAGGAAGGTCCGGTATGATAGATGAAAGTGAAGAGTCTGGCACAAGTAAGTGGAAGCAATGCCAGGGCCCCGTAGTCACGAACCTATGCTCCAAGGTTTAGAGCCCCTGGGACCCCTTTCAGTCGCCTCTTACGACAGACATGCTGGGTGTCATTCTATCGCTCCATGGGAACCCTGTCTGTCATGAAAGGCGACTAAAAGATCTAACCTCCTTATTCTTCTTCTTCATCAGGGATTGCTAATAAAGGGTACAGATCTCTGAACATGATTATGATGGTGTTTAGGGTTTGTAGTAAGGATGTAAAGGAGATGGCATATACGTCTCTGGTAAGACCCCAATTAGAGTATGGTTCTAGTGTACGGGACACTCACCAGGATTACTTGATTCGAGGACCGGAAAACACCCAAAGAAAAGCAGCTCGATTTGTTCTGGGTGATTTCCGACAAAAGAGTAGCGTTACGAAAATGGTGCAAAGTTTGGGCTGGAAAGACTTGGGAGAAAGGAGACGAGCTGCTCGACTAAAGGGTATATTCTGATCTGTCAGTAGAGAGATGGCGTGGAATGACATAAGTAGACGTATAAGTTTGAGTGGCATTTTTAAAAGTAAGAAAGATCACAATATGAAGATAAAGTTGGAATTTAAGAGGACAAACTGCGGCAAATATTCGTTTAAAGGTAGGGGAGTTAGGGACTGGAATAATTTACTAAGGGAGATGTTCAATAAACGTCCAAATTGTTTGCAATAATTTAAGAAAAGGCTAGGAAAATAACAGATAGGGAGTCTGCCACCTGGGCGACTGCCCTAAATGCATTTCACTGTTGAATAGTTTTAGGGGCTTAAGACATTGTAGGCCATGGCACCGTATACTTTAGTGTATCGAAACGTGCCTGATATAAAGGCTGGATTCTCGGAAGGTGCATGGATGTGGTTATCCTAAAAGACCTTTTCTTAACGCGCAGAAGAGCTCTCTTGTAACTGCATTTCATCCAGTGGCAGAAAATCAGGTAATATTCGATGGAGTGCCTCGAAGCAAGTACATACAATTTAATGATAAGATATTGAATGATTCAAGAAGGTGGCGACTAGTAATAATCGGTTATCACTTCGCTATCTTAAATCGTGTAAAAGATTAGATAACATTCTATAATAATATATGAGACAGAAAGGCGCAACCACACTTTCTGCCAATGTTTACTAATATTCCAGGATATAACCTTTCTCTGGCTGTCATTTCTTCGCCAAGATGCTCTCTCCATTGGTATAATCCCCAAGTGACTTTGGAAATTCACATTCGACGATAGAACTTACCTCAACCATAGCAGATAATTATGCCAAGTGCATGGACATTCTTACCAAACAATACAGAATAAAAGATCTTCAATCTTCCTTCCTTTACGCAATAATAATAATAATAATAATAATAATAATAATAATAATAATAATAATAATAATAATATGGCGTCTGCAACTGTGTTGCAGACATTTTGAGATGACGCCATTTCCGCGACCTGGGTATTAATTTCGATGTTCTATTTTACTGTACCAGACGGCCCCGCGGTGTAGGGGTAGCGCGCCTGCCTCTTACCCGAAAGCCCGGGTTCGATTCCCGTCCAGGTCAGGGATTTTTACTTGCATCTGAGGGCTGGTTCGAGGTCCACTCAGCCTACGTGATTACAATTGAGGAGCTATCTGACGGTTAGATGGCGGCCCCGGCCTTGGTAGCCAATAATTACGGCCTAGAGGATTCGTCGTGCTCACCGCACGACACCTCATAATCTGCAGGCCTTCGGGCTGAGCACCGGTCGCTTGGCAGGCCATGGCCCTTCGGGGCTCTTGCGCCATGGGGCTTGGTTTCGTTTTACAGTACCAGGTGACAGGGGAAAGGAAACTCTTGGGCGATCTATGTCTGAGTTTTAAAAAAATGGGATACCGAGAAAGTTGGCCTTGCGGTTAGGATCGCGTAGCTGCGAGCTTGCATTCAGAAGATAGTGGGTTTGAATCCCATCGTCGGCAGCCTTGAAGATGGTTTTCCTATTTTCACACCATGCAAATGCTGGGGCTGTATCTTAATTTAGGCCACGGCCGCTACCTTCCAAATCCTAGCCATTTTCCCATCCTTACATCACCGAAAACCGTTAGTGCAACGTTAAAACACTAGCTAAAAATAAATAAATTGTCAGATAAGCCCGAATATGTCACCAGAGATCATTTACATGCCGAAGTGGAGAAGTGTCGAATGAACCTTTTTTCTGCTCCTTAAAACTTCGACTAACTCTGCCGGATTTTAACTTCCGGTCGTGGGATCCGGAGGACGACAGTGATTCACGGAAGGATCTACGTAGTGAGGATAAGAATTAACAATGAAAAGTACGATTTCACTCATCATCATGGTGCATCAATGTTGTCGGTTATTAGTTTTAAATGGCTGAAGAGGCCAATTCTACAGCAGGAGTGAAGAACTTTTCTAGGAATTTTGGTGCTAGCTCAAAATTTTAGGAGCCAGCAGGAATCCCACCTATCTGATACCTATAGACTAAATAATTGCGTTCTGCTACGTAGTGTTGACCTCGGTATTACTTTTGTCATCTGCATTTATTAAAACTTGAGTAATTACAAAGGATACACGTAGAACCATTATAATGTAGTACAGTACAACAGATTCATTGTACTTTTGACTGCATATTGCTATGAAGTAATTAGTTCTCAATTTTCCTACCAAAGCCTCTGCTGCTGTAAGAGATAACGGCTAACTGCATTATGTACGTCGACTCAGTAGCGGCGATTAGAGGGAGCGAGGGGGAGCCGGTGGGGGAGAAGGGCTGAAACTAGGGAATTATTATTATAAAGAAAGCAATTTGTACAAGCCCTGTTGTCTTATTAGCTAACTTTTTGTTTTATTTTCTTTAATTATCAACAAAATTATTAGCGGACATACGCAAGAAATGTCGTTCGTCGCGGCTAACCGATTTGTTTAGCGCCGCAGCACGTATTGGAGACTTTGCTTGTGCTGTGAGGAAGGGCAGCGGGGGTATATATTTTTTTTGCCACGGTAATGGACATTGCGGTATGATTCAGCCGCTTGCCATGCGCATTCATCAGCCTGGCAGTATCTTCAATGCTTTTTTGTTGTTGCTTTTTATGTTTTAAGTCGTACCGATACCGATAGGTCTTTTGGCGACGATGGGATAGGAAAGGCATAGGAATGGGAAGGAAGCGGTCTTTGTCTTAATTAAGGTACAGCCCAAGCATTTGCCTGGTGTGAAAATGGGAAACCACGGAAATCCATCTTCAGGGCTGCCGACAGTGGGGTTCGAACCCACATCTCCCGAATACTGGATACCGGCCGCACTTAAGCGACAGCAGCTATCGAGCTCGGTAAAAGCTATTATTACCGCACTTAAGTTGGTAAACTGTCAGCCTTTACCTTTCTGTCGAAATTCACTCAGAGTATCAAGATTATTACCATTTTGTAGCTGTTTTTCAGTTTTGATGTACAGTATATACTCCCTCCCCTTGCCCGCTATATCCCAAACCCGGGTACTTTTACTTGTCTGTACTTTTCTTCCACTTCTAATTCCTAATCGCCGCTACTGCGTCGAGTGTCCACTATGGTTTGTTCTAAGTCTTTCGTTCATTGACATAGATCGATGGTCCTGTGCAGAGAGAAATATATATTCTCTTTGGTCTCGCAGTTTTTTCCTCGAGAAGATCGTGGAGTGGTTTTAAGCTTGTTCAGTGACATCACGTCATATGCCACGGGGCTTTTGTTGCAGATTGTTAGGCAGGAGAGGAAATAAAGTATGAAAATGTGAAATAAACAAACAAACATGTATATGGTGGGGTGGGGTGGGGTGGGGTGGGGTGGGGTGGGGTGGGGTGGGGTGGGATGGGGTGGGGTGGGATTTACGCGGCAGTACCAAAAATACAGTCGCCGCGGCGATCTGATATGAGTTAAAAGTCAAAAAGTAATGCTCCCACAATTGTTAATTATTTGTTTTATACACAGTTCCCTCACACAGTATCTGACAACATGTTCTTGAGTCGAAAGCAGCTTTCATTACTATTCATTATCTCATTATTACCACTCGATTTAGTCGGGGGCACACTATAGCAGACGCAAGCGATTTCAGTGTTGAGGAGCTCGCGTATGGGTTCACGAACGTCCAACGAGACATAAGACACATTACTGAGTCTGCTTTGCGTTTTAGGAAGCTGTCGCCTTTTTGCGACGGGAAGTGATCGTAATGCGCCACAAAGTGGGATACCAAAGATTCGTGTTACTGTAGCACAATCGAATGAACGATCGTCGATCAAATCAACCCGAACACCTGACTCCGCAGGTGTCCCGCGATCGACTGTGCGAGACCACATGCGGAAGGATTTACGCCTTTCATGTTTCCGCCACATTTTGCTCTGAGTGTCTGCAAGACCGCTGAACAAACTGTTTCCAAACCGCTGGATCGGACGTGGATCACGAAACTTCCCTGTCCCTTTGTCATGGCCCACACGAGGCTCGGACATCACTATACCGGACACAATGCGCTCTGGGGTCTTGTTAAAGAAGAGGCGATACGTGAATAACGATTAGCTGGAAGACTGAGTCCACGCAGCATTTCAAACGATCACCCCTGTTATGCGCCAGTGGGTGCTAAAATGAATGTGGCGAAGCATACACATTAATGAGGCACTTCAAGGCATCTCAGAAACATAGAACTTGGTACCAGAGCAACGGATGACCTCAGTATTCCTAGAAAAATTGAAAATTTTCTAAATAACCTGAGGGGAGCACGCTGG
This sequence comes from Anabrus simplex, assembly GCF_040414725.1. NCBI lineage: Eukaryota > Metazoa > Arthropoda > Insecta > Orthoptera > Tettigoniidae > Anabrus > Anabrus simplex. The sequence continues at coordinate 633,030,738 of NC_090265.1, read as the reverse complement.
GTGGCTTTAAATGTTGGGCTCAGCATAAGAACACAGTCGTGTATTGTATCCAATGCGATAACCTATAGGTTTCGTGGGCTTCAAAACTTTCAGGAACTTCCTCATTTTACCCTCCTCCTCCAAATCAAGGTGGCGGCACAATCTGCCAGACGAGCTTCAAAATTAAAATTTGGTGAAATGGTAGCTTCTATCCTGTAACCGACGGAAAAATTCCAAGATGTTTACATTTTTCACTTTTTACTCCCGAAAAAATATCGAAATATGGGAGCAATTTTAATCACGGTGCAACCTTTCTTTCGAGATATTTGGTGGCTAAACGGTAAGTCGTATCACAAAACGGATGGCACAAACTTTGTTCAATTTGCAGTGATCTACAACTTTGGTCCTATGATATTTTGTCGTATCTCTCTCTCCATTATACGTTAGATTTGGCTGTATTTCTCGATTTTACGTAAATGTTGTGATTTATATGAAATATAGACTCATCACATTTGGCACGCACTTTGACACGACTGGTGGTCATATGCGAGCCAAATTTCATGATTCTTAATTCCACATAAGTATGTGAAAAATAATTTAAAGTGTTAAAAATGTACGCAAAGTTCACCCTAACCATAAATATGAGGATTCGAGAAAATGTTTAGTACCAAACACGCAGATCGACAACATGGGCGTCTGATGATGCAAGCCGTTTTTCGTTATGATGTACCGTTTAGGAGCAGTACATCTCGAAATAAAGGCCTGCTCTTACAAGCGTGCCCATGCTTATCTGTCATCTACATACTGTATATATACACTGACTGACAGAGCAAATGCAACACCAAGAAGGAGTGGTCAGAACTTTATGCCAATTGCAGGGTAGACTGACGTCACTGAGGTATGCTCATGATGTGAAATGCGCCGCTGTGCTGCGCACGTAGCGAACGATAAATGGGACACGGCGTTGGCGAATGGCCCTCTTCGTACCGTGATTTCTCAGCCGACAGTCATTGTAGAACGTGTTGTCGTGTGCCACAGGACACGTGTATAGCTAAGAATGCCAGACCGCCGTCAACGGAGGCATTTCCAGCAGACAGACGACCTTACGAGGGGTATGGTGATCGGGCCGAGAAGGGCAGGTTGGTCGCTTCGTCAAATCGCAGCCGATACCCATAGGGATGTGTCCACGGTGCAGCGCCTGTGGCGAAGATGGTTGGCGCAGGGACATGTGGCACGTGCGAGGGGTCCAGGCGCAGCCCGAGTGATGTCAGCACGCGAGGATCGGCGCATCCGCCGCCAAGCGGTGGCAGCCCCGCACGCCACGTCAACCGCCATTCTTCAGCATGTGCAAGACACCCTGGCTGTTCCAATATCGACCAGAACAATTTCCCGTCGATTGGTTGAAGGAGGCCTGCACTCCCGGCGTCCGCTCAGAAGACTACCATTGACTCCACAGCATAGACGTGCACGCCTGGCATGGTGCCGGGCTAGAGCGACTTGGATGAGGGAATGGCGGAACGTCGTGTTCTCCGATGAGTCACGCTTCTGTTCTGTCAGTGATAGTCACCGCAGACGAGTGTGGCGTCGGCGTGGAGAAAGGTCAAATCCGGCAGTAACTGTGGAGCGCCCTACCGCTAGACAACGGGGCATCATGGTTTGGGGCGCTATTGCGTATGATTCCACGTCACCTCTAGTGCGTATTCAAGGCACGTTAAATGCCCACCGCTACGTGCAGCATGTGCTGCGGCCGGTGGCACTCCCGTACCTTCAGGGGCTGCCCAATGCTCTGTTTCAGCAGGATAATGCCCGCCCACACACTGCTCGCATCTCCCAACAGGCTCTACGAGGTGTACAGATGCTTCCGTGGCCAGCGTACTCTCCGGATCTCTCACCAATCGAACACGTGTGGGATCTCATTGGATGCCGTTTGCAAACTCTGCCCCAGCCTCGTACGGACGACCAACTGTGGCAAATGGTTGACAGAGAATGGAGAACCATCCCTCAGGACACCATCCGCACTCTTATTGACTCTGTACCTCGACGTGTTTCTGCGTGCATCGCCGCTCGCGGTGGTCCTACATCCTACTGAGTCGATGCCGTGCGCATTGTGTAACCTGCATATCGGTTTGAAATAAACATCAATTATTCTTCCGTGCCGTCTCTGTTTTTTCCCCAACTTTCATCCCTTTCGAACCTCTCCTTCTTGGTGTTGCATTTGCTCTGTCAGTCAGTGTAAAAGCAAGTCGATTTGGAGCGATCTTTCTATATATAGGGGTATAACATGAAAATAGACCTGAATTAATGAGGCACTTCCAGGCATCTAAGAAACTTACAACTTGGTTCCAGAGGTGCTAATAACCTCAGGATCCGTAGAAAAATCGAAAATTATCTAAAATCCCTGACGGGGGCACGCTGGGGGCTTCAAATTTTCGGCTCAGCAAAAGAACGCAGTCGTATATATTTATCCAGAGCGATAACCTAGGAAGTTTCTAATCTTTACTCCCTTACCCAAAACAATATGGCGGCACAATCTGCCAGACGAGTTAGAAAATTAAAATTTATGGAATGTATAGCTTTTAGCCTGTAGCCGACGGAAACATTCCAAGATGTTTATAAATTTTTCACTTTTTACCGCCGGAAACTATCGAAATATGGGGAAATTTCAATGACGGTGCAGACCTTCCTTTCCAGGTATTTGGTGGCTAAACGGTAAGTCGTATCACAAAACGGATGCCACACATTTTGTTCAATTTGGAGTGATCTACAACTTTGGTCCTATGATTTTTTGTCTATCTCTCTTCATTATATGTTAGATTTGGCTGTATTTTCTCGATTGTACGTAAATGTTGTGACTTTTAGACGTATATTCCATAGTTTGACACACTTATCGTAAAGATAGAATCATCAAATTCGGGCACTCGTTGGCTGAACGGTCAGCGTTCTGGCCTTCGGTTCAGAGGGTCCCGGGTTCGATTCCCAGCCGGGTCGGGGATTTTAACTTAATTGGTTAATTCCAATGGCACGTGGGCTGGGTGTATGTGTTGTCTTCATCATCATTTCATCCTCATCACGACGCGCAGGTCACCTACGAGTGTCAAATAGAAAGACCTGCATCTGGCGAGCCGAACCCTTCCTGGGATATCCCGGCACTAAAAGCCATACGAAATTTCATTTCATCAAATTCGGGCGAACATTGGACCACGCAGTGGCAATATATGTGCCAAATGCTATGTTTCCACCTGTCACATAAGTATCGGAAAGGTAATACAATTTTTGAAAACTGTACCCAAATTACGCGCTATTCAACGTTTCTAACTCAGTCTAACCCATAAATAGATGTGATACGAGAAAATGTCATGGGATTAACCATGTAGATCGCTAAAAGAGGCGTCTTACGGTGTAATAAATTTTGTCGATTTGACATACCGTTAAGCAGCACTTAATCTCTACATGAAGTTCTTCAGTATTGTAAACATGCATATACTTTCGGATATCGATGTATATATATATATATATATATTCATGAAGTCGATTTGTGTCGATCTTGAAAGGGGGTGTCTGCCATTAAAAATAATCTTTCAGTAATTGATCTTGACCGTCAGTAAGACAGTAGGAGGGGCGTCTGCTCTTGTAATCAATTCTCCCCACATCTACTTTGACTGACAATAGGAATGGGGACCTTCTCCAACTCAATTGTATCTGGCATTAGTAAGGAGGGCCTACCGTTGTAATGAATAAAAGGCAAGAGAGCATGCAATTTTGTTCAAAAACTCCCCTACCCGATTCTGTGTGCCATTAAGCAAGTGTGCGCGCCATTATAAACAAACTTACCCATGTAAATTGTGACTGGCATTAGGCAAAGTGGCGTGTTATTATAATCGAAACTCAGTAACTCAGGGCCCTTTCATTATAATGATAACAGCACAACTCAGTTTTGACTGGCAGTAGGGAAGGTGCCTGCCATTATAATGAGAACTCCCAACTGGAATAAGCCTGGAAATAGGAAAGGTGGCCTGCCATTGTAATGAAATCTCCCCAAATCGATTGTGATCAGCAATAGTCAAGGGGCTCTGCCGTTATAATGAAAACTTCCTAGCTCGATTGTGAATGGCAGTAGGCAAGTGAGCCTGCCGTTATCATCACAACTCCGCAACTCGCACAGTACATTGGAAGCAACATATGGGGACCTCCTCATACTGTTTCTCGGATAACGCTAAGAGACATGCAGTTTAAGAAATACTATTGACTGAGTGTACTATCTGCGTCTCACGAGAAGTCGCGGCTGCTTGTTGGTACGGCACGAGTAACAGATACTGCACTAAGCTACAAACGTTAGTCGTGATTAACAGTGCGAATTCTCTGAAAGAGATGTGTGTTTATTATTAAACGGTTCATTATACAGTACTTACAGTAAATGTGTAACTAAAGCACAATCGCACTACCAATTTGAAACTTTGCAGCAGCACTTTAGTTTACAAGAGTCACCGCGGACGAAAGCGATGTTTCTTGCCAGGCCTTGAGACTTGAGATTGGCGCATGCGCAGCAGCGATGCTTACCCGCCGCACCTCTTACCCGCATGCACGCTGCTGCTAATAATAATAATAATAATAATAATAATAATAATAATAATAATAATAATAATAATAATAATAATAATAATAATAATAATAATTTTGCGGGTTCGCTTCAGAACCAGCTATTGTGATTTTTGATTTCGTTAAATTAAGATTTAAATTACCACTAAAACTTAATTATAACCATAAAATCATTATTACCAAAATACCTATAACACAATATCGTGCCTGTTCCGTGCACCAGGTACTCATTGATAAAAGCTCATGGGCGGAACAAAATGAATATTTTGTAGGTTTGCAGTAATTAGTTCTAATATTCCATATATTCATCTTGTTTTCTAGTTCCCTTCTCCTACCGGGCGAGCTGGCCGTGCCGTTAGGAGCGCGCAGCTGTGAGCTCGCACCCGGGAGATAGTGGATTCGAACACCACTGTCGACAGCCCTGAAAATGGTTTTCCGTGGTTTCCCATTTTCATACCAGGCAAATGCTGGGTCTGTACCTTAATTAAGGCCACGGCCGCTTCCTTCCCATTCCTAGGCCTTTCCAGTCCCATCGTCGCCATAAGACCTATCTGCGTCGGTGCGACGTAAAGCAAAAAACGAAAAAAGTTGCCTGCTAACAACACTTCACTAAACATGTCAAAGCTGTGTATCACGTTAATTATTTTGGTTTTTCTTTCTGCTATCGGTAGGGATAAATACTTTTTGTATTGCACATAATATTCCTTGTCAATGTCTCTCATTCTATCTACATAGTGTGATCCTGGTTAATAACGCTTAACAGGGCCATTGGTAACGAACCGAAACTTTTCAAGTATTTCGATTTCTCGTCACCTTTGCAATATATAGGAATTTCACCAGTATACGGTGCGGTAGTGGACGTTGTCCAATGGCCATTGGAGAATTAATAATATAAAATGTCGTAATCAATGAAGAATCTACCTACTGCAGATATTTATCAAATATTGTCGGAAATTGCTGAGAAACCAAAAACTGATCAAAAAATCACTTCAATTTCCTTAAATGCTGCGATTGTGACGATGATCTATTCGTTAATTCTAGCACTTGCACTCGTCTCGGATGCCTCCAAACATATGGAAATCCTTAGAAATATTCTCCGTCACCCTATTCGTACATTGATCTCTGATGTTATACGGGGACTTCATACAATGCGCGCGAGGAAGTGCATGGAATTACGGGCAATGGGGACAATCAATCTCATAGAAGACATTCCACCCTTCTAAACTCATGGTTTCATAATTCATCATACAGTGAGAACTGAGGCCCATGAAACTCAACCAGCAGATGTTCATAAAGAGAAGTGCGATGCCTAGGAACCCACAATTCCAGTAATGCAATTTGCTTTAAGTCACAGCAACACAAACAGGTCTTATGGCGACGGTGGGATAGCAGAGGCCTAGGAGTGGGAAGGAAGTGGGCGTGGCCTTAATTAAGGTTCAGCCACAGCATTTGCTTAGTATGCAAATGAGAAACGACGGAAAGCGATCTTTAAGGTTGCCGACAGTGGTTTCGAAGCCACTATCCCCCGGATGAAGGCTTACAGCTGCGCGCCGTAACCGCAGGGCCAACTCACCCGGTCCCACAATTCCATACGCTAAATTCACATCTATAGAAGGAGTGGCTCTTATGTTTGGAGCTAGAAACACATTAACTTTCAAATTGCACGGTACTGTAAGCTGTTCAGCCCTGGTGGCTAAAAAGTTTCTGTTTTCTCTTTCGAGCAATCATTTGCTTAATTATTATTACGGATATGTAGAAATCTTACTTACCATCTGATGTTAACCTCTACAGAAATTCACGTTCGGGATGCTTTGTCTACTAGGCAAACTCTATGAGAAGCTGAATAGCTGATGTTGTTACTGAGTGTTGTTTTAAGAAACATCTTTTGGGATTATGGCTTCGATACACTTTTTGTTGTTTATTGCCTCCATTCGTATAATTTTTTGGTGCAGCTCTCCACGCTATACTATTCTCTGCTAAACATTTTATTTCCACGTAACTACTGCATCCTACACATATTCTAATCTGTTTTTCATATGCAACCCTTGGTCTTCTGTGGCCAATTTTACCGTGTACACCATCCTCAAAAACCGCCTGAACAAATCCTGGGAACCTTAAAGTGATTCCTACAACTCTGTATCTACTGTTGGTCAAATTTCGCCAATTTGTTCTCTTCAAACAAATTCGATTCAAAATATCCACATTGTCGATTCGATTCATTCAACTGCACGCCATTACGTGAGCTTTGTTTTATTTATTTATTTATTTATTTATTTATTTATTTATTTATTTATTTATTTATTTCCATCTTGAACTTATTCTCCAAGACTGTGTCCATACCATTCAGGCACTTTTTCTAGATCTGATGCAGACTCAGATAAAATAAGAATCTCACCCCCTGTGGGTGGGAGACGCAGACGAAGAATACACCCACGGTATCCTCTGCCTGTCGTAAGAGGCGACTGAACGGAGCGACCAAAGGATGATGAAATTAGAACCATGAGATTAGTACCATTACGTGCGGATCACCATGGGTCGACGTTACTTGCGACATTACATAGGAGCAGTACCATTATGCGAGAAACACTCCTGGTCTGGGCGTTGTTTGTAATAATGGTCATCGTGTGTATTCCACCAGTCGGTTCCACGGTGTTCAGAATGGGTCTGTGTTACCTGTGAGTAGTGTCATTTTATGAGAAACACCATGGGTCTTCGTTGCCTGTGATTAGTGCCACTAACTGAGAAACACCACGGGTTTGGCTGGCGCCCCTGGTTAGTGTTACTGAAAAATTAAAACCTACAACCTGTTTTCCAGTCAATGACCGGGTCAGGAATGGATTGAATGAAGTCCCCATCTTGCGGAGAGGATAGGAATTGTGCCGGCTGCCGAAGCCTGTCGTACTCCTCTGGGGCAATGATCAATGACTGACAGATGAAATGAAATGATTGTGGAGAGCGTTACAGGAATGAAAGATGACAGGTAAAATCAGAGTACCCGGAGAAATACCTGTCCCGGCTCCGCTTTGTCCAGCACAAATCTCACATGTAGTGACCGGGATTTGAACCACGGAACCCAGCGGTGAGAGGCCGGCGCGCATGAATATTTACGCTCGCAAAATATCGAACATGCACTCATCCTTCCTTCCTTCCTTCCTTCCTTCCTTCCTTCCTTCCTTCCTTCCTTCCTTCCTTCCTTCCTTCCTTCCTTCCTTCTTGTCAACTGTCCGCATTTGTATTTCATCACTGCTAGAATCAATTACCGTCCGGAGACACGAATCCTCGCTACTTACGCACTGTATTATTGTAAAGGTTATTGTTGACGAAAATTTAAATCTGGCAGCTTGCGAGTACGGGCAGAGGGGGAAGGGGGGAAGAGGTCTAGGAAGTGAGTGGGATGGGACAGGGGAAGCACGGTGGAATGCGCTTGCTATACCATATCTTTGCATCAGGAAGAGAACTTCCAGTTCACCTCTGATTTTTGAACCATTCGTAAGTTACAACTGTAATGTTCTTGTAAAACGGATAGAAAATATCCTAGTGGTGCCAAAAAACGTAAGTTCTGTTTTGTATGTCGATTTGATAGTGACGATGAGACAAATGTAAATTATGTTTTGGCATTATGAAACATTAACATAAAAAATATAGAAAAATTGTAGTCTATTTCAACACTTCATCAATTTAGGTGGAAGTAGTTCTATAACGACTTCAGTATGCTAGTCTTGCGTGATGTTGCGAAGAAGGGGTCCCACATTTTTAAATAGCCCAGGGCCCCCAAACACCTTAATCCGGCACTGCTAGTACTATTATGTGAGAAACACCATCGGTTTGTGTTGCCTGTGGGCGTTGTTATTATGTGTGATACACCGTGGGTATACATTGCCTATGATTAGTACCACTATGTGAGCTATACCATGAGTATACGTGGCCTGTGATTTGTTCCACTAGGTGAGGAACACCACGGAAATACCGCCGCCCATGATTAGCCGCACTATGTGAGGAACATCACGGGTCTGCGTTGCTTGTGTGCAGTACCCTTATCTGCGAAACACCACAGGTTTGTGTTAGCTGTGAGTGGTGCCATTGTGTGTGACATACCATGAGTTTACATTACTTGTGATTAGTACCACTATAGGAGAAACACCATGGTGCTGCTTTACCAATGATTAGTACCATTATGAGGGGCCGGTGACCTGGATTTTGGACCCCTTTAGATAATGAGTATCATCCCAGTAATTAAGGCATTGTGAATTGGATCCACTGATTGTCTTGTTTCACGATCACTTTTTCATCATTAATTTTCGATTCTAGTCAGTGGATACATTTTGAAGTTTTAATTATCGTTTCGTTCAACTCGTACCATTAGGGGCCGATGACCTAGATGTTAGGCCCCTTTAAACAACAAGCCTCATTCTATTCTATGGTTACATTTTAAAGGACTTCTCTCGAGGATATACATCTCTCTCTCTCTCTCTCTCTATCGTTTAAGAAACGTATTATCAGTTTACGACTAAACTAATTATGGTAACCGCAAACTAGGTAGGTAAGAGCACAAAATGGTTTACAAATATGTCTCGAGACATAACACTTATTTTTTTTAATATCGGACTGATATTACAGAAGTGTATAAACATCGTTAATGTCAGAGATACTGCGCTAGATACGGGAAGAGCATCCTTGAAGCTCAATTTAAAGTTGATAAAACAATGAAAGGTCTCCTCAAATTAATTGCGTAAGAATCATCGGATGCAGAATTTTGTGTGAAATAATTCCACGAGAGAACAAGCAATGTTTAAGAAAGGCTTTAACTAAATAGCTGACGGCTTCCAAGTTCTCGCCCGCATCAAAAAAAATAAGTTTTCCATTTTCAATTGTTTAAAATTTAGGGACGTAATAGTTATTTATAAGCAAGAAAAGTCTAGAACACCAGTAAATATTATTCAAATATATATAGTATAATAACATACGAAACTCTTAGTGGAAAATCTAAAGTTCATATTTGAGTGTCAAACAGCGATAAAATAACTGCTGGGCGGTGAGAACATCGTCAGAATCGGAAATATAATTTTCTAGAATCTCTGACAGTGATGTTTTACCAAGGTTAATGCAAAATAATTCCACTGGAATATCTAAAACTTACAATTTTCTGTTCCACTTGTTGATTCATTTACGTAACTCAAGGAATGCAATCGCCCAAAATCGCAAAAGCACCTCGAAGCGGGTTGAGTCACTGGAAATACAAATACATGAATTAACTACTAAATGAAAAAGTATACAAATATCGCAATAAAAACAATGTCGATAATAATAATAATAATAATAATAATAATAATAATAATAATAATAATAATAATAATAATAATAATAATAATGCGAGGTTAATAAGAGCCATCTTTTGTGGTTATTGGCTTCGTTACAATAAGACTGCATTACCAATAACAATTAATTAACATGAAATATTATTACCACAATACAGATATCACATTATCTTGGTCGTTCCGAGCACCAGGTACTCATTCATAACGCAGACGGGTGGCATAAAAGGAGTATTTCATATATTTTGCAGTGAAAAAAAATGAAATGTCGTATGGCTTTTAGTGCCGGGAGTGTCCGAGGACATGTTGATTTGACGTCCGTAGGCGACCTGCGCGTCGTGATGAGGATGAAATGATGATGAAGACAGCACATACACCCAGACCCCGTGCCAGAGAAATTAACCAATGATGGTTAAAATTCCCGTCCCCGCCAGGAATCGAACCCGGGACCCACTGAACCGAAGGCCAGTACCCTGACCATTCAGCCAACGAGTTGGACAGGTTTTGCAGTACGGTAGTAAATATTTCTAATAGTTGATATACTCATCTCATTTTCTAGCAAACCGCTAACAACACTATACAAAACAAGTCGAAGCTGTGTATCACATTGCTTATTATGGGTTTGCTGGATGCCGTCGGTAAGAATAAAAATACTTTTTATATTGCATATAATATTCTTTGCCAATGTCTCTTATTCTATCTACATTGTGTAATCTTGTTTCATAACACTTAACATTACTTTTTGCAACGGAGAAAATATATAAAGCATTTCGGTTTCTCATCAATTTTGCGATACATAGTGTCCCCTTCCGTGACTCCATTATACATATACAGGGCCGCAGTAAGCGTTGTCCAATGAGTATTATGGAATTGATAATATAAAATGTTCTAATCAATGAAAAATCTATCTACTGAAAATAATTTATTAAATATCACCCGAATTTTATTAGCAACGAAAAATCTAAAATAAAAGGAGTTAAATTCTCTTAAATTATGGGATTATGACGATGATCTGTTCGTTAATCCTGGCACATGCACTCGTCTCCGATGAATCCAAACATGCGGAAAGCCTTAGAAATATCCGCCACCACCGTATTTGAACATTCATCTCTGATGCTGTAAGGGAACATGTTATAATGTGCACGAGGATGTACACGTAATTATTCACAATGGGTATTACAAGTCATAGCCATTCCAGCCGGCCCGACTCATCTATGCACAGTATAAAGAAAAGTTGGTCTGTTTTCTCTGTCTGATGGAAATCGCTAATCTCAGGAAGTAATGAACGTATTTTATTCAAGTTTTCACCAATAGATAGAGTGTCTTTCGAAGGACATTTATGTGTATATAATTAATTCATACAGTCTGTGTTGTATACATTTACTAAAAACGTTTGCCCTGTCATCCATTTTCTTTGTTGAGTCCCACTTCCCCAGACGCTGCCTACATTGACCACAAGAATGGTCGCGTTCAGAAATAATGTAGATTGTGATAAATTCGTTGGTACTACTAAAAATGTTTTCATTTCTCTCCTGATGGGGGAGGCGAGCCTCTTAGACGGTGACGCCGTCTCTCAGACCGGGAGATTTGTTACGCTGAAGGAGATGCTCGGAGAAGGTGAGGGGGATTGACGTCCGTGGCCTATACTAGGAACTGTCCCGGCATTCGCCTTGGTGCAGGAGAATGGAAAACCACGGAAAACCATTCTCAGGACAGCAGACGGTTGGGACCAGCCGCGAGGTCCGGCCCTGTCCCGTCTTCCGAATGCAGAGCCATAGAGCCACGATAGAGCCGTGGCCACCCCTCCTCCGCTCGGTTGGCCGGTCAGAGTGCAGAGCTGTCTGCATCTACCGACCTCAATCAACGACGTACTAGGATACAACACGGCAAATGCTAAGAGACTGCGCGTACTCCGCAATAATGAAGAAAGAGAAGACCTTTTAGAGACTGAAAGGGCGAACCTGTCTTCATCCCAACGGAACAGCCCGAGAGAGGTATGATATAGTGTTATAGAGTATTCATCTTCAAAACACATAAATTATTATCTATCTATCTAGGTATTCTGCCTTATGGCAGGTCTTGTTATGGGATGAACCTCTTCCAATGTTGCCTGTCCTGCGCCAAGTTTTTCATGTCCGAATATTTATTTCCTTGGATATTGTCCAACATTTGATATTTTTTCCTTCCTCTTCCTCGTTTGCCTTTCACCATTCCTTCTATTCCTTCTTTCAGTAAACAGTCCCTCCTCAAACAATGTCCGATCCAGTTCATTTTTCTCCTTCTAATGGTTTGTAACATACTTCGTTCTTCTCCAACTCTTCGTAATACCTCCTCATTCCTTACCCGGTCTTCCCATTTCACTCGTTCTATTCTCCTCCATACCCACATCTCTAGTGCCTCCAATCTTCTCTCATCTTTCTTTCTCAATGTCCAAGTTTCTGCGCCATACAGAGCTATGCTCCAAATGTAACATTTAGCAAGTCTTTTCCTCAAATCTTTGTTTAGTGGTCCATAAAATAATTTTGATTTTTTCCTAAAGCCTTCTTTTGCTATGGCAATTCCTTTCTTAATTTCTGTTGTGCAATACATATCATCACTGATCATACTTCCCAAATACTTGAAGTTACTGACTTGTTCTATTTCTTCTCCTCCTATACTAATATGACAACTTCTACCTTTTCCTCCAATTATCATACTTTTGGTCTTCTTCTTATTAATTCTCATTCCATATTCTTCTAGTTTCATGTTGAGTTTATCTAACATTTGTATCATTTCACGTTCGCTTTCTCCCATCACAACCATATCATCTGCAAATCTTATACATTCTACTCTCCTACCTCCAACACAAACTCCACTATTTCCATTAAAACTTTCATTGATTATTTCTTCAAGATAGATGTTGAACAGTGTCGGTGATAAGGAGCAGCTCTGTCTTACATCTCTTCCTAATTCAATTTCTTCACTCAACTCATCTCCTATTCTCACTCTTGCTCTCTGGTTTATATACAAATTCCTTATTAGCCTTCTATCCCTCCAATCAACTCCATGTTTCTTCAGGATTGTCATCAATTTGTCCAATCTGACACAGTCAAAAGCCTTCTCAAGGTCAATAAATACAGCATAAACCTTCCTGTTTTTCTCTATGTACCTCTCTCCTATCACCCTCAGAAGTCCAATGGCGTCTCATGTTCCAACTCCTCTCCTGAAACCAAACTGTTCTTCACCTATAAAGTTATTCAGCTTTCCATATATCCTTCTGTTGAGCGTCCGCACTAAGACTTTGGCTGCATGTGAAATCAGACTCAATGTTCTATGTTCTTCACATTTTTTGCTGTTCTTTTTCTTTTCCATAGGAATTAAGATGATTTCACTGAAGTCCTTTGGCCATTTTCCTGTCATGTATATTTGATTACATAATCCAATCAACTCCTTTCTCCCTTCATTATTTAACGCTTTTAACAGTTCAACAGGAATCTCATCTATTCCGATTGCTTTTCTATTTTTCATCTCGTTCAGTGATGCTTCGATCTCTCTTCTCAGTATGGTTTCCCCTTTATCATCCTCTTTAACCATATCGTCCTCCTCTAATTCAAGTTCTTCTTCATTTGGTCGATTGTCCCGATCATATAGCCATTCTATGTATTCTTCCCATCTTTTCATTATTTCTTGGGGTTCATATATCATTGTGCCATCTGTAGCCTCTATTTCCTTATTGCTGTTGTTCCTTCTCTTTTCTCTGAATACTATATTTGTTGCTTCTTTGTACATCAAGTCATATTTCCCTTCTTTCACCAGTTGCTCTATCTCATCACACTTTTCTGTCAACCATTTCATTAATAAAGCTCATGTATTTGGTGAACCGCTCTCCTTTATTTACACGGTCGAATGGCAGAAACGTGGCTTACCACACATTCATTTGCTACTCGTACTATGGCTTAAAAATGAAATCAGACAAGACCAGATCGACAAAGTGATTTCAGCAGCGTTGCCGAGAAGAGAGGACGATCGAGTATTGTTCGACACAGTATTAAGGTACATGATTCATGGACCATGTGGGGATTTAAACTCCAAATCTCTATGTATGACTGACGGAAGGTGTTCAAAACAGTATCCCAAATCAACTCAGACTAATACATCGACAGGTGGTGATTGTTATCCAAAATATCGGAGGTTATCACTTGAGGACAGCAGAAAATCCACTACCATTCGACATTATGACATTGACAATAAATACATTGACTGACAGAACAAATGCAACACCAAGAAGGAGTGGTCAGAACTTTATGCCAATTGCAGGGTAGACTGACGTCACTGAGGTATGCTCATGATGTGAAATGCGCCGCTGTGCTGCGCACGTAGCGAACGATAAATGGGACACGGCGTTGGCGAATGGCCCACTTCGTACCGTGATTTCTCAGCCGACAGTCATTGTAGAACGTGTTGTCGTGTGCCACAGGACACGTGTATAGCTAAGAATGCCAGGCCGCCGTCAACGGAGGCATTTCCAGCAGACAGACGACTTTACGAGGGGTATGGTGATCGGGCTGAGAAGGGCAGGTTGGTCGCTTCGTCAAATCGCAGCCGATACCCATAGGGATGTGTCCACGGTGCAGCGCCTGTGGCGAAGATGGTTGGCGCAGGGACATGTGGCACGTGCGAGGGGTCCAGGCGCAGCCCGAGTGACGTCAGCACGCGAGGATCGGCGCATCCGCCGCCAAGCGGTGGCAGCCCCGCACGCCACGTCAACCGCCATTCTTCAGCATGTTCCAATATCGACCAGAACAATTTCCCGTCGATTGGTTGAAGGAGGCCTGCACTCCTGGCGTCCGCTCAGAAGACTACCATTGACTCCACAGCATAGACGTGCACGCCTGGCATGGTGCCGGGCTAGAGCGACTTGGATGAGGGAATGGCGGAACGTCGTATTCTCCGATGAGTCACGCTTCTGTTCTGTCAGTGATAGTCACCGCAGACGAGTGTGGCGTCGGCGTGGAGAAAGGTCAAATCTGGCAGTAACTGTGGAGCGCCCTACCGCTAGACAACGCGGCATCATGGTTTGGGGCGCTATTGCGTATAATTCCACGTCACCTCTAGTGCGTATTCAAGGCACGTTAAATGCCCACCGCTACGTGCAGCATGTGCTGCGGCCGGTGGCACTCCCGTACCTTCAGGGGCTGCCCAATGCTCTGTTTCAGCAGGATAATGCCCGCCCACACACTGCTCGCATCTCCCAACAGGCTCTACGAGGTGTACAGATGCTTCCGTGGCCAGCGTACTCTCCGGATCTCTCACCAATCGAACACGTGTGGGATCTCATTGGACGCCGTTTGCAAACTCTGCCCCAGCCTCGTACGGACGACCAACTGTGGCAAATGGTTGACAGAGAATGGAGAACCATCCCTCAGGACACCATCCGCACTCTTATTGACTCTGTACTTCGACGTGTTTCTGCGTGCATCGCCGCTCGCGGTGGTCCTACATCCTACTGAGTCGATGCCGTGCGCATTGTGTAACCTGCATATCGGTTTGAAATAAACATCAATTATTCGTCCGTGCCGTCTCTGTTTTTTCCCCAACTTTCATCCCTTTCGAACCACTCCTTCTTGGTGTTGCATTTGCTCTGTCAGTCAGTGTAGATGGGGGTGCCTCACAATCCACTGTTATTCAAAACATGAAAATAGACGTGAATTAATAAAGCACTTCCAGGCATCTTAGACACTTGAAACTTGGTACTAGAGAAGCTGATGACCTCAGGACCCGTAGAAAAATCGAAAATTCTCAAATTCCATGACAGGGCCACGCCAGGGGTTTCAAATTTCAGGCTCAGCATAGAAACGCAGTCAGATATATTTATCCAAAGCAATAAAACATAGGTTTCGTGGGCTTGAAAGTTCCTGGAAGCCCTCATATTTACTCCACCCCTCCCCCAAATCAAGATGGCGGCACAATCTGCCAGACGAGGTAGAAAATGGAAATTTGGCAAAATTATAGCTTTTAGCCTGTAACCGAAGGAAAAATGTCAAGGTGTTTAAGTTTTTCATGCCTTTGCTGGCGGGAACTAGTGTTTACGGTGCACAATGTCTTCTGGTATAGGTTAGAGCAATTTTGTTACTTTCGTTGATCTGTCTCAGTCTTATCTTTGACTTTGACAATATGAAAGTGATTGAGGTGTGAGCGATGCTAGTAATGCCATTATTTATGCAGCCAGTCTCTGATATGATGGTGTGAAAATGTTGCCCACAGGGTCGGTCGGTGTATGCATTTCAGTGGGATTGGCAGACTGATGTGTACTAGCAACTTCTGGCTCGATGAGGAAAGCAACGGGAAAACATTTTTACCCCCGAAAAATATCGAAATATGGAGGTGATTTTAATGACGGTGCAGACCTTCCTTTCGAGGTATTGAGTGGCTAAACGGTACATCGTATCACAAAACGGATGGCACAATCTCGGTTCTATTTGGAGTGATCTTCAACTTTGATCCTATGGCTTTTTGTCGTATCTCTATCCCTTATTCATTATATTTGGCTGTGTTTCTCTAGTGTAGGTAAATTTTGTTCTTTTTATACGTATATTTCATAGTTTGACACACTTGCAGTAAAGATAGAATCATAAAATTCGGCATGAACATTGGACCGCCCTGTGGCAATATGTGTGCCAAATGCTATGTTTCTAGGTGTCACATAAGTATCCGAAAAGTAATGCAGTGTGTGAAAACTGTACCCAAATTGCGCCCTATTCAACGTTTCTATCTCAATCTAACCCATAAATAGATGAGATACGATAAAATGTCATAGGATTAACCATGTAGATCGCTAAAAGTGTCGTTGTGCGGCGCAATCCGTTTCTCGATATGATGAACCGTTAAACAGCACTTTTAATCTGTAAATGAAGATCTGCAGTATTGTAAATGCGCAAACCGTTTCACATATCGAGGTATATATATTCACTGAAGTCGATCGGTAGCGATGTGGAAAGGTGGTGTCTGTCATTATAAATAATCCTTTACAAATCGATCGTGGCCGCCAGTAGGAGGGGCGTCTGCAATTATAATTAATTCTCCCCACATCGACTTTGACTGACAGTAGGAATGGGGACCTTCTCCAGCTGCTGTGTACCTGGCATTAGTAAGGAGGGCCTGCCGTTGTAATGAATTATTTTCTCGATTTGGCTGGCGGAAGGTAAGATAGCATGCAATTTTGTTTAAAACTCCCCTACCCGATTGCGTCTGGCAGTAGGCAAGAGTGCCCACCGTTATAAACAAATTTACCTATCTAAATTGTGATTGGCATTAGGTAAAGTGGTCTGCTATTATAATCGAAACTCACCAACTCGAGTGAGTGACTGGCATTAGGAAAAAGGGGCCTTTCATTATAATTATAACAGCACAAGTAAATTTTGACTGGCAGTAGGGAATGTGCCTGTCATAATAATGAAAACTCCTCAACGGGAATGTGTCTGGAAGGAGGAAAGGGTGCCTGCCATTGTAATGGAATCTCCCCAAATAGATTGTGACGGTAGTAAGCAAGGGGCCTGCCATTATAACGAAAACTCCACAACTCGATTGTGAATAGCAGTAGGCAAGTGAGCCTGCCGTTATCATCATAACTCCGCAACTTGCACATTACATTGAAAACAACGTATGGTAACCTCTCCATACTGTTTCTTGGATAAAGTTAAGAGACATGCAATTTAAAAGAATTTTATTCACTGGGTGTACAGACATTTACTTCGATATCCGTATACAATTTAGAATACCGTAGCAATGCACGGGCACATTTGCTAGTATAGAATAAGGGCATTCCTGAGAAGTGCAAAAGGTTGAACGAGTAGGGCCTAGTGTTACGAAAATGGTGCAAACTTTAGGCATGGAAGATTTGACAATAAGGAGATGAGGTGCTCAACTACAATACAGCGTCTCTCATATAAACCCACGGTATTTGTACTCTGCGCTATGGCAGCTGCCTCAGCCGAACTTGACCCTGTATGTGGTGTATTTGAAGCTGTCAGCGGAGATATGGCGTGGATTGACGTTAGTAGACGAATAAGTTTTTAAAAGTTTTTTATTTATTTTAGAATGGGCTTTACGTCGCACCAACACAGAAAGTTTTTATGGCGGCGATGGGATAGGAAAGGGCTAGGAGTGGGAAGGAAGAGGCCGTGGCCTTAATTAACGTACAGCCCCAGCACTTAATTGGTATGAACATGGGAAACCACGGAAAACCATCTTCAGGGCTGCCGACGGTGGGGTTCGAACCCACTATCTCCCTCATACAAGCTCACAGTTGCGCGACAATAACCGCACGGCCACCTGGCTCGGTGGGCGCCTCCTCATGTACCATCACGAGGTCACTACGTACCTATCCCACACCACTCCTGCTTGGATTTGACGTGGTGGGAATATAACTTGGCCACCACGATCTCCCGATTTAAAGCCGCTGGATTATTCTCTGTGGGGTTACAGGTCAAAGATAATGTGTACATCACTCCACTTCCAACAAATCGTCATGAACTTCGTCAACGGATGAACATTGCGTTTGCTCGAGGTGATGCGGACATGCTCACGCGAATCAAGGATGAACGGCCGCTTCCTTCCCACTCCTAGCCATTTTCTGCCCCATCGTCGTCATAAGACCTCACTGTGTCGATGCGACGTAAAGCAACTTGAAAAATAAATAAATAAATAAATAAATAAATAAATAAATAAATAAATAAATAAATAAATAAATAAATAAATAAATAAATAAATAAATAAATAAATTAATAAATAAATAAATAAAATAATAGCGTGTGGCCTCCGGAGAGGCCTAGCGCAGGTCTTCTGATTAGACGCCGTATAGGCGACCTGCGCGTCTATGAATATGGGGCCATACCCAAGATTATTTCTAATGCTACCGGGCTGAGTGGCTTAGACGGTTGAGGCGCTGGCCTTCTGACCCCAACTTGGCAGGTTTGATCCTGGCTCATTCCGGTGGCATTTGGAGGTGCTCAAATACGTCAGCCTCATGTCGGTAGACGTAAAGTCAATATCATTATTATAATTACTTCTAATGCTGAATATGACACAAATACCCAGCCACCAAGTCATCGGAATTAACCGGTGAAAGTTGAAATCCCCAACCCGACCGGGAATCGAGCTCGGGACCTGCCATCGTCGGCAGTCCTGAAGATGATTTTCCTGTGTTTCTCACTCCAGGCAAACGCCAGTGCTGTACCTTTAGGCTACGACCGCTACCTACCCAATCCTAGCCCTTTCCTACGGTGTCGTCATCGGAAGCCCAATGAAACCGATTTTTCAAAATAAAATACACGAAACACATCAAAGGACTCAAACATAAATCATAATCTGCATTTGACAACCATTTACTAGGCATAAGATGCGAATACGCAGGCATTAACACGCGCATGGAAATTCTCCACATCACCGCTATAGGTGTCCGGCTCCATGGGTAAA
The DNA here is from genome assembly GCF_040414725.1 of Anabrus simplex. NCBI lineage: Eukaryota > Metazoa > Arthropoda > Insecta > Orthoptera > Tettigoniidae > Anabrus > Anabrus simplex. Next base: position 633,011,398 of record NC_090265.1, on the reverse strand, counting down.
TTTCAGGACTGCCGACGATAGGGTTCGAACCCAAAATCTCCAGATTGCAATCTCACACCCACAAGACCTCTTCAGCGTAACCACCCTGCTCTGCGGTCGAATCGTAAATATGAGAACGAGGAACTTGGACAGGGTTGTGGTACTGATTGGTGGGGTTGAACCAATTAAATATGGCAAGCCCAATAATCGCCTTGTTTTAAAATAATTCTCGCACTACTCCTGAACACAAATTCACAGAGGAGTTATTTAACATTCCTATATTTTATGCCATGGCTTACCACAGACCAGCAATGCACTGACCTACTTTAATTGTTAATTTCTCCCACGTTCTTGCTGAAAGAAATACGTGAGGACACTCCATTCATGCAGTGCCACATGTAAAAGAAAGTCATGGACAGTGAAGAGGGGCAACGTAAAAACTCCCGAATCAGCAAATACAATCCATTCACTATAACACAGGCTTCGGATCTAACATTTGCTAAATCTCTGTTGTTGTTTGAGTCATTAGTCGTTAGACTAGTTTGATGCAGCTCTCCATGCCACCCTATCCCGTGCTAACCTTTTCATTTCTACGTAACTACTACATCCTGCATCCGCTCTAATCCACTTCTCATATACATACCTTGGTCTACCCCTTCCATTCTTACCATCTACGCTTCCTTCAACAACCAGCTGAACAAGTCGTGGTTATTTTAAGATATGCCTATCATTCTAGCTCTTCTTCTCGTCGAATTTAGCCAAATCGATCTCTCCTCGCCAATTCGATTCAGTATCTCTTCATTCGTGATTCGATCTACACATCTCACCTTCAGTATTCTTCTCTAACACCACATTTCAAAAAACTTCTATTCCACTTCTTTCTGAGCTAGTTATCGCCCATGTTTCACCTCCATACAATGCCACGCTCCAAACAAAGGTCTTCAAAAACATATTTCTTATTCCTTCTTTTCTTAAGAAAGGGTTTCCTTGCTTGTGTTAGTCTGCATTTTATGTTCTCCTTACTTCTGTCATCGTTATTTATTTTACTACCCAAGTAAAAAAAAATCGTCTACTTCCTTTAGGACTTCATTTCCTAATCTAATATTCCCTGCATCACCTGACTTCGTTCGACTGCACTGCTTTACTTTTGTTTATTTTCATATCGTATTCCTTTCCCACGACTCTGTCCATACCATTCATCAGTTTCTCCAGATCTTCTGCAGACTTAGGTAAAATAACAATATCATCAACAAATCTCAGGGTTTTGATTTCCTTTCTCTGGATTTTTATTTCCTTTCCCCTGGCCCTTTCATAATGAGCTTTCAAATGGGATTTAAATACATAAAGTAGTTCCGGATACCCTTCCTGACGCCAATTCTATGTGGAGGGATGTATTCACTCTTGTATGCTTTCGTAGTAGCTGCTAGGGTGTTGTGTTTCAGTTCATTAAGACGAACACAAACACCCATCCTCCGAGCCAGAGTACTTAAAACAGACGTAGTTATTTTTCGAACAGCTGTAAGATAGATGTGAACTTGCCAGATTGGTAGCCAACATCAAGGGGAACTGATACGACACACAGAAGAAGAAGAAGAAGAAGAAGAAGAAGAAGAAGAAGAAGAAGAAGAAGAAGAAGAAGAAGAAGAAGTGGTTAAAATCCCCAGCCCGACCGACAATGGAACCCGCATTTCCCTGAAACGAAGGCCTCAATGCTGACCATTCAGCTAAGGAGTCGAACGTTATAATAATAATAATAATAATAATAATAATAATATGTGTTAAAGACCTGTTTATCAATTTCCACAGGGACCGAGCGTGTGGCTACATGTCATATAGCAGTAACTTTACATCGGAAGTTTGGATTTAAACTTCACCTTTGGGAGTACTGAAGATTTTTTTTCCGTAGTTTCCCGCCCTCACACCGCACAAATGCTGGTTTACGACCGCTACGTTCCTACCCCTGTCACTTTTTCATCCCAAAATTGTCGAAAACATGTATATGCTGTGTGCCGCGCTAACGTTAGCCCGCGGGTAAATAAGTAAATAAATAAAAATGAAACGAAATGAAAAATAAATTCTTGAACGAGGCTGTACGTCAAGTGAAACCGGCATCTAGAAACTGAAATCAAATTGTGTATGGCTTTTAGTGCCGGAGTGTCCGAGGAAATGTTCGTCTCGCTAGCTGGAGGCCTTCTGATTTGACGCTCGTAGGCAACCTGTGCGTCGTGATGAGGATGAAATGATGATGAAGACGACACATACACCCAGCCCCAGTGCCAGCGGAATTAACCAATGTTAGTTAAAATTCCCGACCCTGCCGGGAATCGAACACGGGACCCTTCGCTAACCATTTAGCCATGGAGCCGGGCTGTATCTAGTAATTTCAAATTGACTACACCAAGATTCAAACCATAAAAGCATAAAAGCCGGCCAGAGTGAAGCGATGTTAGCGGCAACGTATACCTCTAGAGCCGTAGACGGCAGCAAATGTAATATTCTGTATAAAAAGCTTGACATTACGTCCCTGAACCACGTTTGTCAGTGTGATATAATACATGCGTGAACACACAATTCAACTGATAACAGATCCGAGAGATGTGGTCGTTCAAAGGTCGCCTCCACATGGGTAATCGGACATGATTCCAAGGATGAACAGAACACTGACTTTAAATGATATTGTAGAACAAAAATGGTCAGACATCAGCTGACAAGTAGGTTTGAGTGAGGCATGATAATAGAGCGCCGTCGTCTGTGACTGCACTCGAAGGCAGCTATGGTTCATATCCCGGCCGATGTTTGTGGGAACTTTTAAAATGAAAAGTCATGTTTCTACAGGTCGAAATCCACGTAAAATGGTAAGTCCTGTGATTAATTACAGGGGCATAGCCAGGGAGGGAGGGGTGTTTCTTAGGGTTAGAACCCCCAGTAGGAATTTTTACAAAAGAATTGACAATAAACAAGTGAAAGTCAACTGAATGGGTTGGTTCTTTTGATTATTCACAGAGACGTAACTGTAAAACCAACAGATATCATGAATCTACAGTATTTTCTAAGAAGCCTCGAAAGTTGGATTTTAGATTGCAATCTGAACTTACCATTCGCTATAAAACTGTTGACCTTGATCATATTGTTCTTCTTCTGTATTTTAATGTAAGATATTGTAGTGCACCGGTACTGCAATCTGTATATCAACATATTCTTCTTCTTCTTCTTTATCTGTTTACCCTCCAGGGTCGGTTTTTCCCTCGGACTCAGCGAGGGATCCCACCTCTACCGCCTCAAGGGCAGTGTCCTGGAGCTTCAGACATTGGGTCGGGGGATACAACTAGGGAGGATGACCAGTACCTCGTCCAGGCGGCCTCACCTGCTATGCTGAACAGAGGCCTTGCGGGGGGATGGGAAGATTGGAAGGGATAGACAAGGAAGAGCGAAGGAAGCGGCCGAGGCCTTAAGCTAGGTACCATCCCGGCATTTGCCTGGAGGAGAAGTGGGAAACCACGGAAAACCACTTCAAGGATGGATGTGGTGGGAATCGAACCCACCTCTACTCAGTTGACTTCCCGAGGCTGAGTGGACCCCGTTCCAGCCCTCTACCACTTTTGAAATTTCGTGGTAGAGCCGGGAATCGAACCCGGGCCTCCGGGGGTGGGAGCTAATCACATTAACCACTACACCACAGAGGCAGACTGAATATCAACATAATTTTTTTGCTAGTTGTTTTACGTCGCACCGACACAGATAGCACTTATGGCGACGATGGGACAGGAAAGGGCTAGGAGCGAGAAGGAAGCGCCCGTGGCCTTAATTAAGGCACAGGCCCAGCATTTGCCTGGTACGAAAATGGGGAAACCACGGAAAATCATCTTTAGGACTGCCCCCACTATCTGCCGAATAATGGATACTGGCCGCCCTTAAGCGACTGCAGCTCTCAACCTCGGTCAACACATTTCACTTCAATCATTGTCATAATGATGCTCATGCACGCGCGCACCACACACGCACCAGCATCTTCTTTCTTTCTTTCTTTCTTGCGAACCGGCCAAACTTAGGACCACGCCAATACCACTTCACTTCCTTCTAATCATCCCTTCTTCCTTCCTCTTTCTCCACAGTGCCTTCATTCTTTCAGAATGTTGCGCTCTTCTCTCTTCAGTCCATCTTCCCCCTCTGCGCCCTTTCTTTTTTTCAACCAGAACTTTTATGTTGGAAAGTCTTTTCCTGAAATGGTCTCTATCACGACATTCTTCATCTGCAATTCCTAACCTCTTGAGTTCTTCCTTCATCTGCTTGGCATATCCCCCCTGGCTCTTCAAGTAGTATATTTTATTAAAAATTTGTTTATTTAACCTTGTTGGATCCATTCTGACCATGTGTCCATAGAATCGCAGCCGTCTTTTCCTTATTGTTGTTTCCAGGTCTTCTGTTCTTTTGTATATCTCCTTATTTGAGCGTAATCTGTAGTTTCCCTCTACCACCCTTGGGCCGTAAATCCTCCTCAATATTCTCCTTTCAATCTTTAGTAGTTTTCCAGGTTCGTTAGTGTTGCTGTTTCCACCCCATACAGAATCACTGGTTTTACCACAGCATCATAATGTCTTAGTTTCGCATTGATGGAGAGATTCTTTTTGTTGTAAATGGCTTTGGTGGCAATGTTTAGCCTTTCCAACTTAAGTCTTCTATTTTCCATGGCCTCTTTATCCATCCCGTTGCTGCTGATAATTTCTCCCAGGTATTTAAACTGCTTTGTGACCTTCACTTCGCCATATTTCGTCTTCATTGTTCTCTTCACATAATTCCTGTCCGTGCTCATCATCTCTGTTTTCGTGAAGGAGATTTTTAAACCTGTTTTCTCGGCTATCTCCTGTAGTTCATTTATCTGTGTTATTGCTTCACCTTCATTATGTTCTATAATCAGTTTGTAATCATATATTCCCCCTCCCCCCCCAATCAGTCGATCCTGGCTACGCTACTGACTAATTATCAGCATCTGGCAAGCCGAACTTGTCCTCGGACACTCCCGGCACTAAAAGCCATACGCCATTTCATTTCATGTCATTGGAGGAACTGATAGAAAACATCACGAATGAAATCAGAAATATTACAGTGTCAGAACTCACTCGCGTCAGGCAGAATATGGTTACCAGATACAGGAAATACAACACTTCCGGCATCTTTTATAACAACACCGTCACTGCCATCCGAACCAACCTGAGAAATCTGCTCGAACTGGCCATACACTCACCCAACTATATCAAGGTATAAAATTCGAGGAAATATACAGTACAATAATATACAACGACTGGAGACAGCTGCGACCTTCCAGGCTGCGGAGATATTACAGGCGCGTACACCTTTGCCGTCATTCAGTTTGTACACTGTTTCTCATATAAACTAAGACCGTCCAAGCGGTGCTTTTACTCTCCGATACGTAAGCTCCAGTATGGGAGCGCGCGCATAGTTCTTGACCTTGCAAGCAGCCTGTACGTGTTCGACCTGGCAAGCATCAGTCGCCAGTCTGAATTTCAGCTGTTAACATGGTGAGACAGTTACCTCCTGTCAGTTCCAGACTTCCGACGACTTCACTGACAAGGAAGAAGGCGCGTTTAAGTAGAGTTTAGCAAACAAGCTGCAGCTCGACTGCGGTTTCATTTCTCGTGGTGGTGCTGATTACTGTTTTAAGAGGTAAATGCGAGAACAAAATATGCTCTTAACACAAATCATACTAAAATGAGAAAGGGAAAATAGCGAAGGAAATACATGGTAGGATTTTTCCTACACTGAATGAGTCATGCCCTGCTTAAGAATGCGTACGACTTTGAATAAACATATTCAAACGTAGCAGAACAAGTATCGAGGTCAGAGAATATAAATTAGCAAAAGCTGCACCTTTATCAACTGAGCGAGTTCATTACATTTTGCATAATGAATTGGACATGAAAAAGCATTGCGCAAGTTGGGTACTGTGTTTTCTCATCCAAGAGTTAATGCAAGTTCGTTTGCGAACATCAGCTGACTATTTCAAAGCATTTAAGGCGAATATAACGAATTTTATTGCGGCTATCTCTGAAAATGTACGAAAATTCGATTCACCACCACACACTGGAAATAAAACAGCTATCTAAACAGTGGATTACGGAGAAGCGAAAGGCCTTCCATCTAAAGTAAGGTGATAGACTCAATTTTTAGGACAGGAAAGAAATTCCGTTGATTGACTGTCTTCAGAACGGGAAAACAATTGCCGGCGAATATTACAAGGAACTTTTGGGGAGAACGAAGGTATCTTTTTACAAGTTGCTTTCCGTCGCATCGACACAGATAGGTCTTATGGGGAAGATGGAATAGGAAAGGGCTAGTAGTGGAAAGGAAGCGGTCATGGCCTTAATTAAGGTACAGCCCCAGCATTTGCCTTGTGTGAAAATGGGAAACCACGGAAAATCATCTTCAGGGCTGCCGACAGTGGGGTTCGAACCCACTATCTCCCGGATACAAACTCACAGCTGCGCGCCCCTAACTGCACGACCAACTCGCCCGGTACGAAGGTATCGAAAGCAGATAAATTACCTGGAATGTAAAGAGACCCTGTTCTTCCTCCACAGCACATAACTTTGGCTTATCACTGCGCTGAACTTAAATTGGAAATTCTTCGGCGTCTACCCTATTCACCCGATCTAGCTCCTTCGGATTAGTCTGTTCTCGAAAACCAAATACTTCCTGGTAAGATAACATTTTGGGTCACATAAAGGGAGCATACACTAGTATTTTGAGGAACTCTAAGAAATCCACTTTGCGAAGGGATCAGTATGCTCGAGAAACGTTGGAAGAAGTGCGTTGAACTTCTAGGGGACCATGTTGAAAAATAACGGTGCATGACGAAACTGATATAATTAATATTGTATGAAATTATTTCTCAAAATAACCTATGAGAACATAGGCAGGATAGAGTGAAGGTCACTTTAAATTGGCTAAATTCATAATGATCTATCCAAATTCACTTCACCATGTTTCTGACATCTAAGAAAGACACATTCCGCAAGATTTGATCTTACACATAGCTTTGCTATAACGGAGAGAATGGTTTACGGCAGGTTGCGAAATCAGAAAGAAATGGTGATGGGAGAGAAGGATCACAGGGCATAACTACTAGTGTTTATTTAAGGCAGTACCCGGCGGGGGAGGGGGTATATGATTCCCCAGTGAGTACATTACCCCCTCCCCCAGAAAATTTATTTTATTTTTGTTTGAATTCTGTTGTTATAACAAGAATGATAAAGTTTTATTCTGTTTGTACACTCCTTAAGTGAATATCGTCCTTTTGGCCATCTGTCGGAAACACACCCTCTCCAAGGAGTAGAGGAGTATTTAGAGTACTTACTTATAGCAATGACAAGGGAGGAGGGCTTGGAAAAAGCTATATTTTTTGCCCCGGTTTCAGATGCAATTCTCAGAGTGAAACATGAATAATAATATGCTGCAGGTGCGAAGTTGCCACCACTACGTTGCTTTATTGCTCAAGGTCTGGCAGTCATTCTATTATTTCTATATTATGTGTATTATTGTTGATATTTTTGTGAAAATATCCACAGTAAAATACATTAGGGATTTCAGTAATATACTGTATGTGTTCCAGATTTTCCTCATTATTTTATAATGAAAAAATCCCCCCTCCCCCGGGCAATTTTAGTGGGGAGGAACCTTTGAGATAAAATCGTCGGTGGAGGAAGGGAATCTCCCTTCCTCCCGCGATTTCGCCCGTGGTTCACGGCTAATTCACAAAACAATACGGTTTACAAAGTTGATTGGCCATGAATACGAGAACATGTAATTTTGTTGATGTGCTTGATGTTGAGACTTAAAAAATTACTGTAACTTGGACAGCGAGAGGAGAAAAATAATCTGACCAGCCGACCTTCTGCCCCATGGTATGATGTGGTTCAAAAGTATAAGTTGGCAACAGGTTGAAGTGCAAAGATACAAGTTCATTGTCACGTGATGGGATCATCACGTCCAATGTAACCTTTGATCCAAGGTGCGTGTTGGTTCTGAATATAATAGGATGTTATTTTATTAGGTAACAAGCGATCGTAGCTCGAAGAATTTATCAGTTCAAAGTCCACGCGAGGCTTATCAACGTTTTTGGCAGATGTTATGTTAATAAGGAAATATGACTTAATTATATATTCATCAATCCCAGATTAGACACAAAATCTCCGACTCATGATCCTAAGTTCACGGGTTAGAGGTAGCGAAATTTAAAGGGCGGTCAAAAATCTTGGCCCTCCGAGCCATTGTTGTTGGTATGTTGGCGCACTCACCATTACCCGTTAAAATTAGTTACTCATTTTACATAGCATATAAAAGAATGCTATTGTCTTTACATAATCGGAACATCGAAATCAGTGGCACCACTCCAGGATGTCTGCAAATCGGTAGCTGAAGCCATTTATTATTATTATTATTATTATTATTATTATTATTATTATTATTATTATTATTATTATTATTATAAAAACTAGTCCCGTGATGTAGGGTAGCGTTCCTACCTCTTACCTAGAGATCTCGGATTCGATTCCCGGTCAGGTCAGGGATTTTTAACTGATGCTGAGGTCCGCTCAGCCCTCGTGATTACAATTGAGGAACTATCTGACGGTAAAATGGTGGCCCCTGTCTAGAAAGCCAAGTCAAAAGAACTGGCCGAAAGGATTCGTGGTGCTGACCATGCGTTACCTCATAATCTGCAAGCCTTCGGGCTGAGCAGCGATCGCTTGGTAGGCCAGAGGCCCTTCGGGGCCGGTAGATGATGATGATGCTTATTGTTTAAAGCGGCCTAACATCGAAGGTCATCGGCACCAGGGCCGGTAGTGCGAGGGGATTGTTATTATTAGTTTGAATCCAGAGGATTCCTTGGAAATATAAGATGTGTGTCTTACTACTCATCATTACCGGATTAGTGGATTTGGAAAGAAAATTGGAGTGAGATCCTCTTCTGCGGTGAAAATATACATCCCTTCTATGTAGGTCATATGAATCTCTCCGTGATGTGGAATGAAATTCTTAGGATGCACAGGCAATCAGGGAGCTATCATACAGATAGAGAGCCTTCCTCAAGATAAACGATGTCGGTCAGGAATTTCTCCGTGATGCGGAATAAAATTGAGATGATGCACTAGCAATCAGCCTTCTCGTTATGTACTGAATGGTACAACCATGGTCCCTTTATTATTATTATTATTATTATTATTATTATTATTATTATTATTATTATTATTATTATTATTAATTTTATTATTACAATTTGCTTAACGTCGCACCGACACAGGTAGATGTTACGGTGACAATGGAATAGGAAACGCCTAGGAGTGTGCGAAGGAAGCGGCCGTGGCCTTAATTAAGATACAGCCTGGGATGAAAATTGTAAACCACGGAAAACCATCTTCAGGTCTGCAGTCGGGGGGGGGGGGGAGTTCGAACCCACTATCTCCCAGATGCAAGCACACAGCTGCGGCCATCTCGCCCGGTCGTGGTCCCTTCTGAAGGGAGCTACTCCCAGGTTAACGTCACCTACCACAGTCAATCAGGGAGGTGTCACAGAAAACCTTCCTCAAGATATGCTCGATGTTTTCAGCACATCCTATCCTATGCAGGACTGTCGAAGATTCACGCAGGTCACAAAAGAATAGTCTCACAAGTGTTACTCACACTTTCTCTAATCAAGTCCCTACTGATATCTTGTTATTATTATTATTATTATTATTATTATTATTATTATTATTATTATTATTATTATTATTATTATTATTATTATTATTACTTGTCTGATCAGTCTTTACCGCTGCGCGGTTTGGGTCACGTAGCTGTCAGCTTGTATTAGAGAGATAGTGGGTTCAACTCCCACTGTCGGCAGCCCTGAATATGGTTTTCCGTCGTTTCCCACCTTCACATGAGGCAAATGTTGGGGCTGTACCTTAATCTAGACCACGGTTGATTCCTTCCCACGCCTAGCCTTTTCCTGTCTCATCGTCGCTATAATATGGTGCGACGCAAAGCAAATTATATATATATATATATATATATATATATAAAAAAGCAACCAATCAACATACAGCGTCTGAAGAACACCAGCGCTAGTAAGTGGAAGCAGTGCCAAGACTCAGTTGAGTGCCCCCATGGTTGCCAACCCAAGTTAAGGGCCCCTGTGCCTCCTTTTAGTCGTTTCTTACGACAGGCAGGGGATACCGTGGGTGTTCATTCTACCGCCCCCACCCACAGGGGGATGAGGTAACAGACTGCTTCACTCTGTTTTCTGTCAGTAACGAGTAGTTCCACTGGCTGTATCCGGTAAACACTTGTCAGGTACCTAATGACTAAAAACGTCATTAAGAGAGGCTGTGTGGTAACCGAGGGGCTGCCTGGCCGAGGCGGTAAAAACGTGCTGGGTTCGCGCTAAAGGACGTGGGTTCGATTCCCGGTCAGGAAGCCAAAAAGTATTAAGAAACGAGATATCCGCTTCCGGAGGTACTTATGGCCCTGAGGTTCACTCAGCCTATACAAAAAAATGAGCACCAGGTTAATTCCTGGGGGTAAATACATACATACATACATACATACATACATACATACATACATACATGATCAGTGTTGAAGTCTTCGTTTCAGAGGATCGCGGGTTCGATTCCCGGCCGGATCGGGGTTTTTAAGTTTGTATGTTTAATTCTTCTGGCTCGGGGACTGGCTGTTTGTGCTTTTCCCAACATTTCCTCTTCATATTCTGGCTACACACCACACTACCAACCACCATAGAAACACGCAATAGTGATTACATCCCTCCATAAAGGGTTGGTGTCAGAAAGAGCATCTGGCCGTAAAACAGGGCCAAATCAACATGTGCTATACAGTTTGAACCCGCGATCCCACAGGTCGGGGAAAAGCGGGGGATATTCATAAAAGAGAAGGTAGCCGTTGGCCGAAGAGATGCTGCTTGAAATCCTGCCACTTGCAGAATATGTTCTTCCCATTTCAAAGAAAAGGATTTTGAAAGAGAGCTACCCTTTTTTTTAAGGGCTAAGACTGGGAAGGAAGCGGGCGTTGACTTAATTGAGGTACAGCCCCAGCATTTTCCTGGCGTGAAGATGGGAAACCACTGAAAACCATCTTCAGGGCTGCCGACAGTGGGGTTCGAACCTACTATCTCCCGAATACTGGATACTGGCCGCACTTAAGCGACTGCGAGCTATCTTCTGCGACGGCGAATATTTATGCACTTAAGTGTACATGCGACTATAGACAACGGTGTTCCATGCAATCTTTTTCATAAGTAACAGCTTTGCATAACAGATTTGTTTAAAAAAAATTCAGTATCCTATTGAGACCTCTTGTGCATGATGTGTTACAGTGAACCGCATGTAGGGAGATAACCTTTACGTCTTCCATTATTAATAATTTGCAAACGCAGACGAAAATTTTCACTTGTAACGTGAATGTCTTGTAAAGAAAAAAGGAAAGAAATGTTGAGAACTGTTATATATTTTGTTGCTTACGAAGTGAAACATGGCGTGATTTTCGGGTCGTTTCTTATCGTTGGTCGCGTGATTTATCAAGGTTCATTAATGTGCGAGGAAAACAGCCGATTCATTTCTGTTTTACGTAAGACCGGATGGAAATCTCCTTGCTAAGTAATGAGTTCGCCCTTTCAGAGTGTGGTGAGATCTTGGAACTTGGTCCCTCTGCATACGGAGAGGGATAGATTTGGATCCCAACGATGGGAGTAGTTTTGCCTCTAGATAGAGCAGAAGTGTCTTCTTAATTGTGTTATTTGTTCCTGATTTTCTTTAGGGGTTTCTAGCATCCTCGATCATCAACCCCATATACAATGACTCTATAAACTTGACTGTTGTGATGTCTAGGATTATGAGAATATGATCAGTAGGCATAGTAGTAGTGGAAGCAGTCTTATTTTAACAGATTTTCCATTTGAGAGGTAACGTAGTGCCGTAATTTTACCTTGAGAAGGTATTTTATAACGTGTCAGTAAACATTCTGAATTCTATAAAGCATCCTTAAATACCAGACGACTGCGTCCTACTTTCTATGGCTTATCTCAGATAGTGGTGGTGGTGATGATTATTATTTCATTACGAATTACAATTGGGCAGCCATCCTCTTTTAACACTATGTTGAGTATACAGCCCGAAGGCTGGTTTGATACTCAACAGCTCCGCCATCAGCAACCATAGTCGGCGTAGGCGTCACTGAAGAGGCATACTAGGGAAATGAGGAGTGAGGTAGTTTCCCGTTGGTTTCCTCACTTTTAACACTAACCAGGGGGAAAGATGGAAGGAGAAGTCTGACCCTTCGATCCTACTACCTTGAGCCTTACCAATTAAGCTGTGTAGCTGGTCATGTTTGTGTTAACTCTGTGAATAACGTCTGATTTGTATGAGCCTCCATAGCTCAGTCGGCAGCGTGGCGGCTCTCATCTCTGGATTCCTCACTTCAAATCCCGGTCGCTCCATGTGAGATTTGTGCTGGACAAAGCGTGAGCTTTCATTCCAGCAACGCTCTCCCATATCATTTTAATTAATAATTGCCTCAGAGGATTGCGACAGGCTTTGGCAGCCGGCACAATTCCTACCCTCGCCGCTAGATTCATTCCATTCCTGACCCGGTCGAAAGACTGGAAACAGGCTCAAAATTTTCATTCTGCGCTATTGCGGTTGTCCGCCTCTGTGGTGTAGTGATCAGTGTGATTAGCTGCCACCTCCGGAGGCCCGGGTTCGATTCCCGGCTCTGTCACAAAATTTGAAAAGTGGTACGTGGGCTGAAACGGGGTCCACTCAGCCTCGGGAGGTCAACTGAGGAGAGGTGGGTTCGATTCCCACCTCAGCCATCCTAGAAGTGGTTTTCCGTGGTACCGAGCTCGATACCTGTAGTCGCTTAAGTGCGGCCAGTATCCAGTATTCGGGAGATAGTAGGTTCGAACCCCACTGTCGGCAGCCCTGAAAATGGTTTTCCGTGGTTTCCCATTTTCACACCAGGCAAATACTGGGGCTGTACCTTAATTAAGGCCACGGCCGCTTCCTTCCCACTCCTAGCCCTTTCTTGTCCCGTCGTCGCCATAAAACGTATCTTTGTCAGGGCGACGTAAAGCAACTAGCAAAAAAAAAGTTTTCCGTGGTTTCCCACTTCTCCTCCAGGCAAATGCCGGGATGGTATCTAACTTAAGGCCACGGCCGCTTCCTTCCCTCTTCCTTGTCTATCCCTTCCAATCTTCCCATTCCCCGACAAGACCTCTGTTCAGCATAGCAGGTGTGGCCGCCTGAGCGAGGTACTGGTCATCCTCCCCAGTTGTATCCCCGACCCAGAGTCTCACACTTCAGGACACTGCCCTTGAGGCGGTAGATGTGGGATCCTTCGCCGAGTCCGAGGGAAAAACCAATCCTGGCGGGTAAACAGATTAAGAAAGAGCTGATGTAATGAGAAAGAGAAGACTACAGTTTTTTTTACACATTTATAGGATAGAAATCTACAGACTAACTAAACAGATTTTATTGAACGGTTACAAATCCAAACCCACATGGTTTGTTGAAATTGAAAAAGATATGACGAACGCTGGAATTAAAACAGACACAATAAAGAACAGAAAACTTTTTAGAGAAGTAACTCAAAAGGCAGAATTTTAGGAGAGGAAGAAACCGACAACTTTTTTTTGGCTATTTGCTTTACGTCGCACCGACACAGATATGTCTTATGGCGACGACGGGAGAGGAAAAGCCTAGGAATGGGAAGGAAGCAGCCATGGCATTAATTAAGGTACAGCCCCAGCATTTGCCTGGTGTGAAAATGGGAAACCACGGAAAACCATCTTCAGAGCTCCCGACAGTGGGGTTCGAACCCGCTATCTCCCGGATGCGAGCTCACAGCTGCGCACTCCTAACCGCACGACCAACTCGCCCGGTGAAACCGACAACTTGAAGAAAGTGGACTCAGGAAGAGAAAGAACGATACTCTCGAGGGATGAAGGAAGTTTGGAAACAAAGGAAATCGAATACAATGAAAAATATCCAAAGTTGATTTATCATACCCTCCAAATGGGTTATTCGAAACAACAACAACAACAACAACAATAATAATAATAATAATAATAATAATAATAATAATAATAATAATAATAACGGACGACCTGCGCGTCTGTGAGGATGGGGCCCTATCCAAGATGGAATCTAATTCTGAAGACGTCAAAAGCACCCAGCACCAGAGCCATAGGAATTAACTAGTGAAGTGAAAATTCCCGACCGGACTGGGAATCGAACCCGGGATCCCTTGAAGCGGAGGCCAACATGCTAACCATTTAGCTATGAACCCGAATGATTTGTAGCTTTTCAACACCCTCAACTTTCACCGATCTCAGCTGGACTCGAACATGGTACCTTGGAAACAGAAGGCCAGAGGTTAACCGACTGCCCTCTGAGATCGGAGTGGACTTCGAAATTGTAGTAGTAGTCTATTTCCTGTCTGCATCCTGAATGTTGCTTATACAGCGAATTCTTTTCCAACTTCATTACGAGCACGCGGGTTAAGAGTGACCAGGACGTACTGTATAGCTGAGATGCACGGAGGGAACCAACTAATGTTGCGTAACTTGTAATCATCCGATACTGTCAAGCTGTGTCCGGAAAAATGCAGCATCCAGATTGTTATTCAGGGTCGAGGTTACGTCTCAAAACTCACGAGTTGCAAAACTCACGGGATAAAATTAGTTACAAATAGTATCAAAACTCACAACTACTAACTGGTAGCTAAAGTAAACATTCTAATGAGTCTCCAAATTCACAACTCCGGACTGCAGGTGCTTGCGATGACCGCAGGAGGGACTCACGTTTCCCTTACGACAGGCAGGGGACACTGTGGAAGTTATTCTGCCACCCCAACCCACAGGGGAAAAATAATGGCTGATGAATTAAAGAGACCGAAGGGTAGACTATTATTATTATTATTATTATTATTATTATTATTATTATTATTATTATTATTATTATTATTATTATTTCCAACTCGTTGGCTGAATGGTCAGCGTACTGGCCTTCGGTTCAGAGGGTGCCAGGTTCGATTCCCGGCCGGGTCGGGTATTTTAACCTTCATAGGTTGATTCCAGTGGCCCGGGGGCTGGGTGTTTGTGCTGTCCCCAACATCCCTGCAACTCACACACCACACATAACACTATCCTCCACCACAATAACACGCAGTTACCTACACATGGCAGATGCCGCCCACCCTCATCGAAGGGTCTGCCTTACAAGGGCTTCACCCGACTAGAAATAGCCACACGAAATTATATTATTATTATTATTATTATTATTATTGTTATTATTATTAAAATATTTTGCTGTTGTCTTAAAGCTAATATAATGCATTTTTTACCTTTCACATAAATTTATAATAATGACGTGTGGCCTCCTGGGAGATCTGGTGCAGGTCTTTAGAGTTGACGCCGTATAGATGACCTGCACGTCTATGAGGATGAGGCCCTACCTAAGATGAATTCTAATGCTGAAGACGGCACAAACACCCAGTCCACAAGTCATAGGAATAAACTAACGAAAGTTTGAAATCTCTCACCCGACCTGAAACCAAACCCGGAACCCCCTAGAGTCCTAGACCCTTTGGACCAAAGGTCAGCATGCTAAAATTTATGCATGCAGCCGGACGACATAAAAGTAAAGTAGGTATATTGCCCGCTGCTCGTTAAAAGAAACTGTCAGTTGGTAGTACTGGGGCTTAGTTCCATTATGCAGCCAGAAGGCGGTATTTACTTGAATAAGGAATTGTATTTAGACACGTTAAAGAAAAAAGGCTTATTTCTATTTTTCGTAAGAGTTCATCTATTCGTTTATTTCAATAGATTGTCTACCCGACACACTTAAACCGAAAGAAATTATTCATGAAGCATCCGATTATTCTGTACGATATAAATGAATGTTATTTGAAACTCATTCGATTTTTTTAAATAATCGGATGGAAGTTATTCGATTATTAAAAGTGTTCCATTATCCCATCTCTAAAAGGGTAAACTTTTATCCATTCAACGAAGAACTGGCCCTGTTCGTGAGGAGTTTTTTTTTTTTTTTTTTTTTTTTTTTGCAATTTGCTTTACGTCGCACCGACACAGATATGTCTTATGGCGACGATGGGATAGGAAAGGCGTAGGAATTGGAAGGAAGCGGCCGTGGCCTTAATTAAGGTAAAGCCCCGGCATTTGCCTGGTGTGAAAACGGGAAACCACGGAAAACCATCTTCAGGGCTGCCGACAGTGGGGCTCGAACCCACTATCTCCCGATTACTGGATACTGGCCGCACTTAAGCGAGTGTAGCTATCGAGCTCGGTGTTCGTGAGTTTTGAGACTGGCCCAGGTAGAGAAACCTGTTCTTACTAATCCTCTTCCTGGAATTCGTGAGTTTTGAGACTGGCCCAGGTAGAGAAACCTGTTCTTACTAATCCTCTTCCTGGAATTCGTGAGTTTTGAAACTCGTGAATTTTGAGACGACACGAGGGTCGAGAGTGTCACCTACTCAGTGAGGTGGCGATTTGGGCACGCCTGCCAAAATAAAAATTCGACGGCCGACGGTATTAGATTGACAAAGCCTAAAATGTCTTTCATTTGCATAGGTCTTTATGGTGACGATGGGATGGGAAGGGGCTAGGATTGGGAAGGATGCGACCGTGGCTTTAATGAATGTACAGCCCCCGCATTCGCCTGGCGTGTAAATGGAAAACTACCGAGAAACCATTTTCAGGGCTGCCAACAGTGGGATTTGAACCCGTCATCTCCCGAATGGAAGCTGATAGCTGCGCGACCCAAACCGCACTGCCACTTCCTCGGAAAATGTAGTTAGGGGGACATAAAACCAATACCATTTTCATAATCGCGAATCTGGTAGGCCGGTGGGTGTGAATTTCACCTTGAGGATTTCTCGAGCAGGATGTTTATCCAGTTATACCTTCTTTTACAGCACAACAATCCTTACTAACTCCTCGACAATCGTGGGTTCATTGCAACTCCATGCAAATGCAGCGTTATTTACGTTCGCTAGAACGAGGTAACATTCTATCAACTTCTTATTCATTATCATGAACTGTAGAAGCCTCCGCGGCTCAGGCGGCAGAGCGTCGGCCTCTCACAGCTGGGTTCCGTGATTCAAATCCCGGTCACTCCGTGTGAGATTTGTGCTGGACAAAGCGGAGGCGGAACAGGTTTTTCTCCGGGTACTCCGGTTTTCCCTGTCATCTTTCATTCCAGCAACACTCCCCAATATCATTTCATTTCATCTGTCAGTCATTAATCATTGCCCCAGAGGAGTGTGACAGGCTTCGGCAGCCGGCACAATTCCTATCCTCGCCACTAGATGGGGGTTTCATTCATTCTATCCCTGATCCGGCCACTGACTGGAAAACAGGTTGTCACCAAACATTATAACTTTAAAGTAGTATAATGGGACAGTTCTGCGGCCTCCTCCGCCGCCCGCCTCCTCCTCCTCCTCCCTCCTCCTCCTCCCTCCTCCTCCTCCTCCCGCGGGAAATTTGAATTTTGGCGGGAGATTTGAATTTGTAAACAAAGCCACGTGCTTTTTGACAGACAACAACGCATCGCTAACCTCACTGCCGCCATCTTGACGGGCCTAAACCTCACTAGTGCCAACTTAACCTAACTAGCATGAGGTAAACAAAGCCACGTGTTTTTTGACAGCCACGTGCTTTTTGACAGACAACAACGCATCGCTAACCTCAGTACTGCCATCTTGACGGGCCTAAACCTCAGTAGTGCCAACTTAACCTAACTAGCGCGAGGTAAACAAAGCCACGTTCTTTTTGACAGCCACGTGCTTTTTTGACAGCTGTCATCCGCCATCTTTGAGCACTGTGCTGCTCTCTTAAATTCGTCACCTGTCATCGGCAGTGCTGCTATCTTGACGGGTCTAAACCTTAGTGCTACCAACTTAACCTAACAAGCGCGAGGTAAACAAAGCCACGTGCAGCTGTCATCCGCCATCTTTAATTTATAGAGCACAGTGCTGCCCTCTTTAGCTACTTACCTTTGAAATGTGGTGGCGGATAATTTGAAAAATGCTTTTTGACAGCAGCCATCTTTGAGCACCATGCTGCCCTCTTTAGCTAGATACCTGTGGTGGCAGGCAATTCCACATGACAGCAGCCATCTTTAATCAAGAGAGCACTGTGCTGCCATCTTTAGCTAGATACCTTTGAAATGTGGTGGCGGTAAATTGAAAAATTTCACGTGCTCTTGTTTGGAAACAAACTCACGTGCTTTTTTGACAGCTACCATCCGCCATCTTTAATCAACAGAGCATAGTGCTGCCATCTATGTGGTGGCGGCAAATTCCACGTGCTCTTGTTTGGAAACAAAGCCATGTGCAGCTGTCATCCGCCATCTTTAATCAACAGAGCACCATGCTGCGGGCAATTTCGTCAGCTGTCATCCGCCATCTTTAAACACCGTGCTGCCCTCTTTATGGCTACTACCTTAAGCACGTAGTAGCGGGCAATTTGAAAAGTTCTGTTAGCTATCATCCGCCATCTTTGAGCACCGTGCTGCCATCTTTAGCTAGATACCTTTGAAATGTGGTGGTGAAAAATTTCACGTGCTCTTGTTTGGAAACAAACTCACGTGCTTTTTTGACAGCTACCATCCGCCATCTTTAATCAACAGAGCATAGTGCTGCCCTCTTTAGTTTGAAATGTGGTGGCGGCAAATTCCACGTGCTCTTGTTTGGAAACAAAGCTATGTGCAGCTGTCATCCGCCATCTTTAATCCAGAGAGCACCGTGCTGCCCTCTTTAGATGTAAATTCGTCACCTGTCATCCGCAGTGCTGCCATCTTTAGCTAGATACCTTTGAAATGTGGTGGTGGATAATTTAAAAAGAGAAATTCTACAGCAGCCCTCTCTCGACGCTAATTGCATAAGATGGCGGCTATACATGACTCCTTAAGGGTGCTTACGCAAGATGGCTGCTATACACAGGTTCTTATGAGACGCCCTTGGGATGCTTGCGCAAGATGGCAGTTATACATGGCTCCTTATGAGATGCCCTAGGGATGCTTGCTCAAGATAGCGACTGCTCTTAAGGGACGGCTTAAGTGTCCTTGCACAAGATGGCTTGAGACGCCCTAAGGATGCTTGCGCAAGATGGCGGACACAAGATGGCGGCTATACACAACTCCTTATGAGACGCTTTAAGGGTGCTTGCGCAAGATGGTTGCTACTCTTAGCTTAGAGGCTAACGTGTCGTGCTAGTTCGATTCATTAAATTTAGGGCTTAAATGCAAAATGTTAAATATATCGAAAACGGTGCACCGTAGAGCAAAACGGACAAAATTTTTCTGCCTAATATCTAGGTTCGCAGTATGAGGAACAAGAAAACCATAGTCTAATGATGGGATCAACGGTTCGGTTCCTACTTAGGCCCTTTGACATTTGCTCTGTTTTAGCTTGTATTGAAGCGAGTCTTCGTAACATGATCAGGTCTAACTATGGTAGAGAGTATAACGTACCGTGCTGGTTCGATTCATTAAATTTGGAGGCTTAAATGCAAAATGTTAAATATCTCGAAAACGGTGCATCGTAGAGCAAAACGGACAAAATTTCTCCGCCTAATACGTAGGTTCGTAGTATCAGGAACAAGAAAAAACATAGTCTAATGATGAGATCAACGGTTCGATTCTTACTTAAGCCCTTTGGCATTGGCAGCTATCTATTTCTACAAGATGGTGGCTGCTCTTATGAGACACAAGATGGCTTGAGACGTCCTAGGGATGCTTACGCAAGATGGCGGACACAAAATGGTGACTATACATAGCTCCTTATGAGACAGCCTAGGGGTGCTCGCACAAGATGGCAGCTACTCTTATGAAGAAAGCTAGCTTAGAGGCTACTGCGCAAGATAACAGCTGCTGTTATGCATGTGGTGGACTGCAATTTGAAATTCTATGTGCTTAATCAACAGAGCACCCTGCTACCCTCTTTAGCTGAAATGTGGTGGTGGATAATTTGAAAAATTCTTTTGACAGCTATCATCTTTAAACAATGCCGACTATACATAGGCTGTTAAGGCCTTATCATTCTCCTCCTCCTCCTCCTCCTCCTCCTTCTCTACCTCCTCCTCCGCCTCTTATGTCAAGGCATAGCTTTATATCGAACAAGTTTAAACCTGCATCGCGAAGGCAAGCGTGTGCAGCGATAACATTATTATGCATGTTTAGACTTTCGAAACATAAGAAGAGTAGAATCAAACGCTGTACTCGATACGACATGTGATCAGAACATTGATTGATGCGTTCAGAAAACAAAATAAGTGATCAAGACTAGAATCGAACACTGTACTCAATACATCATGTGTTTAGAATATGTCAGGAGATACCCTTGTTCTAAGAAGATAAGATTGAAACATAACAAGACTAGAATAGAACACTGTAATCGATGTTGCTAACTTCAACATGTGATCAGAACATTGATTGATGTGTTCAGAACACAAAATAAGTGATCATGACTAGAATCGAACACTGTACTCGATACAACATGTGATCAGAACATTGATCGATGTGTTCAGAACACAAAATAAGTGATCAAGACTAGAATCGAACACTGTACTCAATACAACATGTGTTTAGAACATGTTAGGGGGTACCCTTGTTCTAAGAAGATCAGAATGAAACATAACAAGACTAGAATCGAACACTGTAATCGATGTTGTTAACCTCAACATATGATCAGAAAATTGTTTGATGTGTTCAGAGCAAAAGTACAATTTTGATGATTTGCTTAGTGTAAAATCAAAAACTATGGAAACACACTGTGCACATATCGCATAGCTAACTCGCTCAGTAAGCAATATTGCAAAACTACAACTTCAATGATTTGCCTAGTGTAAAAATCAAAAAAACACACTGTACCCATACTGCGCAGCTAACTCGCTCGGTAAACGATATAGCCAAAGTGTAACTTCAAATTATTTACCTTCCATCATTCGTCTTGTGTGAAAATCAGTCGAACAAGTTATCGCATAAACATGTAACATGAAATATCAGTCAATCTGTTGGCATGGGTTACAAGCATGTAACTTATGCGGGAAGTAAAATTAAACAGAACGCTAGTGCTATAAGAAATACTCTGCTTACATTTAAGTCCCTAGCTGTTGAACAAGTTATTACATAAATATGTAACATGAAATATCGGTTCGGAAACATATTGTTTCAAGGATGAAAGGACTCTTCCTCCTCCTTACCGCACATTCCTTGTAGGGCTAAGGGTCTAATGGGCTAAAGGGCTAATGGGCAAAAGGGCTAAAGGGCTAATGGGCTAAAGGGCTAAAGGGCTGAAGGAGCAACAACCTCATCGATCGCTATCAGCAAGAACGCTTGTACTTTGTTAAGTGTAGAAAATTAATCTTTATTTGTAAATGGTTTCATGTTCAGAACAAGGAATGGAACCTAGGGGTTACGTCTTACCTAATAAAATCCCCGAGGTGCGATGAGTTACGTTTTTCGAACTAGTGTTTGGAACACTGAACTTTTGAAGATGATAGCAGAGAGTTTAGCAATGTTCTGTTGTTGGATTATAAATTCCGCGCTACAACATGCATAAGGTGGCAGCCTTGAGGTTTACTGCCGTAAAGATGACAAGAGTGAGGTTAACAATGTTCCGTTGTTGGATTTTAAATTCCGCGCTATAACATGCATAAGGTGACAGCCTTGAGGTTTACCGCCGTAAAGATAGCAGCAGTGAGGTTAGCGACGCTCTATTGTCCTTCAAAGTGAGGTTAGGGTTCGTCAAGAAGACAGCTGTCAAAAAAGCACGTGGCTATGTTTACCAAACAAGAGCACGTGGTCGTGACGTCACGGTCACGTAATCAATCCTTAGCTCGACGTCGTTAAGAGCAGCATTAGGATTAGCTATGCTCAAAAGTCTTGGGGACAGAGCAGCAGTATGAATTGCCATGTTTCAAAGTGTGTACACATCACCTATCGATTTTACATGCATCGACCATCGAACTAAACTTCATCTGCTAGATCGTGCTGCTATCTTAGCATAACCTATACACATAAAATTAAAGTACAATGAATAGCCATGTTTCAAAGCGTGTACACATTACCTATCGATTTTGCACGCATCGACTCTCGTACTAAACTTCTTCCGCTAGATTGTACTGCTATCTTAGCATAACCTATACGCGTGACCTTAAAGTACAATGAATAGCCATGTTTCAAAGCGTGTATACATTACCTATCGACTTTGCATGCAACAAATATCGTACTAAACTTCTTCCGCTGGGTTGTGCTGCTATCTTAGCATGTCCTTAAAGTACAAAGAATGGCCATGTTTCAAAGCGTGTACACATTACTTATTGATTTTGCATGCATCGACTCTCGTACTAAACTTCTTCCGCTAGATTGTGCTGCTATCTTAGCATGTCCTTAAGGTACAAAGAATAGCCATGTTTCAAAGCGTGTACACATTACCTATCGATTTTGCATGCATCAAATATCGTACTAAATTTCTTCCGCTAGATTGTGCTGCTATCTTAGCATAACCTATACCCATGAACTTAAAGTACAATGAATAGTCATGTTTCAAATCATGTACGCATCAACTATCGATTTTGCATGTATCGACTCTCGTACAAAACTTCTTCAGGTAGATTGTGCTGCTATCTTAGCATAACTAAGACGCATGAACTTAAAGTACAAAGAATAGCTATGTTTCAAAGCGTGTACACATCACCTATCGATTTTGCATTCATCGACTCTCGTACTAAAGTTCTTACGCTAGACTGTGCTGCTATCTTAGCCTAACCTATACGCATGAACTTAAAGTACGAAGAATAACCATGTTTTAAAGCGTGTACACATTACTTATTGATTTTGCATGCATCAAATATCGTACTAAACTTCTTCTGCTAGGTTGAGCTGCTATCTTAGCATAACCTGTACGCATGAACTTAAAGTACAAAGAATAGCCTTATTTCAAAGCGTGTACACATTACCTAATGATTTTGCACGAAACGACAATCATACTAAACTTTTTCCACTAGATTGTGCTAAAATCGTGTAAGTGTGCTGCTACCTTAGCAAAACCTATCGATTTTACATGCATCGACTATCGTACTAGACTTCTTCCGCTAGAGCATGTAGCAATCGCTTTTGTGTACCCCTGACCCATGTGCACGAACTTAAAGCACAAAGAAGAGCTATGTTCTAAAGCGTGTACACATCACCCACCGATAATGTATCGAATATCGTACTAAACTTCTCCTACCAGAGCGTACGACTATCGCTTGTGTGTGCACGAACTTAAAGCATAAAGAATAGCAATGTATAAAAATCTTGTAAACAAAGCAGCAGCATTAAGTATAGCCATGTTTCAATGCGTGTACACATCATGTATCTATGATGCACGCAGTACTAAACATATTCCATTAGAATGTACAAAGTTCGCATGTGTTTGTGCTGCTATCTTAGCATAGCCTATGTGCATGAACTTAAAGCATAAAGAATAGTTATGTGTAAAAAATCTTGTGAACACAGCAGAATGTTTACTACGTAGGTGTAGACATTGAACTTTGCATGCTGAGGCAGCATACTACGTGACCGTGACGTCACGACCACGTGCTCTTGTTTGGTAAACATAGCCACGTGCTTTTTTGACAGCTGTCTTCTTGACGAACCCTAACCTCACTTTGAAGGACAATAGAGCGTCGCTAACCTCACTGCTGCCATCTTTACGGCGGTAAACCTCAAGGCTGTCACCTTATGCATGTTATAGCGCGGAATTTAAAATCCAACAACGGAACATTGTTAACCTCACTCTTGTCATCTTTACGGCAGTAAACCTCAAGGCTGCCACCTTATGCATGTTGTAGCGCGGAATTTATAATCCAACAACAGAACATTGCTAAACTCTCTGCTATCATCTTGAAAAGTTCAGTGTTCCAAACACTAGTTCGAAAAACGTAACTCATCGCACCTCGGGGGTTTTATTAGGTAAGACGTAACCCCTAGGTTCCATTCCTTATTCTGAACATGAAACCATTTACAAATAAAGATTAATTTTCTACACTTAACAAAGTACAAGCGTTCTTGCTGATAGCGATCGATGAGGTTGTTGCTCCTTCAGCCCTTTAGCCCTTTAGCCCATTAGCCCTTTAGCCCTTTTGCCCATTAGCCCTTTAGCCCATTAGACCCTTAGCCCTACAAGGAATGTGCGGTAAGGAGGAGGAAGAGTCCTTTCATCCTTGAAACAATATGTTTCCGAACCGATATTTCATGTTACATATTTATGTAATAACTTGTTCAACAGCTAGGGACTTAAATGTAAGCAGAGTATTTCTTATAGCACTAGCGTTCTGTTTAATTTTACTTCCCGCATAAGCTACATGCTTGTAACCCATGCCAACAGATTGACTGATATTTCATCTTACATGTTTATGCGATAACTTGTTCGACTGATTTTCACACAAGACGAATGATGGAAGGTAAATAATTTGAAGTTATACTTTGGCTATATCGTTTACCGAGCGAGTAAGCTGCGCAGTATGGGTACAGTGTGTTTTTTTATTTTTACACTAGGCAAATCATTGAAGTTGTAGTTTTGCAATATTGCTTACTGAGCGAGTTAGCTATGCGATATGTGCACAGTGTGTTTCCATAGTTTTTGATTTTACACTAAGCAAATCATCAAAATTGTACTTTTGCTCTGAACACATCAAACAATTTTCTGATCATATGTTGAGGTTAACAACATCGATTACAGTGTTCGATTCTAGTCTTGTTATGTTTCATTCTGATCTTCTTAGAACAAGGGTACCCCCTAACATGTTCTAAACACATGTTGTATTGAGTACAGTGTTCGATTCTAGTCTTGATCACTTATTTTGTGTTCTGAACACATCGATCAATGTTCTGATCACATGTTGTATCGAGTACAGTGTTCGATTCTAGTCATGATCACTTATTTTGTGTTCTGAACACATCAATCAATGTTCTGATCACATGTTGAAGTTAGCAACATCGATTACAGTGTTCTATTCTAGTCTTGTTATGTTTCAATCTTATCTTCTTAGAACAAGGGTATCTCCTGACATATTCTAAACACATGATGTATTGAGTACAGTGTTCGATTCTAGTCTTGATCACTTATTTTGTTTTCTGAACGCATCAATCAATGTTCTGATCACATGTCGTATCGAGTACAGCGTTTGATTCTACTCTTCTTATGTTTCGAAAGTCTAAACATGCATAATAATGTTATCGCTGCACACGCTTGCCTTCGCGATGCAGGTTTAAACTTGTTCGATATAAAGCTATGCCTTGACATAAGAGGCGGAGGAGGAGGTAGAGAAGGAGGAGGAGGAGGAGGAGGAGGAGAATGATAAGGCCTTAACAGCCTATGTATAGTCGGCATTGTTTAAAGATGATAGCTGTCAAAAGAATTTTTCAAATTATCCACCACCACATTTCAGCTAAAGAGGGTAGCAGGGTGCTCTGTTGATTAAGCACATAGAATTTCAAATTGCAGTCCACCACATGCATAACAGCAGCTGTTATCTTGCGCAGTAGCCTCTAAGCTAGCTTTCTTCATAAGAGTAGCTGCCATCTTGTGCGAGCACCCCTAGGCTGTCTCATAAGGAGCTATGTATAGTCACCATTTTGTGTCCGCCATCTTGCGTAAGCATCCCTAGGACGTCTCAAGCCATCTTGTGTCTCATAAGAGCAGCCACCATCTTGTAGAAATAGATAGCTGCCAATGCCAAAGGGCTTAAGTAAGAATCGAACCGTTGATCTCATCATTAGACTATGTTTTTTCTTGTTCCTGATACTACGAACCTACGTATTAGGCGGAGAAATTTTGTCCGTTTTGCTCTACGATGCACCGTTTTCGAGATATTTAACATTTTGCATTTAAGCCTCCAAATTTAATGAATCGAACCAGCACGGTACGTTATACTCTCTACCATAGTTAGACCTGATCATGTTACGAAGACTCGCTTCAATACAAGCTAAAACAGAGCAAATGTCAAAGGGCCTAAGTAGGAACCGAACCGTTGATCCCATCATTAGACTATGGTTTTCTTGTTCCTCATACTGCGAACCTAGGTATTAGGCAGAAAAATTTTGTCCGTTTTGCTCTACGGTGCACCGTTTTCGATATATTTAACATTTTGCATTTAAGCCCTAAATTTAATGAATCGAACTAGCACGACACGTTAGCCTCTAAGCTAAGAGTAGCAACCATCTTGCGCAAGCACCCTTAAAGCGTCTCATAAGGAGTTGTGTATAGCCGCCATCTTGTGTCCGCCATCTTGCGCAAGCATCCTTAGGGCGTCTCAAGCCATCTTGTGCAAGGACACTTAAGTCGTCCCTTAAGAGCAGTCGCTATCTTGAGCAAGCATCCCTAGGGCATCTCATAAGGAGCCATGTATAACTGCCATCTTGCGCAAGCATCCCAAGGGCGTCTCATAAGAACCTGTGTATAGCAGCCATCTTGCGTAAGCACCCTTAAGGAGTCATGTATAGCCGCCATCTTATGCAATTAGCGTCGAGAGAGGGCTGCTGTAGAATTTCTCTTTTTAAATTATCCACCACCACATTTCAAAGGTATCTAGCTAAAGATGGCAGCACTGCGGATGACAGATGACGAATTTACATCTAAAGAGGGCAGCACGGTGCTCTCTGGATTAAAGATGGCGGATGACAGCTGCACATAGCTTTGTTTCCAAACAAGAGCACGTGGAATTTGCCGCCACCACATTTCAAACTAAAGAGGGCAGCACTATGCTCTGTTGATTAAAGATGGCGGATGGTAGCTGTCAAAAAAGCACGTGAGTTTGTTTCCAAACAAGAGCACGTGAAATTTTTCACCACCACATTTCAAAGGTATCTAGCTAAAGATGGCAGCACGGTGCTCAAAGATGGCGGATGATAGCTAACAGAACTTTTCAAATTGCCCGCTACTACGTGCTTAAGGTAGTAGCCATAAAGAGGGCAGCACGGTGTTTAAAGATGGCGGATGACAGCTGACGAAATTGCCCGCAGCATGGTGCTCTGTTGATTAAAGATGGCGGATGACAGCTGCACATGGCTTTGTTTCCAAACAAGAGCACGTGGAATTTGCCGCCACCACATAGATGGCAGCACTATGCTCTGTTGATTAAAGATGGCGGATGGTAGCTGTCAAAAAAGCACGTGAGTTTGTTTCCAAACAAGAGCACGTGAAATTTTTCAATTTACCGCCACCACATTTCAAAGGTATCTAGCTAAAGATGGCAGCACAGTGCTCTCTTGATTAAAGATGGCTGCTGTCATGTGGAATTGCCTGCCACCACAGGTATCTAGCTAAAGAGGGCAGCATGGTGCTCAAAGATGGCTGCTGTCAAAAAGCATTTTTCAAATTATCCGCCACCACATTTCAAAGGTAAGTAGCTAAAGAGGGCAGCACTGTGCTCTATAAATTAAAGATGGCGGATGACAGCTGCACGTGGCTTTGTTTACCTCGCGCTTGTTAGGTTAAGTTGGTAGCACTAAGGTTTAGACCCGTCAAGATAGCAGCACTGCCGATGACAGGTGACGAATTTAAGAGAGCAGCACAGTGCTCAAAGATGGCGGATGACAGCTGTCAAAAAAGCACGTGGCTGTCAAAAAGAACGTGGCTTTGTTTACCTCGCGCTAGTTAGGTTAAGTTGGCACTACTGAGGTTTAGGCCCGTCAAGATGGCAGTACTGAGGTTAGCGATGCGTTGTTGTCTGTCAAAAAGCACGTGGCTGTCAAAAAACACGTGGCTTTGTTTACCTCATGCTAGTTAGGTTAAGTTGGCACTAGTGGGGTTTAGGCCCGTCAAGATGGCGGCAGTGAGGTTAGCGATGCGTTGTTGTCTGTCAAAAAGCACGTGGCTTTGTTTACAAATTCAAATCTCCCGCCAAAATTCAAATTTCCCGCGGGAGGAGGAGGAGGAGGTGGAGGAGGAGGAGGAGGCGGGCGGCGGAGGAGGCCGCAGAACTGTCCCATTATACTACTCTTTAACATTATAATGCATAAATTGTGGCGTTTACGAAACCGTATATGAAGAGCAATAATATGATCGTACTATTCTTTTTGAATTGTACTATTGTGTTTGCAGGCGATTTAGATATGGTTGAAGTTAAACCATTATCTTACCACCGTTATTTCTAGAGTCCATAGATTTTTCAGTTCAAAATCGGCCTCACAGTTATCAGCAGGGGCGGATTTCTATGACAGGTCATATTTTTTCCCTTAACATTATATCTTATAGTCTTGTATTTTCAACACGTTTCCAAGCATGATAATCAAAATTAAACAGGTTTTATTGGACATATAAATGCATATTTAGGCTTTCTTAAGTTTTACGGCATATTTTGATCAAAATATCATTATAACGGCATATTTTGGCGATTTTCATTTGAATTTCCTTTTATAAAAATCAAAATAAACTCTAGAAATTATTTTTCAGAATAGACTGGAATATACTACTAAAGAATCAGTCTAAAGTAGTGTATGGAATGTTTCTAACAGGTAGGATCTATTGTTTGCTAGCTGGGTCAATTCCTGGAAACCGGGCTATTGTTTACGCGGAAGCAGAGGTAATTCTGCAGTTATTTGTCATTGTTCTTATCTCTCTCCTTCGCCCTTCCCTCTTCTACCTTCAACACACTGAATGACCTTGGTCATTAGGGAGCTTCAGTCATTCAGTTCCTTTCAATATGCCTAAAACGAAAGTCTCAATTTGTGGGAAGTTGCGAAGTTTTGTTCGCGAGTTCGGTGAAAACATATTCAGTACGGATGGAGTGATATTATTCTGTAAATTGTGTGAGGTGAAAGTTACTGCCGAAAAACACTTCTCTGTGCAACAAAACCGTAATACTGTAAAACATAAGAATTATGTAACTAGATATTCTGCACTCGAAAATAGGCAACGTCTGCTATTCGAAACCCCGACATCAAGTTCACAGTGTTCACAATTTTCACAAGATCTCTGCAAGATGATGGTTAAGTCTAATATTCCCTTAAAGAAAACAGCCGAAGCTTCAGACAGTTTCTTGAAAAATATACAAAGCATCCTGTTCTCAACGAATCTTCTCTCAGGAAGGACTATCTGACCCTTTGTTATGAAGAGATGTTGGATATAATAAGGCGTGGCGTGAGAGACAGTAAGATATGGGTTTCAATAGACGAGACCACAGATGTGGATGGAAAATATGTAGCAAATGTGATCATTGGCACGCTGAAGAAAGACCGACCTGGAGATACGTTCCTCTTGACACGTGAAGTGCTAGAGAAGACAAACCATTCCACCATTGCAGTTCTCTTCGACAATTCAATGAATCTGTTGTGGCCAAACGGGGCAAAGAGGGAGCACATTTTTCTATTTGTATTTGACGCTGCTCCGTATAATTATGGTGAAGGCAGCCAAGGGACTTAAATGCTATACCCGAAAATGATACATGTGATATGTCTTGCAAATGCCTT
The DNA here is from genome assembly GCF_040414725.1 of Anabrus simplex. NCBI lineage: Eukaryota > Metazoa > Arthropoda > Insecta > Orthoptera > Tettigoniidae > Anabrus > Anabrus simplex. The sequence continues at coordinate 632,981,873 of NC_090265.1, read as the reverse complement.
GTATAGGGCAGATGAAGAAGTTAGAAGTAACTATCCTGAAGTTGATAAATTAATATCGAACTGTAAGAAAGTGTTTGTCAAAGCTCCACTTGGCATTCAGAAATTTCAAGGAGAAGCATCTTCATTACCCCTACCTCCCCAGCCAGTTATAATGCGATGGGGGACTTGGCTTGATGCCGCAGTGTACTATTGCAACAACTTAGATGTCGTGGAGAAGATCGTGAAGTCATTTGATCCTGCAGGATCGTCCTCCATAAAAACCACTCAACATTTATTTTCAAGCACTACATTAAAAGCGGACCTGGCTTACACAAGGTCCAATTATAATTCTTTATCTGGAGCAATCACGCAACTGGAAGTTTCAGGTGCAGAACAAAGCGATGCACTGGATGTTGTAAAGTGCATTGAACAGGAATTAAAGCATGCGAAAGGAACAATAGCATCTAGGGTGTGTAGAAAATTAGAAAATGTACTAAAAAAATAGCGGACTTGTGTACCTGCAGGGAATAAGTGACATTCTTTGTGGAAACCCTTCATCTGAAGATTGTCCGACTCGTTGGCTGAATGGTCAGCGTACTGGCCTTCGGTTCAGAGGGTCCCGGGTTCGATTCCCGGCCGGGTCGGGGATTTTAACCTTCATTGGTTAATTCCAATGACCCGGGGGCTGGGTGTTGGTGCTGTCCCCAACATCCCTGCAACTCACACACCACACATAACACTATCCTCCACCACAATAACACGCAGTTACCTACACATGGCAGATGCCGCCCACCCTCGTCGGAGGGTCTGCCTTATAAGGGCTGCACTCGGCTCGTAATAGCCATACGAAATTATTATTATCTGAAGATTTTCAGGAATTTTCTCCAAGTGGTTTAAGTCTATTCAAGTACGCTCCCGTTACATCGTGTGATGTCGAAGGAAGTTTTTTTCGCTACAAGACGATACTCAGCGACAACAGGAGGGGATTCTCATTCAACAATCTTAAGATGCATGTGGTCATAAATTGCAACAATTCTGATAATGGAGACTAGATCAGGTGTGAAAGTTTCATTCAAATAACATATGTTTTGTGTATAAATTAAAACCGATTGAATATTGAACAGTGAAAGTAACTGCAGTGTTTATGTCTTCCACAGAGTCCGTCCTTGCCTAGGAGTATGCAGCGTAACCTTAACGAGTTCATGAAATATTCATCATTTTAGTTGATTTTGGGTTAAAGATTTTGAGGAATTAAAAAACTTTTTTAACTCTAAATTAATTGCAGCCTATAGCAATCGTAATAAAACTGTTTCTATGTGACGTAGATGCTATTCATTAAGTCATATTTTGAATTTTATAGGTCATATCTTTATGTTTTCAGGCCATAAATGCATACATATTTCATACATTTTTTAGGTCATAGAAATCCGCCCCCTAGTTATCAGGATTCGAACCTTGGACTTCAGTTTGAAATGCTACGTACTAATATTGGTGTTCTGTGGTACTAAGTCATTGCTCATATCATAACTCCCATAATTTTTTCAATATATTATTATCATTATTATTATCATCATCATCATTAATCTTAGAAGCACAGCCGGCTTTTCGTTGTTCTTCTTTCCCAGCATAGCAGCAGAATTTGAAGAGGTAAAATTCCGATAGGACTTCTTTAACTTGTAAACCAGACGTTGAACAAATAACTTTTCTTTCTCGCGGTTTAACATCACTTAAACATTGAATGATTCTCGGTGACGCAAGTACGAAAAAGAGGCAGTGCTGGGAAGTTAGTGACCGTGACAAAGCCATCTCTGTACAGGCCGTGAAGGCCCGTGGAAGAGCGGAAGGTAAATGCTTCCACTCGTTCCCAAAGACGTGTCCACCAACTTTATTTTGTCTGGACGGTGCAAAAGCTGTACACCATTTCATTTCAACTTGCCTGGTGCCACTAAGTTAAATTTCTTTACGTCCAGTTACTCTTTCTACAGCATTACTTTGTCCAAAGTTATTTATTTCAATGACTTCTGTAAGACGGGGACTAGCGTGGTGGCACTTCCGTACTCCGCGGGCATACTTAGGAAAGAGGAAAAAACCCGACATAAAAATGATATGCAGTGGTACCTAATTCCATTGGAAAGAATTTTGGAGAAGAAATAGGTTTACTTTGTTCTGTCCACTACTACACTATGGACAGTCCTTTGTAATCTTCTGAATGTGGGACTATACTAGACTTAACTAAAGTTGGCGTCTGACAGGTTAGGTTGGAGGGAGGAACATTGCACGTGCCATTTCACGATGTTGCCACATTCAAGCATTCTTTTCTACATGCTCTTACCCGTCGCTTCCCGCTCACTTATTCCCTCCTTCATTCTGACTGCTGTGATCTGCTATAGACTACCTGGCCAGGTGGTGTCGTCCCATTTGCGATCACTCTTATACAAACAATCAGGTTCTTATCAGTGACAGTGACAGGTTTGGCAACTCCCAGCAAGACGAGCTGCCCTGAAGTTTTATCTCCATGGCAACCGCAGTCGCCCCACCCTCGTTTCCATGGCAACCATACAGCCACTCCCTTTATCCCGCCTCGGCAGGCAGTAAAGGGACCTCCCTCTAAGAAATGTCACACACCAACTCTTATTATTAGCAGTATAGTAAGTGAAGTGTGGCTCCTCGACTTGACAGGGAAAGCCTACTGTCCAAGAATTGCTAAATATTTCAACGAAGCCGTTAAGGCCGCGGGACGTAAAACCCACATGTTTAAGGTCCATTTTAGCGGGGCCCATATTGAGCAAAAGTCATGATAATACTTCCTCTGTCCCAAAATAATTAGTCGCATTCCTTCAACGAGCTTTTATTGTTAACAACGGCAACGTAATAGCAATTTAAGCACAGAACAGTGATGTTTGCTCTGTCGCAGAGCATATAAACTGGTTTAGCAGTCTGGGACATATGCGCATGATCTTGGTAGGCGGTCGCATGAACCGAGGTGTTCAGATCAGCGCAAGCTATCGGCGAATGCAGTGGTAGTGACGTGAGTCAGACGCTTTGTGTGTACAATAGATGTCAATACGAAGTACGTACCGTTTACATATTGTACTTGCAGTGATAAAGTGCCATTGAAGAAATGGGAAGAGTGAAAAATATTGATGATGATCAGAGGAGGGCCATTTATGAGCATTTACTCCGTGTAAGTAATAATGGCATCTTGCAATGAGGTGTAATAAAGGAAAGTGCTGTGAAATTTGCCGTTCATGGACGGTCCATAGAGCGCATATGGAAACAAGGTGAGAACTCCATAATGAATGACAACATGTTGCTGATGTCTCCACTAGAAGGGAGAGTCGGTAGAAAGAATAAATGCATAGATCAGGATGGACTTTAAAACATTCCATTGCGTCAAAGAAAGACTATCAGATCTTTGGGTATGGCAAAATCAATAGCGCATCGCAGAATCCAAGAAAAAGCTGTTCGACGACATTCATCAAGACTAAAACCAACACTGAACTTCACAGGAGAACAGAAGCGTTTGCAATTTTGTTTGTCAATGTTGGATCCAGCAATTTCGATACGCGGAGCAAGATTTCAGGACATGTTCGATCGGATTCATGTTGATGAAAATTGGCTTTACATGACTGCAGAAAAAGGACGATTTTACCTTGCTGTTGAAGAACCCTATCCACATCGAACCTGTCAGAATAAACGCTTCATTACGAAAGTGATGTTTCTAGCAGCAATGGCACGTCCCCGTCCTGATTCAATGCGTAACCAGTACTTTGATGGCAAACTTGGGGTATTTCCATTCATCGTCCAGGAACCAGAAAAACGCAGTAGCAAAAATAGGCATAGGGGGACACTGGTTACGAAACCTATCCAATCCGTTACACAGGACGAATACAGAAAGATGCTCATCGAAAAAGTTATTCCTTCATGGACAGCATCAAAACCCATCTACATACAACAGGATAATGCAAAACCGCACATTGATCCGTCTGATCCTGAGTTTAAAGCTGCCACTTGGAATACTGGTCTAACCATACAATTGTACTGTCAGCCTCCAAATAGCCCAGATATGAATGTCCTAGATCTCGGCTTCTTCCATGCCATACAGTCTCTCCAATATCAAGAGGCAACATCCACAGTAAATGAACTTGTTACTGCTGTTGAATAAGCCTTCAACGACCTTCCTGCTGAGACACTGAATAATGTTTTCCTGACCCTGCAGCAAGTTATGGTTGAATGCATGAAGGTTCATGGAAAGATCTGTTACAACCTTCCTCACAAGGGGAAACAGAAACTGCAACGACAGTGGTGTATACCTCTTGTTCTACAGTGTGATTCCGATATTGTCATATCAGCGCGTGCTGCCTTAGAACGTGTTGAGTGATCAGGTGCAGTTGTGAGTACTGTCAATAGCATCGGCTTGGTGTGGTGTATTAGTGTTATAAGTATATTCCTTTCCGTATTGTTTACTAGTTGATGTACCCGTGCTTCGCTACGGGATTCTCAGAAAGACTGACTTTGTGGTTTTCCTAACTGAAATCGACATAGGTCATTACAAAAACGTAAGTATGAATGTAGCGATTAAAAGCAATGCTATCATATAAAATACTCGATCAAATGGAAAGCCGCGCGTTTTATCACTTTTAACGAACAGTGCTGCGGTTAGATTGCGGTGCCAATCTAATAGTCCAAACTTCCAGAGCTGGGATGACCAGGCCGCAGATTGCCATGAACACTCATCTGCCATTATTCCGCTAAATATGCACACTGTTCATTCCAATCAGTGCCTCAGAGTAGGGATTGAATAGCCCGAATGCTATGATGATCCAGTGTATTACGTACCAGTAGTATCAGAAAATTTATAAACCAGGGGAATGGCATGCTAAAGAAGAAATTTATCTAATTCCCCAGCTACTTCCCATCAATATTCAGACAGGCTGTTACACACTGTACGACTGGGCGAGTTGACCGTGTGGTTAGCGGTGCGCAGCTGTGAGCTTGCATCCGAGAGATAATAGATTCGAACCCCATTGTTGGCAGCGCTGAAGATGGTATTCCGTGGTTTCCCACTTTCACACCAGTCAAACGCTGGGCCTGTACCTTAATTAAGGCCTAAGGCACTCCTAGCCCTTTCCTATCCCATCGTCGCCATAAAACCTATCTATGTCGGTGCAACGTAAATCAAATGAAAAATACTCTGTACGCAGCAGTAATCCTATCTACCGGAGATGAGGGGCAACAGAAGACACAAAGCACATCACGACAAACAATGGTCAATGTAATGTTATTGTTGATCAATGTTATGAGCTTTCTATATTGTAGGCCTTCACATTTAGTTTTCTTTTTTTTGCTAGGGGTTTTACGTCGCACCGACACAGATAGGTCTTTTGGCGACGATGGGATAGGAAAGGCCTAGGAGTTGGAAGGAAGCGGCCGTGGCCTTAATTAAGGTACAGCCCCAGCATTTGCCTGGTGTGAAAATGGGAAACCACGGAAAACCATTTTGAGGGCTGCCGATAGTGGGATTCGAACCTACTATCTCCCGGATGCAAGCTAACAGCCGCGCGCCTCTACGCGCACGGCCAACTCGCCCGGTTTTAGTTTTCTTTCGACTCTGTGATTTGTAAAATATTTTATACCATAAACTGTAGTTTCTTATTCACCGACTTTACATACCGATTTTCATTAAATACTGTTTACCCATTTTCTCGTTACTCGGCGCTGATATGTACTTAGTAACAAAAATCCAAATTCATGAATATCTTTGTGATCATAGCCAGTACGGTAACAATGTATAAGACATGAATAATAGGAAATTTAATGCTATATAACCTTAGTTATGTAGCATTCATCGGTTACACCTCTAATAAGAAATATTTGAGAATTACATTTTAGGCCTTCCCCTAAACTACCATTTCACTCAGCGTGAATAAAATAATTTACAGCCTAGAGTATAGTGACTTACTTCCTGACTTTGCATACCGATTTTCATCAAGATAGGACTACTAATAACAATATTTGAGAATTGAATTTTACGCCCTCCCCTAAATTACCATTTTTCTCAGCGTGAATACAATTATTGATAGCCTAGATTGTAGCAACTTATTCCCCAACTTTGCATACCCATTTTCTTTAAAATATGACCACTAATAACATAAATAGTTGAGAATTCAATTTTAGGCCTTCCCCTAAACTACCATTTCACTCAGCGTCAGTAAAATGATTTATAGCCTAGATTGTAGAGGCTCATCCCCGGACTTCACATACCGATTTTCATTAAATTCTCTTCAACCGTTTTCTCGTGATGCGTGTACATACAGACAGACAGACAGACAGACAGACAGACAGACAGACAGACAGACAGACAGACAGACAGACAGACAGACAGACAGACAGACAGACAGACAGACAGACAGACAGACAGACAGACAGACAGACAGACAGACAGACAGACAGAAATTACGGAAAAGTAAAAAGTGCATTTTCATGTTACTATGGACATGACCGATACAGAAATACCATTATTTTCAAATTCTGAGCAATGTACAGACAAAACTTTTATTTTATATATATAGATTGTCAATAAATTACTTGCGAAAGAATGCGACTATTATTTTGGGACAGAGGAAGTATAAAATATCGTCGAAATGACATACAAGTGTCATTGTATTACCAACGGAAACTGCCAACATTGTGTACATTTGGAACTTGAAGATACTTGTGTTTAGTTTAACAATGAAATGTTATTTTCCGTCATATTGTCAATTTCTTGGCTGAGGACTTTGAAAGTAATATCAGAATATACCGCTAATATGTTTTGACATTACTTCAGCGGTTTAAAATTGCTTAGTCATCACTATAAATTAACTTCACTTAAAATTAATTTTACGTCATTGAGGTGTTTGATTATTATCAGTGTATACTGTAGAGGTAAGCAGTCCACTTACGGAAATTAAAGTTCATTTCTTGTTCCAGTTGGTCGAGTTGGATAGTTTCACTAAGGTACTTCTGTCTTTTGAGGTGTTTACGATTTCTTTCATTGTCTTTGTTGCTTGTTGTTGATTGATATAAACGGGGTGGCCAAATAAAGTGTTACAAACGAATGTCTCTTAAATAAATAGAAGTTGTTTTCCAAATGTTATTGGTAGAAGATGTCTTCCAGACTGTGATATGGACAATATTTATCCCGGGGCCATTTATCGGGTGCCAGAGGGGTGGGGGTGTCTTTAGAATTCTAAATGTAACCGTGATTAAAAATAATTTGATACTCTGGTTTCCCTCTGTAATCTAAGTAACTTTTATTTCAATTTTCTCTTAAGATGACTTGTATTTTAGAGGCAATTAGTGGTGCACTACTTATACGAGGGCTTTAAATAAGTAGTGGCAATAATTATAGAACGCAATATTTAATGAACTGACAAGTACAATTGCAGTACATTCCTTCAATGTAGTCAGTCAAATGTCGGGAAGCCGTTGGGGACCCTTGGCAAGGCGTTCTCTCTTGATGACAGCGAATGAGCGCCCTACTGCGCGGAGTACAAATGCTACGTCAGGAAATCGTCGGCCTCGGTGAGGTTTTTTTAACTTCGGAAACAAGTCGAAGTCACGAGGGTTCATGTCTGGTAAGTACGGAGGGTGTTCCAAGAACTTCCAATGCCACCGTTGCAATAAGAGCTTGCCATTGTTTGTGACAATACAACGTGCGTTGTCATGCAACACGGTACAGTGATTGTCTCGCAATAAACGTGAACGTTTGCGTCACATAGTTGGACACACATGTCGCTCCAGAAATCGGCAATAGTAGTCACTGTCGACGGTTTGTCCCTCAGACACAGAATGCATAATAATAAAACCCTCGTAATCGTATCCCACAGCAACCTCCGTGGCTCAGACGGCAGCGCGTCGGCCTCTCACCGCTGGATACCGTGGTTCAAATCCCCGTCATTCCATGTGAGATTTGTGCTGGACAAAGCGAATGCGGGAAAGGTTTTTACTCCGGTTTTCCCTGTCATCTTTCCTTCCAGCAACACTGTCCATTCTCATTTCATAGCATCTAGCAGTCATTCATAAATCACTTTGGGAGTGGCGACCCCATCGTACTAATAGCCTATATATGCTTCATTCATTACATCCCTGATCCGGTCAATGACTGGAAAATAGGTTGTAAGTTTTTCTTTTTTTTCTTTGCTAGTTGCTTTACCTCGCACCGACACAAATAGGTCTTATGGCGACGATGGGGCAAGGAAGGGCTAGGAGTGCGAAGGAAGCGGCCGTGGCCTTAATTAAGGTACAGCCCCAGCATTTGCCTGGTGTGAAAATGGGAAACATCGAGCTCGATAGCTGCAGTCGCTTAAGTGCGGCCAGTATCCAGTATTCGGGAGATAGTAGGTTCGAACCCCACTGTCGGCAGCCCTGAAGATGGTTTTTCGTGGTTTCCCATTTTCACGCCAACCAAATGCTGGGGCTGTACCTTAATTAAGGCCACGGCCGCTTCCTTCCCACTCCTAGCCCTTCCCTGTCCCATCGTCGCCATAAGACCTATCTGTGTCGGTGCGACGTAAAGCAACTAGCAAAAAAAAATGGGAAACCACGGAAAACTATTTTCAGGGCTGTCGATAGTGGGGTTCGAACCTACTATCTCCCGAATACTGGATACTGGCCGTACTTAACCGACTGCAGCTATCGAGCTCGGTCGTTTCCATTTTCAATCGTATGCCACAATCAGTATAAGCTTCACCCGACTGGGTTCCTGTCAAAATTTGTGTGGACGTGGCGAACCTGAGTGACGCCATTCATTCGAATAGCGCTTTAATTTAGGCTCGCAGGCTCGTACCCACATCTTATCAATGGCGACAATTTGCTGCAGAAATGCGTCTCCTTTCATTACGGCATCTGTCCAGGTGGATGCCAGCCAGAGCATACCGGTGCCATTTGTGTACATCAGTGAGTTGATGTGGAACCCACCCGGACGCAATTTTCCTCATGTCGTCAGTATGTGCCACACGGTTTGATGACTGAGACCAACCTCTACGGATAATTCCCGGGCAGTCCATCGATGGTCTATGGAACCGAGACCACTCACGATGTCAATCTGATCTTGAGGAATGAACAGCCGACCTGTGCGCTGCAAATCCGCAGTCTCATTTCGGCCCACACGAAACGCCTCGAACCGGGCGAGTTGGCCGTACGGTTAGGGGCGCGCACCTGTGAGCTTGCATCCGGGAGAGAGTGGCTTCGAACCCCACTATCGGCAGCCCTGAAGATGGTTTTCCGTGATTTCCCATTTTCACAGCAGGCAAATGCTGGGGATGCACCTTAATTAAGGCCACCCCGCTTCCTTCCCACTCCTAGTTCTTTCCTATCCCATCGTCGCCATAAGACCTATCTGTGTCGGTGCGACGTAAAGCAAATCCTAAAAAAAAAAAAAAAAAAAAAAAAAAAATGAAATGCCTTGACCCACCATGCAACCACCGTATACGGTAATGCATTCTTGCCGCAGGCTTCACGTAATCCTCGATAATATTCTAATGCAATTTTGCCATGGGCAACCTCGATTTTAATCTACGGACGCTGACCTACTTTTGGAAACATGGTTTAGGGCGATGAAAATAGACATTCTTCACTTCAGGAGGTGGTGGTGGTGATTATTGTTTTAAGAGAAAGTACAAATAGGTAACCATCATCTATACTCTTCACTTCAACGCCACACAGCAACACTACTCCCGACTGGATGTCCGTCAAATGCACACTGCAGATCGACAACAGCGCTACCTGACCGCTGCCATATCTTACTTGCGCATGCCTGATCTTCTGCAAGTGTTGCCACTACTTTATTTAGTAGGGATGGGCTGCGAACGGAGTCGCGAAGAGTCGAGACTGCTGCCTTTCGAACCGACATTCTCGACTCCAGTGTCGACTCCACTGATGAACTAACGCCATCTAACAACTGTTTTCGGAACTGCTTGGAACTATAGTTCCACGTTCCTCCATTGGTAACTTGTTAGCCAGCAAACATTAAATGTAGTTTTGAGTTATTATCATCGTTATTGTTAATGTTGTAAGTCTATTTTGGCGACGATGATGATGATGGTGACGATAATAGTAGTGGTAATAATACTAATCTGACAGTATACTTTTAAATAAATGCCAATATTAACTCCAATGACGTAAAACAGAATAAAGGCGAGTGCTTAGAGTATGATTTTACAACAAATATTTTATCAATTATTGTGCATAATATAAGCCGCCTCTGCAGTCCATGGAGGCCCCGGGATCGATTTCGGCCAGGCCAGCGTTTTTTTAACCTGTATCTCAGTTTTCGTGATGATGGTGAATTATGCGCGAATTATATACGGGCGTCATTGGCATAGTTCATTCGTGAACGTCTTTTGTGGGAAGAATATTATTCAGTGTTCATTGTTGTACTGTATAGCCATCAACATGTGTGGAAGACAACTTTGGCGTTGTTTATTAAGGCTTCGTTCACAGTGTTTATTATTTTTTAATGGTTTCATCTATGTTCGAAATATGGTAGTGGCTTTACCAGGCAATTGCTGGGGCTGTACCTTAATTAAGGCCACGGCCGCTTCCTTCCCATTCCTAGGCGTTTCCTGTCCCATCGTCGCCATAAGACCTATCTGTGTCGGTGCGTCGTAAAACAATTAGCAAAAAAAAAAAAAAGTGGTTAAGAATGGTCGATTGTAACCACAGTGTTGAACCACAGTTTTGAAGTTGCAAAGTGGTATGTGTGAAGGCAGCCTAACACATCGAAGGTTTTCGGCGATGCAAGGATGCGAAAGGGCTAGAACTGGGAAGGTAGCGGCCGTAGCCCCAGCGTTTGCTAGCGCTGCCGATGATGGGATTCGAATCCACCGTTCTGAAATGCTGCTGCCCATCTCGCAACGCAGTGGAAGAGCATTATTTCCCGCAGCTTCCACAAGCTCTCTATAACATTCTCTGACATTGTAACCCCGGCGAACAGCCACGCCGTTCTAATCTCGTCACATCCATTCAGCACGGAGCCTGGCTCACTATTGCAATCCCATCGCCCAGTGCTGTGTCCATGCTTTCCAGGACATATGGCCACTGTATGGTGGCACCATACAAATGCGAGCAAAATAATAGTTCCCATGACTTAAGCCCCAATCCTCGTATTTCAGGTTAAAATGAACTTTTTTTTTTCAAGTCTGCCTTGTAGCGTTTGGGTAACTAAAGTAGTGTACTGAATTTGATTGCTCTAGCTCGTGTAGTTCATGAGAAAGTTTACCTAAAGTTTAAAATTCGTCACTTTTGAAAAATGTTGGGTGACAGCTGAGGGGGAGTAGTAGTGGTGCCACCCTGTTCAAATAACCATTTAAAATACGCTTCCGCTGCAGGAACTTCTGCCTTTGCCAGTGAGACCTAGTGTTTGGGTATTGACTAGAACAAATTTGTTAATTAACAATATTAAAGTGACAGGTATGAGCTATTCCTTATGCAGCCAGTCCCTGTGATAAACGGAGTGAAAATGTCACTAAAAGGGTCAGTAAGTGCGTACATTTCAGTTAGATAGGCAGACTGATACGTAACAGCAACTTTTGGCTCGGTGATGAAAGCAACGGGAAACTTCCTCCTTTTTCTAATACGCCTTTGCAATGATGCCTACCACTTGATGGTGGAGCTGTTGAGGATCCCAACAGCTTTTGGGACTATTACTCAATATACCTGCAGGAACATACATATATTATATTTTTTGATTTAGAAAAGCGTAGTCAAAACCAAATCCGCTGTGGGTGGGGGCAGTAGAGTAACACTCACGGTATCCCTTGCCTGTCGCAAGAGGCGACTAAAAGGAGCCCCAACGGCGCTTGTCTTGGGAGCGTCGGTTGGCGACCATGGGGCCCTTAGCTGAGTCCTGGCATTGCTTCCACTTACTTGTGCAAGGCTCCTCAATTTCATCTATTCTATCCGACCTCCCTTGGTCAACTCTTGTTGATTTATGACCCCGACGGTATTCGAATCCTAGGGAGTCTTTCATTTTCAAGTCCTTCGTGTCCTTGTCTTTCTTTGGCCGATACCTTCATTTTGGAAGTGTCGGACCCCTTCTGTTTTTTTCACCCTGCTTAGTTGTACTTTCTCTTAAAACAATAATCACCATCACCACCGCCCCAGGAGCTTTTACTGGGAAGCGTGTGTTGGCGACCACGTGGTCCTTAGCTGAGTTCTGTCATTGCTTCCACTTACTTGAGTCAGGCTCCTCACTTTCATCTATCCTATCCGACCTCCCTTGGTCAACTCTTTTCTTTCCCCCCTGTCAGTGGGGGCGGTAGAATAACACCCACGGTATTCCCTACTTGTCGTAATAGGCGACTGAAAGGAGCTCCAGGGGCTCTCGATTTGTGGGGTGGGGGGCATGGGTTGGTGACCATGTGGCCATTACCTGAGACCTGGCATTGTTTCCACTTACTTGTGCCAGGTTCCTCACTTTCATCTATCCTATCCGACCATCTATGATCAACTCTTGTTCTTTTCCTACCCCAACGTTATTAGGTTCCGAGGGCTAGGGCGTCTTTTCATTTTCACGCCCTTCGTGGTCCTTGTCTTTCTGTGGCCGATGCCTTCATTTTTAGAAGTGTCGGACCCCTTCCATTCACCCTCCCTCTGATTAGTGTTGTAAACAGAATGGTTGCCTAATTGTACTGGCCTCAAGCGATTTAGCATTCGCTGGAAGAGTTCCAACAAAAGAACCAAAGGGTTAATTTTCTTTCTAACACTTTACTATATAAAAATGCAGGCTCTCATTATCACGGAAAGAAAAGTAGAAATTAAAATGATTGGGGTTTAAGTAGCTGTAACACAACGATATCACGTGGCTGTGAGCTGACATTCGTAAGATCGTGGGCTGCCACTCTCGGCTGCCCTGAAGATGGTATTCCGTGGTTTCCCGTTTTGACACCGGGTAAATGCGAGGGATATACCTTAATTAACGCCTCGGTCGTTTCCTTCCCAGTCCTAGCCCTGTTATATCCGATCGTTGCCATAATACCAATCTTTGTCGGTGCGACAAATAATACGTAAAGAGCTCCCAGAACGGAGAAGACAGCAGTTTGAACGCAGAGGAGGAGGAACCAAGAGGAGTTAGGGTTGAGTGAGCTGAATAATTCAAGGGCGAATGTCTATAATTAATAGTTGTTCGATTATAATTCTTCGCCTGACAATGATTTCATAATCAATTCGCTATTCTGTATACGCAAAAATGTCCGTATCCAGCGAGGCATTTCAGTCACGTTCGGAATGTGATTACAGAAAATAATAATTGCTAATCTGGTTAAGAAATGAATAGTATGGGTTAAAACGACCTTCATGCACAAACGAAACTACGATATTCGTTCCCACGCATATATAAATACTTAAATAAGGATGAGTGTTGTTATCTGTTACGTGTAAAGCGTATTCTTTTGTGATTATGAAGTATGGCCTGGTGGCTCGGAAAGAATGCGAACGGGAAAGGCGTGTCAATTTGATTCTCTGAGTGGCGTAGCTCGTTAGACATTCACCTACCTTGGCCAAAGTTGATGAGACCTTCACGTTTAACATTTAAGTGTGCTGAAATGGAAGAATCATGTGCCAGTAAAATTACTGGGACGTTAAAGAGCGCCTTCCCTGGCAAAGCATCAGCAGGCAGGATGGTTTCTTAATGGTAATCAGCATTTATAGGGAATCCTTTGTATTCTTAGTTTGAAAATTAAGAAAGGAATAACGATTCATTAGAATAATGAATGCATCGAATAATTAGTAAGGCACCCCTTGTGGGTGGGGGAAGCGGACGAAGACTACACCCACGGTATTCCCTGCCTGTCGTAAGAGGCAACTAAAAGAGCGACCAAGGGATGATGACTTTAGAACCATGAGGTTATTTGTGATTAGTACCATTATGTGCGGAACACCATGGGTGGACGTTACTTGCGACTACTACCACCTTGCGAGGAAAACCATGGTTACATAGGAGCAGTACTATTATGCGAGAAACACTACGGGCCTGGACGTGCTTGTGATAGGTATCATCGTGTAGGCCTACATTCCACCGGACGGTTCCACTTTGTTCAGAATAGGTCTGCATTACCTATAAACAGTATCACTTTATGAGAAACACCATTGGTCTACGTTGCCTGTGATTGGCACCACTAGGCCTATGTGAGAAAAAGCACGGGTTTGGCTGGCGCCCGTGATTAGTACCACTATGTGATGAAAACCATGGGTCTGCGTTGCCTGTGAGTAATACCATCATGTGAGGAACACCATGGGTTTTTGTTGCCTGTGGGCGTTACCATAATGTGTGATACACGGTGGGTCTACATTGCCTAGGATTAGTACCACTATGTGAGCAACACCATGAGTATACGTGGCCTGTGATTAGTTCCACTAAGTGAGGAACACCACAGTAGTACCGTTGCCCGCGATTGGTCCCACTATGTGAGGAACACCATGGGTCTGCGTTGCTTATGAATAGTACCCTTATGTGCGAAACACCATAGGTTTGTGTTATCTGTTGAGTGGTGCCTTTGAGTGTGCATATCATGGGTTTACATTACCTGTGTTTAGTACCACATTAAGAGGAACACCATGGTTCTTCTTTACCAGTGATTAGTACCATTATGAGGGGCCGGTTGTAACGGTTCAAATCCCGTTACAAGATGATATCTGTATTTTTATTATTGTATGATTTTATCTGTATTTTATTATTATTATTATTATTATTATTATTATTATTATTATTATGTCAGTATTATTATTATTATTATTATTATTATTATTATTATTATGTTATCTGTGATATTGTTACTATTATTGTAATTATCAGTCTTATTCAATTCCCTTACTCAATGCCTGTCGCTTGCGTATTTGTAATTGAGTGTATGCATATATACGTATATGTAGAGTAACATTAAATACCTGTACAGTGAGAGTTTCGATGTATCAGATGTGGAAGTGACGTTGTTATATTGCTATACCACTGGCGATTCTGCCAAGTCATCGCTAAGTCATGGCTACGTCATCGTGAGCTTTTAGAATATGCGCTCAGAGTCGGCCGCCCTGGGCTATTTCACCACTGTATGTAATATCTGTGGCGTAGGTGGGAGTATGTCATTGTTATTTCTGGAGATTACGTAGCTGTGTCAACCAACGTCTATAAAAGGTGGGTGCATATTGTAGCGTTAGTCATTAGTTATACGGATGCAGTACAGTGAAGAAGTCTACTAGATCAAGAGGCCTTAGCTGGTTAGTCAACGAGTGTGAACGAGAGATGGTGAAGACTCAGTGAGCCATTAATTATTGGTCATTGAGAGAGTGAGACCAAAAGGTTGGTCGCTCACTCAGTTGAAGACACGGACGCAAGGGCTTACCATGAAGTCAGAGAGGGCCACCCTGGACCTACCAAGAGGTAATACCATATTGACTTACAAAGAAGTCAGATGATATGGAGAAGAAGCAGTCACAAGGATGTATCACCAAGTTTGGCATGACACATCTACAGTAAACACCAGATCAAAGGAATACGTCGTAATTACACTAAAAGTGTTGAAGGTACAGTCAAGTGAATCAGTGAGGGAAATATTTCGTATAAATTGTTAAATGTCCGGTCAAGAAGAATTCAAATTCATGCCTAGTTTCTTTCAGTTGCAATGTCATAATTTCATATTCTCATCTGTTTTATCGCAACAAGACTCACTATTTTTTGATATATTATTTAAAGAATATATATTGTTCTATCAAACGAATTCATAGTTTTATTTCATTGACAGTAAAATATCTTAACCTCAAAATTAATGGGGAAACCGAACGCCAATCTCCTTTTCCTAGAACTTATATGGTATGTTGTCAAAAGTAAGCTTATTACCCCACACCCTAGAGATAGTCAAGAGTCTCATTCTATTATTGCTGCACTGAGTGGCAGCTGGCGCCCTTCAAATAACGTATGTGTAACTAAGCAGGTAACAAGTAAGTGTGAGTACAAGGTCCGACGTGTGTGTATTTTATTTAATGAATGTTAATTTTCATAATTTCCATTTTAAATGCAGATATTCAGATTTTTCAATATAAATGCAGTTTTGTATATAATATTTGTAAATCTAGTCAGCGAGTTAGGAAACTCACAATTTGGCTCCGCAACGTGGTGCACGAATAAATTCAGAACTTGTTCTGAATGACAGCATATCATAGGTTCATTCTGGGAGGAGTATGCACAATTTAAGCCAACGGAATCATTATCGGTAAATGCCAGGAGTGTAATTTTTTATATACATTTGTATTTTGGGGATATGTCAAGGGATTTGAAGAGGGAAATTAATTTGAGATCGCGTACTATTACTAGTGAACCAAAGATGGACAAGGAAGACAATAACAAGTCATGTGACAACGAGGTCATTGCTTCTGCGGACATCCAAGGTGAAATTCAGAGTAGGGAACAGGTGAATACGATGGAAGCTTCTCAGTTAATTCAGGAAAGTGCATAAATTGAGAAACATACTGAAACTCAAAAGGTTGTTTTAGTGGGGAAGGACCTACAACTTTTTAATTTACTGATTGCCAAATATACCGAGCTCCTTGAAAAGAATTACGAAAAGTTCATGAAACAGATGGAAGAAATTAGTAGTAGTAGTGAGAATAATAAGAAACAAATGGAAGAAGTGATTGGTAGCTGTAGTAAGAGCGAGAAAGAGATTGATACTAGTAATGAAAATAATAAACAGATGGAAGAAATGATTGGTAGTTGTAACGAAAAGTTTAATGTGATCGATGATAAAATAGATAGGTTAATCATTAAATTCTAAAATAGATACTAAGATAGTAGAGGTAACTAGGCAAACATGTAAGTTAGAACGTAAGTCAAATGAAGAGTGTGTTGAAAATGAAGATGAAATGAAGTTGAATCGGAGCAGTCTTCATATTCAGACCGAGCAAGTCAAAGAAATATGTACAGGGGACAGTAATAATATCGTAATATTAAGTAATAAAATTTCTAGTAATCGGGAAGAAATTCATGACGTAGTCGAGGAAGGATTGGACAGGATTTGCAATACAGTTAGGGAAGATACGAGGGAACAGATTAGTAGAATTGAACAAATTGAAAGCAAACTTGTGGAGGTCACTGAACTACGGAATGAACAGGAAATGCTATCACAACAGGTGAGAGAGAGAGAGAGAGAGGGGAAGAATTGCAGGAAGACGTAAGAATAGTGGAAGAGAATTCTGAGAGAGCAGCGGAAGAAGAAGAAGTAGTGAACTGCCAGGGAGTGATACGGCAGAAAGGTACAGGTGAGACGGCGAGAGAAGTGGTAATAGCGAGTGGTTTGTTCAGTAGGGATCGTGATTTAACCAAGTTTTCTGGAAAACAGTTCAGTACTACAGAACTTGTAAAACTAGTTGAGAAAAGATTTGCAAGTAAGTTGAGGAATAATATTATTGAATGGGAATACGTGCTGGAAATTTTGTCTAATGTTTTTATCGGTGAAAGTAAAATATGGTTTCGAGTGTACTGGGATAATATGTCTAATTTAGAAGAGATTAAAGTGTTCATTGATAGGCTTTGGAAGGAATGTGTGCTAGGGCGCGCGCGAGAGAGAGAGCGCATGATAGCTGGGGAAAGTAGTATAGTAGAGAGAGAGGGAAAAATGTTAGCCGTGTATCAGAGGAGAGGGGGTGATCATGATGAGCAGAGGATTAATAGTTGTGTCAATGGTGAGAGGGGTCAGAGGAGTAACCAGAGAGAATTGGAAGATGGGAGGCGTATGTATTTGCGTTATGAGAGAGAAGGTCGGAAGAGTAATCGGAGAGAATCGGAAGATGGGAGGCGTATGTATTTGAGTTATGAGAGAGAAGGTCAGAAGAGTAATCAGAGAGAATCGGAAGATGGGAGGCGTATGTATTTGAGTTATGAGAGGGAAGGTCAGAGGAGTAATCAGAGAGAATCGGAAGATGGGAGGCGTACGGATTTGAGTGATCAGAGACATTATGATAAGCCGAATATGAAGGTTATCAAGGTGTCGTTATCGAGCCAGAGTATTTCAGATTCACAGGGAATCGGGTAAATTAAGTGAACAGTCTGAAGGTAGTAGATGAACAGGTATGTAGTATAAGTAGTTATGTAGTGAAAGTAGATTTAAGAGTAGTGTGATTGTGACCTAAGTAATGTTAAGTGAGATATTTAAGTACAGTAGTGACGTAGTCGTAGATAATGAAGTAATTAATAGTAGTAGTAAGGTAGACGTAACAAGTGTTCTGTTAAGTGATGTAAGTACTTGTAATGCCGAGGATGTGATGTAAGTAGTGAGGGAATAACTCCGATGATGGAAATTGTGATACGAAGAAGGTAAGCGAAGGTACTATTAGATATTATAACAGCCGTTGGATAAGTCAAAGTGAGTAAAGAAAATGATAGCAGTACCAATCATAATTGAAGATAAGTTTCAGCCACGCCTTGTTGTACCAGAACTTGTGTATTCAGTTGTTTTAGGAGTTGACTTGGTTGCAAATCATGGAGATAGAATAGACTTTAATTTAGGTAGTGTGTGTTTGTTCTGTTACTAATGTAGTAAAGAAGTACGTATTAATTATGATGGTCTGAGGTAAGTGTGTTGGTGACGTGTGTTCTTTGAAATATATGGGAGGTAAGTGAAGTTGTTCCTAGTGAGAGGAAATGTTTTGTTGGGTGTGTTACGTGCCTGTACGACCAGTATCCGAGGGATAGTCGGTATGAGGCAGTGACGTGAGGTAATTTGGGTGAATTACAGGAGGAGTAATTGTGTTCGATGTTAGGTAAGCATCGAGATGTATTTAGTGGTAAGTGAGGAAGAACACGTATTTGAACATAAATTTGTAGTACATGACCATTCATCGTTTGTGGGAGGTAAGTATCCCATTCAACTTAAAAATGCTACTGAAGTCTAAGAACAAATAAACATGATGCTGGATTACGGAATAATTGAACCTTCTTGTAGCCATAGTATTGATTCTTTAATTATTGTTGCCAAGAAGGATGTGATTTATTGATATATGTAAGTCAATGAGGGCAAAATTGATTCAGTTTGAGTGACAGAGTGCTACTCAGAGTTCCATTTCATCATCTGCAGAGGCGGGAAATATCTTGAAGTTATTCTTTTGTATCAGGGGTATTTCACTATTGTGAACCGTATCGGGAAGTGTGCATATTCCTTAAAAGATCAGGAAGGGGATATTGTCGCTATTTATAGTATTATACATGTAAGGAAGTACTTCACGTGAGATTTGTTGAGATAAGATTAAGATGATTAATTTTTGTAAGAAACTGGCAAAATAAAACTAACATCTGCGATTGGCGTGTGAACCAAGTGTCGTATTGGTGCATTGGAAGAATAAGTGCTACATTGTCATGTTCTGTGTGACAAAACTGAGAACAGGACATTGGACAGTTAACTGCGATAACAATATGCGAGAAAAGTTCTCATATAAGTGAATTTTCACAAAATATTTTGATATGTTAAAAAAAGGAGAAGAATGTTGTATATTGATTGAAAATTATTTGTGTGTGTTAAATTAAGGGCTATGCTCTTGTGTATTGTATGAGAATGGGACACTGGACAGTTATCTGCGATGACAATGTGCGAGAAAATTCTCATACCTTTGATATTTTATAAAATGTATGGATGTTGAAAAAGAAAATTATTGTTGTATACTCATTTAAAGTGTTTATATGTGTCAGTGTTATATTTATATTATGTTGTTCATAAATCAATCGATTCTTTGTTCTTCGATTTATTTATGAGGGAGGCGAATTGTAACGGTTCAAATCCCGTTACAAGATGATATCTGTATTTTTATTATTGTATGATTTTATCTGTATTTTTATTATTATTATTATTATTATTATTATTATTATTATTATTATTATGGCAGTATTATTATTATTATGTTATCTGTGATATTGTTACTATTATTGTAATTATCAGTCTTATTCAATTCCCTTACGCAATGCCTGTCGCTTGCGTATTTGTAATTGAGTGTATGCATATATACGTATATGTAGAGTAACACTAAATACCTGTACAGTGAGAGTTTCGATGTATCGGATGTGGAAGTGACGTTGTTATATTGCTATACCACTGGCGATTCTGCCAAGTCATCGCTAAGTCATGGCTACGTCATCGTGAGCTTTTAGAATATGCGCTCAGAGTCGGCCGCCCTGGGCTATTTCACCACTGTATGTAATATCTGTGGCGTAGGTGGGAGTATGTCATTGTTATTTCTGGAGATTACGTAGCTGTGTCAACCAACGTCTATAAAAGGTGGGTGCATATTGTAGCGTTAGTCATTAGTTATACGGATGCAGTACAGTGAAGAAGTCTACTAGATCAAGAGGCCTTAGCTGGTTAGTCAACGAGTGTGAACGAGAGATGGTGAAGACTCAGTGAGCCATTAATTATTGGTCATTGAGAGAGTGAGACCAAAAGGTTGGTCGCTCACTCAGTTGAAGACACGGACGCAAGGGCTTACCATGAAGTCAGAGAGGGCCACCCTGGACCTACAAAGAGGTAATACCATATTGACTTACAAAGAAGTCAGATGATATGGAGAAGCAGTCACAAGGATGTATCACCAAGTTAGGCGTGACACATCTACAGTAAACACCAGATCAAAGGAATACGTCGTAATTACACTAAAAGTGTTGAAGGTACAGTCAAGTGAATCAGTGAGGGAAATATTTCGTATAAATTGTTAAATGTCCGGTCAAGAAGAATTCAAATTCATGCCTAGTTTCTTTCAGTTGCAATGTCATAATTTCATATTCTCATCTGTTTTATCGCAACAAGACTCACTATTTTTGATATATTATTTAAAGAATATATATTGTTCTATCAAACGAATTCATAGTTTTATTTCATTGACAGTAAAATATCTTAACCTCAAAATTAATGGGGAAACCGAACGCCAATCTCCTTTTCCTAGAACTTATATGGTATGTTGTCAAAAGTAAGCTTATTACCCCACACCCTAGAGATAGTCAAGAGTCTCATTCTATTATTGCTGCACTGAGTGGCAGCTGGCGCCCTTCAAATAACGTATGTGTAAGTAAACAGGTAACAAGTAAGTGTGAGTACAAGGTCCGACGTGTGTGTATTTTATTTAATGAATGTTAATTTTCATAATTTCCATTTTAAATGCAGATATTCAGATTTTTCAATATAAATGCAATTTTATATATAATATTTGTAAATCTAGTCAGCGAGTTAGGAATCTCACAATTTGGCTCCGCAACGTGGTGCACGAATAAATTCAGAACTTGTTCTGAATGACAGCATATCATAGGTTCATTCTGGGAGGAGTATGCACAATTTAAGCCAACGGAATCATTATCGGTAAATGCCAGGAGTGTAATTTTTTATATACATTTGTATTTTGGGGATATGTCAAGGGATTTGAAGAGGGAAATTAATTTGAGATCGCGTACTATTACTAGTGAACCAAAGATGGACAAGGAAGACAATAACAAGTCATGTGACAACGAGGTCATTGCTTCTGCGGACATCCAAGGTGAAATTCAGAGTAGGGAACAGGTGAATACGATGGAAGCTTCTGAGTTAATTCAGGAAAGTGCATAAATTGAGAAACAACTGAAACTCAAAAGGTTGTTTTAGTGGGGAAGGACCTACAACTTTTTAATTTACTGATTGCCAAATATACCGAGCTCCTTGAAAAGAATTACGAAAAGTTCATGAAACAGATGGAAGAAATTAGTAGTAGTAGTGAGAATAATAAGAAACAAATGGAAGAAGTGATTGGTAGCTGTAGTAAGAGCGAGAAAGAGATTGATACTAGTAATGAAAATAATAAACAGATGGAAGAAATGATTGGTAGTTGTAACGAAAAGTTTAATGTGATCGATGATAAAATAGATAGGTTAATCATTAAATTCTAAAATAGATACTAAGATAGTAGAGGTAACTAGGCAAACATGTAAGTTAGAACGTAAGTCAAATGAAGAGTGTGTTGAAAATGAAGATGAAATGAAGTTGAATCGGAGCAGTCTTCATATTCAGACCGAGCAAGTCAAAGAAATATGTACAGGGGACAGTAATAATATCGTACTGTTAAGTAATAACATTTCTAGTAATCGGGAAGAAATTCATGACGTAGTCGAGGAAGGATTGGACAGGATTTGCAATACAGTTAGGGAAGATACGAGGGAACAGATTAGTAGAATTGAACAAATTGAAAGCAAACTTGTGGAGGTCACTGAACTACGGAATGAACAGGAAATGCTATCACAACAGGTGAGAGAGAGAGAGAGAGGAAGAATTGCAGGAAGACGTAAGAATAGTGGAAGAGAATTCTGAGAGAGCAGCGGAAGAAGAAGAAGTAGTGAACTGCCAGGGAGAGATACGGCAGAAAGGTACAGGTGAGACGGCGAGAGAAGTGGTAATAGCGAGTGGTTTGTTCAGTAGGGATCGTGATTTAACCAAGTTTTCTGGAAAACAGTTCAGTACTACAGAATTTGTAAAACTAGTTGAGAAAAGATTTGCAAGTAAGTTGAGGAATAATATTATTGAATGGGAATACGTGCTGGAAATTTTGTCTAATGTTTTTATCGGTGAAAGTAAAATATGGTTTCGAGTGTACTGGTATAATATGTCTAATTTAGAAGAGATTAAAGTGTTCATTGATAGGCTTTGGGAGGAATGTGTGCTAGGGCGCGCGCGAGAGAGAGAGCGCATGATAGCTGGGGAAAGTAGTATAGTAGAGAGAGAGGGAAAAATGTTAGCCGTGTATCAGAGGAGAGGGGGTGATCATGATGAGCAGAGGATTAATAGTTGTGTCAATGGTGAGAGGGGTCAGAGGAGTAACCAGAGAGAATTGGAAGATGGGAGGCGTATGTATTTGCGTTATGAGAGAGAAGGTCGGAAGAGTAATCGGAGAGAATCGGAAGATGGGAGGCGTATGTATTTGAGTTATGAGAGAGAAGGTCAGAAGAGTAATCAGAGAGAATCGGAAGATGGGAGGCGTATGTATTTGAGTTATGAGAGAGGTCAGAGGAGTAATCAGAGAGAATCGGAAGATGGGAGGCGTACGGATTTGAGTGATCAGAGACATTATGATAAGCCGAATATGAAGGTTATCAAGGTGTCGTTATCGAGCCAGAGTATTGCAGATTCACAGGGAATCGGGTAAATTAAGTGAACAGTCTGAAGGTAGTAGATGAACAGGTATGTAGTATAAGTAGTTATGTAGTGAAAGTAGATTTAAGAGTAGTGTGATTGTGACCTAAGTAATGTTAAGTGAGATATTTAAGTACAGTAGTGACGTAGTCGTAGATAATGAAGTAATTAATAGTAGTAGTAAGGTAGACGTAACAAGTGTTCTGTTAAGTGATGTAAGTACTTGTAATGCCGAGAATGTGATGTAAGTAGTGAGGGAATAACTCCGATGATGGAAATTGTGATACGAAGAAGGTAAGCGAAGGTACTATTAGATATTATAACAGCCGTTGGATAAGTCAAAGTGAGTAAAGAAAATGATAGCAGTACCAATCATAATTGAAGATAAGTTTCAGCCACGCCTTGTTGTACCAGAACTTGTGTATTCAGTTGTTTTAGGAGTTGACTTGGTTGCAAATCATGGAGATAGAATAGACTTTAATTTAGGTAGTGTGTGTTTGTTCTGCTACTAATCTAGTAAAGAAGTACGTATTAATTATGATGGTCTGAGGTAAGTGTGTTGGTGACGTGTGTTCTTTGAAATATATGGGAGGTAAGTGAAGTTGTTCCTAGTGAGAGGAAATGTTTTGTTGGGTGTGTTACGTGCCTGTACGACCAGTATCCGAGGGATAGTCGGTATGAGGCAGTGACGTGAGGTAATTTGGGTGAATTACAGGAGGAGTAATTGTGTTCGATGTTAGGTAAGCATCGAGATGTATTTAGTGGTAAGTGAGGAAGAACACGTATTTGAACATAAATTTGTAGTACATGACCATTCATCGTTTGTGGGAGGTAAGTATCCCATTCAACTTAAAAATGCTACTGAAGTCTAAGAACAAATGAACATGATGCTGGATTACGGAATAATTGAACCATCTTGTAGCCATAGTATTGATTCTTTAATTATTGTTGCCAAGAAGGATGTGATTTATTGATATATGTAAGTCAATGAGGGCAAAATTGATTCAGTTTGAGTGACAGAGTGCTACTCAGAGTTCCATTTCATCATCTGCAGAGGCGGGAAATATCTTGAAGTTATTCTTTTGTATCAGGGGTATTTCACTATTGTGAACCGTATCGGGAAGTGTGCATATTCCTTAAAAGATCAGGAAGGGGATATTGTCGCTATTTATAGTATTATACATGTAAGGAAGTACTTCACGTGAGATTTGTTGAGATAAGATTAAGATGATTAATTTTTGTAAGAAACTGGCAAAATAAAACTAACATCTGCGATTGGCGTGTGAACCAAGTGTCGTATTGGTGCATTGGAAGAATAAGTGCTACATTGTCATGTTCTGTGTGACAAAACTGAGAACAGGACATTGGACAGTTAACTGCGATAACAATATGCGAGAAAAGTTCTCATATAAGTGAATTTTCACAAAATATTTTGATATGTTAAAAAAAGGAGAAGAATGTTGTATATTGATTGAAAATTATTTGTGTGTGTTAAATTAAGGGCTATGCTCTTGTGTATTGTATGAGAATGGGACACTGGACAGTTATCTGCGATGACAATGTGCGAGAAAATTCTCATACCTTTGATATTTTATAAAATGTATGGATGTTGAAAAAGAAAATTATTGTTGTATACTCATTTAAAGTGTTTATATGTGTCAGTGTTATATTTATATTATGTTGTTCATAAATCAATCGATTCTTTGTTCTTCGATTTATTTATGAGGGAGGCGAATTGTAACGGTTCAAATCCCGTTACAAGATGATATCTGTATTTTTATTATTGTATGATTTTATCTGTATTTTATTATTATTATTATTATTATTATTATTATTATTATTATTATTATTGTTATTATTATTATTATTATTATTATTATTATTATTATTATTATTATTATTATGTCAGTATTATTATTATTATTATGTTATCTGTGATATTGTTACTATTATTGTAATTATCAGTCTTATTCAATTCCCTTACGCAATGCCTGTCGCTTGCGTATTTGTAATTGAGTGTATGCATATATACGTATATGTAGAGTAACACTAAATACCTGTACAGTGAGAGTTTCGATGTATCAGATGTGGAAGTGACGTTGTTATATTGCTATACCACTGGCGATTCTGCCAAGTCATCGCTAAGTCATGGCTACGTCATCGTGAGCTTTTAGAATATGCGCTCAGAGTCGGCCGCCCTGGGCTATTTCACCACTGTATGTAATATCTGTGGCGTAGGTGGGAGTATGTCATTGTTATTTCTGGAGATTACGTAGCTGTGTCAACCAACGTCTATAAAAGGTGGGTGCATATTGTAGCGTTAGTCATTAGTTATACGGATGCAGTACAGTGAAGAAGTCTACTAGATCAAGAGGCCTTAGCTGGTCAGTCAACGAGTGTGAACGAGAGATGGTGAAGACTCAGTGAGCCATTAATTATTGGTCATTGAGAGAGTGAGACCAAAAGGTTGGCCGCTCACTCAGTTGAAGACACGGACGCAAGGGCTTACCATGAAGTCAGAGAGGGCCACCCTGGACCTACCAAGAGGTAATACCATATTGACTTACAAAGAAGTCAGATGATATGGAGAAGAAGCAGTCACAAGGATGTATCACCAAGTTTGGCATGACACATCTACAGTAAACACCAGATCAAAGGAATACGTCGTAATTACACTAAAAGTGTTGAAGGTACAGTCAAGTGAATCAGTGAGGGAAATATTTCGTATAAATTGTTAAATGTCCGGTCAAGAAGAATTCAAATTCATGCCTAGTTTCTTTCAGTTGCAATGTCATAATTTCATATTCTCATCTGTTTTATCGCAACAAGACTCACTATTTTTTGATATATTATTTAAAGAATATATATTGTTCTATCAAACGAATTCATAGTTTTATTTCATTGACAGTAAAATATCTTAACCTCAAAATTAATGGGGAAACCGAACGCCAATCTCCTTTTCCTAGAACTTATATGGTATGTTGTCAAAAGTAAGCTTATTACCCCACACCCTAGAGATAGTCAAGAGTCTCATTCTATTATTGCTGCACTGAGTGGCAGCTGGCGCTCTTCAAATAACGTATGTGTAAGTAAGCAGGTAACAAGTAAGTGTGAGTACAAGGTCCGACATGTGTGTATTTTATTTAATGAATGTTAATTTTCATAATTTCCATTTTAAATGCAGATATTCAGATTTTTCAATATAAATGCAGTTAAATATAATATTTGTAAAATTTAGAAAAAAAGTCAGCGACGTAGGAAAGTTCACACGGTGACCTGGATTTTGGACCCCTTTAGATAATAAGCATCATCCCAGTAATAATAATAATAATAATAATAATAATAATAATAATAATAATAATAATAATAATAATAATAAGAATAAGAATAATAATAATAATTTCGTGTGGCTATTTCTAGCCGAGTGCAGCCCTTGTAAGGTAGACCCTCCGATGAGGATGGGCGGCATCTGCCATGTGTAGGTAACTGCGTGTTATTGTTGCAGGGATGTTGAGGACAGCACAAACACCCAGCCCCCCGGCCATTGGAATTAACCAATTAAGGTTAAAATCCCCGACCCGGCCGGGAATCGAATCCTGGACCCTCTGAACCTAAGGCCAGTACGCTGACCATGCAGCCAACGAGTCGGACATCCCAGTAATAAAGGCACTGTGAATTGGATCCACTGATTATTTTTATTTCACGATCACTTTGTCATCATCATTCGTTGTAGATTCTTGTCAGTGAATATATTTTAAAGTTTTAATTTTCGTTTCGTTCACCTCGGACCATTAGGGCCCGAGGATCTAGCTGTTAGGCCCCTTCAAACAACAAACATCATCATCATCAGCAGCAGCAGCATCAGCATCAATTAGTTATTTTTCTAGTTGCTTTACGTCGCACCGACACAGATAGGTCTTATGGAGACGATGGGACAGGAAAGGCCTAGGAATGGGAAGGAAGCAACCGTGGCTTTAATTAAGGTACAGCCCCAGCATTTGCCTGGTGTGAAAATGGGAAACCACGGAAAACCATTTTCAGGGCTGCCGACAGTGGGATTCGAACCTACTATCTCCCGTATACTGGATACTGGCCGCACTTAAGTGACTGCAGCTATCGAGCTCGGTCATCAATTAGTAAGGCACTCACAGTAATTAAAATAAGGTGAGTTTACATTCGAAATGGACATGGATTTAAAATCATCTACTGTATAATTTACCGAGCGAGCTGGCCATGTGGTTAGGGGCGCGCAGCTGTGAGTTTGCATTCGGGAGATAAAGGGTTCAAGCCCCACTGTAGTCAGCTCTGAAGATGGTTTTCCGTGGTTTCCTATTTTTTTGCTAGTTGCTTTACTTCGCACCGACACAGATAAGTCTTATGGCGACGATGGGACAGGAAAGGCCTAGGAATGGGAAGGAAGCGGCCGTGGCCTTAATTAAGGTACAGCCTCAGCATTTGCCTGGTGTGAAAATGCGAAACCATTGAAAACCATCTTCAGGGCTGCCGACAGTGGGGTTCGAACCCACTACCTCCCGGATGCGAGCTCACATCTGCGCGCTCCTAACCGCACGGCCAACTCGCCCGGTGGTTTTCTATTTTCATACCAGGGAAGTGTTGGGGCTCTACATTAACTAAGGCCACTTTCTTCCCACTCCTAGCTCTTTCCAGGCCCCGTGAAGACACCCGACAACATCGGCACAATGAGAGGAGCACGCATTCGAAGCGAAGCGAAAACAAGTTATTTCACTCCCTCTCCTCAGACGAGGAGGGGCGGGCCATCAGCTCAACTAAGGAGCTCTTCGGCCGTGTAAAGGAAAGAATTAGTGAAAAAGAGAAAATGTAGGGGGTGTGTGTTGTACACACCAGAGGGGGAAAGTAGTTAATGAATCTGGCGTGAAGACACCGTCACAAGAAGCCGGGAACCACGGAAGACCCACAAAGCGAAAGCACCCTGCGTAGGCAAACCCCCGCAAACACCGAGGGAAGAAGGGACAATTGATTTATTTAATACCGATGTATCTCGGGCGCGCGTTACAGAGAGTGACAGTATTTACAGAGAATTACATAAATTACATAAAATGTGCTGGGAGAAATTTGGAGTAAGGAGGAGGGTAGGATTGTGAGAGAAGGTAGTAAAGGGTCGTGGTTATGTTGGTAACGGAAGTGGCTAGTAGGCGAAGGAGGTCTAGAGTCGGGAAGGGCGATATGAGGAAGTTCGGTTGTGGAGCGGGTAGGGGGACAGCTTGCGGGGGTGGCACGCATTCGAAGCTCGAGTCGATCCACATGTAAACATGCGCGCGAATTAAGGATGAGTCGTATGAGAAATATTTTACATTTCGATGCTCTAAGTTCAGGATAATGTACCCCGAAAAGCCTTTGCTGTGTGTACGCAAATGGTTAGGGAAGAGGACCCAAACGCAGTAGTGATGAGTGATGAGTGATGATAAGCAATGAGGCTCATTTCAGTTGAATGGTTCAGTCAACAAACAGAACTTCCGTTACCTGGCCCCCCAACACTCCTGCATCTACGTCATTCACAACTATTCAATCGTAAGCTAGCTCGTCCTGGTAGATGTAAACACATCAAGCTTGGAACTCTTGGCGCGCGTGATAATGTTACGACATTGCTCCTAAAAAATATGGCCTGTACCGTGCGTTCCTGGTACAATACATATTTACAGATGAGAAACAAAGTAATTTGTGCTTCACAATTGAATATCTAGTTCTTCAATCCAGCGTACAGCATCTGGAGTTACCAGCAGGAAGTCAGCTTTATCACCGTGCTAGGCTCGAATCTTGCATTCCCTGAAGATATGATGGATAGTCTGGGGTGGAATTCTCAGTCACAGTCTGGATTAGGTACCTTTTTGCACTTATAGAGAGCGGCTCTGCACCGGCCATGTCCTGTTCTGATTCTATTCAGGGCAGTCTAGATAGCTTTTTCCACTTATGGAGAGCGGCTCTGCACCGGCCATGTCCTGTTCTGATTCTATTCAGGGCAGTCTAGATAGCTTTTTCCACTTATGGAGAGCGGCTCTGCACCGGCCATGTCCTGTTCTGTTCTATTCAGGGCAGTCTAGATAGCATTTTCCACTTATGGAGAGCGGCTCTGCACCGGCCATGTCCTGTTCTGATTCTATTCAGGGCAGTCTAGATAGCTTTTTCCACTTATGGAGAGCGGCTCTGCACCGGCCATGTCCTGTTCTGTTCTATTCAGGGCAGTCTAGATAGCTTTTTCCACTTATGGAGAGCGGCTCTGCACCGGCCATGTCTTGTTCTGATTCTATTCAGGGCAGTCCATTCATCAAGAGATTTAAAATCCTTAGCATCCATGCCAGCAGCATCACGCAGAGTTGAATGGCGTGATTTTACGGTGTGGCAAGTAACCACAGACAGTGTATTGCAAGTGAATTGTGTTTAGTTTCATCATTTTCAGCGCTAAATAACCATGATTAAAGGCACTATTTTACAAATTTTTGTGTCAAGTGATTCTGAACGTGTCGGGGGACTGTACGACTGTGGACACTCGTATAAAGTTATACCACGAGTGATTACCCCGCATCAAGATCGCCGTAGACTTCCGAGAAATTCGAGACCTTCAGGTACGAGGTACGGGTTTGATTCCATGCTGGTGGGCGGACTTGGGAGTACGAATCCAGTTCAATGGTGACGAGATGATCCTGGAGTACGAGTCCAATTCCATGGTGACGAGAGGACCCTGGAGTACGAGTTGCCTGGGAAACTATTCGGGAAGGCGATTCGGGAGATGACGGTTCACTGCACCAAGGTGATATGAATTTCAACTTGCCAATATTTTTGAATAAATCAAATCTTCAAAGTACATATTCACTCACTGTAGATAGAACCTATCCTCCTGTACCAAGCCCTAAATATTTTTGCCCAGGAAACGCCTTGAGAACTTTCATTCATGCTCTTTCAAATAACAAGTTCTGGTACAGTATATATATTACTGATATTGTCTGTATAAGACATACGCTAAATAATAATCGCTCTAAGTAGCTCGAGCTTACACCACTCCTGTACTTCTTGGAGAGGGTGTGTTTTTGATAGGTATCGATAGGACAATATTCACTTAAGGAGTGTACAAATGGAAACACTTTCCAATGTTTATCATTCTTGTTATAACAATAGAATTCAAACAAAAAGATTTGTGGGAGGGGGTAATTTACTTACTTGGGAATTATATACCCCCTCACCCGCCGGGCACTGTCTGAAATAAACACTAGTAGTTAAACCCTGTGCTCCTTCTCCTCTCCACCATTTCTTTACGATTTCGCACCCTGTCCATAGGTCACCCTGTTCTTACTAGCTGCTAGTACTCTTCTATATTTTTCGATCTGAATTTGTTTTGGCACTGTTTCTTATCTTTCATTACATCCCAAAAACCTTGGGCAAGCCTTATTTCTCACTCTGGAATTACTCTACTGAATGAAACAGTGAGGATAATATCGGGCGTCCTAAGACGTAACCCAATACCTCGGCTTCTCACCATAAACGATTATTTCCCCTCTACATCTGAGATACCATCAAACAGCAGTTCATGCAGATGTGGGCGAAGTTGTTCCTTTTCTGGAACAGTTCCGGTTGTTCCTGCTCCGAAAAAAATACGATGTTCCACAATAAAAGTCAAAGGTTTAGGCAGTGGGAAATTAGAAAATATTACCGGACCATTTTTTAAAATTATTATTTCCTTTTCGTCACACCGACAGAGATAGGTCTTATGGAAACGATGGTATAGGAAAGGTCTAGGAGTCGGAAGGAAGCGGCCGTGGCCTTAATTAAGGTACAGCCCAAGCATTTGTCTGGTGTGACAATGGGAAACCACGGAAAACCATCTTCAGGACTGCCGACAATGGGTTTCGAACCCGCTATCTCCCGGATACAAGCTCACAGCTGCGCGCCCCTAACCGCACGGCCAACTTGCCCGGTTTAACGAACCTCATAAATGCTAATTCGAGAATTGTTTCCTCACTGTTAGTTTCATGCTTTACTTTTAATGTCTCTAGAAAACGCTGAAACATGATTTAATCACAACAAATTGGGTATTAATGAAACCTGAGAAATAAACACCTTAACTAAATTAAATTAATTTTTAGGTTTGAACTGTTGTTAAATGTTTTAATTTTCAGGTATTCTATAAATTTTATTTAATCATTAGTTTCTACAGACAGAAGAACCTCTAACAGTTATAGTCAACTAAGGTTTTTATCTGGCAAAAGAAGTCAAGTACCTCATCATCATCATCATCTGTTTACAGTCCAGATTCGGTTTTTCCCTCGGACTTAGCGAGGGATCCCACCTCTACCGCCTCAAGGGTAGTGTCCTGGAGCTTCAGACTCTTAGTCGGGGGATACAACTGGGGAGTATGACCAGTACCTCGCCCAGGCGGCCTCACCTGCTATGCTGAACAGGGGCCTTGTGGAGGGATGGGGAGATTGGAAGGGATAGGCAAGGAAGAGGGAAGGAATCGGCCGTGGCCTTAAGTTAGGTACCATCCGGCATTCGCCTGGAGGAGAAGTGGGAAACCACGGAAAACCACTTCCAGGATGGCTGAGGTGGGAATCGAACCCACCTCTACTCAGTTGACCTCCCGAGGCTGAGTGGACCCCGTTCCAGCCCTGTACCACTTTTCAAATTTCGTGACAGAGCCAGGAACCGAACCCGGGCCTCCGGGGGTGGCAGCTAATCACGCTAACTACTACACCAAAGAGGCGGACAGAAGTCAGGTACCTACCAGTAAAATATGAAACATGTAGGCCTTGTTCAATAACATTTGGTATATTGATATTGCCATGTTTTATGTATCGGTATGCATAATAGTCTATTTCAAACACTTCTAATGAACAAATTGTAGTGGATAGCACACCACAAACAGCCGTAAATCGCGGTAAAAGAATACTTTGACGTTGCATGTGGTTTCACGCAGCGAGAATTCATGCGAACAAAGATTAAAAATCAGTGTCATGCATACTTACCCCGGATTCGCTGTCTGTCAAAATGCTGACTAAGGTGCCCGCCGTTGCGTCTTACAGTTTCATATTTCCCCTTCCCTTGATGCTCTAGTGCAGTCAATGACTAGTTTCAAAGAAGTTCGAAACCAGTGTAGAGAACTAGCACTCACGTTTGCCCGCAGTTGGAACAATCAGCCAACCAGCGGAACATGCGCGGTTCTTAAAACACCTAGACCAATCAAGACCGTTGGAGTCGCTCTTGGACCAATCCAGCTGAGTTCTGGCGATACGGAACACTGTTCTTTAGGAACAGGATTTTCCTAGACCAGGGATGGCGAACCTATGCCACGCGTGTCACCTGTGACACGCAAACACGATTTCGGTGGCACGCCACATGGAGTTTTTACATACATCTTTTACTACTGACTATACATATCTCGTGCATCGTATAGTAATATTGTTTTACGTGTAAGAAATAAATATAGAAAATCTGGCCGTTAATCAGTAAGTGAGTGAAATAGCCAGTAGCGGGTAATTATTCTTTGTGTATAACTGTTTATTGAATGTCGTTTGTATGCGGACCTCACAAACATGTTTTCGGTGCCGAAGAAAAACAACAAAAACTTAATAATGGTAGTCATCGGATTCTTCAAGAATAGTGGTCAAGGGAATTCGGAGTGATAGAAAGAAGCAATAAAGCTTTGTGTTCCCTGTGTTCGAAAACAGTTGTATGTAAAGTGCCATTTTGAGACGAATCATTCAAATGTTCGTTACATGCCAAATGAAGAAAGAAGAAAGCTCGTTTCACAAAAAGTCGAACAATACACAAAATAAACTAGTTGTTTTGTATCATCTTTCAGGCCAAGGAATAATATCAGTGCGGCTGTTTCCATCTGTCTCACTGCATAGTACAGCGTAGGAAACCGCTTTCTGCAGTGAGTTCTTGAAAGAGACTTTCTTTTTGACGTCCGACACATTATTTGAAGACTTTCCTAACAAACAACAAATAATTAAAGAAATGCCAGCCAGCAGAAATACTGTCAAGCGTAGAATAATAAGGATGAGTGAAGATGTTAAGGAGCAATTGAAAGCTGATTCGGATGTTTTCCAGATGTATACAGTATGCCTTGATGAAAGCATGTATGTGACCTTACAAGCAAAGATAGCTGTTTTTGTTTCCTTGTTGAAATGTGCTGAGGGAGGAATTACTTACAGGGAGCAGGAAGAATTCCCAGAACACACGGACCCTATTTGGCTGTGTGTTTGAATATTTCTCCGTGATTTTACAGCAGTATACAATGATATAAATAAGGAACTGCAAGGAAAGGGGTATAGGCCCTACTGCAGAGAGATTGTTTGAGATCATAAAATCATTCGTCAGGGATTTCGAAACAAAGACTTTCCTTTACTTAAAGTACAAATTGAATTGATGTCAAAATTTTCAGATTAATTAACTTTTGAAGACACCAAAAGTATTTGTAAGAAGTATGTGGACGTCTCACAAAATTCAAAACAAATAATTTCCAAGAGATTTCCCCGATTTTGACATTTGGAGAAAACAATACGTATTTTGGTGGTTTCTTTTTCGATATCATGATGTCACTTCGGCTTCTGAACTCCTTTTTATTGTTAATCACATGTGCTGTAAGTCTCATTTCGTCTGCATCTCTCTTGACCTGATCATGAGTGACGTTAAGGTCAATTTTTTATTGACCATTTAGAAATGGAGTTGATTGAATTTCAAGAAAACAGTGCATGGGTGAACACTGAACACAGTTGTAAAACTTGGTGAATCACTGGTGAAAATCGAGTGTGCTATTGATGATGAATAATCTCTCCAGAAACAAAAGAACTTTATACTTGAACAGTGAAACCGCCTCCCACAATCTTTTTCGGCCGTGAAGAAACTTGCTACAGCGCTACTTACTCTGTTTGGGTCATCGTACGCAGCTATATTTTACAATGAACTTTGTGAAGGCAACAGTTATAAACAGTCTTGTTTCAGACCTAAGTGCTTCTTGTGTGTTGCTGAAGACAACATGTTATGAACTTAACAAAAATGGCATGGCTTCAGATTCGGTAACAAGTTTCACTCTAAATGTGAGAACGATATTTCACTTAAAGTCCATTGGCAATATTAGTATTTTTATTGTTATATCCAATAATATTTAATGACAAAATGTGTTACAATATCAGCTTATTATTCTCAAAACTTACGTATTTAAAAATGTATTTTTGATAAATATGCAAAATACGACCACGGAACATGCAATCAAATGTATTTACAAATGTATTTACAAGATATAATAAATAAATAAATAAATAAATAAATAAATAAATAAATAAATAAATAAATAAATAAATAAATAAATAAATAAATAAATAAATAAATAAATAAATAAATAAATACGTTAATAACATATTATGGAGCATAATTGGGAATTAGGTAAGAGCCAGTCCTTAAAGTAAAATACCATGTAGCACGGTGAATAGTTGAGAATAATAAACCAGACTTAAAATGGCACACTGTTATACCTGGAGAAGGTTCGCCATCCCTGTCCTAGACCGATCTCGCTGGAGTGTAGACGACACGGAACACTGTTCTTTCGGAACAGGATGTTCTGGCACACTGTTTATTTAAAGATCAGTTCCGAGTCCGGAACAATTCCAAAATAACTGTTGTGTTATTTTTGCCCATCTCCAAGTTCATGAATAGGAGTAATGTAGTAACCTGAAGTTCCCACAACAGCTGTCCATCCAACAACTGTGTTGAGTGCACCAGCTTTTCGCCTCAAGAGAAGGAAGTCTTTCCGGATCATTAGCCAGCACGAGGGATTTATGGTCGATGATCCGTGGAAGACAACACGGAAGAGTATCCCAACGGCTTGACTTGAGTCACCCAAGGGAGCTTACTGCCGATTGAACCGTCTGAGGACTGGTTATACCAACACCTCCTAGATAATGAATTATCTAGGAGGTGTTGGTTATACCCGAACTGAGACAACACAGCACAGTCCCCAACTTGTGTCTAGATTTCCACAACAGACTGTGACTCACATTCAAGAATGCCCCAGGAGACAGTTTATAGGTTGCCAGAATTATGTGGTGGATGCCAAGCTAAGAACAGTGGAGTGGATCAAGTTGCTGGAAATCAAACTGTTCAGTTATAAATATGTAGGCCTATATTACTTGTACATTTTGTAAATATTTATCTGGCTATTACATTGTAAACGCCTGCCGTGCTCCTTACGATTAATAATTATAACCAGCCATTATCACTCTTCAAAAAGTGGAAACACATCGTTATGCGTGAAAAGCACTGTCTGAATTATCCTCCATAAATATTACCATTGCATAGGAAAGAAATGTCCGCATGTCTTGTCAGGGACGTACGCAGAAATTATTTTCATAGGGGAGGGGGGTATTAAATATTAAAATTTAAGGACTTCTATAAAAGAATGTTGGGTGCATCACTGTGAAATTCACTCAATTAAAACTTTCAAGATAACAGAATTGTTTAATTAAGACGCATTTGTATTCATGTTAATGATTGCAATGGCAGGCTTCCACTGGTTTTTTGGCCTTCTCATGGATTATATTTTCTACGGTCACATATTTTTCTTTGTGTATATTTAAAAGAGCTAACACATTCAATCTTTCCTGTGCAGTCATATTCTGAAAATTACCCTTTTAAATATTTCAGGGATGAAAACTAGCTTTCTGCTGTGGTAATGGTTACTAGTAAGACAGCGAACAGTGTCAGCACTCTGTGTACTATTGGGAAAATATCACTGTCACAAAATATTAAGAGCAGAATGAAGTTCAGGATGATTGCTTCTAGAAGAAAAACTTATGTATACTTTTAAACCTAAACCTACAACCTGTTTTCCAGTCAGTGACCGTGTCAGGGATGTAATGAATGAATCATATATAGGCTATTAGTACGATGGGGTCGCTACTCCCAAAGTGATTTTTATTAATGACTGATAGATGATATGATATGAGAATGGAAAGTGTTGCTGGAATGAAAGACGACAGGGAAAACTGGAGTACCCGGAGAAAAACCTGTCCCGCCTCCGCTTTGTCCAGCACAAATCTCACATGGAAGGACCGGGATTTGAACCACGGTATCCAGCAGTGAGAGGCCGACGCGCTGCCGTCTGAGCCACGGAGGCTTCTACTGTATGTATATATTTATTAATGGTAGCATCAACACATTGTTGGGAAATACGTAGTTCAAATTAAAACAATTATCTACCTAAAATCTTCATTTACATGGTTGCCACAATTATTTACAAGTTCTAAACTTCAAAATAACCCCACCTCCTCTTTGCGTACGCCCCTGGTATTGTCTCAACCTCTTGCCCACATTCCAGTTTTAACATAACTACTGTGGTTGGGTGTGAAAGTGTACTTGCTGGAATATCGAAGTAAACCACAATGACGTGATCGAAGATTCAAAGAAAGCTAAGTTCACTCACTCTATAGCATAAACACAGCCACTATTAGAATAAAAGTTAATCCTGATGTACTCATTATTTTCCTTCAAAGGACAGAAGGTGAGGCAGCGTTTCTGGCTGTTTAACGTAAGACAAACGCAGGTAGGCTTTTGGAGACCGTGTGGTATTATATATATATCCAGACTAATAGAAATAAAAGGTACATTCAATAAAAAAATGAACTGAAGAGTATTGAAAGTTAGGCTGGGTAGGAAGATAGGAAAAGAATCCAGATGGGGATGGAGAGGGAAAGTATAAAATGACGGAGTGAGGTTGGGGACAGACAGAACTCAATCCACAACTATATATTTTACTCAGCGCTTTAATTTGTGGCGGTACGCAACACCGGCATCATTTCCTAGAAAGAAAAGGAATGAATTGGATATTGTTCTGAATAAGCCTGTCCTATTTGTCCTATTAACTATTTCGTGTCTTCAGTTCGGAGTTAAAGAAAAAGAAAGAGATAATCTTGGTTTTGCTCTTTTTATGTCCGCCTCTGTGGTGTAGTGGTTAGTGTGATTAGATGCCACCCTCGGAGGTCCGGGTTCGATTCCCGGCTCTGCCACGAAATTTGAAAACTGGTACGAGGGCTGGAACGGGGTCCACTCAACCTCGGGAGGTCAACTGAGTAGAGGTGGGTTCGATTCCCGCCTCAGCCATCCTGGAAGTGGTTTTGATGGTTTTGTATGGTTTCCCACTTCTACTCCAGGCAAATGCCAGAATGGTACCTAACTTAAGGCCACGGCCTCTTCCTTGTCTATCCCTTCCAACCTGCCCATCCCCCAGCAAGGCCCCTGTTCAGCATAGCAAGCGAAGCCGCCTGGGCGAGGTATTGGTCATTCTCCCCAGTTGTATCCCCTGACCCAGACTCTGAAGCTCCAAGACACTGTCCTTGAGGCGGTAGAGGTGGGATCCCTCGCTGAGTCCGAGGGAAAATCCAAGCCTGAAGGGTAAACAGATAAAGAAGAAGAAAAAGAAAAAGAAGAAGGTTTTAGTTTTTCTTATCCTTCCACAGTTTTGGCTTCTAGAATACAATAGAGTAGGGGTTGGTTTTCTTACCCTTTAGGAACCAAACTATTCTCGTCAAGGACAATCCAACAGTATCTGTATTGCACCAAGTGCCGTTAATACCAATGTAGCAGCAACCAAGTAGTAAATAGTTAACCGTCATAGTTAATCTGGGGTTAATGTACCTTTAATTTAACTGCTTTCGTTGTTTTTAAATAAAATACTTGTTTTGCCCGCCTGTTGGCCGTGATCGTTAAGACGCTGAAGCCTAAACGGTCGGACACCGTGGTTAGCCGGTTCGAGTCCCGTTGGTCGAAAACTTTTCACCATCAGAATGTTGGCCGGCAGGGTAGGGGAGGTGATGGTATACAATCACTAGATTGCGTGCCAAAAGTCTGGATTAAATTCCAAACCTCCCCGCAGTGCTCATATGGAGTGAGGGCGTATGACGCTGTTGGGGTGATTCGTCCGTCGGATGGGGACGTTAAGCCTTGAGCAGACCCCTTGGTGCTATTCGACAAGACTAGGCTATGTGCCGGAACCGGGTTTCACCCTCTCCCTACTATCATATATCACGTCCACGAACCTGCTACGAAGGCGTAGCAGGGGGAGAGGTGATACTCCCACGTGGCGCGTCCCAGGTGGCGGATAGGGGGGTCCTAACCGGCTTGCCGGCGGACTTGAGGGAAATAAAATACCTCTCGCGGACCAAACACACTACCCCTGCGGGTGGGGGACGCACATGTAGATTACACCCGCGGTGCCCCCCTGCCTGTCGTATGAGTCGACAAAAAGGGGCGACCTAGGCGCGGACATGGATTGCGGTTTGGTATAATGTGTTGGACCTCCTGTGGATGGGAGGGGTCGAGTACATTCACAGGTAATCCCTGCCTGTCGTAGAAGGCGACTTAAAGGGTCATGTGGCCATGGTCCCCTCTTTATTTTTTATTATTTTTCCGAGGGTCAGATGTAGACCATTCGAAATTTTGATGTGCGTGTTGCTCGGCGATGGAGCTTCTATGTGTGCGTCTACGCTCGAAAGCCCGTGCCAGCAACCACCCAGGACGCGGCGGGTGGGAGTGTCATGTACCCGGGCAGTAGTATCTGCCTGACAACGCAGGTCCCCGCACAGCCGAATGCCAGAAGGACATATTCTTATTAATTATTTTTATTTATTTTTTTCTATATTTAGTGCTCTGTACACGCTATGGGGTACATGCTATTGCGGGTGACTGGAGGAAGGGAGTCTTAGTGCTCATTGCCTCAGTCATCCCGTATTAGGCATCGTCCAACATCGGACCCCGGGCAGTACCTGCTATGACCAGGTGGGTATTGCCTTGGCTGCTTGGTTCGGCTACAGAGACCCCTGATCGGAGTGGGTGGCATTCGGGGAGGATGCTATCGGGCATGGCTTCCAAACGAAGTCGGCTCTCTCAAGGTGGTCGCCCACCTAAGTCTTTAACTTTTGCTTCCCTGAGAGGTTCAACTCCCTGGGAACATGCGCAGCGTGAAGGAATGGGATCCAGCTTCCCTAGGTTTCTGGTCGCTACCAGAACCGATGGGCACGATTTTAAGCTGGTGAAGTCGATCCAGTTTAGTAGACACATCGAAGGCGTCTATGGCGAACTGGAGGAACTTAAGAAAATGCGCAACGGTAGTTTGCTTCTAAAGACTCGTACAGCACTGCAAGCTGATCAGTTGCTTAAGTGCGAGCACTTTGGCGACATCCCCGTCAAAGTGGAGGAGCATAAGTCCTTGAACCTGGTTCGCGGAGTCATCTTTCACCGCGACCTTATTTTGAACACTGACGACGAGTTGATGGAAGACATGAAGAACCGTGGCGTGACACACGTCCGGCGCATTACGCGCAATGTCAACGGTGAAGACGTTGCCACTGGTGCCTTCATTGTCTCTTTCAAGTTGTCAGTGTTACCAGAGGAAGTCAAGGTAACAACTTATCGTTGCGATGTGAGGCCGTACATCCCGCCTCCTATGCGATGCTATCAATGCCAGCGATTCGGACATATGGTATCTCGCTGTTCGAATCAGGCTGTATGTGGTACATGTGGACGAGTAGCTCACGGCGCGGAGGAGTGCACAACTCCATACAAGTGAACTAACTGCTCCGGTTTTCATTCTCCTCGGGATCGGAATTGTCCGACATACCTGAGTGAGAAGAAGATCCAGGAGATCAAGACCCTGGATGGTCTTTCCTACCAGGAAGCGCGCCGTAAGTTTAATTCTACGAATACACCTGCCCGTACACTCGACTATAGCTTGATAGCTCAGACTCTTCCAGGTTCGTCATTTACAACCTCGGCACCTGTCCAGACCGCTGCGCCCAAGGCGACTGTTGCTGCTCCCAGCAACGTCGCAAATAGTCAAAGCTCGAAGGGGGGGACCACCCCACCTTCGACCAAGCAGAAGTCTGTGCAGGCTGGCGGTTGCCAGCCGGCACAGCAAGGGGGGAAGACTAAGTCTCCCCCCCCCCTAGGAGGTCGACGAAAGTCGTGCCCCAGCCGGCGGAGGCGGCATCGTCGACCAGGGCTGGGAAACTATCTCCCAGCCCGTCTAAACTAGAACAGAAAAAGGGGAAGAAGAGCGCCCGTCCTGAGCGCTCTCGGACTTCCCCTGCGAAGGAGAAGTCATGCCCTCCATCTGGGGGATATGAGTCTGCGCCAGGAGGCACTCCTGCTCCCAAACCTGCGCGCTCTCCTCGTAGGGGACCCCCTCGCGCCCGAAAAGCGTCGAAGTTCTGGGCGGCACCCCTGCCATCTTTTGATGACGGGATGGATGTCGCGCTGTCCTCTACATCTACGGATGTAGAACTAGATAGTGTTTAGGCTTACGAGCATTTTGTCGCTCATAACCTAACACTCCTTTTATAGTCCACACTATGGCACTGTTACAGTGGAATTGTAACGGTTATGACAGGCATCTTGCTGAGTTACGTCGGCTTATTAGTGAGTACGCAGCGAGTATAGTCTGTATTCAGGAGACCAATTTCAGACCTGGTCATCACACGGTCTTGAGGAATTTCAAACTATACTCGACAGAACGATATTATGTTCACCGGGCTTCCGGAGGCGTTGTCTTTTTTTGTACGTTCTGATAGCTACAGCGAAGAGGTTCCATTAAGAACCCCTCTTGAGGATGTAGCTGTTCGCGTCTCGCTGCCTGTCAGCAACAGTGTGTAATGTTTATCTTCCACCAGGCCAGCATCTGAACATCAATGATGTCGCTGATTTTATAGATCAGCTTCCACCACCCTTCCTCTTATAGGGAGATTTTAACGCCCATCACCCCATATGGGGCTCTGAGACGCCTTGCTCCCGAGGAAGAGAGCTGGAAACACTTCTATCAGATTTGGATTTATGTATTTTGAACACAGGGGGACCAACTCACTTTAGTGTACGTTACGGCACATACTCTCGCATAGACGTTAGTCTATGCAGCCGAACGTTGGTTCCACTGTTTCGGTGGAATGCACACGATGATCTCTGTGACAGTGACCATTTTCCCATCATTCTTACTTTGTTGAAACATAAACCCGTCGAGGCTCCCCCTCGATGGATTCTTAAACATGCTGATTGGCCAAAGTACACATCACTAGCTGTCTTTAACGATGATGTCAGGCGGACCGTCGGCGAGGAAATAACTTACGTCACCCAAGTTATTCTTGCTGCTGCTGAGGAGTCCATTCCGTTTTTCTCGGGGACTCCTCGCCGAAAACTCGTTCCTTGGTGGAACGATGAAATAGCAGCAGCCATCAAAGAACGCCGTCGCGCTCATAAGCGCTACCGTAGACAGCCTACTGTGGCCAACTTGGTAACATTTAAGAAACTCCGCGCTAAGGCGCGAGTTCTTAATCGACAAAGTAAGAAGGCTTCATGGGAGAGATATGTGTCGTCTATGACGTCACATACTCCATCATCTCAAGTGTGGACGAAACTTCGACGAATTTCGGGTATTCAAGGATCCTCTGCTGTACCGGGAATTTCCATTGCAGGCAGTGTCGCCATTGATCCCCTCGCGATTGCTAACCATCTCGCTAGTCATTTCGCGGATGTCTCTGGCTCCGGGAATTACTATCCGGATTTCCTCCCTCTGAAGCGGGAGGCAGAACGTCATCACCTTAGTTTTGCCACCCAAGCTTCAGAGGACTACAACGTGCCCTTTACGGAGTGGGAACTCCACAGCGCCTTAGCGCTTTGCAAGGACACGTCTCCTGGACCGGACAACATCCATAACCAGATGTTGAAACACCTTAGTGATGATAGTTTATTATATCTCCTTCGTGTGTTCAACCGAATCTGGACAGAGGGTGATTTTCCGTCTCAGTGGCGAGAGGGCATAGTCATCCCTGTCCTCAAGCCTGACAAAGATCCTAAGTATGCAGGAAGTTACAGACCGATTTGTCTTACAAATTGCCTGTGTAAGCTATTTGAGAGGATGGTAAATCGCAGACTCGTGTGGTGTCTGGAGAAACAAGGGCTCTTGTCCGAGTACCAATGTGGATTTCGAGCCGCTCGATCCACCACAGACCACTTGGTACGCCTGGAGAGCTCTATCCAGGATGCGTTTCTCCGCCAACAGCACTTGGTAGCTGTCTTCTTTGACTTGGAGAAGGCCTACGACACCACCTGGTGATATGGCATCCTTTCAGTCCTGCATCAATGGAGATTCCGAGGTAACTTGCCGGTATTTATTGCGAATTTTTTGTCCCTCCGTCTATTCCGTGTCCGAGTAGGGAGGACATATTCGCAATACCACGTTCAAGAAAATGGAGTCCCACAGGGATCGGTTCTTAGTGTCACTCTGTTCGCGATTGCCATAAACGGTATTGTCGCTGCTGCTGGTCCAGCCGTAATACCGTCCCTATATGTGGATGATTTTGCTCTGCACTATGGCTCGTGCAGTATGGCAGTCGCAGAGCGACAGTTACAGCAAGCTATTAGGAGGGTAGAGCAGTGGACCTTAGAGCGTGGCTTTCGCTTTTTCACCACAAAGACCTGTGTTGTCCACTTTTGTCGCCAACGTTCTCTTCACCCTCCTCCTGAACTTTATTTAGGAAATGTAGCTATACCTGTAGTTGACACTTACCGATTCCTTGGGCTCCTTTTCGATAATAAATTATCGTGGGAGCCACATGTGCGGCAGTTGAAAGTGCAATGTGCTAAGAAGCTTAATATCCTGAAGTTTCTTAGCAGCACTTCTTGGGGGGCTGACCGCGCGGTGCTCCTACGATTCTATAGGGCACATATTTTATCTCCCCTAGACTACGGCAGTGCAGCATATGGCTCAGCAAGACCAAGCGTTCTTGCGAAGCTAAACAGCATTCACCACAGCGGGGTTCGGTTGGCGACGGGAGCCTTTCGTACAAGCCCCATAGCTAGCCTGCTCGCTGAGTCTGGTGTGCCGCCTTTACACCTGAGGCGACAGCAACTGCTTCTTACCTATGCTGCTAATTTGCGACAGATGCCACTACATCCAAGCTATTCTAGCGTTTTCAACAATGGCAACCGTTTGCTGTACGCCGCTCGTCCCCGAGCAACGCGGCCGGTTGGAATACGTTTAGATAGCAGTTACAGATTGTTTGACGTACCTTCGGTTCCTTGCCTTGTCAGACAACCAAGTGGGGTACCTCCGTGGGTAGTACGGCGACCTGAAATAATTCTGGACCTACACACTGGCCCGAAGGAGAACACGGACCCTTCGATTTATCGGAGGCTCTTCCTGTCCGTCGTTGGCCGCTATCCAGGCTCAGTCGTCGTCTACACGGATGGTTCAAGGACGGACACGAGGGTGGGCTGTGCGTTCGTTGTCGACAATGATAGGTTTCTTTTCGCTCTCCCGGAAACCTGTAGTGTGTACACAGCAGAGCTGTATGCTCTCTGTAGAGCTTTGCGGTACGCACTGTACAATGAACGCCGTCACTTTCTTGTGTGTACTGACTCCTTGAGTTCACTCCAGTCTATTGATACCTGTTTCCCTCGGCACCCTCTGGTGCAGCGGATCCAGGACCTGCTGGCCGGGTGTTCGGATGCCGGCACCAGAATTACTTTTCTGTGGCTCCCAAGCCACATGGGCATCGAGGGAAACGAGTTAGCAGATCGGGCTGCCAAGGAGGCAGTTACACTGCCCCCGTTGCCTTTCAAGGTTCCAGCAAGTGATATTCGCTCTCAGCTGAGACATATGGTTATGTCTCATTGGGAGATGGAGTGGCAGGCCATTCCACTTCCTAATAAGCTGAGAGCGATAAAAGGAACAACGAAGGTATGGAGGACTTCCCTTCGGGCTTCGCGAAGGGAAGCCGTGGTATTATGTCGTCTTCGGATCGGCCGCGGTATCATAACTCACTCGCATCTTTTGAAAGGAGAACCCCCTCCGGTGTGTACCTGCGGCGACCATCTTACCGTGGTACACATCCTTACGGAGTGTATGGACCTGGTCGATCTTCGCCGTAGTCTTAACCTTCCGGGTACCATCTCCCTTATCTTGCTAGATGACGAGCAGTCAGCAGACCTCGTCATCCGCTTTATGAGGGATAGTGGTCTGTTTTACCGTGTCTAGTGATGTCCTTTGTCTTCGTGTATTTGTTTCCATTGCGCTTTTAACCCATTGACTTCATTTTAGTTTGTGTTGCGTATTTTAATGTGTTATTTTAACGTCTAATGTAAATGAAGTATCTATATATGCACCACCAGGCAATGCCTTATCCCTTTTCTCTCTGTATTTTCTCTTATTTTATTAGAAATAAGGCATTGCGAATTAGATCCACTGCTGTTTTAATCTCATACTCATTTTTTCATCATATTTTTAACTCTGGTTAGTGGATACGTTTTAAAATTTTAAATATCATGTATCATGTCGTCCATCACGTTCCATTAGGGGCCGATGACCTTCGATGTTAGGCCCCTTAAAACAACAAGCATCATCATCATCATCATCATCATATATCACGTCATTCGTTTCATCTCATTAACTCCTCTGATGAGGTTGACATCAGGAACGGCA
Organism: Anabrus simplex; assembly: GCF_040414725.1. Lineage (NCBI taxonomy): Eukaryota > Metazoa > Arthropoda > Insecta > Orthoptera > Tettigoniidae > Anabrus > Anabrus simplex. Next base: position 632,937,233 of record NC_090265.1, on the reverse strand, counting down.
TCCGGTCATAAAAACCCGCCACGACAGACTCATTTCACCTCATACCCGGCCCCGTAGGGAAACGGGACAAGGGTTGGACCAACAAACAAACAAACAAACAAACAAACAAACAAACAAACAAACAAACAAACAAACAAACAAACAAACAGCAGACACACAGACAGACAGACAGACAGACAAAATACTTGTTTGTACTGCCGAGGTAAGCGAGTTCATAGTTATTTAGTAAGAGCAAGGGGTGCACGTGGTCCACAAGTTGGAGACGTGAAATAAACAAAATAACTAATTATTTTGTACCGGTGCGCAATAAAAGCAAGCATGGCAATTCTTTTGAAGTTATCTCCTGAACCTGCGAACAGTGAATCAAGTGAATGTGAAGAAAACATCACAAGTACCGATAGATTTGTCCCAGTTCAAGAGGGAAACAATTCCGACAGTGTTGGACATTAACTCAGAAAAATATTTCTTCCAGAGAAACGGCTGGCTTTACACGGAAAATGCTAGGTTGTAAGTTGTGCCTAGGTTTTACAAGTTTAGGACTAGAACGTTTATGCGGTTTGGCATTAATGTCAACTGCAAAGTCCTCTCTTCAGAAACTTCGCAAGCGGCCCGACTACAACTTCAACGTCCGGCTCCATGGCTAAATAGTTAGCGTGCTGGCCTTTGGTCATCGGGGTCCCGAGTTCGATTCTCGGTAAGGTCGGGAATTTTATGCATAATTGGTTAATTTTGCTGGCACGGGGGCTAGGTGTATGTGCCGTCTTCATCATCATTTCATCCTCATCACGACGCGCAGGTCGCCTACGGGAGTCAAATCCAAAGTTCTGGATCTGGCGAGCCGAACTTGTCCTCAGACACCCTCGCTACTAAAAGCCATACGCCATTTCATTTCATTTCATTTCATTTCATTTCATTTCAACTTCAATGACGACATCATCAAGGAATTTTCATACCAAATGAGAAGCCTCGACTTCACATAGGATAGATAATATAGATAAGATTTAAAAATGTAATTTAATATTTTGTGTATTACTAGGTTATGTGGTAGTCCAGATCTTCAGACAGTATACGCCATTGGCTGTAGTTCGCGGTTTGTGCACCTACAATCACGTATGCGGTTCTGAAAGTCAAAATACCTACAATATTGCATTGTCATAGTAGCGGGAATCCCCGATGTATTGTGAGCTTGGACTCTAAACTGTTACAGTTAAAAGCTCAATGAGACTCATGCGTGGCATGATTCACACTTCCACTGAAGTCAGCTGATAATGGTTTCATTGAGTTTCGTGCATACGGTAGTGACGAAGCCTCTCTTCAATTTCCTCGGTACAGGGGCTCCTCAGAAAGCGACCCGGTAAATGAACTAGAATTCGGCGGAATGTTGTAAAAATCGTAGCTAAAAAGCTACTATAAAACAGAAACTGCATTCTGATCAGAGGACTCTCAGTTCGATTCCCGGCTAGGTCACGGATTTTAACTACGTATGGTTAATTCCTCTGGCTCGGGGACTGAGTATTTGTATTCGCCACAGTGTGCATCTCTTCATCAACACACCACATAAATGCCCGGCTCCATGGCTAAATGGTTAGCGTGGCGGCCTTTGGTCCAGGCAGCTCCGGATTCGATTCCCGGTCGGTTCGGGGATTCTAAACTTCACTGGTTAATTCTGATGGCTCGGAGGCTGGGTCTCTCTCTCTCTCTCTCTCTCTCTCTCTCTCTCTCTCTCTCTGTGTGTGTGTGTGTGTGTGGCATCTTCATCATAAAAATTCATCATAGATCGAGCCCTATCCTCACAGACGCGCACATCGCTGGTACGGTGTGAACTCGAAAGACCTGCGCCAGGCCTCTCCGCAGGGAACAACCCATTATTATTATTATTATTATTATTATTATTATTATTATTATTATTATTATTATTATTATCATTAAAGACTGGTATGCCTTTCAGCGTTCAGTCTGCAAGCCTCTGTGAATTTACTAAACGTCCCCACAATCCTCTATTTGCAACTAGTGCTGTGGCCTCATTTAGTTCTATACCTCTTATCTTTAAATCGTTAGAAACTGAGTCTAACCATCGTCGTCTTGTTCTCCCTCTACTTCTCTTACCCTCCATAACAGAGTCCATTATTCTCCTAGGTAACCTATCCTCCTCCATTCGCCTCATGTGACCCCACTACCTAAGACGGTTTATGTGTACAACTTCATCCATCGAGTTCATTCCTAAATTAGCTTTTATCTCCTCATTCCGAGTACCCTCCTTCCATTGTTCCCACCTGCTTGTACCAGCAATCATTCTCGCTACTTTCATGTCTGTTACTTCTAACTTATGAATAAGATATCCTGAGTCCACCCAGCTTTTGCTCCCGTAAAGCAAAGTTGGTCTGAAAACAGACCGATGTAAAGATAGTTTCGTCTGGAAACTGACTTTCTTCTTACAGAATACTGTTGATCTCAACTGCGAGCTCACTGCATTAGCTTTACTATACCTTGATTCAATCTCATTTACTATATTACCATCCTGGGAGAACACACAACCTAAATACTTGAAATTATCGACCTGTTCTAGCTTTGTATCACCAATCTGACATTAAATTCTGTTGAATTTCTTACCTACTGACATCAGTTTAGTCTTCGAAAGGCTAATTATCATACCATACTCATTGCACCTATTTTCAAGTTGCAAGATATTAGACTGCAGACTTTCAGCACAATCTGCCATTAAGACCATGTAGTCAGGATAGGCTAGACTACTTAATACATTTCCACCTAACTGAATCCCTCCCTGTCATTTTATACCTTTCAGCAAATGATCAATGTAAACTACGAACAGCAGAGGTGAAAGATTACAGCCTTGTCTAACTCCTGTAAGTACCCTGAACCAAGAACTCGTTCTACCATCAATTCTCACTGAAGCCCAATTGTCAACATAAATGCCTTTGATTGATTTTAATTATCTACCTGTAATTCCATAGTCCCCCAGTATGGCGAACATCTTTTCCCTCGGTACCCTGCCATATGCTTTCTCTAGATCTACGAAACACAACTGCCTATTCCTCTCGTAGCATTTTTCAATTACCTGGCGCATACTGAAAATCTGATCCTGACAGCACCTCTGTGGTCTGAAACCACACTGATTTTCATCCAACTTCCTCTCAACGACTGATCGCACCCTCCGTTCCAAGATGCTAGTGAATACTTTGCCTGGTATACTAATCAATGAGATACCTCGATAGTTGTTGCAATCCTTCCTGTTCCCTTGCTTATAGATAGGTGCAATTACTGCTTTTGTCCAATCTGAAGGTACCTTACCAACATTCCACGCTACTACTCTATGAAGCCATTTCATCCCTGCCTTCCCACTATACTTCACCATCTCGGGTGTAATTTCATCTATTCCTGCTGCTTTATGAAAATGGAGTTTATTTACCATCCTTTCCACTTCCTCAAGAGTAATTTCATCATCATAATTTTCCTCCTCCCCATGAGTTTGGCTGTTCGCAACACCACCAGGGAGATCTCCTTTTACGTTGAGAAGATGTTCAAAATATTTCTCCACCTCTCCAGAGATTCCCTGGGATCTATTATGAGTTCACCTGAATTCGCAAAACACTGTTCATTTCCTTTTTCCCTCCCTTCCAAAGATTTTTTATTACTGTCCAGAAAGGTTTCCCTGCTGCTTGACCTAGCCTTTCCAGGTTATTACCAAAATCTTCCCACGACTTCTTTTTGGATTCAACAACTATTTGTTTCGCTCTGTTTCGTTGATCTACGTACAAATCCCTGTCTGCCTCGGCCCTTGTATGGAGCCATTTCTCATAAGCCTTCTTTTTACGTTTACAAGCTGCTCTCATTTCATCATTCCACCAAGATGTTCGCCTTTTCCCATCTTTAAACAGAGTTGTTCCTAGGTTATTTGCTTTACGTCGCACCGACACAGATAGGTCTTATGGCGACGATGGGATAGGAAAGGACTAGGAATTCGAAGGAAGCGGTCGTGGCCTTAATTAAGGTACAGCCCCAGTATTTGCCTTATGTGAAAATGGGAAACCACGGAAAACAATCTTCAGGGCTTCCGACAGTGGGGCTCGAACCCACTATCTCCCAATTACTGGATACTGGCCACACTTAAGCATTTGCAGCTATCGAGCTCGGTATTGTTCCTAGGCATTCCCTTGCTGTTTCTCCTACAGCATCCCTGTATGCCACCCATTCTCTTTCTCTATCCTGAACCTGCTTACTGCCCACTGTTCGAAACTTCTCACTGATGATATCCATGTACTTCTGTCTAATGTCCGTGTCCTGGAGATTTTCTACCCTTATTGGTTTGCAGACAGATTTTACTTTCTCTACCCTAGGCCTAGAGATCATCAAAAATCCCGGGAAAACTCGTAAATTCCTAACAGATTTTCTCAATTCAAAGTCAGTTAAGGTATAGTCTATTATGGATATGGTACCCCTAGCCTTATGCTTGAAGGATGTATTCGCAACTGCTAAGCCCATACTAGCACAGAAGTCCAGCAAACGCTTCCCATTCCCATTAGCATCCATATCTTCCCTACATTTACCAATTACCCTTTCGTATCCTACAATTCTATTTCCAACTCTCGCATTGAAATCGCCCATTAGCACTAATCTATCCTTGCGGTTGACTCTGACCACGATGTCACTGAATGCTTCATAAAACTTGTCAACTTCGTCCTCATCTGCACCCTCACATGGTGAATAGACTGAGACAATTCTCGTCCTAATTCCCCAACTGCCAAATCTACCCACATCATTCGCTCATTTACGTGCCTAACAGAAACTATGTTGCGTGCAATGGTATTCCTGATAAACAGCCCTACCCCAGACTCTGCCCTTCCCTTTTGTAACACCCGGCAAGTACACTTTATAATCTCCTATCTCTTCCTCGTTATCTCCCCTTACCCGAATATCACTTACTCCTAGTATATCCAGATGCATCCTTTTCGCTGACTCAGCCAGTTCTACCTTCTTTCTTCCATACGCCCCATTAATATTGATAGCTCTCCATCGAATTCCATTTCCTTCGCCTGTCAAATGGGAGTGGGACTACGTTACTCCCATAGGTCCGAGACTTGCTTAAAGTGTTCTGAGCTCGGTAAATTCATGAAGCAGGATGCTGCCCTACTTACACATAGTCCAAGTGAGGATCTCTCCTCTAACGGGTTATGGACCACCGGTGGATTGTATAGTCCTAGCCGCCTGAGCACAAGGAGGGCCATGACTCAGAATTTGTCCGAGATGTCCACTCCCATTCCATAGCAACTGGTATCCCGACTCTCAGGACCATTTACTAGGCCACTCAGCCGTTGCCCATGGTTCACGAACTAGGACGTGCCTGCAGTAACCCACATCATGAACCATTTATTATTATTATTATTATTATTATTATTATTATTATTATTATTATTATTATTATTATTATTATTATTATTATTATTATTATTATTATTATTATTATTATTATTATTTCCGGCTTGTGGCTAAATGGTTAGCGTGCTGGCCTTTGGCCACAGGGGTTCCGGGTTCGATTCCAGGCAGGGTCGGGAATTTAAACCATAATTGGTTAATTCCGCTGGCACAGGGGCTGGGTGTACTGTATGTGTCGTCTTCATCATTTCATCCTCATCAAGACGCGCAGGTCGTCTACGTGCATCAAATCTAAAGACCTGCACCTGGCGAGCCGAACTTGTCCTTGGGCACTCCCGGCACTAAAAGCCATTCGCTATTTCATTTCATTAGTATTATTATTATTATTATTGTAAATGAAATGAAATGTTGTATGGCTTTTAGTGCCGGGATATCCCAGGACGGGTTCGGCTCGCCAGGTGCAGGTCTTTCTATTTGACACCCGTAGGCGACCTGCGCGTCGTGATGAGGATGAAATGATGATGAAGACAACACATAGGCCCAGCCCCCGTGCCATTGGAATTAACCAATTAAGGTTAAAATCCCCGACCCGGCCGGGAATCGAACCCGGGACCCTCTGAACCGAAGGCCGGTACGCTGACCGTTCAGCCAACAAGTCGGACATTATTATTATTATTAATTATTATTATTATTATTATTATTATTATTATTATTATTATTATTATTATTATTATTATTATTATTATTATACCACAGAAATGGCCAAATCAATGGTGATTATATTTTTCCACATAGGGTGGCGTCAAGAAAGCATGTGGTCATAAAACTGGGCTAAACTCACTCAAAGTGCCGACTCCAAGAAATTGGGTAAATTACCGGGAAGAAAATAATGCTATTGATTTTACGTCCCACTAATTACATTTTTATAATTTTTGAGACGCCGTTGTGCCGAAATCTTGTCCCGCAGTAGTTCTTTTACGCGTTAGTAAAGCTACCAACACGAGGCTGACGTATTTGAGCACTTTCAAATATCACCAGAAAAGCGGTTGGAAGTGAACATTTCTTCGGAGTGGGACAGCTGTAAAATCAGTACCGAACTAGGATCGAACCTGTCAAGTTGCACTCAGAAAGCCAGCGCTCTACCATCTGAGGTACTCAACCCGGTGCGGAGAGAAGAAGCCATAACCATTAGAAGGATATTGGATGTCGTATGCTTCTAAAAGAATAATTTACTTGGGCCACCTTTCAATACTACATTAGAAATGAAAAATGAAAATCCACAGCCTGTTTCCAGTCATTCGACTGGGTCAGGAATTCAATGAATGAAGCCCCATGTTGCGGCGAGGATAGGAATTGTACCGGCTGCCGAAGCCTGTCGCACTCCTCTGGGGCAATGATTAATGCATGGCAGGTGAAATGAAATGATAATGGAGAGTGTTGCTTGAATGAAAGATGACGGGAAAACCGGAGTACCCGGAGAAAAACCTATCCCGCCTCCGCTTTGTCCAGCACAAATCTCACATGGAGTGACCGGGATTTGAACCACGGAACCCATCGGTGAGAGGCCGGCGCCCTGCCGGCTGAGTCACGGACGCTCCAGTACTACATTAGAATAAACATTTTGCATTGTGGATGCATAATGGAAAAGCAATTTCTTTTATTATACCAATACATGTTTCGACGCATATTGGGTCGTCCTCAGCTGCTTCACAGTCAGAATGATCAAAGACATTCCATGAAATTAGTAAAAACAAATACTACCTAAAATAGACGATGTGTTGTGGTGCTAAAATATAAAATAATCTCTTCTGATATGTCTTAATACTCGTCGTTCACACAGGGTTGGCGTCAAGAAAGCATGAGTCTCATTGGGCTTTTAACTGTAACAGTTTAGAGTCCAAGCTCACAATACATCGGGGATTCCCGCTACTATGACAGTACAATATTGTAGGTATTTTGACTTTCAGAACCGCATACGTGATTGTAGGTGCACAAACCGCAAACTACAGCCAGTGACGTATACTGTCTGAAGATCTGGGCTACCACATAACCTAGTAATACACAAAATATTAAATTACATTTTAAAAATCCTATCTATCTATCTATCTATCTACACTGACTGACAGAGCAAATGCAACACCAAGGAGGAGTGGTCAGAACTTTATGCCAATTGCAGGGTAGACTGACGTCACTGAGGTATGCTCATGATGTGAAATGCGCCGCTGTGCTGCGCACGTAGCGAACAATAAATGGGACACGGCGTTGGCGAATGGCCCTCTTCGTACCGTGATTTCTCAGCCGACAGTCATTGTAGAACGTGTTGTCGTGTGCCACAGGACACGTGTATAGCTAAGAATGCCAGGCCGCCGTCAACGGAGGCATTTCCAGCAGACAGACGACTTTACGAGGGGTATGGTGATCAGGCTGAGAAGGGCAGGTTGGTCGCTTCGTCAAATCGCAGTCGATACCCATAGGAATGTGTCCTCGGTGCAGCGCCTGTGGCGAAGATGGTTGGCGCAGGGACATGTGGCACGTGCGAGGGGTCCAGGCGCAGCCCGAGTGACGTCAGCACGCGAGGATCGGCGCTTCCGCCGCCAAGTGCTGGCAGCCCCGCACGCCACGTCAACCGCCATTCTTCAGCATGTGCAAGACACCCTGGCTGTTCCAATATCGACCAGAACAATTTCCCGTCGATTGATTGAAGGAGGCCTGCACTCCCGGCGTCCGCTCAGAAGACTACCATTGACTCCACAGCATAGACGTGCACGCCTGGCATGGTGCCGGGCTAGAGCGACTTGGATGAGGGAATGGTGGAACGTCGTGTTCTCCGATGAGTCACGCTTCTGTTCTGTCAGTGATAGTCACCGCAGACGAGTGTGACGTCGGCGTGGAGAAAGGTCAAATCCGGCAGTAACTGTGGAGCGCCCTACCGCTAGACAACGTGGCATCATGGTTTGGGGCGCTATTGCGTATAATTCCACGTCACCTCTAGTGCGTATTCAAGGCACGTTAAATGCCCACCGCTACGTGCAGCATGTGCTGTGGTCGGTGGCACTCCCGTACCTTCAGGGGCTGCCCAATGCTCTGTTTCAGCAGGATAATGCCCGCCCACACACTGCTCGCATCTCCCAACAGGCTCTACGAGGTGTACAGATGCTTCCGTGGCCAGCGTACTCTCCGGATCTCTCACCAATCGAACACGTGTGGGATCTCATTGGACGCCGTTTGCAAACTCTGCCCCAGCCTCGTACGGACGACCAACTGTGGCAAATGGTTGACAGAGAATGGAGAACCATCCCTCAGGACACCATCCGCACTCTTATTGACTCTGTACCTCGACGTGTTTCTGCGTGCATCGCCGCGCGCGGTGGTCCTACATCCTACTGAGTCGATGCCGTGCGCATTGTGTAACCTGCATATCGGTTTGAAATAAACATCAATTATTCGTCCGTGCCGTCTCTGTTTTTTTCCCAAACTTTCATCCCTTTCGAACCACTCCTTCTTGGTGTTGCATTTGCTCTGTCAGTCAGTGTATATGTGAAGTCCGTGTGTCTCGTTTGGGATGAAAATTCCTTGATGATATCGTCACTGAAGTTGTAGTCGGGCCGCTTGCGAAGCTTCTGAAGAAAGGAGTTTTCAGTTGACATTAATGCCAAACCGCAAAAACGTTCTTGTGTCTACGTTGTACGACAGTATGACTTTTTTTTATTCAGCGCAGAAAACGTTAATTCTACAGATTGCTGGTATTGTCAAATGTTACCAACTTTAGTACTTAAGGAATCACTTGGTTTAGTCTGTTTTCTTTTATATGGCGGTAAACTTTTCATGGACTGATTTTTTTAAAATTTGATTTACGTCGCACCGACACAGATATGTCTTATGGCGACGATGGGATGGGAAAGGCCTAGGAATGGGAAGGAAGCGGCCGTGGCCTTAATTAAGGTACAGCCCAAGCATTTGCCTGGTGTGAAAATGGGAAACCACGCAAAACCATCTTCAGGGCTGCCGACATTGGGGTTCGAACGCACTATCTCCCAATTACTGGATTTTGGCCGCACTTAAGCGACTGCAGCTATCGAGCTCGGTGGACTGATTTTGCGAGGAATAGAACAGGTAGTGAAATTTAACGATTCTTTTTACTTACTTGCTTAGCGGTACTTACTTAATCAGTTTACCCTCCAAGGTTGGTTTTTCCCTTGGACTACCGAGCTCGATAGCTGCAGTCACTTAAGTGCCGCCAGTATCCAGTATTCGGGAGATTGTGGGTTCGATCCCCACTGTCGGCAACCCTGAAGATGGTTTTCCATTTTCTCACCAGGCAAATGCTGGGGCTGTACCTTAATTAAGGCCACGGCCGCTTCCTTTCCACTCCTAGCCCTTTCCTGTCCCATCGTCGCCATAAGACCTATCTGTGTCGGTGCGACGTAAAGCCAATAACAAAAAATCTACCGCCTCAAGGGCAGTGTCCTGGAGCGTGAGATGGCCAGTACCTCGCCCAGGCGGTCTCACCTACTCTGCTCAACAGGGGCCTTGTGGTGGGATGGGAAGATTGGACGGGATAGACAAGGAGGCGGCCGTGGTCTTAAGTTAGGTATCATCTCGCCATTTGCCTGGAGGAGAAGTGGGAAACCATTCCCATGCTGGGACTGTATCTTAATTAAGGCCACGGCCGCCTCCTTCCCACTCCTAGCCCTTCCCATCCCATCGTCGCCGTAAGAACTATCTATGTCGGTGCGACGTAAAGCAAATTGTTAAAAAATTTGGACTTCACGTGGATTGGTATTCGACGACTGCAGAGAACACCAGTAGGTTTCCGCCACTTCATCAGGCCACATTTACTCGAGCAGGGCGTCTGGAATAGTGTCACACCCGGCGTTAACCAAAGAACCAAGATACTTAAACTGTTCTACTTTATTAAGATCTTGGCCATCTGAATGGTTACATCCTTCTGCGGACCGCACTCCATGTACTCGGTTTTCTTGGTATTCAGTCGAAGTCCATATGCTGTTAGTCATTCATTCCACTTCTGAACCTGCTCGTGAATCTGTTAACGCTCCTCAGCAGCCAGTAGAACATCGTCAGCATACAGGAATGACCATTGGGGTGATGACTGGATACAGGAGGTGACTGTGTCCATACACAATATGAAGTGAAGCGGTGATAAGGCCGATCTGTGGTAGACACCAATCCGAATGGCGAATGGTGGTGAAATTCCAGCAGGGCATCAGAAGATGCTGGTAGAGCTGGGCATAATCCTCAGGGAGACAGGGTGATATAAGTGCATGCCAAATCAGTTCATGAGGAAATGTGGTCAAAGACCTCTTACAGGTCCAGGGAAGGCAATGTTGTCTAGTTAAATTATATATGCGATTCGATGTAAGAATACCCATTCTGCTTCTGACCGTATACGAATTGCGGCATTGCTACAAGGGAGATGGCGACAAGTGAATGTCGTCGCTCGTGTTGGAGGGAGTCAGAGTGTTGTTTGCTGATCCCGAAAAACGTTGCTGGAGACAGAAACGGTTGCTGATTTATTGATAACGGATGGAAAGCCCACGCAAAACAACTTGTGGGGAAGATCGGTATTTCTTGCTTTTAGCACATCGTAAGCCCTTTGCTACCGCCATCTAGTCCCACCAAAAAATGAAATGTCGTATGGCTTTTAGTGCCGGGATATCCCAGGACAGGTTCGGCTCGCCAGGTGCAGGTCTTTCCATTTGACACCTTTAGGCAACCTGCGCGTCGTGATGAGGATGAAATGATGATGAAGACAACACATACACCCAGCCCCCGGGCCATTGGAATTAACCAATTAAGGTTAAAATCCCCGACCCGGCCGGGAATCGAACTCAGGACCCTCTGAACCGAAGGCCAGTACGCTGACCGTTCAGCCAACGATAGTCCCACCAAGATCTTCGTAGACATCACCGGAATGAAGGTATCAGATTAAACAGTGCGAAATCGGCGCATGACGAAGCACTGTTGTGAAGGAGGTCTGTGCCAAAAGCTCCTCGTAAACCGCACCACAGGTGAGGTAGGAAACAACTCATAGCCCATTGCATCAGAAACAGTGGAAGCGTACGCCCATTTATGATGAAGCTCGCACCCATTCATCAGGATCATTAGTGTCTGGAGACGATCTGGCGAGAGATGGAACGAGTCCTTCACTCAGCAGCTAGGGTGTTCTACCGTCATGGTTTGGGATGGGCTCATTTTTGGTCGACGTACGCTTCTAATTCCTATCCAGGATAACATGACTGTCGTAGTACACAGTGACAACATCCTGAAACCTGTAGTTACAGGATTTGCTGCCACTCTGGGCGATGACTTTACTCTAGTGGATGATAACCTTGTGGCTTTAAGCTACAGAGTGGTCAAATCTGTTTCTTGAGACATATGGCATGTGTGAACTGAAGAGAGTAATTGCCCACTTTCATCATCCTTCTTCTAACATTCAACAGTTGACTGAAGCTGATATCCAAGAGTAGGATTATCTGTCCTAAAACAAAGTGGATTCTTTGGTGCTGTGTATGTTTCATGTTCAAGCATGCCTCACGACCCGATGTGTCTACACACGTGATATACCACACATTGAACGATAATTTGGTGTTCAAAATCCCACAATACTAATTTTATGATTTTCTATTGCTTTTGGGTAGCTGACTGCATGTTGCTTTTCTTTGAATAAACCCTCCGTAATTTATAATATACGGGCTCAAGCACATAGTAAAATAGAAAGTACACTAAACCAGAATATGCAAAAAATGTTTGAGCACTGTATCATAATTTTCTGATAAATTAGTAGTCCTTAAATTTCCCTTGAACAGCATCAACGAAGTAAGCAAGGAATTTGGCCTTACGGAGTCATTCAGGAAACATAATTCATGGTATAGTTCTCTCAATTTCCTCGTTAACGACCGGTGACTCAAACGTTAAGCAGTACCAACCCCCCGACAGTAACCAGATTTATGAATCTACAGTCACCCGTGCTGTTGCCAATAACAGATAGCTCTTGACCAATACTACGCTTGCTTTGTCAGTGACAGTCCACGTGGAGTAGTTCAAAAGCGTGCCGATCCTGGAGCCGGCTCGCTTATCAGGTCTCCAGTGTTGCACAACTTCACACGCAGTTCTGTCCAGTCTCGCTGCTCAATCTCAGTGGCTATATGATTAAAAACGAATAGTTGACAACGCTGTGTATGGACGTGGGGAAGTTCTGGCGTTCCGCGGACAAGGAATGTAAACACACAAAACCGTCCTGCTAAACTACAAAAGCATGCCGGTCGTTAACGCGGAAGTTGCAAGAACAATAATCAGCAAACAGAAACTCAATAAAGCTGTCATCACCCTGGATGGACAAGGCGTCTCATGTTTCAAGTACCTAGGCTAGCAGAATAATGGGATTCGGATGTGGAAATCAAAACCAGGATCGGCAATGGAACAGATATGTTTCTGAAATAACATCCTATGTGAAACCGTGACCACCGGTTGTGAAGTCGGCGTATTGTGAAGTGTTATTTGGTGCTGCATTTCGGTGTCAAAGGATGGACACCAAAAGCTTCGTCAGTGAATCGATGGCATGCTTTTGAACTATCACTATATCGCAGAACGTTCAAGATCTCTTGAGAGACCATGTCACAAACAAGGAGGTACAGTAGAGCATCCATTATTGTCCGAAACAATTGGAGACTGGCGGTGTTCGGATAAATGATATTTCTGATAACCGATCAATTACCAAAAAATTGGTGTTAAACACAAAACTGTATATATTGTGCACCACTCGTCTTACGAATTACTTTACATAAAGTAATACATTAAAGTAGACCTACAGTTTAGGAAAATAAGTCCAAAACTTTATTTTGCTTCAAAGCTGAGACTCCGTTTTCTTGCCGCTAAATCTCGCAAACTTTTCAAAGACATCACGTTCTTCTTCTTGTTTTAACCACTTCATATCCTTATCAAGTTTTCTCAGTGGATGGCAAGCTTCCATCTTCACTGTCAAGAATAATGACAAATTTTGTAATCTCATCGCTGTTCTTTTTAATGCCCGATATTGTTGCGTTCCGACTCCATATTTCCTACCCAAGCTTGATCCATTAGCACTATTCTTCAACTGTTCTATTATTTTAAATTTATCGGAAACACTGAGAACAACGCGTTTACGTTTAGTTGCCATAGCAAACGGCACAACAATTACTAGCGCGCAAATTTGAATTTGCTGACTGCAACGCTTTCGGTTAACCGATATTTCAGTAGATCGGTATTCGTGGATATGACAATTAGCTTTTGGGGTTTTCCTGTATTAAGAAAACAAGGCGAAATTTCTTACTTTTCGCAGCCTCATCACTATTGATGGTTCACTCTAGGCTATATGCTATGTGTCATAATTTTATAACCTGCATACACCTACTACTGTATTATTCGTACTCCCTTTCACTCTCGTGTCTTCAACCTCGCTAGAGTACGTTCACTTTTCTGCACTGCTCTCTCCCGCCCGTGCTGGTGGTGGCGGCGGCGGTGATTTCAAGAGGAAGTACTAGTAGGCAATAAACCTCCATTTACACTAATCAGAAGGGAAAATGGAAGAAGTCTGACATTTCAAAGAATGAAGGCATCGGCAAAAGAAAGCCAAGAACCGCGAAGGACATGAAAATAAAATTCCCTAGGCCTCGTAAACTTAATACCGTCGGGGTCGGTAAAGAACAAGAGCCAACCAAGGTAGACCGGTTAGTACAGATTCAAGGGAAGAGCCTGACACAAGTAAGTGGAACCAATGCCAGACTCAGCTAGGTGAATCGTGGTCGCCATTCCAAGCCCTTGATCCTCTTTTCAGTCACCTCTTACGACAGGCAGGGGATACCGTGGGTGTATACTACCGCCTCTACCCACACGGGGTAAGAATATGAAGAAAAAGAAGCAGAAGATAAAACCGAACTGAGCCGGGTTCGAGCCCGCCGACTTGGACTCAGAATGCCAGTGCTCTAACGTCTGAGACAATCAGTCCGGAACTCTTAGTGAAAATATTTTTTTGCTAGTTGCTTTACGTCGCACCGACACAGATAGGTCTTATGGCGACGATGGGACAGGAAAGGGCTAGGAGTGGGAAGGAAGCGGCCGTGGCCTTTATTAAGGTACAGCCCCAGCATTTGCCTGGTGTGAAAATGGGAAACCACGGCAAACCATCTTCAGGGCTGCCGACAGTGGGGTTCGAACCCACTATCTCCCGAATACGGGATACTGATCGCACTTAAGCGACTGCAGCTATCGAGCTCGGTTTAGTGAAAATAAAGTCGTACTAACTCTTCCTTTACCTGAGCCGGACTCTGTGTGTTCGTGTCTTGACCCTTGCTTCAGACATGTCCTGTTGGTAATTGCATTGCCACTTTCAACACGTTCATCAAGACCAGGTAGTTACACAACTAAAAGATTCACCGGCTGAGGACGGTAAAGTGTTCTTCGCGATTTATTACCGGCAGTTCAATTACAAGAGAACCATAAAACTGTCAGTTTATTGTCTTCTTTTATCGACAGTTAGGAGTTGTAATTAAATACGTAGTCATACAGTAATTAGCACAGTAATTAGCAGGTGTCTGGCACAGTGGCACGCAACAATCATTTGTTGTTCCTCCTGAGGATTGACATTTAATAAGACTGCCTGGAAATCATTTTTCTCTATCCTGTTAGTCCACATTATTGGTCAAGTCTTCATCTTTTCTGACCCCGGTGGAATTTAATTTTATCATGATCTGGGAAGTCTCTTGTTTTCTTCACTTATCATAGTCGTTCCATCTCTTTATCCCGTCACCATAATCTTCCGTCTTCAATATTCAATAAGAGGACGCATAATCTTGACGTTAGTGTTACAGAAGCTGAATACATTTCTTCAAATTCTTCCTCACAAAATACGGACCTTATATTGGAATATTAGGGAAAAATCGCCTAGATATTAGACGCCTTAGAAAGAGTGATAATAATAATAATAATAATAATAATAATAATAATAATAATAATAATAATAATAATAATAATAATAATAATAATAATAATAATAATAATAATAATGGGGCCAGGAAGGGCATCCAGTCGTAAAACAGAGCCAGGTCCACATTTGTAACACAGATCGCTCCTACGATCTGCCCAGAGTGTAGGAAAAGTGATAGTAGTAGTAGTAGTAGTAGTAGTAGTAGTAGTAGTAGTAGAAGAAGAAGAAACTATTGCCTGGGATGTGCTTAGCTTGAGAGACAGATTACGGTAGACAACTCATTGTTTACCTTGGAAACAAATTACCTTCATAGTCCACATTGTAAAACTATAGACTAAGATTCAGTTCCGGTAATACGTGCAATCATTCCCTAGTTGTTCTTGAGGAAAGATTTTATTTACGGTTCTTTATATTATTTCAATTTTCCGTTAGTGACACTGGTCTAGTGGAATGTACATCCTTTATTAAGCCTTTGCGTTCGGACGTCAGTTACGTTGCGACATCATGATTTCATGTTTTTTTTCAATTTGCTTTACGTCGCACTGACACAGACAGGTCTTACAGCAACGATGGGAGAGGAAAGGCCTAGGGGTGGGAAGGAAGCGGCCGTAGCCTTAATTAAGGTACAGCCCCAGCATTTGCCTGGTGTGAAAATGGGAAACCACAGAAAACTATCTTCAGGGCTGTCGACGTGGGGTTCAAACCCACTATCTCCCGGATGCAAGCTTACAGCTGCTCGCCCAGTGACTCCTGTTGTGTTGGAATGTCTGTTATGTTCCGACATCACTGTGTCTCGTTGTGCTGGAATGCCTGTTATGTTGCGACATCACTGTGTCCTGTTGTGCTGGAATGCCTGTTATGTTGCGACATCACTGTGTCATGTTGTGCTGGAATGCCTGTTATGTTGCGACATCACTGTGTCCTGTTGTGCTGGAATGCCTGTTATGTTGCGACATCACTGTGTCCTGTTGTGCTGGAATGCCTGTTATGTTCCGACATCACTGTGTCCTGTTGTGCTGGAATGCCTGTTATGTTGCGACATCACTGTGACCTGTTGTACTGGAATGCCTGTTATGTTGCGACATCACTGTGTCCTATTGTGTTGGAATGTCTGGTATGTTCCGACATCACTGTGTCCTGTTGTGCTGGAATGCCTGTTATGTTGCGACATCACTGTGTCCTGTTGTGTTGGAATGTCTGTTATGTTCCGACATCACTGTGTCCTGTTGTGCTGGAATGCCTGTTATGTTGCGACATCACTGTGTCCTATTGTGTTGGAATGTCTGTTATGTTCCGACATCACTGTGTCCTGTTGTGCTGGAATGCCTGTTATGTTGCGACATCACTGTGTCCTGTTGTGTTGGAATGTCTGGTATGTTCCGACATCACTGTGTCCTGTTGTGCTGTAATGCCTGTTATGTTCCGACATCACTGTGTCCTATTGTGTTGGAATGTCTGTTATGTTCCGACATCACTGTGTCCTGTTGTGCTGGAATGCCTGTTATGTTCCGACATCACTGTGTCCTGTTGTGCTGGAATGCCTGTTATGTTGCGACATCACTGTGTCCTGTTGTGTTGGAATGTCTGTTATGTTCCGTCATCACTGTGTCCTGTTGTGCTGGAATGCCTGTTATGTTCCGACATCACTGTGTCCTGTTGTGTTGGAATGTCTGGTATGTTCCGACATCACTGTGTCCTATTGTGTTGGAATGTCTGTTATGTTCCGACATCACTGTGTCCTATTTTGTTGGAATGTCTGTTATGTTGCGACATCACTGTGTCCTGTTGTGTTGGAATGTCTGTTATGTTCCGACATCACTGTGTCCTGTTGTGCTGGAATGCCTGTTATGTTGCGACATCACTGTGTCCTATTGTGTTGGAATGTCTGGTATGTTCCGACATCACTGTGTCCTGTTGTGCTGGAATGCCGGTTATGTTCCGACATCACTGTGTCCTGTTGCGCTGGAATGCCTGTTATGTTGCGACATCACTGTGTCCTATTGTGTTGGAATATCTGTTATGTTGCGACATCACTGTGTCCTGTTGTGCTGGAATGCCTGTTATGTTGCGACATCACTGTGTCCTATTGTGCTGGAATGTCTGGTATGTTCCGACATCACTGTGTCCTGTTGTGCTGGAATGTCTGTTATGTTGCGACATCACTGTGTCCTATTGTGTTGGAATGTCTGTTATGTTCCAACATCACTGTGTCCTATTGTGTTGGAATGTCTGTTATGTTCCGACATCACTGTGTCCTGTTGTGCTGGAATGTCTGTTATGTTCCGACATCACTGTGTCCTGTTGTGCTGGAATGTCTGTTATGTTCCGACATCACTGTGTCCTGTTGTGTTGGAATGTCTGTTATGTTCCGACATCACTGTGTCCTATTGTGTTGGAATGCCTGTTATGTTGCGACATCACTGTGTCCTATTGTGCTGGAATGTCTGGTATGTTCCGACATCACTGTGTCCTGTTGTGCTGGAATGTCTGTTATGTTCCGACATCACTGTGTCCTGTTGTGTTGGAATGTCTGTTATGTTGCGACATCACTGTGTCCTATTGTGTTGGAATGTCTGTTATGTTCCAACATCACTGTGTCCTATTGTGTTGGAATGTCTGTTATGTTCCGACATCACTGTGTCCTGTTGTGCTGGAATGCCGGTTATGTTTCGACATCACTGTGTCCTGTTGTGTTGGAATGTCTGTTATGTTCCGACATCACTGTGTCCTGTTGTGCTGGAATGCCTGTTATGTTCCGACATCACTGTGTCCTATTGTGTTGGAATGTCTGTTACGTTCCGACATCACTGTGTCCTATTGTGTTCGAATGTCTGTTATGTTCCAACATCACTGTACCCTGTTGTGTTGGAATGCCGGTTATGTTCCGACATCACTGTGTCCTGTTGTGTTGGAATGTCTGTTATGTTCCGACATCACTGTGTCCTATTGTGTTGGAATGTCTGTTATGTTGCGACATCACTGTGTCCTGTTGTGTTGGAATGTCTGTTATGTTCCGACATCACTGTGTCCTGTTGTGCTGGAATGCCTGTTATGTTGCGACATCACTGTGTCCTGTTGTGTTGGAATGTCTGTTATGTTACGACATCACTGTGTCCTGTTGTGCTGGAATGCCGGTTATGTTTCGACATCACTGTGTCCTGTTGTGCTGGAATGCCTGTTATGTTGCGACATCACTGTGTCCTGTTGTGCTGGAATGCCGGTTATGTTCCGACATCACAGTGTCCTGTTGTGTTGGAATGCCGGTTATGTTCCGACATCACTGTGTCCTATTGTGTTGGAATGTCTGTTATGTTCCAACATCACTGTGTCCTTTTGTGCTGGAATGCCGGTTATGTTCCGACATCACTGTGTCCTGTTGTGCTGGAATGCCTGTAATGTTGCGACATCACTGTGTCCTGTTGTGCTGGAATGCCGGTTACGTTCCGACATCACTGTGTCCTGTTGTGCTGGAATGTCTGTTATGTTGCGACATCACTGTGTCCTGTTGTGCTGGAATGCCGGTTATGTTCCGACATCACTGTGTCCTGTTGTGCTGGAATGCCTGTTATGTTGCGACATCACTGTGTCCTATTCTGTTGGAATGTCTGTTATGTTCCAACATCACTGTGTCCTGTTGTGCTGGAATGCCGGTTATGTTCCGACATCACTGTGTCCTGTTGTGCTGGAATGCCTGTTATGTTGCGACATCACTGTGTCCTGTTGTGCTGGAATGCCTGTTATGTTCCGACATCACTGTGTCCTGTTGTGCTGGAATGCCGGTTATGTTCCGACATCACTGTGTCCTGTTGTGCTGGAATGCCGGTTATGTTCCGACATCACTGTGTCCTGTTGTGCTGGAATGCCTGTTATGTTCCGACATCACTGTGTCCTGTTGTGCTGGAATGCCGGTTATGTTCCGACATCACTGTGTCCTGTTGTGCTGGAATGCCGGTTATGTTCCGACATCACTGTGTCCTGTTGTGCTGGAATGCCGGTTATGTTCCGACATCACTCTGTCCTGTTGTGCTGGAATGCCGGTTATGTTCCAACATCACTGTGTCCTGTTGTGCTGGAATGCCTGTTATGTTCCGACATCACTGTGTCCTGTTGTGTTGGAATGCCTGTTATGTTCCGACACCACTGTGTCCTGTTGTGTTGGAATGTCTGTTATGTTCCGACATCACTGTGTCCTATTGTGTTGGAATGTCTGTTATGTTGCGACATCACTGTGTCCTGTTGTGTTGGAATGCCTGTTATGTTCCGACATCACTGTCCTATTGTGTTGGAATGTCTGTTATGTTGCGACATCACTGTACCCTGTTGTGCTGGAATGCCTGTTATGTTCCGACATCACTGTGTCCTATTGTGTTGGAATGTCTGGTATGTTCCGACATCACTGTACCCTGTTGTGCTGGAATGCCTCTTATGTTCCGACATCACTGTGTCCTATTGTGCTGGAATGCCTGTTATGTTCCGACATCACTGTACCCTGTTGTGCTGGAATGCCTGTTATGTTCCGACATCACTGTGTCCTATTGTGTTGGAATGTCTGTTATGTTCCGACATCACTGTGTCCTGTTGTGTTGGAATGCCTGTTATGTTCCGACATCACTGTACCCTGTTGTGCTGGAATGCCTGTTATGTTCCGACATCACTGTGTCCTATTGTGCTGGAATGCCGGTTATGTTCCGACATCACTGTGTCCTGTTGTGCTGGAATGCCTGTTATGTTCCGACATCACTGTGTCCTGTTGTGCTGGAATGCCTGTTATGTTCCGACACCACTTTGTCCTGTTGTGCTGGAATGCCTGTTATGTTCCGACATCACTGTGTCCTGTTGTGCTGGAATGCCTGTTATGTTCCGACATCACTGTGTCCTGTTGTGCTGGAATGCCTGTTATGTTCCGACATCACTGTACCCTGTTGTGCTGAAATGCCTGTTATGTTCCGACATCGCGAACTTCTGTTGTGATGTTATGTCATTTTCCTACATCACGATCATCTGTTGTGCTTGGTACGCCAGTTATGTTCCGACATCACGATCTCCTGTTGTGTTGGTATGTTAGTTATGTTCAAATACGACAGTCTCCTATTGTGCTAGTATGTCGGTTTTGTTCCGATATCACAATCTCGTATTGTAGTGGTATTGAACCCAACTGGTTCATGTCATTGGCATATAAATGTTGTAGTAGGACGAAAGTAATATCATATGAGGTAGAGCTTGTATGTGAAGCAGGATGTATGTCGTAATCCGACTTGCTAAAATCATATCTTCAACAGTGCACGTGTAAAGAAGCAGCGGATATTGCATCAGGAAGAGGGTAATGGAACTTTCCGCTCTAGAGAGAGAGAAACGAGAGATCAACATGCGATAGAAATACTAAATTAAGTTGGCAGAACTTTCAAATCAACGAATCACAAGAGAGCGCGCGAGGAAATAAATGAGGCAGCAGCAGGGACACCAATATGATGGCGTTGTGATATAAGCTTAAATCCAGAGGTAGTGATTATTAAAGACTAGCAAATGTACCCGTGCTTCGCTACGGTATTCTACATTGTATACGGATATCGACGTAAATACTGTGCGTGCAGCAAATGAGATTGTTTTAAAATTGCATGTCTCTTAGCCTTATCCGAGAAATAGCATGGGGAGGTCCACATACGTTGTTTCCAATGTAAAGTGAGGGTTGCGGAGTTGTGATGATAACGCCAGGCTCACTTGCCTACTGCCATTCACAATCGAGTTGGCAAGTTTACATTATAATTGCAGGCCCCAATGCCTACTGCGCGGTCACAATCGATTTGGGGAGTTTTAGTTACAATGGCAGACCCATTTCCTACTTTCAGACAGGTTACAGTTGAGGAGTTTTTATTATAATACCAGGCAACATCCCTACCACCAGTCAAAATTGAGTTGTGCAGTTATCATTATAATGACAGTCCCTTTTTACTGCTGCTAGCCAGCTTACTGCCAGTCACACGGAATTAGTGAGTTTCCATGAAAATAGCAGGCCACTATGCCTAATGCTAGTCAAATTTTAGATTGGAACATTTGTTTATAATGGCGGGCACCCTGGCCTAGAGCCAAACACAATAGAGTAGGGGACTTTCGAACAAAACTGCATGATCCCTTGCCTTCTGCAAGACAAATCGAAAAGTGAATTATTCATGAAAATGGTAGGCCTCCTTACTAATGCCAGTTACACAGGAGTTGGAGAAGGACCCCATTCCTACTGCCAGCAGTCAAAGTCGGTGTAGGGAGTACTGATTACAATAGCAGACACATCCTTTCTCGATCGCTACAAATCGACATCAATGAATATATACAGATGGACATACGAAAGTATATGAATGTCTACAATATTGCAGACCTTCATTTACAGATTAACTGCTGCTAAACGGTACGTCATATCGACAAAGGACTGTACCTTAAGGCGCAGTATTTAGCGATCTAAATGGCTGGTCCTATGATATTTTCTCGCATCTAATCTATTCATGGGTCAGATTGAATCAGAAACGTTGAATAGGTTGAAATTTGTGTAAGATTATCTTACATTGCATTACTTTTCGGATAATTATGTGACATAGCATTTGGCTCACATATGGGTACTGGGTGGGCCAATGTTCGTGTAGAGTTTGATCATACTATCTTTCCTGTAAGTGATTGAAATGATGCACATGAGAAGAAAAGGTTTAGAAATTAATTTCCATTAAGGCAGGTAGATTTCCATTAAGTTTGGTTGTGTGTATTTTGAGGGAGTGCAAAATCACGGTTTGGTTTCGTATAAACCCCCAATTAGTTCAGGGATTTAGAAACAATATTTGCCCTAAAACCTCCCCAAAGGATAGGTGGATTCTAAATATGAAGTTTGGTGGAAATATATCCAGTAGTTTTCAAGTTAGAGAAAGGCAAACAGACCAAACAAACAAACAAACTAACTAACAGACACCAAGGAAACCTACCCTTGGACAGATGGATGCTATATATAAAATTTGGTTCAAATATCTTGTTAGTTTTCAAGTTGTAAGAAGTACGCTTTACACACACCCGCTCTTGCGTTAAGTCCGCTGGGATTTGTACCGAAAACCGGTCCGTTAATGATATCTCCCTTACTAAATCCTGTTATCGAAATGAAGCACATGAGAAAAAAAGGTTTAAAAATTAATTTTCATTAAGGCAGGTTGATTTCCATTAAGTTCGGTTGTGTATACTTTGAGGGAGTGCAAAATCACGGTTTCGGTTTCGTAAATATCCCCACTCAGTTCAGGGATTTAGAAACGATATTTGCGCTAAAACCTACCCAAGGACAGGTGGATTCTAAATATGAAGTTTGGTGGAAATATATCCAGTAGTTTTCAAGTTATAGAAGGACAGACAAACAGACAAACAGACAAACAAACAGACAAACAGACACCAAAGCTAAAAATGATGCAGATGGTCATTATTACACCTGAAACGGATAACTGTACCGAAATTTCGCCAAAATAATCAATGTACAGACACACGGTCGTTACGATTTTATTTATATAGATGACGGATAAGCATGAGCACGTTGAAAAGTGCAGACATCCACTTCGAGATTCATATCTCCTAAACGGTTTATGATATTAAGAAACGGTTTGCGCCATCAGACGCCTCATTTATCGCTCTACATGTTTGTGTCTAAACCATTTCCTCGTATCTCCCATATTAAGGGGGTAATTGAGTTAAAATTTTGAATAGGGCGAAATTTGGGTGCATTTTTAACATTTTACATTACATTTTGCCTACTTATGTATAAGCTAGAATCATGAAATTTGGTACACATATGTCCCTTAATTGTGCCAATGTGCGCACACAACGTGATGATCCTATCATTGTTATAAGTGTGTCAAAGAATAAAATATACTTGTAAAAATCACCAAATTTACGAACAATCCAGAAATACGGCCAAATTTAACGTATAAGGGAGAGAGATACGACAAAATGTCACAGGACCAAAGTTGTAGATCACTCCGAGTTGAAGGGACGTTGTGCCATCCGTTTTGTGATACGACTTACCGTTTAGCCAAAAAATAGCTCAGAAGGAATGTCTGCACAGTCATTAAAATTGCCTCCATATTTCGATATCCTTGGGGGTAAAAAGTGAAAAATTTGAACATCTTGGAATTTTCCCGTCGGATAGGGTTCAAAAGCTATAATTTCACCAAATTTCAATTGTCTACCTCGTCTCGCAGGTTGTGCCGCCATCTTGATTTGGGGGATGGGGGATAAAAATGAGGAAATTCCCGAAAATTTTTAAGCCCACGAAACCTATAGGTTATCGTTTTGGATATACTATACGACTGTGTTCTTATACTGAGCCCAAAATTTGAGCCCCCCCAGCGTGCCCCCTTCAGGGAATTTTGAGAATTTCCGATTTTTCTAGGGATCCTGGGGTCATCAGTTTCCCTCGTACCAAGTTTCAAATTTCTGAGATTTCTGGAAGTGCCTCATTAATTCACGTCTTTTTTCATTTTTAAATATTTATATATACATCGCTCCAGCCCGACTTGCTTTTATATATATAGATGACGGATAAGCATGAGCACGTTGGAAAGTGCAGACTTCCACTTCGAGATTCATATCTCCTAAACGGTTTATGATATTACGAAACGGTTTGCGCCATCAGACGCCTCATTTATCGCTCTACATGTTTGTTTCTAAACCAGTTCCTCGTATCTCCCATATTAAGGGGTTAAATTGAGTTCAAATTTTGAATAGGGTGAAATTTGGGTGCATTTTTAACATTTTACATTACATTTTGCCTACTTATGTATAAGCTAGAATCATGAAATTTGGTACACATATGTCCCTTAATCGTGCCAATGTGCGCACACAACATGATGATCCTATCATTGTTATAAGTGTGTCAAAGAATAAAATATACTTGTAAAAATCACCAAATTTACGAACAATCCAGAAATACGGCCAAATTTAACGTATAAGGGAGAGAGATACGACAAAATGTCACAGGACCAAAGTTGTAGATCACTCCGAATTGAAGGGACGTTGTGCCATCCGTTTTGTGATACGACTTACCGTTTAGCCAAAAAATAGCTCAGAAGGAATGTCTGCACAGTCATTAAAATTGCCTCCATATTTCGATATCCTTGGGGGTAAAAAGTGAAAAATTTGAACATCTTGGAATTTTCCCGTCGGTTAGGGTTCAAAAGCTATAATTTCACCAAATTTCAATTGTCTACCTCGTCTCGCAGGTTGTGCCGCCATCTTGATTTGGGGGGATGGGGGATAAAAATGAGGAAATTCCCGAAAATTTTTAAGCCCACGAAACCTATAGGTTATCGTTTTGGATATACTATACGACTGTGTTCTTATACTGAGCCCAAAATTTGAGCCCCCCCAGCGTGCCCCCTTCAGGGAATTTTGAGAATTTCCGATTTTTCTAGGGATCCTGGGGTCATCAGTTTCCCTCGTACCAAGTTTCAAATTTCTGAGATTTCTGGAAGTGCCTCATTAATTCACGTCTTTTTTCATTTTTAAATATTTATATATACATCGCTCCAGCCCGACTTGCTTTTATATATATAGACTCGCTTTCGCTCGTTGGGGGCTGCGCCCCCAAACCCCCCATTCCTCTACATTATAAGTGGTCACACGGAAAATTACAGTGACGAACCTGTACTTCGTTACGAAAAACGGATTGCGCCACCAGACGGCCCATATATTCGCTTACATGTATGGTCCTCTAATATTTTCTCGTACCGTACATTCACGAGTTATAGAAAAGATAGCGTTAAACGTTTCGACGTGGTGAAAATTACATACGATTCTCACAAGATAAGTAATTATTTTCCTAACGTAACCGGGAGCTACAGTCTTGAAAGTTGGTAGGTTTATCGTATTTGAAACGCTCTATATTTCCGTTATTTGATGTTTAGTCGTATCTGCATCGTTTTCGCCGCAGATTGGTTTAGAACCTTGGATAAGGAATACAGTGTTTCCGTTTTACTTTCGTTTTTCCATTTTTACAGAGTGCTAGAATCATGCATTTTGCTCACGTGTCACCCTTGAAAGTTCCAGTGAGCCTGCTAAATTTCATGAACCTATCGGTCTTATAAGTGTGTAACACAGTAAAATTAACTACGGAAAATGTAAAAATTGACGTTAAATCTGAAAAATGCAGCTCTATCTAAGGCATAAGGGATCAGGATACGACTAAAATTCCCGGGTCAGAAGTTGTAGATCTCTTCATGATCGGATCCGAACGTCTTGTCCATTTGGTGGTAGAACTTACAGTTTAGCCACCAAAATCCTCGAAACGCTAGTTAGCACCATAATGAAAATTACTTCCAGATTTCGATATTTTCTGGAGATAGAATTTTTCTTATTTAATGTTTTGCCGTATCTCCAAGGGATTCACCATAGATTGCTTAGGAACCTTAAATTAGCCTGAAATTTTATTGGTGTTTCCATATATTCCCTCCATTTTCCTATACATTCAAGGCAGGTAGAATAATGAATGTCGGTCTGCATATGCCCAATAACCGTGCCAAGGACCGTGCTGAATTTAGTGCATCTATCTGTCTCATGAGTGTGTGAATCAGTAAATTAATTTTTGGAAATTTAACAAAATTTTCCAAAACCGGGAAAATGATGCTCAATCTGAGGTAGAAGGCGTCGAGATACGACAGAAAGTCATAGGACCAAAGTTGTATATCTACTCATTTTAGGACATGAAAGTGCAGTCCATTTATCGATAACTATTACGGTTTACCCACAAGAGATCTCGAAACAAAAGGATGCACCGTTTTTAAATTTGGCTTAATATTGCGAATTTTTAGTGGATTGAATATTAATGATATTAACTTATTGCAGTTTCTACGCCGGATATGGTTTAGGAGCTAGACATTTGCCAAATTTTAATTTTGTAAGGCGCTGCATCACGGTGTAGCCCTTTTGTTTGGGGGGGGGGGGTATTTTAAAAATTTATACTTTTAGGAATTTTTCCGCAGGATACACGCTAATAGCTATCACATTGCCAAGTTCAAAGTTCCTAGCCCATCTGAAAGGGTCTAACCCGAAATTTGAGTCCGGTAATTTGATTGAGCCGTGGGGGGTCTAAATATGAAAAATTTGAACTTTCCGAAATTTTTCCTTTGGTTACAGCCTAATAGGTATCAGAAAGGGTCTACGAAACTTGAGTCCGATAACTTGATTGTGTGGAAGGGTGTAGCACGAAAATTGAGTCCGGTATTTTAATCCGGTGTGGGGTGCTAAATGTGATAAATTTGAACATTTTGAAATATTTCCACGGGTTACAGAATAACATCTATCAGACTGCCGAATTCCAAGCTTCAAGTTCATCTGGAACGGAAGGGTCTAACCCGAAATTTGAGTCCGACATTTTGATTCGACGGGAGGCTAAATACGAAAATTTGAACATTTTGGAATCTTGCCTTGGGATGCAGCCTAATAGCTATCAGATTTCCGAATTTCAAGTTCCTAGCTCATCTGGAAGGCTCTAACAGGAAATTTTAGTCCGATATTTCGATGGGGAGGAAGGAGGGCTAAATACGAAAAATTTCAACGTTTCTGAATTTTTCCTTACGTTGCAGCCTAATAGCTATCAGACTGCCGAATTCCAATTTTCCAGCTCATCTGGAACGGAAGGGTCTAACCCGAAATTTGAGTCCGATATTTTGATTCGATGGAGGGCTAAATACGAAACATCTGAACGTTTTGGAATTTCGCCTTGGGTTGCAGCCTAATAGCTATCAGATTTCCGAATTTCAAGTTCCTAGCTCATCTGGAAGGGTCTAACACGCAATTTTAGTCCGACATTTTGATGGGGCGGAAGGGGGGCTAAATATGAAAATTGTCAACGTTTTTGAATTTTTCCTTGGGTTGTAGCCTAATAGCTATCAGACTGCCGAATTCCAAGTTTCCAGGTCATCTGGAACGGAAGGGTCTAACCCGAAATTTGAGTCCGATATTTTGATTCGATGGGGGCTAAATACGTAAAATTTGTACATTTTGGAATTTTGCCTTGGTTTACAGCCTAATAGCTATCAGATTTCCGAATTTCAAGTTCCTAGCTCATCTGGAAGGGTCTAACACGAAATTTTAGTCCGATATTTTGATGGGGCGAAAGGGGGGCTAAATATGAAAATTTTCAACGTTTTTGAATTTTTCCTTGGGTTGCAGCCTAATAGCTATCAGACTGCCGAATTCCAGATTTCCACCTTATCTGGAATGGAAGGGTCTAACCCGAAATTTGAGTCCGACATTTTGATTCGAAGGGGGGCTAAATACGAAAAATTATAACTTTTTGGAATTTTGCCTTAGGTTACAGCCTAATAGCTATCATACTTCCGTATTTCAAGTTCCTAGCTCATCTGGAAGGGTCTAACACGAAATTTTAGTCTGATATTTTGATGGCGCGGAAGGGGGGCTAAATATGAAAATTTTCAACGTTTTTGAATTTTCCCTTGGGTTGCAGCCTAATAGCTATCAGACTGCCGAATTCCAAATTTCCACCTTATCTGGAATGGAAGGGTCTAACCCGAAATCTGAATCCGACATTTTGATTCGAAGGGGGGCTAAATACGAAAAATTATAACTTTTTGGAATTTTGCCTTGGGTTACAGCCTAATAGCTATCATATTTCTGAATTTCAAGTTCCTAGCTCATCTGGAAGGGTCTAACACGAAATTTTAGTCCGATAATTTGATGGGGCGGAAGGGGGGCTAAATATGAAAAATTTCAACGTTTTCGAATTTTTCCTTGGGTTGCAGCCTAATAGCTATCAGACTGCCGAATTCCAAGTTTCTAGGTCATCTGGAACGGAAGGGTCTAACCCGGAATTTGAATCCGATATTTTGATTCGATGGGGGCTAAATACGTAAAATTTGTACATTTTGGAATTTTGCCTTGGGATATAGCCTAATAGCTATCAGATTTCCGAATTTCAAGTTCCTAGCTCATCTGGAAGGATCTAACACGAAATTTTAGTCCGATAATTTGATGGGGCGGAAGGGGGGCTAAATATGAAAATTTTCAACGTTTTTGAATTTTTCCTTGGGTTGCAGCCCAATAGCTATCAGACTGCCGAATTCCAAATTTCCACCTTATCTGGAACGGAAGGGTCTAACCCGAAATTTGAGTCCGACATTTTGATTCGAAGGGGAGCTAAATACGAAAAATTATAACTTCTTGGAATTTTTCCTTGGGTTACAGCCTAATAGGTATCATATTTCCGAATTTCAAGTTCCTAGCTCATCTGGAAGGGTCTAACACGAAATTTAAGTCCGATATTTTGATGGGGAGGAAGGGGGGCCAAATATGAAAAATTTCAACGTTTTTGAATTTTTCCTTGGGTTGCAGCCTAATAGCTATCAGACTGCTGAATTCCAAATTTCCATCTTATCTGGAACGAAACGGTCTAACCCGAAATTTGAGTCCGAAATTTTGATTCGGTGGGGGGATAAATATAAGAAATTTGAACTCTTTGGAATTTTGCTTTGGGTTGCAGCCTAATAGGTATCATATTTCCGAATTTCAAGTTCCTAGCTCATCTGGAAGGGTGTAACACTAAATTTTAGTCCGATAATTTGATTGGGCGGAAGGGGGGCTATATATACAAAATTTGAACTTTTTTGAATTTTTCCTTCGGTTGCACCCCAATAGCTATCAGACTGTAGAATATCAAGTTCCTAGCTCACTTCGAAGTGGGCAAACATTAATGTCAGTGAGTGAGTCAGTCAGTCAGTCAGTCAGTTAGCCTTCTGGCTTTATATATATAAGACTCGCTTTCGCTCGTTGGGGGCTGCGCCCCCAAACCCCCAATTCCTCTATATTTCAAGTGCTCACACGGAAAACTACTGTGACGAAAAGGTACTTCGTTACGAAGAACGAATTCGCCACCAGACGGCGCATATATTCGCGTACATATTTGGTCCTGTAATATTTTCTCGTACCGTATATTCACGATTTATAGACGAGGTAGCGTTAAACGTTCCGACGTGGTGAAAATTACGTACGATTCTCACAAGATAAGAAATTATTTTCCTAACGTAACGGGAAGCTATAATCTTGAAACTTGGAAGGTTTATTGTGGTTGAAACGCTCTATATTTCCGTTATTTGATGTTTTGTCGTATCTGTTCGAGTTGACCGTAGATTGGTTTAGAACCTTGGATTAGGAGGACAGGGTTTACGTATTACTTTCGTTTTTCCATGTTTACAGGGTGCTAGAATCATGCATTTGGTCACTTGTGGCCCACAAACGTTCCAATGAGCCTGCCAAATTTCATGATTCTATCGGTCTTATAAGTGTGTAAAACAGTAAATTAATTACGGAAACTGTAAAAAATTGACGTGTAATCTGAAAAATGGAGTTCTATCCAAGGCATAAGGGATCATGATACGACTAAAATTCCCGGGACCGAAGTTGTAGAACCCTTCATGATGGGATCCGAACGTCTTGTCCATTTGGCGGTACGACTTACAGTTTAGCCACCAAAATTATCGAAACGTTACTTAGCACCATACTGAAATTTGCTTCCAGATTTTGATAACTTCTGGAGATGAAAACGTTAAACAATTCAACTCCTTAGAATTTCTCCGTCGGTTGCAGGCCAAAGATGTAATTGCGGCAAATTTTAATTCTTTGGCGCACTGCAACATATCGTCCAAAATTTAGTTTAAGGCAAGGGAAGTAAAATTAACACAAAATCAACATATGGAACTTTTCCACAATACAGCCTATTTGCTATCATATTGTTAAATTTTAAGTTTCTAGCTCATGCCGAAGTGGGTAAACATTTATGCCAACCAGTGAGCCAAACAGTTTTATATATATAATATAGAGCCAGGCAATGTGCACGCTAAATAGTGGAGACTTTGGTTAGGAAATTTATTGCGGAAAAACGGTACGTCGTATCAAAGTATGGATTGCGCCATCAGACGACCCCTTTAGTCTTCTACATTACTGTCTTAGGCCCTTTCTAGTATCTTGCGTATTTATACCAAGGAAGGAGGTGAACATATCGATCCATGTCAAATTTCGACAGCTTTAAACAAGTTGAAAAAAGATTTTGCCAACTTAGCAGACACCTACACTCTTGAAACTTGGCACGCTGGACGACAATATAACGGCCTGCAATTTTGGTTGTTTGAAGTTTTGCAGTATCTCCATGGTCTTCACCATAAATTGATTACGGTACATGCATTATGCTGAAATTAAGGTAGTTTCTAGGTAAGTTTTTCCTTCAGTTTCCCATACATTCATAGCAGTAGAATAATCAAAGTCGGTCTACATATGGCCAATGGTCGTGTCAGGGAGCGTGCTGAATTTAGTGTCTATCTGTCTTATGAGTGTGTTAATCAGTAAAAAATGTATGGAAATTTAACAAAATTGATAAAAACCGGGGAATGAAGGTCAGTCTAAGGTAGAAGGGGTCGAGATACGACAAAAAGTCATACGACCAAAATTGTAGACATCTTAATTTTAGGACGCGAAAGTGCAATCAGTTCATTGATAGCAATTACCGTTCAGCCACAAAATAGCTCTAAACGAAAGTCTGCATCGTCATTAAATTTGGCTTCATATTTCGATTTTTCAGTGGGTTAATTATTCAAAATTTGAACTTGTTGCGATTTCTTCGTCGGTTACAGGCTTGGATCTAGAGCATTGCCAAATATTAATTTTGTAGGGCACTGCATCATGGCGTCCGCCATTTTGTTTGGGGGGAGGGGTGCAGAGGATTTTGATTGGGTGGTGGAGGGGAAAATATGAGAAAATGGAATGTTTTGGAATTTTTTTCTTGGCTTACAGCCCAATTTCTATCATATTGATTAATTTCAATTCCTGGATCATCTGGATGGGCCTAACACGAAATTTGAGTCTGATAATTACATTGGGCGGGGAGAGGGCTAAATATGAAAAATTTGAACTAAATTTGAATTTTTCCTTGGGTTGCAACCTAATAGCCATCACATCGCCGAATGTCAAGATCGTAAATCATCAGGAAGGCTCTAACAAAAAATTTGAGTTCGATATATTGATTGGTCGGGGGGGGGGATTAAATATGAAAAATTTTAACTTTTTGGCATTTTCCTTGGGTTTCAGCCTAATAGCTATCAGATTGCCGAATTCCAATATTCTAGAGCATCTGGAACGGAAGGTTCTAAACCGAAATTTGAGTCCCATATTTTGATTCGGTGGGGGGATAAATATGAAAAATTTGAACTTTTTGGAATTTTCCCTTGGGTTGCAGCCTAATTTATATCAGATTGCCAAATTTCAAGTTCGTAGCTCATCTGGAAGGGTCTAACGCGAAATTTCAGTCCGATAATTTGATTGGACGGAAAAGCGGCTAAATATGAAACATTTCAACTTTTAAGAATTTTTCCCAAGGTTGCAGCTTAATAGCTATCAGATTACCGAATTCCAAGCTTCTAGCTCATCCGGAACTGAAGGGTCTTACCCGAAATTTGAGTCCGATATTTCAATTCGGTGGGGGCTAAATATGAAAATTTTGAACTTTTTGGAATTCTTAATTGGGTTACAGCCAAATAGCTATCAGGCAGCCGAATTTCAAGTTCCTAGCTCATATGGAAGGGTCTAACACGAAATTTCAGTCCGATATTTTGATTGGGCGGAAGGGGGCTAAATATGAAAAATTTCAACTTTTCGGAATTTTTCCTTGGTTTGCAGCCTAATAGCTATTTGATTACCGAATTTCAAGTTCCTAGCTAATCTGCAAGGGTGTAACACCGAAATTTGAGTGATGCGGCGAAGGGGGGCTAACTACAAAAAATTTGAACTTTTTGGAATTTTCCCTTGGGACACACCCTAATAGCTATCAGATTGCCACATTTAAAGTTCCTAGCTCATCTGGAAGGGCCTAACATGAAATTTCACTCCGATATTTTGATTGGGCGGAAGGGGGGCTAAATATGAAAAATTTTCAACTTTTCGTAATTTTTCCTTGGGTTGCAGCCTAATAGCTATTTGATTGCCTAATTTCAAGTTCCTACCTAATCTGCAAGGGTGTAACACCGAAATTTGAGTGATTCGGCGAATGGGGGCTAAATACCAAAAAATTGAACTTTTTGGTATTTCCCCTTGGGACACACCCTAATAGCTATCAGATTGCCACATTTCAAGTTCCTAGCTCATCTGGAAGGGCCTAACATGAAATTTCACTCCGATATTTTGATTGGGCGGAAGGGGGGCTAAATATGAAAAATTTTCAACTTTTCGGAATTTTTCCTTGGGTTGCAGCCTAATAGCTATTTGATTGCCGAATTTCAAGTTCCTAGCAAATCTGCAAGGGTGTAACACCGAAATTTGAGTGATTCGGCGAAGGGGGGGCTAAATACCAAAAAATTGAACTTTTTGGTATTTCCCCTTGGGACACACCCTAATAGCTATCAGATTGCCACATTTCAAGTTCCTAGCTCATCTGGAAGGGCCTAACACGAAATTTCACTCCGATATTTTGATTGGGCAGAAGGGGGGCTAAATATGAAAAATTTCAACTTTTTGGAATTTTTCCTTGGGTTGCAGCCCAACAGCTATTTGATTGCCGAATTTCAAGTTCCTAGCTCATCTGCAAGGGTGTAACACAAAATTTCAGTGTTTCGGCGAAGGGGGGGCTAATTACAAAAAATTTGAACTTTTTGGAATTTCCCCATGGAACACACCCTAACAGCTATCAGATTGCCACATTTCAAGTTCCTAGCTCATCTGGCAGGGTCTAACATGAAATTTCAGTCCGATAATTTGATTGGGCGGAAGGGGGGGTAAATATGAAAAATTTCAACTTTTTGGAATTTTTCCTTGGGTTGCAGCCTAAAAGCTATCAGACTGCCGAATTTCAAGTTCCTAGCTCACCTGGAAGTGGGCAAACATTAATGTCAGTGAGTCAGTCAGTCAGTCAGTCAGTCAGTTAGCCTTGCGGCTTTATATATATATACTCGCTTTCGCTCGTTGGGGGCTGCGCCCCCAAACCCCCAATTCCTCTATATTTCAAGTGCTCACATGGAAAACTACTGTGACGAAAAGGTACTTCGTTACGAAGAACGGATTCGCCACCAGACGGCGCATATATTCGCGTACATATTTGGTCCTCTAATATTTTCTCGTACCGTATATTCACGATTTATAGACGAGGTAGCGTTAAACGTTCCGACGTGGTGAAAATTACGTACGATTCTCGCAAGATAAGAAATTATTTTCCTAACGTAACGGGGAGCTATAATCTTGAAACTTGGCAGGTTTATTGTGGTTGAAACGCTCTATATTTCCAACTTTTCCACAATACAGCCTATTTGCTATCATATTGTCAAATTTTAAGTTTCTAGCTCATGCCGAAGTGGGTAAACATTTATGCCAGCCAGTGAGCCAAACAGTTTTATATATATAACTCGCTTTCGCTCGTTGGGGGCTGCGCCCCCAAACCCCCAATTCCTCTATATTTCAAGTGCTCACATGGAAAACTACTGTGACGAAAAGGTACTTCGTTACGAAGAACGGATTCGCCACCAGACGGCGCATATATTCGCGTACATATTTGGTCCTCTAATATTTTCTCGTACCGTATATTCACGATTTATAGACGAGGTAGCGTTAAACGTTCCGACGTGGTGAAAATTACGTACGATTCTCGCAAGATAAGAAATTATTTTCCTAACGTAACGGGGAGCTATAATCTTGAAACTTGGCAGGTTTATTGTGGTTGAAACGCTCTATATTTCCAACTTTTCCACAATACAGCCTATTTGCTATCATATTGTCAAATTTTAAGTTTCTAGCTCATGCCGAAGTGGGTAAACATTTATGCCAGCCAGTGAGCCAAACAGTTTTATATATATAATATAGAGCCAGACAATGTGCACGCTAAATAGTGCAGACTTTGGTTAGGAAATTTATTGCGGAAAAACGGTACGTCGTATCAAAGTATGGATTGCGCCATCAGACGACCCCTTTAGTCTTCTACATTACTGTCTTAGGCCTTTTCTAGTATCTTGCGTATTTATACAAAGGAAAGAGGTGAACATATCGATCCATTCACAATTAAGTATTTATTTTCCACCTAGTCGATACAATGATTGCTTAAGGCAATTTTTAATGGTCAAAAGTGGTACATGTTTCGTATATTATCAACATCTTCAGCCACATAACACTGTTTAGATGAAAAATGTATAAAATTGACAAAGTAATGCTTTAGAGGAAGTGTCCTTAAAATTAACATAAGATTGACAAGATTAAAACAAACAAATAATATCGATCCATGTCAAATTTCGACCGCTTTAAGCAAGTTGAAAAAAGATTTTGCCAACTTAGCAGACACCTACATTGTTGAAACTTGGCACGCTGGACGACAATATAACGACCTACAATTTTGGTTGTTTGAGGTTTTGCCGTATCTCCATTGTCTTCACCATAAATTGATTACGGTACATACATTATGCTGAAATTAAGGTAGTGTTTCTTGGTAAGTTACTGTATTCCTTCAGTTTCCCATACATTCATAGCAGTAGAATAATCAAAGTCAGTCTACATATGGCCAATGGTCGTGTCAGGGAGCGTGCTGAATTTAGTGTCTATCTGTCTTATGAGTGTGTTAATCAGTAAAAAATGTATGGACATTTAACAAAATTGATAAAAACCGGGGAAATGAAGGTCAGTCCAAGGTAGAAGGGGCCGAGATACGACAAAAAGTCATACGACCAAAATTGTAGACATCTTAATTTTAGGACGCGAAAGTGCAATCAGTTCATTGATAGCAATTACCGTTCAGCCACAAAATAGCTCTAAACGAAAGTCTGCATCGTCATTAAATTTGGCTTCATATTTCGATTTTTCAGTGGGTTAATTATTCGAAATTTGAACTTGTTGCGATTTCTTCGTCGGTTACAGGCTTGGATCTAGAGCATTGCCAAATATTAATTTTGTAGGGCACTGCATCATTGCGTCCACCATTTTGTTTGGGGGGAGGGGTGCAGAGGATTTTGATTGGGTGGTGGAGGGGTAAATATGAGAAAATGGAATGTTTTGGAATTGTTTCTTGGCTTACAGCCCAATTTCTATCATATTGATTAATTTCAATTCCTGGATCATCTGGATGGGCCTAACACGAAATTTGAGTCTGATAATTTGATTGGGCGGGGAGGGGGCTAAATATGAAAAATTTGAACTAAATTTGAATTTTTCCTTGGGTTGCAACCTAATAGCCATCACATCGCCGAATCTCAAGATCGTAGATCATCTGGAAGGCTCTAACACGAAATTTGAGCCCGATATATTGATTGGGCGGGGGGATGAAATATGAAAAATTTTAACTTTTTGGCATTTTCCTTGGGTTTCAGCCTAATAGCTATCAGACTGCCGAATTCCAATATTCTAGCGCATCTGGAACGGAAGATTCTAAACCGAAATTTGAGTCCCATATTTTGATTCGGTGGGGGGATAAATATGAAAAATTTGAACTTTTTGGAATTTTCCCTTGAGTTGCAGCCTAATTTATATCACATTGCCAAATTTCAAGTCCCTAGCTCATCTGGAAGGGTCTAACGCGAAACTTTAGTCCGATAATTTGATTGGACGGAAAAGCGGCTAAATATGAAACATTTCAACTTTTTAGAATTTTTCCCACGGTTGCAGCTTAATAGCTATCAGATTACAGAATTTCAAGTTTCTAGCTCATCTGGAACTGAAGGGTCTTACCCGAAATTTGAGTCCGATATTTCGATTCGGTGGAGGCTAAATATGAAAATTTTGAACTTTTTGGAATTCTTCCTTGGGTTACAGCCAAATAGCTATCAGGCAGCCGAATTTCAAGTTCCTAGCTCATATGGAAGGGTCTAACACGAAATTTCAGTCCGATATTTTGATTGGGCGGAAGGGGGCTAAATATGAAAAATTTCAACTTTTCGGAATTTTTCCTTGGTTTGCAGCCTAATAACTGTCAGACTGCCGAATTTCAAGTTCCTAGCCAATCTGCAAGGGTGTAACACCGAAATTTGAGTGAATCTGCGCGGGGGGGGGCTAAATACAAAAAATTTGAACTTTTTGGAATTATCCCTTGTGACACTACCTAATAGCTATCAGAGTGCCACATTTCAAGTTCCTAGCTCATCTGGAAGGGCCCAACACGAAATTTCACTCCGATATTTTGATTGGGCGTAAGGGGGGCTAAATATGACAAATTTCAACTTTTTTGGAATTTTTCCTTGGGTTGCAGCCTAATAGCTATTTCATTGCCGAATTTCAAGTTCCTAGCTAATCTGCAAGGCTGTAACACCGAAATTTGAGTGATTCGGCGAAGGGGGGCTAAATACAAAAAATTTGAACTTTTTGGAATTTTCCCTTGGGACACACCCTAATAGCTATCAGATTGTCACATTTCAAGTTCCTAGCTCATCTGGAAGGGCCTAACACGAAATTTCACTCCGATATTTTCGTTGGGCGGAAGGGGGGCTAAATATGAAAAATTTCAACTTTTTGGAATTTTTCCTTGGGTTGAAGCCTAATAGCTATTCGACTGCCGAATTTGATGTTCCTAGCTCATCTGCAAGGGTGTAACACGAAATTTCAGTATTTCGGCGAAGGGGGGCTAAATACAAAAAAATTGTACTTTTTGGAATTTTCCCTTGGGACACACCCTAACAGCTATCAGATTGCCACATTTCAAGTTCCTAGCTCATGTGGAAGGCCCCAACACGAAATTTCACTCCGATATTTTGATGCGGCGGAAGGGGGGCTAAATATGAAAAATTTCAACTTTTTGGAATTTTTCCTTGGGTTGCAGCCTAATAGCTATTTGATTGCCGAATTTCAAGTTCCTAGCTAATCTGCAAAGGTGTAACACCGAAATTTGAGTGATTCGGCGAAAGGGGGGCTAAAAACAAAACATTTGAACTTTTTGGAATTTTCCCTTGGGACACACCCTAATAGCTATCAGATTGCCACATTTCAAGTTCCTAGCTCATCTGGAAGGGCCTAACACGAAATTTCACTCCGATATTTTGACTGGGCGGAAGGGGGGGTATATATGAAAAATTTCAACTTTTTGGAATTTTTTCCTGGGTTGCAGCCTAATAGCTATTCGATTGCCGAATTTCAAGTTCCTAGCTAATCTGCAAGGCTGTAACACCGAAATTTGAGTGATTCGGCGAAGGGGGGCTAAATACAAAAAAATTGAACTTTTTGGAATTTTCCCCTGGGACACACCCTAATAGCTATCAGATTGTCACATTTCAAGTTCCTAGCTCATCTGGAAGGGCCTAACACGAAATTTCACTCCGATATTTTGATTGGGCGGAAGGGGGGCTAAATATGAAAAATTTCAACTTTTTTGAATTTTTCCTAGGGTTGCAACCTAATAGCTATTCGACTGCCGAATTTCAAGTTCCTAGCTCATCTGCAAGGGTGTAACACGATATTTCAGGATTTCGGCGAAGGGGGGGCCTAAATACAAAAAATTGTACTTTTTGGAATTTTCCCTTGGGACACACCCTAACAGCTAACAGATTGCCACATTTCAAGTTCCTAGCTCATCTGGAAGGGTCTAACACGAAATTTTTTTGATTGGGCGGAAGGGGGGCTAAATATGAAAAATTTAAACTTTTTGCAATTTTTCCTTGGGTTGCAGCCTAAAAGCTATCAGACTGCCGAATTTCAAGTTCCTAGCTCACCTGGAAGTGGGCAAACATTAATGTCAGTGAGTCAGTCAGTCAGTCAGTCAGTCAGTTAGCCTTGCGGCTTTATATATATAAGACTCGCTTTCGCTCGTTGGGGGCTGCGCCCCCAAACCCCCCATTCCTGTACATTATAAGTGGTCACATGGAAAATTACAGTGACGAACCGGTACTTCGTTACGAAAAATGGATTGCGCCACCAGACGGCCCATATATTCGCTTACATGTATGGTCCTCTAATATTTTCTCGTACCGTACATTCACGAGTTATAGAAAAGATAGCGTTAAACGTTTCGACGTGGTGGAAATTACATACGATTCTCACAAGATTCGAAATTATTTTCCTAACGTAACGGGGAGCTACAGTCTTGAAAGTTGGTAGGTTTTTCGTATTTGAAACGCTCTATATTTCCGTTATTTGATGTTTAGTCATATCTGCATCGTTTTCGCCGCAGATTGGTTTAGAACCTTGGATTAGGAATACAGTGTTTCCGTTTTACTTTCGTTTTTCCATTTTTACAGGGTGCTAGAATCATGCATTTTGCTCACGTGTCACCCTCGAAAGTTCCAGTGAGCCTGCTAAATTTCATGAACCTATCGGTCTTATAAGTGTGTAACACAGTAAAATTAACTACGGAAAATGTAAAAATTGACGTTAAATCTGAAAAATGCAGCTCTATCTAAGGCATAAGGCATCATGATACGACTAAAATTCCCGGGTCAGAAGTTGTAGATCTCTTCATGATCGGATCCGAACGTCTTGTCCATTTGGTGGTAGAACTTACAGTTTAGCCACCAAAATCCTCGAAACGCTAGTTAGCACCATAATGAAAATTACTTCCAGATTTCGATATTTTCTGGAGATAGAATTTTACTTATTTAATGTTTTGCCGTATCTCCAAGCGATTCACCATAAATTGCTTAGGAACCTTAAATTAGCCATGAAATTTTATTGGTGTTTCCATATATTCCTTCCATTTTCCTATACATTCAAGGCAGCTAGAATAATGAATGTCGGTCTGCATATGCCCAATAACCGTGCCAAGGACCGTGTTGAATTTAGTGCATCTATCTGTCTCATGAGTGTGTGAATCAGAAAAATTAATTTTTGAAAATTTAACAAAATTTTCCAAAACCGAGAAAATGAAGCTGAATCTGAGGTAGAAGGGGTCGAGATACGACGGAAAGTCATAGGACCAAAGTTGTACATCTACTCATTTTAGGAAATGAAAGTGCAGTCCATTTACCGATAACTATTACGGTTTACCCAGAAGAGATCTCGAAACAAAAGGATGCAGCGTTTTTAAATTTGGCTTAATATTTCGAATTTTTAGTGGATTGAATATTAATTATATTAACTTATTGCAGTTTCTACGCCGGATATGGTTTAGGAGCTAGAAATTTGTCAAATTTTAATTTTGTAAGGCGCTGCATCACGGTGTAGCCATTTTGTTTGGGGGAGGGGGTAAATTTAAAAATTTATACTTTTAGGAATTTTTCCGCAGGATACACGCTAATAGCTATCACATTGCCAAATTCAAAGTTCCTAGCCCATCTGGAAGGGTCTAACCCGAAATTTGAGTCCGGTAATTTGATTGAGCCGTGGGGGTCTAAATATGAAAAATTTGAACTTTCCGAAATTTTTCCTTGGGTTACAGCCTAATAGGTATCAGAAAGGGTCTACGAAATTTGAGTCCGATAACTTGATTGGGCGGAAGGGTGTAGCACGAAATTTGAGTCCGGTATTTTATTACGGTGTGGGGGGCTAAATGTGATAAATTTGAACATTTTGAAATATTTCCACGGGTTATAGAATAACAGCTATCAGATTGCCGAATTCCAAGCTTCAAGTTCATCTGGAACGGAAGGGTCTAACCCGAAATTTGAGTCCGACATTTTGATTCGACGGGAGGCTAAATACGAAAATTTGAACATTTTGGAGTCTTGCCTTGGGTTGCAGCCAAATAGCTATCAGATTTCCGAATTTAAAGTTCCTAGCTCATCTGGAAGTGTCTAACAGGAAATTTTCGTCCGATATTTCGAAGGGGAGGAAGGATGGGCTAAATACGAAAAATTTCAACGTTTTTGAATTTTTCCTTAGGTTGCAGCCTAATAGGTAACAGACTGCCGAATTCCAATTTTCCAGCTCATCTGGAACGGAAGGGTCTAACCCGAAATCTGAGTCCGATATTTTGATTCGATGTGGGGCTAAATACGAAAAATCTGAACGTTTCGGAATTTCGCCTTGGGTTGCAGCCTAATAGCTATCAGATTTCCGAATTTCAAGTTCCTAGCTCATGTGGAAGGGTCTAACACGAAATTTTAGTCCGATATTTTGATGGGGCGGAAGGGGGGCTTGATATGAAAAATTTGAACGTTTTAGAATTTTTCCTTGGGTCGCAGCCTAATAGCTATCAGACTGCCGAATTCCAAATTTCCACCTTATCTGGAATGGAAGGGTCTAACCCGAAATTTGAGTCCGATATTTTGATTCGAAGGGGGGCTAAATACGAAACATTATAACTTTTTGGAATTTTGCCTTGGGTTACAGCCTAATAGCTACCATATTTCCGAATTTCAAGTTCCTAGCTTATCTGGAAGGGTCTAACACGAAATTTTAGTCTGATAAATTGATGGGGCGGAAGGGGGGCTAAATATGAAAATTTTCAACGTTTTTGAATTTTTCCTTGGGTTGCAGCCTAATAGCTATCAGACTGCCGAATTCCAAGTTTCCAGGTCATCTGTAA
Source organism: Anabrus simplex (assembly GCF_040414725.1). Classification (NCBI taxonomy): domain Eukaryota; kingdom Metazoa; phylum Arthropoda; class Insecta; order Orthoptera; family Tettigoniidae; genus Anabrus; species Anabrus simplex. Next base: position 632,896,425 of record NC_090265.1, on the reverse strand, counting down.
CGGAAGGGTCTAATCCGAAATTTGAGTCCGATATTTTGATTGGATGGGGGCTAAATACGAAAACTTTGTACATTTTAGAATTACGCCTTGGCTTACAGCCCAATAGCTATCAGATTTCCGAATTTCAAGTTCCTAGCTCATCTGGAAGGGTCTAACACGAAATTTTAGTCCGATAATTTGATGGGGCGGAAGGGGGGCTAAATATGAAAAATTTCAACGTTTTTGAATTTTTCCTTGGGTTGCAGCCTAATAGATATCAGACTGCCGAATTCCAAGTTTCCAGGTCATCTGGAACTGAAGAGTCTAACCCGAAATTTGAGTCCGATATTTTGATTCGATGGGGGCCAAATACGTAAAATTTGTACATTTTGGAATTTTGCCTTGGGTTACAGCCTAATAGCTATCAGATTTCCGAATTTCAAGTTCCTATCTCATCTGGAAGGGTCTAACACGAAATTTTAGTCTGATATTTTGATAGGGCGGAAGGGGGGTTAAATATGAAAAATGTCAACGTTTTTGAATTTTTCCTTGGGTTGCAGCCTAATAGCTATCAGACTGCCGAATTCCAAGTTACCAGGTCCTCTGTAACGGAAGGGTCTAATCCGAAATTTGAGTCCGATATTTTGATTGGATGGGAGCTAAATACGAAAAATGTGTACATTTTGGAATTTTGCCTTGGGTTACAGCCTAATAGCTATCAGATTTCCGAATTTCAGGTTCCTAGCTCCTGTGGAAAGGTCTAAGACGAAATTTGAGTCCGATAATTTGATTGGGCGGAAGGGGGGCAAATTTAGAAAAATTTGAACTTTTCGGAATTTTTCCTTGATTTGCAGCCTAATAGCTATTTGATTACTGAATTCCAAGTTTCTAGCTCATCTGCAACGGAAGGGTATAACCCGAAATTTGAGTCCGAAATTTTGATTCGGTGGGGGGCTAAATATAAGAAATTTGAACTCTTTGGAATTTTGCCTTGGGTTGCAGCCTAATAGCTATCCGACTGCCGAATTTCAAGTTCCTAGCTAATCTGGAAGGGTCTAACACTAAATTTGAGTCCGATAATTTGATTGGTCGGAAGGGGGGCTATATATATAAAATTTGAACTTTTTTGAATTTTTCCTTCGGTTGCACCCCAATAGCTGTCAGACTGTAGAATTTCAAGTTCCTAGCTCACTTCGAAGTGGGCAAACATTAATGTCAGTGAGTCAGTGAGTGAGTGAGTGAGTCAGTTAGCCTTGTGGCTTTATATATATAGGATAGCATAGATCCAGGCAATGTGCAGGCTACACAGTGCAGACTTCCATTTGAAAATTTATTGCGGGCAAAGGATAAGTCGTATCGAGATACGGATTGCGCCATCAGACGTGTCTTTTAGTCACCTACAGTACTGTCTGAGGCATTTTCTCGTATCTCGAATATTTATGCCACTGAAAGGGGTGAACGTTTCGATCCATATAAAATTTCGTCCGCTTAACACCAGCTGAAAAATAATTTCGCCAACTTAGCAGACAGCTAGAGTCTTGAAACCTGGCACACAGATCGACGATGAAACGATCTATAGTTTTGGTTATTTGAGGTTTTGCCGTATCTCAAATGGCTTCACCATAAATTGGTTAAGTATCATAAATTAGGCTGAAATTTCAATAGTGTTTCCGCATGTACCCTCCGATTTCCCATACTTTCATGGCAGCTAGAATAACGAAAGTCGGTGTACATATGGCCAATGCCGTTGCCAAGGAGCGTGCCGAATTTCGTTCATCTATCTATCATATGAGTGTGTGAATCAGAAAATAATTTATGGAACTTTAACAAAATTTTGCGAAACCGGGAAAATGAAGCTCAATCTAAGGTAGAAGGGGTCGAGATACGACAAAAAGTCATAAGACCAAAGTTGTAGATCTCTTAATTTTAGGAGCCGAAAGTGCAATCCGTTCATTGATAGCAATTACCGTTCGGCGACAAAATAGCTCGAAACGAAAGTCTGCACCGTCATTCAATTTGGCTTAATATTCCGAATTTTTTAATGGGTAAAATATTAAATATTTGAACTTGTTGCAATTTCTACGTCAGTTTCAGGGTAGGAGCTTGATTTTTGCCAAATTTCAATATTGTAGGGTACTGCATCATGGCGTCCGCCATTTTGTTTGGGGGGCGGGGGGCAAAAATTAAAAATTTGAATTTTTGGGATCTTTTCCGTAGCTTATACGCTAATAGCTGTAACTTTGCCAAATTTCACACTTCTACCACATCTGGAAGTGGCCAATCATTTATGTCAGTGAGTGAGTCAGCCGTACGGCTTTATATAATAGAGATAGCATAGATCCAGGCAATGTGCAGGCTACACAGTGCAGACTTCCATTTGAAAATTTATTGCGGGCAAAGGATAAGTCGTATCGAGATACGGATTGCGCCATCAGACGTGTCTTTTAGTCACCTACAGTACTGTCTGAGGCATTTTCTCGTATCTCGAATATTTATGCCACTGAAAGGGGTGAACGTTTCGATCCATATCAAATTTCGTCCGCTTAACACCAGCTGAAAAATAATTTCGCCAACTTTGCAGACAGCTAGAGTCTTGAATCTTGGCACACAGATCGACGATGAAACGATCTATAGTTTTGGTTATTTGAGGTTTTGCCGTATCTCAAATGGCTTCACCATAAATTGGTTAAGTATCATAAATTAGGCTGAAATTTCAATAGTGTTTCCGCATGTACCCTCCGATTTCCCATACTTTCATGGCAGCTAGAATAACGAAAGTCGGTGTACATATGGCCAATGCCGTAGCCAAGGAGCGTGCCGAATTTCGTTCATCTATCTATCATATGAGTGTGTGAATCAGAAAATAATTTATGGAACTTTAACAAAATTTTGCGAAACCGGGAAAATGAAGCTCAATCTAAGGTAGAAGGGGTCGAGATACGACAAAAAGTCATAAGACCAAAGTTGTAGATCTCTTAATTTTAGGAGCCGAAAGTGCAATCCGTTCATTGATAGCAATTACCGTTCGGCGACAAAATAGCTCGAAACGAAAGTCTGCACCGTCATTCAATTTGGCTTAATATTCCGAATTTTTTAATGGGTAAAATATTAAATATTTGAACTTGTTGCAATTTCTACGTCAGTTTCAGGGTAGGAGCTAGATTTTTGCCAAATTTCAATATTGTAGGGTACTGCATCATGGCGTCCGCCATTTTGTTTGGGGGGCGGGGGGCAAAAATTAAAAATTTGAATTTTTGGGATCTTTTCCGTAGCTTACACGCTAATAGCTGTAACTTTGCCAAATTTCACATTTCTACCACATCTGGAAGTGGCCAATCATTTATGTCAGTGAGTGAGTCAGCCGTACGGCTTTATATAATAGAGATAGCATAGATCCAGGCAATGTGCAGGCTACACAGTGCAGACTTCCATTTGAAAATTTATTGCGGGCAAAGGATAAGTCGTATCGAGATACGGATTGCGCCATCAGACGTGTCTTTTAGTCACCTACAGTACTGTCTGAGGCATTTTCTCGTATCTCGAATATTTATGCCACTGAAAGGGGTGAACGTTTCGATCCATATCAAATTTCGTCCGCTTAACACCAGCTGAAAAATAATTTCGCCAACTTAGCAGACAGCTAGAGTCTTGAATCTTGGCACACAGATCGACGATGAAACGATCTATAGTTTTGGTTATTTGAGGTTTTGCCGTATCTCAAATGGCCTCACCATAAATTGGTTAAGTATCATAAATTAGGCTGAAATTTCAATAGTGTTTCCGCATGTACCCTCCGATTTCCCATACTTTCATGGCAGCTAGAATAACGAAAGTCGGTGTACATATGGCCAATGCCGTAGCCAAGGAGCGTGCCGAATTTCGTTCATCTATCTATCATATGAGTGTGTGAATCAGAAAATAATTTATGGAACTTTAACAAAATTTTGCGAAACCGGGAAAATGAAGCTCAATCTAAGGTAGAAGGGGTCGAGATACGACAAAAAGTCATAAGACCAAAGTTGTAGATCTCTTAATTTTAGGAGCCGAAAGTGCAATCCGTTCATTGATAGCAATTACCGTTCGGCGACAAAATAGCTCGAAACGAAAGTCTGCACCGTCATTCAATTTGGCTTAATATTCCGAATTTTTTAATGGGTAAAATATTAAATATTTGAACTTGTTGCAATTTCTACGTCAGTTTCAGGGTAGGAGCTAGATTTTTGCCAAATTTCAATATTGTAGGGTACTGCATCATGGCGTCCGCCATTTTGTTTGGGGGGCGGGGGGCAAAAATTAAAAATTTGAATTTTTGGGATCTTTTCCGTAGCTTACACGCTAATAGCTGTAACTTTGCCAAATTTCACATTTCTACCACATCTGGAAGTGGCCAATCATTTATGTCAGTGAGTGAGTCAGCCGTACGGCTTTATATAATAGAGATGACGGATAAGCATGAGCACGTTGGAAAGTGCAGACTTCCACTTCGAGATTCATATCTCCTAAACGGTTTATGATATTACGAAACGGTTTGCGCCATCAGACGCCTCATTTATCGCTCTACATGTTTGTTTCTAAACCATTTCCTCGTATCTCCCATATTAAGGGGGTAAATTGAGTTCAAATTTTGAATAGGGTGAAATTTGGGTGCATTTTTAACATTTTACATTACATTTTGCCTACTTATGTATAAGCTAGAATCATGAAATTTGGTACACATATGTCCCTTAATCGTGCCAATGTGCGCACACAACATGATGATCCTATCATTGTTATAAGTGTGTCAAAGAATAAAATATACTTGTAAAAATCACCAAATTTACGAACAATCCAGAAATACGGCCAAATTTAACGTATAAGGGAGAGAGATACGACAAAATGTCACAGGACCAAAGTTGTAGATCACTCCGAATTGAAGGGACGTTGTGCCATCCGTTTTGTGATACGACTTACCGTTTAGCCAAAAAATAGCTCAGAAGGAATGTCTGCACAGTCATTAAAATTGCCTCCATATTTCGATATCCTTGGGGGTAAAAAGTGAAAAATTTGAACATCTTGGAATTTTCCCGTCGGTTAGGGTTCAAAAGCTATAATTTCACCAAATTTCAATTGTCTACCTCGTCTCGCAGGTTGTGCCGCCATCTTGATTTGGGGGGATGGGGGATAAAAATGAGGAAATTCCCGAAAATTTTTAAGCCCACGAAACCTATAGGTTATCGTTTTGGATATACTATACGACTGTGTTCTTATACTGAGCCCAAAATTTGAGCCCCCCCAGCGTGCCCCCTTCAGGGAATTTTGAGAATTTCCGATTTTTCTAGGGATCCTGGGGTCATCAGTTTCCCTCGTACCAAGTTTCAAATTTCTGAGATTTCTGGAAGTGCCTCATTAATTCACGTCTTTTTTCATTTTTAAATATTTATATATACATCGCTCCAGCCCGACTTGCTTTTATATATATAGATGACGGATAAGCATGAGCACGTTGGAAAGTGCAGACTTCCACTTCGAGATTCATATCTCCTAAACGGTTTATGATATTAAGAAACGGTTTGCGCCATCAGACGCCTCATTTATCGCTCTACATGTGTGTTTCTAAACCATTTCCTCGCATCTCCCATATTAAGGGGGTAAATTGAGTTAAAATTTTGAATAGGGCGAAATTTGGGTGCATTTTTAACATTTTACATTACATTTTGCCTACTTATGTATAAGCTAGAATCATGAAATTTGGTACACATATGTCCCTTAATCGTGCCAATGTGCGCACACAACGTGATGATCCTATCATTGTTATAAGTGTGTCAAAGAATAAAATATACTTGTAAAAATCACCAAATTTACGAACAATCCAGAAATACGGCCAAATTTAACGTATAAGGGAGAGAGATACGACAAAATGTCACAGGACCAAAGTTGTAGATCACTCCGAATTGAAGGGACGTTGTGCCATCCGTTTTGTGATACGACTTACCGTTTAGCCAAAAAATAGCTCAGAAGGAATGTCTGCACAGTCATTAAAATTGCCTCCATATTTCGATATCCTTGGGGGTAAAAAGTGAAAAATTTGAACATCTTGGAATTTTCCCGTCGGTTAGGGTTCAAAAGCTATAATTTCACCAAATTTCAATTGTCTACCTCGTCTCGCAGGTTGTGCCGCCATCTTGATTTGGGGGGATGGGGGATAAAAATGAGGAAATTCCCGAAAATTTTTAAGCCCACGAAACCTATAGGTTATCGTTTTGGATATACTATACGACTGTGTTCTTATACTGAGCCCAAAATTTGAGCCCCCCCAGCGTGCCCCCTTCAGGGAATTTTGAGAATTTCCGATTTTTCTAGGGATCCTGGGGTCATCAGTTTCCCTCGTACCAAGTTTCAAATTTCTGAGATTTCTGGAAGTGCCTCATTAATTCACGTCTTTTTTCATTTTTAAATATTTATATATACATCGCTCCAGCCCGACTTGCTTTTATATATATAGACAAATAAGACTTTCACGTATTTAAAAAAATGCAATTGAGACATCATGGCAAACCTTGTTAATTAGAAATGTAGCTACTGGGGATAGGATATGTCCGGAGACTTCGTTCCACGAGGCACGGGGACGGGAGGACTCCAAGCGGTGAAGAGTAGCACTCTACTCTTAACTTCGGGACTGAATGCTGCGGACGCGTATTGTGATCGTCGCTATAAAACGTGCAGACTGAGCATTTATCGATGTAAAGGACAATAACTTGTCTAATCTTGGACTTAATCCATAGGGATTTTCCCATAAGGGAATCAATTATATTAAATCGTCCCCGATTGAATTATTATGTGTAAAACGCCGATAGACTTGTTCATCGAGCAGCATTAAACCTAGTTATAGATGAAGTGCGGGCACGTTAAAGCTTGATTTACCATTGAATTCTTGCTGAAACAGGATATTAATCAGATTGTTTCGGAAACTGAACGCGATTGAGAAGAATATATTTTTGTGTTTGTAATTTGTATCATGTGCCTGCTGCCATTTCTTGATGGATACAGTACTTTTGTATCCATCTCTTGGCACAGGCCAGAGTAAAGTGTAGCTTTCACCGAAGTCCCAGTCTCGTCCATGGCTGTGACAATATGGAAGCTGCTGGGGTATGGGTGGTGCCGAGTAATGACATTCAGAGCACGACTAGTGCATCTGAGTGTTATGAAAGGGGTTGCTCATAGGGTCAGTCGTGCTGCAATAGCACTTTCTGACCCAGTGAGGAAAGCAATGGCAAACTACCTCACTCCTCGTCTTGCCTAGTACGCCTCATTTTGGTGCTGCCATTGGTTTTTGCGGTTTCCTTATAACTGCATAACCTTTGTTGGTGCTATTTGAGGATCCAACCAGCCTCTGGGCTGATGACCTAACAGACAGACAATTTGTATCATAATTCATTTGTATTTTTTGTATGCTCAGTGATTATCAAATATGTGCGGACACATGTGTACCAATTGTGCCGTATGTAAATTGTGACAAGAACATGGACCTCAAGAGGAGAATTGTTGCTGACGGTTATGTTTTCCTCATGATGGAGTGACCACCGCATCGATGGACCGACCCGATGGCTGAGGGGGTGCGTGGCTGAACTATGGAGCGAACCGGACTGAGATGAGTACATCTGATTTTATCTAACTTCACTATGCATGAGTCAGCGTGTTGTGTAAATTTGTAAATAATTACTTCTTGCATGTGATGGTTAAGTTTGCTTCATTTAAAATGTAGCGAGGGTCAGCTAGATTTAGGTAATTTGTTTTTGCAGTACTAATACCTTGGGGCTGTGTATGATCTGCGTGTGTTAATGATATTTTGATCCTTAGAATATATTCCTAAGCGTGTGTTGTGTTATATGATCTTCTGAAATGATCGAAGTGTGTGGTAATGATCTTCTGAAATAATGTCAGTGTGTGTTAATATTTGAATAAGGATATATGACATTTAGTACATTTAAGTAGTTCTTGAGGCATGATAGTATTAGTGGTATTTTGCATGATTATTTTCAATCTTCAATAGAAATTCATTGTGTTGTATACAAGGAATCAGTATACAGAAAACATAAATTTATTGATTCAACAAGTTTTTACACAATATGTACATAAATATAATTAACTTTTCTTGAAGCTGGATGAACTTGTACGCAATTAATGATGATATTACAGTAGACTGAGGGTCTGTTGAAATATATTTTATATACATGAGAGTCCTATATACACACGAATCTATCTTGTGGAGATAGTCTGTCACATAAGAGAGAGTTCAAGATAGTCGAAAACTGTCTGCATTGTAGAATTACTTGTGTAACTTGCAATGAAGTTCGTACTAACAGAATGCTAGTAATTGCCGTAGGATTGTCAGGAGCTGACATAAATGTTCACAATTAGTAGAATACTAAATGTCGGAGCATAGGTGAGGACTGACGGATGAGTATAATACTGACATCGGGGCTCGACTTGGTTACAGGAAGCATGAGGTGAGGCAGTGTCTAGAGGTGAGACCTCACAACCAGAATTCCGTCCACCTGTTCGATACACATGTTCAAGAGGGATAGCCTCCGTGTTCGACTTGCAGTGTAATCTGGCGTTGGACACTGGGGGAGTCCTAGGAAGGAGCGGAATGCAGCTTCTTTTATAGCGCTGGCTGACGTCACAAGCAAGCGCACTGCAGTAACCTCGTAGAGTCGAGAAAGATCCGGGCTGCGGTGTGTTGCGGAGCTATCAGGCGCAGAGCTGAGATTGCGAAGGACACACAACACATTTATATTTTGCTACGGATTTGAACCAGCGACCATCAGCAAACATTACATTGTATATTCAGAGTCTTTGCTCATCGATAAGTGATTTGTCTTTTGTCAGGTTAATGATATGTGCTGTGAGTTAATCCATATTTTCAATATTTCATTATTGTATTTATTCTTGAGCCTTGTTTGAGATAGGATATTTTAACACTCAAAACGTTAGTGAGAGGAAGACAACAAAGGATAATGTGGAACGGAATATGTCAAAGTTGATATGTGAATGTAAAGAGATTATGTGTTCTCGGTGAATAATAGTCGTGAATCCTCGTGAGGTGTGAAACAGTGGATATGATAATTGAAGGCGAGATAAATTGTGTATTCCGAAATGTAGATTGTAAGGAATATTTGTCACAAGCCCAGTGAAGGCTGGATTATTTGGAAGAGATTGAATGAGCTCGCCGAGAGCACGGAGATATTGTCAAGTGATGACAGATATATAGCCGAGGCGCGAAGGAAATATGTGTTTATGTTCCAAGTCCAGATTTCTCCACAGTACTGCGTTTCTCATGTGTTAAAGAATAAACCCCGTTGAAATAGGGTCATAAAAGTCTAGGTATGATGTAATTTATTATATAATTCTAATTGATCAGGTAGGCCACAGCACACAGATACTTAAATAGTTAACGTCATTTCAGTATCACTAGTTAATGGCAGGGATTTTTAGGTTACTCTAATGAGACGTCTTGATGAACGCCGCTTCGACTCTCGGCCAGGTCAAGGAATTTGGGACTTCCCGATGATGATCATTGCCGGATTTATTTTGTTGTTATATGTGAATTATGTTTATTGTGTATTTTGCCAACGTAAATTTTGATGTTTGGTTGTAGTAATTTTTGACTTGTGGATTCAGTTCCATGTGGTTGCTATGTTAGAGGCAGGGGTTTTATTCCCGCTGCAGTAGAGTCAGTGTAGATGTAAGTTTTGGGGGGATTTTGTGTTTTCTTATTACGTAGGGCCCTTCGCTACAGATTGTGTTTTATTTAGCGTGACTATAAATATAAAACAGCTGATTATGTATGTGTGGAGTTAGTATTTTTTATTTGAAATCAGATATTCTCACTTAGTAGTCGTATCCGATGTACTCGTCAGTCCGCGTTCGTTTCATGATAGTTGTTGTAGGTGGAATGTAGTAAGCCACAAGAGACGATGATTTCATAACAAAGATTAATGAATTAATGTACAGTGAATAAATGTAACTTAATGTTTTTAATGAAATTTCACTCAAATTAATTTATAAAGATAGGACAGGTCAACTACATCTTGGAAATAATGTTTACTAAATTTATAACGAAACCCAATAAGAGGTAATTGAATAACATTAATTAAATTGACGTCGGCAAAAACTTGTTGTAACGAAGTCGTAAATATGGATCTATCGAATAATGTAATGATGTTTCAACCATTAAATATGTATTTGTTTGTAGTTGGAGTTGACGAAAGAGTATTGTTTTTCTGTCAGTACCTCTATGAGTGGAATTGGATTAAATTTGAAAGAGACCGACTTGTTAAACTTAACAAATAAAGCACTGGTGCTTAATGGAATATAATATCAAATGGATGTAATAGATTTGTAACACTGATCAAGTGTAAGGGGTTTCAGTTAACCTAGTGAGAGTGAGTTATTATTTTTTTTGAAGTGTTATCATTTTTTTATTTTTCGCAAACGCTTTGCCAAAGTTTTTTTCAATAAATTTGTTTTGCAAAAAGGTTCTCCTTTATAATATTTTTATTTTTTCTCTCTTATCCTTCCTGCTTAGTAATTTAAGATCAGTTTATTTTATTTGAAGATATATAAGGGGATCACCCGTGTACGACCCTGGGATTACAGCCAGCGCCCAAATCATAGGCTGGAAAGGTAGAGTATTTTGGATATTTCCTACTTCACGATCTTCTGTCTTGCTGGTGTTAGGGATGTTTCGGCATCACGAACTTCTGTTGTGCTGTTATGTCATGTTCCGACATCACAATCTCTAGTTGAGGTTGCATGTCACGATCTTCTGTATGTGTCGTATGTCTGAACTCTTCTGACATATTTATGTACATCCTATGAATAGCGCGGGTAAACAACGCTCGTAAGAACTTAGGATCAATATCACATCTATGAAGCAGCAGTTCTTGGCCTTTGGAATAGAATAGAATAGAATATTCTGACAAGACGAGGAGCCATTGAATGTACAGGCACACTTCATTTAGCTGCACGCTCAGAAAATTACAATGAGCTGTGCTGACAATGAGTGTAGTAATAACAGACAGAAACATGTCGAACTGGGCTGTATCGGTGTAACGGCTGCAAGTACAGCATTTACGTGAAATAGGTACCACGTGTTGGATATTGTTTGAAATTTTTCCACCACAGGGGCAGCAGATGTCCTCAGCTGAAGCTCCTGTTGTTCGGAATTCGCTTCACGACTCTCAGCTATGTTAAGCTTGAGATGTTCGCGACAAGGAGTTTGTTGTTCGATATTAGTGATTTTAGACTTTTTGAATTTTGATAATATTCTCCATCCTCTCGAATGCGTTATAGATAATTTTGAAGCAATTTATTGTCAATTTTTCGCGATATTTTGGAAAATGACATCTTCGCACTTTTCGCGCCACTGTTTACTTTAATGCTATTCGATTATCCTTTTTGCCGTATACCTTTAGAAGTCACTGAAACGAATCAAACGGCACCTAAACGACGGCCTACAACGCCGGAGTCTTGAGCTACACTGTTAGCCGCGTCGTATGGCGATTTTCAACCGCAAGATAGCAGCACTACTGCATGACATACTGACGTCATACCGAGGTCGGACTCTTGTTACAAGGTACGTTAGTGCTTTCTGTTCACAATGATATACCGAACATTGTTTTCGCATGTGTTGTGTAGAAATCATTTCGATTTTTTAAAATTAACGTTTTTGTAACGTTCTCGTTATTTACGTTCCTACGCAATAAAAAAGAAAAAGAAGGGAAACGCCCTTCTTCCCCAAAAACATTTTCAGTGAAACTAGGTCTCTCTCCAAAGGTTTCATTTGAGAAGAGCAAAACAGAGAGTTAAAGTGAATCAGGAAAGTATAAAATATCTCTACAAATTCTGTATTTACAGCATTTATTCGTAAGCCTTTGTTTGTTTGTGTATTTGTTTGTTTGTTTGTTTATCCTCAGCCCGAAGGCAGGTTGGATCCCCAATAGCTTCACCATCAGCTGTCATATTAGATGTCTGCGCAAGCCGAGTTCTTAGGCCCGGCCAGATCTCAACCAAACCGGAGCCCGAAAATAGGTTATAGTTTATCATCCATTTGTCCAAAAGTTTCTATAGAATTTGTTTTAAACAAAATTATTTAGCATTTGGAGACGTGGGATTTATTTATTTAATTATTTATTTATTTCATTATTTATTTATTTGACCTATCCAAGGCTTTTGATAGGGTAGATCATGAGAGACTACTGACGAAACTGAGGGCTACTGGACTAGAAAAAAGAGAGTTTGAGTGGTTGGCTAAGTTTCTAGAAAACAGAACTCGTACTAAGCATTATCTCATCCTGTAAAAATTAAGAGGGGGATCCCACAGGGAAGTGTTATTGGACCTTTATATTTTCATATGAATATAAAGTATATGAGTAAATAACTGGAATAACAGATAAGGGTTTCTTTTGCAAATGATATTATGCTGTATAGAGTAGTAAATAAGTTACAGGTTTGTAAGCGACTGCAAAAAGACCTCGACACAAAACAAAGGTAGACGGGATGAAAAGCCAGGTTGTAAGTTTCACCTAGAGGAAAACTTGTGTTTGTATGCTGTTTTGTTGCTCATCCCCGAAATGGAACATCTTAATAAATAATGTTATTTGCTTTACGTTCCACTAACTACTTTCCTATGGTTTTCGTAGACGTCGAGGTGCCGGATTTAGTCCCCAAGGAGTTCTTTTACGTGCTAGTAAATCTACCGACAAGAGGCTGACGTATTTGAACACCTTCAAATACCACTGGTCTCAGCCAGGTTGGAACCTGCCAAGTTGCTGTCAGGAGCCCAGCACCTCAACCGTTTTAGCCACTCAGCCTGGCATGGAATATCTTCTAGTTTGAGCCCCTCAGAGAATGTTGGGAATGTTCCTATTTTCTAGAGATCTCTTGGTGGCATGAGGTTTTCTGTTTCCCAAGATTCAATAACTCATGTCTGTTCTCATTAGTATACCTACCTGAATACATCACTACACCTCAGAGATAGATAGATAGATAGATAGATAGATAGATAGATAGATAGATAGATAGATAGATAGACAGACAGAGACATTGGGCTAATCACATTAACGAGGTTGTAGATAAAGCTTGCAGATCTCTTCATATGGTTAGGTGGTGTAGTAGAGATGTAGAGGAAAGGGAGTATAAGTCACTGGTATAATAATAATTTCGTGTGACTATTTCTAGCCGGGTGCAGCCCTTGTAAGGCAGACCCTCCGATGAGGGTGGGCGACATCTGCCATGTGTAGGTAACTGCGTATTATTGTGGTGGCGGGTAGTGTTATGTGTGGTGTGTGAGTTGCAGGGATGTTGGGCGACAACACAAACACCCAGGTCCCGAGCCATCGGAATTAACTAATGAAGGTTAAAATCCTCGACCCGGCGGGGAATCGAACCCGGGACCCTCTGAACCGAAGGCCAGTACGCTGACCATTCAGCCAACGAGTCGGACAGTCACTGGTAAGACGTGGGGAAGGTCCAAAGGAAAGTAACACGATTTGTTCAGGACGATTTCCGACAAAATATTAGTGTTACGAAAATGTCGTAAACTTGGGAGAAAGGAGACAGCTGATCGACTAAACGGCATGTTCCGAGCTGTTAGTGGAGAGATGACGTGGAATGACATTAGAAGGCGAACAAGTCTGAGTGAATATGAAATTAAAGCTGGAATTCAAGAGGAAAATAATATTCGTTTATAGGAAGAGGAATTAGAAACTGGAATCATTTACCAAGGGAGATATTCCATACATTTCCAAGTTCATTGAAATTCGAAAGACCTGAACAATTGATAGGGATCTGCTATCTGGGTGACAGCCCTAAATGCAGATCAGTGGCGATAGACAGACAGATATATATATATATATATATATACATACAGTAGATATGTAGATTGATTTATGGATGATGTAGTCGTAGAAGAGTGGAACTTCCAGGAATACATTAAGTTAAGCTATGATTCAAAGAAATGAGGGGAGAGAGGGAGAGTGGCGAATGTAAAAATACAGTATATGGACCAAATAAGGAAAAAAAATGACGGTTGGTTATCATTGTCAAGTAGTGAGATTACCGAACTGAGGATGCTGAATAAGACGAACAAAGCCGATGTAACATCTGGTGTGATTTATAAGACAGAGACAGTAGTATAATAGGCGGGTTCTGCGGCCACCTCCACCTCAGGCTCCCAGAGGCCACCTCCACCTCCACCTCAGCCAGAGGCCTCCCAGAGGCCACCTCCACCTCCACCTCAGCCAGAGGCCTCCCAGATGCCTCCTCCACCTCCACCTCAGCCAGAGGCCTCCCAGAGGTCTCCTCCACCTCCCGCGGGAAATTTGAATTTGTAAACAAAGCCACGTGCTTTTTGACAGCTGTCATCGACAACAACGCATCGCTAACCTCAGTACTGCCATCTTGACGGGCCTAAACCTCAGTAGTGCCAACTTAACCTAACTAGCGCGAGGTAAACAAAGCCACGTGCTTTTTGACAGCCACGTGCTTTTTGACAGATTTGTAAACAAAGTCACGTGCTTTTTGACAGCTCTCATCAACAACAACGCATCGCAAACCTCAGTACTACCATCTTGACGGGCCTAAACCTTAGTGGTACCAACTTAACCTAACTAGCATGAGGTAAACAAAGCCACGTGTTTTTTTTGACAGCCACGTGCTTTTTGACAGATTTGTAAACAAAGCCACGTGCTTTTTGACAGCTCTCATCAACAACAACGCATCGCAAACCTCAGTACTACCATCTTGACGGGCCTAAACCTTAGTGGTACCAACTTAACCTAACTAGCATGAGGTAAACAAAGCCACGTGTTTTTTTGACAGCCACGTGCTTTTCGACAGATTTGTAAACAAAGCCACGTGCTTTTTGACAGCTGTCATCGACAACAACGCATCGCTAACCCCAGTACTGCCATCTTGACGGGCCTAAACCTCAGTAGTACCAACTTAACCTAACTAGCGCGAGATAAACAAAGCCATGTGCTTTTTGACAGCCACGTGCTTTTTTGACAGCTGTCATCCGCCATCTTTAAACTACAGAGCACCGTGCTGCCCTCTTTCGTCACCTGTCATCGGCAGTGCTGCCATCTTGACGGGCCTAAACCTTAGTGCTACCAACTTAACCTCACTAGCTCGAGATAAACAAATCCACGTGCTTTTTGACAGCTACGTGCTTTTTTGATAGCTGTCATCCGCCATCTTTAATCTATAGAGCACAGTGCTGCCCTCTTTAGCTACTTACCTTTGAAATGTGGTGGCGGATAATTTGAAAAATGCTTTTCGACAAGCAGCCATCTTTAATCCAGAGAGAACAGTGCTGCCCTCTATGTGGTGGCGGCAAATTGAAAAATTCCACATGCTCTTGTTTGAAAACAAACTCACGTGCTTTTTTGACAGCTGTCATCTGCCATCTTTAATCTATAGAGCACAGTGCTGCCCTCTTTAGTTTGAAATGTGGTGGTGGTAAATTCCACGTGCTCTTGTTTGGAAACAAAGCCACGTGCAGCTGTCATCCGCCATCTTTAATCAACAGAGCACTGTGCTACTATCATGCGGGCAATTTCATCACCTGTCATCCGCCATCTTTAATCCACAGAACACCGTGCTGCCCTCTTTATGGCTACTACCTTAAGCACGTAGTAGCGGACAATTTGAAAAGTTCTGTTAGCTATCATCCGCCATCTTTAATCAAGAGAGCAGCGTGCTGCCATCTTTAGCTAGATACCTTTGAAATGTGGTGGCGGCAAATTGAAAAATTCCACGTGCTCTTGTTTGGAAACAAACTCACGTGCTTTTTCGACAGCTACCATCCGCCATCTTTAATCAACAGAGCATAGTGCTGCCCTCTTTAGTTTGAAATGTGATGGCGGCAAATTCCACGTGCTCTTGTTTGGTAAACATAGCCATGTGCTTTTTTGACAGCTGTCATCCGCCATCTTTAATACAGAGAGCACCGTGCTGCCCTCTTTATCGTAGTAGATGTAAATTCGTCACCTGTCATCCGCGGTGCTGCCATCTTTCTACAGCAGCCCTCTCTCGACGCTAATTGCATAAGATGGTGGCTATACATGACTCCTTAAGGGTGCTTACGCAAGATGGCTGCTATACACAGGTTCTTATGAGACGCCCTTGGGATGCTTGCGCAAGATGACAGTTATACATGGCTCCTTATGAGATACCCTAGGGATGCTTGCGCAAGATAGCGGCTGATCTTATGGGACGGCTTAAGGGTCCTTGGACAAGATGGCTTGAGACTCCCTAAGGATGCTTGCGCAAGATGGCGGACACAAGATGGCAGCTATACATAACTCCTTATGAGACGCTTTAAGGGTGCTTGCGCAAGATAGTTGCTACTCTTATGAAGAATGCTAGCTTAGAGGCTAACGTGTCGTGATAGTTCGATTCATTAAATTTAGGGCTTAAATGCAAAATTTTAAATATATCGAAAACGGTGCACCGTAGAGCAAAACGGACAAAATTTTTCTGCCTAATACCTAGGTTCGCAGTATGAGGAACAAGAAAATCATAGTCTAATGATGGGATCAACGGTTCGGTTCCTACTTAGGCCCTTTGGCATTTGCTCTGTTTTAGCTTGTATTGAAGCGAGTCTTCGTAACATGATCAGGTCTAGCTATGGTAGAGAGTATAACGTACCGTGCAGGTTCGATTCATTAAATTTGGAGGCTTAAATGCAAAATGTTAAATATCTCGAAAACGATGCATCGTAGAGCAAAACGGACAAACTTTTTCCGCCTAATACGTAGGTTCGTAGTATCAGGAACAAGAAAAAACATAGTCTAATGATGAGATCAACGGTTCGATTCCTACTTAAGCCCTTTGGCATTCGCAGCTATCTATTTCTACAAGATGGTGGCTGCTCTTATGAGAAACAAGATGCCTTGAGACGTCCTAGGGATGCTTACGCAAGATGGCAGACACAAAATGGTGACTATACATAGCTCCTTATGAGACGGCCTAGGGGTGCTCGCACAAGATGGCGGCTACTCTTATGAAGAAAGCTAGCTTAGAGGCTACTGCGCAAGATAACAGCTGCTGTTATGCATGTGGTGGAGGGCAATTTGAAATTCTATGTGCTTAATCAACAGAGCACCCTGCTGCCCTCTTTAGCTGAAATGTGGTGGTGGATAATTTGAAAAATTCTTTTGACAGCTATCATCTTTAAAAACAATGGCGACTATACATAGGCTGTTAAGGTCTTATCATTCTCCTCCTCCTCCTCCTCCTCCTCCTCCCCCTCCTCCTTCTCTACCTCCTCCTCCGCCTCTTATGTCAAGGCATAGCTTTATATCGAACAAGTTTAAACCTGAATCGCGAAGGCAAGCGTGTGCAGCGATAACATTATTGTGCATGTTTAGACTTTCGAAACATAAGAAGAGTAGAATCAAACGCTGTACTCGATACGACATGTGATCAGAACATTGATTGATGCGTTCAGAAAAACAAAATAAGTGATCAAGACTAGAATCGAACAATGTACTCAATACATCATGTGTTTAGAATATGTCAGGGGATACGCTTGTTCTAAGAAGATCAGATTGAAACATAACAAGACTAGAATAGAACACTGTAATCGATGTTGTTAACTTCAACATGTGATCAGAACATTGATTGATGTGTTCAGAACACAAAATAAGTGATCATGACTAGAATCGAACACTGTACTCGATACAACATGTGATCAGAACATTGATCGATGTGTTCAGAACACGAAATAAGTGATCAAGACTAGAATCGAACACTGTACTCAATACAACATGTGTTTAGAACATGTTAGGGGGTACCCTTGTTCTAAGAAGATCAGAATGAAACATAACAAGACTAGAATCGAACACTGTAATCGATGTTGTTAACCTCAACATATGATCAGAACATTGTTTGATGTGTTCAGAGCAAAAGTACAATTTTGATGATTTGCTTAGTGTAAAATCAAAAACTATGGAAACACACTGTGCACATATCGCGTAGCTAACTCGCTCAGTAAGCAATATTGCAAAACTACAACTTCAATGATTTGCATAGTGTAAAAATCAAAAACACACTGTACCCATACTGCGCAGCTAACTCGCTCGGTAAACGATATAGCCAAAGTATAACTTCAAATTATTTACCTTCCATCATTCGTCTTGTGTGTAAAAATCAGTCGAACAAGTTATCGCATAAACATGGCTGAAAAAAAATCGTGATAGGGTATGGAACCCAGGGGTTACATCTTATCAGAAGGGCAAAAAGGATGAAAGGACTCTTCCTCCTCCTTACCGCACATTCCTTGAAGGGCTAATTGGCTGAAGGGCTAATGGGCTAAAGGGCTAAAGGGCTAATGGGCTAAAGGGCTAATGGGCTAAAGGGCTAAAGGAGCAACAATCTCGTCGATCGCTATCAGCAAGAACGCTTGTACTTTGTTAAGTGTAGAAAATTAATCTTTATTTGTAAATGGTTTCATGTTCAGAACAAGGAATGGAAAATCCCCGAGGTGCGATGAGTTACGTTTTTCGAACTAGTGTTTGGAACACTGAACTTTTCAAGATGATAGCAGTGAGTTTAGCAATGTTCTGTTGTTGGATTTTAAATTCCGCGCTACAACATGCATAAGGTGGTAGCCTTGAGGTTTACCGCCGTAAAGATGGCAAGAGTGAGGTTAACAATGTTCTGTTGTTGGATTTTAAATTCCGCGCTACAACATGCATAAGGTGGCAGCCTTGAGGTTTACCGCCGTAAAGATGGCAAGAGTGAGGTTAACAATGTTCTGCTGTTGGATTTTAAATTCCGCGCTATAACATGCATAAGGTGGCAGCCTTGAGGTTTACCGCCGTAAAGATGGCAGCAGTGAGGTTAGCGACGCTCTATTGTCCTTCAAAGTGAGGTTAGGGTTCGTCAAGAAGACAGCTGTCAAAAAAGCACGTGGCTATGTTTACCAAACAAGAGCACGTGGTCGTGACGTCACGGTCACGTAGTATGTTGCCTCAGCATGTAAAGTTCAATGTCTACACCTACGTAGTTAACACTCTGCTATGTTCACAAGATTTTTTACACATAACTATTCTTTATGCTTTAAGTTCATGCACATAGGCTATGCTAAGATAGCAGTACAAACACATGCGAACTTTGTACATTCTAATGGAATAAGTTTAGTACTGTGTGCATCATGGATACATGATGTGTGCACGCATTTAATCTTGACTATACGTAATGCTGCTGCTTTGTTTACAAGATTTTTATACATTGCTATTCTTTATGCTTTAAGTTCGTGCACGCACAAGCGATACTCGTACGCTCTAGCAGGAGAAGTTTAGTACGATATTCGATACATACATTATCGATAGGTGATGTGTACACGCTTTAGAACATAGCTCATCTTTATGCTTTAAGTTCGTGCACAGGGGTTTGGGATACACAAAAGCGATTGCTACATGCTCTAGCGGAAGAAGTCTAGTACGATAGTCGATGCATGTAAAATCGATAGGTTATGCTAAGATAGCAGCACACTTACATGATTTTAGCACAATCTAGTGGAAAAAGTTTAGTATGATAGTCGTTTCGTGCAAAATCATTAGGTAATGTGTAAACGCTTTGAAACAAGGCTATTCTTTGTACTTTAAGTTCATGTGTATGAGTTATGCTAAGATAGCAGCACAACCTAGCGGAAGAAGTTTTGTACGAGAGTCGATACATGCAAAGTCGATAGGTAATGTGTACACGCTTTGAAACATGGCTATTCTTTGTACCTTAAAGTCATACGTATAGGTTATGCTAACATAGCAGCATAATCTGGCGGAAGAAGTTCAGGGTGATCTGTACACGCTTTGAAACAAGGCTATTCTTTGTACTTTAAGTTCATGCGTCTTAGTTATGCTTGCATACATACATACATACATATCTTTATTACCCACCCTAGAAAGTTATGCTTGCGATAGTCGATGCATGTAAAATCGATAGGTTATGCTAAGATAGCAGCACACTTACACGATTTTAGCACAATCTAGTGGAAGAAGTTTAGTACGAGAGTCGATGCTTGCAAAATCATTAGGTAATGTGTACACGCTTTGAAACAAGGCTATTCTTTGTACTTTAAGTTCATGCGTCTTAGTTATGCTAAGATAGCAGCACAATCTACCTGAAGAAGTTTTGCACGAGAGTCGATACATGCAAAATCGATAGTTGATGCGTACACGCTTTAAAACATGACTATTCATTGTACTTTAAGTTCATGGGTATAGGTTATGCTAAGATAGCAGCACAATCTAGCGGAAGAAATTTAGTACGAGATTCGATGAATGCAAAATCAAATCAATAAGTAATGTGTACACGCTTTGAAACATGGCTATTCTTCGTACTTTAAGTTCATGTGTATAAGTTATGCTAAGATAGCAGCACAACCTAGCGGAAGAAGTTTAGTACGATATTTGTTGCATGCAAAGTCGATAGGTAATGTGTACACGCTTTGAAACATGGCTATTCTTTGTACCTTAAGGTCATGCGTATAGGTTACGCTAAGATAGCAGCACAATCTAGCGGAAGAAGTTTAGTACGAGAGTCGATGCTTGCAAAATCGATAGGTAATGTGTACACGTTTTGAGACATAGCTCTTCTTTGTTCTTTAAGTTCATGCGTCTTAGTTATGCTGAGATAGCAGCACAATCTACCTGCAGAAGTTTAGTACGAGAGTCGATACATGCAAATTCGATAGTTGATGTGTACACGCTTTGAAACATGACTATTCATTATACTTTAAGTTCATGGGTATAGGTTATGCTAAGATAGCAGCACAATCTAGCGGACGAAATTTAGTACGATATTTGATGCATGCAAAATCAATAAGTAATGTGTACACGCTTTGAAACATGGCTATTCTTTGTACCTTAAAGTCATACGTATAGGTTATGCTAACATAGCAGCATAATCTGGCGGAAGAAGTTCAGGGTGATCTGTACACGCTTTGAAACAAGGCTATTCTTTGTACTTTAAGTTCATGCGTCTTAGTTATGCTTGCGATAGTCGATGCATGTAAAATCGATAGGTTATGCTAGGATAGCAGCACACTTACACGATTTTAGCACAATCTAGTGGAAGAAGTTTAGTACGAGAGTCGATGCTTGCAAAATCATTAGGTAATGTGTACACGCTTTGAAACAAGGCTATTCTTTGTACTTTAAGTTCATGCGTCTTAGTTATGCTAAGATAGCAGCACAATCTACCTGAAGAAGTTTTGCACGAGAGTCGATACATGCAAAATCGATAGTTGATGCGTACACGCTTTAAAACATGACTATTCATTGTACTTTAAGTTCATGGGTATAGGTTATGCTAAGATAGCAGCACAATCTAGCGGAAGAAATTTAGTACGAGATTCGATGAATGCAAAATCAATAAGTAATGTGTACACGCTTTGAAACATGGCTATTCTTCGTACTTTAAGTTCATGTGTATAAGTTATGCTAAGATAGCAGCACAACCTAGCGGAAGAAGTTTAGTACGATATTTGTTGCATGCAAAGTCGATAGGTAATGTGTACACGCTTTGAAACATGGCTATTCTTTGTACCTTAAGGTCATGCGTATAGGTTACGCTAAGATAGCAGCACAATCTAGCGGAAGAAGTTTAGTACGAGAGTCGATGCTTGCAAAATCGATAGGTAATGTGTACACGTTTTGAGACATAGCTCTTCTTTGTTCTTTAAGTTCATGCGTCTTAGTTATGCTGAGATAGCAGCACAATCTACCTGCAGAAGTTTAGTACGAGAGTCGATACATGCAAATTCGATAGTTGATGTGTACACGCTTTGAAACATGACTATTCATTATACTTTAAGTTCATGGGTATAGGTTATGCTAAGATAGCAGCACAACCTAGCGGACGAAATTTAGTACGATATTTGATGCATGCAAAATCAATAAGTAATGTGTACACGCTTTGAAACATGGCTATTCTTTGTACTTTAAGTTCATGTGTATAAGTTATGCTAAGATAGCACAACCTAGCGGAAGAAGTTTAGTACGATATTTGTTGCATGGAAAGTCGATAGGTAATGTGTACACGCTTTGAAACATGGCTATTCTTTGTACCTTAAGGTCACGCGTATAGGTTATGCTAAGATAGCAGCACAATCTAGCGGAAGAAGTTTAGTACGAGAGTCGATGTGTGCAAAATCGATAGGTGATGTGTACACGCTTTGAAACATGGCTATTCATTGTACTTTAATTTTATGGGTATAGGTTATGCTAAGATAGCAGCACGATCTAGCGGATGAAGTTTAGTTCGATGGTCGATGAATGTAAAATCGATAGGTCATGTGTACACGCTTTGAAACATAGCAATTCATACTGCTGCTCTGTTCCCAAGACTTTTAAGCATAGCTAACCCTAATACTGCTCTTAACGACGTCGAGCTAAGGATTGATTACGTGACCGTGACGTCACGACCACGTGCTCTTGTTTGGTAAACATAGCCACGTGCTTTTTTGACAGCTGTCTTCTTGACGAACCCTAACCTCACTTTGAAGGACAATAGAGCGTCGCTAACCTCACTGCTGCCATCTTTACGGCGGTAAACCTCAAGGCTGCCACCTTATGCATGTTATAGCGCGGAATTTAAAATCCAACAGCAGAACATTGTTAACCTCACTCTTGCCATCTTTACGGCGGTAAACCTCAAGGCTGCCACCTTATGCATGTTGTAGCGCGGAATTTAAAATCCAACAACAGAACATTGTTAACCTCACTCTTGCCATCTTTACGGCGGTAAACCTCAAGGCTACCACCTTATGCATGTTGTAGCGCGGAATTTAAAATCCAACAACAGAACATTGCTAAACTCTCTGCTATCATCTTGAAAAGTTCAGTGTTCCAAACACTAGTTCGAAAAACGTAACTCATCGCACCTCGGGGATTTTCCATTCCTTGTTCTGAACATGAAACCATTTACAAATAAAGATTAATTTTCTACACTTAACAAAGTACAAGCGTTCTTGCTGATAGCGATCGACGAGATTGTTGCTCCTTTAGCCCTTTAGCCCATTAGCCCTTTAGCCCATTAGCCCTTTAGCCCTTTAGCCCATTAGCCCTTCAGCCAATTAGCCCTTCAAGGAATGTGCGGTAAGGAGGAGGAAGAGTCCTTTCATCCTTTTTGCCCTTCTGATAAGATGTAACCCCTGGGTTCCATACCCTATCACGATTTTTTTCAGCCATGTTTATGCGATAACTTGTTCGACTGAATTTTACACACAAGACGAATGATGGAAGGTAAATAATTTGAAGTTATACTTTGGCTATATCGTTTACCGAGCGAGTTAGCTGCGCAGTATGGGTACAGTGTGTTTTTGATTTTTACACTATGCAAATCATTGAAGTTGTAGTTTTGCAATATTGCTTACTGAGCGAGTTAGCTACGCGATATGTGCACAGTGTGTTTCCATAGTTTTTGATTTTACACTAAGCAAATCATCAAAATTGTACTTTTGCTCTGAACACATCAAACAATGTTCTGATCATATGTTGAGGTTAACAACATCGATTACAGTGTTCGATTCTAGTCTTGTTATGTTTCATTCTGATCTTCTTAGAACAAGGGTACCCCCTAACATGTTCTAAACACATGTTGTATTGAGTACAGTGTTCGATTCTAGTCTTGATCACTTATTTCGTGTTCTGAACACATCGATCAATGTTCTGATCACATGTTGTATCGAGTACAGTGTTCGATTCTAGTCATGATCACTTATTTTGTGTTCTGAACACATCAATCAATGTTCTGATCACATGTTGAAGTTAACAACATCGATTACAGTGTTCTATTCTAGTCTTGTTATGTTTCAATCTGATCTTCTTAGAACAAGCGTATCCCCTGACATATTCTAAACACATGATGTATTGAGTACATTGTTCGATTCTAGTCTTGATCACTTATTTTGTTTTTCTGAACGCATCAATCAATGTTCTGATCACATGTCGTATCGAGTACAGCGTTTGATTCTACTCTTCTTATGTTTCGAAAGTCTAAACATGCACAATAATGTTATCGCTGCACACGCTTGCCTTCGCGATGCAGGTTTAAACTTGTTCGATATAAAGCTATGCCTTGACATAAGAGGCGGAGGAGGAGGTAGAGAAGGAGGAGGGGGGAGGAGGAGGAGGAGGAGGAGGAGAATGATAAGACTTTAACAGCCTATGTATAGTCGCCATTGTTTTTAAAGATGATAGCTGTCAAAAGAATTTTTCAAATTATCCACCACCACATTTCAGCTAAAGAGGGCAGCAGGGTGCTCTGTTGATTAAGCACATAGAATTTCAAATTGCCCTCCACCACATGCATAACAGCAGCTGTTATCTTGCGCAGTAGCCTCTAAGCTAGCTTTCTTCATAAGAGTAGCCGCCATCTTGTGCGAGCACCCCTAGGCCGTCTCATAAGGAGCTATGTATAGTCACCATTTTGTGTCTGCCATCTTGCGTAAGCATCCCTAGGACGTCTCAAGGCATCTTGTTTCTCATAAGAGCAGCCACCATCTTGTAGAAATAGATAGCTGCGAATGCCAAAGGGCTTAAGTAGGAATCGAACCGTTGATCTCATCATTAGACTATGTTTTTTCTTGTTCCTGATACTACGAACCTACGTATTAGGCGGAAAAAGTTTGTCCGTTTTGCTCTACGATGCATCGTTTTCGAGATATTTAACATTTTGCATTTAAGCCTCCAAATTTAATGAATCGAACCTGCACGGTACGTTATACTCTCTACCATAGCTAGACCTGATCATGTTACGAAGACTCGCTTCAATACAAGCTAGAACAGAGCAAATGCCAAAGGGCCTAAGTAGGAACCGAACCGTTGATCCCATCATTAGACTATGATTTTCTTGTTCCTCATACTGCGAACCTAGGTATTAGGCAGAAAAATTTTGTCCGTTTTGCTCTACGGTGCACCGTTTTCGATATATTTAAAATTTTGCATTTAAGCCCTAAATTTAATGAATCGAACTATCACGACACGTTAGCCTCTAAGCTAGCATTCTTCATAAGAGTAGCAACTATCTTGCGCAAGCACCCTTAAAGCGTCTCATAAGGAGTTATGTATAGCTGCCATCTTGTGTCCGCCATCTTGCGCAAGCATCCTTAGGGCGTCTCAAGCCATCTTGTCCAAGGACCCTTAAGCCGTCCCATAAGATCAGCCGCTATCTTGCGCAAGCATCCCTAGGGTATCTCATAAGGAGCCATGTATAACTGTCATCTTGCGCAAGCATCCCAAGGGCGTCTCATAAGAACCTGTGTATAGCAGCCATCTTGCGTAAGCACCCTTAAGGAGTCATGTATAGCCACCATCTTATGCAATTAGCGTCGAGAGAGGGCTGCTGTAGAAAGATGGCAGCACCGCGGATGACAGGTGACGAATTTACATCTACTACGATAAAGAGGGCAGCACGGTGCTCTCTGTATTAAAGATGGCGGATGACAGCTGTCAAAAAAGCACATGGCTATGTTTACCAAACAAGAGCACGTGGAATTTGCCGCCATCACATTTCAAACTAAAGAGGGCAGCACTATGTTCTGTTGATTAAAGATGGCGGATGGTAGCTGTCGAAAAAGCACGTGAGTTTGTTTCCAAACAAGAGCACGTGGAATTTTTCAATTTGCCGCCACCACATTTCAAAGGCATCTAGCTAAAGATGGCAGCACGCTGCTCTCTTGATTAAAGATGGCGGATGATAGCTAACAGAACTTTTCAAATTGTCCGCTACTACGTGCTTAAGGTAGTAGCCATAAAGAGGGCAGCACGGTGTTCTGTGGATTAAAGATGGCGGATGACAGGTGATGAAATTGCCCGCATGATAGTAGCACAGTGCTCTGTTGATTAAAGATGGCGGATGACAGCTGCACGTGGCTTTGTTTCCAAACAAGAGCACGTGGAATTTACCACCACCACATTTCAAACTAAAGAGGGCAGCACTGTGCTCTATAGATTAAAGATGGCAGATGACAGCTGTCAAAAAAGCACGTGAGTTTGTTTTCAAACAAGAGCATGTGGAATTTTTCAATTTGCCGCCACCACATAGAGGGCAGCACTGTTCTCTCTGGATTAAAGATGGCTGCTTGTCGAAAAGCATTTTTCAAATTATCCGCCACCACATTTCAAAGGTAAGTAGCTAAAGAGGGCAGCACTGTGCTCTATAGATTAAAGATGGCGGATGACAGCTATCAAAAAAGCACGTAGCTGTCAAAAAGCACGTGGATTTGTTTATCTCGAGCTAGTGAGGTTAAGTTGGTAGCACTAAGGTTTAGGCCCGTCAAGATGGCAGCACTGCCGATGACAGGTGACGAAAGAGGGCAGCACGGTGCTCTGTAGTTTAAAGATGGCGGATGACAGCTGTCAAAAAAGCACGTGGCTGTCAAAAAGCACGTGGCTTTGTTTATCTCGCGCTAGTTAGGTTAAGTTGGTACTACTGAGGTTTAGGCCCGTCAAGATGGCAGTACTGGGGTTAGCGATGCGTTGTTGTCGATGACAGCTGTCAAAAAGCACGTGGCTTTGTTTACAAATCTGTCGAAAAGCACGTGGCTGTCAAAAAAACACGTGGCTTTGTTTACCTCATGCTAGTTAGGTTAAGTTGGTACCACTAAGGTTTAGGCCCGTCAAGATGGTAGTACTGAGGTTTGCGATGCGTTGTTGTTGATGAGAGCTGTCAAAAAGCACGTGGCTTTATTTACAAATCTGTCAAAAAGCACGTGGCTGTCAAAAAAAACACGTGGCTTTGTTTACCTCATGCTAGTTAGGTTAAGTTGGTACCACTAAGGTTTAGGCCCGTCAAGATGGTAGTACTGAGGTTTGCGATGCGTTGTTGTTGATGAGAGCTGTCAAAAAGCACGTGACTTTGTTTACAAATCTGTCAAAAAGCACGTGGCTGTCAAAAAGCACGTGGCTTTGTTTACCTCGCGCTAGTTAGGTTAAGTTGGCACTACTGAGGTTTAGGCCCGTCAAGATGGCAGTACTGAGGTTAGCGATGCGTTGTTGTCGATGACAGCTGTCAAAAAGCACGTGGCTTTGTTTACAAATTCAAATTTCCCGCGGGAGGTGGAGGAGACCTCTGGGAGGCCTCTGGCTGAGGTGGAGGTGGAGGAGGCATCTGGGAGGCCTCTGGCTGAGGTGGAGGTGGAGGTGGCCTCTGGGAGGCCTCTGGCTGAGGTGGAGGTGGAGGTGGCCTCTGGGAGCCTGAGGTGGAGGTGGCCGCAGAACCCGCCTATTATACTACTGTCTCTGTCTTATAAATCACACCAGATGTTACATCGGCTTTGTTCGTCTTATTCAGCATCCTCAGTTCGGTAATCTCACTACTTGACAATGATAACCAACCGTCATTTTTTTTCCTTATTTGGTCCATATACTGTATTTTTACATTCGCCACTCTCCCTCTCTCCCCTCATTTCTTTGAATCATAGCTTAACTTAATGTATTCCTGGAAGTTCCACTCTTCTACGACTACATCATCCATAAATCAATCTACATATCTACTGTATGTATATATATATATATATATATCTGTCTGTCTATCGCCACTGATCTGCATTTAGGGCTGTCACCCAGATAGCAGATCCCTATCAATTGTTCAGGTCTTTCGAATTTCAATGAACTTGGAAATGTATGGAATATCTCCCTTGGTAAATGATTCCAGTTTCTAATTCCTCTTCCTATAAACGAATATTATTTTCCTCTTGAATTCCAGCTTTAATTTCATATTCACTCAGACTTGTTCGCCTTCTAATGTCATTCCACGTCATCTCTCCACTAATAGCTCGGAACATGCCGTTTAGTCGATCAGCTGTCTCCTTTCTCCCAAGTTTACGACATTTTCGTAACACTAATATTTTGTCGGAAATCGTCCTGAACAAATCGTGTTACTTTCCTTTGGACCTTCCCCACGTCTTACCAGTGACTGTCCGACTCGTTGGCTGAATGGTCAGCGTACTGGCCTTCGGTTCAGAGGGTCCCGGGTTCGATTCCCCGCCGGGTCGAGGATTTTAACCTTCATTAGTTAATTCCGATGGCTCGGGACCTGGGTGTTTGTGTTGTCGCCCAACATCCCTGCAACTCACACACCACACATAACACTACCCGCCACCACAATAATACGCAGTTACCTACACATGGCAGATGTCGCCCACCCTCATCGGAGGGTCTGCCTTACAAGGGCTGCACCCGGCTAGAAATAGTCACACGAAATTATTATTATACCAGTGACTTATACTCCCTTTCCTCTACATCTCTACTACACCACCTAACCATATGAAGAGATCTGCAAGCTTTATCTACAACCTCGTTAATGTGATTAGCCCAATGTCTCTGTCTGTCTATCTATCTATCTATCTATCTATCTATCTATCTATCTATCTATCTATCTATCTATCTATCTATCTATCTCTGAGGTGTAGTGATGTATTCAGGTAGGTATACTAATGAGAACAGACATGAGTTATTGAATCTTGGGAAACAGAAAACCTCATGCCACCAAGAGATCTCTAGAAAATAGGAACATTCCCAACATTCTCTGAGGGGCTCAAACTAGAAGATATTCCATGCCAGGCTGAGTGGCTAAAACGGTTGAGGTGCTGGGCTCCTGACAGCAACTTGGCAGGTTCCAACCTGGCTGAGACCAGTGGTATTTGAAGGTGTTCAAATACGTCAGCCTCTTGTCGGTAGATTTACTAGCACGTAAAAGAACTCCTTGGGGACTAAATCCGGCACCTCGGCGTCTACGAAAACCATAGGAAAGTAGTTAGTGGAACGTAAAGCAAATAACATTATTTATTAAGGTGTTCCATTTCGGGGATGAGCAACAAAACAGCATACAAACACAAGTTTTCCTCTAGGTGAAACTTACAACCTGGCTTTTCATCCCGTCTACCTTTGTTTTGTGTCGAGGTCTTTTTGCAGTCGCTTACAAACCTGTAAATTATTTACTACTCTATACAGCATAATATCATTTGCAAAAGAAACCCTTATCTGTTATTCCAGTTATTTACTCATATACTTTATATTCATATGAAAATATAAAGGTCCAATAACACTTCCCTGTGGGATGCCCCTCTTAATTTTTACAGGATGAGATAATGATTAGTACGAGTTCTGTTTTCTAGAAACTTAGCCAACCACTCAAACTCTCTTTTGTCTAGTCCAGTAGCCCTCAGTTTCGTCAGTAGTCTCTCATGATCTACCCTATCAAAAGCCTTGGATAGGTCAAATAAATAAATAATGAAATAAATAAATAATTAAATAAATAAATCCCACGTCTCCAAATGCTAAATAATTTTGTTTAAAACATATTCCATAGAAACTTTTGGACAAATGGATGATAAATTATAACCTATTTTCGGGCTCCGGTTTGGTTGAGATCTGGCCGGGCCTAAGAACTCGGCTTGCGCAGACATCTAATATGACAGCTGATGGTGAAGCTATTGGGGATCCAACCTGCCTTCGGGCTGAGAACAAACAAACAAACAAACAAACAAACAAACAAACAAACAAACAAACAAACAAACATAGGCTTCACGAATAAATGCTGTAAATACAGAATTTGTAGAGATATTGTATACTTTCCTGATTCACTTTAACTCTCTGTATTGCTCTTCTCAAATGAAACACTTGGAGAGAGACCTAGTTTCATTGAGAATGTTTTGGGGAAGAAGGGCGTTTCCCTTCTTTTTCTTTTTTTATTACGTAGAAACGTAAATAACATGAACGTTACATAAACGTTAATTTAAAAAAAATCGAAATAATTTCTACACAACACATGCGAAAACAATGTTCGGTATATCATTGTGAACAGTAAGCACTAACGTACCTTGTAACAAGAGTCCGACCTCGGTATGACGTCAGTATGTCATGCAATAGTGCTGCTATCTTGCGGTTGAAAATCGCCATACGACGCGGTTAACAGTGTAGCTCAAGACTCCGGCGTTGTAGGCCGTCGTTTAGGTGCCGTTTGATTCGTTTCAGTGACTTCTAAAGGTATACGGCAAAAAGAATAATCAAATAGCATTAAAGAAAACAGTGGCGCGAAAAGTGCGAAGATGTCATTTTCCAAAATATCGCGAAAAATTGACAATAAGTTGCTTCAAAATTACCTATAACGCATTCGAGAGGATGGAGAAGATTATCAAAATTCAAAAAGTCTAAAATCACTAACATCGAACAACAAACTCCTTGCCGCGAACATCTCAAACTTAACATGGCCTAGAGTCGTGAAGCGAGTTCCGAACAACAGGAGCTTCAGCTGAGGACATCTGCTGCCCCTGTGGTGGAAAAATTTCAAACAATATCCATCACGTGGTACCTATTTCACGTAAATGCTGCACTTGCAGCCGTTACACCGATACAGCCCAGTTCGACATGTTTCTGTCTGTTATTACTACACTCATTGTCAGCACAGCTCGTTGTAATTTTCTGAGCGTGCAGCTAAATGAAGTGTGCCTGTACATTCAGCGGCTCCTCGTCTTGTCAGAATGTTCTATCATATTCCAAAGGCCAAGAACTGCTGCTTCATAGATGTGATATTGATCCCAAGTTCTTACGAGCGTTGTTTACCCGCGCTATTCATAGGATGTACATAAATATGTCAGAAGAGTTCAGGCATACGACACATACAAAAGATCGTGACATGCCACCTCAGCAGGAGATTGTGATGTCGGAACATGACATAGCAGCACAGTAGTAGTCCTTCATTTCGGAACATGACATAACAGCACAACAGAAGTTCGTGATGTCGAAACACCCCTAACACCAGCAAGACAGAAGGTCGTGAAGTAGGAAATATCCAACATACTCTACCTTTCCAGCCTATGATTTGGGCGCCGGCTGTAATCCCAGGGTCGTACACGGGTGATCCCGATGCATATCTTCGAATAAAATAAACTGATCTTGAATTACTAAGCATGAAGGATAAGAAAGAAAAAATAAAAAATATTATAAAGGAGAACCTTTTTGCAAAACAAATTTATTGAAAAGAAAAACTTTGGCAAAGCGATTGCGAAAAATTAAAAAAATTATAACACTTCTAAAATAAAAACAATTATCACTCACCGTCACTAAGTCACTGAAACCTCTTCAATTGATCAATGTTACAAATCTATTACATCCATCTGATATCATTTTCCATTAAGCACCAATGCTTTATTTGTTAAGTTTAACAAGTCGGCCTGTTTCAAACTTAATCCAATTCCACTCATAGAACTACTGACAGAAAAACAATATTCTTTCGTCAACTCCAAAGAAATACATATCGAATGGTTAAAACATCATTACATTATTCGATAGATCCATATTTACGACTTCGTTACAACAAGATGTTGCCGACGTCAATTTAATTAATTTTATTTCAATTACCTCTTATTAGGTATCGTTATTTATTTATTAAACATTATTTCCAAAATGTAGTTAACCTGTGCTATCTTTATCAACTAACTTGAGTGACATTTCATTAAAAATATTAAGTTATATTGATTCACTGTACATTAATTCATTAATCGTTGTTATAAAATCATCATCTCTTGTGGCTTACTACATTCCACCTACAACAACTATCATGAAACGAACGCGGACTGACGAGTACGTCGGATACGACTACTACGTGAAAATATCGGATTTCAAATAAAAAATACTAACTCCACACATACATAATCAGCTGTTTTATATTTATAGTCACACTAAATAAAACACAATCTGTAGCGAAGGGCCCTACGTAATAAGAAAAACACAAAATCCCCCAAAATCTTACATCTACACCGACTCTACTGCAGTGGGAATAAAACCCTTGCCTCAAACATAGCAACCACATGGAACTGAATCCACAAATCATAAATGACTACAACCACAAATCAAAATTCGCGTTGCCAAAATACACAATAAACATAATTCACATAAAACAACAAAATAAATCCAGCAATGATCATCATCAGGAAATCCCAAATCCATTGCCCTGGCCGAGAGTCGAAGTGGCGTTCATCAAGACGTCTCATTACAGTAACCTAAAAATCCCTACCTTTAACTAGTGATACTGAAATGACGTTAACTCTTTAAATATCTATGTGCTGTGGCCTGACTGTTCAATTAGAATTATATAATAAATGACATCATAACCAGTCTTTGTTGACCCTATTTCAACGGGGTTTATTCTTTAACACATGAGAAACGCAGTACTGTGGAGAAATCTGGACTTGGAACATAAATACATCTATTTCCTTCGCGCCCCGGCTATATATCTGTCATCACTTGACAATATCTCCGTGCTCTCAGCGAGCTCATTCAATCTCTTCCAAATAATCCAGCCTTCACTGGGCTTATGACAAATATTCCTTGCAATCGACATTTCTGAATACACAATATCTCGCCTTCAATCATCATATCCACTGGTTCAAACCTCACAAGGATTCACGACTATTGTTCACCGAGAAAACATAATCTCTTTACATTAACATTAACATATTCCATTGACATATTCCGTTCCACATTATCCTTGGTTGTCTTCCTCTCACTAACGTTTTTGAGTGTTAAAATATCCTATCTCAAACAAGGCTCAAGAATAAATACAATAATGAAATATTGAAAATATTGATTAACTCACAGCACATATCATTAACCTGACAAAAGATAAATCACTTATCGATGAGCAAAGACTCTGAATATACAATGTAATGTTTGCTGATGGTCGCTGGTTCAAATCCGTAGCAAAATATAAATGTGTTGTGTGTCCTTCGCAATCTCAGCTCTGCGCCTGGTAGCTCCGCAACACACCGCAGCCCGGATCTTTCTCGACTCTACGAGGTTACTGCAGTGCGCTTGCTTGTGACGTCAGCCAGCGCTATAAAATAAGGCTCTATACGATGGGTATGCTTAGCCGCCATTTTGGTTCATACATGCGCAATGGGCTGTGTGATCAAACTCTAGTTTCTCCTACGATCGCTCGCTTCGTCACTTCGAATATATTGTTTTAATCACCGCTTGCATGGACAGAATAGTGCTATATTTTTGTGTGGATATTTGTTACATAATGGCGGGTTGTTCTGCACCTAATTGTAGTAATGTCTCTACTTCAGGATACACTTTGTTTAGGTTCCCTTCTGATCTGCATTATGCCTCCACTCTCTCTGCTACACCTTCTACTTCAACTACTGACTTAATCCAGCATCCAGCTCCAACTGACATTACTACACCCCTTAACTCAGTAACATCGATCATTCACTAGTCAGTTCTGCCCCCAAAGTCCGGCAACAGGAGTTCAACATCCAAACACCACAGTTACAATATTTGTCAAAACTAACTTAATATGACAGAAATAATTTTGTTTAACACTGGTAGTACCTAGTACAACGTCCGGCTCCATGGCTCTAAACTTTGGGTGGTGGTCGTGTTATTATTATTATTATTATTATTATTATTATTATTATTAGTAGTAGTAGTAGTAGTAGTAGTAGTAGGATGGGTTGGCGACCGCGAGGCTCTTAGCTGAGTCTTGATATTTTTTCCAGTTACTTGTGCCAGGCTCCTCACTTTCATCCATCCTATCCTATCTTTCTTTCCACGATACCTCCATTTTTCGATGTTTCGGATCCCTTTCATTTTTCCCTCTGGTTGCCTAGTTGTACTTCCTCTTAAAACAATAATTACCATCAGCACCACCTCTCTCACAAGGAAAGAATGAGGAAAAGATGAATGCCACAGGAATCAGTTTGTTGTGTTGGGTATGCAGAAGAAAAGATAGGCTAATTAAGATATGTGTTTAACAGTAAATGCCATCATGATAAATTAGATGAGGGCATACTTTTCTTAATGTAATTCGAAGATATACTCCATTCTTCAAAATGAGGAGGAAGAGACATGAACTCTGGAGAAAGTAACACCTGGTTCTTTCAAATCACGACAACTAGCAGTTTCCCGCTGGCTCCGCCCGCAATGTATTGAACCCTTGAACTTACCATTCCATCGTTGGTCGGCCACGGCTGCTACAGTAGAACAATATAGAACTCTTAAATCATGGGTCGTTGCGTGAATAAATTCGGTCACGATCTTAACCAAACGATGGGGTTCAGAAGAGAGCCTAACTACTTGAAATGAGGAGCAAATATGTGCTTACTAACTTTTATTAAAATCGAAATGACACGACAACATTGTTATTTTAATATAAATCCTTGAGAGAAAAAAAATTATAAATTATTTATTATTGAATGTTTCAAACGCAGTCACATTGCATAGCGTTGATTTATTTCTCACAATATCGAAGAGTTGCTTCGGTGAAATTAGTACATTAGTGGACAGCGAAACTGAACAACTGAAAAAGGAAAGACCTGAAAACCGGGCACCTATTACTCCAAACGAGAACTGAGAATTAATCCACACGATCCGTGGAAAATCTGACTTTCAACAAGTAGAACGCCTGATTTCCTCTCAATTAAGGTTATCCACCAGTCGAATACCCTTTACGGATACGGAACACCCGCCGAATGGACCCTTAATCGAACCAAATTGACTATCAGTTGCTTTGGATAGGTTGCGAAAAATTGTGGGAAAGCATGGTGTTCACTACAAGTTAACAGCATCATTCACAATTGAAATAAAATTCCACCATGTATTTGTCATTCATGACACCCTTAAGTGATAAGGTAATCCCGATGCTAAATGTGCATCACCCAAACAGCTGTTCGGAAGGAACCAACAACAACATGATCCGCGAGGATCTTACGTTACGTCGTTCTAAAGGAACAAAACTGCGAAATGCAGGAAACACTTATTCATCACGCATTTAGAAGAAATGCCAAACACTGAAGTTAATTAAAAAGTGGTAGATCACTTGAAAAGTATTATTACCAAACCGATTTTCAGGTTAGAAATGGTTATGTTACGCTTAATGAAATTACCAGTCCACATTGAAAAAATATTACAACTTTAAGGAATTCTTTCGTTAAAAAAAATGATTACCTTTACAGATCCGTCTACTTATTGTCTGTCCCAACACACTACCTATAAAATGATTACTTAATCGAATTCAACTACGAATAAAATGAAAGTACGACAAAGATTGAAAATAAAATAACATTACTGGCTGACGAATCGAAACCGCATTCGCAACTCAAGTCTCACGCTAATACAGTGAGTGTCAATATGCACACTATCAAAACGAAACGGACGTCAGAACGACAAAACAATTAAGTCCGTAAAATAAAATAACATAAGGAAGTCATTAAAACTCAACACGCATGGAGAATTACAGTAAAAATATTTAATCTCCATCAGGTCGATATCCAATATTTGGGCAACCCTCATTCACCGATAGCGGCCCCGTTATCTCAAGGAACACCTTTCAGCTGTTGGAGCTACGCACTAGTTGGCCTCATTATTGTCGATCTAACCCTCTTCATATTCCATATTTTACTGTAGAGGCTACCTTCGCCCAAGTCACTTCGCGAAAACAAAAGAAACATCTACTCTGAGACTTGAGTATGTACAGCTGACATCCCAGACCTATCGTCGGGCTCGCTTAAAATCTGTACATCCTAACACTAATCTCTATGTACATGACACCTTCCAAATTCTATCGTCGGGCGTGAACTAGGACATCTCATCATCAGTAACTCCAAGGATAACATGTGACGTCCTAAATGTATTGTCGGGCGTCAAAATGGATCGTACTACGTATCCCCTACCATATCAGGCGAACTAACAATTTCAAACCAACTCTGACATTTCAATACACATGGGACCACGTCTCTTACTATTAAACGAATGCAAGTCGAAAAATGCAGTAAGTCTCCATCACGTTACAATACGTGAACTCGAAAATAAATATACGTGACGAACAATTCTCCAACTCAAACACAATCTCAGCCTGTGCAATGAAGTTTTTAGGGAAGCAATGATAACTCCCAACACACGTCTACCATTTAGTGGATGTATTCAAAATAATAATCATCACTACCGCATTTAGAAACTCTCAAATCGCCTACCGTCAATTCCAAATATTTATATCAATGACATATCCAGTGAAACGAAATTCAATACAACACCAACCATGTATTCTAAATGCTCTTTTATCCTTGAGGTCGCATTATCTTAATATTCATACGGGTTTTACGTAACTAGTCACTTGACTTTTACTACCAAGATTTTTAACCTTTTACTAGAGTCGTTTTCACTTGGGATCTTACTAGAAATCTACGATGCCTCACACAGTAGTCGTCTCAAATTTCGGATTGGTAGCGGAATACTCTACAGCCTGTCATAATACAGTCTGTTTCACAAATACTTCCTCGGCAAACGTAGCCTGTCTCAAACTCATTCTCCTCGCCTTATCCCAGCGGTATCACTTAAAATCCAGGCTTCATTTCATCTTCAATATTCCTATCCCTCTCATCTCCACATATATAAATTCTTCGCTCTCAACCCATTTTTCTTATATTTCCAAGAACCCTTTCATTTTTCAATCCTCTAGTGAAAACAACAACCATTATGAAATACACCTCTTTATTTTACTATTACTACGACTTTCGGACCTCGAGAATCCAAGAACACACCGCGACTTTCCGTATCACTGATATACACGATATCCCATAATTTTTACTTCCCATGAATAAATATAACTCTATCGAATTTCACTGAAATATTCTAAGTGCCTGCGATCCTTGTAAAATATACCGGTTAAATGCACTTTTAACATAGACAAATTTCTTTATCCCGCGGTAGACATTATTATTATTGTTATTATTATTATTATTATTATTAATATTATTATTATCGACAAACATTTCTGAATTCAACTGATATTTGAAATTAAGACACTCTTCACGACTATTTTACAATTATAGCTTTCCTAAATTTTCTCGCTTTGGACAATATCTCATAGAACATTAACACCAGATTTAAACGTCGCATTTTTACAGTTTCTGACGTGAAATTTACAAACTAAAATTTTCACACGCTGACCAAAATTGTAACACTTTTCGCCTGATAATTACAAATATCAACCCGACAATCATCTTGAAAAATATGTTGGGACAGAACAAAAAAATCTAACTACAACATA
Organism: Anabrus simplex; assembly: GCF_040414725.1. NCBI lineage: Eukaryota > Metazoa > Arthropoda > Insecta > Orthoptera > Tettigoniidae > Anabrus > Anabrus simplex. The sequence goes on along the minus strand of NC_090265.1, from coordinate 632,859,342 downwards.
ATACAAATATAGACAGACTTGCAAAATGGCGCCATCCTCAGTATTCTGGCTACATTGTCGCCAGATGACCTCGTGCCTTTAGCCGTACCTTTGCACAACTAACATCATCATTTCCAACATATCACTCTTACAAACACTGCCTTTTCACACGATATAAAATTACAACACAAATCACGCACTTTCCTCGTTATAATGTGTATCACGAACTTCCCTCGTTCTGCAGTCAACTGCTACTGTCTGCTTTCGTCCCAGAGTTGTCTCTCTCTGTCACCCATAAACACACCAGGTGTTCAACAGATAACGAAATCAAAACTAATCTGACTAGCTTCCCAATTCTCTTACCACTTTCAAAACGCACATAAGGTGATACAGTAACATTTGCTGTGTACTTTAACAGACGCCTATACTTTCACAATTTTTCGGGAATAGTTCAGAAATTTTCTGTCACCTTCCCTTTCTAACCGACTGGGTGGACCTCAGCCACGAACATGTACTAAGTCGTTTGTAGATCAATCTGGTACAATTTTCTGCTGACGACGGGCGTAAGCTACCGCCGCTTCAAAAACCAGATCGACACTGAAAAATATGCAATGGGGGTTCCTCTTATAGTCTATAGGAGGGACGCTACACACACTACTAAGCTTGATTGCGTAATCTGCTAATTTCGCGTCCAATAGACCGATTTTTATGAGAATTGTCCCAGACTTCCGGACAGACTTGTAATTATTTTAGATGTTAATCTCATAATTTTACCACACTCACAACAGGTGAAATAAATTATTTCCGCCCGAACGTTTCGCGCGTTTTCTTCATCCCTTGACCTTGGCACGTGGAGCTAGTTCACTGATCTGACGCTGACTTGTACTTTGGCTTAACTGCATTTATAATTTACCCTGGGGGCTCTGTCTTCACGTAGGGTTTAAGAATAATTTAGATGATTTATTTCTTTATTTACTGTATTGCCAAAATCTCTCGTTACGCAGAATTCCGTGAATTTAAAGAATTATCGGGCACTCGAAGTCCACCGAGGTGTCACGGTATTTCACGAGCCTGCCGCGGGTGAGATCCTTCCCACGCGACATCGAGGCTCTTAGGAGTGCAACATGGCTGCCCTCAAAAATAAAAGTAGCTTGTTGATTTGAAATAAATATTGAGAAAATTAAAAAAAATTCTCATCGTGGAATTATGGGTTCAGTATGGTGTTGTATTTGCAAAGTTTCAAGTTAATGAAATAAAGCACATGATCTGCTGTCGTAATAGAATGTAATTTTATGTCAACAAAACACTTGAAAATACATCACACAAAGAAATTGAATTAAACGTTCCTTGGAAAAACACTACGCGCCGAACTGTTAAAAAGTCCTTCAAAGATCTTCGTCATGAAGACAAATGTACTCATAACTGTTCTCAGTATCTACCAATTTAAGTAGTTAATACCTCACTAGAAAGCGCTTGATCCACCGAGTGGTTTTAGACCAAAACGAACTGCGTACCTCAATTAGAACGAAAGATATGTTTGTTTCAATGAGACAAAATGTTGAAGAAATGAGACGTCAAATTGAATGTGCACTCATAACTTTCCTCAAAATCAACCGATTTGAATAGTTGAGAGCTTAAATGAAAGAGCGTGATCCACTGAGTGTTCTTAAGCTAAAACGAACTCCGTACCTTAATTAGAACCAAAGATATGATTGCTTCAAAGAGACAAAAAATTGAAAATCAAATAATTTGAGGAAGGCAGACGTTAAGTAATTTATAGTACCTGATGACAAACCTGTGCATGAATACCCTTCAGTTAAAAAGAAAATGAAGGAAATCGACCGGATAGAATGGCCGGATTGACTGACTTTAGTTTTCATACAATTTTTAATATGTCAACGCACGTGTCTTTGTTGATTCACTATAGTGACAGCAGATGACAGTAGTTCCTTATCCTCCTTATCGGCCCGAACTGGTCCCTGTTGAGTTCTCTTCATTCGAATGTCCATTGAAGGAATGGAGAATTTCTACACAGTAGGGCAGATCATACAAAATCTCTCAGCGAGAGCTATGCGTAATTCTGGAACCAGCGTATTTTAGGACCACTTTATATACTCCAGATCTTTCCTTCATAACCCAATCCCAAAACTCTCCAAACCAGATACTTCGCTCAGTTCTCAACAATTTCCCTCATAGTCAACACCGGCCTGTCATACTCCAAATTGGCATGTATATTCCTGTCATTCGATCTTATCCGAAACCTAGATGGAACTTTAAAAAAGCTAATTGGAAAAAATTTACAGAACAAACTGATGCAAATATAAGATGGATTAAGCCAACCTTTAATAATTATGACAGATTCGTTGGAGTTATAAAAGGTGCTGCTCGGCGCTGCATTCCAAGAGGATGCCGTAAAGAATATATTCCTGGATGGACTGCAGAGAGCGAGAGCCTTCTTAAAGAATTTGAGGAAAATGGCAACAATGAAACAGCCACAAAACTTATTCAATCACTGAATGACAATAGAAAACAAATCTGGATCGACACTGTGTCATCTCTTGATTTTACCCACTCAAGTAGAAAGGCCTGGTCTCTCATTAGAAAGTTGACTCATCAAAGCCAGCTGGTGGACAGAAGCTGAGTGTTAACATAAACGATCTAGCCAAACACACGATCTCTATCTCAAAGATCAATAGAGATAAACAAGTTGTAAGGGAAATCCGGTCAGCACTGAAACATAAAAAACAATTAGCAAAACAACAATCATCCCAATTCTCTTGCCCTTTCTCAAGAGAGGAAACCCTAGAAGGCATCAAGAACATAAAATCCGGGAAAGCAGCCGGTATAGACGGCATCTACCCAGAATTCCTACAACATCTTGGACCTGCAACAATCACTTGGCTCACCAAATTCTTCTCCAATATTTTGGAGACAGGTAACCTTCCTTCATTATTCAAGAAGACCAAAGTAATATCGATCTTGAAACCCAAAAAGGACCCTCTGAGAGTGGAAAGCTACAGACCCATTGCACTGCTAAGTGTTACTCTAAAGCTCCTGGAAAGACTAATATACAATAGGATTTCAGAAACCATCAATAATCTCCTTCCCACAGAACAAGCTGGCTTCAGACCTGGAAGAAATTGCGATGACCAAATTTTTGCTTTGACTTCTCATATTGAAAATGGATTTGAGAATCGGAAGATTAGTATGGCTGTATTCTTAGACTTATCAGCAGCCTATGATACTGTTTGGCGAGAAGGGCTTCTGCTAAAACTTATCTCTGCCATCCCCTGTGTCAAGCTTACAAATCTCATTGGCAATATGATTAGCAACAGAAACTTTCAGATCTTCTCGGATGATGCAGTAAGCAAAATCTACAAACTGAATGATGGACTTCCACAAGGATCTGTTCTGGCACCCTTACTTTTCAACCTCTATACTGCTGACTTACCAGCAACTAAGTCCAGGAAATTTATTTACGCAGATGATATACTACTGGTTAGTCAAACACCAAGTTTTCCAGAAGCTGAACAAATACTTACAGCAGATCTAAAAAAGCTAGACACATATTTCCAAAAATGGTGTCTTCGTCCAAACCTCCAAAAGACTGTTGTATCTGTGTTCCATCTCAGAAATAAATTTGCCAACTACAAGCCTTCAATAACAATCAGAAATCAATCCTTACAGCATTGTCCCTTCCCAAAATATTTAGGAGTCACATTAGACAGATCCCTAACATATAAACATCATATTAACAACACAGCCGCCAAGATTAAAAGTCGGAATAATATCCTTCAAAAATTAGCCGGCACCTCTTGGGGCGCAAACAACCAAGTGTTGAGATCTACTGCTCTAGCCCTTTGCTATTCAGTTGCCGAATACTGCGCTTCAACTTGGCTGAACAGTGCTCATACTGCGAAGATTGATGCTCAACTAAATCAAGCAATGCGCATTATAACTGGTTGCATTCGCTCTACAAACGTGGCCTGGCTGCCTACACTCAGCAATATTCCACCGCCTTGCTTAAGAAGGTCTGAAGCTCTTCTAAAATTGTGGAAGAAGATCAGCCAGGACTCCAACCTCCCCGTTCATCAAGATATTAATCAATTTGCCTCTCCACGACTTAAGTCTAGATCTCCATCCTGGCGCGCTGCACTTACACTGGAAGAATCTGGGTTCTCCATCACGAACGCCTGGTTACATCAATGGCAACAGTCTTCTGTTCCCAATCAACATCTTGTGACCCTACCTCATGTTCAACCTCCCGGATTCCATCTACCCAGACGTCAATGGAGGACTCTAAACAGGATTAGAGTCAATCAAGGAAGATGCGGCTATACTCTTTATAAATGGGGCTGGCAGAAGTCTCCTGGGTGTGATTGTGGAGCTACCTCACAGACCATCCACCATGTAATTGTCGAGTGTCCACAGAGAGCATTTCAAGGTCCTTTGGAGGACATTCATAACGCAACTGAGGAGGCCTTAAAATGGATCAAAGGGCTTGATTTGGAACTATAGGCTTCTGTTTGTATATATTGTGTATATATTGCATACTTATTTATATAATCTTTCTGTGTACATCATACGATAAATAAATAAATAAGGACCACTTTCATAGATGGAAACACAATTGAGAATGGCGTATCAAACGAGGAGGAACAGAGGGGGGCGGGGGTGTACTTTGAGGGGATATAAGCTAGCAAGATAGTTTCGAACCCGAATTCCCAAGGCTTGCTTTTTTTGAATCACTTTTCCAAACCTTTCCGACTCATGAGGAGAACTCAGCACTTCCTCTACTCGAACTCGGAATTTCGTACTATAAGAGGACGTGATAGCCGAGTGGCATCGACACTGGCTTCTTACCAAGGGCCCTCTGTTCAAATCCCGGTCAACGTTTGTCAGATTTCTGAAATGGAAAATCATGTCCATGTGATTCAGATTCCACGTAAAACTGCAGGCTATGTGGCTATAATCACGAAATCAGCAGTCATGTAAATGTATAAGCTTCCCAGTTTTTGAACTATAAATATCCTGAAATCAATATCGTGATGCAGTTAGGATTCATTTCTCTAATGTAGAATTATCTTCCATGATGTGAAGTTTCCAGAGAAATAAAATTGGGGAGAAAATCTGCAACAAATCCGTCGGTACCTGAAATTAAAACAAAAATCACTTGAGAGAAAATACATTTAAGGAGATCACTTATTTCTGACTGCTAATAAAACGCAAATTAATTATATAAATTGTGTCGGAGATTTATTTTTAAAAAAGCAGACTATACACGCGAGACGACTAGTAGTGGCGAGAGGTCAGCCCTTGTTAGCTTACCATTGAAGCGACATAATTGAAACAGCGATCCTGGATAAACGACACATACAAAAAAAAAGTTGTCGATCAATAACCTCCTTCACCACAGCACGTATAGTAGGCACGAATACCCTTGACTCCAGGGTAAGGGTGTCCACGTGCCGAGTCTATCGGAAAACACGGCTGATCAAAACAGTGTGGAGCAGGAGGGCAGGTGCTCGCTTCTAGGAACGAACACGAGAGACAAGAACCATTACAGAAACGTGGATATTCGCAACACTGACCGGTTATCTTCGTCGATAAAATTCCAGCTGTGTTTAGTTTCCTTGGAGACACTGAACTCGTTTCCGTGGAAACATCGAATTCTACTTGGCTTGTTTGTGTTGTTATTTCCTTGACACTCAGGCGTAATTTTTTCACCTTGTCTTGTGTCTGCTTTTACGGACGACAAGCCCAGAAGTACTTCTGTGCAGATAAATATTATTCGTTGGATACATTTCTAAATGTTAGGTAATCAACAAAATCATGAGTAATGTGGAGATCTATGTGTGCAATGCAGTCAGTGAACAGTGAAAGGGCTGGTAGGGTGCCAGAAGACAAGGCGGGGGGGGGGGGGGTAGGAAAAACGGAAAAAATTAATATTTTTGTCATGGAAGACGAAGAAGATTCTTATGGTGCCGGAATGAACTACAAACCTAACTAAAACATTAATCGCAATTTTCCAAAAAAATTCTGCAAAGTATAAAATTCCCTCTCTTCAAGAACTATTCAAAGTAGGAAACTCAGGATTAGTTTTTCCATGTGTAACTGACAATTTTACTCAGCCGTTTTTGAAAATCCAATGTAGTTTATATGTACACCAAACATTACAAAAATTTAATGGTAGGCCCTACGATTAAAAATTAGTAAAGAATCAGAAAATTACATTTTAAAGAAACGGCTGCGTTAAAATTAATTTTAAAACCATATACAGTATAACACCAGTATGTGAGCGAAAAAATATCACATTGTGGAGTGTGAATATGTCAGAATGTCAAAAGGTGATTTAGTGTGTATTGCCTGTAAACCCAAGAGATATTTGACATGACTGTGTCGTGTGGTTATGTTCTAATATTATGTACATCATAAATCTTCGCCTTAATTTCCCTACCTCAAGATTGCCTATCTCGTTGACAAAGAACAAACACTACTCAAAGTGTACACTCCTATTAGGTGATACCTAGTGTCACTGAAATTACTTTCAAAATGATGAACGATACCCAGTTTGCAGACAATCATCACTGCTCAAGAGCGAAAATGTAAAACTCTTGTTTTAAACTAGTAGATACCAAGGAACATGAGGAAGTGGTTTAACTAGCATATGAAGCTTCATAAATTTGGCAAATAGTAATCATAATTAATATAAAATTGAGAGAAAAGCGAAGATTTTTGGCACCAACCGCAGATTAAGAAGCGAAAATTTCACACTCACAACATTTGGTTTCAACTTCGGGTATATAAATAGGTATCTCTGTGGTTTTGATTGTCTTGTAAGCTTATTTTATAACCGTTAGGTTCTTCAGTCCACCTAAAGTAATTTTGATTAATAAATGTTAAAACTATCAGAAAAAGAAAGCATATGATTCCGAGTAACAGTATTATATTTGAAAAATAAATATCTAAATTGACATGTTTCGTTCTCAGAAGAACATCATCATAGTCTATCAAATCGCACTCCAATATTTATGCTTTATTTCTGTTTAAATACTTAGGAACTTAATATCTGGAACTTACCTAATGCCTCCACTCAAGCATATGCCTTGTAAGCATCGATATTGGTGAGCATGGATAAGACTGTCACGTGCTCATGCGACTGCCAGCCCTCTGGTAGCCCCCTTCGTTATTTCTTGAAAGGGATGAGTGAGTCAGGCCGGTGACCTCCCGACCGGCCTGAGAGCATATAACGGCTTCTCTTTGTATTTCGCTTTTCGTCTGGTGTGTCCCTGAATTTTCTGGAGGCGAAACTAGAACGTTCCTATTCCAGACGCACCCCGAAGATACTAGAATGTCATCAGCAGATATTTGAAAGCAGGCTCGCCAAGAACAGGGGCGAGAATTTTTAAAGAATGTCTTCCTACTTGCTTTCGTCGTAGTAGTATCGGAGTTGAAAGTTGTCTTTGTTTGGTGGTTCGTGTTATGTTGTTGTCTTGCCGAGTGATAAGTGTTGAGAAACTCAGGGTTTGGAGCAGTCACGAGACGTAATTGTTTGAGTTATCAGTCTTGTCTGCAGTCGAGCCAAATGATAGTCATATGTTTTGATAGTCAAAAGACCTGTGTTAGAATCTGTCTGCATGGATCAGCTGAGTGGAGTAACTACTGCGTGCGAAGCCAAGTGAAAGGTGAGACCTGTAAATCAAAATTACGGAGGGATCGCCCATTCTAAGTAAATACAAGCTATCCGGAGACCTGCTGTGTGGACAAGAGGCTGCTGTAAAAAGTTGTTACTTAGTGAAGTGTTGTCAGTCATTGCCATGCATAATTGGGTGTGTATACTGATTGGGTCATCCTAGATTAAATTAGTCCAATAAAACAATCAATACTTTATTCGTAACAGTACTTTTTTTCGTGCCAGCCCTGCCGTAGCCTCCTTCGGTATATCGTGGAAGGAACTAATGTGCCAACTAGGACTTCCCACTCTGAGGGCATAATGCAGCCTCTCCCTTCTATTGTTCTCTTCGTCTGCTTTCTCCGTGCACCTCCTGCAAGGTGCAATGAGAATGTTCCGTCTCTAGCCGAGTCCGAAATATTCTAACACTCCACCATCAGAATATAAAAAGGAGGCTAGCCGCGAACAGTGAGTCAGTAATTGTGTACCGCCTTGGAGTACAGGCCGCATTACGGTATGTGTACCAACGTGGGAGTGAGTGATTGGAGCAGTGTTAACACTCGTTATTGTGAGGAATGCCATAGTGCTGGCTAGCACTGTTGAGCTGTTGCTGTTCAGTTGTCAGTGCTGAGTAGTTAATTGTGTCTGGACGTGAGAGTGCTGGACTTTCTCTGGAGCCAAACCACGGAACAGTCGCCGTTTGTTATGGCCAGTAGCCCTGAATTCAAACCTATCCGTCTGCACGGAACTGCTGTGCAAGGTGTTTGGACTTGCGAGATGAGGTAAAAGTAAGGACAGCTGTCAATAAGGATTACCGTCTCTCAGGTAATACCGCCTATTGTGATGAGGAAAGATATTTTGTAAATAGACAACAGTTAGAGGAGTGTGGGCATTCATGATTGAACAGAATTGTGTGTGTGTGTGTGCAAATATTTGTGTACTTATTGGGTCTTTCTAGAATTATTATTTTATTTTATTTTTTGGGATCTGCTTTACGTCACACCGACAAAGATAGGTCCTATGGCAACAATAGTATAGGAAAGGGCTAGGAGCGGGAAGATATCGACCGTGGTCTTAATTAGGCTACAGCCCAGAATTTGATAAACCACAGAAAACCATCTTCAGGGCTGTCGACAGTGGAGTTCGAACCCATCTCCCGAATGCAAGCTGATAGCTAGGTGACCCAAACCGCACCTCCACTTACTCTGTCATTCTAGAATTAAACTAGATCGTTAAAACGAATATTGTTATATTCGTAACAATATGTTCATCGGATTTATTTTAACCATCTTCACATCTGCGAATAATTACAAATTCAAATCCGTAGGCTTTTATAAGAACATTAGTGTTGAGTTATTCCATAAACTTTGCGATACTAATCAATCGAAGAATGTTCAGTGAAGAGTAAGGTTAATTAATAATTAATGTTATTTGCTTTACGTCCCACTAGCTACTTTTACGGTCTTCGGAGAAGCCGAGCTGCCGGAATTTAGTCCCGCAGGAGTTCTTTTACGTGCCAGTAAATCTACCGACACGAGGCTGTCGTATTTGAGCACCTTCAAATACCACCGGACTGAGCCAGGATCGAACCTGCCAAGTTGGGGTTAGAAGGCCAGCGCCTTAACCGTCTGAGCCACTCAGCCCGGCAAGAGTAAGATTAGGAAGCCAAATATTTTTACTCAGGTAGGCGTTGATAATTACAAGATAATATAGGTCTGATTGTTCACCTGAACATTGATGATTACCAACAAGAGAGGTGTCATTGTTTATCATTTTGAAAGCTTTTTTCAGTGGCACTAGTTTCATCAAAATGAGAGTGTACACTTTGGGTTTTGTCCCCTGTATTTAGAGGCAATTCGATGTAAAATTCAACAAGGAATATGTCCTTAAAATGATGCATGTTAAGTTATAACCACCGTGTACAAGTTTAGGATAAAATTTAAGGATCTTAAAAAGAAATATTAATGTATATCTACAAGAGAAAGCGTAATCATATCTTCTTGAATTTTGAAAACCTCTCGATTGTTTTATCGACAGTCGGAACTATAGTAAAGTGAATTTCAGTGGAGTCAGTCCTGCCCATTGCTCTTCCGTCGTGTGGAATCTTAAGTTATAAAACGACGTGGTCTGAGGGTGGAAAAACTGCTTTCTGATGTGACTTCACTTACTGACTGTGTAGTCAAGAATTGAAGACGGTGTTATTTATTCGGAAAGCACTTTTCTATTTGTTCTAAACATGTCTTTAGTAGGGGGACTTATTTTTTTATTATTATTTTGTTTGCAACCATAACCCTTGTCACAGTTTGCTATCACTCACTAAATTCTCAGTCTTGTTTCTAAGGAAAAGTTGGTAGTGGTGATTATAGTTTTAATAGGAGTACAACTGGGCAACCATACTTTGTTGACAGTAATCAGAGGGGGGATATGGAGGAGGTCCGACACTTCTAAAAATGAAGATATCGGCAAAAGGAAAGGAAGGACTACGAAAGGCGTGAATACCGTCGGGACCGGAAAAGAACAAAAGTTGACCAAGGGAGGTCGAATAGGAAAGATGAGGATGAGAAATTGACAGAAGTAAATGGAAGCAATGCCAAATTCAGCTAGGGGAACCGTAGTTGCCAACTCACGCTCCAAAGTTGAGAGCACCTGGTGCCCATTTTAGTCATCTCTTAGCCGGGCTGAGTGGCTTATACGGTTGAGGCGCCGGCCTTCTGACCCCAACATGGCAGGTTCGATTCTGGCTCAGTCCGTTGGTATTTGAAGGTGCTTAAATACGTCAGCCTCGTGTCGGTAGCTTTACCGGCACGTGAAAGATCTCCTGCGGGACTAAATTCCGGTACCTCGGCGTCTCCGAAAACCGAAAAGTAGTTAGTGGGATGTAAAGCAAATAAGATTATAAAGTCATCTCTTACGAGAGGCAGGGGATACCGTGGACGTTAATCTACCACCCTCGCCCACAGCAAGATTACAAGGAAGTGTCGAAGACATTAAAGAAGTCTTTCTCCATAAAGGCATCATCTTCAACTCATATTATAGGTCTACGCAAGTTCAAGCTGAAGGTATTGAACGTGCCCTGCGGAAGACGCTCTTGAAATTCCATAACAATATGCTCCATTAACGTAATGAAGATCGATTTCCAATGATATCCTCAGGAATTGTGTGGACATAATTATCTCTATAGCTTTGACGTTTTAGTCTAGGTGTTGTAACGCTAAATTCAGAATCTTTGCACAACTTTTCAGCTTCCTAAAAATCCTCGAGAAATACCGATTTCTTTCTGATCTCGATTCCCGTAAAGCATTTGCAGTGATCGACAGTATTTCATTGAGAGTCGTGAGATCAAGAGAGGGAGACCTCAGTCGTAAACTGACTGTCATGAGGAGCTGCAATTCATCACAAAGGACAGTATTTAAAATGATAAAACTCCATAAAAACTTTTACCGGCAGGAATCCTTCCCTGCGGACCTTGAGTAGTTCCAATCAGAAATGTTTGAGAAAGGTTCATTAATGTCGGCCAAATATGCTGAGAACTGCAATGCACCGTCATGTTTTTCTTACCATCTTGTTTCTCAGAGAGCTATTAATAAGTCCCAGGCACTGCATAACAATTTATGGTCTCTTTTGAAACGCATTTACAAAAGTGATTACTCTTTCATGACCGAGCTCGATAACTGCAGTCGTTAAAGTGCGGCCAGTATCCAGTATTCGGGAGATAGTAGGTTCGAATCCCACTATCGGCAGCCCTGAAGATGGTTTTCCGTGGTTTCCCATTTTCACACCAGGCGAATGCTGTGGCTGTACCTTAATTAAGGCCACGGCCGCTTCCTTCCCACTCCTAGCCCTTTCCTGTCCCATCGTCGCCATAAGACCTATCTGTGTCGGTGCGACGTAAAGCAACTAGCAAAAAAAAAAAACTCTTTCATGACGGCAATTGTTTTGTGGGTGGGTGGAATCTCAATCGTGTTGGAGAAAGATTGTTCAAGGTCCTCTTAAACATGGGCATTTGTTGTGGGTGGTTTCCGACGAAAGAGTAGTGTTGCGAAAATGTTGCAAACTTTCGGCTGGGAAGATTTGGGAGTAAGGAGACGAGCTGCTCCACTAAACGGTATGTTTCAAGCTGTCAGTGGCGAAAGGGCGTGGAATGACATTAGCAGACGAATAAGTTTGAATGATGTTTTTAAAGGTAGGAAAGATTACAATATGAAGATAAATTTGGAATTCAAGAGGACAAATTGGGAGAAATATTCGTTTACAGGAAGATTTGGGGATTGTAAAATTTTATCAGGGGAGATACTATATATATTTCCTACTCATTTGAAATTATTTAAGACGAGGTAAACAACTGACAGGGAGTTTGCTACCTGATGGATGTCCTGAATGCAGATCAGTGGTGATCGATTGTCGTTGATTGAATACAAAAGACCAGCATTGAAGGATCAAGTTTGCGACGCTCCTGTAGCCATCTCAATCGTTCTTCAGTTGTACTTTTGGTCTTATTTGATCCTGTTTTGAGAAGGAGAATAAAAAGAAGTAGCTGATGATAACGATGAAGAAGAAGAAGAGCGATGAATTATGCCACCTTTGTTTTTAACGTCGCACTAACACATCGAAGGTTTTTGGTAACGGAAGGGTGGGAAAGGGCTAGGATTGGGAAGGTAACGGCCGTGGCCTTAATGAAGGTACAGACCTAGCATTTCCCTGGTGTGAAAATGGGAAGCAATGGAAAATCATCCTCAGGGCTGCCGATGGTGGGATTCCTACCTACTCCCGACACCTCTATTGTTGGCAATCATCAATGTTCATGAAAGTTTATGAAGAAAAACTCCTTCATTAAGCAACTGTAAGCTTGAATTCCGAAGGTAGTGATTTCGAACCTTCAATCGGCAGCCCTGAATGCCGGAGCTGTAGCCGCATCTACTTGTGTTGGCGCTACGTAAAGAGGTACCATATAAGTATTTGGATACTTTTTGGAAAAGTGTTACACTGTTACAGTAAATACAGAAATACAGAAATACAGTAAGATAATAAGCTTTTCTTTATAATCAAAGGAGAAACTGGAAGAAGTTCGACCTGTCATAAAATGGAGGTTTCGGGAAAAGAATGGGAATGACCATGAATTTCATGGAAGTGACAAACTCCACAGGCCTTGCAAATCCAAACATTGTAAGGTTGGAAGAGAACGACAGTTTAATAAAAGGGGGTTGGATAGGAAAGATGAAACTGAGGAGGAGGAGGAGGAGGAGGAGGAGGAGGAGAGCAGAAGAAAGTAGAAGAAATGCCTGATGCAGCGTGACATTGCCGTATTACTGTTGGCTGTTAGCTCATAAAGTGTACTCGTTACCTCACTCCTCTTGATGGAGTGTGGAGATTCCGTGACCAAGGGATTCGCTTCTGCCTTTTGGCAAGAGCCTTGTCGTCGGCTCAACCGTAGATTGTAATGAATTTAACCTCTTTTCTTGTTAGCGACTAAAACAATACGAATCCTGCGCCTGTAGACATTTACGTTCATTAAGGCCACGGCCGCTACCTTCCCAATCCTAGCCCTTTCCCACCCTTCCGTTACCAAAAACCTTCGATGTGTTAGTGCGACGTTAAAAACAAAGGTGCCATAATTCATTGCTCTTCTTCTTCTTATTCTTCTTCTTCATCGTTATCATCATCATTTTTTTTCTTTACAAGTTGTTTTACGTTGCACCGACACAGATACGTCTATGGCGACGATAGGGCAGGGAAGGAGTACGAGTGGGAAGGAAGCGGCCGTGGCCTTAATTAAGGTACAGCGCCAGCACTCGCCTGGTGTGAAATTGGAAACCTCGGAAAACCATCTTCAGGGCTTCCGACAGTGGGGTTCGAACCCACTATCACCCGAATAGTAGATACTGGCCGCACTAAAGCGTTGGTGGCTCCTTGGCACTACTTCCTGCTCTCACGTTGACCGTGCCAAGGGGATAAATTGCACGGTGACAAGTCAAGCGATATGGAGGAAGTGGCACAGCAGCAACTCGGCCGGGATCGTACTTGAACTTGTGCAAGAGAACCTATCAGGTAGACCAGGCAAATGTCTACAGGCGCAGGATTCGTATTGTTTTAGCCGCTAACAAGAAAGAGGCAGAGGCGAATCCCTTGGTCACGCAATCTCCACACTCCATCAAGAGGAGTGAGGTAACGAGTACACTTTATGAGCTAACAGCCAACAGTAATACGGCAATGTCACGCATCGGCACGCAGGCCACTAGGAAATCTCTGATACGTGACGCATATCACTGCGTAACCTCGGATGAGGTAGTGACCTACGTATCGTCAAAAGTTCCCCACTCCCAATAATTGTATCGGGCGGGTTACGTTATGAAGAACATCTAGACAACACTGGTAGCATGAACCTGAACACGCGAATACCATGCAGAATTCGGTGATTTTCCAACTAGCATGAAAAAATGCATGTTTTTACTTCCCTCCACTTGTGATACACATTACCCATTGTCTCCGACACAGTGTCAAAGGTGTCTGAGGAAGTGAGAAGTTACGACCTTTATTGACGTAAGTGTAACGCCAGCAAGGAAATTAAACGTGATCTACCTGATATAGACAAACAAGTGGTTAGGGAAATGTAAACAACAGTTTTATTTCAAATAAATATTATTATTATTATTATTATTATTATTATTATTATTATTATTATTATTATTATTATTATTATTATTATTATTATTAATCCGTTTACCCTCCAGGGTTGGTTTTACCATGGACTCAGTGAGGGATCCAACCTCTACCGCCTCAAGGGCAGTGTCATGGAGTTGAGACTTTGGGTCGGGGGGATAAAACTGGGAAGGATGACCAGTACCTCGCCCAGGCGGCCTCACCTTGTATGCTCAACAGGGGCATTGTGGGGGGATGGGAAGATAAGGGATAGACAGGCAGAGGGAAGGAAGCGGCCGTAGCCTTAAGTTAGGTACCATCCCGCCATTTGCCTGGAGGAGAAGTGGGAAACCACTGAAAACCACTTCGAGAATGACTGAGGAGAGAATCGAACCTCCTCTACTCAGTTGACCTCCCGAGAATGAGTGGACCCCCTTCCAGCCCTCGTACCGCTTTTCAAATTTCGTGGGAGAACCGGGAATCGGATCTGGGTTTCCGGGGGTGGCAGATAATCGCACTAACCACAGGGGCGGACAGTAAATAAATAAATAAATAAATAAATAAATAAATATGAAGGGCCTAGGGGTAAACATGATAACTACCAATTTTTTCCCCGGAAGATTGAATTTAATATTATATAGGATTATATTTTATACAATGCATAAAAAGTGTCATTTTAATACATTGGGAGTCAGAAGTAATATTAAATAAAATCGCTTAGTTACGGTATGAGAAAAATAAAGAAATACAGAAGTAAATGTCTGTTTTCAAATGAAATAAAATAAAAACGTAAGTCCAGGGCTTATCACATTCTTAGTACAAATAAATAAGTCTACTGTTAATAAACAGTAATAATAGTTAACAGTCTGCTTCTGTGGTGTAGTGGGTAGTGTGATTAGGTGCCACCGCCGGAGGTCCGGGTTCAATTCCCGGCTGTGCCACGAAATTTTTGAAAAGTGGAACGGGGTTCACTCAGTCTTCGGAGGTCAACTGAGTAGAGGGGGTTCGATTCCCACCTCAGCCATCTTCGAAGTGGTTTTCCGTGTTTTCCCACTTCGCCAGACTAATGCCGGGATGGTACGTAACTTAAAGCCGCGGCCGCTTCCTTCAATCTTCCTAATCTATTCCTTCCAATCCTCCTATTACGCCCCCCCCCCCCATATGTCCCGTGTTCAATATAGCAGGTGAAGTCACCTGGGCGACGTACTGGTCCCCTCCAAAGTTGTATCCCCCGACCCGAAGTCTCACGCTCCAGGACAGTGCCCTTGACGCGGTAGGGTTAGGATCCCTCACTCGGAAAGAGGACCAGTACCTCGCCCAGCCGGCCTTAAGCTAGGTACCATCCCGGCATTTACCTGGATGAGAAGTGAGAAACCACGGGAAACCACTTTGAGAATGGATGATGTGGGAATCGAACCCTCCTCTACTCAGTTGTCCTCCCGAGACTGAATAGATCCCGTTCCAGCCCTCGTACCACTTTTCAAATTTCGTGCAGAGCCGGGAATCGAACCCGTCTGGGGGTGGCAGCTAATCACACTAATAAATGAAACTTAAATTGATAACGGTTAATTCATTTGTATGTAACGAATCGTTTTCGACAAACATCTGTATGGACAAGTGTAGGATTCAGAACATCGAAAGAGGAAAACTGACTCAGGGCCTATGACATAAACACTTCTCTAGAGCAGTCATTCCCAAACTGTGGTCCGCGGACCCCTCGGGTTCCCTTGTGGATGGGGGCGATAGAATAACACCCACGGTATCCCCTGCCTGTCGTAAGAGGTGACTAAAAGGGCCCCATGGGCTCTGAACTTTGGAGCGTGGGTTGGTGGCCACGGGGCCCTTAGCTGAGTCCTGGCATTGTTTCCACTTACTTGTGCCAGACTCCTCTCTTTCATCTATCTTATCCGACCTCCCTTGGTCATATCTTGTTCTTTTCCTACCCCTACGGTATTAGAGCCCTTGAGGCATAGGGAGTGTTTCATTTTCACGCCCTTCGTGGCCCTTGTCTTTCTTTGGTCGATTCCTTCCTTTTTTTAAGTGTCAGGTCACATCCATATTTCCCCCTCTGATTAGTGTTGTATAGAGGGTGGTTGCCTAGTTGTAATTCCTCTTAAAACAATAATCACCACCACCACCATCACCACCGGACCCCTGGGGGAGACCGTGACGAGAATGTAAGCTGTAAGTATTTAAAGAGTGACATTTTATTGTACACGCACAATTTTTAGATCATTATGTCTTCACTGTTATATAACTTACATACACTACGTGTAAGTCTTGGCCGATAAATGGTACTAGTTGGCAGTATCTTGTGAAGACCTCTTGTCACAACTCCACGGCTCTAATCGACTTTTGGGTCCATGACATCCCTTACACCCTACAATTTCTAGAAAGAAAATACTGAGTTTAATGTTTTTCGTGACAACATACCTGTGTAAATGTACATTTTCTGCTCTCACACAAATGAAAACGAAGTACGGAAACGGAACTGATGTTGAGTCTGATCATCGGTTCGGTTGAATACGGTTGCAAAACGCTTGGCACCATTGATCCGACAACTGTACAAAGTGAATTTTCTCAAGTAAGTCTCCAGATCCCGTGGTGTAGGGGTAGCGGGTTCGATTCCCTGCCAGGTCAAGGATTTTTCTCTCGATCTGAGGGCTGGTTCGAGGTCCACTCAGCCTACGTGATTAGAATTGAGGAGCTATCTGACGGTGAGATGGCGGCCCCGGTCTCGAAAGACTGCCGAGAGGAGGCGTCGTGCTGATCACACGGCCCCTCGTAATCTGTAGGCCTTCGGGCTGAGCAGCGGTCGCTGGGCAGGCCAGAGTCCTTTCAAGGGTGTCAAGTACCGTGGGGTTTGGTTTGAAGTCTCCAGATCCAGACTGTTGTAATTATTACCAAGTGTCACAACGTTTTACAATTTCTACGCTTATATAAAGTATCTTTATGTAAAAGAAGTTACATTTAAATTCAAAGGAAAGTACATATTAGTCCTAACTTTTATGAATACAATCCAACATGGTAACATTACAAAATTCTGTATTTTTGTTCACTGAATTCAGTATTATGTGCTATGGCTAGGACGTCCTTGTAATGAATGCAATATGAGAAGGGGGCCAAGACACAAATTGTTTGGAAAACCATGCTCTAAAGTATGATCAGAGGAGAACACTTTGATAAAAAGAGACTTCTATACGTCTCTGTCATCGCCATCCATCAATACTTCATGTCGCAGAATGCACGATTGCTAGGTAACATCGGATCACATGTATTGCTAAATTCAGATAAGTCCCCAGACATATTTATGTCAAAAAGAGGAAATAGGGCCTCCTCAAGAACGGGTTACCTTATAACCTCCCTGGTTACACCTACACCGCACTGTTAAGTTCTACGCTCTCTTTCTCTAAACTACAACGCCTACTGTGATTCTTCTTGACGACATACTTTTTGTAATTACGGACCGCAATTATCCTATCCTAGCTGCATAGCGAGATTATGTTTGTCATCCGTACGACGGATTATGTGGCCAGTATGTTCCGTGCTCTGACTGTGAGATACCTCAGCGTATTCACAAGGAAACCAGACCGATCACAATGAAACTTCATATGAGGATCATAAACTTCATGGCAGTAATCATTCAGCTGTAAAATAATGTTTAAGTACTTAAAATAGTAATTCTTTTTGCAGGAATTTTAAATGGCTATTATTGCTATTGGCTTTACGTCGCACTGACACAAATAGGTCTTATGGCGACGATGGGACAGGAAAGGTCTAGGACTGGGAAGGAAGCGGCCGTGGCCTTAATTAAGGTACAGCCCCAGCATTTGCCTGGTGTGAAAATGGGAAACCACGGAAAACCCTCTTCAGGGCTGCCGACAATGGGGTCCGAACCCACTATCTCCCGAATACTGGATACTGGCAACACTTAAGCGACTGCAGCTATTTTTTTTGTTGCTATTTGCTATTTGCTTTAAGTCGCACCGACAAAGATAGGTCCTACGGCGACGATGGGATAGGAAAGGCCAAGGAATGGTAAGGAAGCGGCCGTGACCTTAATTGAGGTACAGCCCCAGCATTTGCCTGGTGTGAAAATGGAAAACCACGGAAAAACATCTTCATGGCTGCCGACAGTGGGGTTCGAACCCACTGTTTCCCGATTACTGGATACTGGCCGCACTTACGCGACTGCAGCTATCGAGCTCGCTAATTTTAAATGGAACTTGGTCAACTGAAGGTATCGACTGCAATGTAATAATAATCTCATTGGCTTTACTTCCAATAACTAGTTTTACGGTTTTCGGAGACGGCAAGGTGCCGGAATTTAGCCCTGCAGGAGTTCGTTTAGGTGCCAGTAAATCTACCGACACGAGGCTGACGTATTTCAGCACCTTCAAATACCACTGGTCTGAACCAGGATCGAACGTGCCAAGTTGGAGTCGAAAGTCCAGCGTCTCAACCGTCTGAGCAACTCAGGCCGGCTGATTACAGTGTGAATTGGTGGGGTGAACAATTTAGACTTCTGCGCGTCTGCCGTTGTTACATAGAATGACAAAATGAATTATTCTCAACAGGAATAGCTTAAGTTTCGTTATTTGTGCTACTAATGTTTGTATTACATGACCAGTCCCGCGGTGTAGGGGTAGCGTATCTTCTTCTTACCCGTAGGCCCCGGGTTCCATTCCCGGACAGGTCAAGGATTTTTACCTCCATATGAGGGATGGTTCGAGGTCCATTTAGCCTACGTGGTTACAATTGAGGAGCTATCTGGCGGTGAGATAGCGGCCCCGGTCTAGAAAGCCAAGAAAAACAGCCGAGAGGATACGTCGTGCCGACGAATTGTTACGAATACATCGATCTAATTTAATTCAGGATGAACAAATAAGTACACACACAAGTAATAACCACAATTATATTCAACCATGAACGACCACACTCCACTAATTGCTGTCTATTTACAAAGACCACATGACATCTGCAGGCTTCGGGCTGAGCAGCGGTCGCTTGGTAGGCCATGGCGCTTCGGGGCTGTTTTGCCATGGGGTTTGGTTTTGGCTTTATATTAGATGTCCAAGGTTTCATACTACGTAACACTTCAGCTTCTTAATAAACGATGCCCACCACTTAGTTCCGTTTCCAGATACGGGCTCGAGGATGAGGTGAGATGAAAAATATACAGCCTTTCCCGTCGCCAACCTCAGCTGAGGAGCTAATGAAGATGAAATGAAGGATAGTGAAAATAAAATTGGGTAAGATGGTGGAGGAAACCGTCTGTGGTCTATGAATACGAATTGTCCCGGCATTTGCCTGGAAATGAAAATGGGAAACCACAGAAAACTACTCTCAGGACAGCCGAAGGTAGGGATGGAACTCACTCTTCTCCCGTTCGGTACAGAAGTACTAAACCCTAAAATGTCAACACATTAATATTGTTAGGAATAAATCGATCTAATTTAATTCCGGATGAACAAACAAGTACACACACAAGTATAACCACAATTATATTCAATCATGAATGACCACACTCCACTAATTGCTGTCTATTTACAAAGTCTCTGTCCTCCTCACAGCAGGTAGTTCGGCACACTGGTATAAGGTGCCTAGTATCAAACATGGACAAAAGCCATTTTGTTAATTTTTCAGTAGAGCCACATTTTTGTTTCTCTATGTTAAACCCCCGTTATATGTGTGAAAATTTTGTGTGTCATATTCCCAGCCCTACCAACAAGAAAATCATGATCGACACTTAGGAATTTCAGTCTAAGTCAATGTAAAACACGTTCAAATATGACGATGTCCATTTCTGAAACCGAGATTGGCTTTTGTCCATTTTTGATACAAACATCCATGTAATTGTCCACCTTTGAAACGAACTATCCCAATATTTTGGGGGAAAAAAATTGCAGGATGACACGGAAGTAAACTTACATTAAAAAAAATATATAATTAAAATATGAAAGCAATAAGGCTATTCTTATACTTTGTTAACATTTTTAACATTCATTTCAGTTCTTGCTTCACTGTATTTCTGGGCAAATAACCTCTGGTTCATCACAAGGGTCTTCAAAACAATCCCATTCATAAATAATCATTAACAGCTTGTTCATTTTCACTACAAATGCTCTTATTGATGAATTCGACATACCACTTAAGAGAGGCATTAATGTCCAATTTTTCCGAAGTGCTTTCCTAGTAAATTTGTCAACATCTTTAAGTTTCTGTGCGTTTACATTCATGCCAATATCAGAAGTAAAGGATTCATTAACATTGGACTTACCTGTCATGCTTTCGTGATCTTACGCTCAATACCTGTTTTCAAATAGTAGCCTACCTCACCTTTAACTACAACGTTGCCTCTTTTCGTGCTCCTGAGGACAATTATTTTACACTTTGAAATCAAGTTGACTAGAAGATTTCAGATAAATCTGTGCTTGTTCTTTCCATTTCAGTGGTTCCAAGGTTTGTCCAATCACTTTCACTGTGCCGTACATTTTGAACACGTCAAGATATTCATCAGGACTTACTATGGTCGTCATCTTCTTAAGGTCTTTCTCAATGAGTCCAAAAATCCTATCTGGAAGCAAATATGAGTGTACAGTAACTTGAAATACCGATTTTAATTTGTCAACAGAGGATGGTGCATACGTTGCAAGCCACTTTGCACACATCACAAACATATTACTGTTTTAATTCTGGCCGGCGCAGCCATCAGCAATCAACTTGACTGAAGTGAAGCCTTGTAAATCATTAGATTGTAACTCATTGACAACCGCTGATGCTATTTCGTTTGATGATTTCTTTCCCTCATTCTCCAGCCACGTATAAACAGACACATTATCAGGGCGCAGTTTGCTTTGAGATGTGCCTATTAAAACAGACAGATTGTAACAGTAAAGTTGTCTGGAATAATAAGCCCACTCACAAGTAAACCTTTCCATCTATAAGGCTGATGACACACGGAGCGGTTTTTGCCGAGTCGGCGCATGTTTCTATTGTATCAGATGGGATGAAACAGACAGAGCGGTGCTCGCCGACAGGCGGCAGATTTGCCGACTCGGCCTGTCGTGTAGCTGGCGGTGCAGCGAGCGTTTTGAAGACTTTGTGCGCGCTCTAGCGCCATAGATTTAATACATTCAGCTGAATCACGGCCGACTTGATGCTTCGCTCTAGTCGGGCGTGGCTGAATTTACGCGGCGATTGCATCATTGGTAGGTATTCTTGTATTAGATATCATGAAGTATCTTTGAAATTCAATAATATACACGTAAAAGGACATATAGAGTAAGTAGACTTTTGGAATAAGAATAAGAACAATCCTTTATTTTTCGGTATAGGCAAGACGGCCTGCCAGTTCATGTGTCACGCTCTCACCCTTTCTCTCTCGCATACACATTACTTCCCCACCTTTACCTGCTTCCCGCCGCTCACTTCTGTCTACGCGGTGCTTCAATGAGCACACTGTGACACCCCAAAACGGGTGCTAAATATACGACTCTGGCATCAAATTTTGATATGGCTGAATAAAGCATTCCTTCTGAAGTCGTTGTACCAAATATCAATCAGATCGAAGACTTACAGATGGAAGTGTTTCCTTGTCAGTACTCCAAGGCAGTGCACGCACTGTACTCCAGAACGACGATAGTCTAAGGCCGCGTGCACACCGAGCGCGCTTCGCATAGTGTGTCGCGTGTAGCGTGAAATGCTATGCATAGCGCCAGGCGTGCTTGCTGTTCACACCGAGAACTCTACGCCGTGCTCTCAGCTTAGTTTGGCGCGATGCGTTTTAGGGTCGTCACAAACTAATGCCGTTATCCAAGTACACTAGAAACAGTTTACTGATGGATAACAGTTACCTAAAATTAAAAATTAGAAAGAAGAATCGAAAGTAGATTCATGAATTTAATGAAGAACGAATTACTTTCGGAGAATTCCATCGTTTGTGCAGAGATGCAAGACTTTATCGTGATAAATTTTATAAGAATGACAAAAAAATACGTTTGACCTTCCAAAACCTACAACTGAAATGTGGCGACAAGTAGCAGAGAAGTATTGGGAGAAATTCAATTTTCCCAATTGTCCAGGAGCACCGTGCAGCAAACACGTGGAAATTAAATTTCCGGCTAAATCACGCTCTTTATCTAATAATTATAAATAGTATTTTACAATACTGTTACAATTAGCATACACAATTTATCATCGTAACAAAAGTGAAGTAAATATGTGAAATATTATACTTACTTCCAAGCCCACTCCTAGCCTGCAGAGTGATATTCTTCACGTTACCACCCTCCATTTGCAAAATTATAGATTCTATGCACTTTGTCGCAAAGTGTCCGGCTACATGGCTAAATGGTTACCGTACTAGCCTTTGGTCACAGGAGTCCCGGGCTTGATTCTCGGCAGCGTCGGGAATTGTAATCATAATTAGTAAATTCCATTGGCACAGGGGCTGGGTGTATGTGTGTATTCATAATCATTTCATCCTCATCACGACGCAGGTCACCTACGGGAGTCAATTCAAAAGACCTGCACCTGGCAAGTCGAACTTCTCCTCTGACACTTCCGACACTAAAGCCCATACGCAATTTCATCCTGTCACAATGTTAAGCCCAGTAAAGTGTGACAGTAGAAGTAATGTTACGGTATATGTTTACTGTAGGAATGCGATAAAACTGTTGTAGATACGTAAGTCCACTTATTTTGCAAAACAGTTACATTTTTATAGTTTTTGTGTCTTGGGTTCCATATTTCTTCTCTTTGAAACACTGCATGAAAAATTTCTTCTTCCATAGCTTCAGAACAAGCTAGGTAACAGTAAGCAATTAACCAACACTGCGCGTTGTCTGGCGTTTCGCTTAGCTGTAAGGTAGGCGTTGAGCGCAGCAGAGCGCGGGCTGTGTAAACACCTGGCTTAGGAACAAAGCACTGGTTATGCTTAGCGTGACGCTTAGCGTTGAGCAACACGCGACACACTATGCGAAGAGCGCTCGGTGTGCACACGGCCTTACACTGACTCCAGTGCTGCACCCACCACACCAACAATGACGACAACGAGCACTACTGCCGTCCAGCTCCAACTACTCACTTACTGTTCGCGGCTAGCTTCCTTTTTTACATCGCTGTTGACGGGGTACTAGAATCCTCGGGGCTCAGCTGGAATACAAACATTCTTGTTTCGTGTTTCAGAAGGTGCCAGACGAAGAGAACAGTGGATGGAAGGGGCTGTCATTATACCCTCAGGCTAGGACAGAGGTGCTCGCGCTAGGCATATCGTCCCGCAGATGCACAGCACTGTAAACGGACGGGCTGGCAGGTGATGAGCATAATATGCTATTCAGACACAGTGACGTTGTGGTTACGTCACTGGCCGTGAAGTCTTGGCCAAATTCACCCAATCACTCTTGATCACTGCGGAGACACAAGAGTTCGAAATAGAGGCAGAAAATAATGAAAGAAAGAAGACAGAAATCCATGCCATTTTCAATTTCCGTTGTTATAAGTTGTTTCTGCTCATTGCAAGTCGCTGGATACAACAGAGAGTTACAACCTAAAATATTTTTGTAATGTACGGAATGAATTACAATTTTCACTATTATATTTTAAGAGGAGTCCGCCTCTGTGGTGTAGTGGTCAGCGTGATTAGCTGCCACCCCCGGAGGCCCGGGTTCGATTCCCGGCTCTGCCACGAAATTTGAAAAGTGGTATGAGGGCTGGAACGGGGTCCACTCAGCCTCGGGAGGTCAACTGAGTAGAGGTGGGTTCGATTCCCACCTCAGCCATCCTGGAAGTGGTTTTCCGTGGTTTCCCACTTCTCCTCCAGGCAAATGCCGGGGTGGTACCTAACTTAAGGCTACGGCCGCTTCCTTCCCTCTTCCTTGCCTATCCCTTCCAATCTTCCCATCCCTCCACAAAGCCCCTGTTCAGCATAGCAGGTGAGGCCGCCTGGGCGAGGTACTGGTCATTTTCCCCAGTTGTATCCCCGACCAAGAGTCTGAAGCTCCAGGACACTGCCCTTGAGGCGGTAGATGATGATGATGATATAAACATCTTACTCATCTTTACTTCCAAAGCCATGAAATGATGTAAAGTTTCCATCGTCTGGTCTTCTGAGACTTTCTCAGAGCATTTAAGTTGGCATCTGTTATAATAGGTTAGGAGTTCTAATAAAATATAAGTGTCAGTAATAAATATTAGTAACATATTCAAAATGTTATTTTATAATATTGTTTACAATGAAATACTTCAGGATTTTGAGGTTAAGATTTAGCTTACCTACAAGCATCCGCCGTCGTTCGTGGTGTTACTTTATTTCCCTTCCTTTTCACATATTACTCTCGTTTTAAGCTTGCCTTTTTACTCGTAATTACATTTCTTCGGTAACTGTCACAATTATTCTTTTCTTTACCACGATCAACCTCTCCTTCAATAGACGATATGTTTCTCACAAAATTGTAACAATTGCCAACCAACGAGAGGGAACAGCCATTAGCAAAAGCAAAAGACTTCTACATTTTAAATCAAGCAGACTTGCTACAAAATAACACCAGAGTACACCATACATTCTGTACTTTTCAGTAAGGGTATAACATTATTAAATATCCCCTTTCTGCATCTTTCATAAAGTTCAGCAGGCATAAGAAGTATGTTCCAGTGAAGTCATGTGTACCCTTACCGGACAGTTCATAGAGTTACACTCGAACTGTTGGTTTATGTGAAAAAAAGTCTATTTTACACATTCTTTCTGCATCTTGTAATTTATACGCGAACGCCATATTATATTTAACATAATTGAGAGCAGAAAGAAATTAATAATGGCGTTTGTCACAATGTAGTAGGTTTATTCAAACCCGAGTAATTGTAATGTGAAGTTGACGTTTGAAAATACCTCATCACAAGTTCACATTCGCGTATTCTCTTCTTTTTAATGCCTCATCACTGCTGCCAACTTGACAAGTTACATATTGAAATCACGATAAGTAACCATCAACAAACAAACCTCAACATAAGTATCAATAATGGAGGTTCCCTTACCCAAGTGCCGTAGCCGTGTTGAAACACACCGGATCCCGTGAGATCTCCGAAGTTAAGCAACATTGGGCGTGGTCGAGAAGTGGATGGGTTGCCACGTGCTGTTGGTGGGGGGTAAGGAAATGGAGGAGCGGAAAGGAACTGGCCACCCTACCGTACGTAAATTCCGGCTCAGGCTCGGACCTGCCTTCGGGCAGAACACACCCTTACCTTACCTTACCCAAGTAAATGATCAGTCAAGATACTTAATTAAGTCCGTTTTGAAGCTCAGTGAGGAATTACGGAAATAAACACACTCTTTCACCCCTCACTCAATTTATTGTTGTATATTTCTGCCTCTATTTTGATATACGAGCTCGATAGCTGCAGTCGCTTAAGTGCGGCCAGTTTCCAGTATTCGGAGATAGTAGGTTCGAACCCCACTGTCGGCAGCCCTGAAGATGGTTTTCCGTGGTTTCCCATTTTCACACCAGGCAAATGCTGCGGCTGTACCTTAATTAAGGCCACGGCCGCTTCCTTCCCACTCCTAGCCCTTTCCTGTCCCATCGTCGCCATAAGACCTATCTGTGTCAGTGCAACGTAAAACAACTAGCAAAAAAAAAAAGATATACGTATTGCCATAACTGCATTCTTCGGTGTTTGCCCGGTGTAAAGAATTCAACTTCCTTCTTGAAGTTTGCTATTACTTGTGGAACTGAAGTGGAACCACGCTGTAAGAATACACCCCAGCAAATATATTACATGTGCATATGCCGTAAGTCAATAAGAATACACAAAGGCTAAGCCAGCAAACCGTACCAGAGTCGTGAAAAGACAAGGTTAGGTTCATAACGAAATTTCCTCCCATTTCGACTGAATTGATCTTTATACAGGATTCACGATTTTTATTGCTTTATATACATCCTAGTTGAATTCTGTGCATACGAAATGCACAGAATAAGACCGTATTAATAAAATGCTGCGTTCGTCATTTCACACCGAATACGTTATTAAAGGCATCATTCGAACACAACACAGTTCTACTTACCTGGTATTGCCCACACAGATTTACAATCCTACAGACAATTAAAACATGTTTTACTTATATCCGCAAATGTAATACTAATGGTTTTCACAATACGGCAGTGGCAAAAAACATGACTATATAGTGCCAATGTGTAAGAATAACTGTAAGACGTCGTATCGGCAAGTAGAGTCCCTAAACTGTAGTGTTAGCGACACTTAATCGAACCCAACAGTTGGAAAATTACTATAAATCGCTACCTTCATTATTAACAGGGGAGAAACAGTTAGGGTCCGCCTCTGTGATGTAGTGGTTAGTGCGGTTAGCTGCCACCCCCGGAGGCCCGGGTTCGATTCCTGGCTCTGCCACGAAATTTGAGGGCTGGAACGGGGTCCACTCAGCCTCGAGAGGTCAACTGAGTAGAGGTGAGTTCGAGTCCCACCTCAGCCATCCTGGAAGTGGTTTTCCGTGGTTTCCAACTTCTCCTCCAGGCAAATGCCGGGATGGTACCTAACTTAAGGCCACAGCCGTTTCCTTCCCTCTTCCTTGCCTGCCCCTTCCAATCTTTCCATCCCCCACCAAGACCCCTGTTCAGCATAGCAGGTGAGGGCGCCTGGGCAAGGCACTGGTCATCCTCCCCAGTTGTATCCCCGACCCATTGTCTCACGCTCCATGACACTGCTCTTGAGGCGGTAGAGGTGGGATCCCTCGCTGAGTCCGAGGGAAAAGCCAACCCTGGAGAGTAAACAGTGTATAACTAAAAAAGGTAACGGTGTATTCTGCACGAAGGCAGGTCCGAACCTCCGCAGAGGTGTGCCTGAGCCGGAGTTTACGTACGGTAGGGCGGCCAGTTCCTTTCCGCTCCTCCATTCCCTTACCTCCCACCCACCCATCCACCAACAGCGCATGGCAACCCATCCACACCTTGACCACGCTCAATGTTGCTTAACTTCGGTGATCTCATAGGATCCGGTGTTTCAACACAGCTAATGCCGTTGGCTAGTGTATAACTTACATGGCAGGGAATTTTTATATGTGCAAGACGACTACAATGTTTCCGTATTAAGGACAACTAAAACAAACACAACATTACGGCCAAAGTTGTTATCCTGATATTCATATTCAGATCTAGATTGTAACTAACCGTGCAAGTGGCCACGTGGTTTGGGTCACGTAGCTGTCAGCTTGCATTCGGGAATAGTGGGTTCGAACTCCACTGTCGGCAGCCCTGAAGATGGTTTTCTGTAGTTACCACAATTTCACATCAATAACCTTAATTAAGGCCATGGCCGCTTCCTTCCCACTTCTATAGCTCTTTCCTATACCATCGTCGTCATAACATCTACCAGTGTCGGTGTTACGTAAAGCAAACTTGAATATTATTTTATGTTGTACTGGCAGATCACAAGAGTACATCAGAATCACGTGTGTTGAAGACCTCCAAGGTTATTTAGACAATTAGCTCGTTCAGCAGCGTGAAGGTGGTTAATGAGGATATACTGAAATTGCCGGAAGTGAATTCCACTAATTGAAGTATTTAGTGGGGACTTTTCCCAAACAATTGAGGATGGAATGCGGCTAACCCTCAACTGCTTTCCGCTAACTCTTGCTCTTGTACGATAAAAGTTGAAATAATTAGATTTGCTAACTACAGGAAATCCATGGTGGGGAGGAATCACGTGTTAACTGGGATCGCGTTTTAAACGGAAGACAATCGAATACTTACATAACAAGTTTCCCACAATTTATTTTCCTCCGCTTCATCCTGACAACGACGTAGTTGTAATGATTAAATCATGATTCTTTGTTATGTTTCATAATGTTGGCGATTTATTGGCTGTACGGACCAGTGGTGTAGGTAAGGGGAGGGGGATAAGGGGGATATAACCCCCATGAGGCGATATTAAAATAATAAAACATCAATTTGCAAAACATCCATTTAAAATGTGTTTTATTATTAATATTATTATTACTGTCCGCCTCTGTGGTGTAGTGGTTAGCGTGATTAGCTGCCACCCCCAGAGGTCCGGGTTCGATTCCCGGCTCTGCCACGAAATTTGAAAAGTGGTACGAGGGCTGGAACGGGGTCCACTCAGCCTCGGGAGGTCAACTGAGTAGAGGTGGGTTCGATTCCCACCTCAGCCATCCTCGAAGTGGTTTTCCGTGGTTTCCCACTTTTCCTCCAGGCGAATGCTGGGATGGTACCTAACTTAAGGCCACAGCCGCTTCCTTCCCTCTTCCTTGCCTATCCCATCCGATCTTCCCATCCCTCCACAAGGCCCCTGTTCAGCATAGCAGGTGAGGCCGCCTGGGCGAGGTACTGGTCATTCTCCCCAGTTGTATCCCCCGACCAAGGGTCTGAAGCTCCAGGACACTGCCCTTGAGGCGGTAGAGGT
Source organism: Anabrus simplex (assembly GCF_040414725.1). Classification (NCBI taxonomy): domain Eukaryota; kingdom Metazoa; phylum Arthropoda; class Insecta; order Orthoptera; family Tettigoniidae; genus Anabrus; species Anabrus simplex. The sequence continues at coordinate 632,830,625 of NC_090265.1, read as the reverse complement.
GGGATCCCTCGCTGAGTCCGCGGGAAAAACCGAACCTGGAGGGTAAACAGATGATGATGATGATTATTATTACTATTTATATCCTCGCCGTAAGAGCCTCCATGGCTCAGGCGGCAGCGCGCCGTCCTCTCACCGCTGGGTTCCGTGATTCAAATCCCGGTCACTCCAAGTGAGATTTGTCCTGGACAAAACGGAAGCGAGAGAGGTTTTTCTCCGGGTACTCCACTTTTCCCTATTATCTTTCATTCCGGCAACACTCTCCAGTATCATTTCATTTGCCAGTCATTAATCATTGCAGCCGGCACAATTCATATCCTGACCGCTAGATGGGATCTTCATTTATTCCATTCCCGACCCGGTTGAAACTGGAAACAGGCTGTGGATTTTCATTTTCACCTCCTCCCAAAAAACTTTCATGTATTGTATTTAAACGGACCCCTGCGAATTTAAAATGTATTTATTATTATTATTATTATTATTATTATTATTATTATTATTATTATTATTATTATTATTATTATTATTATTATTATTTTATTGAGGAAAGCAACGGGAAATTACCTCACTCCTCATTTCCCCAGTACGCCTCCTTAGTGACGCCTAGGCTCTTTATGACAGCTGTTCGCGGATCTGTGGAGGATCAAATCAGCCTTCGGGCTGAATACCCAACATACACATTTTATTATTATTCATATCAACCCTTCTGCCCAAGGCCAAGTCGTATCTACGCCACTGGTACAGACAGCATAGTAATCTTCGGTTCAGAGGTAGGGTTGCCACCTGTCCCGTATTCTACGGGCCTTCCCGTGTTAGAGGTGAAAGTTTTGCATCCCGAATTATGAACTGTTGTCCCTTAAAAACGAGCGGTTTTTTTGTCTCTAAATATTTTAACGTTCTTGTTCGATTTGAGCGTCATTAAATTTCAAAGTAGCACCATTATTTCTTGTCTTTGGAGTCTCAGAAGAAGGAAATCTCGTGATGTCTCGCCATTTGCTGGTAAAGCTGAGCATGTTGGGTTATTTACCGGGTCTTCCGCCGCGTACTTCTGTAGGTCTTCCATTCCAGTTTCCACCGTGATTGCTCATGCTGTTTGTGACTAAATCTACGTAAATTGTGAAGTTATCAATCCCTCCAATTAACTGAAATAATTGATACGGAGGAACTGTATGAAGAGTTTTGTCTTATTTGGAACATTTCTGCCAATATTTTGGAGAGTACAGAAGATGCTTCAAACAAGTGGTTGTAATTCTATTAGTTTCTGTTGTCCTTTATGACTAGTAAACACTTACAGCCTCCCCTGTGGTGTAGTGGTTAGCGTGATTAGCTGTCACCCCCGGAGGCCCGGGTTCGATTCCCGGCTCTGCCACGAAATTTGAAAAGTGGTATGAAGGCTGGAACGGGGTCCACTCAGCCTCGGGAGGTCAACTGAGTACAGGTGGGTTCGATTCCCACCTCAGCCACCCTGGAAGTGGTTTTCCGTGGTTTCCCACTTCTCCTCCAGGCGAATGCCGGGATGGTACCTAGCATAAGGCCACGGCCGCTTCCTTCCCTATTCCTTGCCTATCCCTTCCAATCTTCCCATCCCTCCACAAGGCCCCTGTTCAGCATAGCAGGTGAGTCCGCCTGGGCGAGGTACTGGTCATTCTCCCCAGTTGTATCCCCGACCAAGAGTCTGAAGCTCCAGGACACTGCCCTTGAGGCGGTAGAGGTGGGATCCCTCGCTGTGTCCGAGGAAAAAGCCGACCCTGGAGGGTAAACAGATGATGATGATGATGATGATGAATGAATTAGCGAGTAGTTTCTGATTTAGAACGGGCTTTTCATCATGATTCCTTAAGATTTCTAATATTTCCGGCAAAGAAAGTATTGTTCGTTTAACACATTTTAACCACACTGACATTTCATTACACCAAGACAGTATGAAACTGAAAAGCATGTTTTTATTCGGGATGCCAATCAGGCAAAATCGCCGTGAGCACTGAGACACTCAGCCCACTGACGCACCAGGTTGAAGATCCCCGGGTGGTAAAACACAGTGTCCTGCTGCGTGAAGAAGTCCGTAACCGCCTGCTGCACATCCTCTTTCAAGCTACCAAACCTAATATCGAGATCCATTGCTAGCGCACGAATGACCAGGCGAGTTAGCCGTGCGGTTAGGAGCGCGCAGCTGTGAGCTTGCATCCTGGAGATAGTGAGTTCGAGCCCCACTGCCGGCAGCCCTGAAGATGGTTTTCCGCGGTTTCCCATTTTCACACCAGGCAAATGCTGGGGCTGTACCTTAATTAAGGCCACGGCCGCTTCCTTCCCATTCCTAGGCATTTCCTATCCCATTATCGCCGTAAGACCTATCTGTGTCAGTGCGATGTAAAACAAATTGCAAAAAAAGATTTTTTTAAAAATAGGGGCACGAATGGTTAAGCGCCAGTCCGCCCTAATCTCCGCCCTAATCACCTCATCCGCCGCCCGCTTATTGTTGTCCGTAATGGATGAGGCTAGTCTCCCAGATCTGCCGGCGTCTTGTGTCGAAACGCGACTCTCACGGAACATGGTGCACCATTCCACAACGGTGGTTTTCGAGAAATATGGGGATACACAGTTTTCATTCTCCGATGGATGTCCACCGGTGTTTATCCTTCGGCAGCCAAGAACAGAATAACAGCACGTTGGTCCTGTTTGGACGCATTCGGTAATAACGTCGCCATGGTTCACGTGGTCGCATTTTACGCACGCACCTCTGAGAGCCTATTTTCGAGACGCAATTTGATCCATTCTTAATTTTTTATTTCGTTGTACTAATATACATAATTAGATCATTATTTGGGGAGTTTGAACGGTTTTGGACCTTACTTTTCATTTCAGTTAGATATGAAAAACTGGCCTCGCACAAATATATAAGGGCAAAGGGAAGAATTTACGTCAAACCACTGTGTCGGAGCTACAAATTATCATTGCCCCAGGAAAAACCGCTATGTGATAACATTTCAGCTCAGAACTCTGACCATTCCACAACGGTGGTTTTCGAGAAACTGAACTACTCTGAACTACAGTATATCGAAGGCTGTATTTTTCAAGTTATCCATGTGCTGCGGGTCAGTATTTCTGCGGACAACATTCATTTTGCACTTTATGCCAGAAGATAGACACATTTTTTCCGACCTCCAGTTTCACTCTCTAAAACATTGGAACCCGTCAGTCGTCTCCGAGTACTCGCAGATGTACGCGAACCCCCAATTGAAGAACGCTGCTCTATTGGAACTAGCAATAGGAAGAAAGTGGGCATGCCGTTGGGATAGGTTTAAATCCCAATTACTACCTGTGAAATGTATCTTGGACAAAGTGAGATATGATAGAATTTTTCATAAAACTCGGCTTCTAATGATGCAGTAACTTATTTCATAATCTTTTTCTAACATCTATCTTCCTTAAGGAGTACGCAAGGGGTTGAGATCATGCATTCTTGTGTCTAACAATCAGAAGTATGTATATTTCTTCGAGAATAATTTTTCTCTCTGCCTTTGCTTTAGATTCTTTAGATCCTTGTAGTATAAAATAATAAATAGGTTTAATGTTTTACTTTCTTACTTATTATATAATCTATGTTTTAATTTTATTGGATTCGGTATCTGCATTTTAATTCATTTTAAAATTTAATGTTTAATTTTATATTTTAATATTACAACAATTTAGCTTGTGTGTTCATAAATATGTATATTATTATATAAAGACGCTACATTAAGGGGATTTTCAGCCTCAGTGGCATGCCAGTTATCAATAAATTCAATTCAATTCAATTCAGTTCAATTCCATTAAATTCAATTCAATTCACTTCAATTCAATTATCCTTCTTCCGCAAGTTTTCTCTCACCCTGGTAAAGTTGCGGGTGCGAACAGTGTCGCACATGTGAACCTGACCCTATTCCACGGCCAACCGTAAGTGGAAGGATATATTCACAATTACGTGTTTCTGTTGTGGCTGGTAGTGTCGTGTGTTGTGCGTAAAAGAAGAAGTTTGTATTAAAACAAACATGAACACCCAGCCAAAACCGAGGAATAAATCAGACACGGCTAAAATCGCCGAACTGATCGGAAATCGAACCCGTCATTATCTATACCGAATGTCGCGACGCTGAGAATTCAGTAATTCGTGTTAAAATATTGAATTTTTAATACTAATTATTATTATTATTATATTATGTTTCCAGTCATTCGATCCGGTCAGGAATGGAATGAAAGATGCCCCATCTAGCGGCGAGTATAGGAACGGCAACGATTACTGACTGACGGATGAAATTAAATTATACTGGAGATTGTTGCTGGAATGAAAGATAACAGAGAAAACCGAAGTATCCTGAGAAAAACCCGCCCCGCCTCCGCTTTTTCCAGCACAAATTTCACATGAAGTAACTGTGATTTGAACCACGGAACCCAGCAGTGAGAGGCCAGCGCGTTGCCACCTGAGCCACGGAGGCTCAATAATAATAATAATAATAATAATAATAATAATAATAATAATAATAATAATAATTATTATTATTATTTTCTAAGACAGGTAAAAGAGGCTCGCATCTTGTGAAACACAAGAAGAATCTCGATTCCTGTGATGAGATCCAACCCTTCAAACAATGATAAAGAAAGGGATGAACCACGAAATGTGAGATCTAATGCCGTTGTGGTTGGAAGGGTTTGCCCAAAGAAGTCAAAGAGGAAAGATGGAAAAGATATAGTGGTGATGATTATTGTTTTAAAATGAAGTATAACTGGGCAACGATCCTCTATTAACATTGATCAGGGAGGAATAGAACAGGTCCGCCACTTCGAATAATGAAGGTATCGGCAAACAAAAGAGAAGAGTCATGAAGGGCGTGTAAATGAAACAGTTCTTAGATCTAGGAGGTTGGAAACAATGCCAGTCTCGGCTAGAGGCCCGTGGTCACTCCCTTCCAGAGGGTGTAATGAAAGACAGAAGCCTAACACATGTATGTGAAGCAGTGTCATATTCAGCTGGGGTCCCATGGTCGCCACATCAACATCTCACAGGTTTCGAATCATCGATGGTGAACCCCTGTGAGTGGGGAGGTAGAATACATCTCCCCTGCCTGTCTTAACCCTCTACTGCATGAATTATTTTTCGTTTTCGTTTGGTGAAGAAAATTTCAAGCTTTTATGTTCAATATACGTTCAGTGTTTTAGATGTACCGGGAATTTTAAACTGGGGCTAATAGCTTAACACTCGTATGTGATGTGGATTGCCATAGTGGAATAGTGGTCGGTAATGTCTTTGAGGTTGAGCCAGAGATACTCCTGAAGCCTATGATAATGTGATGGGGAGGGCCCATGTATAATAAACGGTGGTTGGTACGCGTGGATGTTGACGGGGTGGAAGGAGTACCTTTGGTTGTAGGGCTGTTTTGTCTTATGTTATGTTAAAAAAAAAAAGCATCACTGGGATATGTGTTTGATTGACTGTACATTTGAAGGTGTGCCGTAAAACTACCTCTGTCTACGATATTTATCCATTTATCGTATCGTAATCTGTTTACCCTTCAGGGTCGGTTTTTCCCTCGGACTCAGCGAGGGATCCCACCTCTACCGCCTCAAGGGCAGTGTCCTGGAGCTTCACTCTCTGGGTCGGGGATACAACTGGGGAGGATGACCAGTACCTCGCCCAGGCGGCCTCACCTGCTATGCTGAACAGGGGCCTTGTGGGAGATGGAAAGATTGGAAGGGATAGACAAGGGAGTGGGAAGGAAGCGGCCGTGGCCTTAAGTTAGGTACCATCCCGGCATTTGCCTGGAGGAGAAATGGAAAACCACGGAAAACCACTTCCAGGATGACTGAGGTGGGAATCGAACCCACCGCTACTCAGTTGACCTTCCGAGGCTGAGTGGACCTCGTTCCAGCCCTCGTACCACTTTTCAAATTTCGTGGCAGAGCCGGGAATCGAACCCGGACCTCCGGCGGTGGCAGCTAATCACACTAACCACTACACCACAGAGGCGGACTTTTTCCATTTATACAGGTGAAAAATTATTTGTTGCAGTAGAGGGTTAAGAGGCGACTCGAAGGTGAACCCCCCCCCCCCAGGGACTGTCAAATTGGGAGTTTCGGGTGTCGATCGCGGAACCTGTAGGTAAGTCTGGCATTGTTTCTACTTACTTGTGCCAGGCTCTTCGTTTTAATCTTCCTTATCAGACCTTATTTGGTCAACGCTTGTTCTCTTCCGACACGGACAGTGTTACCTAGTTTGCATCGTCTAAGGAGTATTTCACTTTTCTGCCCTCCGTAGCCCTTATTTTTTTATTTAGCCAATCCGTTACTTCTTGGAAGTGTTGGATCTCTTCCATCTTTTCCTCTGCTTGGTGTTAAGAACGGGTACAGTAGTTGTCCAGCCGTACTTACTCTTAATCATAATCATAACCACAATCATAACCACGTTCATCAGCGCTCACCACTCCTGTATTTATTTAATAACTGTACCATGAATAAGGCCCCTCCGTGAATTTAACTTGTGTCTTCTCCGACTGTGCATCCATCTTTAGTAAAAAACAGAGAACTCTGTAAAATAGTAGTTTTCACTTTGAGGACTAGATGTCTCTGATATCTATATTTTAGCACAATCTGGGGTTTAGATCCCATTACTTGTCATTGGAGATTGTATCTGGAGAATGAACATACTGTCGAATTTCTCTCATTAATTTTAATTCTCTGAAGTTATCTAAACTGCAATTAAATTAACCCGCCCATCTAGAGGCGTGATGTCATGTCAGTCAACCTACCATAAACGATGATATTAAAATCCCTTAACAGAGTCAAGAGGTGCTCTTTTAAAACATGTGGATTATTCTGCCGAACCACTTTATAAAAAGCGAAGTTTGAGCATTAGCGGTCTGATCATGCTGCAGATTTGTTGTGTGTGTCCTATGGACGGAGGATAGAGGAGATATTCTGCGTATGATGAGAGGCGGGGTTTTCGGCATGATGACATCTTTATAAACAAGGTATGGCAGTCAACTTTATTAAGTGAAACTACTGCTTGTTAAGCTAGGGAAAATTTATTGTGTGTTCTACGGACAGAGGATAGAGGAGATCTCCTCCGGGAGATGAGAGGCGGGGGTTTCGGCATCATGACATCTTTATAAATAAGGTATGGCAGTCAATTTTATAGAATGAAACTACTGCGTGTGAAGTTAGGGAAGATGTCTACGTTCCCCTTAGTATGTAATTGCTAGGTCGCTGGCTCTTCTCTGAAATAAAATGTAGCGTTTTCTGTATTTCTGAATCAAATTAGTCTTCGGACTTTCATATTTTCATTTCCTCATAGGAAATAGTTGACATGTAAGGAAGCACGGGTGGTTACCCTCGTTAATCTTCCTCTAAATTGATGTGGGGTGACTAAATGTTCTAACCTTCTAAATTTCTACTCGTTTTTGGCTTTAAATTTGTTTTCTTCTTTCTTTATCACCCAGTGGCGTGGGGTTAGCCTTTGTGTCATAAGGCCTTACGTCTACTCAGGTCTCCTGGTTTAAAATTAATTCGGAGTACTTGAGTTTCCGCCTCCATTTCGTTGTTTATTTTCGGCCTTGTAAATGTAACCTTCTTTGTCTGTCTATGGCTGGGTAGTGTGAACCTTATGCCTGAAGTAGTAGAAATATTTAAAAATTAAAATGCCACAGTTTAATAAGTCTTGGCATTATAGGGTTATATGAATAAAATTATTTTGTTTTAATTTTGATCATGGTCGTCCTCCAACTCTATTGCGATCGTCACTGCCTAAAGCATCTGTCTGTATAGACAGGATGCAGAGACAGCCAGTTCTAATCTCACCTATAGCAAAGCATCATAAAAGGAACAAATCCATGACGACGATTCACACGGAACGATCTCTATCCTGTGTGGGAATGTGACCAGGAACTGCAGCAATCACGCAACGAAAGAGAGCAATTCAGAACTTCAGGAGATGACATGTTCTAACAGTGCAGTGTGAGCTGCATAGATAGACCGCAGATACAATTATAAATAAATAAATAAATAAATAAATAAATAAATAAATAAATAAATAAATAAATAAATAAATAAATAAATAAATAAATAAATAAATGAATAAATAAATAAATAAATAAATAAATAAATTATTGATCCAATCTTGGTTTTAGTAGAGTGGGTACAATTCTCCACCAGGAAATCGCAAAATTTAGGCATGATTTTTCCACGGAGAGACGCATGACCTCGAGGTTCACTCATCCTACATCAGAAATGAGTACCAGTTCAATTCGTGGAAACGAAGGCGGCTGGACATAGAGTTAACCACTCTCTCCTACTTTCTAGTGTCGAGATAAGGAATAGTGGAAGCCTTCACATTCCACCCCCTGCAAGGGTCTTCATGGCCTGTAGGGAGGTGGCTGCTTTCTTTCGAGAACTCGGTTGTAATGAACAGTATATTATTAGTCCAGATCCATTCACTCTAAAAGATACGTTGAGCATTTCATTTATAGTTTACCACTAATAAACTGCACCTTCCAACAAAAAAGTTGTGACAGTGAGAAAAAAATATTCCTTAGCTACTTTGCTGTACGAACTTGACAGGTTGAAAACTTATGTTCTGTCATTGAGAACTTGTATTGGTGGCACTTAAGAGCGGCTGACAGTTCGGAGCCAGAACAATGATGACGAAGAACATGGAATGTTCACCACATGCCTACGTCAACTATTTATTATTATTATTATTATTATTATTATTATTATTATTATTATTATTATTATTATTATTATTATTATTATTATTATTATTATTATTATTACTTCACCTCCAAAACGATTGCAAATGAATGAACATGGAATGTTACTGAGATGTAATTGGTTAAGGGGAAACCTGAAATAACGCAAAAATCTATCATGTCTACACTTTGTTAATCACACATTTCACATGTAGTCACCGAGATTTGAACCCGGGATACAGCAGTGAATGGCCGACGTTAAATCTTTTGGTCCACGGCGGGATATTAAAGACTTCGGAATGCACTGCTTGTGGCGGATGGTCTGAATCACGTTGACTGTTAAGAGACAAGTAGCAGTCAGTTATGAAAGATCTCAAAGTGAAAGTAGTAACTTACAGTACTTCGGGCTCTTTGTAAGAGACTACGACTTAGAAAAAATTACAATTCAAGGCATTGTTGAAGGTTAAGGAGAAAGAATAAGAGATGCAAAAAGATACGTGGAGCAGGCCAAAATACAATAAACTTAATTGCACTTAACTTCAAGAGTTTATAAGAATGGTAGATAATAGGCTGTTATTATAAAAATAACAGACGGTGTTTCAAAGCAGTCCATAATGTATCGATACTCGAATCGAGTGACCGACCTAGAAGAAGAATTTGATGACTATGTTAGAGGATGCTGTGGGAATGATTCGACTCTGAAGTAGGGGTCATGTGTAGTGAACGGAAGAGTGTGGCTTGGATTGAGGCTGATGAGTTCAGTTGTGGAGGTTAGGGAGAAGGAGGCCTTGGGTTTGATGGTCACTGACTTTGAACTGAAAGTAGGTCCTTGGGCTACAGCTTATAAGAAGTGCCAAACGGAATTAATATGCAAGCTCCAACTAGTGTGTCGACCAAGATAAGGGTAAATAGCCCACAACAGAACTTGGATAATTCGAACGTTTCTAATTCGAATTCGTGAATAATACGAAATTTTATTCTCGCGGTCCCTTGGCATTCCTACACAAAATCTTTAAAATGTGTGTTTAATTGAAAAATACATGGTTTAATTGAAAGTAATCATTCCATATTAGAACATCCATATTTTCAAAAAATAAATGTTCAGACGTAGCACACAACACACACAATTTAACAGTACTGAATAATTCTTAAAAGGTCTATCTTTGATTCGATATCCACTTTTGCCTGATTTATGGTGAGCTTTTCGATAATTAGGCTACCGATCAAGTGACTGTGCGGCTTGGGTCACGTAGTTATCAGCTTGCATTCGGGAGATAGTGGGTTCGAACCCCACTGTCGGCAGCCCTGAACATGGTATTCCATGGTTCCCCATTTTCAAACCAGGTAAATGCTGGGGCTTTAATTAAGGCCACGGTCGTTTCCTTCTCACTCCTAGCCCTTTCCTATCCCATATTCGCCATAAGACCTCTCTGTGTCGGTGCGACATAAAGCAAATTGATAATTGGAATAAAATCGCTGATAGTACCCACTGGTACCATACGTCACTGCAAGTCCTTCCCGAGTTAGGATGATGGAACGCTGCCTAGGTGGAAGAGAAAAGTAGTGTAGAATCATGCTGGTGATAGAAATGGGACTGTCTCTGTTGCGAAGCTAAGAAAAGCTTCAAGCTCTTGGCCGCATGAGGATACCGCTTTGAATATTCTTTTTTTTTATTCTTTTTTTTTTTAGTGAACTTCGAGGTTATATAACCTGGATAATCCGCTCTTTACGCCTGAATCCAAAACTCAAGTGGAGTTGATTGCCAATGAGGCATTCCAGTGGCTACTGAAGTCTCAGAAGGTGGGTGCATGGGAAGAATATTGATAAAAAAAATCCGTCATTAATTGCTGATGGATCAAGCGCAGGCCCAGTGACAGGATTCTCAGGCCCCTGCACAACTGAAGGATCCGGACCCTAAATCCCGATATACCCCCCACCAAACCCCACCCTCAGTTAATTTAGACCAGAACTGCGAACTTACAGGTTTCATTTTATAACCAAGGCTTTACCAGATTATCAGCCCATGGCGGCGCAGTTTGCACCAAAATGTTGTGTAATATTCGTGTAAAATGGGTGCAAATTTTTATCGGTGCAAACTTGGTGTATTTGTGGTGCTAATTCGGTGCAAAAACGACAACGGATGCATCGATTTAACACCAATGAAAAATGCATCAAATCTGTAAACCACATATTTTTTCGCAATCACTTACACCATTTTTACACCGACAAAGTTGGTGCAAAAGAAATGACTTTTATACAATAGTTACATCAAAATGAAGTTGTATATTAATCAGACAATTTCTACACCAAGTTCTTACAAAAAATACACCTCTTTCAACCTTCTTTATTGTGAGAACCACTGTTGAACCAAACTTGCTTTAGAAATGTTCCAAAGTTACACCAAGGTTTTGGGTGCATTTGTGGAATCATCTTGGTGTCATTTTAGTGCAAAATTTGTGAAATTTTCCTTGTATTTATCCCACAAATATAAAAATTCAAATTTGGTGTAAAGTTGGTGAATGTTTGGTGTATCTTTAGAAGCAAGCACTGTGGTGCATTTGTAGAGTAACCTTGGTGCCACTTTGGTGCAAAATGGGTGCATATTCTTTCGTATTTACCCCCCAAAAATATAACAAAATTGGTGTAATTTTGCTGTAAAGTTGGTATAATTTTGCTGTAAACTTCAAAGCGAGGATTGTAGTGTATTTAGGGAGTAACTTTGGTGTAATTCCAGTGCAAATATGGTGCATACTTGGTGCAAAAATGGTGAAAATATTGTTGCTTTTGCATCAAAATTGTACGCTGTAATGACAACCCTCTATGAACACAACAACAACAACAACAACAATGGAAACGTCATAGTTCTCTGCTGCACACTGGCACACGCTCTACCTTAATTTGCTTTTTTTGACCTTTTATACAACAAAATTTTTTATTAGCATTTAATTAAATAATTTAAAATTAAAATTTTACTTTTAATTCATTTTTTGGGCCTGAGCCCCCCGTGAGCTCGGGTCCCTGGGCATTTTCCCCCTTTGTCTCCCCCTCGCTGTCTCGAGCCCTGATCAAGCGACAACGGGTAAGCTTCCATATCGATCCAAAACTAATAAGGGAATGTACACTGCTTTTGTTTACAGCGTAGTGTTTGCAGTACAGTGTGTCTCATCGGGTCACCAATTTTTTTAACGTAGACTTACGTTCCTCGACAACGGGTAGATGGAAAGGAAAATTTAAGACGTTTTTAATTTTTTTGGTAGAACGCGTATATCGCCGAGATTGTTTAACTTACGATTATGTTTAATGTCTCAGTTTACAGTTAAAATATGAGTACCTGTTTCAAAAAAATATCTGAAACGTAGTTTGCTTGAAATAGCGCTTCAATAAAACTCAACATCTGTGCTAAATATGTGACGTCACATGCATTGTTATAAGAAGGTACTGTGTTGACTCGCACGCTCAGGTGGAGGTTAACTGAAACAGCGAAAATAATTTACAGTGATAAGTGTACGAAACCCTCAAAACCCTGTGGCCGTTACAATAGTGACAGCCTACCGCCAATATATTTTTTTCGGTACAGCACCGAGGCCAGCCTGGTTCACATAAATTGTAAAGTAGGGACCGTTCTGAATTCGTGTCGGGCTGAGTGGCTGAAACGGTTGAGGCGCTGGCCTTCTGACCCCAACTTAGCGGGTTCTTTCCTGGCTCAGCCCGGTGGTATTTGAAGGTGCTCAAGTACGTCAGCCTGCGAGACTCCTGCGGGACTAAATTCCGGCACCTCGGCCTCTACGAAAACCGTAAATAATAGTTAGTGAGACGTTAAAACAAATAACATTATTATGTTCTGAATTCGAGATCCGGGTAGGAATGGTGTGTGATATGATATTTTTTAAATTCTTAATTCGAATTTGCAACTAATTTGATTTTTCTGGATCCTTCAGTTTTGTATAAACCAAGTTCTCCTATAGTTTCTGACTTATGAGATTTCAACATCAGGATTCACTGAGTTCTACGCACAAAAATAGGAGATGAGTTGGTAGCTATTTACCAAACATTATATACATTACTGCCTTGTATTATAACATATGTTTTCTGTTTAAATATTTCCACGACGTCTTGTGAGACTTTACTGGACTCCCATGATTTAAATTGATGACTATTTGAACAAACAACCTCTAAAGTCAGTATTTCCATTGAACCATCGCTGCTGATTCTACAGTAGATTTCCTTCGTTTTAATCATACCATTTTTGGCGGTCTAAGAGTTTGGTAACCGTCCAATTCGCAGTGTATTCCGTAATTGCTCACTGTGCTATCAGGTATTCTTGAGCCGCCATCTTCTCTACCAATGATAAGGAATAGGGAAATTCTTCCTCGCTATCTATAAGGCATTTCCCTTATTACCACATGCTATTATTATTTATTATTGTTGTTGTTATTATTATTGAATGTCCAAGGAATAGACAGTCAGCACGTGCAGGATATGAGAAAGAAAACAAATAGCCCATAGGGATGCTAGAGAAAAATGGCAACGGAATACATCGAGTCAACTGTATGTAAAGTTGAAATAAAACGGGCACTGTAGGTTGTGCTATTACACATATCATACACTCGCACCATATTCACAAATAAGAGATATTATTTTTGTCATTATTATTTTATTTTCATATTTATTCGTCATTTTTTAAGCTAGAAGGTCTTCGTATTTTGTTTTGTACAAGTGGATGGGAAAACAGTGCTATTTACAACTCGGAGAGTTTTCGCGAGTCATGTGGAACAACCCAGAGTCCGATGACGTGGCCTTATTGTTATTGTCTTGGGACACGGAAGAGATTCGGAGCGTGGTATTGGAATGTCAAGAGGATCATCCTCTAGCGATTGGATGTCAAATATGTCCAATGTAGACGTACCATGGAAGAGTAGGGAGAAGCTGACTTCTATATAGGCATGTGAGAAAACTGCGGGAAAGGGACTTAAATCTTTTGTGGAACGTGGTTGACTTAAAACTTTTGTGGAACGTGGATGACTTAACATTTTTGTGGAATGTGAAGTGTGGTACTGACCTACAAACTGTGGAGTGCTTAAGCAATTGGTTTTATATCACTTGTGGCGGCTTATATGTTGGCGAAAGCTATGGGGTACTGTATTTCAGACTTTCCAGAATTTATGGTCTGGAACCAACAAACGTTTGTTGCTCAAGTTAAAGTACCTTTAAACCAAGTGTTAGAATCAGTGAACACAGAATTATAAAGGTAAAGTATCGATGTGATATAACAAGTGCCGATAGTGAATATCTGCAAGTTGTGTTGATACACAGAGACAGTGAAGGGTATTTATTCTTATCCATATATATATATGTTTTGTAATTAGTGCTACAATGGCGAACTACAAATGGTAGCTTGGTCCTCGCTTTTGGTTTCCCCACTGTTCTTGTTGTTGTTGGATATTTGTGTAAATATGGAGTCTTCCAGCAGTATTTTGTGAGTGTATTCTATGTATATTTTTGGGTGTTGATGAGGTGCTTATGCACGGATATTATTCAGAATATAGTTAATTATTTTAGAATTAGTGGAGTTATTGATAAACCTAGGTGAAGTTAGGCAAGGCCTGAAGCAAATGTACCAGTACGCAGCATTATATACACTCCCGGGGTGAGAGAATTATCATCCTCTATTAAAATTCGACGGATCCTTTTAGGTGAGCTCTGGCGCCCATACTAAGGACATTTCGATTAATTACTGTTATTAATTTATTTTAGTTACTTTATTGTGTTATTTCATTTATTTTGTTTATTCAGATGTCTTATTTATATATTAAAAGTGACTCACAAGCGTGAGGCGATTCTTATAACATTTATTTCAATTAGCACCCAACAGTGGGACAATGGTTATTAATTGTTATTTATTTCAATTGGCACCCAACAGTGGGGCAATGCTTATTAATTGTTATCAGATTTATTTCAATTAGCACCCAACAGTGGGGCAATGCTTATTAATTGTTATCAGATTTATTTCAATTAGCACCCAACAGTGGGGAAATGTTTATTATTGTTATAAGATTTATTTCAATTAGCACCCAACAGTGGGGCAATGGTTATTAATTTTTATTTAGATAGATTACAATTGGCACCCAAGTGGAGCAATGTTTATTAATTGTTATAATATTTATTTCAATTAGCACCCAACAGTGGGGCAATGGTTATTAATTGTTAAAAGATTTATTTCAATTAGCACCCAATAGTGGGGCAATGGTTATTAATTGTTATAAGATTTATTTCAATTAGCACCCAACAGTGGGGCAATGGTTATTAATTTTTATTTAGATAGATTACAATTGGCACCCAAGTGGAGCAATGCTTATTAAATGTTATAAGATTTATTAATATCTTCTGAAATATTGCACATAAAAGCATGGACTCTCTTTTAAAATGTTCAGTATCTTATGCCACTCTCAGAAACAAAAACTCTCAGATATGAAAAATCCGACTTTAGGTCGCAATGGGTCGCATACGGAGTGAGTGACTGGAGCTTGATGACAGAGGTGTTGGCATTCGTCTGTGATCCGCCAGTCAGAGTATCGTCATATACGGAACGGAATATTGTGTGTACTGCTTTGGAGTACTGTGTGCGTGTTTAGCTCTTCACTCTATTTGAGAGTGTGAATTATTGAACTTTCTCTGAAGTTGAACCAAGGAACAACCGAGCTTGATAGCTGCAGTCGCTTAAGTGCGGTCAGTATCCAGTATTCGGGAGATAGTGGGTTCGAACCCCACTGTCGACAACCCTGAAGATGGTTTTCCGTGGTTCCCATTTTCACACCAGGCAAATGCTGGGGCTGTACCTTAATTAAGGCCACGGCTGCTTCCTTCCAACTCCTAGCCCTTTCCTGTTCCATCGTCGCCATAAGACCTATCTGTGTCGGTGCGACGTAAAGCAACTTGAAAAAAAAAAGAACCAAGAAACAGTCTATGTGGAGTCAGCACCCCTGTGTTCTAAAACCTAGCCGTCTGCACGCAGCTGCTGTGTGCGGTGACAGGACTTGGAGGAGAACTGGAAGTAAGGCGAGCGTATCAATAAGGATTACAGCCGTCTAAGGAAATACCAATGAGCCCAACAACCTGCTGTGTGAAGAGGACACAGACTTGTAAATATGCAGCAATTAGTGAGTGTGGTCGTTCATGGTTGAATGGAATTGTGTGTGTGAGTGCCTTTATTGGGTCATCCTGAAATAAATTAGAGCGATAAAACAGATGTTTTCGAAACAATATGTAGGTAATCACTGAGCGGAAAATGATATAATGAAAATGATTCGATTAGTGTTTTTAACCATTATGCTGATTAGTCTACTGCTGGTAGTGTGCAGACGTTTGTAGTGCATGTAACTACAGCGAGTCCAGTATCGTTTTTATAGGTCTTTCCCACATTAATATAAGATAATCTAACAATTTCTAAAATTAAATCCTTGGAATAAAACCCAGCTAAAAAAGGTATGCCACAAAGTGCAAGATTAGAGATATTAAAACATATAGCCGTTAGCGTTAAAAATCCTGGCACACTAATGAGCCGCTTTTGCCGCGTCAACCCGGACTACCGGGCGAGTTGGCTGTGCAGTTAGGCGCGCGCGGCTGTGAGCTTGCATCCGGGAGATAGTGGGTTCGAATCCCACTGTCGCCAGCCCTGAAGATGGTTTTCCGTGGTTCCCATTTTCACACAAGGCAAATGCTTGGGCTGTACCTTAATTAAGGCCACGGCCGCTTCCTTCCAACTCTTTGGCCTTTCATATCCCATCGTCGCCATAAGACCTATCTGTGTCGGTGCGACGTAAATCCACTAGGAAAAAAAAATGGCAACCCGGACTGCAATGATTATCTGGCTCTCGCAGAATGCGTTTCTGTAGCCTCTGTATTTGGTCAGCAGGTGCTAGGCTTAGAAATTGCCGAGGCAAAAGTAGAACCTAAACTTGCTGTGTAAAGTGTGTTGCCTACCTCTGCCTCTCCGAAGAAAACAACTACAGTATTTCAAGAATCATGCCGAAAGGCTTAAATTCCCTATCCGACAGCACCCGAACTAGATAACCACGGTGTCTTAACGATCATGGTCACACGGATTGCTGTCCTCCCTGATGCAACGTGATTTTGACCTACAACTTCGTATGTCACGTCTTCCCAGTTGCAGTACTGGAGATAATAATAATAATAATAATAATAATAATAATAATAATAATAATAATAATAATAATAATAATAATAATAATTTCGTGTGGCTGTTTCTAGCCGAGTGCAGCGCTTGTAAGGCAGACCCTCCGATGAGGGTGGGTGGCATCTGCCATGTGTAGCTAACTGCGTGTTATTGTGGTGGAGGATAGTGTTATGTGTGGTGTGTGAGTTGCAGGGGTGTTGGGAACAGCACAAACACCCAGTCCCCGGGCCACTGGAATTAACAAATATAGGTTAAAATCCCCGATCCGGCCGGGAATCGAACCCGGGACCCTCTGAACCGAAGGCCAGTACTCTGACCATTCAGCCAACGAGTCGGACGGTACTGGAGGTGAAAGGGCAACACTACAGAGCTGGAGAATAATAATAATATTATTAATACTAATTGTTACGAGAATATCGTAGGTTGCAGAGGTGTAAGAAGGTGCGGGCTTGAATGGGTGGACAGAGAGGAGATAAGAGCATAATTTTAAAACACTAAAATTTGACCTTTTTTGTTCTTTTCTTTCTTTAAACTTGATAAACAGAGAATATTGTTGACATAGTGATTTCTTTTTTTCCCTTTTTTTCTTTTTTTTTTGCTATTTGCTTTACGTCGCACCGACACAGATAGGTCTTATGGCGACGATGGGATGGGAAAGGCCTAGGAGTTGGAAGGAAGTGGCCGTGGCCTTAATTAAGGTACAGCCCCAGCATTTGCCTGGTGTGAAAATGGGAAACCACGGAAAACCATCTTCAGGGCTGCCGACAGTGGGGCTCGAACCCACGATCTCCCGGATGCAAGCTCACAGCCGCGCGCCTCTACACGCACGGCCAACTCGCCCGGTCATAGTGATTTCAAAGAGATGAGTTTTGTAGCTTGAAAGTTACGCTGTTTCAAAGAACACGTTTGCTCCAGTCAATTACACTCTAGGAGACTGAGCTTCAAAATGTACAACATTCCAACCTCTCAAAAACACAAGTTTCTCATCCAAATTTTACATTAGATCACTTTGACAACAATGCTCACTGTCATTTCGGCTCGACGCACTCGTCCATAATTAACGACACTTTAAACAGAGGCAATAAGTGCCCATTCTACATGGCCTTAGTGGTCGAAGTAAAAGATATCGACCGTAAACAAAATGCTAAAAGGCGAAACACTTACACTCCTTTTGAAATACACTTGAAAACACTTAAAAGCCTATGTGGGATTATGGCCCGATGTTACAGAGGCTAAGCCTATACTACAGAGGGTGACTAAAAGGTGAAAATATTAAGTTCCAAAATGGTGTTAACAATTTAAACAAACGGTCACCCCCATACCAAGTTGAATGGGCATTAAAAGCGGGTGAACACGCTTTATTACATCTGTTCCAGCAGGGATTAGAATAGAGTCCTTGGACTTGCTTGAAAATTTACATTAAAACGGTGATGTTAAACTTTAGAAATTTACATTGAGAAAGAATTTGTAACCTTCCCCTCAATTCAGCTTTCTGGAGCTATCACATATTTAAAAGATGTCTACCATTATCTTTAGCTGGTGGGCCTTACGACGGCGGGTAAGGCTTTCCTTTGCCTCCAATAACAAATGCACCCTAGACTGGAGCGATGAAGAAGACAACCTGGCCCAAAAGCTCTCAGCTTTTATAGCGGACTGCAAGTTTCCAGAACTCGCTAGGCCGATGGCACCCTCAATATGGGTTGGTTACCAAAATGTATACCAAAATTTCTGATTGGCTATACATTTCACGGTGAAGGAAGTAATAGAAGTGCTAGTAACCTTAGCACACAAGAAACAATCAACAAATACTTCAGTTTTACAAACTTAAAAAACAAAAATTCCTTAAAAATTAATTGTCTGACCTCCTACCACAGGGAGGTAGTCGACAGTCGAGACATCTGAAAATTAAAGTTCAATACTTCTTCCAATACACAATTCAGGGTTTACATCACAGATGGCCTTCTAAAAGGTGCTCATTTCAAATGCACGGAGAAGGTGACCTCCGGTATAATAATAATAATAATAATAATAATAATAATAATAATAATAATAATAATAATAATAATAATAATAATAATAATAATAATAATAATAATAATAATAATAATAATAATAATAATAACAATAATGGCTTGTGGCCTCCGAAGAGGCCAGATGCAGTTCTTTCGAGTTGACGTCGTAGAGACGACCTGCGCGTGTGTAAGGATGGGGGTCCTACGTAGGATGAATTCTAATAACGAAGACGGCACACATACCCAGCCCCCGAGCCATCGGAATTTACCAATGAAGGTTAAAATCTCAGACCCGGCCGGGAATCGAACCTGGGACCCACTTGGCCAAAGGCCAGAGCGCTAACCTTTTAGCCATAAAGCCGAAAACGGGAAATCATGGAATCATGGATATGTGTTTGGGTTTAGAAGATAAGAGAGCGAGTACAGATTGTTTGGTTGTTCCCCTCTTAGTAGTCTCTTACGACATGCAGGGAGTACAGATAATGCATACTTCTACTCCTCCCACAGGGGAGATAAAGAGTTCCGATAAACTGAAAGAAACAAGAGTGTATCCACAAAGGAATGGCTAGGCTTATGAATTGTGAGAAAATGGATACTATTATTATTATTATTATTATTATTATTATTATTATTATTATTATTATTATTATTATTATTATTATTATTATTATTATTGTTATTGTCCGCCTCTGTGGTGTAGCGGGTAGTGCGATTAGCTCCCATGCCCGGACGCCCGGGTCCGATCCCCGGCTGTAACACCAATTTTTTTGAAAACTGGCAATAGGGTTGGAAGGGGTTGCACTCAGCCTCGTGAGGTCAACTGAGTATATGGCGGCTCGATTCCGACCTCAGCCATTCTCGAAAGGGTTTTCCGTTGTTTCCCACTTCTCCTCTAGGCAAATTCCGGGATGATACCTAAAGGCCACGGCCGCTCCCTTCCCTCTTCCTTGTCTATCCCTTCCAATCTATTTCCCCACAAGGCCCCTGCTCAGCATAGCAGGTGAGGCCGCCTGGGCGAAGTACCGGTCCTTGCCCCCGGGTGTATCCCCGACCCAAAGTCTCCCACTCACGGACACTGCCCTTTCTGAGTCGGAGGGAAAAACCAACCCTGGAGGGTAAACGGATTAAGAAAAGAAGAAAGAATTATTATTATTATTATTATTATTATTATTATTATTATTATTATTATTATTATTATTATTATTATTATTATTACCCAGCCCTGTGGTGTAGAAGTAGCGTGCCCGTCTCTTGTTCCGAGTCCCTTGGTTCGTTTTATGGCCAGTTCAAGGATTTTAATTAATTCCGGACTGAGGAGTAGAACGCATTTCACTTGACAGTAGATTTTTCTCAAGCTCTTAGTTAAGGAAGAAAGCGCACAGTAAGAATATTACGGTAGTGACCTAGTATACCTAGAAGAACACTGGTTGCTATGATTAAAGTGGTGTTGCAAAGTTGATGACTCTAGTTCTAGATAGACCCCCAGTCCAAAATATAATTTTGACGTACAAAATAAATTTGAAACCCGTAAATATCTCGAAAACGTTGAGGTATAAACGACGCCAATAACGCCATTCCTTATGTAGCCAGTACTTCTGATGAATGTTATGAAAGTACGGTTTTAGGAGCGGTTGGCGTATACATTCCAGTGGCCTTACCAGAATGATATGTAATAGTACCTCCAGGAACGTTCATCTTCAGTGATATGCAGGATTTCTGTCACAATTAATGACGAAACTGTTGGAAATTCACCCACCATTGGAGTCGATAGCATAACATACATATCTTTAAGATCTTATTTTGTAATATTTAGCAACTAACTCCTATTTTTGTGCGTAGAAGTAACTGAATCGTTATGAAATCCCTACTTTGGTATAAGAGTGTGTCCTCACTACTGAAGTTTACAAATAACTACGGAATGTTATTCCGTGAGAAATTGATCAGATCGCTGCTGTGTGCTTCTATACTCTTAAGAATATTTAAAGAATGTATTCGACGGCACTGGACTACAGAAATACAATTGAACTTTGTTAAATGACATCGGTTTCAGCGACAATTCGTCTATAACGCCATGTTCTATGTGGTGCGGACATATTCCTCATAATAAATGCGTTTTTCAGCCTTGCATAATACGACAAACGTATATGCATCTACCTCGCATATAACGTCATTTTCAACCTCAGTTTGGAATAAGATTTTCTAAGAACCAAAGCATTTTAAGAAACATTTTGTTGAAACTGGCAATCTGGCAAATTCTTTCCTGTCCCCTTTTGTCATAGACCTCGGGAATGCAGGCAGATTCCTCACCCCACTGTAACCTGCCCGAATTCTTGCGATATTAACGGTACCTGCGTGCGGTCAGTTCCGACTGGAAGTTTCCTCTAAGTACACGCATTTTAACGCAGCAGGACTACTAAAAGAAAATTTTAACGTTGGGAGAAAAAGATAAAGTGATTCACCAAACTGAGAATGGAATTAATGAAGCTGACGTCTGTCATGAGTTTAACCTTCTTAATTCCACTGTTTAAACGATCTGGAAGAGCATAGAAAGAACTGTCGCTGTATTAGAACAGAATGGTTCGAAAATTAAGCGGCTACGAAAATCTGAACGGAGCGAAGTGGATGAAGCCTAATTAATTTATGTCACTGTGTATTTCATTTTCCACCTCACCAGGTTGATAATACGAATTTCGGTTATTACGAAACTCGTTTATAACGGCATAATTCGTCAGGTCCCTTGGATGTCGTTATGAACGAGTTGTATCGTATTGGATTAGTAACTTTTCTAACAAGGGAACTGTTTGGATTGAACCAGACAGATTTTAATTAAACTTGGATGAATGATCAATCCTATACTCTATATATTAAAAGAGCTTAATAAAAACAGCTTCGGCCAATGCGTACGTCCGTTCTACTGGACCGATTTGTTTCATTTTTGTTTTAATCTCTCCGGAATCACCTGCCGGTGAATTATGAGGCATTGATAGGCCTGTAAGTTCAGTCAGGTTTGAGTAATCATAAAATCAAGTCATTAAATTATCGCTCTAATAATTGCAGGCGAAGGCCTACACTACCCCGCAATACATTCTGTATTTAGCGGGTTGCATACAGTTAAGGAGCAATATCTTTACGTAAAGATGTTGGCAAAGCTAAATGATTTTTTTTCTGCTATTGGGTTTACGTCACACCGACACAGATAGGTCTTATGGTGACGACGGGACAGGAAAGGGCTAGGACTGGGAAGGAAGCAGCCGTGGCCTTAATTAAGGTACAGCCCCAGCATTTGCCTGGTGTGAAAATGGGAAACCACGGGAAACCATCTTCAGGGCTGCAGACAGTGGGATTCGAACCCACTATCTCCAGAATACTGGATACTAGCTAAATGATTAGAAATGACGGCGACTACAAGCAAACGTGCAATTTCAACCAAACATGGAACACATATGACTTGATACTATCTAGAGAGAAATGTCGTGGAGTGGGGGAGGGAGTGAAAATAATCGAAATCGACCTCTATTAGTGTAGAATCCATAGTTTTCGGTGTCGCTGGGATGAATAGTGACACTTCGAATGATATTTAAATGGCTCCATTGGCATGCGGGTCATAAGGAGTGAGAAAGGAAATATCCAAAATGACAGATACAAGTACTGAATTTACAGTTTCGGGTTTTGTCTAGGCTGATTGGTAACAGCTCCAATGGCAGTTGAAACCGTATACTCCATGTCTATAGTGCTGCGTGTAAATACATACGAGGGTTGGAACTTAAATAGTGGCAACGCTGCTGTGGAGACGCTATGCAACGGAATCTAATATTGTCGCTGACAGCACACGTTGGTTACATACCTACCTTAGCTCAGATCACTGCGTGCGCACAAGCGAGAGAAACACAGTCACGTGTGAGCTAGCGGTCTAACGTAACGTTGTCACTATGTTTTACAAACAGGAACAACGGAGTTGGATCAAGATTGAATGTGCCAGAGGTCGTGCAGCACGACAGTGTCATCAAGATCTTGCGGGAAATCCGCATTGCCTTACAGAACAGTGGCACGTTGGGTAAAAGCCTTCAACGATGGTCGGCAAACTGTGGCGGACATTCATCGGGCAGGTAGTCTTACGAGTGAAGAAGTGCATGCTCTTGTCGCGTTACTGGACAGTGATCGAAACCAGACGATTCGTGAGCATTCGCTTCAGAACTGTTGCAGAGATTCGACAGGCAGTAGACCGCTCCATTCGCACCCTCAACAGAACAGGCTCAATCAGCTAAAGGTATACTACGACTTCCACATCGCTGGCAACGAGTTATACACAACGCTGGTGACTACATTGAAGAACAGTAATGGTTTCTAACATGTAACTCTTTTGTATTTGTTGTAAATAAATAGTTGTCACTATTTAAGTTCCAACCTTCGTACATTATCACTTATTTTCATTATTTGAAAAATAATTACATCCTAGACAATTTGGGCTGCCAAAAGTACTAAGTTTCACGAGAAAAAAATATCTAAAACTAGTGTATAACTTCAGATTAAACACACAACAACTCTAAAGCTGCAAAATAGTGCATGAGTTAAGTTTGTCGCTTAACAAGTTCGTGGTTAGCTTGTTGGGTTGTTAAGCTAGGTCCTCACAGGTTCTCCACGAGTCTGAGTATATCTTATTCCAAATGAAACGAAGATGTCCAATATTGTATTTATTAATTTACTAACACTTATTACATTTGAAGATTTAAAATCTATTTACACGTTCTGAGGCCTGACGCCTAACAGCCAACTCAATTAGTTGGTAGTTCTTAACTGACTACATTCCAAGAGACCTTTTCCATTTGGAGTCCAGGGTTTTATATGAATTAGGGCAGTCACGTGTCAATCCCTCTGGGTGGGATACATTGTCTTCGTACTGGTTGATTATCAGGGAAGAGGGGATATGTGTAGCAAAGAGTTAGGAGTTTAGGAAGGGGTTTCTGATGGCACCAGGGAGTGGGGCACATACGTCACGGAAAGGTTTGGGCTGATTCTGCCAAGCCTGAGGATATGTGTCAGGATATGTGTCATCCTGGACTCTGAGTTGTTATTGAAACTTACTCACATCTTGACTCACCAGTATTGGTCACTAGTTTGCCTAAGGTCTGTTGAAACTGCTTGACACTCATACAGTATGCCAGCAGCAGTAATAATAATAATAAAAGTAGCTTTTAGAAGCCGAATACACTAGTATTAATGAGTGAGGGTTCTATTCCCGGTGAGGGATATAACTCCTCCCCCCTTATTTTCATGTTACTGTCCTCAGTAACATTTACATTTTTCTTATTCCTAATTTTTACAGTTTTACATAATTTATACATTTTCTTTCTGAACATGATTGTAATACTTCCTATTATTAGTAAAACAAGGATGACATTAGTAGACACAAATGTTTTTATGTCAATAGAGGTTGTACGGATGGGTTTTAAGTCTAGTTTCATTTTCTTTACATCTAAATGAGAAATATGAAACGTGATTTCATTCTTAATTAAAGGTTCCTTCGGGATACCTAGGAAAGGATAAGTATGGATGTAATTAGTAGGTTTTTGTTGTAAAGTTATTCCCATACTGGAGATAGGGCAAGATTCATTGGAATAAATTACCTGTGGTCCAGAAATCTGGATGGATTTCTGGGATTCTGGACATGTTTGTAAGATTACCTCTGGGTTTCTTGTAAAGAACAGAATATGTTCCTTGTTTAGCGGTCTAAATAATTTTACATCATTCTTTACAGAAGCAAATTCACATCCTGCAGTATTTGTTAAGTTGCAGTTTGTGATTCTGGTGTTATAATATAAGCATACGTATGATAGGGTGTTCTTAACACATGGTACGGTAGACCATTTCATAATTGGACCTTGTAGGTAGTATTTTTCAGATGGGACAAGTATAACATTATTAATGGTGGGTACAGGGGTTACATCATATAATTTATATTGATTTCCATCCGTGATTGGCATGGAAAGGATTATTATCATTTCTTCGTCCAGCACAAGGACTTGAGTTTTTGACATTTTTAGATTTTCATACTGATTATATTGATCGGTATGGATCATACTCTGTGTAGGATAGATTGATAACAAATGTTTGACAATGTTAGTTAAGTCTTTTCTTGATAGCATTTTTACATTTGTCATCTCGTGAAATGAAAGACTAATGGTTTCTTGAAGCACTCGTATGATATTTCGGAATTTGTTAATACACAGTAACACGTATTGGATGTTTTCTAGTAGATTTATCTTGAAGTCTTCTGTTCGAAGTATACCTTGAATTACCTTCATATTGTCATTAACATGATTCATTTCATCATAAAATTTTTGAGCAATTGAATTTGTAAATGATACTAGTTTATTTATATGCTTGATTTCATTAGAATGACTTTGTTTTAAAGTGTTTAATTGATTTTGTAAATTATCTAAATCGTCCTGGTCTAGATTGCCAGAGATGAACTTAATTACTTTTCCTAGTCCGTTTATTAAACCTCGTTTAGTTCTGTTAGAAGTACTGGGTATTAGCTTATTTAATTCTTTTTTGGTATCTTTGGTTATTTCAGTTAACTCGTATATTAAGTGAGGAAAAGTATTATTGCTTTTCAATACAAGACTAGAGACAGTATCATCAATAATTTTATATGATTCTTTTAAGGTAGTAAGATTGAAATGAACCATGAATTTATGGTACTTATCGATTACCAATACAGATCCCATGGGGTCCGCATAAAATCCTGATGTGGTTATGGGTTTGGTGTAGATGGTGGCATATCCTGGTAGGAATCTGGAACGGGAAGAGATTTCCTTTTAGGTTTAATGTCACGGAAATTTCTGACATGGGTCTTGCCATTTTTCATCTTACAATATACTCGGTTCTTTTCGATTTTGGTTATTGTGCCTTCATTATATAGGTTTTTGGACTTCCTATTTCTGGTTAGAGGGTCTAGGACATATACCTGTTCACCTATTTGATAGGAGTGTTTGAAAATGGGCTTTGCTGGGTCAGATTTATTCTCATTTAAGATTTTCATCTGGTTTCCTTGTCTCTCAATATATTCATTAATTTTTGGAGACGAGGAGAAGATATGATTTAGTGCTTTGTAATACGGGCCGTATAGAACATTGAATGGTGGCTGTTTGGTTGTGGAGTGAATTGAAGAATTATAATTTGTGATCGCAGTGGTTATTAGCTGTGGGAGTGGAGTGAATTTATCATGATCTCTTGAGATTCTCAGTTTTTCGAGGAGGGTCGAATTCAGTCTTTCTACCGGGGAGTTAGACGATGAATTCAGAGGTGTAGTGGCATGATATTCAATGTTAGTAGCTTTACAGTATTCTGTAATTAAGCTATTCTCAAATTCTCCTCCCTGATCATGGGTAATTCTCTTGGGATATCCATGGTGTGAGAAATACACTTGCAGTTGATTCAGAACTGCCATGGCTGTGCCATTGGATAGTAAATATGCTTGTCCGTATTTAGAGAATACGTCTAGTATAGTTAAAATGCGGTTTTGTTCAAAATGAAAAGTATCTATATGAGTCAGAGCGAACGGGTGGTCGGCTGTAATAGGGCCTTGGTTTGGTACTTCGTTAGGGTGTCTTTCATATTTATTTCTCTGACATAAGTTACATTGGTTAATTAGATTTCTAATTTGTTCTTTCAAATGTGGCCAATAGTACTTGGTTCGAAAATGTTCAAATGTTTCAATGATACCGTTGTGGTTTATTGAATGGTATTGTAATATCAACTGTTTCTGAGTCTCTGAGCTTTCAATATCTTCTAGAAATTTAGATGTCCTAATGATTATTAATTCTGACGTAAATAATTTCTGACATACCCTGATGAATGGGATTTCGAGTGTTACGTCGTCAAAGTAGGCGGCATATCTGTTTGACGTGTTAATAATTTTGAGTAGGTGACTATTCAAATCTTGTTGGAGGTTTTTCTCTGTTACTATCATGATATGGCGGGTATATTTCTTGAATAGTTTTTGTTCAAGGATTTTGGGAAAGTTACCATATTTTATGATAAGTTGGTTACGGTTTTGATTCAAATTTCTCTCTGATGCTTTTAGAGTGAAAATGGGATCTTCTTGATTTGAATGTACAGTTTCATTGTCCATTTCATTCTGGTATGTATCATCTCCGGGGATGGGTACATTAGAAACTGTTTCATCATTTACATTTACTTGTATTCTGGAAAGAGCATCTGCGACATAGTTAGTTTTCCCTTTAACATATTTTATGTCAAAGTCAAACTCTCCTAATTTCATTTTCCAGCGGTAGAGTCTTGAACTGGGATCCTTTAGGGTGAAAAGCCATTGCAGTGGACGGTGGTCACTTTCCACATGAAAGTGTCGTCCCCATAAGTAAGGTTTAAAATGCTTACTACTTTCTACGATGGCAAGCAATTCTCTCTCTATGGTGGAGTAGTTTCTTTCAGCGGGGTTTAGGGTTTTGGAATAATAGGCAATAGGGTGTCCCTTCTGTGTGAGAACACTCCCTATGGCAAAGTCTGAACTGTCTGTGGTTAACACGAATGGTTCTTCGAAATCTGGGTAAGCTAAGACTGGAGCATTTATTAGAAGGGTCTTTAGTGTTTCAAATGCAGATTTGTACTCAGGGTTTTCTGCATCGATTTTTGATCCCTTCTTTAGGCAACGGGTCATTGGATATGCTACTTTAGCAAAGTCCTTTATAAATTTCCTATAGAAACCCGCTAGTCCTAAAAATTGTTTGATTTCTTTAGTGGTCTTGGGAATAGGGTAACTTTTGACTGCCTTGATTTTTTCGGGATTAGGTTTTACTCCGTTCTGTGAAACAACATGACCTAGGAAGGCTACTTCCTTGTGGAGAAATTCGGTTTTATCGAGCTGTATTTTCATATTTACTTCTCGTAATTTCTGCATTACAAGGGTCAGGTGTTGTTTATGTTCCTCTAGGGATTTGCTATATATGATGATGTCATCCATATATACCAGACAAAATTTGAAAAGAAAGGGGCGTAGGACATTGTCCATTACGCGCTGAAAGGTGGCCGGAGCGTTTCTGAGCCCGAATGGCATTCTGCGGTACATTAGATGCCGATTGTCTATAGTAAAAGCAGTTTTTTCTATAGATCTAGGATCCATTTCAATTTGATGGAATCCTTGGGCACAATCTAAAGTCGAGAAATACTGGCAGTGACCTAGGTTGTCTAGAATTTCTTCTATTCTAGGGAGAGGGTATTTGTCTTCAATGGTCTTCTTATTTAGCTGTCTGAAATCTATGACTAATCTCCATTTCTTCTGTCCAGAAGCGTCTGGCTTCTTGGGCACGGCCCACACGGGATTACAATATGGAGATTCGCTGTTGGTGACTATTCCCTGGCTAATAAGTTTTTCAACTTCTTCACTTAATACCTTCTTTAGTGCGGGAGGATATCGGTAATTTCTCTGATATACCGGGTCCTCATCAGTAGTTCGAATAAAATGCTTTACGGCGTTAGTGAATATTAAATCGCACCCGGGATAGTAGAATACATCCGAGAATTCAGAACATATTTCTGATATGACTCTAAACTCTAGATCGTTCATATGTTGTGTGCGGAGATATTCTTGAATATCGTGGTCTGAAATAGAATTTATTTCCAGTGGCTGTATTGTAATGTTCTCCAAAGGTTCAACTAACACTGGTTTGTTAAATTCTTGTTTTAACTGTGTTTCAATAGGGTACATGACCTGGTAGTTTTCTGCATGCAAAATTGCATCTGCAAAATATATTCCTTCATGTTCAAACTTTGGAATATATACATCCCCTTGTTCGATATTGACAGGGATAGCAATTTTCTGCATGTCTGGTGAAGGCTGAAAATTTACTTGCTTGTTGTTTGAGTGGAAATAGAATGGTATGTCTTTGTTGTCTAATGTAACTAGGTTTGATTTATAATCTATTTTTGCACCTAGTTTAACAAAATCAGCTGTTCCGATTAGCGCGTCGAAATATTCGTGCCATTTCATGACTCGAAAATCTACGGGCGTGTCAATTTCATATTCTGAAAAAATGGGGAATTGTACGTTTTCTTCACCCATTGTTTCCGAATGGACAGATTGTATGCAGAATGGTTCTCGGAACAAATATTCTGAAAAATATTCATGTGCTATTGATGGGTTCATTATTGAATGACAAGCACCACTGTCTATTAAGATTTTGAATCCAAATAGAGTGATGAACGGCAGTTTGGGAGCGTTTCTTATGTTATTTAGGTCTTCGCTTGAGATGGCGGGACCAAGTGAAAATCCTGACTCTGTTCTTGGTTTTCATAATTATTCTGAGGTAGTGATGAATCGACTGTGTCGTATTCGAACTCGTATTCGTGGGGTTGAGTTTCCTGAGTGTAGTCTGATGACTGTGCCTCCTGAAAATATTCTGGTGGTAGATAGTCACATTCGTTAGTCTCCTCTGGTGGTAGATACCCCTGACATAGGTGTTGGGTACCTTTGAGTATTGGTCGTGAAGCGTCGGGCAAGGTTATTTGGTGTAGGATAAGGTCGGTTCATTGGCTTAAAAGGTTGTTGGTTCTGTGGTCTGGCAGTAGGTGGGTTCGGACCTTGGAAGGGTCTGAAGTTTGGTTGTTGGTTAGGATTTCTGAATTGTTGGTTTGATTGGGTAGCGAAAGGTCGCATTTGAGGAAAGTAATGGTTCTGTGGTCTTGGATACATAAATGGATTGTGAGTGGCATGGTTTAGTGGTTGTGTCGTTTGATTGTTTCTGTTAGGTTGTGTCTGCATGAATGGCTTGTGACTGGCACTGTTATTGAGAGGATATTTCGGTGTCCCTCTCAATTGATCCATGTAATTTTCATGCGCTCTGTCATTATCATAGGTCCTACAGTGTCTTAATGCTTGACTTAAGTCTGTAACTTGAGCCTACCGTAGGTACGCTCGGTACGGTTCTAAAATACCTGCTTTAAAAGTGTTCAGACTCAGATCATCTAGTTCTCTCAACTTGAGCTCCAAGATCTGGTCTCTGTAGTTCAATTTGCATAAACTTTTACATTGGAGGACTAAAGTGTCCAACCTGTCATGATAATCTGTGTAACTCTCGTTTCTCTTTTGGAAACAGTTGGAAATTTCCTGTACTAATAATCTCTCATCTTTGACATCACCAAATTTTCTAATTAATTTCTCCTTAAATTTCTCATAACTAGAGTTCGCATCGAGATCCAAAATACTACTAGCTTCTCCTTTTAATTTGGATTTAACGACATTAAATAAAAATTCATTAATAATATTTGCGTTGGGAACTGTAAGGGCTCTCTTGTGAGTATTTATAAAACTATCGCATCTCGCTATGAAATAGTCTAAACTACAGGATGCGCTTCCGTTAAATTCAGGTAGCAACTGAATTTGGGCATATTCAAATTTTGAAAGCATTTCTGTCTCAGTCATTGTAGTGACTTTATTTGACTGATTAGTTGAAAGAATTGAAAATTATTATTATTATTATTATTATTATTATTATTATTATTATTATTATTATTATTATTATTATTATTATTATTATTATTATTATTATTATTATTATTATTGCTCTTGCTCACTAAAAGAGATGAATGATGTTATTACTGGCAATATTCAGGCATTACAAATAGGTACTTTAAATGTAACTCACAGGCAGGAAATGATGATCAGCATGGACTGCATTCTCCTTGAGCTGTGTAGTCGGTTGGACTTCCTTCTGCGTTGTCGTGCTATCGAAAGGCCCCTCTGCGGAGTTGTCGGTACGCACGTACAGCGATGGCGGTTGGTTGCTGTCGAAAGGCGCTTCTGGAGCGTTGTCGGCTAGCTTCCTTCCTTCAAGCTGGCGTAGTCGGTTGTGGTCGAAAGGCCTCCAGTGAGGTTGTCAGTTCCACTTCCTTCTAGCTGGCTGGTTCAAATGGAATAGATGACTTCAGTAGTTTGCGGGAAGATACTGGCTTGACAGACAAGTAGCGAAAGGCGATTCTGGATCGTTGTCTGAATACTTTGTCCAACTAGCACGTAGATCTTGTGGCGATCGTGTATCAAATCCCGGCCACAGGCCCCCAGTTAATTTTGTCGCTTAACAAGTTCGTGGTTAGCTTGTTGGGTTGTTAAGCTAGGTCCTCACAGGTTCTCCACGAGTCTGAGTATATCTTATTCCAAATGAAACGAAGATGTCCAATATTGTATTTATTAATTTACTAACACTTATTACATTTGAAGATTTAAAGTCTATTTACACGTTCTGAGGCCTGACGCCTAACAGCCAACTCAATTAGTTGGTAGTTCTTAACTGACTACATTCCAAGAGACCTTTTCCATTTGGAGTCCAGGGTTTTATATGAATTAGGGCAGTCACGTGTCAATCCCTCTGGGTGGGATACATTGTCTTCGTACTGGTTGATTATCAGGGAAGAGGGGATATGTGTAGCAAAGAGTTAGGAGTTTAGGAAGGGGTTTCTGATGGCACCAGGGAGTGGGGCACATACGTCACGGAAAGGTTTGGGCTGATTCTGCCAAGCCTGAGGATATGTGTCAGGATATGTGTCATCCTGGACTCTGAGTTGTTATTGAAACTTACTCACATCTTGACTCACCAGTATTGGTCACTAGTTTGCCTAAGGTCTGTTGAAACTGCTTGACACTCATACAGTATGCCAGCAGCAGTAATAATAATAATAAAAGTAGCTTTTAGAAGCCGAATACACTAGTATTAATGAGTGAGGGTTCTATTCCCGGTGAGGGATATAACTCATGAACATCGAGCGATTAGCTCCGCCGTTTGCGTCACGTAGCTGTCGGCTTGCATTCAGGAGATAATGGGTTCGAACCCCACTGTCGGCAGCTCAGAAGCTGGTTTTCCATGTTTTCTTTTTTTTCACACCAGGAAAATGCTGGGGGGGGGGGCTGTACCTTATTTAAGGCCACGGTCGCTTCCTTTACATTCCTAGCCCTTTCCTATCCCATCATCACCGTAAGATTCGGTGTGATGTAAAACATTTCTTTTTAAGTTTTTACATAATCAGTCAACTTCTCAATAAATAAATCTACAAAAAAGTCACACATTTTTTTACAAATTACTTTACGTCGCACCCATACAGATAGGTTTTATGGCGACGATGGGACAGGAAAGGCCTAGGAGTTGGAAGGAAGCGGCCGTGGCCTTAATTAAGGTACAGCCCCAGCATTTGCCTGGTGTGAAAATGGGAAACCACGGAACACCATCTTCAGGGCTGCCGACAGTGGGATTCGAACCCACTATCTCTCGGATGTAAGCTCACAGCCACGCGCCCCTAACCGCACGGCCAACTCGCCCGTCACACACAATTAACAGGTAATACAAATCCTAAAATTAAACGTCCTAAATAGTACCCGGGCAGCGCACTGAGCAATTTCAAATCAAGACACGTTGTCTGATCTATTAATAACGGACGCTGCGTAGCAGTACGTGACCTCTAGTCAATAATAATAATAACCATTTTGTCCTGAAATCAACTGTTCTGTTATAATTAATTTCTAAAAAGAAAAAACGTCACCCTCATGCATTTTCTCCCCAACTCGGAGAAACATTGAGCCACGGTATGTTTTGGGGCTTAAGTGCGGCCAGTATCCAGTATTCGGGAGATAGTGGGTCTGAACCTCACTGTCGGCAGCACTGAAGATGGTTTTCCGTGGTTTCCCATTTTCACACCAGGCAAATGCTGGGGCTGTACCTTAATTAAGGCCACGGCTGCTTCCTTCCCATTCCTAGGCCTTTCCTACCCCATCGTCGCCATAAGACCTATCTGTGTCGGTGGGACGTAAAGCAAAAGAGAAACCTATTAAACTAATAATCTTACAACAAATAATATTCTATTTGTTGATATAACTTGACAATATATTACATTACATACTTGCTACTGTACAATTAAATGTATATTAAATTATTTATAAGTTTTACATTGTACTCCAGGGGGCCCGCATTTTTATTTTGGCAGGCGGGTCCGTATCACATTTGTTATGCCCCTGTCTATGCTCAAAGTTAGGAATACAGTGGATTTACCGACCCGACGGGTCATCGGAAACACGTCCTTCTTCCACTGCATCCAGGAACTGTATCAAGTTGAGGAACGAGTGATTCCGCTCGATACAACTCATCATAAACTTATTTTCTACGTCGGCGCGAGTGATGTTTGCTGTATCACCGGTGGTTTTGAATGTAGCGGACAAACCTTCGGTCAAAAGGATACGCATAATCTTCATCGCCATGTAAAGGCTCGATTACTTTACTAGCTACTACCCGGCGAGTTTAGAAGCGGGCAAATCGGCTAGTGCCATAGTGATGATGACATACAACAAAACATTCCACTCCCTCTGTAGCCAAATGGATAGCGAGTTTGTTGTTGTTTTTCCTTACATTTTCTGAACTTTTCTGGGTGTTCTAGCGTTATAATATGAAGTGGAACGCAAATAGTATTGTGGAATTTCTTAATGTCTACCAGCAGTACCCTGTGCTACGGAACATAAAAGAGAAAGACGATTGCAACACAAAATTAAAAGGTAATATTTTCCAAGGTCTTTATAATGAATTTAATGAGAAACAGTTAATTGAGGGATACTGGGATTACCGGGCGAGTTGGCCGTGCGCGTAGAGGCGCGCGGCTGTGAGCTTGCATCCGGGAGATAGTAGGTTCGAATCCCACTATCGGCAGCCCCGAAAATGGTTTTCCGTGGTTTCCCATTTTCACACAAGGCAAATGCTGGGGCTGTACCTTAATTAAGGCCACGGCCGCTTCCTTCCAACTCCTAGGCCTTTCCTATCCCATCGTCGCCATAAGACCTATCTGTGTCGGTGCGACGTAAAGCCCGTAGAAAAAAAAAAGATACTGGGATTGCCATTCTCATTTTCGTATAGTTTTATTTTTCATTCCATCTACCATCCGCTGTAAACAATCAAAATGGGAGTCTAAACTCGAAAGACACTGAAAACAGGAACCACCGGGATACTCGCAGCTAGTCCAGTAGCAACTATGATGACACACCAGCTAACAAGCCCACACGCCAGCGAGTAGCCAGTGAAGTAGCGCAGCTTTCAACTTTTCTCGCAGATTGTTTACAATCTGCTATACTGCTAAAATAATAAGAATTGGTGTGTGACATTTCTTAGAGAGAGGTCCGTTTACTGCCTGCCGAGGCGGGATAAAGGGAGTGGCTGTGTGGTTGCCATGGAAACGAGGGTGGGGCGACTGCGGTTGCCATGGAGATAAAACTTCAGGGCAGGTCGTCTTGCTGGGAGTTGCCAAACCTGTCACTGTCACTGATAAGAACTTGATTGTTTGTATAAGAGTGATCGCAAATGGGACGACACCGCCCGGCCAGGTAGTCTACAGCAGATCACAGCGGTCAGAATGAAGGAGGGAACAAGTGATCCGGAAGCGAGGGGTATGAGTATGTAGAAAGGAATGCTGGAATGTGGCAACGTCGTGAAATGGCACGTACAGTGCTCCTCTCTCCAACCTTACCTGTCAGACGCCAACTTTAGTTAAGTCTAGTATAGTTACATAGTGAACATGATTACACTGGGCGAGTTTACCAGCAGCTAGTGAATTCGCCGGCTAGTAGCTAGTAAACTCGCTCAAAGTAATCGGGTCTTAAAGGACATGCAGGGGCTTCACTCCGCGGCTGTCTTGTCTATGAATTTCACTCGCAGTCAAAACGGAGTGACGTGTTAGATCTTGAATGAACGTGGCTCACTTGGAAACGAAAGCTCTTCGGCGTGTTAGTCGTACAACAAATTAATCGGTTTCTGGCCATGCCTGGTGCGAGATCTAAATACTATTCCTCCGTCCACATTAGTGTGTGCTGCCTGGCGAGAAGCAAGTCGTGTAGAAGTTCGTGGAATCGAACTCACTGATCAACGTATAAACAACATAGAGTATAGATGACGCTACTGACCTAGTGTACATACATGGTCAACACTGGTTTCCATGCTTACAATCGTGACTATAACTCCAGGTGGACTCATAGCCCAAAAAACACGTCCAAATTAAAACTGGCCACCTCCGAGTAGCTAGCCAATGATGACATGCACTGTAGAAATATACAGATAGTTCTATTTTAAAGTTACATAAAAAAGTGAAGTTGACATTTTGACAATACTAACACTCAACTGTTGACCTAGTTTTTCTTAAATTTAATTTTTACTAACTCGCACAGTACATTTCTAATACGTCAATTAACGGTCATTATAGGCGATAGTCGCACAAACCGGTCTTTTGTTGTTGTTGTTGTTGTTGTTGTTGCTAAAATGTCATATGTGGAAGTTTTAGGCTGCGCACATACATGGTTAATTACCAGAATAATGTTAAAACATTAAAAAAAGTGAAATAAGTACTGTGTTTGAAATACAGTGTTTGTGGAGTGGGTCTGTGAGGAATCATTCTTCTAAAGTTTACACAGTTCGCACAGAAATAATATGCCTCGAAAAATATAAAATAATAAGTGAGGATAGAAGTAGCAACAATGTAAATTTATCAGCAGTGTCGGACACGGTCTTGGTTAATAAATGAGATGTTCCCTCTGTTCTTACAAATCGTATAAATCGTTGAGTGTGATACTCCCAATTCCTTCGCGATACTGATGTATGTTTCCCCATTATCTAATCGCCAAATTATGTGTAACTTTACTTCAGTAATAAACACATTGCCTTTTTTTTTTACATATTCACAACGATGCTTTCCTTGACTATTTAACAGACAGGCTGATATAAAATCTACACTGTACTGAAAACAAGAATTTGAAAATAAGCCTTACATTGTTGTCAGCAATCCCCAAACGCGTAACAAACACAGACCTATATTGGACGTTATAGTCGATACACTCTCCCGAAAATGTGATAAAAATACGCCATTTCATACAATATGTCGCAATAAGCGATGTCGCTTCATCATCTTTATCATTTGATGGCCAGGTAGGCATCAATTTTTGGTAATGAGACTAAGACTCTCATAGTGCATTGGTATTGCCGGTGGCTCCAAGTAGCCCACGCAGTGGCCTGCACGGTATGCACTGGCCATGCGTCTTGGTAGGTGTTCTATTTACCAACTGATGAGCCCAACACTGGGGTGAAACGCTGGCAATACACCAGGAATGAGTTAGCTGGAAAATTTATAATGTCCAATAACGGACCAACTATATTGGATTTTTAAGTACAGTGTTTATATAGAATTTAGACGGGTCCGTCAGATTTCGCCGTTATATTCAATACGTCGTTAAAAGCGATGTCGCAATAAACGGTTTCGACTGTATGTATACTGGAAGCTAAAATACAACAGTGTCCAAAAGTTAAGCATAATCACTAAACGAGGCCATAACGTCTGATAGGAATGTCAGACGGATTGATGAACAAACGGAAGGTGAATCACACACCATATGTCACACAACTTGTCCAAAAAACAGTGTCAGAAAGGTTCTGATAGCTAAGGTACACCTTTAACAACAACTAACAAACCTTGGCAATGTCTTCCACAACAAAATATGCTATTAATAGGGTGTATGGTTACCCCAAACGGCCACACATGCTTCGTAGCGACGTGGCATGCTCTCTATCAGATGGTCCAAGAGCTCTTGTGGCAGTCGATCCCATTCCTCCGAAAGGGCAATGCGAAGGTCTTGGAGGGCCCTTGGTAGGGGATGACGGGATGCAATTCGCCTCCCAATGCATCCCAGGCATGTTCTATAGGATTCAGATCCGCAGATCTCGCTGGCCAGTCCATGCGATGAATGTTTTCCCAGCCAGAAATTCATCCACCAGAGCAGCGCGGTGCGGTCGGGCATTATCGTCCATTAAGGGGACGTCTGGACCAACCGCACCTCTGAAGAGTCGAACATGTGGTCTCAGTACCTCATCTCTGTATCTCCGAGCGTTAGCAGTGTTCCTCGGACCACCCATGAAGATGTGCAGGTCCGTACGGCCATTCAACATGATGCCCGCCCACATCATGGCGCCACCACCACCATACTGGTCCCGTTCCACGATGTTCGTGTGGTTGTATCGGCTACCCGTTCTCTCCAAATTAATGTGCGACGGGAATCGTTCTGCAAACTGAAGCGGGGTTCATCTGCGAAGAGCACATGCCTCCATTCATTCATGGTCCAGTTTCGATGTTGACGGCTCCACAGTAAACGGGCCCGTCCCTGTGCTGGAGTGAGCGGGACGCACGCCGCTGGACGTCGGGCAAACAAACCTGCTGTTCTGAGCCTCCGGTACACAGTTTGTCGGGAAACGGCAATCCCCGAGACAGCTGCAAGCTCCACCGACAATTTTGTCTTGCAGGTGCACTCCGATATCATCGGGTGGTTAAGACCAGATATCGGTCCTGCTGTGGGGTGGTTACCCTTGGTCGACCTGGTACTGGCCTACGACTAACATCTCCTGTGTCTCTAAATCGTCTCCAAAGCCTGGAAATGACACTTTGTGGCACATTCAAGGATACGGCGGCTTCGGTCTGTGTCTGGCTTGCTTCCAGGCGGCCGAGTATTCCACCCTGCAAACGGGGTCCAAATGGCGTCGTTGTGCCATTATGTTGTCACGTTCACCACGAGGCTACACTCCGCACACTATAACAGGGCAAACACGACTGAAAAAATATAGGTGGCAGGCACTGGCTGTGTGTACCTTGCGGTTACGCCGCTAGTAAAAGCAGTAAAAGCAGAGAACACTCCTTTCCTAGACAGAGTGAACACGTAAGGTTGGTAGGAGCATATGTAGTGCGATTTGCGGTCTATTTCCTGTTGCCCCGCTTACTCGTAACTTATGCTTAACTTTTGGACACTAGTATATTTTCTGTGAAATGTATTTAACTAAGGTACATGCTATTAGTATAAGATTTTATCAACAGAAAGGAGAAAACTGCTGATTTCAGTTAAGCATCACTCATTATCATGTTGTCGACAGCCTATAAAACAACGGCAGGGGGATGGCTGACCTAGATACTAAGCCCCTTTAAGCAAAAATCATCAACAACAATGGCAGGCAAGCAACGATGTTCTGATCAATCAGTCAGATCCGTCACCACTGATATACATTTAGGGCTGTCGCCCAAGTGGCAGATATCCTATCAGTTGTTTACCTAGCCTTTGCTTAAGTGTTTTCAGAGAAAAATTGGTAAATTTTTCCAAATTCCTTTTCCTATAAAGGAATATTTTCCCCCAACTCGTCCTCTTGAATTCCAACTTTATCTTCATATTATGATTTCTATTTTTAAAACTTCCACTCAAGCTTTTTTGTTTACTAATGCTATTCCACGTCATATTTCCACTGGCAGATCGAAATATACCACGTAGCTCGTCTTCTTATCCCCAAGTCTTCTTAGCCCAATGTTTGTAACATTTTCGTAGTATTACTCTTTTGTCGGAAATCAGCCAGAACAAATGATACTGCTTTCTTTTGGATTTTTTCCAAGTATTGAATCAAGTAATCCTGGTAATCCTGGTCAGGGCCCCATATTTTAACGTGAATCCAGAGAGAAATGCCCAACGCAATGCTTTCATTCGTTCAAGATAAATCTGACAGACGTCTCTATCGCTTGTCAATTACGGTGACTGTTTTATATATTAATGCTTCCACTTACATACTGTACCGACAATCTACTAATGATAATAAATTATACCTTACTAACTATCATTTATTCAAGAAAATAAATATGATGGATAAATTAAAATATAAGATTTACTTAAAGTTTGAAATTAACGATGGAAGTGAAATATTTATTCAACATTATTTGTTCAATAATATTCTTTTTCATCGTAGGAATTGTCATAATATTCATTGAAAGGGTAGTTAACTCAACTTTGCTTTAATGCCTCATGATAAAATAAAATGGATCACCGGGCGAGTTGGCCGTGCGCGTAGAGGCGCGCGGCTGAGAGCTTGCATCCGGGAGATAGTAGGTTCGAATCCCACTATCGGCAGCCCTGAAAATGGCTTCCCATGGTTTCCCATTTTCACACCAGGCAAATGCTGGGGCTGTACCTTAATTAAGGCCACGGCTGCTTCCTTCCAACTCCTAGGCATTTCTTATCCCATCGTCGCCATAAGACCTATCTGTGTCGGCGCGACGTAAAGCCCCTAGCAAAAAATAAATAAATAAAATGGATCACATTTTTACAAATCTGCATGGACTGGAATCGTTTGTGTTACGGGGTTACCCGTGGAGCAGAAAGAGATTAAAGAAGGTGCGGGCTGGAATGGGGTCTAACTACAAAATCAAATTTAAATTAAAACTTAAACTGAAGGTTACATTTTCAGAATTTCAAACTTAAAAATTTTTTCATGACAATATTACAGGTACAACTAGCAATCATCAAACAAGATAGGGAAAAAATCCAAGATTCAGAACCTTAACACTTTGGGCTTTAAGCCCCTAGTTTTACAATTTTACAAAAGGAAGAGGCACTATATAATGAGGGGCAGAAATCCCCTAATTCAAGAGCACTTGCTCCCAAAATCACAATATCTAGCCTCCCAGTGGCACACTTTACAGGTACAAAAACTTGGAAAAGAGCTAACCGGCTCTCAGTTTCTTACTGCCTACTCAAGGCAACATCAATTTACAAACACTGGCCTCTCAAGGCACAACTTGCGATATGAAAACTGATTTATACAGGTGTATTTAATACCCAACCTACGGGGGTCTTCATGGAACAGGAACAGGTTAAATAACTGGCCCAAACACAAAATGAATGGAGGCGTACGCTGCACTCCAAGATAATAAACACTAAAAACCTAAAGGGCTCTAGGCCGATGAAACAGGGGCTATTGCCAAACTACTGAGGTGACTCGTATAGAAATTACATTAACACATTACAGAAGGAAAAACAGTTAGAGAAAAACGTGGTTACCTCAAACCAAGATGAAGGGGAGCTCGAGAGGGTAATTCACTCTCTATCACCGATTTATAGTTAAAGATTTTATGAAGTTTTTACATTAGCCGGCAGAAAGTTACATTTTTAGAAAAGTAGGTTACATAGTTAACGATTCGGACCTTTCCCTCGGCTTAAACTGCGGAGTTATCAAGAAAGAAAGGTGTTATGCGGCCATTATCTTGTAGATGTACTGCTGACCGATGAAAGAGGCCGCTCGCCTCCTGCTTTGACGCACACACTTAGTAAGATGACGATCTATTGGCCCAGAAACGTGAAAAGCCGCAGTTTATAAATCCTCAGGGAAGGTTCGAGACCATTCAAGATTAAACTAGCCACACCCTCTCGAGTTTATTGGTTAATTTCAAAGTTACACACAGAATCGAAGAAGAAGCCGGTGATAGATGGAAAATTAATTACAGAAATTAGGGATTGGCTAGATTCAAAACTGGCGGAAATAAAAAGGAAATATTGCCAACCCAAAAATAAATGAACATCAATAAGAAAAAAACTTATGAATACAAAACTTCTTTGAATTATAAGTTCTTAATCCTCACACCAGGGTGCATGATCATAGTTTTTAGTTGTGTCATATGTGGAAGAATGTCCAAACTTCTTGATGGATAGCAAACAAAACTAGTAGAAATTCAGTCAGTTCAGGAAACTTCACAATAACAAAATTACATCTTATTTCTGTGGTGACATCTTCTGAGTAAATTTCTAAGTTGGTGTAGTTTCAGTTTCACTGTTTCGCCAATAGAGGAGTTCATTTAAGCGCAGAATTTGAATGCGCGGTGTTGGGGTGTACCTCCCGATATTAATTAATCTTCTTAACAGAAATGTCTCTCATTTGATTATGAACTCACTTCTTGATGTTAAGAACGAATACTTTTAGATGTTTTCTTTAAATTATATGCATGCAGAATAAGATTAGTTTCATCCTTGTGGAGCATTCATTGTCTACATGCCAATTACTATCTACTAAATTATTAATAATCACCAACACATTCAATATCTACCTTGGAAATAAGTGAACTTGTCCTAAATAATTATGGTTTCTTAATGATTAAATTACAACTCTAGTATATCATTTCATAACCGGTCAGTCTTGTGTAGGTTTATAGAGAATACCATGGATGAAAATTCTAAGTCATTATCAGCCATAAAATATTATTAAGATGACATTATAGACTATTCATGTCACTAATAGCTTGTTATATTAGCTATACCTTATGTCACTTCAATAGTGTGAATTTATCATTGAAATCGCCATTTGAGTGAAAATCATGGGTATCAGGATTTATTTTGATGCTCATTCCCTATCAATAGCTCGTAAATACCGTATCGTGTTGCCGTTATTCGATATGGATTATTCATTGTGTAAACATCATTACCATCACAATATCTACCATTGATCCGCGTCTGTGACACTAAACTACTCTTTATTTATTAATATATAAATCCTTCCTCTTATTTCTTTGTATCATTATCACAATGCATCAATTCCTTCCTCATGTATCAATATTCTAACATCTCACACTTCCTTTCTCATATTTCTCCTTATATTTTTACCGCTCCAATGTCAATATTCCTTATTTAATTCACAGTAACGCATAATTCAATTCACTTTTCAAAAAATCATTCCCCGGATCAATATCCATCTCTGATTTCTGCCAATATGTTCCTTATGTATACATATGCATCCATATCTAACCTTCTCTGATTAATGGCGATAAATGATTTATCTTTACGAGCCTGATGTCCTGCATCTCAATATTACTACCTATTACACTCTATTCTCATTAATGGCGAGGTTTATTATGATTGACTGATATCGTTGACATAACATTATACTATTATATGGTCACTTCCCTAGCTTGTGATAAACTTTATTCATGTTGAAGACTACCTACCACCTTCATAAACATGTCACATCATGGATCACTCGCAAGAAACTGCTCGATATTGAATTACGTTATGAAGATATAACGACCTATTACACTCCAAACAAATATACACAGTCTACATTATATAAAGAAAACATAAAACTCGCTTGATAATATTCTGACAACTTATTTTATTCTGTATTCGTCTGCCGGGATTGGTGTTGGTACAGTTACACCATCAGCTGCATTGGTCCTCCTTTGATGTTATGGGCTCGGTCATCTGACATCTCTTCTGCGGAAATCGAGCTCTCATCTGCCCGTCAAGTCGGCTGGTCTCTTTTGGTCGTCAACCCCATTCTTGATTTACAGGTCCATCATGTCGGTTTTTTGTGCATTTAGGAAATACAGATTCAAAGAAAACATTAATGAAAACATTTTGTCAAATGCAAAGCCTTCTTGTATTGCAGTATTGTTTTATGTTGGCTTAGATAGACGTCTATGGCTAAATTATTATACAGACTACCAAAATGTTTGACGTCACTTTACGTAATTTAATTCAAAGGTATCTTCTATATGATTGCGTTTTCTTAATATATGCTTCCCAACGAAACCTTTTTCATACAAGTCAGGTCCGTACAATAGCTTCTTCCTTTCATTTCTTCTACCTTTCTGGACGAATTCAATTACTCTCTTGAATATGATCTCTGTTTTATATAATAAATGATATATGTATTATACGTGTGGACGTATATTATTGCTATTCTTTCAATTTCTTCTGGTTAATTTGATGTTTAACCTCCCAAATATCCCTTCTTTTTTTGAAATTGCGTCCGCTGATTTTTTCGCCAGCCTTCTAAAATCAATTCTCTCTTGTTCCAAGTGTTGGTGCTAACAATTTAAAAAATACATTTTGTCTCGCTCACGGCCACTATGATTCGAATTGCATCTGTATCGCATAACTTTGTATTTCTCTGACGTTTTACTGCGTACTATTTAATTTCATTCGCGGTAAATTGTAAACATCTTGACTCTGTGTATTAGCAATCAGGACCTTGGAACGGCACAATTCATTGGAACCATACTCTAATTGAGGTCTTACCAGTGACTCATATGCTCTCTTCTTTACATCTTTACTACGATCTCTAAATGCACTCTTAACCCTCTACTGCCTGCATTATTTTTTGCTTGCTTTTGGTGACAAAAATGTCAAGCTTTAAACTTCAACTAGCGTTCAGTGCCTTAGATTTACAACAATTCTTAACGTATGTGACATGGTTTGCCATAATGGAGTATATATACGATTTTTCGCGACTTTACGTTTAGCTTTTAACATTCAAAGACCGATCATTACTGCATATTCGCCAGGGGTACGTATTCCAAGGCGCAAGTATACTTGCACAATCATAGGTTGGTAATGCCTTTCAGGTTGAGCCACAGGTTCTCCTAAAGCGTGCGGTAATGTGATGGGGAGGGCTCATGGAAAATAAGCGGTCGTCTGTTATGTAAGAAAAAAAAGAGGCATCGCGGGTATGTGTGTTTGATTGACTGTACAGCTGAAGGTGTGCCGTAAAACTACGTCTGTCCACAATCTGTATTCACTTATATAGGCAAACGGTGATATGTTGCCTCATGGCAACACTATGCAATAAATGGTTAACCATATGAAGAGACACGTAACCTTCCTTTACAACCTCGTTAATCTGATCACCCGGATGAAGATCTTACCTAGGTACTTACAGTGATCTTCATGAGATTTTATAATTCCATCAACACAGTACTGTTGGGAGATCAGAAGAATGCACATGCCCGGTGAGGCACGGGGCGAAGGGGTTTTCACCAGCAGAGCCATTGACGCAATGGTTACCATAGCAACTCCGCTACTACCCAGGCGACTTTGTATTATCTTGTACTGGCAGGTCCTCACTCTTGTCAGTTGTAATCCAGCAAACTGCAAAGTGTGAGTCAGTCTGAGCAGAACAGGAAGTATGTGCTTGCAGGTCACATTCTTCATTCTTGCATTCTTCTCATCTCTACACAGTAATTAAAATTGAGAGGATATTTTTTCCTCTTGGTGAATCCTACAACCTAACTTTTCACCCCGTTTGCCATGATACCATTGTCTGTTGTCCATCTCACAACGTTGTCCAGGTCTGGTGTCTTAATTGATCGTCACACCAAGTTTAATTGAAATTGAAGCGTATGATACACCCTTTTTTAATTTCAGACTAAAGGTTTACATCACTATCTTAAGTACGCAAATATTATATTACGGTACAGCGACTATCAATCATTAAGTTTATGATTTTTTTTAAATTGATCGCTCTATTAAGTTTTATTGCAGTCAATCTGGTCCAAGCCAAACAGTTTCCTTGTGACGGAGGATGAGTCATTCGGCACTCAGGGTAATGAACTGAGAAATTCTCCTACCTAAAGTGACCGTGTGAACAACAAGGAAGTTAGGAGATTTTATCTACTAATTAGGTTTACGATCTAGCCAAGAGGGAAGTTGTACGAATAACCATTAATGTAAGGAGGAAATAGCTGAGAGAGGAATAACAAATTCATAAGAATTTC
Organism: Anabrus simplex; assembly: GCF_040414725.1. Classification (NCBI taxonomy): domain Eukaryota; kingdom Metazoa; phylum Arthropoda; class Insecta; order Orthoptera; family Tettigoniidae; genus Anabrus; species Anabrus simplex. The sequence continues at coordinate 632,786,331 of NC_090265.1, read as the reverse complement.
CTTATCTGGGAAGAGGAATTTTTATCTAATTGTTTCGTTTAGAAGTTGTCTGGGTCCTTGGTGGAACGGTCAGCGAAGAGGTCTTCACAGGGGCGTAACGAATATTGTAAGGGAGAAAAATAGGGCCCCCCACAAATAAATTGTATAATACCTATGAATAATACGTATAAATGTAACCAAAGCAGATACAAGCATAACTTAAATGCAGTCTGTTTCCAAATATGCATATACGGTGGAACGTCGATATCTCGAATCACCTCGGGAGCTAAATTTTACTTCATGTTATCGATATTTCGAGATACAGGGAATACCGTGTTTTAGCATGTGTAACACATAATTGAATCATATGTATCTATGGGCTTGTACTGAATACACTATTTTTAACCAAAAAACCAAACCCCATGGCGCAACAGCCCCGAAGGGCCATGGCATATCAAGCGACCGCTGCTCAGCCCTGAAGGCCTGCAGATTACGAGGTGTCGTGTGGTCAGCAAGACGGATTCTCTCGGTCGTTAATTCTTGGCTTTCTACACCAGGGCCGCCATCTCACCGTCAGATAGCTCCTCAATTGTAATCACGTAGGCTGAGTGGACCTCGAGCCAGTCCTCAGGTCCAGGTAAAAATCCCTGGCCTGGCCGGGAATCGAACCCGGGGCCTCCGGGTAAGAGGCAGGCACGCTACCTCTACACCACGGGGCCGGCATTATTTTTAACAGTGTTTAAAAATATACAAATAAATTCTATATTACGGCATCACTTTAATTATAACCCTTATTATAGTAACTTTTTAGAAGACAGTACATTACATACACTAGTGAAACAAGAAACATACCTCCCTCCGTTAACACCTTTGAAAAAATCCGTTAATCTCTTCTATTTTTTATGTTAACCTTTCATCCCTTCAAGTTGAAACTTCTCGTCAGTACAACGCAGTTGACATTCGTAAATGGAGCTTGTCATCCGCGACTTCGGGGATTGCTTTCGTACGTGACCGGTAATTCACATCCGAGAAACAGCGAGGCTTCGCCGATTTTCCGATCATTAGAAGTTTTATTTTTTAGGTTCCCATCATATTAGCTCCCCGCATCACTATAAACCTTTGTTTACTTGTTACCTGTTCCTCACAAACCACAAATGCCGTATTGCACAGTTAATGTTGCACAAAATTCGAGTTACATAATATTTTTTTCTTCAAGGGTAAAATGTTTGCTTCGAGAAATCGAGAAATTCGTATAATCGAATTTCGAGTAATAGAAAAATAAATACACGTGAAGAATAGGACAAACGGTCGAGAAATTCAAGTTATTTCGAGATACTGAAAATTCGATTAATGGATGTTTGGTGATGTACTTGTTGAATCGCTTTCTCTCATGCGAACCGAGTCCAATGTTTGATTTTGATAATACCGATTCTCCCGGTTCCAGGAATCATTTGCGCACATCGCTGCGTCTCAGGCTCACTTTGCAGAGAACCTAGTAAAATATAGGTTTGGTAATGTTTTAGCGTGGTATTACAAGAAGTTCACTTTTTCTGGTTCTTCACGACTCGTCAATATGGGGAAAACATCCTCCAGTCTATTCTGCAATGTTGTCAAATAGAATAATTCCTCTTCCTGGATGACAAATCGTGCTTTCAACATAAAAACAGTGTCGTTGGACTAGAGTGGCAGCATAAATTTAGGAATAGCCTAATAATAATAATAATAATAATAATAATAATAATAATAATAATAATAATAATAATAATAATAATGGCGCGTGGCCTCCGGAGAGGCCTGGTGCAGGTTTTGATTTGACTCCCCTAGGCGACCTGCGATTCGTGATGAGGATGAAATGATGATGAAGACGGCACATACATCCAGTCCCCGTGTGAGGGCAATTAACCAATTATGGTTAAAATTCCCCACCCTGCCTGGAATCGAACCTGGGACCCCTCTGATCAAAGGCCAACACACTAGCATTTAGCCATGGAGCCGGACAAATAAATTTAGGTAGCTGAATCGTGAGAGTACCAGTGCTTTGCCCCAGCACGACTCGGGCTTATCAGTTTGAAATCGCATTTCTCCAAGACACTACCAATCAATCATCAATCATCAATGATCTGCATTTAGGGCTGTCGCCCAGGTGGCAGATTCCCTATCAATTTTTTACCTAACCTTTCATATAATACAGCATCTATGTGCGTACATTTTCCTGTGACGTGTTTCACATTTTCTTTCGCTACAAAGCCCACTCATAAGATATCGTATGTGTTAACCAAAGGTATTGGCTATACACTTGCCAAATTTGAGCCCTGTGAGTCAAGCAGTTTCTTCATGAAGGAAAAACATACAGCAAAACATAAACTTTCAGATTAAATATTGCTGCCATGCGACAACTGCGTATCATTGGCATCATCCCTTAAAATCGATACACCGAGTGAGTTGGCCGTGCGGTTAGGGGCGCGCAGGTGTGAGCTTGCATCCAGGAGATAGTGGGTTCGAGCCCATCTATATCAATTGAAGGGACGTTAAGCAAACGATGTTAATAATAATAATAATAATAATAATAATAATAATAATAATAATAATAATAATAATAATAATAATAATAAATTAGGAAGATAGTGGTTTCACATCCCACTCTCGGCAGCCCTGAAGATGGTTTTCTGTGGTTTCCCATTGTTATCAGGCAAATGCTGGGGCTGTACCTTAATTAAGGCTACGGTCGCTTCCTTCCCACTCTTAACCCTTTCATATCCCATCGTCGCCATAAGACCTATTTGTGTTGGTGCGATGTAAAGCAGATTGTAAATAATAATAATAATAATAATAATAATAATAATAATAATAATAATAATAACATGTGTTAGTAGGCATGCCTCCAACGGTAGACAAGCAAGCAAGCAAACAAACAAACAAACAAACAAACAAACAAACAAACAAACAAACAAACAAACAAACAAACAAACAAACTCGAGGTACAAGGGCTCATTTTGGCCTTGGTCTTCCAAAATGACCACTGCCGAAGGCAGATAATGGAATCCACGTCGTCATCGTGACGATATCCTCAGCTGTATTTTTTGACTGAGTCCTCTGCCTCCCCTCAGTTGGTCTCATTATTATTCTCGAGTCGTAATCATGCAGATTTACGGCTTATGTGCATGCAAGTTTGAAGTAAGCAAAACATAACATGTGAGTCTCTCTTAATATTTTACTTGGCCATTATTTTGCAATGTCCAATCACTCAGCGTGGCTTGTAGGAGATCATCCTCTGTGCAGGATGTTAGGCACAGAGGATTGTGAAGCATGGTTCTGTCCACATTCACGCCTTATATCACTTGTGCTGAACCCCTGTTTTTTTTGTTTTTTTCTTCAGCTATCCCTAGATCTTCCCACTCCTGAGGCTCCTGGTCTCATGAGGTTTAATGAATACCTCGGTCCAGCCCACAATCCAGAATTAAAATCTTAAACTGGCCGGAAATCGAACCTGCGACCTCCAGGTAAGAAGCAGGAAAGCTAACCTTATACCACGGCGCTGACAAAAAGGTAGACAGCAAAGGGATATAGTAAGAGGAAATTATTGGTGGTGAATAACCTACTAAAGTCACCTAGTAAAACTCTAGAATATTTTCCAGTGAGTCAGCACTGAAGCCTAGTTTGAATACAATAGACTAATCAATAAACGTAGAGTGAATAAGAGGAAGTGATGAGGGGAACGTGAAATAAAATACCAAGGACTTTTTGTATCAGAAAACTCGTACCACGTCACCGATTTCCGTCATACTAACAGTTCGTATCAACAGACTTTTGATTATACGCTCTATAAGGTCCAAAGGAATTTCTTCCACAGGTAAAAGATGCATTGGCATGCCGTACTAGAGTGATGATGATGATGATGATGATAATAGGCCATCATTCACTCACGAGTATGATTGTCTTCCTCAGATGTTACTGGTGAGTTTGTGAGTTCTTAGGTGACTGTGGAGGCCAATCCTCGAGCCACAAATTCTTCCACAGTGGTGGAAAACATTCCCAGCGTTGAGATCCAGTTGTTGAGGATTATTCATCCTGAGGAACGTCCGCTCTTTCCGAGCAATTCTATTCTCAGTTTCAAATATACGGCGTTGTTGTTCGAAGTTCTTAGAACTTCGTGGATAAGACGATGCCATACCAGGCGGTTAGCTGCTTTTGTTTCCTAGTTAGTGGTGTTGATGTGGCAATTCTTCATGTCTGACTTTAGTACGTCCCTGAACTTTATTTGTTGTCCATCCTGGTGTCGACGCCCACCCTTCAGTAGAGCAAACATAATTTGCTTTGGGAGGAGAAAATCAAGCATACGATCGACATAACCTGTCCAGCGAAGTCGATGCTTCATTATTATAGCCTCAATGCTGATGGCTTCTTCCAAGACACTGATATTAGTTTGGTGATCTTGTATTATTGCTTTATTTTAACGTTCTATAATGATAATGCTGTATATTGTTTCTTTATTTCAATATATCTTTATAGTAGTGCTGCGTTGAATGCATTATCAGATATAACTTTCAAGACGTTCCGGTAAGGTTTGAACAAGAGCCCTTAAGTACTAGAGGATATTACCATCATCACGCTCAACCCGCTTATCAATATCATCATTCTTCTTCTTTATAGGTGATCGTCCACCCTTCCCCTTATAAGTACTGAAGAAGCCAGGGTGGTAGAATTACCGACACGCCAAGACTCATAAACACAGATGTGATAAAAAAAATTCGGGACCATATAGACTCGGGAAGATTATCGCTCTTTATGGAGTGGACTACTGAAGCGGGAGCACGCTCGAAAAGAGGTCTGCGCCAGTTAGTAAACTGTTTTGCGATATCGTTTGTGATGGCTCTCAGAAATTCATCAAAACTTTCAGTATTCATACTGAAATGTGTGTAAAATCGTTTTTCATCCTTCAAGAGTTGAGGAATCAATGCTTAAAATTATCCCAGTGCCCTTCTCGACATGACTATATCATGGACTCAAATGCAAGTTCTTTTCTTCGCCTAAAATAAGACGTTAGATAGTAACCACTAACACGTATTTCATTTAATAATAATGTTATTGATTTTCAGTACCACTAACTACTTTTACGGTTTTTGTAGACACCGAGGTGCCGGAATTTGGTCCCGCAGGAGTTATTTAACGTGCTAGTAAATATACCGACGTCAGGCTCCGCGGTGTAGGGGACAACATGTCCGCCTGTCAATCGGCGGCCCCGGGTTCGACTCCAGGTCTGGTCGGGGTTTTTTAATTGTAAATGTTTAATATCCCTGGCCTGGGGACTGGGTGTTTGTGTCGTCCTTAACATTCCCTTCCTCACGTTCAACACTTTACAATTCCGCAATATACTGAGCCAGGATCGAACCTGGCAAGTTGGGCTCAGAAAGCCAGCGCTACTCAGTCCGATCGTATTTCATTTATATAAATTCTTGATGTCATTATAAATATCTTTACACATACATGACACACTGAATTCTGTGGCTTGGTTCTAAAAGGGCCAATGTCATTTTTTTAAATATCGAAATTGAGATATTAACTGATACAAATGCGTTTTATCCTGGCTTGCAACAGGCTAAAAGGGCCAATGTCTCTGTTAAGTACTAAACGAACATTTAACGTTTAATTAAATAAGGCCTTGCCAATAACGTTAGATTACCACTAAAGAGTCCGGCTCCATGGCTAAATGGTTAGCGTGCTGGCCTTTGGTCACAGGGGTCCCGGGTTCGATTCCCGGCAGGGTCGGGAATTTTAACCTTAATTGGTTAATTTCGCTGGCACAGGGGCTGGGTGTATGTGTCGTCTCCATCATAATTTCATCCTCATCATGACGCGCAGGTCGCCTACGGGAGTCAAATCAAAAGACCTGCACCTGGCGAGCCGAACATGTCCTCGGACACTCCCGGCACTAAAAGCCATACGCCATTTCATTTTTACCACTAAAGATTAGAGACCTGGCAATTTTTAAAGAATACGATAGAAAAAAATAGCGTTTAATAAGGTGACTTCCACAAAGAAAGTATAAAGTTATTTAAAGTTAGTTGTTGAAAAAAAAAATTGGAAAAGCAAAACTTCAAATGCTCAAAGCTCAGAAACAGGTTTTTTGACATTGGCCCTTTTAGAACCAAGCCACAGAATTTATCGAGCACATATACATGCATACATACCTCTTCATTATAGACTGTTATGCCTTTCAGCGTTCAGTCTGCACATTTCTGTGAATTTACTACTTTTTTTTACAATTTTGCTTTACGTTGCACCGACGCTGATAGCTCTTATGGCGAGGAAAAGGCTAGGAGTGGGAAGGAAGCGACCGTGGCCTTAATTAAGGTACATCCCAGCATTTGTCCCTTGTGAAAATAGAAAACCACGGAAAACCATCTTCAGGGCTGCCGACAGTAGGGTTCGAACCTACTATCTCCCGGATACAAGCTAATAGCTTCGTTAGCCAAGCCGCACACCCACTTGCTCGGTGTATGTCAATTTTCTAAACGCCTCCACGATCCTTCACAGCAGGGCCTCTCAAACGCCCAAAATGTCACTCGTGCAAACTGCGGCGCAGAGTTCCTGTGCACAGTGCATCGGTTCCACTTGGCTCGTCTTCGTCTCTGGGCTATTCGGCTAAGCTCGGCTCAACTGGGCTCGGATTTCGAGCGCTATGGAGCAAGTGAGGACGAGGGAGACAGAGGGAGCGAGCGAGACGGGGGTTGGGAAAAAGAGAGAGAGAGAGAGTGCTATTGCTCTAAATCGAGGAGTGGGGTCTGCACTCTGGTCAAGCAAGCGAAGCGTCTTTTGCACCGTGCACAGTGCAATGCACTGGTGCGTGCACCCTGAGAGGCTCTGCTTTACAGTATTTGTAACTAGTTATGTAGCCTCGTTTAGTTCTCTACCTCTTACCTTTAAATCACTGAGGACTGAGTCCCTCTAATTCTCTTACTCTCCATGACCTATTTTATTATTGTTCTAGGTAACCTATCCTCCTCCATTCACCTATTTATGCGTACAGATTCATCGATCGAGTTCAATCCTAGTATAGCCTTTATCCCCTCATTCCGAGTACCCTTCTGCCGTTGTTCTCACCTGTTTGTACCAGCAATCATTCTCACTACTTTGGCGTCTGTTACTTCTGATTTAGGAATAAGATATCGAGAGTCTACCCAGATTTCACTCCCGTAAAACAAATTTGGTCTGAAACAGACCGGTGTAAATACAGTTTCGTCCGGAAGCTGACTTCCTTCTTACAGAATACTGTTGACAGCAGCTGAGAGCCCACTGCATTAGCTTTGCAGCACCTTGATTGAATCTCATTTATTATACTACCATCCTGGGAAACACATATCCTAAATACTTGAAATGATCTACCTGTTCCAATTTTGTATTCCCGACAATCATTCACTTCTCTTAGGTTTCTTACCTACTGACATCACTTTATTCTCGGAAAGGCTAATTTTCATATTATACCCATTGTACCTATTTTCAGGTTCCAAGATATTAAATTGCATACCGCTCTGGATAGGGGACGCCTGTCGTAAGGGGCGTCTAAAAGGGGTGACCAAGGGATGAAATTAGAACCATGTGAATACTTGTGATTAGTACCATGACGTGCGGAACACCATGGATCGACGTTGCTTGCGACTAGTACGACCTTAAGAGGAAACCATAGGAGCAGTACCATTATGCGAGAAACACTATGGGTCTGGGCGTTGTTAGTGATAATGGTCATCGTGTGCATTCCACTGTGTTTAGAATGGGTGTGCGTTACCTATAAGTAGTAAAACTTGATGAGAAACACCATGGGTCTGCGTTGCCGGAGAGTACTAGTACCAGTATGTCAGGAACACCATGGTGCTGCTTTACCAGTGATTAGTACCATCATGAGGGGCCGGTGACCTGGATTTTGGACCCATTTAGATAATCAGTATCATCCCAGTAATTAAGACTTTGTGAATCGGATCCACTGATTGTTTTGGATTCATGGTCATTTCTTCATCATCATTCGTTTTATATTTTAGTCGGTGGATACATTTTGGTCCGCCTCTGTGATGTAGTGGTTAGCGTGATTAGCTGCCACCCCCGGAGGTCCGGGTTCGATTCCCGACTCTGCCACGAAATTTGAAAAGTGGTACGAGGGCTGGAACGGGGTCCACTCAGCCTCGGGAGGTCAACTGAGTAGAGGTGGGTTCGATTCCCACCTCAGTCATTATGGAAGTGCTTTTCCGTGGTTTCTCACTTCTCCTCCAGGCAAATGCCGGGATGATACCTAACTTAACGCCACGGCCGCTTCCTTCCCTCTTCCTTGCCTGTCCCATCCAATCTTCCCATCCCTCCACAAGGCCCCCGTTCAGCATAGCAGGTGAGGCCGCCTGGACGAGGTACTGGTCATCCTCACCAGTTGTATCCCCCGACCCAGAGTTTGAAGCTCCAGAACACTGCCCTTGATGCGATAGAGGTGGGATCCCTCGCTGAGTCCGAGGGAAAAACCGACCCTGGAGGGAAAACAGATTAAGAAGGAGAAGAAGAATAAGAAGGATACATTTTGAAGTTTTAATTATCGTTTCATTTCGTTGCACCTCGTACCATTAGGGGCCGATGACCTAGCTTTTAGGCACCTTTAAACAACAAACTACAGCATCATTAAATTGCAGGCTTTAGCACAGTCTGCCATTAAGACTAAGTCGTCGGCGTGGGTCAAACTCCTTACTACATTTCTACCAACTGAATTCCTCCTTGTCCGCCTCTGTGGTGTAGTGGTTAGTGTGATTAGCTGCCACCCCCGGAGGCCCGGGTTCGATTCCCGGCTCTGCCACGAAATTTGAAAAGTGGTACGAGGGCTGGAACGGGGTCCACTCAGCCTCGGGAGGTCAACTGAGTAGAGGTGGGTTCGATTCCCACCTCAGCCATCCTGGAAGTGGTTTTCCGTGGTTTCCCACTTCTCCTCCAGGCAAATGCCGGGATGGTACCTAACTTAAGGCCACGGCCGCTTCCTTCCCTCTCCCTTGCCTATCCCTTCCAATCTTCCCATCCCCCACCAAGGCCCCTGTTCAGTATAGCAGGTGAGGCCGCCTGGGCGAGGTACTGATCATTCTCCCCAGTTGTATCCCCCGATCCGATGTCTCAAGCTCCAGGACACTGCCCTTGAGGCGGTAGAGGTGGGATCCCTCGCTAAGTCCGAGGGAAAAGCCAACCCTGGACAATAAACAGATTACGAAGAAGAAGAAGAAGAATTCCTCCTTGCCACGTTATACTTTTCTGTAGATGAGTCATATAAACTATGAACAATAAAGGTGAAAGATGACAGCCTTGTCTAATCCCTGTACGTATCTGAAAATTTAAGGTAAGTAAAATACTTACTACCGAGCTCGATAGCTGCAGTCGCTTAAGTGCGTCCAGTATCCAGTATTCGGGAGATAGTAGGTTCGAACCCCACTGTCGGCAGCCCTGGAAATGGTTTTCCGTGGTTTCCCATTTTCACACCAGGCAAATGCTGGGGCTGTGCCTTAATTAAGGCCACGGCCGCTTCCTTCCAACTCCTAGCCCTTCCTTGTCCCATCGTCGCCATAAGACCTATCTGTGTCGGTGCGATGTAAAGCAACTAGCAAAAAAAAAAAAAATTACTGGGGTCACCTTCGTCTTCTTCACCAAAATTAAACCTCCTCTCTTCAAAGATGGATCCATAACTGTTTACAGAGGCGATATACCGACGCGCTCCTTGAAATACCGCGCCAGGTTGTGAGGTTCTATTTGCTTTACGTCTCACCGACAGAGATAGGTGTTATGCCGACGATGGGAGAGGAAAGGGCTAGGAGTAGGAAGGAAGCGGCCGTGGCCTTAATTAAGGTACAGCTCCAGCATTTGCCTTTTGTGAAAATGGGAAGCAACGGAAAACCATCTTCAGGGCTGCCGACAGTAGAGTTCGAACCGATTATCTCCCGAATACTGGATACTGGCCGCACTTAAGCAACTGCAGCTATCGAGCTTGGTGGTTGGGACGTTCAATTTACCTCAATGTAACTAGATATCGTCCCGTACCGTCCTGAACTGAATATCAACTCTCTGTGTGGGAGCCTTAGGAGAACTCCAGAGGGATAAAATCCCGGCACATCAGCTTCTCTGCAAACAGTAAAAAAGTAGTTAGTAGGACGTAAAACCTATATAAGAAGCAATAATCACCAGCACTTCCTCCATTCACCTGACATGATCACATCATCGAGGCTGGTTTATACGTATAGCTGCATCTACGGAGTTCATTCCTAACTTAGTATTTATCTCCTCAACGAGAGTGCCCTCCAGCTATTGTTCCGACTTGCCTATCTATATAAGAAATCGTTGTCGCTACGTTCATGTCTGTTAGCTTATGAATAAGATATCCTGAGGCCGCTCAACCTTCACTCTCGAACAGAAAAGTCCACTTAGTACAGAGCGTTGTAAGGATAATTTCATCTGCAAACTCACTTATTTCTTACTCTACTTCCTTGATCTCAACTGCGAACTCATAGCATCAAGTTTGGAACACCTTGATTTTGATTTCACTTACTATACGACCATCTTGAGCATATTTCCTTAGTATTTTAAATGATCCGCTCTTTCAATTTTTTTTATATTTCCTACTTGGAATTCAATCCTATTTATTTATTTATTTATTTATTTATTTATTTATTTATTTATTTATTTATTTATTTATTTATTTATTTATTTATTTATTTATTTATTTATTTACTCTTGTTTCGGGTAAAATCGTCATCCCCATCCTCATCATCATTATCATCATATCCTTCTTTTTGACATGAATCTATCCTATGGCTGCGGGTTATCCCAAATTTTGTTTAAGGTGACGCAACAGAATGTGTGACTGAAGTAATGTCACATTAGTCGTTACCGTGGACCTTGCTCGCCAATGATGCTCTGTGAAATGATGCGCATAAATCGTTATTAATATTTGAGTTTCATTTATTGAAAGACATATTCATGATCATTAGCAAAGGGAAAACTTTTTCTTCTTCTTCTTCTTCTTCTTCTTCATGAACTCCAACTAAAAGTGACAAAAATGTGATTGGCAGAGGTGTTTAACTACGAAAACAAACAGTGATTTAGTGAGGAACATTAAAAATTGCTTATGAGGTGTTTTAGGAAATGGCGGTGTTATAACTAGTAAAAATTGAAATAATTTAGCATCGGAAGCGACAGGAATCTGTGTTACTACGATAAAGAGAAAATACTACGACGCTTATAAGGACCATCTGTAATAGTTATGGATAATGCCTCCTACCACGGCCGTGTATTTAACCCTAAACCCAATCAATCCCGGAAAAAATTCGAATCCTTCAATATATGATCGATAAAAATATTCCTGTCCCTCATCCTGTTCGTATAATACAAGTACTCCTCGAAATTATTATGGAGAACACGCCTATTGGAGAAAGAAAAAAGAAGTATATTGTAGACCAATTGCCAGCCAGTTATGGACACAGTCTTGCGCATACCGCCATACCACTGCATTTTAATCCCATTGAGATGGTATGGGCGGAGATAAAAAGGAGGACCGCATCACAAAATCTAAGAAAGAAACCACTGGAAGAAATTATTCTATCACTGAAGGAAGCCTGTATGCTCGTGACACCTGAAAAGTGGAGAAAAATACATCAGCCACGTGGAGAAAACAGAAAATAGCTACAAGAACATTCAGTCCATTTTTGACAATGAGAAGATTTGTACACAACTAACAGATTCTTCTGGTTCTGGGGAGGAAGACGACGACGACGAGGATTAAGGAAAAATTTTAATAAGAAGAAATTTAATGGATTAATAGTTAATCTTTATGTACCGGTATATGATGATACTGGATTTAAAATGTTAAACTAGTAGTATTTCTTGTAATATTTTCTTTCTATGGAATTGCTTGTTGTACTCTTGTAGTAGTAGTAGTAGTAGTTGTTGTTGTAGTTGGGTAATTGTATTTTAACTTTACTTTATTATCACCCTAATGTAAGTGACCATTGCCACATGTTCCCAGTTGCAATATATTTAATAATAATAATAATAATAATAATAATAATAATAATAATAGTAATTATAATAATAAGAACCACCTTGGGCAAAACGCCTGAAAGAACGCATCATTCAAATCCGCCAGGACGTAAATCGCCTGCAGCAATATAAGAATGGAGTCAGAGGGAAACGCCTAAATAACAAAATTATTCGAATTCTGAAAATCAGTTCAAGGCAGAGTCTGGAAGAACCTGGAAGCACAGTACTACAAGAAACTCTCGAAACCATGAAGCAAAAGTTGGCCGCATTATCCAAGCACCTCAAAAGATACCAAAACACCACAGAGAGAAAATCACAGAACGCAATGTTCGAAAGAAATGAGAAACAGTTCTACAACAATCTGAACGAGAGAACACAAGATGCAGCACAAGATGGAAATACGCCCAGCGAAGAAAAAATTCACAGCTACTGGTCGGGAGTATGGTCGAACCCAATAGAGCACAATGCGGAAGCCCATTGGATCAGTGAACTGAAAGATAGAAGTAATGAAGTGAAGCATATGGCAACCAAGGCTGTTGAGATCGGAGAAATACAACAGAGCATCAAGAAACTGCAGAACTGGAAGGCCCCAGGCATTGATCGTATACACAATTATTACTACAAGAAATTTACATGTACTCATTTCCTTCTGACTCAACATTTCCAGAAATTCTTAGACGACCCGGCAACATTCCCAGCTTTCCTGTGCACTGGCATCACATATCTGAAACCAAAGGATGAAAATCTGCAAAATCCAGCGAAGTATCGGCCTATAACATGTCTATCTACTCTACATAAGATATTTACATCTATAATAGCCAACAGAATTCTGAAACACTGCGAGGAAAACCACATCATTGCCGAGGAGCAAAAGGGTTGCAAGAAGAATACCAAGGGGTGCAAGGAGCAACTGATTATCGACACTATGGTCCTGGAACAAGCACACCATAAATCCAGGAACCTATACACGTGCTTCATTGACTACCAAAAGGCCTTTGATTCAGTGCCACACACTTGGCTCATACATGTTCTGGAACTATATAAAATTGACCCCTCAATCATTCACTTCCTTAAGACGGTAATGGCAGACTGGAACACCTCACTTCACGTTTGTCTAAGAAACTACAGTGTTGCAACAAGACCCATACCAATACGACGAGGGATCTTCCAAGGGGACTCACTGAGTCCATTATGGTTCTGCATGGCATTAAATCCACTATCCTACCTACTGAACACAAGTGGGTATGGATTTAGCATTAAGAATAAGCGAGAAGAGCTATTCAAAATCAGCCACCTACTCTATATGGATGACATTAAACTGTATGCCCCTACCAAACCCCATCTCCAACATCTCTTCTCAATTACCAAGACGTTTTCTTCAGATATAGGCATGCGGTTTGGATTGGACAAATGCAGAACCCAAACTGTCATCAGAGGATCCTACTCAGCACAAGGGACACCTTTGAGTTTAAGCGACGAATCCATACAACAGCTGGAGGAAGAAGAAATGTACAAATACCTCGGTTTTCATCAGAGCACCCGTATGAAACACCCCGACATCAAGAGAAATGTCACGCAGCAATATATAACGCGTCTCAACAAGGTACTATCATCAAAACTGACAGCTAAACATCTTACCAAAGCAGTCAATACGTACGCCGTACCACTGCTCACATACTCCTTTGGTATCATAAAATGGACCCAAACAGAACTTCAGCAGTTACAAACGAAAACAGCAGTTTCACTCACCCGGTACCATATGCACCATCCTAAATCTGCAACCGAACGTCTTACACTCCCGAGATCAGAAGGTAGGGGCTTCTTATCCATTGTCAATTTACATAAAAATCTGATATCAAGTCTAAGAGAATATTTCCACTCGAGATCTGATACATCGTGTCTTCATCATGCTGTTTGCAGAGCCGATATAAACTATACACCTCTCAATCTGTCGTCGCCAGAAATGCCTGTTTCTACCCCACCTACAAAAGAGATGAATATGGCCATGTGGAAGCAAAAACCTCTTCACGGGAAATACCCCCATGAACTGGATCAACCTCATATCGACAAATCTGCGTCGCACGCTTGGTTGACCTACTCCGGTCTTTTCCCAGAAACAGAAGGATTTGTTCTGGCCATCCAAGATCAAGTAATTGCTACACGGAACTACCGTAGATTTATCATGAAGGATCCAACAGTTGTCTCAGACAACTGCCGCCGCTGTTCCAGAACTACAGAGAGCATACAGCACGTCATCTCTGGTTGCCCACACTTGGCCAACACCGATTATAAGCACCGACATGATCAGGTAGCAAAAATCATTCACCTGAAACTTTCTGTAAAATGTGGATTTCTTCAGTCATCAACTGCATATTGGAAATATACACCTCCACCCATTCTCGAAAACTCTTCATATAAACTACTATGGGACCGAGAAGTCATAACCGATGTCACGCTCAGCAACAATAGGCCAGATATTATTCTAATCGATAAATCAAAAAGATCCGCATCCCTTATAGAAATTGCTTGTCCAAATACCTCCAATCTGCAAACAACAATAGCCACAAAGATATCAAAATACACAGAACTGGCAATAGAAATACAACGCCTGTGGAAACTAGAATCAGTCACCACAGTTCCAATAGTAATATCATGTACCGGTGTTATTCCAAAATGCTTGCACAGCTCTCTGGCCGCATTAAACCTGCATCATCACACATACGTAGAACTACAGAAAGCCACCCTCCTGAGCACCTGCCACATTGTGAGAAAGTTCCTAGGAACGACTTTTCCTCTGACTCACGCCAAACAACATGAAGTTCCAGGTCGCAGTTCCAGTAATACTGAAGAACAGATTCCCAAAACGGGGACATAAGAAGTCTGAAGTTGTTTGTATTTATTGTATAAATGTATATGTTGTAATTATTTCTGTTGTAAATATTTGTACATATATGTACCTGTAGTTTCATAATCAAGAGGGTGACTCCTTGCTTAGGCCGAGTCAGCCCATTATGTTACCGGCACAAGCCGAGCCTTCCTAAATTGATACAAATAATAATAATAATAATAATAATAAATTGTAACGGGAGGTACACCTCAACGCCGCGCATTCAAAATCAGCGCCTGAAAGAACTCCTCTATTGGTCAAACAGTGAAACTGATAACACAACAAGTTGGAACTTTAATTAGAAGATGTCACCACTGAAAAATTAAGTAATTGTTTTGTTGTGAAGTTTCTAAACTGACTGAATTTTTCCTGGTTTTGTTTTGATATACATCAAGAAGTTTGGACATTTTTCTACAGATGATACCACTAAAAATTATGATCATGCACTCTGGTGCAAAGTGAAAGAACTTATAATTTAAAGAAGTTTTGTATTCCTAGGTTTTCCATAACTGATCTATATTCATTTATTTTTGGGTTGGCAATACTTACTTTTTCTTTCCGCCAGTTTTGAATCTGGCCAATGAAAAATTTCTGTAATTAATTCTCAACCTATCACTACTGGCTTCTTGTTCGATTTTGAGTGTTACTTTTGAAATTAACCAATAAAATTAGGAGGGTGTGTCCTGATTAGTCTTGAATGATCTCGAACCTTCCCTGAGGGTATATAAATTGCGGCTTTTCATTTTCCCTGGCCAATTGATCACCGTCTTGAGAAGTGTGTGTGTGGTAAAGCAGGAGGCGGGCGGCCTCTTCCGTCGCCAGCTAAAACATCTACAAAGTAATGACCACATAAATTATATCTTTCTTGTCGTAGCTACCTCCGCAGCTTAATCCGAGGGGAAAGGTCCGAATCTTTAACGATGTAACCGACTTTTCTAAAATGTAAATTTTCTTCTGGCTAATGTACAACTTGATAAAGCTTTAACTGTTAAGCGGGGATAGAGAGTGAGCTACCCTCTCGAACTCCCCTTCACCTTGGTTTGAGGTGACTACGTTTTGTAACTGATTTTCTTCCTTTCCGTAATGCATTCATTTAACCTTTATTCGTGTCACCTCAGTAGCTTGGGATTAGCCCCTCGACCTCTGGGCCAAGAACGCCGTTAGGATTTAATTCTTCATTATCTAGGAGTGCAAGTGTACGCCTCCGTTCATTTTGTGTTTGGGCCAATTATCTAACCTGTTCTTTTTTCCATGAAGGCCCAGTAGGTTGGCCTAGAAAGGCCAGAGAGTGTAAGAGTTTTGTGAAATGGTGCCTTAAGCGGGCGGTTAAAATTGGACGAATGTTGGAGAGCCTGTTAGCTCTTTTCAAAGTTTTGTAATTGTAAAGTGTGCCTCTGGGAGGCTAGATATTGTGATTTAGGGAGCAAGTGCTCTTGAATTAAGGGATTTCTGCCCTTAACTAAATAATACCACTTCCATTTGTAAAATTGTAAAACTAGGGGCGGGAAGCCCAGAATTGCAAAAATATTGGACTTTCTTAATGTTGTTTCAAGATTGCTTTTGTACCTGATGCTTCATTGTTCATTCAGTGAAATATTGTTAAGTTTGTTTTCGGAAAAGAAATATAACATTTTCAAATTTTAACTCAACTTTGATATTGTAGTTAGACCCATTCAAGCCCGCACATTCTTTTACCATCTCTTCGTTACACACAAACCCCGGAACAATAATAATAATAATAATAATAATAATAATAATAATAATAATAATAATAATAATAATAATAATAATAATAATAATAATAATAATAACTAGCGTTTCTGGGGACCCATACGTCAAATTAAATGTATTTTTTCCCTTTTACAAATATTTATGGAACCCCCCCCATGGTACTACAGTCCTTGAAGGGCCTTGGCCTACCAAGCGACCGCTGCTCAACGCGAAGGCCTGCAGATTACGAGGTGTCGCGTGGTAAGCACGACGAATCCTCTCGGCCGTTATTCTTGGTTTTCTAGACCGGGACCTCTATCTCACCGTCAGATAGCTCCTTTCTAATCACGTAGGCTGAGTGGTCCTCGAACCATCCCTCAGGTCCAGGTAAAAATCCCTGACCTGGCCGGGAATCGAATCTGGGGCCTCCGGGTGAGAGGCAGGCACGCTACCCTTACACCACGGGGTCGGCAAATATTTATGGATAATAAAGTAAAGTAAAGTAAATAAATAAAAAATCCAACCTATTTGAAACTTTTCATGGTTTGCAAAACACCCTAAAGTGGGAGTTAACGCCTTAAATGGTATTGATTTCCCTTAACTGTCAGAGGCTACCGTCTGGACCACGGAGGAGCCAATAATTGTACTAATTATGAATAGTTAATAATCATTCAGTTGTCTCTTCATTCAGCATGAATACAATATTATTTTCACTTTTAATATTGTTTACGTTACAAACTGTGCAGCCTATTGGTGGGATGAAATTAGGTAATTTTGAACATTCATTCTGTTAACAATTATATGATAATAGCAACAACAACAGCAGGAAATTTTATTATTATTATGATGTCCGACTCGTTGGCTGAACGGTCAGCGTACTGGCCTTCGGTGCAGAAGGTCCCGGGTTCGATTCTCGGCCGGGTCGGGGATTTTAACCTTAATTGGTTAATTCCAATGGCATTGGGGGCTGAGTGTATGTGTTGTCTTCATCATCATTTCATCCTCATCACGACGCGCATGTCGCCTGCGCATCCCGGCACGAAAAGCCATACGTGATTTCATTTATTATTATTATTATTATTATTATTATTATTATTATTATTATTATTATTATTATTATTCATGTCGCTATTTCAGCCTTATAATGTTCCGGTATTTACGTGAAATGGAAAACTACAGAAATCATTTCGAGAACAGCCGGTGGGATATGAACCCACGGCACCTCCCAACTTCGGGTTACTAGCCCGTCACGCTATCACTGAGCTAGTCCAGTTTATGGGTCGTTTAAGTTTGCGTTTTAGTATTCAGGGGTCGCCCTTCGTTACCTCATAACCTACTTTAGATCGCCATAATACAATATTAACATTATTTTTTCAAGCCTCCGAGAATTGTAGCTAATAGGACATGATATCTCAAGCGCACGAAAATACTGATCCGCCACACCGGCAGTTGGCATTCGAAATAGAGCATGTGTCGCGGGTTAGTATTTGCACGTACTGTAACTGCAGACGCTGTAACGCGCCCTGATACTATAAGAACTGGCAGCATGGATAGTAAAATCTTCATGTAGATTCTGTTTTGAGAGGAAGTACATCTGGGCAACCATCCTCTATCTCATAGATCGGCAGGGCACGTTGGCATCTCTAACTGGAATAACAATATTTCGGACTTTGACTTGCGGACACTGCACGGATATTGTTCAGGAGCAAGGATATGAATGCCTGCTCCCTATAGGTGGACTATCCAAGAAGGACCACTTATTCATAGAATGGGAAGTTTAAGAATCAAAATATCGAATTATTCTTTTCGCTCTTAATTTTGTAAATGCGCCTCCCTGAATCAGAATATAGGGTCAAGTCTTGTAAAACGGCCGCTCTTGTAAAACGGCCATATTTCGTTCTTTCAAATCTACCGCCTTTCTATCTGGTGAGGAACCCGACAGAGTGTGTCAAAAAGCATTGCCATACTTGCTCGGCTTCCGTTGAGTTGTCTGTTATTGTCATATGTCTGTTTTGTGCTTTTCTACGAGAGAATATATAACATCCACATTCTAAAGGTAAGTCTGACGAAGTCATTTTTATTTTTCGTGTTCGTGAAATATAATTCACTGTAGCAGTATGAGTTTTAAATTATAAAAGGTGAACATTGCCTGTTAAAGCATGGCCTTCGGTGAAGAGAAGCGTAGTTCGTTACGGCAGATTAGTGCTGCCATATGTAAGATAGGCCGTGAATTATTTGGAAGTGTATGGTCTTGTAACACGGCCGGCAACCTGGCAGTTGCAGCAATAATGCCCTACGCCTTTTGTACCAAGGAAGAAAAATACAGGCAGAAGTCAAAAAGCCACAATTTTGACTTCCCCACAACACATAAGAGAACGAAGAGCAAAGAAAATGGCGAAAATGAACCCGAAAGCGAAAAATAGATCCGCACGAAACACTGATGATAGCAGGTGTGGATATTATAATGGACTCTTCAGCGAAGACCACGACGGGCAAATCTGGGTGTGGTGTCATGAGAAATGTGTAAATGCACATGGTGTAAAAGATTTTGTGTGTGAAAAGTGTTCATAAACAGAATTTTCCATAGACGGCCTTCTTACAAGACTGTCTTCTAATATGGCCGTTTTGCGATGATCCTAAATAAGTTCAAGTAAATTCATGTATAATACAGTTGTTTTGAATTCCTACATACTAAACATTTAGTAGTTATGTACCTTTCATTTCCACTTTAATTTGTCTTTGTACTCCTTTTCACTTTCGAATAAAATATAACAATATACTTTGGTGGCCGTATTTGAGAACCTAACCCTACTTGTATTATTATCCAGATTACAATTTGCATAATTATCAAAGAAATTTTAAAAAAACATGCAGTCGCGTTTTGACAAAGGAGTGAGTGTGACACGAATTTTAACTGCAGTTCCCACAAACTTGGATTTTTCACTTTTAACTGTACAAAAATATGAACTACTAGCCTATATCCAGAGATATAACATTTGCACACTTATTCATAACTACAGTATAGCGTGACACTACAACTCCTCAATATTTAATAGAGCTTCCAATTTTGCTGCCGGCCCCACGGTGTAAGTGTAGCCTGGCTGCTTCTTACCCGGACTCCCCGGGTTCGATTCCTGGCCAGGTCAGGGACTTTTTACCTTGTTGTGAGAGTTGTTTCGAGATCCACTAAGCCTACGTGATTACAACTGAGGAGTTGTCTGACGGTGAGATAGTGGCCCCGGTGTAGAAAGATAAGAATAACGGTCGAGAAGATCCGTAGTGCTGACCCCGTAATCTGCAGGACTTCGGGCTAAGTAGCGGTCACTTGGTAGGCCATGGCCCTTCGAGACTGTTGCGCCATGGGGTTTGGTTTGGTTGTATATTAAGGAGGACGTGTATTAAGATGAACACAAACTCCCGGCCCTGAGCTAGACAAATTAACCAGAAGCGGTTAAAATCCACAGCCCTCTGAATCGAAGATCAGTACACCAACCATTCAGCCAAGGAAGCGGACAAACATACAACAAAAATGAGGCAAAATTTTATGAATGATTTCCTCATTTGTTGTGAAGGGTTATACTAACAGGGGTCCAGAAATGCTCGTTTTTTTATTGGTGTCGATGATACTTATTTCATGTGTCAAACATCAAGACAATCGGCTCCACTATGCTATTTTTTAAATTTACTTCACGTCGCACCGACACAGAGAGGTCTTATGGTGACGATGGGGTAGGAAAGGATTAGGAGTGGGAAGGAAGTGGCCGTGGCCCGGTATGCTAAATTTGAAAATTAACAAACTGCTAAGTATAATTAATTTGTTAAAATTAATTGTGTGACTTTAATTTATTACAATGTATGTCCATGTCACTGAGCGAGATGGCCGTGCTGTTAGGGTCGCGCAGATGTGAGCTTGCATCCGGGAGATAGTGGGTTCGATCCCCACTGTCGGCAGCCCTGAAGATGGTTTTCCGTAGTTTCTTATTTTCCTATCCTTACGTCACCGAGAACCTTCGACACTTTTAAATGTTGAAAACATTTCTTAGCAGTCAAAGTAGAGGTCCCCATACTACGAAACATGTAAAATTAAGCAATTTCCTCAATGGGTGCCGAAAGTGAATAGGCTAAAGTGCCCAGAAATGTTTCAAATTTTGAGTCTTAGATAGCTCTATAAAACAAAAAGAATAACTTCCGGCCTAAATGTGGTTCCGGAAAAACAGCCTCAAATCGCTTGTTTCTTTACTCGTTTTCTTTTTTATTCAAATCCTAGCCAAATTAAGTTATTTATATGATTAGTTTTGTAATATGTTCCGTGGTTCAATACCCTTAAGCGGATTTTTATTTTGGAATATTTTTTTGCTAGTTGCTTTACGTCGCACCGACACAGATAGGTCCTATGGCGACGATGGGACAGGGAAGGGCTAGGAGTGGGAGGCGGCCGTGGCCTTAATTAAGGTACAGTCCCAGCATTTGCCTGGTGTGAAAATGGGAAACCACGGAAAACCATTTTCAGGGCTGCCGACAGTGGGGTTCGAACCTACTATCTCTCTAATACTGGATACCGGCCGCACTTAAGCGACTGCAACTATCGAGCTCGGTTTTTGAAAAAAATGTCCGTACCGAATGTAGTTATAAGTTCTTAAGTGAAACAATGCATTAACTCACATTAGCGCTCGCTGTGGTAGAAAAAAGGCAAACTGCTAATCTAATCGACCGGATTATTAGGAGAAAATGTAATTTTTAGGAATAAATAAAGAATATTTTCTCATACTTTATTATCTTTTATTTACCTAAAATTCGTGTCCGGCTAAATGGTTAACGTGCTGGCTTTGGTCACAGGGGTCCCGGGTTCGATTCCCGGCAGGGTCGGGAATTGTAACCATCATTAGTTAATTCTGCTGACACGGGGGCTGGGTGTATTTTTCGTCTTCATCATCATTTCATCCTCATCACGGCGCGCAGGTCGCCTACGGGAATTA
Source organism: Anabrus simplex (assembly GCF_040414725.1). Lineage (NCBI taxonomy): Eukaryota > Metazoa > Arthropoda > Insecta > Orthoptera > Tettigoniidae > Anabrus > Anabrus simplex. The sequence continues at coordinate 632,764,734 of NC_090265.1, read as the reverse complement.
AATCAAAAGACCTGCATCTGGCGAGCCGAATATGTCTTCGGACACTCGCAGCACTAAAATCCATACGCCATTGCATTACCTAAAATTCGTAGCTCATATCCTCGGATGTTTTCAACACTGAGTTCCTTGCCTGAAGGGCTAGAACAGTGGATTTTTCCTACTTGTTTTAACGTCGTACTAACACATCGAAGCTTTTTGGCGACGGAAGTATAGGAATGTCAGAGAGTGTTCATAACTTGATAAGGAAAGGAGCTGCATTCGGGCAGTGGGTAGACACTTTAAACGTTAAAAACATGTAAGCTCTTAAGGTCTTTCCAATCGTGAAATTACCACCGTTTCGTCCCAGTGTGGCAGTGAGCTCATCAGTTGGACTGCTGCACCTTTCCAAGACGCTGACGGCTAGGACGCCGTTGGGACACCACTACAAGCCTCCTGTGTAAGACAATGCAGTGACGGTGCACTAGAAATGAAATGTCGTATGGCTTTTAGTGCCGGGATATCCCAGGACGGGTTCGGCTCGTCAGGTGCAGGTCTTTCTATTTGACTCCCGTAGGCGACCTGCGCGTCGTGATGATGAGATAATGATGAAGACAACACATACACCCAGCCCCCGTGCCATCGTAATTAACCAATTAAGGCTAAAATCCCCGACCCGGCTGGGAATCGAACCCGGGACCCTCTGAACCGAAGGCCAGTACGCTGACCGTTCAGCCAACGAGTCGGACGGTGCACCAGAGAAAGCAAGTGATTCCACTTGTATAAATGCCTGCCGTAACATTTGCAATTGATGAAATTAAATTGTGCTTTCCTTCCGGAAACTTAATATTTGATATTTTAATAGTTTCGCTCGTTATATTTCCAGCGGTATTTCTCATGTTTCCTGCAAGTAGTCAAATTGGAACGCCCTAAGATCATATGTGCATTTTTGGATGCCTATTGTCATCGTGTCTTATTTTTCTTCTGTTCTTGAAAAAGTTTGAACCCGCAATTACTTGCTGTACATTTCTTTTTCCTTCAACAGCACTTTTTGACGGTTACTTGAGGTACCCATGAAGATATATTACTGTACTTCAAGGCAATGCCTTATGCTATTGTAATCTATATTTTCTATCATTTTATCAGAAAATAAGGCATTGGCATTTAGATCCACTGTTTATTTTAAATTCATAGGCCTAATCATTTTTGATCATCATTTGTTTTAAGTTCTGGTCAGTGGACACGTTCTAAAATGGTAAGTATCATTACATTTCGTCCCATCTCGTACCATTAGCTGAAGATGACCTAGATGTTAGGCCTCATCATCATGATCGTCATCATTATCATGAGGTACCGAGAATCAGTTTATTCATGCTAATATTATTGGTCTTACGTCCCACTAACTACTTTTACGATATTTAAAGAGACGTCGTGGTTACCGGAATTTTGTCGTACATGAGTTCTCCGACACGAAGAATGCATATTTTAGCGCTTTCACATATCACCGGACTGAACTCGCCAACCTGTACCGTCAGACACGCTCAGCTCGGTTCTTCTTCTTCGTGATTGCGTCGCTTAGGACAACGTGGAATCATCATTTGTTGGCTTTCCTTTACACCCAGTATTCTTTCATACACAACGACTGGGTGTGTTGCTGTTCCTCCGACCACATAATATGTCGTGTAGTCTTTCTTCTTCCTCGAACCGCCATGTTCTTTTAAAACAATCCGATTATATCTCGGTGATCCTAATTCTTGAACGTCCTTTTTTTGTCTGCGTATACCAATTCGGTCTAGTTGTCTTATTCTCCAGGATTGTGCGAATGTTGTTTGATAATCTGTTTCGATCCATTCTTTCTAGGTGTGACAAAAATTGGATTCTTCGCATGCGCGTAGTATATCTATGATTTTAGGAATTCTCTTTACCTACTTTATTATTATTATTTATTATTATTATTTATTATTATTATTATTATTATTATTATTATTATTATTATTATTATTATTATTATTATTATATACATTCGTTTAGCCTCTTAAGGAGCACGTGGATTCATTAAATAGCACTGATATTCTTCATCTTCTTGTTCCTCTTATCTTCCCAAAACTTCCTCAACCTTTCACTATGGGCCTGCAGTCTTTCTTGTGTCCATGAGTTTTTGAGTTTCAAGCTTTTCTCAGATGGATTCTTGGGTGCAAATTTATGGCGGTTGATCTTTTGTTTGTATGTATTCCTTGTGGTTGCCATTGGATCAACGTCGACTTCTGCGAAGTCCTTTTGTGCATCCACTAGCCAGCGAACTTTGTTTTGTCGGTTTCCATTGATAATAAGAAATATTTTCTTAGTCAGTCGTAAGTCATCCATTCGTGCTAAATGTCCATAAAATTTCATACGCTGTTTGCGTGCGACTGAAGTGAATCGCTCAGTTAATGCGTGGAGTTCTTCCGAGCTTTTTCGCATCCATTTACCCTCTTGAAACCTGGGCCCGAATATTTTCCTCAGTACCTGTCGTTCAATTTTCTCAATGTCCTTGATGTTAATGGTAAGTGCTGATGTCTCAGTTGCGTAGAGTGCCTCAGGGAGGGCAACAGTGTGGTAGTGTCGGAGTTTGGCTTTTGTGGATATTGATTTCTTATTGTAGAAGTTCCAGGTGATTAGGCATGCTTTACGTAGTTTTTCTGCGCGCATTTTGTTGGCTGCTTGTTCATTGTCTGAATCACCAATAATTTCACCCAAGTACTGGAATTGTTTGACCTGCAAAATGTTGCCATATTTGGTCGCTAGTGATGTTAGTGACATTATTATTATTATTATTATTATTATTATTATTATTATTATTATTATTATTATTATTATTATTATTATTATTCGTTATGCTCAACTAAGGAACACGTTTGAAATTAGCACTCGCTGTGTTCCTTTTTATTTTGTTCAGTCCATTCTGTATTTAGTTGGGTGGGTTTTACAGAAAATTTGTGTTTGTGAATGAAGGTTCTGAATATTATTCTATCTTGAATGATTTCTTCATTAATGCTAATTTCATTCAGGTCATCACTGATTTATTTTAGCCAATTATTGTGATTTGTCATTGATAAGGCTAAGTTTAACATTTTATTTGTGAGCCCATTATTATCCATTCTATATAACTGACCATGAAATTGTAATCGCCGTTTCTTGATGATATCTGTGATATTTTCTGTAACTTGATAGAGTTCATGTGATTTATTTTTCATCCAAGTTCCATTTTCGCATTTTTCTGCAGCAGTTAATGGGTGGATTGAGTAGCTCATTAACTGTTGTTGTCGGATAAAGGAGGAGGTTTGACGTCAGGAAGGGCATCCGGTCGTAAATATTACTGCCTAAACCAAAGAACAGCTAGAATGTATCTTGAGGCAACCTCTAAAGCTCAAAACCTTAGTTGTAATTTTAGATCAGCTACAGTTGATTTCCCCATAACCGTCAACGGATTAGCATGATTTATTATTATTATTATTATTATTATTATTATTATTATTATTATTATTATTATTATTATTATTATTATTATCGTGTACGGTGCCCGTCACGGACGGGTTATTTTGTAAGAGATTTGGGTGGATTTTGTAAAAAATATCCTTGAAGAGAAATGCAAAATTGTTTGTAGCAAACGTTCTTCATAGTTGCCTCAATAAGTAATTAGGATCAATACGATTAAAAACGTTTGCAATCGATGAAATTAAATTATGGTTCCCTTCTGGGACCTTAATTTTTGATATCAGTGCGATTATTCCAGGTAATTCAATAATCCATCCATACAGTCAAAAATAGCCAAAACTAAACTACGTAACAGAATGAACGTTCGAAAAATGCAAGAACTTCCTAAATGCTAGTTGAATGTGTTATGTATTGAAGTTTCGTTTGTCCCAGTCACGCAACAGGTTCAATTGGGTGATATCTAATTTTACTTTCCTCAGAAACTCGTGACGCAAGGCGCGAAGAGAGAGTGGATATTCCGTTGTTTATTGACGTCACTCAGCTTCTTCCATCAGTGACCTTGAACTTACCAAAGGAACACCTGCGGTTCATCCGCAATGTTTGAGACATTACCTTGTACCTCCATCCAAGGAGAAGAGGGGGAGTTCTCCAAACTTATCCTCCAAGTACAAATTATAGTTATCTACTCTATTACATATTAAAAATATGTTTCATCCGTTCCATGGACGTAAGGAAACTGCGTACATGTTTTTTTTTTCTTACGAGATACTTGTCCTTCTAGCATGTTACCGTGTTTTATTGACAACTAACTGATATACATCATCAATAACTTGAGTAAATTATGACAATATTGACTTTTGCTAAGGTAGCGAGAGAACCTTTAAGCTCTAATACGTCCGATTACAAGGTCATAATGCACAGAGTGACATGGCGAAATTCATAAAAGCGAATTCACTTGTAATAATAATAATAATAATAATAATAATAATAATAATAATAATAATAATAATAATAATAATAATAATAATAATAATAATAATAATAATAATAATGTCCGACTCGTTGGCTGAACGGTTAGCGTACTGGCCTTCGGTTCAGAGGGTTCCGGGTTCGATTCCCAGCCGGGTCGGGGATTTTAACCTTAATTGGTTGATTCCTACGGCACGGGGGCTGGGTATATGTGTTCCCTCCATCATTATTTCATCCTCATCACGACGCGCAGGTTGCCTACGGGATTCAAATAGAAAGACCTGCACCTGGCGAGCCGAACCCGTCCTGGGATATCCCGGCACTAAAAGCCATACGACATTTCATAATAATAATTGTCACGGGGATACCGTAGTTGTGTGGACATGAATGGGTGGATATAAGACAGAAGATTAATTTAAAACTTTAACATTGCAGCTATATTTCTTCAAGTTATCTTTTATTTCTTTTCAAATTTTAAATTTTACACTTTGCTAAGCAAGTAACAAATCAGGTACAAAATCTAGCTCGTGAGCTTGGGGAAAAAATTAGAAAAATCAGAATAATCACCCAATAATCAATTAAGAAGCTGAGCTTGAAGCTCCCTAATTCCAAATGTTATATGAGCGCTGCTGCTCTTTTCAACCAACAGTCAAGGACAGAGTGGGATTTTATCACCCCCTTCTGTTCTCCCTGTACATGAATGACCTATCAGAATAACTGACGAACTGTAAATATCACATATACGCAGACGACATCCAATTGTATATTTATACCAAGCCGAATGACATACAAGAAGTAACCATGAAATTAAACGAAGACCGATGTAACATTAACGAATCGACTAGTAGTCACTGCCTGAGAGACTCATTAAACTCGCAAGCCATCATAATAGGATCTAACAAAGCGCATGGCAAATTAGAAAACATCAGTATGCTGGTTATCAAGATCAATGAAACACCTATAACAAAGAAAGGCTCTGTTAAGAACCTTGGAATCAGTTTTGATATGTATTTAAGTTGGTCAGAGCTCGTAACACAAATTTGTCAACGTGTATTCATTGCACTCACTCTGCAAAATAAGGGACTTTCTACCTGTCAAAACCAGGAAACTGCTCGTTCAAGGACTAATACTACCAGTATTTGATTTGGTGATGTAGTCTACTATAACATAAGTTGTTCACTTGGTTCTAAACTTCAACGGGCGCATAATGCCCGCGTTCGAGTCATTCTAAATGTTCCACTCCATTCCCATATCAGCCCATTCCTCTGTCAGCTCTCCTGGTTAACATTATGTGGTAGGCGTAACATCGTATTTCTCTTCTGCACAAAACACTGCGAACAGGTAAACAAGATTACCTCAGAATAGAGTTCAACTACCTCTCCCCTTCAGGTAGAGCACTCTCAAGGTCATCAGTACGCTCCCTGCTGCCCAACCCCACAGTAGTACGTATACCAATTCATTTGTACCGAGGACCATACGTTCCTGTAATTCTCTCCCGGCTGAAATTAGAGACATAAGTAACCTAAAGTTATTCAGAAGGATGTGCTGGAAATTTTACCTACATTGAGATTAATTTCCTCTAAAAAGCAGCCCCAAATGCTAGATTTAACAAATAAGTAAAATGTAAATGAAAGGTTAGTAACTTTATAGTTCAAATTTTGCGAGATATAGTTTTAATAATATTAAATAATATACATTAATTTAATAATATTAACTTTATTTTTATGATACTTTCAGTTTCAGTTAAATTAAATTTTACTTTAAATTATATTAAATTTAATTTTAATTTTAAGTAGTTATAATGCTCGGCATATTGTTTATGCAGGTGTATAATTATATGGTTTGACATAATAGCAGGGTTCATAGCCTGAGCCCCGCCATGTCCATAAAGTAACAATAAATAAATAAATAAATAAATAAATAAATAAATAAATAAATAAATAAATAAATAAATAAATAAATAAAACAATGCCGCAAACTAAAATTAATCCTTGAAGTTAATCAACCAATCACTTTAGGCAGAGGAAATTTAGAGATAGATGACCTAGCATATGCAGAAGTCCTAGCAATAACCCATGACTTCCTGACAGCTCAAATAGAGATCAAATTAAAAAACAGCGAAGAAAATCGGAAAATACCGCGAAAAGATGTTTACGATGACGACGACAGCAGTGTAACGGGCACAGGTTTCAACTGGGTCAGGCGTTGAGTGTTTGTGACAAATAGAAACGCACCGTTGTACAACTCCATAACGACTGCGTCACGTTTCCCGCCAGACGAGCGAGGAGAGTACATGGAGGGAAGTCTGTCGGCTAGGCCTAAAACTTGATCATATGGCACGAGGTTTGACAAACATCTGCATAAAATTCGATCAGTAGTTTCGAAATTACTCATTGATACTTTCAGGTAACTAATTTAGAATAACCCTGTATTACACTTCAAGAAGTACGGTACTGCAAAAAATGTATGTTAAAAATTACCAAGCTTGCATTGGAATAAGTTCATATAACAATTAAGCAGTATTTTTATTTGTTATTTTTACAGCTTGTGTTACGTCGCACTGATACAGATAGGTCTTATGTCGACGATGGGGTAGGAAAAGGCTAGGAGTGGGAAGGAAGCGCCCGTGGCCTTAATTGAGGTACAGCCCCAGCTTAAGCAGTAAATTATCATAAATAGCGTTTAAACTACTTTATATGAAAGGTACATCTAAACACATTGATGAATGATACCACAACACATAGAAAACAGAAGTTACAAACAAAATGCCCTAAGTCGCCTTCAAAGCACTCTCCATTGGCCATAATAAACTTTCGGCAGAGTTTGTGCAGCTGCTGGAAACTGCCATTGAAGGCGTCTTTCGGTATCAATCGAAGTACTGATATCACACGTCTTTGGATGTCCAGCATGTCAGCACAATGTGTGTCTTTCAGGATTTCCCTGAAGCGGAGAAACAAAAAAGAAGTTTGCAGACGCCAGTTCCGGAAAGCATAGTGAATGTTCGAGAACAGTTACGTGCCACTTAGCCAAGAAATTTCGTACACGGTTCGCAGTGTTTGGGCGGGCTTCACCGTGGAGGAGACTCCACCTTCCAGTCCTGTACAACTCCTGCCGGATGCGTAGCAGCAACCGTTTCAAAACATTCTCGTAGAACGCGGCGTTGATAGTTTGACCCTCCGGTACGAATTACTGGTGGGTCTTTCCATTCTTATTGAAAAGAGCCGATCAATAGCGTCTTGATTCGGGACTGTTGGAGGTGGCTCTTTCTGGAACGTGGGGAATTTGGCGAACATCATGTCAATGATCTTCGTTTGGTCTCCTGATCGAACTGGTAACACCACATCTCATCACCTGTAACGATGGTTTTTTTTTTCAGAAAACAAGTATTTCGGTCACACGTGTCAATGAAAACTCCAGCATTTTCGATCCGTGTAGGCTTCTGCTTGTCAGCCAATGTGCGCAGCACAAATACGGAACAAATCATCCGCTTACCCAATATGTTGTGAATGATGGTGTTCACACTGTTTTTGCCAATCCCTAATATATCTGACGGGCCGATGACCTAGATGTTAGACCCGTTTAAAGAACAGGCATCAATACTTCTGACGTCCTTCCCAGAAACAGTCACCGATTTTGTGCCAGTATCTGTCGCATTTGCTTGATGTTTTCTGCATTTTGACTGTCGACCTGAACGTGGCGCAAGATCAAGAGTTTCATGTTCATCCCAAAAGCGTTTGAACCAGTCGTAAGCGCATGTTCTACTTACGGCTTCTGCTCCGTAAACTTCCACTAACCTATCATGCGTCTCCGTCGCCGTTTTTTTTAATTTGTAACAAAACGTGATGTTTATGCGTTGCTCGGTTGCACTATGACACGAGTCCTCGCACGCACTACGTTCAACTGGCCGCAGCAGACTCATCTGCTTCAGATCCGTGTGGTCAAAGCTACGTAGCGCTTCTCGAGATGTTTCTCTATTCACATTCTCATGCACGCAGTGTTACCACACGTTGCCACTGCTATATCAGTCCATTCACCGTATTTTTCGGAAGCACCTTGTACTAAGTCCTCCAGAAACATATAATTCTCAATTAACTTAGGAAAATCGGAGTACGGTTGAGGATGACTTATTTAGAAACAAATGCACGGATACTATTCCATTGTGTTAGGAACGTTCTTAAGTTATTGCATGAGGCTTGTAACTGCTGTTTCTGAAGTAGAAACTACTGTGGCGCGTAGCTGTGAGCTTGCATTCGGAAGATGGCTCGAACCCTACTGTCGGCAGCTCTGAAGATGGTTTTCCGTGGTTTCCAAATTTTACATCAAGCAAATGTTGGGGCTGTACCCTAATTAAGGCTCCGGCCGCTTCCTTCCCGCTCCTAGCCTTTTCCTATCCCATCGTCGCCATAAGACCTATCTGTGTCGGTGCGACGTAAGGCAAATTGTAAAAAAAAAAACTACCAGTTGTGTTTGAATTGCTTCCATTTCTGCCAGGCCTGCCTCTTTTTTATCTCCTATCCAACATCCCCTTCCTCCGACCCTGCTGGTTTAGGACACGGCCACTATCTTCCCAGTCCTCGTAAATTCATTCCAGTACTAATTGAACTCGGTTTAAACTATTGCAACAGCATTGTTTAAATTTTATTTCGATTTCACAGCTGCAGATTGGCCAATCTTGCTCAAGTTGGTCTTTGTGGCTGGGATATAAATTACTGATGCTTTCCATAAATTATATTTTAATATTTATTTAATGACTACTGTTGAGTTCTGATAAAACAAAATGTTTAAAAAATATACAAGAAATAAATAAAGTGTAATTTATTAAAAACGCAGATAAATATGGAATGAAAAGGTGCTGAAACATGAAATAGAAGGATAAACGTGGCAAAATGTAGTAACCTTACAAAAAGGTTCAAAAGGTGCAACAAATTATGTCTATTTCGCTTCATTTCACGTCGCTGCACACATGTATTGACTTCTCTGTAAGAAAATAACTATATTTTTAAAAATGTTATGCACCTTAAATCCTTTCACTCGTCATAACTCATAACATATACTTCTTTCAGAACAATCTTCATGAAAATACAAAACCTGGCAACGGAACTCGCTGTTAGGGAATGTCAAGAACTTGCCTCTTCCGAAATTTCAGTTGTATATAAAGAAAAATGTTATTTAATGGAACTACTGAATGTCTCTGTGAGTGTGTGGGTGAATGTGTGAATGACATATTGGTAGAGTGAAAGGACGTATGTGAGAAAATGAATGAGTGAATCGCAGACCGACAGAGTAAAAGGAAGTATGTGAGCAGAGAAATTATAAATTAAGTGTACATGTATATATTACACAGAACTATTGAAGTATTTTTTTTTGAACTATGTAAATATTGTAGATAATACCTTAATTTAGGAGCCTCCGTGGCTCAGACGACAGCGCGTCGGCCTCTCACCGCTGGATACCGTGGTTCAAATCCCGGCCACTCCATGTGAGATTTGTGCTGGACAAAGCGGAGGCGGGACAGGTTTTTCTCCGGGTACTCCGGTTTTCCCTGTCATCTTTCATTCCAGCATTATCATTTCTTAGCATTTATCAGTCTTTACTAATCACTTTGGGAGTGGCGACCCCATCGTACTAATAGCCTATATCTGTTTCATTCATTACATCCCTGACCCGGTCAAAGACTGGAAAACAGGCTGTAGGTTTTCTTTTTTTTTTCATCTTAATTTAGGTCCAGGGAAGATTTTATACGTACATGGGGTTAAGCTTTGAGTTTTTAAAAGTCGGGAGTGTTACTATTCATCTCAGCCACCCCGAAAACTATGGCTTCGACACTATTTTCGATTATTTTTCAATCCGAATCCCCCTCACCCCCCACCAGAAACGGGGATGAACTTGGACTTGTAAAATATACGGGGTCTCACCATTCATCTCAGCGACCCCGACAACTATGGATTCAACATTGTTTTCGTTTATTTTTATATATCACTCTCCAATTGCCACCCACCACGGAGGGGGCTGAACTTCAAAAAACTCCAGAGTGCCATTATTCACCTCAGTGACCCCGAAAAGTATGGATTCGACACTACTTTCGATGATTTTTATATCTCAGCCCCTCACCCCCGCCCCTAAGGGTTCCTGGGGTGTCCTACCCCCACGTGGTTTGTCTCCTGATACTAAAATTTCGAAGTATACAATTCACCTTGGCGAAATCGAAAACTATGTATTCGACACTATTTTCGATTAATTTTATATATCACTCCCCCCTCGCCCCCGATCCCAAAGGGGGATGAACTTCGACTTATAAAATAACCGGAGTCTCACTATTCATCTCAGCGACCCCGACAACTATTATTCGACACTATTTTCGATTATTTTTATATATCATTCTCCCATCTCCCCCACTACGATGGGGGCTGAAATTGGACTTTAAAAAATTCCGGAGTGTCACTATTCATCTCAGCGATCCCGAAAAGTATGGATTCGACACTATTTTCGTTAATTTGTATATCTGACCCCCTCACCCCCGCCCCTAAGGGTTAATGTGCTGTCTTACCCCCACGTGGTTTGTCTCCTGATACTAAAAATCCGGATTGTACAATTCACCTCGACGACCCCGAAAACTGTGTATTCGCCACTATTTTCGTTTAATTTTATGTATCAGTCCCCCCTCGTCCCCCACCCAAATGGAAGCAGAAATTTGACTTTTTTAAAATCCGGAGTGTCCCTATTCACCTCAGCGACCCCAAAAACTATGGATTCGACACTATTTTCGATTATTTTTTACCTGACCCCTTAACCCCCCTAAGGGGGCTAGAGGTGGCTTACCCCCACAGTGCTCGTCTCCAAATAGCAAAGAATAAGTTTCAAAATTTGATTGACATTGCTCCAGTAGTTTAGGAGGAGATGTGTCATTTAAACACATATATCCATCATCAGTCCCCCGCCCCTCACCCCCCACGCAAATGGGAGCAGAAATTTGACTTTTAAAAAATCGGGAGTGCCACTATATTACCTCAGCGACCCAAAACTATGGATTCGACACTATTTTCGATTATGTTTTTACCTGAACACTCTAACCCCCCACCCGTAAGGGGGCTGGTGGCGGCTTAAACACACAGTGCTCGTCTCCGGATAGCAAATAATAAGTGCTCAAAATTTGATTGAAATTGCTCCAGTGCTTTAGGAGATGTGTCATTTACATACATACATCCATTTTTATATATAGTAAGATTAGTAATTCTCTAGCCATTTATTCTTTCTTTCCTAATACGTTTACCCACCAGGGTTGTCTTTCTTCCTCAGACTCAAAGAGGGATCCAGACTCTACCGCCTCAAGGGGAATGTCCAGGAGCGTGAAACTTTGGGTCAGTGGATAAAACTGGGGAGGAGGACCAATACCTCGCCCAGGCGGCCTCACCTGCTATGGTGAACAGGGGCCTCGTGGGAGGATGGGAAGTTTGAAGGGATAGACAAGTAAGAGGGAAGGAAGCGGCCGTGGCCTTCAGTTAGGTAACATCCCAAGCATTTGCCCGGAGATGTGGGAAAACATGGAAAAACCACTCCGTTGGTGACTGAGGAAGGAATCTAACCTGGGCCTCCGAGAGGTGGCAGCTAATCACACTAATTACCACATCACAGAAACGGACTCAGGATACTATTGCCTTTGAACAATCTTTAGAATTAGATATTGTTGGTACTTTAAAAAATTGGGACATGAAAGCTGGTACTTCGGATGTAAAGGTTGAGAAACATTGATCCACGACTATTTATAGGTAGAAAAACAGGAAAGTAATTGGATTCATTATAATTGCCGGATTAAAACCTCTGGACATTAATGCTCTTTAAATCAACACAAAGTAACATACAGTACATCACACATTAAGACTTTCAAAATCACATGCGATGGCCGGGAATCGAACCCGGATCAACTGCTTGGAAGGCAACTACGCTCACCATTACACCACCATCGCACGTTGAATATCGCGCTCTCCACGAGGTGTTATAAAGTGGTTCGTGTCTCTTGACCGCGCAATTATCACGTACTTTGTAAGAGATCAGTTCGAATTCTTATCCGTAACGAATCGTGTGTTTATTTAACTGAGACTACTGAGAGCTCAAGTGGTACAGATTTAAGCTCGCATTATTAAATTCAAATATTTATTTTCTTATTTTCTTTCTTTCTTAATACGTTTACCCTCCAGGGTTGGCTTTTCCCTAGGACTCAGCGAGGGATCCCACCTCTACCGTCTCAAGGGCAGTGTCCTGGAGCTTCAGACTCTTGGTCAGGGGATACAACTGGGGAGTATGACCAGTACCTCGCCCAGGCGGCCTCACCTGCTATGCTTAACAGGGGCCTTGTAGGGGGATGGGAAGATTGGAAGGGATAGGCAAGGATGAGGGAAGGAAGCGGCCGTGGCCTTAAGTTAGGTACCATCCCGGCATTTGCCTGGAGGTGAAGTGGGAAACCACGGAAAACCACTTCGAGGATGGCTGAGGTGGGAATCGAACCCACCTCTACTCAGTTGACCTCCCGAGGCTGAGTGGACCCCGTTCCAGCCCTCGTACCACTTTTCAAATTTCGTGGCAGAGCCGGGAATCGAACCCGGACCTCCGGGGGTGGCAGCTAATCACGCTAACCACTACACCACAGAGGCGGCACAACTTAATTAATTAATTTAATTATTTCATATGTTACACTCCAGGGTTTGTTTTCCCCCGGACACAGCGTGCGATTCCAACTCTACCACCTCAAGGGGGTGTCCTGGTGCGTGAGAATTGGGGTCGGGGGATAGAACTGGGAAGGAGGAATAGTACCTCGCCCAGACGGCCTTACCTGCTATTGTGAACAGGGGCCCTATGGGAGGATGGGAATATTGGAAGGGATAGACAAGGAAGAAGGAAGGAAGCGGCCGTGGCCTTAAGTACATTGCATTTGCCCGGAGAAGTGGGAAACCGCGGGGAAAAAAAATCACTTCAAGGATGACTGAGGGAGGAATTCAACACGGGCCTCCGGGGGAATGACAGCTAACCATACTAATTCCCACACAACAGAGGCGGACTCAGAATACTATTGTCTTTATATACTTTCATTTTCCTTATTGTAATTGGAATGTCCATAATGATGGTCATCATCATCATCTGTTTACCCTCTAAGTCCGGCTTTTCCCTCGGACTCAGCGAGGGATCCCACCTCTACCGCCTCAAGGGCAGTGTCCTAGAGCTTCAGACTCTTGGTCGGGGATACAACTGGGGAGAATGACCAGTACCTCGCCCAGGCGGCCTCACCTGCTATGCTGAACAAGGGCCTTGTGGAGGGATGGGACGATTGGAAGGGATAGGCAAGGAAGAGGGAAGGAAGCGGCCGTGGCCTTAAGTTAGGTACCATCCCGGCATTCGAATGGAGGAGAAGTGGGAAACCACGGAAAACCACTTCCAGGTTGGCTGAGGTGGGAATCGAACCCACCTCTACTCAGTTGACCTCCCGAGGCTGAGTGGACCCCGTTCCAGCCCTCGTACCACTTTTCAAATTTCGTGGCAGAGCCGGAAATCGAACCCGGACCTCCGGGGGTGGCAGCTAATCACACTAACCACTACACCACAGAGGCTGACTCATAATGATGGTACTTTCAATAATTGGGATGCGAGAGCTGGTACTTCAGATGTTAAGGTTAAGAAGAAATGATCCAGGATTAATTATAGATAGTTAAATAGGAAATAGAAGTAATTGGGTGTAATAAAACTGCCGGATTAAGAGAACTGGACATTAATGTTCTTTCAACGAACACAAAGTAACATACGTCACACACATTAAGGCTTTCAAAATCACATGCGATGGCCGGGAATCGAACCCGGATCAACTGCTTGGAAGGCAACTATGCTTACCATTACACCACCATCGCACGTTGAACGTCGCGCTCTCCACAAGGTGTTATAAAGAAGTTCGTGTCAGTTGACCGCGCAATATCACGTATTTTTTAAGAGATTAGTTCGAATTCTTATCCGTAACGAATCGTGTGTTTATTTAACTGAGACGATAGAGAGCGGAAGTGGTACAGATTTAAGCTCATTATTCAATTCAAATGTTTATTTATTTATTTATTTATTTATTTATTTATTTATTTATTTATTTATTTATTTATTTATTTATTTCATGAGTTTACCCTTCAGGGTTGGTTTTCCCTCGGACTCAGCAAGGGATCCCACCTTTACCGCCTCAACGGCAGTGTCCTGGAGCATGAGAGTTGGGTCGGAGGATACAACTGGGAAGGAGGACCAGTAGTTTCTCCAGGCGGCCTCACCTGCTATGCTGAACAGGAGCCTTGTGAGGGGATGGGAAGACGGGAAGGGATAGACAAGGAAGAGGAAAAGAAGCGCCCATGGCCTTAAGATGGGTACCATCCCGGAATTTGTCCACGGAAGTGGGTAATTAAGAACTACTTCGAGGCTGACTGGTGAGGAATCGAACCCTGGTCTACGGCGGTGACAGCTTATCACACTAATTACCACACCACAGAGGCGCACTCAGAATACTGTTTTTCTTAAAAAAAATTCTTTCCTTACGTAAGAGGGAAAAACCACCCTGGAGGGTAAACAGATTAAGAAAGATGGAAGAAAGTAAGAAAGAAAGACGTTTTTTTCTTACCATCTTAAAAAAAAATTGGTGCATGAAAGTTGGTACTTCAGATGCAAAGGTTGCGAAACATAAGTCCAGGACTAATTTTAGACAAGAAAATATGAACGAAAATAGTTGCATAGTCCGCCTCTGTGGTGTAGTGGTTAGTGTGATTAGCTGCCACCCCCGGAGGCCAGGATTCGATTCCCGGTTCTGGCACGAAATTTGAAAAGTGGTACGAGGGCTGGAACGGGGTCCACTCAGCCTCGGGAGGTCAAATGAGTAGAGATGGGTTCGATTCCCACCTCAGCCATCCTGGAAGTAGTTTTCCGTGGTTTCCCAATTCTCCTCCAGGCAAATGCCGGGATGGTACCTAACTTAAGGCCACGGCCGCTTCCTTCCCTCTTCCTTGTCTATCCCTTCCAATCTTCCCATCCCCCGCAAGGCCACTGTTCAGCATAGCAGGTGAGGCCGCCTGGGCGAGGCACTGGTCATCCTCTCCAGTTGTATCCCCCAACCCAGACTATGAAGCCCAGGACACTGCCCTTGAGGCGGTAGAGTTGGGAACATATAAAGAAGAAGAAGAAGAAGAAGAAGAAGAAGAAAGAAAGAAAGAAACAAAATTATATAATTAACTAGCATGTACCCGCGGCTTTGCCCGCGTTAATTAATTCAACTGCTTTATATAATAATTTTTTTTTCCCCCTTATAGAGCTTCCGGTCAAACAATTTTAGTGTCCTTCCAAATGAGCTAAGATATATAGTGCGTTTGCCTTTCAAACTCTTGAACAAACCACGTACAACTGACAAAGGGAGAAGCAGCCTTTTCGAAGATGGAGTCCTACAACTTTGAGAGATTGTTCTTGTGCCGTGTTGGTTTTCATAGCGAAACTGAAACAAACGTGGAACTGCAGACATCTAAACTTAAACTGTATATCCGAAGAAATTATTGGTGAATCCGAGGAATATTACTTCACTCATGGCATGCCCAATCATGAGAATGGCTTCAATAATATTAGCCATCAGTTTCAGTATTCTTATTCTTAACAAGGATAATCGGTGCCACAATTTTCCGCTCTAAGGATACTCCAGGTGACTCTAAGTCTTTCGAAAGCTCTGCCCTTTAGTCGACAGAGTTGTAACTTTGTAGAACATTGGATAATTCTTGTAAAAGTTGGTTGTTGATGACGTTGACAGCTTCACTTCTAGGAGCAAGAATTGCACTTAGACACAGCCATGCGTCTTAGGTGAAAACTGCGCCCACCTATGACAAACATTTCAGATCTTTGTATGCCGTAGATTTTGCTAGGCATCGCACACATGCACACAGACAGACAGACAGACAGACAGACAGACAGACAGACAGACAGACAGACAGACAGACAGACAGACAGACAGACAGACAGACAGACAGACAGACAGACAGACAGACAGACAGACAGACAGACAGACAGACAGACAGACAGACAGACAGACAGACATCATGGACCGAAGGAAAATGGCTTCCTATTTCATGGACTTAAAATCGTCTATCTTGTGTCCTATATATTTCCTCTAAATGTCCCCTTTCTCTACACGGTTTGGTTATGAAATGAGATGAATCTTCGCAGCGAGTTTTTACGACCGGATATCTTTCATGACGTCAACCTAATCAGATGAGTTAAAGAGATGAAATGAATTACATGATATATGATAGTAAGAATGAAGAGGATTAAACCCGGTGCCCGCACAAAGACCACTTCTCCCGAATACCTCAAGACTTTACGTCCCCATCCGACGGGCGAATCATCATCAACAGCGTCTTATGCCCTCATACCATATAAGACGAAAAACGGCTTCCTACGTCATGGACGTAAAATGGCTCCTTGAATTGTGTTCTCTACCTACCTTATGTACGCTGCCTAGCGACAGCGACTCTATGCATATAATCTTGGTGACAGCCCGTTGGATTGTCATATCACAATACACGTTTTCCGAAGGTTTTTCGTTCATAACTCACCAACGGAGGCGAAAATGAAAATTCCGGCTTCGAGGTGCTTTCAGATCCCCTTCCATCTACCTATGTTCAAAATTTCAGATCTCTGCGTGCTGAACATTTTGCTGGGGATCGTGCGCAGGAAGACAGACAGACAAATAGACAGGCAGACAAATACTTCCTTTTATTATTATAGATTACTAATGCAAGAATGACTTTTGTACTATCTACGCTACTACTGAAACAAAGTGAATGACTGGATTTCGAAACAAAAAAATTAAAACAAAAGCAATGCAGCATAAGAAAGCATTTTTACGTACCAAGACAACGGGAAGTACAAGTTGTTTTACGTCGCACCGACACAGATAGTTCTTATGGCGACGATAGGACAGGAAAGGGCTAGGACTCGGAAGGAAGCGGTCATGGCCATAATTAAGGTACAGCCCCTAATGTGAAAATGGGAAAGCACATAAATCCATCTTAAGGGCTGCCGAAGTGGGGTTCGAACCCACTATCTTCCGAATACTGGATACTGCCCGCACTTAAGCGACTGCAGCTATCGAGCTTGGTAACACATATTTTAGATTGAGCAGTTCGATAAGGGGACTCTGTGTAGCGGGAGACAAAAGCACAATCAAAACAAGTTTTCATTGAAAATGAGCAGGCTCGGCTTTTTTCTCACTGAAAACAGTTGGAAGCTACGATAAATTTGCATACCCCTTGAGACAACCTCGCATACCCTAGTGGTACGCGTACCACACTTTGAATACCACCAGTATACTGTAGTCAACCACCAGTATAGGCTTTCTTACGCCACATGCAAATATCCTATACGAGTGAGACGCTCTCCAAGATGCCACGCACCTGCTGATCTGTCTTCGACTCTATCATGTATACAGTATATACAATCTTTCAAGAAAATGCAAAGCCAACTCAGTTGCTACTTTTTGGAAATATTTAGTTTTACCGGACACGGACGGTAAGTAAGTACGGATTCGATTTCCGGCCAAGTCTGAATTTTTACCCCAATCTGAAGGCTGGTCCATGGTTCACTATTCCTACATGTAAACAATTCAGAAGCTATCTGACGGTGAGATAGCGGCCCCGATCAAGAAAGCGAAAAATAATGGTCGAAAGGATTCGTCGCACTGACCACGCATTACCTCTTAATCTACAGGTCTTCGGGCTGAGAAAGCGGTCGTTTGGTATGCCGAAGCTCGTTAGACTTGTAGCACACGAAGTTTGGTTTGGTCCAGCTCTGGGAAACTACTCAATCATTTTAGAAAGATTCAACAAAATATCCATACTCTCAACATTTTAGACTATCTTCATAATACCGTTCCTTAAGAGTAGTTCCATAAAATTACCGCATCTTCTGTACTTCAGGCAAGTTCCTTGAAAATAGTAAACCCTAAAGAGAAGCATCTTATTGGTCATAGTAGTAGTGAAAACAATTACGAACTTTTATAATAAGCAAAGTGATTTCTAATCATTGCATTGACTCAGTTTTGAGCATGAGTTTTTTTCGAGGTTGTTCCCGCACTGTTGAGAAGCTTAGAAGCGTTTCTAATATGGGGTCAGGGAGTTGTCTCCCCGCACCCACCACCACCACAGATATCCCAGGCAAGTTCGGATTTTAAAATTGTACAAGGTAAGCGCGTTGCTAGCCGCACGGTGATCTCACGACATGCAGACACTGTAATGGAGTTATCTGCAATCTCCAGCCTCAGCCGAGAATTGACCGGGGTGATGTAATGTTCATATTTTTACGTGCCAGCCATGTCGTAGCCGTCTTTGGTACTTTCTGAAAGGGATTAGCGAATCAGACCGGTGACGCCTAGAGAACATGGCCGGCCTCTCCTTGCATTGTGATTTCGTCTGGTTTCACCGTGGGCCTTCTGGAACGGGAAACGAGGAACGTCCCTGTCTAGCCGAGCCCCGAATATTTTATGTACTTCACCAGTAGAATATAAAAAAGAGGCTAGCCGCGAACAGTCACTCACTCAGTGATGAGAGTAGTTACACTTGACGGCTGTAGTACTCGCTGTCCCGCTGGAGTCTGAGTATCGTTGTGCTGGAGTACGAAGTACTGTGTGTGTACTATCGAGGACTGTAGATCGTCGTGGAGTCAGCGTGTGGAACAGCTGGCGTCAGTAGAATTGGAGCAGTGTTAAAACTGTTGTTTATTTATTTATCCGTGTCCGAAATCACTACAATATAATTACAACTACTCTATTTACACTTTGTTTTTCCAGTATTCAACTGTCGAGATGGCACATTCATTGGCTTCCACCAAATCCTTCATACTACATGGTTTAGGCAGATTTCTACAGATGAGAAGGTGTCCATGATCTTGCTTTTCACCACACTCACACAAATCTTGATCACCATACCCCCCACCTTTTCAGGTTGGTTTTACAACGTGTCACTCCAGATCTTAATCTGTCAAGTGTCTTCCAATATCCATACTGAAGATGATGTCCTGCAGCTGGCTTCTCTTTCACGTCCCATAATCCTACAGGCGACTTCCTTCTCCAGAGTTCCTTTCGCCGAGATTCGGCTGATGATGGGATTGACGTTGTTTGTAGGAAGCTCTTCCTAGATTTCAATCTTGATGGGTGGGCGTGAATTCCAAACATTGGATATCTTGGATCTGTTTCCTGCTGCTTCTTCTTCTTCTTCTCAATCTCTGCTGCAACTTATCTCCTAACATCTGGAGGTGCTACTCCCATAAGTGGAAAAATCTTATTAACAGGAGTTGGTCGTAAGCAGCCTGTAACAATGCGACCTGTCTCATGAAGGGCAACATCCACTTGATTTGTATGAGCGGCATTCCTCAGACCGGAGCAGCATACTCTGCAGCAGAGAAACACAGGGCAAGGGCAGATGTACGGAGGACATTAGGCTGTGCTCCCCATGTTTTGTGTGTGAGTTTGCGAATGACATTATTCCTGCTGCATACCTTCTGTTTGGTATCTATACAGTGCTGTTTATAAGTTAGGGCACGGTCCAACTTTACCCCTAGATATTTGGGTTGATCACAATGGTTTAATTTGTGTCCTTTGCAGGTTACATTTAACTCCTTTCTAGCTTCCTTGTTGCGCAGATGGAATACACATACCTGTGTTTTCTCCGGATTGGGTTTCAGGTGGTTCTCATCATAGTAGACAGCTAGTTCTTCAAGAGCAGATCTCAGTTTTAATTCTACTCCTTCAAATGTCACTCCTTGAGCAGCAAGAGCTGTGTCATCTGCATAGATGAAAGCCCTAATTCCGGTGCTAAGTGGCTGATCGTTAGCATAGATGTTATATAATATTGGAGCCAACACACTTCCTTGGGGAAGGCCATTCTTTTGACAACTCCATCGGCTTTTCTTGTCCTTCACAGTGACAAAAAACCGTTTGTTCTGGAGCAGGCATTGAATAAATTGTGTCAGTCGATAGTCTCTGGTTGTTGAATACAGCTTCCTTGTCCTTCTCTTATGATCAGATCAAAAATTAAATGTATGGCTTTTCAGGCGTTTGCTCTATTAACCAGCATTTCGTCTTTGGTCTGACACTAGACTCGTCAGAGTGGGATGTGTCAGACCCTACCCACTGATGCTGGGGTGTATGCAGGTGAACTTATCAGAAGCCTATTTATGAGGCACAGTCTGATAACTGCATACGGGAGATAAAACTCCACAATGGAATTAATGCCCGCCTAGCAATTCCAAATGGAAATTCTAAATTCCCATGGAGGGAACTAGATATTTTTCCACCAATAGAGCATATAAAAAATCAGATCAGTTATCAGACTGTGCCTCATAAATAGGCTTCTGATAAGTTCACCTGCATACACCCCAGCATCAGTGGGTAGGATCTGACACATCCCACTCTGACGAGTCTAGTGTCAGACCTAAGACGAAATGCTGGTTAATAGAGCAAACGCCTGAAAAGCCATACATCTAATTTTTGATCTGATTTTTATATGCTCTATTGGTGGAAAAATATCTAGTTCCCTCCATGGGAATTTAGAATTTCCACTTCTCTTATGATTCACTGTATCATAAGCAGCCGTGGGATCAATAAAAGCAACTCCTGTTATTTGTTTCCTCTCATATCCATCCTCGATATGCTGGGTTAGATTAAGTATCTGACCAGAACATGACTTCCCCGGTCTGAAACCTTGTTCCTTTATAATCTTTCTGTCGATAGAAACAGAAATACGATTCAATATTATCCTCTCCAGAATTTTGAGAAGATGACAGAGAAGAGATACGAGTCTGAAGTTTTGGGGGTCATTTGGCTCTTTTTCTGGTTTAAGCAAGGCCACAACTTTTGCTTTGCGCCAGATCTTCGGAACCAACATTCTAGTCACACACACGTTCGTCAGTTTCAAAACCCAGTTGATAATTATGTGATCAAAATGTTTTATTTGCTCTGATCTTATGTCATCCAAGCCGGCAGCTTTGTTATTTTTCATACATTTGATGGCAGTTCTCAGTTCTTCTTCCGTGAATGGTGTGCCAAGGTGGTCATTCTCCTCTTCATACCGTTCGATTTTTATTTATCTGGATCTTCTCGTGGTTTTGCCATTCAGCAATAGTTGATGGGCTATTTGATCAGGAATAACTTTACTTAACTCACAGGGCGAGACTGTAGGATCACCGTTAAGATTTTTAAGTAATTTCCAGGCTTGGCGACTTGAGCGTTCCATATCCAAACTTTCGAGAAGGTTACACCATTTTTCTTTTCTTGATGTTGATATAGCTTCGAGGAGGTGCTCTCGTGTTTGTATTGTATCCTCTGCGAAGGGATCAATTTCAAATAGCTGTTCATATTTATTAAGGAGGGATTTTGTGTCCTTATCAAGTCCAGGAATGTACATTGTTCTACAACCCCTAGGGATGTGTTTACGGGAGATGCTTTTTACTAATTGCACAAAATCTAGGTAATTTACTGGATCAGCCTTGATTTTTGCTACTTCATCATCCAGATTTTGAGAGAAAGTATTCCACTGAGCTTTTTTGAAGTTGAACTGTGTTTTAAACATAACTTTCTCTGGTTTAACAACTGCCTGTACGGTACATATAACAGCTCGATGCTGTGTTCTTGGAAATGGATCTGCAATTTGTTTCTTGGTTTGTTGAGCAATGTGTTCTGTGAAAAAATGTTGTCTGGGTTGTAACCTTGCCTCCATCGACCACTGTTAAAGGAATGGGGTAACTTTGGGTCATGTATTAGTTTAAGACCCATGCATTCGACCCATTCTTCTAAATTTTGCCAATTTGCGTCAGTCTCTTTGTATCCCCAAGACGTACTATGACAATTGAAATCACCGATGACTAGCTTTGTTGGTTGAGAATGGAAATTGCAAGTTTCTGTAAATTTATATTCTTTATTTGGTGGCTTATAAATAGATGTGATTGTACAGGATTTAATTTCAATGGTCAGGATTTCAATGTCATCTACACAGGTCAAGTTTGCAGATAAAAGGTTGGTGCCCTGTTTAATGAAAACTGCACTCCCATATAGTTCATTAGGTCTTTCCAGGACAAGTTTCATTCCGTTCACCTTTGGTCGGCGATCATTTGACCCTCTATGTGTCTCCTGAACCAGTAGGGTATCACAATTATGTTTTGTGCAAATGTCAGATAATAAGGCTTCCTTCTCTGGTGAAATTCCCTCTATATTAATTGAGATTGTTACTAAAGCTGGCATTGAAAATTGCCGTTTGTAGTTCATAATAACTAATAAGTTAGTGTTTCGGTGATGGAAGGATCAGTTGCTGAGGATTCCTCAACGTTACCCAGGGTACGTCCGATTGTCTTTACAATCTTCGTGGAGGATTTATTTATTTATTTATTTATTTATTTATTTATTTATTTATTTATTTATTTATTTATTTAATGCAAATATATAGACGTGCATCCAACTACAATATTATAAAGTATACATACAAAAACAACATTGAGAAATAAACAAAAATTAGCCGATCTATTGCGTAACAATAACATCAATAAAAATAATGGAGGATATAAACAAAAAAAGAAGCAGATAACACGGCATCCTTAACTTAATTGATTACCTGTAATATTTGCCTTCAAGATTTTAGAAGTCAGACTTTTTATATTGAAATAAATATTCAAAGATGTAATTTATTATACAGTGACATCTCTCTACTTAGAGATGAATTTAAATGTTTGTTTACCGGGCGAGTTGGCCGTGCGGTTAGGAGCGCGCGGCTGTGAGCTTGCAACCGGGAGATAGTGGGTTCGAATCTAACTGTCGGCAGCCCTGAAGATGGTTTTTCGTGGTTTCCCATTTTCACACCAGGCAAGTGCTGGGGTTGTACCTTAATTAAGGCCACGGCCGCTTCCTTCCAACTCGTAAGCCTTTCCTATCCCATCGTCGCCATAAGACCTATATGTGTCGGTGCGACATAAAGCAACTAGCAAAATTAAGGTGTTTGTTTGTATTAACCCTTGGCAAAAAACTAACCCCATGGCACTACAGCCCTTTGAGTGTCTTGGCCTACCAAGTGACCACTGCTCAGCCCGAAGGCCTGCAGATTACAAGGTGTCGTGGGGTCAGCATGACGAATCCTCTCGGCCATTCTTCTTGGCTTTCTAGACCGGGGCCGCTATTTCACCGAATGATAGCTCTTCAATTATAATCACGCAGGCTGAGTGGACCTCGAACCAGCCCTCAGATCCAGGTAAAAATCCCTGACCTGGCCGGGAATCGATCCCGGGGCCCTCGGGTAAGAGGCAGGCACGCTACCCCTACACCACGGGGCCGGCGGCAAGAAAAACAAGTTCCCCAATTTACCTGCCGGTTTTCGAGGTGCGTGTAATAGAAGTTGACAAGATAGTTCCATGGCATCTATGTCATAATTAACAACGTTATAGAGAAACATGGTCAGAAGTAGTGTTGGCTAGTTGTTGCTGTTGTGCGACTGCTATTTGGTTGCCAGTGTTAAGTAGTTCACTGTGTTGAACGTGAGAGCAATGGACTATTTCTGGAGTCGTGTACTGTGGTGGCCAGTAATCCTGTGTTCCTATCTGCCTGCCTGTAGCTGCTATGCGAAAGTGAAAGTAAGGCGAGCTGTCGGTCAGAATTATTGCCTGTCTCAGGTAATACCAGCGAGCCGGACTACCTGCTGTGAGGACAGATAATTTGTAAATATACAGCAGTTAGTGGAATGTTGCCATTCATGGTCGAATGCAATTGTATATGTATGTACAAATTGGGCCATGCTGAACTAAATTCAATCGATAGAATAGATAGTAATAATATGTTAGGCTGACAGAGAATTTTTTCGTTCCCATCGATTTAATATTAATACGACTGTTGTGGCAGTTTTGTTTATGTACGTATTTTTGTACAGTAATGCTTCAAGAGTGCTGTTTATATTAGACCGAGTGAGTTGGCCACGTGATTCTGGTCACGTAACTGTGAGTTTGCTTTCGGTTGATAATTGGTTTGAACCCCACTGTCGGCAACCCTGAAGATGGTTTTCCATGGTTTCCCATATTCATACCAGGCAAATGCTGGGGCTGTGCTTTAAATAAGGCCACGGTCCCTTCCTCCCTGGTTAGCCCTGCAATGTCCATCGTCGCCATGAGGTCTATCTGAGACGATACAACGTAAAACAAGCAGAAACAGACTTGGAAGTAAGGAGATGAGCTGCTCAACTAAGCGGAATGTTCCAAGCTCTCAGTAAAGAGATAGCGTGAAATCACATTTGTAGACGAATAGGCTTGAGTGGAGTTTTTAAGAGTAGAAGAAATAATAAAATAAGGATAAAGTTGGAATTCAAGAGGACAAATTGGGGCATTTATTTATTTAGCGTATGGCCCATACAATCAAGTTGAGTTCAGAAATAAATTATATACATATTTACATAACAAGAAAACAATGAACAAGAAAAGGCTCCCTACTACTGAATGTCAAGATCATTGATCCACTGTATTGCTTCTGGAGTTGCCATCAGAAAATCCACTTTGCTGCCTGTGTATGCCCGCGTTTCACAGTCTCTGACAATATGATGTATGGTTTGTCGTGCAGCTCCACTGTCACACGCAGGTGTCGGCAACTTGTTCCATTTAAACAACATGCCTCTGTATCTACCATGGCCTGTTCTTATTCTGTTCAGAGCAGACCATGTTTTACGTGGTAGTTGGAGTCCACTTGGAAGTTTGGCATTCGAGAACATACTGTGCAGGTGGATCTCCGTTGCTGCTTCCCACCGTCTTCGACACTCTGTAGTTGGGTTGTAGCCTCTAGCAACCATGTCTAAGGCGTTACGTTAAGTTGGATGGCGTGAACGTAATCTGTTTTAATAGATATTAGTGATCATGAAGCTGTTTTTGTGGTAGTTAAAAATAAATGTGATAGAAAGGAAGGTCTTAAAAGTAGGACTGTTAGACAGTACCATATGGCTGATAAAGCAGGCATGAGGCAGTTTCTAAAAAGTAACTATGATCGGTGGAAAACGGTAAATAAAAAGGTAAACAGTTTCTGGGATGGGTTTAAAGAAATTGTTGAGGAATGCGAAAACAGGTTTGTACCTTTAAGGGTGGTAAGGAATGGTAAAGACCCACCTTATTATAATAGAAAAATAAAGAGACTAAGAAGGAGGTGCAGACTAGAAAGAAATAGAGTTAGAAATGGCTGTGGAAGTAAGGAGAAATTGAAGGAACTTACTAGAAAATTGAATCTAGCAAAGAAGGCAGCTAAGGATAACATGATGGCAAGCATAATTGGCAGTCATACGAATTTTAGTGAAAAATGGAAGGGTATGTATAGGTATTTTAAGGCAGAAACAGGTTCCAAGAAGGACATTCCAGGAATAATTAATGAACAAGGGGAGTGTGTATGTGAGGATCTTCAAAAGGCAGAAGTATTCAGTCAGCAGTATGTAAAGATTGTTGGTTTCAAGGATAATGTCGATATAGAGGAGGAGACTAAGGCCAAAGAAGTAATAAAATTTACATATGATAACAATGACATTTACAATAAAATACATAAGTTGAAAACTAGAAAAGCGGCTGGAATTGATCAGATTTCTGGGGATATACTAAAGACAATGGGTTGGGATATAGTACCATATCTGAAGTACTTATTTGATTATTGTTTGGTCGGAGGAGCTATACTAGATGAATGGAGAGTTGCTATAGTAGCCCCTGTGTATAAAGGAAAGGTTGATAGACATAAAGCTGAAAATTACAGGCCAGTAAGTTTGACATGCATTGTATGTAAGCTTTGGGAAGGCATTCTTTCTGATTATATTAGACATGTTTGTGAAATTAATAACTGGTTCGATAGAAGGCAATTCGGTTTTAGGAAAGGTTATTCCACTGAAGCTCAACTTGTAGGATTCCAGCAAGATTTAGCAGATATCTTGGATTCTGGAGGTCAAATGGACTGTATCGCGATTGACCTATCTAAAGCATTTGATAGGGTGGATCATGGGAGACTACTGGCAAAAATGTGTGCAATTGGACTAGACAAAAGAGTGACTGAATGGGTTGCTATATTTCTAGAAAATAGATCTCAGAGAATTAGAGTAGGTGAAGCTTTATCTGACCCTGTAATAATTAAGAGGGGAATTCCTCAAGGCAGTATTATCGGACCTTTATGTTTTCTTTTATATATAAATGGTATGAGTAAAGGAGTGGAATCGGAGGTAAGGCTTTTTGCGGATTATGTTATTCTCTATAGAGTGATAAATAAGTTACAAGATTGTGAGCAACTGCAACGTGACCTCGAAAATGTTGTGAGATGGACAGCAGGCAATGGTATGTTGATAAACGGGGTTAAAAGTCAGGTTGTGAGTTTCACAAATAGGAAAAGTTCTCTCAGTTTTAATTACTGCGTTGATGGGGTGAAAGTTCCTTTTGGGGATCATTGTAAGTATCTAGGTGTTAATATAAGGAAAGATCTTCATTGGGGTAATCACATAAATGGGATTGTAAATAAAGGGTACAGATCTCTGCACATGGTTATGAGGGTGTTTAGGGGTTGTAGTAAGGATGTAAAGGAGAGGGCATATAAGTCTCCGGTAAGACCCCAACTAGAGTATGGTTCAAGTGTATGGGACCCTCACCAGGATTACCTGATTCAAGAACTGGAAAAATTCCAAAGAAAAGCAGCTCGATTTGTTCTGGGTGATTTCCGACAAAAGAGTAGCGTTAAAAAAATGTTGCAATGTTTGGGTTGGGAAGAATTGAGAGAAAGAAGAAGAGCTGCTCGACTAAGTGGTATGTTCCGAGCTGTCAGCGGAGAGATGGCGTGGAATGACATTAGTAGACGAATAGGTTTGAATGGCGTTTATAAAAGTAGGAAAGATCACAATATGAAGATAAAGTTGGAATTCAAGAGGACAAACTGGGGCAAATATTCATTTATAGGAAGAGGAGTTAGGGATTGGAATAACTTACCAAGGGAGATGTTCAATAAATTTCTTTGAAATCATTTAGGAAAGGCTAGGAAAGCAACAGATAGGGAATCTGCCACCTGGGCGACTGCCCTAAATGCAGATCAGTATTGATTGATTTATTGATTGATAGTTCGTAGATCTTCATGTACAGGTAGATCGGGGTTCCTTATGATTTTATTGAATTCCTTGATGAGAGCGGTGGATCTGCGTAAGTCAGATGGCATTATTCCAGATAGAAGCGGGAGCCAATGAGTTGGTGTAGATCGACTTGTGCCAGTTATTATGCGGATAGTGGAATTCAATTCAGTATCAATGAGTCTTGTGTGATGACTGTTCATCCATACTGGAGCACAGTACTCAGCACTTGAATACACCAAGCCTAAAGATGAAGTCCGTAAAACGCTTGCCGAAGAACCCCAGGTAGTTCCACAAAGCTTATGAATGAGTTGTTACGTGTTCTCAGTTTCTGTGCAGAGCCCAGCAGATGTTGCTTGTAGGTTAGTGTTCGATCCAAGGTTACTCCAAGATATTTGGGTTCCAGCTGTGGTGAAGTATCCTGCCTCAGAAACTTACATTCAATTTAGTATTTGCTAAGTGATTGTTTAAGTGGAAACAAGACGCCTCCGTTTTATTGGTGTTGGGCTTAAGTCTCCAGTTCCTGAAGTAAGTTTCCAAAGTGGACAAATCCCTTGTTAACATCTCTTCAGTTCTCTCGAGTTCTTTGTGTTGCACAGCTAATGCTATATCATCAGCGTAGCAGAATTTCCGTGATGTAACTTCAGGAAGATCAGATATATATAAGCTGAACAGGAGTGGCGATAGGACTGAACCTAAAAAAACAACCGGCAAGTTATAAGGCGTGATCGAATATTTCCGTTTAAAGGGCGTTGCTGCAGCGACATGCAACGCAACGTGACTCCGAAGCGGGTATACAGAGTGTCCCAAATAACACCGACAACCGTAAATTGTGCGGGAAGACAAACTGATCGGTTTTCAACAAGGAACCCATATCCAGAAACGCACGGCTTGGACGCTGTAGCGCATCGAATTGTGAGATACGTGTGCGTTCCACATGTCGTCAATAAACCCAACATGAGTAGCACATCGGGCTCATTACAAACGGGGTTCGAAGTGTGTACCTCCTACGTCATTGCACAGCCTACATCGGCGGTGCTCAGCCTCAAGCACATGGCCCAATATGTGCGGTTGTCTTTGAAGAACTCCAATCGCTCCGTGGACTCGAGCAATAAGGTCCTCCGCTGACGTTACAGGAGTGTCATACACCATGCTCTTCATACTATCACACAGAAAGTAGTCGAGAGGTGTCAAATCTGGCGACCGTGCTGGTCATGGAACTGGTCCACCTCTACCAATCCATCGATTTGGATATGCGACGTTGAGGTTATTCCGCACATTTACACCAAAGTGTGCTGGAGCTTCGTTGTGTTGCAACCACATTACCTGCCGAACATTTAGTGGCACTTCATCCAATAGGGTAGGCAAAACATCTCTAATAAATGTGAGGTAGATCTGTCCTGTCAGTCTGTTTGACAGTAGATATGGCCTGATGATATGGTCGCAAATTATCCCAGCCCGGATGTTAATATTGAACCCTTTAGGTCCTTATTGAGGGATACCTACCTTCCTTACCTATCAGCAAAGTTCATGAGATCCGTCTCTTGGGTCGTTTCGGGTTCTTCGTCACTTGCTGAGGTAAAGGTAGGGTTCATTAATTCTAATCTATCTACTGAAATGAAAGGTCTGTTTAAAAGATTCCTATTTATTCAGGAAATTCTGAAGCAATCTGTCACTGGTATCATAGAAGTCAACTGTATCCACTGGACACCACAATCATTTTTACATAAATGTCAGAACACTGGGGTGAGACTTTAACGTAATTGCCTGATGGGCATTCTTACTAGAAACCATTGTCTCAATTATTAATCATTTAAGAAAGGAAAGTCTGGAAATCCTTAAATTCGGCTTCCATGTGAGACCACATGTACCATCATAGTGATTCGTTATGGTCCAGCCCTCGTAACACGAACTCTGGACTCTAGTTATAATTAAGGCCGTCCAATCGGTGTGTGCCACACAGTGGTTCTACGGCATGGACCCTTAATTGAATCGACGTGACCTGCGTCTACGTCATGGACCGACATCTAATCTTCTAAGTTACTTTAAAGTCATTGTGGATGATGACCGCAAGGAAATGATGCTACAATGGCATATGGCCCTAATCTAAGTCACTGAGGTTGATGACCCCCTGACAATCCAAGTTTCTAGGCTGAAGGCTAAACACAATTAAGTTACCTCGGTTGATGACCAAAGTTTCCACTTTACTATCCCCAGCACATTCACTGCTCAATCAATCAAAGTTCAATAATTACAACAATAGCAATGCTCACAAACTTTGTGGCAGTAAAATCCATTTCCTTCGGATATGTCCCTTTAATCTTTACTTTATTTTTAATATTCCCCAGACAACAAACTAAAATTTCCAGAATGCATCTCCAAGTTATTCGCTTGATTAAAGTTATTTCAAAATGCGGTTTCACTGAATTTAATAATTTAATAAATTTAAATGATTTAACGAAATATTAACAAACAACAAATTTCATCTCCGCGGACTCTGGTTTCCTCACAAATTTCTACGCAGCTGTGATGTGAATTCAATATTGCGATGTTTATCTGGCTGGAAAAGAATTTGTTACATCATTCATGTCCAGCTATATATCTCATCTCGTGATATCATGCTTAAAAATCTAATCTAATCCTAACCGTTTAACACCTGGATATCCTAATAATCTACGTACAAACCAAACAACTCGCCATATAATTACGATGTCATATCTCGTCATTACCATTATGAATTTTGCACACCCCTCACAGACAAATCGATCATCACGACCATCGCTCTATATTTTGGACAACCCTGAAATTGGGTTACTCTGTTCCTTATACTCAAAGTTCGTGATTTCAAATGTTCATTACGTCCCCAATTACAGTATTTCACAATACTCAGATCATTACCGGCTATGAATTTCGACTGAATCCAGCATTTTAACGTTTTCCTGGCCGAGAAATGCAGTACAATCTCGACTCCACTCCTATTCCCGTTATTATCCCCGCTGTCCGCTTAGGTCTCTCACCCCATGCTCGCTTGGCAGTTACATGAAACACCTGTTTGTTCCAGTTGACTGGCTTCTCAAAATGTTCACCTTTTAAACTCTGCCGACATAATTAAACAAATACGATATTCTAACCAACAAAATGCACAGATATGCTTCAAGATGCCCACACTAATTATACGCGTCGCCAATTATACCGCTATGGATTTCTATGAATTTCTTTCCATTCTCAACATTATAAAATATTCCTCGGGCTATCATATCCCGGCTTCAATGACAGGACTCTAACCTGATTCGCACATCTCATCTCAACTCATATAAAACACTCCTCGGGCTTCAGTGTCCCGGCTTCAATGACAGGTCCAACCTGATTCACAAAACTAACCTCTGTTTCCCAGCTCCACAATTATCATCGACAAAGAACTGGAATAAAATCCTCACTAGAAATTCCGACATCTAATATCGCACAATGCATTACTCATGAATAACTTCGCATAAATGATATCGTATTTAATAACTTGATTTTTACGAGAAATGACTGAAACATTCTACTAGATCTTTTTATTGTCAGTCAGACACAGTTTAAAATGGGCATTAAAAAAGAACGTTTCTCTCCGTGACCAAATTCATCTCCCTTGGCTCTCACCCGACAGCGCGCTTCCACTCGATTGAAAATGAGTGACCATGGATTATTATTATTATTAACGTCAAATTGCAGACAGAAGAATTTTACATCGAATGAACACCTTACTTTGACATCACAAAATATAGGCAGTACACTCACACGGATGACGATCTACATTTGACGTGATATCACTTCGGAACCCTATTCAATATCTTTTTACAACATTATATGGCACTCGCAAGACTTCAAAAATTTATCCAAGTGGAAAATAAAACAAATGACTCTTTTAGTCGTACTCTCACATTTACAAAACTTAGTAGGGCGACCACTGCGTCGTATATCCCCATTCAAATACACTTTAAGAAATCACGAGACGAGATATAAGAGGCAGTAAGATGGGAAGTCACCTACCTCATGTCTTCATGCCAGTATTCGTCTTAGGGCTCACCTGCGACCCTGGCATTTTATTTAGCCATCTTTACATTCATGGCTGTACATCTCATTATAATTATTTCTTCAGGTTTCCTGGAATAAAGCATAAAAAAAAAGAAAATACCCTTCACTTGTTTGCTTGAACGCACACGATGGACTATAATTATTCCCGCACACGAATTACTTAATCACATTAGAATATTTCAGTACTTTGACCGTCCTATCTGATACACTTATTTCTCTCAAGAAAACTATCTCCCCATGGAGTCAAGACTTAGCCGCAATGGCTAAAATCTGCAGTCGAACTCAGTCTACTTTCGTTGATTTGATTTCGCAGAGCAGCTCAACAATTTCGTCCGCTTTGTATCACAAATGCCGGAGAAGGAAGCTTCGTCATGGCGTCCCTTCATATTTATAGCAGTTACCCCCTCTCTTCGGATCTCTCCCTTTGCCGCCAAGAAAATTTTTATAAATTTTCTGACTTACCTAAACTGTAATTTCAAGAGTTTTGAAAGTGACTACATGCTTGCTACATTTCTGGCGGTAGTGTTCATGGACATTTAAAAATTTTACGGGTTCGATTTGTGAGATGATTGACCTCCTTTGATAGGCACTATATTTTTTTGACTTGGCGTGGTCACGCCGTGTACACGCGCTTTGAAATAGTTCATAAAAATGACTAGAGATTCTTCCGCCGTCGACACGTGTGGTTGACGTCACGTACCCCAGAGCGTGGGACCGAAGGTAATCACCCCCTCGTCACGTGTCAAATCCATGCTATCAAGAATCCAACTTTTAATTATTTTGTTACATTATGCATAATGTTCTTAGGGCACAAAGGTCATGGGTTCATATTTCCCCCAAGACACGAATTCCTTTCTCACAGTGACAAGGAATTTCCTTTAAATACTCCAGATGGCGAAATTTCTAATTTTGACGTCTGATGAAACATGACCTTTGAACATAAATTCCTTTCTTCTCTCTTATGCAGTTGGTCATCTTCTGGTGTACGGATACTGGTTGATGCCTTCAGCTTCCTGGTAGTTCTCCACTGAGTTTTCGACTGAGCTATTTATCCCTTCGTCGCCGTCAAAGTCTTCCTCGCAGTCAAAGTCTTCCTCGCTGTCAAAGTCTTCCTCCTCAGAACCTTCCTCAAATTCTCCCTGTTCTATCAAGATTTTCTCTGTAAGATTCCAATACTCCTCAAATGCTCTCAATATCACAGAGTCTGGGACTTGCCTGCATTCCCTACATCGTTTCAGTGGGTCATCCTGCTTTTCTTCGAGCGGTTCCACATCTTGATCCACCACTGATTCAATGAGGTTAACTTC
This sequence comes from Anabrus simplex, assembly GCF_040414725.1. Classification (NCBI taxonomy): domain Eukaryota; kingdom Metazoa; phylum Arthropoda; class Insecta; order Orthoptera; family Tettigoniidae; genus Anabrus; species Anabrus simplex. The sequence goes on along the minus strand of NC_090265.1, from coordinate 632,731,790 downwards.
CTGGTCTGCCATATCTTCAGGTTTGCGATAAACCTTCAAGTTGGCTGCATTGAAAATAGCCTCAGAGCGTCCATCTAACGACTGGATTTTATAGGAATTATTTCGGAAACTCTGGATGACTTTAAATGGACCCATATACAACGGTGCAAACTTCGCGTAATACTTGTCCTCAGGTTTTGAAAGAGTGGGTTTACGAACAAGCACATATTCGCCTTCTTTCAAGGGCCGATGAAATCTTTTATTTTTGACGCGTCTCAAACGTCGGTCAGCTTGCTGACGAAGATGCCTAGCTGTCTCTTCAATGCGCATCGCTTGAGTCGGCCGTGGGTCGCTCGGACACTTCACCACTGCGTGCCATGGTCTCAGAGGATAAATATTGGAATGAACCACATTTGGGACGCACCCTATAGATTCGTGGATTGTGTTATTCACGCAATCTTCTATGATAGGTAACACATCCATCCATCTCCAATGCTCTTGAGCACAGAAGATCCGACAGAACTTCGCGATGACCTGCATAATTCGCTCTGACGGGTTTCCCTCCGGATGGCGAACTGAACTAAGAATATGTCGAATTTCAAGCCTTTGCAACTCCTGTTTAAATTGAGCTGAGGTAAATTGTGTGCCGTGGTCCGTTAATAAAAACATGGGCTTCCCCATAGCTGGAATTATGGTCCTATTTATAGCTCTTAATACCAATTTAGTGTTTGCTTTCTGTAATGGACATAACGATGTGAACTTAGAGAATACGTCCACGGTTACCAAGACGTATCTATTCCCTCTACGTGACTTGGGAAGGACTCCGTAAATATCCATCGCGAACAATTCACGAGGTTTAGCTGGTAAGAGAGGTATCGGCGCCTGTCGAATGAGGTACGGGTTCGCCTTAACCCTCTGGCATGTGTCACATGTAATTACAAGGCTTCTCACGTCTTCTCGTAGATGAACCCAAGTGAACGTTTCCTGAAGGGTGGCGGTGACCTTGTCAATCCCACCATGACCGGTTATCCTATGGGCATGCCATATAAGACCCTTCCTAAGTGGTGGTGGTACCACAATTCGACACTTAGTGTGGTCATTGTCTATGAATTTCAACAAGGTGTTGTCGACAAACAAATAGCTCTCAGCTAGCTTCTCAACTTCTCCACGTCCTGGGTCGTCATGTGGAAGTTCTCCCTTCAACAACGAAATTAACCTGCCACAGAACTGGTCCTGTCGTTGACATTCTGGTAATCGTGTCAGCTCATTTAGAAAGGTTCTATCTTCGTCAGTTAACTCCACGAAGTTCACCTCATGTTCGTTATCGTTTGGGTTTCGACTTAGGGCATCCGCCAGGACATTTGACATTCCTGAACAGTGCTCGATGGTCAGATCAAACTGCTGGATAAACAGTGCCCACCTAGCTACTCTCTCGCTAGCAACTACTGTCTTCATCACAAAGGTCAAGGCCTTGTGATCCGTCCTAATGGTTATAGGGAATCCAAAAATCATCTTTCTCCAGTGCTGTAGTGATTGAACAATTGCAAGCATTTCTAATTCAGTGACACTGTATTTTAGCTCTTGTTTCCTAAGTTTACGGCTAAAGAATGCCAAGTAGTTCTTCTTCTTGGGTTCTTCTCCTTCCTCTTGGTATAAAACTGCACCAATCCCTACGGTGGAAGCGTCAGTTTGCAAGATAAAGGCCTTATCGAAATTCGGGTACCCTAGCTTCACACTTCTAGCCAACATCTCCTTAGTATCCCGAAAAGAAATCTCATGTTCCCTAGACCATTTCCATCGATTGTTCTTTACTAGCAAATCTTGCAATGGAGCCACAACCTCCGTATAATTTGGACAGTGATCACTGAAAAATTGACTCATACCCAAGAACTGTCGGACGTTCTTTACCTTGATAGGCCTTGGAAAGTTGTCAATTGCCTGCAATTTCACTGGGTTAGGGCGTACTCCTTCACCATCAATGATGTGTCCTAAGAAGAGAACTTCCTCCTGTCCGAAATTTGATTTTTTCAAGTTGATCTTAAACCAGCCACCCTGAGATTTTCGAGTAGCAACTCGAGATGATGAAGATTTTCCTCGAAATCCTTCGACGAAAGCAATATGTCATCGACATAGCGCGTAGTTATGGCCTTAACCTGTTCGGTGAGGTTGCGATCTAGGGCGCGTATGAGAGCTGCACCGGCGTTTTTATTCCAAACGCGAGACGGTTAAAAACATACGTGTGCTGGTCATACAGGAATCCAGTAAACAATCTTGACTTCTCATCGAGCATTATATGATGATACGACGAGGTCAGATCAATATTAGTGAAGCGGCGCTTGCCCCTGAACCTCCTAATAACTTCTTTGATGGGAGGAGCTCTATCATTTTCAGGGATTAGTCTGTCATTTACGACCCTTGCATCCAAGCATACCCTCAGGGACCCATCGGGCTTCTGAACGGTAACTAAGGAATTAACGAATGGTGTATTTGCCTTGGAAATCAACCCACTTTCTTCCATCTCCTTAATAATTTTTCCAGCCTCCTGGCGATGTTTCTCCGGAATGGGATACGGCCTACGTTTGAACGGCTCCCAACTGTTTACAGCCAACACATATTTGAAATTTGGAATGCATCCTGGCTTTGAATCGAATACATCCTGATATTTGAGAAGTAGTTCCCTCAACTTCATCTTCTCTTCCGCCGTCCCTGAGCATTCTGATACTTTCTGATTTATTAAATCTTCTACAGCCTTTCCCAATTCAGTCTCGAGGACATCCCACTCTTCCTGGTTGACCTCTTCTGTTCCCTGTTCTATCTCCTCTTCTGTCTCCTTAGAAACGGTAGTGAAATGGACTTCTTCCTCACACATTCTTCTCCCAGTCTGACCCAATGATTCTTCATTTAGAGCTACTAATTCCGGTCCGCCATCCTTCCTAAATTTCACCTCTCTCCTTCCTAAATCGATGACGGCATTACTTTCACAAATGAAGTCTGCCCCCAGAATAACATTATAGTGCAGCTTTGAAATTATGACAAAAGGATGCGAAAATGTCATGTCTCCTATCTGCAAATCCAAAAATGTCTGCGTTTTACAAATGGCAGTTTTGTCAGGAATGACTCCTCTAATTTTGATATTTGCTACAGGAATTTCTGGCAATTTCTTCCGAGTAGACAATTCGTTAAAGAAATTTTGTGAAATTAAGCTGATGCTGGCGCCTGTATCCAATAAACAGCTCACCTTAAAGTTGCATATCCTGACATTAATGATTGGTAGCTCTCTTATTTTCCTAACCTCCTGTCTGAGGTGGTCTTCCACTAATTCATCTGGTTGTATAATCCAGGAGTCAATCTGGGCTACTATCCAGCCGTCGCGAGAAACATATTCAGGCTGTGTGTGGGAATCCTGTCTCGTAACCACTACTGGAAATTTGGAGTTTTTTTTTTTTCGCTCATTTGACGAGTTCAGACTTTCGTCGAAATGAGGCGCGTTAGGGTTTAATTCCCTATCCTGGTGGTAGGTTTTTCGGATAGCTCCAGTATGGGACATGTCTTGAGCTCCTACACAGTCAGTGTTGACTTCCCTTCGTTGGATGCTGTCCTTCCATTTGTCCTGTCCGGTACCTGACCTCAGCTCTCTCAAATACTGGTCCCCTTCTCTCCTTCTCTCTTCAGGCCCGTGCCAACGGTCAGAACGTCTGGAATTTTCGTAACCGTCCCCTCTTCTGTTGCCTTCATTCCCGCGTGGGTTCCTTCGTCTAAAATCTGAGTTCCCCTGGTATCGACCCTGGTTTCTTCTCCATTGCTCTCGGCGTCTGTCCCACTCTTCGTGATGGTATCTGGGCTGTTCCCAGTTCTTCCTACCTTGGTATGGCCTGGTGTCGAACCGCCGCCCCTCATTCTCATATCTCGGTGCTCGGGAAACTTCCCTATCTGGCGCGCTCTCCTGGCTGTGATTTACGACATTCACCTGGGGCTCTGAATGCCTGACTATTCGCGGGGCTGATTGATGCGAATGGGTCTGGTCCAGCTGTCGCAATATCAATTCTGCCTGCATCGGGGTTTCGACCTTCGCAGCAATTAATATTCTCTGGATATCCGGTGGGAACTGTTTCTGGATAGCCTGAACCAGTTCTTGCTGACTTGGGGCTGATTCTAGTTCCTTGAACTTAACTAATTGTTCGGTAAAGTAAAGCGAAAATTTCGGCGGTCCTGCTGTGTTATACCGGCGACTATATAACTCTAGCCTTAGGTTCTGCTGAATCTCAGAATTCCAAAATTTGCCCAAAAATGCGGTCTGAAATTCCTCGAACGTGTCAAAGCTATATCGGAAACCTTTGAACCACAGCGACGCAACTCCGTCTAGGTACCGTTCCACAGTCCTTAGTTGCCTCTCTTCAGGTATCCTATTATCGCGAGTATACTCCCTAAGTTCTCTAAGAAAACCCTTTGGCGTCTGGGTACCACTGCCATCGAATTTCTTAGGCTGATCTTCCTTGAGACGAATCATGTTTATAACATTAGTGACGTTTTGCCCCTGAGAATGGGTAGAATTGTCAAAGTGTCCGTTCCCTGTAGGATGTATGGGACTACTAGCGTTGCTAGGGCAACTGAACGACATATCTGAGGTGCGGCGAGATTTACTAACCACTTCCTCTATCTTGGCCTGGACTCCTACGATATTGTTCACTAACCCATCCAGTTCCAATTTCCGGGCACTAACTTCCCCCTTAAGAGCCTCATGAACAGATGTCAACTCGTCGCTCAGTGTTATGACCTTATCTTGGGTATCTTTAAGTTGTTTCGATAGGTCTACCCTTGTATCGCCTAGATCCTTTCCTAGTTCCTCAATATCTGCTTGTACCTCCTCAATACTCCTAGCCGTTTCTTCCTGAGTTGTACCTAATTTTCTCATATCCTCTTTATTCATCTGGATTAATTTAAAGTCAATGGCCTCAATACGCTGGTCTACAGTTGCCTTGACGTCTTCGGCTAACTGGTCTACTTTGTCATTTACGACGGCTATCTCTTTACACAACATTTCCTTATGTTCATTCATTGCTGTGAAGACCTTTGACTTATCGTCTTCACGCATGATGTTGAACTTCTCTACCTCTGTCTTCAGATCGGCCTTAAGCTCAGCTTGATCTGACATCAACTGCTGATGTAGTTCCCTACTTTCGTTGACGTGCCTATCGAGGTCTCCTCTAATCATGTCCTGATTTTCACTAAGAACACGATGTAGCTCGCGAGTTTCTATAAACTGCTGATTTATTTCATGTTTAAAGTCACCAATGTCCTTCCTAATATCAACGCTAGCTTCCTTACAACTATCCTGAGTGTCCTGCACTTTAATGTCAACATTTTGAACAACTTCCTTCATACCTTTTAATTCTACATCTGCACTATCTAATTTATTGTCCACTGTCTCCAGCTTATTATCCAACCTTACACCCATAGATTTAATACTCTCACTTAAGTCCTTCCTATTGGCTTCCATCCTCTCCATTAAGTCCTTGATCATTTGGACCACCTGTCCTTGGGCCAATTCTCCCTCCTGCATAAACATACTGTATTTAACAGAAAACGATAGGTCATCGGTGAGCCCGAGACTTCAACGGCGTATAATAAGACTACAACGATAAACATCACATCCTCCTATCCAACACATCACACTGTAAATGCAACATTCTCTAAAATTTTATTTAATAAAATGTGAAATTCAATGTTCACTCGATCAAAGTGATCAGCCAAAACACTCAAACGAGTATTCAAAAATTTGGGAAATTACTCTAACACACTTAAATTATACCTTTCATTCAGCAGATAAATTATTCTCATAGTGGTATCTCCTAGCCTTACTCATCGGGCGTTTATCTATTTCTTCGAGTTCACTATCAACTCTGGCGCACGATTTTATCATCCATAATGTGGCATAGCCTCAACATTATTTCTCTTTTCCTCTAGTACACGATTTTTCCAAATATCCTTATCGTTATCGTGACTTAGGTTCCCTCATCGTTATCGTGACTTATGCCCCATCGTTGGTGCGACATTTTATTGAACCCTTTAGGTCCTTATTGAGGGATACCTACCTTCCTTACCTATCAGCAAAGTTCATGAGATCCGTCTCTTGGGTCGTTTCGGGTTCTTCGTCACTTGCTGAGGTAAAGGTAGGGTTCATTAATTCTAATCTATCTACTGAAATGAAAGGTCTGTTTAAAAGATTCCTATTTATTCAGGAAATTCTGAAGCAATCTGTCACTGGTATCATAGAAGTCAACTGTATCCACTGGACACCACAATCATTTTTACATAAATGTCAGAACACTGGGGTGAGACTTTAACGTAATTGCCTGATGGGCATTCTTACTAGAAACCATTGTCTCAATTATTAATCATTTAAGAAAGGAAAGTCTGGAAATCCTTAAATTCGGCTTCCATGTGAGACCACATGTACCATCATAGTGATTCGTTATGGTCCAGCCCTCGTAACACGAACTCTGGACTCTAGTTATAATTAAGGCCGTCCAATCGGTGTGTGCCACACAGTGGTTCTACGGCATGGACCCTTAATTGAATCGACGTGACCTGCGTCTACGTCATGGACCGACATCTAATCTTCTAAGTTACTTTAAAGTCATTGTGGATGATGACCGCAAGGAAATGATGCTACAATGGCATATGGCCCTAATCTAAGTCACTGAGGTTGATGACCCCCTGACAATCCAAGTTTCTAGGCTGAAGGCTAAACACAATTAAGTTACCTCGGTTGATGACCAAAGTTTCCACTTTACTATCCCCAGCACATTCACTGCTCAATCAATCAAAGTTCAATAATTACAACAATAGCAATGCTCACAAACTTTGTGGCAGTAAAATCCATTTCCTTCGGATATGTCCCTTTAATCTTTACTTTATTTTTAATATTCCCCAGACAACAAACTAAAATTTCCAGAATGCATCTCCAAGTTATTCGCTTGATTAAAGTTATTTCAAAATGCGGTTTCACTGAATTTAATAATTTAATAAATTTAAATGATTTAACGAAATATTAACAAACAACAAATTTCATCTCCGCGGACTCTGGTTTCCTCACAAATTTCTACGCAGCTGTGATGTGAATTCAATATTGCGATGTTTATCTGGCTGGAAAAGAATTTGTTACATCATTCATGTCCAGCTATATATCTCATCTCGTGATATCATGCTTAAAAATCTAATCTAATCCTAACCGTTTAACACCTGGATATCCTAATAATCTACGTACAAACCAAACAACTCGCCATATAATTACGATGTCATATCTCGTCATTACCATTATGAATTTTGCACACCCCTCACAGACAAATCGATCATCACGACCATCGCTCTATATTTTGGACAACCCTGAAATTGGGTTACTCTGTTCCTTATACTCAAAGTTCGTGATTTCAAATGTTCATTACGTCCCCAATTACAGTATTTCACAATACTCAGATCATTACCGGCTATGAATTTCGACTGAATCCAGCATTTTAACGTTTTCCTGGCCGAGAAATGCAGTACAATCTCGACTCCACTCCTATTCCCGTTATTATCCCCGCTGTCCGCTTAGGTCTCTCACCCCATGCTCGCTTGGCAGTTACATGAAACACCTGTTTGTTCCAGTTGACTGGCTTCTCAAAATGTTCACCTTTTAAACTCTGCCGACATAATTAAACAAATACGATATTCTAACCAACAAAATGCACAGATATGCTTCAAGATGCCCACACTAATTATACGCGTCGCCAATTATACCGCTATGGATTTCTATGAATTTCTTTCCATTCTCAACATTATAAAATATTCCTCGGGCTATCATATCCCGGCTTCAATGACAGGACTCTAACCTGATTCGCACATCTCATCTCAACTCATATAAAACACTCCTCGGGCTTCAGTGTCCCGGCTTCAATGACAGGTCCAACCTGATTCACAAAACTAACCTCTGTTTCCCAGCTCCACAATTATCATCGACAAAGAACTGGAATAAAATCCTCACTAGAAATTCCGACATCTAATATCGCACAATGCATTACTCATGAATAACTTCGCATAAATGATATCGTATTTAATAACTTGATTTTTACGAGAAATGACTGAAACATTCTACTAGATCTTTTTATTGTCAGTCAGACACAGTTTAAAATGGGCATTAAAAAAGAACGTTTCTCTCCGTGACCAAATTCATCTCCCTTGGCTCTCACCCGACAGCGCGCTTCCACTCGATTGAAAATGAGTGACCATGGATTATTATTATTATTAACGTCAAATTGCAGACAGAAGAATTTTACATCGAATGAACACCTTACTTTGACATCACAAAATATAGGCAGTACACTCACACGGATGACGATCTACATTTGACGTGATATCACTTCGGAACCCTATTCAATATCTTTTTACAACATTATATGGCACTCGCAAGACTTCAAAAATTTATCCAAGTGGAAAATAAAACAAATGACTCTTTTAGTCGTACTCTCACATTTACAAAACTTAGTAGGGCGACCACTGCGTCGTATATCCCCATTCAAATACACTTTAAGAAATCACGAGACGAGATATAAGAGGCAGTAAGATGGGAAGTCACCTACCTCATGTCTTCATGCCAGTATTCGTCTTAGGGCTCACCTGCGACCCTGGCATTTTATTTAGCCATCTTTACATTCATGGCTGTACATCTCATTATAATTATTTCTTCAGGTTTCCTGGAATAAAGCATAAAAAAAAAGAAAATACCCTTCACTTGTTTGCTTGAACGCACACGATGGACTATAATTATTCCCGCACACGAATTACTTAATCACATTAGAATATTTCAGTACTTTGACCGTCCTATCTGATACACTTATTTCTCTCAAGAAAACTATCTCCCCATGGAGTCAAGACTTAGCCGCAATGGCTAAAATCTGCAGTCGAACTCAGTCTACTTTCGTTGATTTGATTTCGCAGAGCAGCTCAACAATTTCGTCCGCTTTGTATCACAAATGCCGGAGAAGGAAGCTTCGTCATGGCGTCCCTTCATATTTATAGCAGTTACCCCCTCTCTTCGGATCTCTCCCTTTGCCGCCAAGAAAATTTTTATAAATTTTCTGACTTACCTAAACTGTAATTTCAAGAGTTTTGAAAGTGACTACATGCTTGCTACATTTCTGGCGGTAGTGTTCATGGACATTTAAAAATTTTACGGGTTCGATTTGTGAGATGATTGACCTCCTTTGATAGGCACTATATTTTTTTGACTTGGCGTGGTCACGCCGTGTACACGCGCTTTGAAATAGTTCATAAAAATGACTAGAGATTCTTCCGCCGTCGACACGTGTGGTTGACGTCACGTACCCCAGAGCGTGGGACCGAAGGTAATCACCCCCTCGTCACGTGTCAAATCCATGCTATCAAGAATCCAACTTTTAATTATTTTGTTACATTATGCATAATGTTCTTAGGGCACAAAGGTCATGGGTTCAATATAGAACCTGTGTTGGTGAATTCGAATCTCCTGCGCACGCGGATTTTCGTCCGCCCAAACATGCATGTTGTGCACGTTTAATACGCCGTCTCTAGTAAAAGTGCATTCAACCGTGAATAGCACCAAGCTGAATAGCCCTTATGTTAAGAATATTGATGTTGTTCTGAATCAGACGATGCGCATTGTCAGCGGCGCAGTCAGATCTACTCCACTTTTCTGGTTGCCATTCTTGAGTCACATAACACCTCCAAGGATTCGCAGACAAAATAACCTAATTAGCGAGTTCAGGAAGATAACATTGAACCCAAGTCTTCCCATTCATGAAACATGGTTGTTAGGTATGGACGTCTGAAGTCAAGATCTCCGCCCATTCAGACTGCAAGGGAACTCATCAATAGGAACTTTAACGGTTCTGATGAATGGCAATTGGAGTGGACCAACTCAGCTCCAGATGAATGGCAGACCCTCTTTAGCCACCAACACCCACCACCTGGTTTTAATCTCCCCAGAAGAACTTAGGTTCTTCTCAACAGAGTCCGTACCAATCAAGGACGATGTGGGTCATTGTTGCATATGTGGGGTATGCGCTCCTCCCCTGAGTGCGACTGTGGTGAGAAGAAACAGACCATCCGTCATACTGTCACCGAATGTCCTAGGAGGTCATACTCCGGTCAGCTGAAGGAGTTTGTGTGTGCTTCTGACGGGGTTGTACAATGGTTGGACAGCTTGGATTTAAGTTTATGAACTGTTTTAGAGATTGGTTGATTGTTTAACGTGTTATATTGTTTGTTATATTTTTGAATATTTGTATGTTGAGTTATGTACTAGCCACAAGCTAAACAAATAAGCACCAAGCTCGTGAATTGTGGCTGGAGTATACATTGTTGTAAATATCACTGCGCAAACTGTACTGGTCGTGGGTAGTCCTCCTCCCGTAATGCCTGGACTTTCTGCAGATGGTATGGATGGAGCTTCTGTTCATGGACAACGCGCCACACGGCACTTTTACCTGTGTGCAGCACCTGTGCCACTTGCCGAGTGCTGCTGGATGGCTCCTCTTAGAACATTGTCAGCACGTCCTCCTCAAACTGTATTGTTCGAGCCAAGCGTGGACGATCTACATCACGTTTTAGCACCTAACAGAGGACAAACAGTAGAATGGGGATAGTACGTATTCGCAAGTAACAAGCGCAAAGTACTACTTTGCTGTACAATGGACACAGCTCAGGCCGTGGAACTGTCTGGCTTCTCTTGGTCGTCTCTCTCAAAAAAAACGTCGCATGGATCGGTGCACCAAGTTCCGTGCGGGTCACATTTCGACACAAGACGCCGATCGATCTGGGAGGCCATCCTCATCCATTACGGACAACAATAAGCGTGTGGTAGGTGAGGTATATAGTCCTGATCTCTCCTCATGCGATTGTCACACCTTCGGTCCCCTCAAAAAGGCCTTGAAGCATCGACGCTTACGACAATGCGTAGAAGGGGGTTACGGACGTCTTCACGCAGCTGGGCACGGTGTTTTACCACCCAGAGGTCTTCAAACTGGATGAGTGCCTCAATACACACGGCGATTTTGCCTTATTGGCATCCCGAACGGGAACTTTTTGACCGCTTCTTATATATCGGACACCTTGCAAGATGAGATTACAAATGCGTTTGAGAGCCGATAGACGTCACATTGAGCATGTCATTTATTGCTAGACAAGTTGTTAGTCTCTTACTTTCACCAAATATAGCTTTTTATGATTGTTATTTGACTTTTAATAGCACGCAGATACGCCGCGGAGTTTACCGGTCACCGGACAAGTGTCAATGCGCCAACTTGGCGTAGGTTGAGTAGTGTTGCGGCACAGTTATCAAATAGAAACCCTGTATTTGGATGACATCCTTATCATTAGCCCCAGGAACTTGTTTTACACTAATGAATGTAGCATTAATATGAATGAAAAACAATTCAGGTCAATGATAAATAATGCAAATGCCCTTATGTAGACCTAGATGCCCTGAACGTGAGTAGTTCAATACTGTGTATTGTTCGGCATGTGCATTCATTACGAGGTTGTAAATCTCAATTCTCATGCCACACACATCCACTTCCGCTTAACCTTAGACAGTTTTTATTTGAAATCAGACAGTATCCTGTAAAAGAACACTGCTTAATGAAAGAGAGAGCTTCGTTTGACGCAACATATAAATACTGATTTAGGCAATAATGATACTCCACTATTTAACTAACACTGGCTGTAGTACCCCACGTTGACGGGACAACCACTTAGCATGTGCGTGATTACATTTTGCGGTACGTAAAACCGATATAATAATAATAATAATAATAATAATAATAATAATAATAATAATAATAATAATAATAATAATAATAATAATAATAATAATAAGAATAAGAATAATAATAAATGAAATAAATAATAAACTAATAATAAAAATGATAAAATAAAAATAAATAAATACAAAATAAAATAAAATAAAAAATAAATAAAAAATAATAACATAAATAAATAAATACATATAATAATAAATTATTATTATTATTATTATTATTATTATTATTATTATTATTATTATTATTATTATTATTTTGTCCACCCCTCATATTGTTACCCATATTCTGATGCACATCAGTAACCATGCCCTTCCCTGTCAGCGGCTTGTTGTAACATACTCACTTCCTTGCTCTCTGTGGCTCTTTCCATATACACAGTGTATCAGAACTATACTGACGAAAAAAAATCAGGCATGCTCTTCGTGTTATATTAAGAATGATGGTGCAATCGGATTGGCGGAGAAAATGTTTCTTTCCGGGAAAATCAGGTTACATTTTTACTTCCAGGCGTGCGATTCAATTTGACGAACTCGCCGTATTTGCTATGCCAGAGCCTTAGAGCATTAACACATGATCGAAGGCCAGAGCCTTAGAGCATTAATACATGATCGAAGGCCAGAGCCTTAGAGCATTAATGCATGATCGAAGGCCATGAAAATAAAAAGTCATATCTTATAAATTAATATCACACTCTGATAAATATAGGCAAATTATAGCGCATAATTGTGAAGTAAGTTTTGATAACAGGATGGCAACTGAAGTTGGCAATGGGGTATTTAACTTCACCAAGGAAGAGTACAGATGTTTCTGTTGTTGGGAGTACTTCTTACAGAACAGTATGATGTGGTTCAGGTCGGCTATTTCTCCAGGATGTTCTGGGCAGTGAGGGTTGTCGAAGACCTTGATCCTGTGAAGATGACATGGATAGCATCCATGCCCCAGGCGCATTCTAATTAAAGATGTCTGCGAGTTTGTTTCAACTTTTTAAACCATATTTGCGTTGCTATGGTGAGCTGAATTTTAGTATAGTGCTTTCCTCTTGTAAGCTGGGACATTTTCCAGTCTCAGACAAACCCTGTAGACCTGTTGTTTAATTATGGGCAGAAAATCCGAATATGGTAACTGTCTGTAGAGGCGGAGTTCACAAGTTGTGGCTTCTTTCGCTAGCTGGTCTACTATCTCGTTCATCATTATACCAGCGTGGCCTTTAATCCATAGGAGATGCACTTCCTGCGCTGCTTTCTGTGTGGTATAGATTAAGTTCAAAATGTCTAATATATACGCATGTGCAGACAAGTCCCAACAAGAATTTTGTAGCTTTCGAAGGGCACATTGTGAGTCAGAAAGCATTAGAATTTTGTGCAAGTGACGAATTCCATAGCGAATGGCTGAGTGCATAGCTAAAATTTCTGCAGTAGCCATAGACGTCTCTTGAGGTAAGGAGTAACTCTTTGACACCTGAGATGCAACACAGAAGAATGCATAATCCACGCCTGTTGTGGTCTTGGATCCGTCGGTATACATATGAACAAAATTGGGCCAGGTGGTATTGAGAAAAGCTGATAAACTTTCATTTGCGGAAACACTGTTAGTAATGAAGCATGGTAAGGAGAATATGGAAGGTGTAAATATAAGAAGTTCGTACTTTGGTTGAAATACAGGGAGGTTTCCAGACTGAAGTATGAGGGAAATCAAGTGTTGGAAATTCTTGAAGTTTTCACATACACTAATGTCGAAAAGTTAAGCATAATCACTAAAAGGGGCCAAACCGCCTGATAGGAATGTCTGACGGGTTGCTGAACAAACGGAAGCTGACTCACACACCATAAATGTCACACAACTTGTCCAAAAAAACAGTGTCACAAACGTTCTGATAGCTAAGGTACACCTTTGACAACAACTAACAAAACTTGGCAATGTCTTCCACAACAAAATATGCTGTTAATAGGGTGTATGGTTACCCCTAACGGCCACACATGCTTCGCACCGACGTGGCATGCTCTCTATTAGATAGTCCAAGAGCTCTTGTGGTAGTCGATCCCATTCCTCCAAAAGGGGAATGCGAAGGTCTTGGAGGGCCCTTGGTGGAGGATGACGGGATGCAATTCGCCTCCTCAATACATCCCAGGCTTGTTCTATAGGATTCAGATCCGTAGACCTCGCTGGCCTATCCATGCGATGAATGTCTTCCCCAGCCAGAAATTCATCCACCAGAGCAGCGCGATGCGGTCGGTTATTATCGTCCATTAAGGGGAATTCTGGACCAACCGCACCTCTGAGGAGTCGAACATGTGGTCTCAGTACATCATCCCTGTATCTCCGAGCGTTAACAGTGTTCCTCGGACCACCCATGAAGATGTGCAGCTCCTTACGGCCATTCAACATGATGCCGCCTCACACCATGACGCCACTACCACCATACTGGTCCCGTTCCACGATGTTCCTGCGGTTGTATCGGCTACCCGGTTCTCTTCAGATTAATGTGCGACGGGAATCGTTCTGCAAATTGAAGCGGGATTCATCTGTGAAGAGCGCATGTCTCTATTCATTCATGGTCCAGTTTCGATGTTGACGGCTCCACAGTTAAACGGGCCCGTCTCTGTGCTGGAGTGAGCGGGACGCACACCGCTGGACGTCGGGCAAACAAACCTGCTGTTCTGAGCCTCCGGTACACAGTTTGTCGGGAAATGGCAATCCCTGAGACAGCTGCAAGCTCCGCCGACAATTTTGTCTTGCAGGTGCACTCCGATATCATCGGGTGGTTAAGACCAGATATCGGTCCTGCTGTGGAGTGGTTACCCTTGGTCGACCTGGTACTGGCCTACGACTAAAATCTCCTGTGTCTCGAAATTGTCTCCAAAGCCTGCAAATGACACTTTGTGGCACATTCCAGGATACGGCGGCTTCGGTCTGTGTCTGGCCTGCTTCCAGGCGGCCGAGTATGTACCCTGCAAAACGGGGTCCAAATGGCGTCGTTGTGCCATTATGTTGTCACGTTCACCGCGAGGCTACACTCCGCACACTATAACAGGGCAAACGCGACTGAGGGAATATGGGGCGCAGGCACTGGCTGTGTTTACTTTGCGGTTACACCGCTAGTCAAAGCAGGGAACACTCCTTTCCTATACTTGCGGTTACACCGCTAGTCAAAGCAGGGAACACTCTTTTCCTATACCGAGTGAACACGTGAGGTTGGTAGGTACATATGCCGTGCGATTTGCGGTCCATTTCCTGTGGCCCTGCTTACTCGTAACTTATCCCTAACTTTTGGACACTAGTGTAATAATGTAGTCCGGTGTTTCTGACCGATGTTATTTCTGTGGATTGCCATTTGTAGTAGTCTTAATTTGCTCATCAGTTTATTGGTCCCCGGTGTTGACCGGCAAATAAAGAAAGTATTCGCCATATATTGTCTTCTTATTGTGAGAGGCATCTCCTTACCGGGCGAGTTGGCCGTGGGCGTAGAGGCGCGCGGCTGTGAGCTTGCATTCGGGAGATAGTAGGTTCGAATCCCACTATCGGCAGCCCTGAATATGGTTTTCCGTGGTTTCCCATTTTCACACCAGGCAAATGCTGGGGCTGTACCTTAATTAAGGCCACGGCCGCATCCTTCCAACTCCTAGGCATTTCCTATCCCATCGTCGCCATAAGACCTATCTGTGTCGGTGCGACGTAAACCCCTAGCAAAAAAAAGGCATCTTCTTGGCTTCCACTAGGAGTGCGTTCGTAGGAGATAATATTCTGCGCGTATGCACACGTTTCCTCATTCGACTCGCACAGGATTGTCCTTGACCCTTACAGGCAATATCCACAGTTCGTTTATTAAACAGCCATAATTGCACACACAGTACAAGAACACACTGTAATTAACACCCGATGCACCCGATCGTTTCTCCTCTCGTCGCAGTAAAGTTCTTTGTCTTCTTCTTCTCCTTGCGATAGAACCTATTAGGGAGCACGTTCCAGTTTCATTTATTCATCCTTTGTTGTTTATCCTTCCTTTTCTTCCAATATTCCTTCATTGTTTCACTATGTTTCTTTTTTTCTTTCTTGAGACCACTTTGTGCCGGTTTTCTTTGGCTCCCTCCATTGGAATCCTTCCATCTTTAAAACTTTCTTCCTGAAAAGTTCTATATCCATTACTTCTTCTTCTCTGATGCTGTTTCTTTCCAAGTCTTTTTTGATCTCTTGAATCCAAGTGGTTGTTGACTTTTTCTTCCAAAGATACGTAAAGATAACTTTGGTTAGTCTATTGTCGCCCATTCTGTAAATATGTCCAAAAAATAGCAGTCTCTT
Organism: Anabrus simplex; assembly: GCF_040414725.1. Taxonomy (NCBI): domain Eukaryota; kingdom Metazoa; phylum Arthropoda; class Insecta; order Orthoptera; family Tettigoniidae; genus Anabrus; species Anabrus simplex. The sequence goes on along the minus strand of NC_090265.1, from coordinate 632,715,678 downwards.
CTCCCTTACTGTTATAGATATGTTTCCTATGTTCTGATAAATTTCGTTATTACTTCTTAGTTTCCAAAATTCTGTACTTTTTAGAGAGCTTAATATTTTTCTTATAATTCTTCTTTCTATTACTTCCAATCTTTTAAGTTTATAATTGAGTACTAAGCATTCACTGGCATATAAGCATTCTGGTTTCAACACCTGCTTTATTATTTAACATGTTCGAAGATGCAGTGCTGCGGCCCTATGATTGTGTATTCCTTCACTCACAACTTTGTAAATGGAATGAAGTGCTGAACGTAGGAAACAATACGCCGAATGGTTTGATTACAGTAGAAGTTCAACATGCCCCACTTGTACTTCGATGCACAGTTCACAACCTTTGGACTCTGTTCACGATGTGTAGTGCCTGTATTCTTGGTGTAAGTTCATCGTCTATTTCTACGGTGTTCGCATAGTAGTCAATGTGTACATAACAAACTGTACACAGCCTACTGGGGCTGACACACTTTCCACTTCCCCTCCCTTCCCTTCCCTCCTCTGACGCACAGCAGCAGGCAGCGGCTGGCTCTCTGGCATAGCAAATACGGCAAGTTCGCCAATTTGAATCGCGAAGCCTGTAGTAACAAAGTAACCTCATATTCTCGAGAAAAAAAGATTCTCCGCCAATCCGATTGCACCATCGTTTTCAACATTACACGAAGAGCATCCCTGATTCTTTTGTCGGTATAAATAATTATAATTTCGTGTGGCTATTTCTAGCCGAGGTGCAGTCCTTGTAAGGCAGACCCTCCGATGAGGGTGGGCGGCATCTGCCATTTGCAGGTAACTGCGTATTATTGTGGTGGAGGATAGTGTTGTGTGTGGTGTGTGAGTTGCAGGGATGTTGGGGACAGCACAAACACCCAGCCCCCGGGCCATTGGAGTTAGCCACTGGAGGTTAAAATCCCCGACCCGGCCGGGAATCGAACCCGGGACCCTTTGAACCGAAGGCCAGTACGCTGACCATTCAGCCAACGAGTCGGACTCTTTTGTCGGTATACTTCTGATACATACTGTATACAGGGATATTCAGCTAAGGTGTCCACCTCAAATAACTCGTGGACGGTTAAAGATACTGGCATTCTGTTTTCACTTTTGGCAATGGTACCAATTACTTAAAGTACTTTTTCGTGTCGTCAATATCTTCCAAGATAATGGTAGGCCTGCTAACTGTTTTTTTCTTTTTTCTCACACAGCCTTCAACGTACAAACATTACAAATTAAGCGCCGTGATTATTTTGAAAATCGGACAAGTACTTCTCGAGGAAATATGATGTGTTCGAACGTGCTTCATTTGCCACCTGGGGACTGCCCTGTTCGATTCGCGCTACGTATGAAACATAAGCTAGCTCATGGCATACAGAGTTGCTTCACCTTCATCTGACAGATAGGTATTCTCTCTACTGTACTCATAGACACACTATCATAATATGTATGATTTAACACCTTCAATGTCGCCGTAGGTAACAGGTAAATGAATAATGGAAATGCGACAGGTTCTATGAAATGAAATGGCGTATGGCTTTTAGTGCCGGGAGTGTCCGAGGACAAGTTCGGCTCGCCAGGTGCAGGTCTTTTGAATTGACTCCCGTAGGCGACCTGCGCGTTGTGACAAGAATTAAATAATTACGCAGACGACAAATACACCTAGCCCCCATGCCAGCGGAATTAACTAATTATGTTTAAAATTTCTGACCCTGCCGGGAATCGAAACCGGTACCCTGTGACAAAAGGCCAGCACCCTATCCATTTAGCCATGGAGCCGGACGATGGGTTCTATGAGACTACATTATTTACCTGAGGTGGCATTAAACCACAGAGGGCCGAATGAGCTAGCTGCACGGTGTGGGCCGCCTAGCTGTTATATTACATTCAGGAGATGGTAGGTTAGTCTTGAAAATGGTTCTCCGTGGTTTGCCATTTCCACAACATTTTCACTTTAATTAAACCATGGCCGCTGCCTTCTCGGTCCTAGTCCTTTCCTAAACCATCGTCACCGAAAACCCACCTGAGTAAGTGCTAATACTAGGAGAAAAGAAAACCATACAGACTGACGTCAGGAAGGACATCTCCCTATAAAACGGGACCATGAATCGCAACACATCCTATCAAGTTGTGGGAAAATTGGTAGAGAAAGGAGGATGAACATTGAAAATGGAAAACCTACAGCCTGTTTCCAGTCATTCGACCGGGTCAGGAATGGAATGAATGAAGCCCCCAACTAGCGAGGATGATAGGAATTGTGCCGGCTGCCGAAGCCTGTCGCACTCCTCTGGGGCAATAATTAATGACTGACTGATGAAATGTGTATACACTAAATATGACGTTTGGTCGAGATCTATCCAGCCATTTCGCCGTGATGGTGGAACAAACAGACAAGCAGACAGACAAATAGACACGAAAAATAAAAACCACCGATTCGGTATTGAGTTGACTTAAAACGAATAAATATCTGAAAAATTGGCAAAACAAACGAAATTACAGACAGTGGACCCCCTACAACTTTATTTATACAGACTTTCAATTTTTGTAGGTTTAAAGCTATGTGTAGAAAACAGTGAAATTACATTTTAAAAATCAAAGTTACTACCATTATTTCAGAAGTATTGACGCCATGAAAAAGTAACTAAGTCCGATTATGAGCCCCTTGGAACCATTAATGAAAGTGGAAACAGAATGTCAACATCTTGAACGGTTCACGAGTTATTTGAGGTGATAACTTAGCTGAATAACCCTGTTAATATTTCATTATTGCTGATCTTGATTTGATCTCTTCCCTTCGCTATAAAAGAAAGCCAAGCATTGGGTTAACATTTAAAAAATAAATACGGCTGTAAAAGCCTTTGAAGCCATCTCCATAGCAACTCTCTTTACACTACATAGAGTTGGTTACCGGCACTTGGACAACTTTCATACGACTGCCACGGTTATTTCTCTTACTTTTCACCGTATCGGGAAAAGAATAGGAGAAAAATTCGCCATGAATTCTTTTGTTGTAAAGCCAATCGTAAGAGTTTTATGCTTAAGGCCCCTTCTGAAGGCCCCCCCCCCCCTCCCTTTTGGTGACACGTTTTGGACAACTTATGGCTAAGATTCTACTCGACCTTATTCTAAACGCTCGATCAAATGAAAATCAGCACAGTTACTGAATTTTCACGAACAGTACTACGCTGGAGTTCTAACACTGCAAAGTTCCAGAGATTGAATAACCCGGCCACAGACATGAGTAAACACTCCTCTACCGTTTTCCGTTAAGGGTACACACTCCCCGTTCCTATCAGTACCTGGGAGCAGGGATCAAATAGATGGAATGCTATGATGAACCAGTGTGTCACGTACCAAATGAGAACATGCACAAGCCAGATGAATAGTGAGCTAAAAAAGAAAGATCAAACTTCCCGCCTACTTCCCGCCATCAGATTTGAGACGGATAAAAAACAGTCAGTAGAAGTTACTGAAAAAAAAAATAATAGACACCATCCGTGTATCTCCTACTACCTTAAAAATTCACGCCATGAACCTTAAAATTCAATTTAGAATATATGTTGATGTAAATATTACGAGTTTAAATTAACCTAAATATTTTATTATTAACAAATACATCGCAGTTGGGAATATCCGGGTGGCAATGATCACTTACAACAGTGTGATAATAAAGTTAAAACATAATCACCCAACAACAACAACAACAACAACAAGCAATTCCATGGAAAGGAAATATAACAAAAAATACTGTACATTCTAAATCCAGCATTACCATATACATTTATTTGTAGGGCGTATTTTTTGGGAAGTGCTCTGGCTGTAGGTAAACTTGGATTCAATCAATCAATCAATCAATCAATCAATCAATCAATCAATCAATCAATCAATCAATCAATCAATCAATCAATCAATCAATCAATCAATCAATCAATCAATCAATCAATCAATCAATCAATCAATCAATCAATCACCTCTGATCTGTATTTAGAGCAGTCGCCCAGGTAGCAGATTCCCTATATATTGTTTACCTAGCCGTTCTTAAAGAATTGCAAAGAATTTGGAAATTTATTGAACATCTGCCTTTGTAAATTATTCCAATCCCGTAACTCCTCTTCCTTTGAACGAATATTTACCGCAATTTGTCCTCTTGAATTCCAACTTATGTCCACCTCTGTGGTGTAGTGGTTAGTGTGATTAGCTGCCACCCCCGGATGCCCGGGTTCGATTCCCGGCTCTGCCACGAAATTTGAAAAGTGCTACGAGGGCTGGAACGGGGTCCACTCAGCCTCGGGAGGTCAACTGAGTAGAGGTGGGTCCAATTCCCACCTCAGCCAACCTCGAAGTGGTTTTCCGTGGTTTTCCACTTCTCCAAGCAAATGCCGGGATGGTAACTAACTTAAGGCCACGGCCGCTTCCTTCCCTCTTTCTTGTCTATCCCTTCCAATCGTTCCATACCCCCGCAAGGTCCTTGTTCAGCATAGCAGGTGAGGCCACCTGGGCAAGGTACTGGTAATCCTCCCCAGTTGTATCCCCCGACCCAGAGTCTGAAGCTCTAGGACACTGCCCTTGAGGCGGTAGAGGTGGGATCCCTCGCTGAGTCCGAGAGAAAAACCGACCCTGGAGGGTAAACAGATACAGAAGAAGAAGAAGAAGAAGAAGAAGAAGAAGAAGAAGAAGAAGAAGGAGGAGGAGAAGAAGAAGAATTCCAAATTTATCTTCATATTGTGATCTTTTCTACTTTTAAAAACACCACTCAAATGTATTCGTCTTCTAATGTCATTCCACGCCTTCTCTCCACTGACAGCTCATAACATACCACTTAGTCGAGTAGCTCGTCTCCGTTCTCCCAAATCTTCCCAGCACAAACCTTCAAACATTTTCGTAACGCTACACTTTTGTCGGAAATCACTCAGAACACAACGAGTTGTATTCCTTTGGATTCATCTGCATCATCAAGTAAATCACTAATAACTACTAGAGCAACAACAGGCCGATACTGTGTGGAATAAAATGTGTGGAGCACAACTTTGGTAACGCTTAACAAGGCGACTTCATTTATTACTGCAACGTCGTTTCCTGTTTTTCAGAATATAATTAATTAATTTGTTCATCTCTGATTGTAGGTCGTGATACTGAGGCATTGCATTCCCTGTGAGAATTTGGATATCACTGTGTATTTCTAAGTGTGTCATGTATAATATTGCATGGCTTGCATCGCCTTCCTTGGGAAAAAAAGGCTCTGAGCAAATAGCCATTCGACAAGGAAGCACACAAGCCTTGCAGTACTGCTTCTTTCTCTTTTTGTTCTCATGAGCCCGTGCCTCAAGCTCTCTTCACAGGCACCGACATAACTCATGCATGCGAGGTTACCTTTCTTCATTATAGCTCAGATTGTAGAGCACTGGCCTTCTGAGCTCAAGTTGGCAGGTTCGATCCCGGCTTAGTCAGGTGGTATTGGAAGGTGTTCAAATACGCCAGCCTCGTCTCGGTAGATTTACAAGCACGTAAAAGAACTCCTGCTGGACAACATCCCGGCATCTCAGTGTCTCAGAAAACCGTACAAGTAGTCAGTGGGTCGTAAAATCAATGTCACTGTTATTTTATTTTTTTGCTAGTTGCTTTACGTCGCACCAACACAGATTTGTCTTATGGCGACGATGGTTCAGGAAAGGCCTAGGAATGGGAGGAAGCGGCCGTAGCGTTTATTAAGATATAGCCCCAGCATTTGCCTGGTGTGAAAATGGGAAAGCTCGCAAAACCATCTTCAGGGCTGCCGACAGTGGGGTTCGAACCCACTATCCCCCGGATGCGAGCTCACAACAGCGCGCTCCTAACCGCACGGCCAACTCGCCCGGTATAATGATGTATTTATTCACTAGCTGCAAACATGTTTACGAGTTGAGGAAGTGGTTCCAGAACAAATTCCTCCATACTTCTTGAAGGGAATGTAGCCAAGAGAAGTGTCGAATTTTAACTCTGTACGTATTAGTTCGTGTCCGCCTCTGTGGTGTAGTGGTTAGCGTGATTAGCTGCCACCCCCGGAGGCCCGGGTTCGATTCCCGGCTCTGCCACGAAATTTGAAAAGTGGTACGAGGGCTGGAACGGGGTCCACTCAGCCTCGGGAGGTCAACTGAGTAGAGGTGGGTTCGATTCCCACCTCAGCCATCCTGGAAGTGGTTTTCCGTGGTTTCCTACTTCTCCTCCAGGCGAATGCCGGAATGGTACCTAACTTAAGGCCACGGCCCCTTCCTTCCCTCTTCCTTGCCTATCCCTTCCAATCTTCCCATCCCTCCACAAGGCCCCTGTTCAGAACAAATTCCTCCATACTTCTTGAAGGGAATGTAGCCAAGAAAAGTATCGAATTTTAACTCTGTACGTATTAGTTCGCATAGCAGGTGAGGCCGCCTGGGCGAGGTATTGGTCATTCTCCCCAGTTGTATCCCCCGACTAAGAGTCTGAAGCTCCAGGACACTGCCCTTAAGGCGGTAGAGGTGGGATCCCTCGCTGAGTCCGAGGGAAAAGCCCAACCTGGAGGGTAAACAGATGATGATGATGATGATGATGATGACGTATTAGTTCGTAATACGAACTGCAAACAGTAAGACTTACAGCCTCCAAATTGCTCGAACTCAGTTGACGTCAGTAAGGCAAGGTGAGTTAATATTTAAAAAAAAAAAGCGTTTCAACAAATAGGGCTCGGGGAAGGAGCATTGCACGTGTCATTGCACGGTGTTCACACATTTCTGCACTTATTTCTCCTCCCCTTCGCTTCCGGATCACTTTTTTGTTCGCTCAGACCGCTGTCTTCTGTTGTACGAAACTCAGAAGTGAGAAGTTTGGAAACTCCAAGCCGGCCAGCAGATTTATCCCCATGGCAAGCGCAGGAAGTACGTCCACGTTTCCATGACAACCATATTCCCTACTCCCTTCTCCTCACTTCCGCAGCCAGTAAACGAATCACTCTCTGAGAACTGTCAGATCGCAACTTTCAATATTACGACTATAGGCCCCAAGCTAGAGCCAGGACATCTGACAGAGAGGAACACTCTAGAGTAGCTACGACTTAACAGCGGCTAGTTTTACTACCCTTGCAGTTCTACATTTCCAAATGTACTGTAATTTAAATTGAGTTCCAGTACCGATTTCGCTTTAGCGATCCTCACCTGGACTGTTCGGAAAATAAATATAAGAATAATAAATATAGGTTGTTGTTGATGATGATAATAATAATAATAATAATAATAATAATAATAATAATAATAATAATAATAAATATTGATTAGGATATTGACATTCATAGGAAAAGTGACTGTTAATAAACGTTTTGGAAAGACGAAGTTCGCTGTGTGTTATACCATGGCTGTTGTGTTTGTTTTTAATGAGATTTGTTTCAGTGGCAGGTGGTAGACCTGGGTGGTCACCCATCCGGGCATTGACCATTCCCAATGTTGCTTAACTGCAGGAGTAGCAGTATCAGCAACAGAGGGACCCGTCGCTGTTTTTTTTTTTTTTTCACGGAATATTGTTAATTCGCGTGTGCTGGTTGTTAGTGGCACTGTAAATTTTGAAAAAACAATTTAGCATCTGTAGTTGCAGCATGTGTGTGCGACCCGCCTCAGCGTCCTGTCTGTTTCCCTACATTCGGGAGGTGGAGGGGTTGGTCCCTACCGTCGACTGTCCTGAAACTGGTTTTCCGTGGTTTTTCATTCCCCTCACTAAGGCAAATTCCGGGACAGTTCCTATTATAGGCCACGGCCACACCCATCTCACCTTCTCCGCAAATCACATCACCGATACAAATCTCGCTAGCCTGAGAGACGGCGTTACCGTCTTAAGCTCCCTTCACACACACCGGCCGGTTAATGCCGGACGGAGTTGCGGATTATGTAAAAGCATTATAGCTTTCACACATGCCGGTGCCTGGTAACGTATCGGGTAGCAGCCGAACACACTCACTGGAGGATCCGGTTGCCGGCCGGTAGCAGGCCTACAGTGGTGGACGTGATTGTATGAGTGTTTTCACGCACACTGGCCATCAGTCGCCCATCTGCTCTCAGGAAGTACAGTTCAGTGTAAGTATGGAGGACGTCGAAATTGATATAGAACTATTGATATCGTACTGTGGGATAAGTCAAGTGATATCTGCAAAGATCGGGATGGTACGAGGAAGGGGTAGAAAGAAGTATGTGAAAGTCTGAAGGAAGAAACACCTTTTCATGAAATGTCGTATGGCTTTTAGTGCCGGGATATCCCATGACGGGTTTGGCTCGCCAGGTGCAGGTCTTTCTAATTGACACCCGTAGGCGACCTGCGCGTCGTGATGAGGATGAAATGATGATGAAGACAACACATACACCCAGCCCCCGTGTCATTGGAATTAACCAATTAAGGTTAAAATCCCCGACCCGGCCGGGAATCGAACCCGGGACCCTCTGAACCGAAGGCCAGTACGCTGACCGTTCAGCCAACGAGTCGGACACCTTTTCATTATTGCATTTTAAACAAACACAGACACTGTTAGGTGTTAAACCGTTAACATTTACAACTTGACGGCACCAGTATCAGAAAAGGACATACGAAAATAGTTCAAGAGCTTTTTTCCATCCTTCCTTAGATCTTCGAATAACGTATAAAACAGACCTGATTCATCCCTCTTTACATTTATTGGATGAACCCAACGAATATTCTATTCCTTTTGTTTTTATCGGTGACGTCTATTCAAAAGCCGCATGGCACTAATACGATTATGATCCATATTGTACAAGAGCTGGCGTATGTCTGAACGTCCGGGTTCAACCGACAAGTGGAAAAATGAAACTCAGATCGGCCGGTCAAAACCGGTGTGTGTGAAGGGAGTCCTAGAAGCCCAATGTCCACTGCCGGGCACGGAAGTAAGCTTTTAACCGAACCCTCCTTAACAGGGCACACCAAGCAGCTATGGATTGAAACTGAACTCTGCCTTCGGGAGGCTGTCGGCTGGTCCTACCGTCGGTTGTGCTGAGAGTGGTTGTCTGTGGTTTCCCATTCTGAACTAAGGCAAATACCTGGACAGTTCCTTTACGGACCACGTCCGCTCCCCTCTCACACTTCTCTGCACTTCAAATTCGGGTGCGTGCCAGTTCTGAGCCGACCATTGAATAGCGGCCGAAGAAAATCCGGGCGTCCGCGGCTGCAACCTACGAGAGGAGACTGACACGCCACAAGCAGACCGCGTAGCAAGGAAGATCCGTGGGTGGCCAAGGCACGGGGCCGAACTAATCATCGCAATACACCTTCTGGGCTGAAAGAGGGCATACAAACCTCTGGTAAGACCACAATTGCAGTATGGTTCCAGTTTATGGGACCCTCACCAGGATTACTTGATTTGAGAACTGGAAAAGATCCAAATAAAGCAGCTCGGTTTGTTCTGGGTGATTTCCGACAAAAGAGTAGCGTTATAAAAATGTTGCAAAGTTTAGGCTGGGAAGACTTGGGAAACTACTCGACTAAGTGGTATGCCAGGCTGAGTGGCTCAGACGGTTGAGGCACTGGCCTTCTGAAGGTACTCAAATGCGTCAGCCTCGTATTGGTAGATTTACTGGCAAGTAAGAAGAGCTCCTAGGGGGGAAAATTTCCGGCCCCTCGGCGTCTCCGAAAACCTTTTAAAAAGTAGTTAGTGGGACGTAAAAACAATAACATTAAAATTACTAAGTGGTATGTTCCGAGCTGTCAGTGGAGAGATGGCGTGGAATGACTTTAGTAGACGAATAAGTGTGAGTGGTGTTTTTAAAGTAGGAAAGATCACAATATGAAGATAAAGTTGAATTCAAGAGGACTAATTGGGGCAAATATTCTTTTGTAGGTAGAGGAATTAGAGATTGGAATAATTTACAAAGGGAAATGTTCAATATATTTCTAAATTCTTTGCAATCATTTAAGAAATGACTAGGTAAACAACAGATAAGGAATCTACCACCTGGGTGACTGCCCTGAATGCAGACCAGTGGTGATTCTCTGATGACAGTGTTAAGTGCAAGTAATTTTGTTTCTGAAGACGTACCTATTTCAGTTAACTTTAGATGGCACTTCAAGCGTCGGCACTATCTACAAAACTTAACTCGTGGCTGGCAATGGACGTTCACTACGGACAGAAAGGTGTTGCTGTGCCAAGTGTGTGTAATAGGAAAGCTATATGTTCTACGTCGCACTGACACAAAACAATCGAGTGCTCAATAATCACGCAGTGCTTTGCATAATAAAACCAAACCCACCATGTTCCGAATGCAAGCTCCTAGTTACACTATCAACTCGCTCAGTCATTACCAATCTTATCGTCGGATAACTCGACCCATAAGAACCCTTCTAATCTCCTCTGACGTTCTGGGACATACCCTACTGAAAATGAAAACCTACAACCTGTTTTCCAGTCAGTGAACGGGTCAGGGATGGAATGAATGAAGCCCCATCTTGCGGCGAGGATAGGAATTGTGCCGGCTGCCGAGGCCTGTCACACTGCTCTTGGGCAATGATTAATGGCTGACAGATTAAATGAAATGATAGTGGAGAGTGTTGCTGGAATAAAAGATGACAGGGAAAACCGGAGTACCCGGAGAAAAACCTGTCACGCCTCCGCTTTGTCCAGCACAAATCTCATATGGAGTGACCGGGATTTGAACCATGGAACCCAGCGGTGAGAAGCCAACGCGCTGCCGCCTGAGCCACAGAGGCTTACGTTGTGGGACATACTACTGGTTGTAAATATTGTACATACGACATTTATTACGGACCTCTGTAATTCGGCGCTATGCTGCTTCTGATTTCGAATAAATAAATAAATAAATAAATAAATAAATAAATAAATAAATAAATAAATAAATAAATAAATAAATAAATAAATAAATAAATTAGAAACTGGAACAACTGAAGTTTTGCACATATCTATAATAATTATTATTATTATAGAATAATAAAATGTCCGCCTATATGGTGTAGAGGTTAGTGTGATTAGCTGCCATCCCCGGAGGCCCGTGTTCAATTCCTGGCTCTGCCACGAAATTTGAAACGTGGTACGAGGACTGGAACTGGGTCCACTCAGCCCCGGGAGGTCAGCTGAGTAGAGGGGGTTTGGACTCCCACCTCAGCCATGGTTTCCCGTGGTTTCCCTCTTCTCTTCCAGGTAAATACCTCCCATCTTCCTTGCCTATCCCTTCCTATCTTCCCATCCCCCCACGAAGCCCCTGTTCAGCATAGCAAGTTGAGGCTTCCTGGGTGAGGTACTGATCCTCCTCAACAGTTATATCCTCCCGACCCAAAGCCTCACGATCCAGGACACTGCCCTTGAGGCGTAGAAGTGGCATCCTCTCACTGAAGCCGAGGGAAATACCAACCCTGGTGAGTAAGCGAATTAAGAAAGATGAAAGAAAGAAGGAATAATAATAATAATAATAATAATAATAATAATAATAATAATAACATTTAGGATCATATTTCCAAAAGATGTCATTCTTTTGTGAAATAGTCTAAACCTCAAATCCAGACAAAAGGTGTGGAAATGTTATATCTGTTCAACACGGCTTTACGGAGTAGAGACCTGGACTGTCAAAGCTTTCTCCATGAACATATTAGATGTCTTTGTAATGTGATTACATAGAGTTTACCCCAGGCAGATCTCGTAACAAGTAATGAAGTGTTAAGGAGATTTAGAGCAGAGTGAGAGCTGTCAAACATCACCAAAGCCATGAAAACAGCTTGTTTAGGCCATGTTCTACAAGGTAGAAAGTACAGGATACTAAAAGATAGAAAGCAAGCGAGGAGCTGGTAGACCACGGATGTCATGGCTGCAAAACATTAAAGGCTGGACAGGCATCAACAAAAGCGAAAAAGTCTTCATATTAACCAAAGAAAAGGATACTTACTCCAACTTCTAGGGGACTGGATATGACACTTGATTAATAATAATAATAATAATAATAATAATAATAATAATAATAATAATAATAATAATAATAATAATAATAAATAATAATAATAATAATAATAATAATAATAATAATAATAATAATAATAATAATAATACGAGTCGCGAGAATATTACAGGGGTTTTCTGTAAAATTTTGAAATAATTGAGGTACGTGTGAATTTGTATAGGCCTATGATGATGCTGGATTTAGAATGTTAAGCTAGTAGTATTTCTTGTAATATTTTATTTCCATGGGATTGTTTGTTGCTGTTGTTGTTGTTGTTGTTGTTGTAGTTGTTGTTGTAAGTCATAGTGTAAAATTTTGAAATACTGAGGTACGTGTAAATTTGTATATGACGGCGTTGTGATATTAAGCTAGTAGTTAGCTCAACCTATAGTATTGTAAGGCGTAGTGTTAGCACTGGAAATAGTTAAGGTGTGTGAATTTGTATATGATGATGCTGGATTTAGAATGTTACTTTGGGAGTATTTCGTAACATATTTTCTTTCCTTTGAATTACTTGTTGCACTCTTGTTGTTGTTGTTGTTGTTGTTGTTGTGTAATTATGTATCAACTTTACTTTATTATCACTCTACTGTAAGTGATCATTGCCACCGAGATAGTTTCCAACGTCATGCATTTGTTAATAATAATAATAATAATAATAATAATAATAATAATAATAAAAGAAGATACAAGGGTACATTTGCTAGGAGGACCTAGTGTTTACAGTGCACTATGTCTTCTGGTATGGGCTAGAGCAATTTTGTTACTTTCATTGATCTGCCTCAGCTTTTTCCTTGGCTTTGACAATATGAAAGTGACTGAGGTATGAGTGATGCTAGTAATGCCATTCCTTATGCAGTCAGTCCCTGCTATGAATGGTGTGAAAATGTTGCTCACAGGGTCGGTTCGTGTATGCATTTCAGTGGGCTTGGCAGACTGATATGTAATAGGAACTTATGGCTCGGTGAGGAAAGCAACGGGAAACTACCTCACTCCTCATTTCCCTAGTTTACCTTTTCAGCGATGCCTAGACCATCTATGACAGCTGATGGCGGATCTGTTGAGGATCCAACCAGCCTTCGGGCTGAGGACTAAACATACATATATACATACATACAAGGGTACAAGCCTCCTTCCCTCTGGCTCCAGTGGAAAGATGGAACTTTAGCAAAGGAAGAAAACTGTGAGGTCTTTGCCAAATACTTCGACATAATTTCAGTAAACTACATACAGATATATGTAAAATTCTTCGCTACATTGAAAAGCACAGTATCATGGATATGTTGTTGGGCTTAGAAGGCAAGAGAGTGAGTACGGATTCTTTGGTTGTTTCCCTCTTAGTAGCCTCTTAAGACACGCAGGGGGTTCAGATAATGCATCCTTTCACTCCATCCACAGGGAAGATAAAGAGTACCGATAAATCGAAATAAATATGTAGTATAATGATCTACGTCCAGCACACAACATTCCCATGGCATGTCGCAAGAACTGCATCCAACAAAATGATCGCGGATTTAGCACACAATTTTATGGCCATAAATATTCGCAAGTTACGTATTATGAGAAAAATTATGAAGCCTTCGCTGACGTTACCGTGTGCAAGGGAATTTGCTGTGACCTAGACGAAACGCTATTCACACAGTGGAAACGCCATTTCTACCTACTGCTTATAGAAGGCAGAGTTCTGTCACAAGTTTTTAACGCTAATTCCAGATTGACCGCCAGCCCAAAAACATATCCATGTTAAAACCAGTTAAACCCATCAACATACCAACACCTGCCGTCTTCTCCCTGGAATCGCGATGTGATCAAACGCCATATAGGGAGATGAAAAAAAAAAAACAAGGTGTCTGGTGAAGACTTCATGATAGCAGAAGTTTGGAAATACACCCCGGAATAAGCAATAGAGATCTTGCTTAAGACCATCATTGTCACATGGAGCAATGAACCACTGCCAGAGGACTACAGTAGAAGGTAGCGTTAATCCATCCTTTACATAAAAAAAGGAAATATCAAAGATATCAATAAGTATGTCGCTACTTCCAGTAGCATACAAGATTGTATCGCTATCCATTCTACTACAGAACGATTAGAACAGCAAGCTGAGAATACAAACGAGGTTTTCGGGAAGGCCAGGCCAATCAGCGGCAGAGCAAATCTGCAATCTTAACATTCTTCATGTCTTACACTGACACTAGGATCGTCATCAACAGCATGATGAACTGCCTCCTCCAGCTGCGATATCCTCGTCCTTTCAGGCCTCCGCCAGTCGCGCGTAGGAGGCTTAAACGTTCCATGCTTTCCTAGAGACAGGCGCCGGACGCAACGCGCCCTCCACTCCTCTATGTAAAAGTAGTGTTGATTTTTAAAGGCTGTTTCCTAGAGACGCGCCCAGCGTAATACGCTCTCCACTCCTCTATGTAGAAGTAGTGTTGATGTTTTACTACAGAGCGCAACACGTCCTACACCAGCGACAAACGCTCGGCGTGTTTGGCCGACTGGTTTAGAACAAAGACTTTAATATTACTTATCTAGACTCACAGAGCGCGCTGGTGCTATGCGGAAAATTGAATATCTTCGCGCATCGCCATGTTGCGGGAACTTCACTTTCGAATGCATAGTTAACACGTGGTGTTTACAGTTTCTTGTGTGTTTTTCATGGTGATTCCTATCGGTTAGCGCATCTGTGGTTGTGTTATGTGATAAAGTGATATTTTATAGTATTGGCAACTATTTTAGTGATAAATGCGAGCTTACATTGATCGGCGATATTAAGGGAGATTAGGCCTAAGTTAAGCCGTAAGTGCGGAGTGGAGAACTAATCACGATGGTAACCTCTTGTGCAGCTTTCAATTGCACAGTCGGTATCAAAAAGGATCTGGTATTTCTTTTCACAAGTGAGTAGAAATTGAAATGTTATAAAATTACCATAATCGAGAATGGGATACAGATTGGTGGATGCAGGGACGTAGGGACGTGGCAATCTTAATATTTAGGCTTCTCCTTCTCGGCGTTTTTCATTTCATTAGGTACAATTCTTAAGAACTAGTCAGCTATTCTGAAAAAGCGCACATTTTGTTCTTACAGACTGTGTATCCGTATTAAAATTTCGATAAACACGGGCCTAGAAACCGAAAAATATCATTGATAAAGCTTGGTAAACCCATCTATTGTAGGTCAAATTACGACTTCAGATTATTAACAATTATCAGAAAAATGATTTATTGATGCCATTATCCATATTTTCAAATCTCCTTTATATTAAACGAATTGTTAAATATGCTGTTCCAGAGAAGTTTGACTAGGCTGACTCCTACTTTGCACTAGGAAACACTAATCAATCAACCTGCTTAACTGTTATATTCATATGTGCTTAATATTCAAGCTCCTTTATCTTCTTCCTTTTGTGAATCATAATGTTCCTGTAATAGAAAAGCTAGAACATATTTTCAATTTTTATTTGTGCTCAGAAAATCTCCTTTCAGTTCGAGTTGATAAAATCAGTAGGCCTAATATCGGTATTCAAGTTGAGAATAGTATGAGAGGGAATTTTGCATCCTAAATGATATATTTTTCCTCTCTTAAATTTAACCACTGGTAAAAATATATTTAATTCAGAGAAACTTAAACTAAGTATTCTTTTAATTGTTAGAAACATTTAGAATTATTAGGTAGAATAGCACTAGTGTAATGAGTTATTTCAGGAAGAATATTTTCAAAATGTAGAATAATTTAGTGAAATGTAAATGATTGCTGGCTCCACCACTCTGTCCTGTAATATATCACATGAGGTTCTATTTATGAAGCAGAAGAATATTTTGTGATAAATCAATGGGAGAATGTTCTATCATTGTACCAGGAATGGTTGAGAAAAAAAGGAGGAGATAAAAATATATACATTTCTTTGATTTCGAATACATTGCTAATATTTTTAGACATGTTGCTCACAGTTTTCCATTGAATAAGCCTGAACTTCTGTCGAAGTGGCTTGTTGCTGTTAAAAGAGACAAGTTTGTCACAACTTATTCCCATAGACTATGTTCAATTCACTTCACAGAAGCAAGTTTTTGGCAATCTGAAGGCAACAAAATTCTGAAAGATGATGCAGTGCCAAAACTGACTTTCCAAATCACCTAAAAAGGGTACTTGTAGGTCAAGTAATTTGGATTAGATATTGTATTACTTTATTTTTATTTTTTATCAGTGATAGTGTTTTGCTTATGGTAGACCCAATAGGCCTATATATTTTTATTTTTTCAGACTGACAAGACTCCCCGTAGGATTTTAAAAAGTTAGATTTTGGAGGGACAAATCAACAGAATAACACCATAGATCCCAGTCCATGTAGCAATTCAGTCAGTGCTATTACACAGTGCATTTCATCTGAGCACAATTATTTTAGTGCAGAAAGCCCCACAAAACATATAAAAATCTCAGTATAGTAGATTTTAGATAGTTATTTTCCAAACCATATAGAAATTATAATTGAAGGTATACTCATCCTGATATACTATTTCATATCCAGGAATAATAAAAAGGAAAAAAATCATTCAGATGGGAATTAGTAAAGTAAGTAAAGTTACTTGTGGTGAACACTAGGCATAGCTTTATTTATTTATTTATTTATTTATTTTTGTACAGATTTCTGCAGTCATGTACCTTTTCAACAATCTGTTCATAGTACGGAATAATACCTGCTCTGATTACTCATCAGAAAGAAAATATCTGCCATGCAACTTTCATAGAAAACATTGTATTTCACAAGTTTTTTTGGCCAATATTACAGATTCTTGCTTTTGATACAACTGTTTGTAAATACTGTAAATATTTAAAGAATTGATGGATTATTGGTGTTCTCCAGTCTCCTAAGTCACAGGTAAAAGATTGTTTTTCTCCTCATGATCTGTAAATCATACTGAAGTTGTAAACTGCTGTGATTTGAAAATGTCTTGGTATTTTCATGATAGCTTAATTGCCGAATCTAGGATTTAATTGCATGTGTCTATTCCGAATATGCAAACAAATCAGTTAAAAACATGGTCATTATAGCAGGCCTAATGTGAGCTACATATTATTTCTTGAAGATTATTAATTTAATGTACTGGTATACAATGTTTTTTCTGTTTTTGGAGAGTGTTCTCTAAATTTAAGACATGTGTTTATCTACGTAGGTATATATTTACTAGCATTACTAGTGTAGTTTGAAGTCTTCTTATCCAGTTTACTATTCGTTTATTACGTCTGTTACTTATAAGGTCAGCTATCCAAAGGATTTGTGGAGATTTGTTCAATAACAATGCAAATGTGTTCAGTTTGTATTCAAAAGTATCATTTCCGTGTTATTACCGTCTTGATTCTTGTATATTTATTGCGTATATTCAGGTTAGTCGGTGTAGGCTGTTACACATATTATTATTGAATTAGGACCTGGGTATAGCTAAGTTTCCCTGATGCTTGGAATGCAACATTTCCGTACGGATCTTCTGTTTTCTAAAGCGGCACCTTTTTAACATTTTATTTTGGATGTATCTAATGAACATCTTTTCTTACCGTGACATCCTGTATCGCAGGAGTAAAAATAACCTGTCGAGGGGTGTTTTCATTCGCGCGTAATTGAAGTTAATGCATCAATTCCATACTACGATCTCCTCGGCGAGCTGTGAGGTGCCCGCAACATGGCGATACGCGCATGAACAGCTCTTCCCCAGTCACACGCTACTGCGCAGCCAACGGTGTAGGGCCTTGGTTTAGAAGGACTTTATTGCGTCTCGCGCCGGGCGTACTTTTTGGATTCAGAGTTCATCACGTGATATCAGTAGTCTGTTCATTGTTCGTGTACATACACATGTTGGCTACAATGTCACAACTTGCACGTTTCAGTGCTGCGGAAGATGAAGAATTAATTGAAATAGTTAGTGGCCATCCAATTCTGTGGGAACTGAAGAACCCGGAGTGCAAACATACCGTAAAGAAGGAAACGATTTGGGCACATCTCGGCAATATGATCAACAAGTAAGCACCTACATACAAAGAAGTA
This sequence comes from Anabrus simplex, assembly GCF_040414725.1. NCBI lineage: Eukaryota > Metazoa > Arthropoda > Insecta > Orthoptera > Tettigoniidae > Anabrus > Anabrus simplex. The sequence continues at coordinate 632,697,678 of NC_090265.1, read as the reverse complement.
ATTTATTGACAGTACATTACATGAAAGGTCTTCTTTAATGAGGTGCAAAATGGACGCGAATTTCTCACGAGAGATTCTGAAATAAGCTTTATATTTTTCCTCTTCCTCTTCGTCCATCAAATGCTTTGTAATCAGCAATTATTAAAATGCTCCTTCATCGGCTATTTTCTTGTACATCCCATCTTTCAACCTCTTTTTTTTCGACCACTCACGAAGCACGAACTCCTCCTCATCATTCTCAATCTCCTAATCTAGTAAGAGCAACATCGTCAGTACTTTCCTTTTCTTTAGTTGAAAATGATCCATGACTCTGGAGAACACAATATTACGCAGATCGCATCTCGACTGACAACCTAGTGTGCCCTCTAGGAAAACAGTCGCCTTGAACGTTTTACGTTGCGCTGGCCGCATTACGTTCACCGAGCGCATTACGTCCGGCGCGACGCGATAAACCTGCCTCTAGGAAAACAACCCTTTACCTACAAAGCGCAACACGTTCTACGCCAGCGACAAAAGCTCGATTCCGAACGACTTACTGAGTCTCGCCCAGCGTACTACTTGGATTCAGAGTTCATCACCTGATATCACTAGTCAATTCATAGCTGATATATATACATATAAACATTGGCCACAATGTTATAACTTGCACGTTTCAGTGCTGCGAAGGATGAAGAATTAATTGAAATAGTTAGTCGCCATCCAATTGTATGGGAGCTGAAGAACCCGGAGTACAAAAATACCGTAGAGAAAGAAATGATTTGGGCAAATATCGGCAATATGATCAACAAAACAAGTAAAGGTCAAAATAAAAAGAAATCATTTATTGACAGTACATTACATGAAATAATTCATTGCTGTTTTTTTAATTATTTCGTGCACTACAAAACAAAATAATGGATATAAGTAAACATTAGTATCATTATTGTTGAATTTAAGTAAGCATTATTATTGTTAGTGACTGTTTTTGTGGAATACTGTGCTCAAAGATCGTCTGAGCCGCCAAAGTGAACAAAATTTGCACTGTAAAATAATCTGTAAATCTGCTTCTTACCTGAAATCTTTCTGATTTCGCAAAACCATCTGTCCCTGTAAGAGGAATCATATTATTTTGAGGGAAATACTCTTCATAGGAATTCTCCGACACCTTCACGACACGGTGAGCTGATCAGTATTCCTCCCTCAGAGCATATTATGTAAACAACAGCACATGGTAACTGTTCGTGTTTTCACGAATATATTGTAGTAATCATTTAAATCGTGATTGATGACTGATCTAAGTTCATTACATCACTTATTTAAATTTGAGTTTAGTCTCATACCTTTATGTTATGCTTTAATAATCCTTTTCGAATCGCCCTTTGCGACCCTAATAACTTCAGCCTGCAGCACAAGTTGCTGGTCCAACATGTCGAACCTCTCTTCGAGGTCTTTCTGTCCACGTCATTGTGACGTCTCCGGCAACTTGCCTTGTTATTGGCTGCGAATGCTGTAATGTAACCATCCGCGATTATTATTTCTTGGTTTCCAGTGTTATTTACTTTTTCTATTATTTATTATTGATTTCTATTATTTTCAGGCTTACATAAGATTTTTTTCCGTTATTTGTTTATTATGGCTCTGAAACTTAAACTTAGTTTCTTTCAGTGTTACGTTTTACTGTGTTATTCACCGCGCATTACTCTCGATGTACGAACTGCGCCTGTCCGATTGCCTGGACCCTTAATACAACAACCTTAACACCCCCTTACCAACACAAACCTTGCCTGGTAACACGTCCAACGTGCAAACAGGCGGGTACTCCTGTAGTACCTTTCCCACTCTTCCCTGCTATCTCTTAGAAATTAATAGCATGTCAGAGGCAATGTAGATTGTGTCGATTGCCACGCGGGGGAACGGCCTTCACCCCTCCTCCCCCCACCCCCGAAGAAAAAAGATTGCTTAAACAGCTTCAACAACTTCGTGATCCAGGACTATTCGGGCTGATCCAACCCTCACCGAAATGCTGCAACTCTAGCCTCTCCACCACCAGCTACAAGCTGGCGAGTCCATGTCAGGACCTAAAAAGAAAGGCAACTAGGGCTGATAGCCCACCCACTTCAACTCAGTGATGGCTAAACTTCGCTTTCTCCTGGGCAAGAGCCTGGCTACTTAGCTCGGCTACGCGTCATGAAGCAGAGTTCAAAACCTCTTGAATCTCGCAGGACATGCATCTCTTATTGCTCAAGCTGAAATGAATGCAAAACGTTCTCCATTAAAACTTCGTGACTTTAATTCTTTCATTGCAGTCCTGCTACCTATTTCTCTGTGTCTTAATCAATTGCCTTATGGCGCTTTCGTAAGTTTTAACGCAGTTTTAACTGCTTTTCAATGTCAGGACGTCCGACTCGTTGGCTGAATGGTAAGCGTACTGGCCTTCGGTTCAGAGGGTCCCGGGTTCGATTCCCGGCCGGGTCGGGGATTTTAACCTTAATTGATTAATCCCAATGGCCGGGGGCTGGGTATTTGTACTGTCCCCAACATCCCTGCAACTCGCACACCACACACAACACTATCCTCCACCACAATAACACGCAGTTACCTACACATGGCAGATGCCGCCCACCCTCGTTGGAGGGTCTGCCTTACAAGGACTGCATTCGGCTAGAAATAGCCACATGAAATTATATTATAATGTCAGGACTTCGTCCTTCTATTTGATTGTTTTTGAATTGCATTTTATGGCCTATTGTAAGTTAATCTGCAGCTTCACTGCTTCTTTCTACGTCATTTATTTCCGATCTATGTCTCAAGTTGTTTGAATGCTGTTCAATTGCCTTATGGCGCTTTCGTAAGTTTTAACTGCTTTTCAATGTCAGGATTTAGTATCTCTATTTGATTGTTTCTGAACTGTCTTTTATGGCATTTTGTAAAGTTTTCTGCAGTTCTACTGCCTTTTCAATGTCATGTATTTATGATTATTATATTCATTGCCTTTTCCCTTGTTTGTAACTTTTAAATTTAATACGAATATTCATTTTTGAAAATCTTTGGTCCTAACCCTCTAAATTCAAATTATAGGGATTCTTCTCTCTTTCCCCAATAGTAGGGATTTAGACCTGTATCTTCGATTATTCCTCCATCCAGTAACTAATAAATCTTCAGTTTCGGGTTTCAAACTTATTGAAATGAAAGAACATATTATAGAATGAAGATTTACTTCCATTTTATTAGTCATAATTTACTAGAATAACTTAATAAAACATAATTACACATCATAAACCATCAATCACTGGTTGTTTATCTTTACAAAGTCTGTCAGTTAAGGCAGCCGTGGCATCTGAATGTGACACTAGTTGTTCATTGTAGTCTTCTTCGTCGTCACTCTGTTTCTCACCAACTCCAGATTCTTTCTCCACCATAGCTACAATTTTTTGCTCTGTTTGTAATTGATGGCCGTCAGCTTCCACCCACTCGCTAATGTCATTTTCATTGTCGTTTTCTCCTCTACAGATTCTTAACTAACCTACTGTAATGCATACAGTATTTTATTGATGTAACTGCTAAAGAATGGACATTTGAAATTACAGTATGTACTATACTGTATTGTAGAAACTCCTCAGACGGTTGAGGCGCTGGTCTTTTGACTCCAACTTGGCAGCTTCGATCCTGGCTCAGTCCGATAGTATTTGAATGAGCTCAAATACGTCAGCCTTGTGTAAGTAGATTTACTGGCACGTAAAAGAACTCCTGCTGGAGAAAGTCTCGGCACCTAGGCGTCTCCGGAAACCGTAAAAGTAGTTAGCGGGACGTAAAAACAATAACATTATTATTAGAAAATATTTACCGGTTAATCCGAAAATTTAGTAATCCGAACAGACTCCGGTCCCGATTAGTTCGGATTAACGAGACTCTACTGTAACCCATGACACTGGAGAACACAATGCTACATAGATCGTAACTCGACTGACAACCTAGTGCGCTCTCTAGGAAAACACTCTACGTTTTACGTTGCGCTGGGCGCATTACGTAGGGTGGGACACGATAAAACTGCCTCTTGGAAAACAGCCCTCAAGGCTACGGCGACACTTGCATGATTTCACGCTACGTCAATGCGTGAAACCTCGTGTCAAAAATGGGCAGCACAAACTTGGACGGGACCGGCGACACACAGCGTAATATCCCGTCGCGGGACAAGAGACAAAGTCGCCCGCTCCGGAATGGGCCGAACTCCATTTTGTTTGCGTGTTTTCCCGTTTAGTGCCTGACCAAACTTGCGGGAAGAAGACGCTGCGGTATTGTACTCTTGTTTCATAACTAATGTTATTGGCTTTACGTCCCTCTAACTAAATTTATGGTTTTCGGAGACGCTGAGGTGCCGGAAGTTTGTTCCGCAGGAGTTCTTTTACGTGCCAGTAAATCCACCGACACGAGGCTGGCGTATTTGAGCACCTTCAAATACCACCGGACTGAGCCAGGATCGAACCTGACAAGTTGGGGTTAGAAGGCCAGCGCCTCAACCGACTGAGCCATTCAGCCCGGCAGCTCTTGTTTGAACACTGCGCGTGGTTCATCTGCGTTCGGTTTGTACTTTCACTTTGCAGAATGGAATTACTGAATTAATAATTTTGGAGGTACGAGAATATCCGTTCCTTTACGATATAAAGGAACAAGAGTTCGAAAACAGAGACCTGAAGAGAGATGTTTGGTTATCAGTAACGGGCGCTGTGTTTCTTTTGCTAATAGCATTTTTCAACAAACAATGAAGCATTTCAAATGAGGTCACGAACATTCTGTAATACACACAAAAATTATCTTGGCTGTCTTTTAGTTTATTGTGTAGAAGCACAAATTGTCTGCTCGAACCTGTCACTTATTATATCATGAATCCAGTATGATCTTTGCGAGTTTGCATCCGGGAGATAGTGGGCTCGAAACCCACTGTCGGAAGCCCTGAAGATGGTTTTCCGTGGTTTCCCATGTTCACACCTTAATTATAGCCATGGCCGCTTCCTCCTCACTCCTAGGCTTTTGCTATCCCATCGTTACCGAAGGACCTATCTGTGTCGGTTCAACGTAAAGAAAATTGTATTTTCTTTGACGACGACGACGACGGCGACAACGATGAACAACCAACGCAGCACATAACGCAACAACGGAGTTATTAAATACAGAGCAATGACGACGCTTTGCTACTTTACAGTTTCGTACAACACACTAATACAATCACGCCGTGCAAACACGCTGTCGTTCAGCTGCGTGAAAAACTCGTAGCAACGCAGCGTGAAATCACGCAAGTGTGACTGTTGCTCTTTCCGGTCCTTAGCGCCCGAAAGCGTCCGACTCTTCACTTTGCCTTCCGGTCCTTAGCGCCCGAAAGCGTCCGACTCTTCACTTTGCTTTCCGGTCCTTAGCGCCCGAAAGCGTCCGACTCTTCACTTTGCCTTCCGGTCCTTAGCGCCCGAAAGCGTCCGACTCTTCACTTTGCCTTCCGGTCCTTAGCGCCCGAAAGCGTCCGACTCTTCACTTTGCCTTCCGGTCCTTAGCGCCCGAAAGAGCCCGACTCTTCACTTTGCCTACCGGTCCTTAGCGCCCGAAAGCGCCCGACTCTTCACTTTGCCTTCCGGTCCTTAGCGCCCAAAAGCGCCCGGCTCTTCACTTTGCCTTCCGGTACTTAGCGCCCGAAAGCGCCCGGCTGCATTATCTGCACACTTACGCGAGCTATGCGATAGTTTTTTTCTTCGACTTTGAAGTGTTTATGAGTCATTTATGAACACGCAGCACGATCTACAAGGCTTAGGAAATGAAAGAAGAGCGATAATCTGTCTTGACGTCGCCTAGCAAACGGTCTTGAACTTCCGCGAGCGCGGGACAACTATGTCGTTCGTAAACATGGCGGGATTGAATACTGCGGACATTGAAATTGAGCTGAATTTAGGCGACGAAAGTGACACCGAATCGTTGAGTAGGGCTGGAGGTGAATTTTTAATGAGGGAATAACGTATCTACGAAGGTAATTTTAGTGATAACAGTGATATACCTAAGTGAAAACGGATATCGGGAATTCGGACCTGACTGCGATGCCGCGGCATTTCCGTTAACACAAATATTTCGTTTCGTTACTCCGAATGATTATACGGATGGTGTTGAACCTGTCCATAGTTTCGAAAGAGTATTACGAGAAATATATTATTTTTGACATATGTTAGGAGGAGACAAACTATTCAGTGAGATATCCACTTCCATATATATCAAAGCAGTATTCAAACAGGCACATTCCAGAAACATAGATACAAAATGTTAAGACACTTACTCAGGGGAAATAGAAGCTGATATACAGTATACATTCCACTTCCAGAATCACGCGGTTATTGGCTTAGAGGGATTCGTACAACATGAACATGAGAATGTGACAAATAGAGCCTACCTTTGTGTCGAGTACCACAATTAGGGCGGGGGAGGGGGGTTCAACCAACAACCTTATGACTCATTGAATACGGAAATGGATGTGGTGGTATGTTTTCTAATATTATTGAAAATTTGAATACATTGTGATCAACAGTTTTTATTATATTTAACTTTATCTGAAACAGTGTGCTCTGCTTTAATTTTTCCTAAATAATACGTTGAAATCTGGCGATAAGCGGACTAAAAATGTGGGCAGGAAGGGTTACGACGACGATCAGTTGCTTCAGAGGTCATTCTGTGCGGGGCACCGTCGTTCGGGAAACCTCTCTCGATACAAAAGTTGGGCGGCACGGCCATTACCGTATGCTAATCCGCAGCCTGTTTCCAGTAATTCGACCGGGTCAGGAATGTGATGAAGCCCCCATCTAGCAGAAAGGATAAGATGGTGCCGGCCTGTCGCACTCCTCTGGGGCAATGATTAATGACTGACAGATGAAGTGAAATGATATTGGAGAGTGTTTATGGAATGAAAGATGACAGGGGAAAACCGGATCACCTGGAGAAAAACCTGTCTCGCCTCCGCTTTGTCCAGCACAAATCTCGCATAGAGTGACCGGGACTTGAACCACAAAACTCAGCGGTGAGGGGCCGGCGCGCTGCCAGCTGAGCTACGGAGGTTTACACCGTATGCTAATCCAAACATCAAATGTGCATCTGCCAGCTCCGCACTTGTGTACCGGAAACCAAGTCCGTGATGGACACTAGTAAACAGTTACGTGCTTGTCAAGTCTGTAATGAGCACTAAACAGTTGATGCTACGTGTATTAAGGCACAATGAAGTGAGTCGCATGCCAACACAAGCAATGCCGTGAGTCACATATTAACATTCCCTTCGGTCAAATGCAGGGCCTCTCAAACGCCCAAAATTTCACGCGCGCAAACTGAGTCGCAGAGGTCCTGTGCACAGTGCGTCGGTTCCACTCGGCTCGGCTCGGACCAGTGCATCGTCTCGGCTATGTTCGGCTCAACTCGGCTCGGATTTGGAGCGCTACGGAGTAAGTGAGGAAGAGGGAGGCAGGCGGAGCGAGCGAGCCAGGCGCGTGGAAAGAGAGAGACAGCGTTATTGCTCCGAATCGAGGAGTTGCAATCTGTACTCTGGTCAATTAAGCGAAGTCGTCTTTTGAACCGTGCACCCGCGCAATGCACTGGTGCATGAACCCTGGGAGACCCTGGTCAAATGGAACACAGAACACTGACGTTGAATCTAAGAATTATAACTTAACCAGACGTAACCAAGAGACCATACGCAATATTCCAGCAATGCATATGCGCATCCGGGATTCAATGCAACGGCGGGTTGATGCCTGTATCATTGCCAACGGAGGGCATTTCGAACATTTCCTGTAAGAAAGAAGTTCATGTAGTAGGCTGATGCGTTCTGTAACTGTAGAGTTGTATTGTGTAGAGCTGTACAAAATCAGTTCTAACATGGAAATAAATCGTTTCCGAACTCATGTGTCCTGAACCTTTGGCCGTGCCTTTCTGTTACATTCTGTATAATACTGAGTTTTGAAATGAACATCTTGCTACATATGAGACAGTGTTATTCCGCAATTTTAAATACGCACCATTCACTACAGATGGCCAACGGCCGTAGCCGTGTTGAAACACCGGATCTCGTAAGATCTCCGAAGTTAAGCAACATTGGGCGTGGTCAAGATTTGGATGGGTTGCCACGCGCTGTTGGTGGGGGGTAAGGGAATGGAGGAGCGGAAAGGAACTGGCCACCCTACCGTACGTAAACTCCTGCTCAGGCACACTTCTGCGGAGGTTCGGACATGCCTTCGGGCAGAATACACCCTTACCTTACCACAGATGATGTACAGTAAAGCGCAGCTGAAGACAGTATACATAACTTTTGCGTAATAATGGAAACTTTCTAACGTCTTTATTGATGCATTTCTGTATATCCCAAACATTAATAAAAGGCAGTGTTTGGTGGCTAAATATAAATTTTAAAAATAATATTGCACATTTGACCATATTTAAGAAAATATATATGAGCACTTACTTTCAATATTTGTAATACGGTACATTTTGAACAATTTTAGAAAGACGTTTTTGACGACTTTCGTTTGGAGCTTGCCACTGTACGGAAGTGAAACACGGACGATAACTAGCTCAATAAGAAAGAGAATAGAAGCGTTTGAAATGTGGTGTTACAGAAGAGTGCCGAAGGTGAAATGGGTAGATCGAATCAGAAACGGAGAGATACTGAATTAGTGAGAGGGGAACTATTTGATGAAATCTGGCCAGAAGAGGAGATAGAACCATAGGGCACATCTTAAGACACCCAGGGCTTGTTTAGTTGGTTTCTGAGGGAAGTGTAGGTGGTAATAACGACAGTGACAGACCAAGGTAAGAACATGATAAACAGATTAGAGTAGATGTAGAATGCAGTAGTTACGTAGGGAAAAAGTTAGCACAGGATAGGGAGGCATGGAGAGCTGCACCAAACCAGCCTATGGACTGATGACCCAACAACAAATGGAAGCTTCACATTTGAAAATTTAAAAAAAACACGCAACACGCTTCGTGGCATATTGTTTCAGTATCAGACTGAATTCAGAACTGGGAGAAAATGGAAGTGAAAAGAAAAAGCAATATTAATTAACTGATGAATTCAGTAGTTTGATGCATTTCTGTATATCCTAAAAAATGTTTGGTGGTTAAATCTATATTTAAAAATATTATTCCATATTTGAGCATGTTTAAAAAATATACATACATAAAATGTACATATTTTCAATATTTTTAATCCTAAAAAATGTACATATTTTCAACATTTTTCGTACATACAAATATACGATAAATGTTGTGAAGTATTGCAAGAGATATGAAGTGGAACCTAGGAATATGAGATGATGTTATGTGAGGATGAAAATGAAAGAATATGAATATAATGCTACGAGGATATAATGGAAATGAATAATATATTGAAAGAGAAAGAATGAAGTATTGACGCAGACGCGGATCGATAGTATATAATAAGCAATAGCGATGATTCTTTGGTTGGAAATCCATATTAGTTGTGAATGAAATGGCGAGGACTTCAGCTCGCCAGGTGCAGGTCTTTTGATTTGACCCCCGTAGGCGACCTGCACGTCGTGATGAGGATGAAGTGATGATGAAGACTACATATACATCTAGTCCCCCTGCCAGGGGAATTAACCAATTATGGTTAAAATTCCCGACCCTGTCGGGAATCGAGCCCGGGACCCCTGTGACCAAAGGCCAGCACGTTAACCATTTAGCCATGGAGCCGGACAGTTGTGAATAGTGATATAGGAGTTGATCATCAAAGATAAATCCTAACATGAGTGATTATTCATTTAAATGAGTATTTCAATATGATATCCCTAGTCATATGTTTTATGAAATATCGATTATGGCAGGCATTGATCAACATGAGTAGTTATTCCTACTACTTATTAATAATTTTAAGTGGATTATAGTCAATCTATACTTTTAACCATGGTATTCCCTACACTCATAGTTAATTTATATAGGGTCACGCATTGAAATTTTGATTCAGTTGAGGGTTTACTTCGTTGTTTATGATATATTTAATTTAAGTTGGAAGTTAAGTTGATGAATAATGCAACGATAATCAATTAATGTTATTGTTTTGAATCAATTGTAGCATATAATTGCTGCTGATATACGAAACTGATTTTATCCTTTCCGCCAATCCTCCGAAACGTTGAATAAATAAGAAAAATATTTGTTCTCAGAATTGAACACAAACTTACTGTAAAATGAGGAGTGTCATACGACAAAACTGAATGCTAAATTTAATTGATATTGACTCATGCGAATTTGCAATTGCTAATTTTTTATATGTGTACTATGAAAGTGAAGCAGATATCCATTTCAATGTTGATATTAAGGAGACATGCGAAGAATAATAATTATGTATGAACGATGCAATTTTGTAATACTGAGCTAATTTTGGATCTTCAATCCATATTTACAAATTTTTTCCATCGTATTTTTCTTTTGTGAATAAATGATAGTAACTAATATATTTTCGAGATGTCATTCATAGCTACTTAGTACAATATATAATTTTGATTTAGATATTGCATAATTGAATATGTCTGGTCTCTCGACGATTCGTTTGATGGTGACGTCCGTTACTGACAACGAAATACATAGTTACGAGTCAGGTCTCTCTTTTTTTTTTTTTTTTTTTTTTTACACACGTAAAATACTACGATGATTACCCTGAGATACTCGCCGACCCTAGCTGGAGTTTTCTTATACGCCATCCACCCTAGACGTGAGAACGTAATACTCTACTACTCTTCAAGAATATACGTTCCTTTCGACCTATGATTCAGTCTCTCGTCGTTTCCAAAAACACTATGGTGGAGAAGAAAGCGGCAAACTTGTAGTTTTACGTGATGATGTCGTGATCATAACCAAAGGACCTCCAGTTTTACATAGAACCTGAATCACAAGGACACGAGTTTTCATTCGAAATTCCCACATGCACTGTCCGGGATTCGAACATTGACCGCCTTGGTGAGAAGCCAGTGACAATACAATTCGGCTACCCCGCCCCTGCAGGAGAGGAATTAATTACTTTAAACCAGGGTGCGAAACCAGAAAGAAATGGTGAGGGAGGAGAGGGATCATAGGGCCTAACTACTACTGTTTATTTCAGACAGTACCCGACGGGGAAGGGAATATATAATTATCCTGTAAGTAAATTACCCCCTCTGTGGTGTAGTAGTTAGTGTGATTAGCTGCCACCCCCGGAGGCCCGGATTCGATTCCCGGCTCTGCCACGAAATTTGAAAAGTGGCACGAGGACTGGAACGGGGTCTACTCAGCCTCGGGAGGTCAACTGAGTAGAGATGAGTTCGATTCCCACCTCAGCCATCCTGGAAGTGGTTTTCCGTGGTTTCCCACTTCTTCTCCAGGCAAATACCGGGATGGTACCTAATTTAAGGCCACGGCCGTTTCCTTCCCCCTTCCTTGTCTATCCCTTCCAATCTTCCATCTCCCCGCAAGGCCCCTGTTCAGTATAGCAGGAGAGGCCGCCTGGGCGAGGTAATGGTCATCCTCCCCAGTTGTATCCCCCGACCCAGAGTCTGAAGCTCCAGAACACTGCCCTTGAGGCGGTAGAGGTGGGATCCAACGCTGAGTCCGATGGAAAAACCGACCCTGGACAATAAACAGATAAAGAAGAACCAGAAGAAGTAAATGACCCCTTCTCCCGGAAAAAAAAATAAATCCACCGAGCTCGATAGCTGCAGTCGCTTAAGTGCGGCTAGTATCCAGTATTCGGGAGATAGTGGGTTCGAACCCCACCGTCGGCAGCCCTGAAGATGGTTTTCCGTGGTTTCCCATTTTCACACCAGGCAAATGCTGGGGCTGTACCTTAATTAAGGCCACGGCCGCTTCCTTCCAACTCCTAGCCCTTTCCTGTCCCATCGTCGCCATAAGACCTGTCTGTGTGGGTGCGACGTAAAGCCAATAGCAAAAAAAATCCTTTTGTTTGAATTCTGTTTTTTAAACAAGAATGAAAGTTATTCCTGGGTTTCAGATGGACTTGCCAGAGTGAAACATGAACAATAGGCTGCAGGTGCGAAGTTGCCACCGCTACATTGCTTTATTGCTCAAGGTCTGGCAGTCATTATATTATTCCTATTTTAGCTGATGTGCACATGCTTCGTTACGAAATTCTCAGAAACACTGTCTTCGTGGTTTTCCCAACTGAGGTCAACATATATCATTACAATGACGTCAGTACGAATGTAGCGATTAAAAGCAATGTTATCATATAAAATACTCGATCAAATAAAAAACCATACATTTTCTCACTTTCAAACGAACAGTACAACGCTGCCGATCTAACAGTCTAAAGTTCCAGTGCTGGAATGACCAGGCCGCAGACAGTCGCGTACACTCCTCTGCCATTATTCCGTTGTATGTTCACAATGAACCGGTGCGTCAGAGTAGGGATTGGATAGCTGGAATAATATGATGAACCAGTGTGTTACGTACCAGTGGTATCAGTAAAATTTATGAACCAGAGGAAAGGAATGGCGTGCTAAAGAGGAGAGAAATGTAAATCCCCAGCTACTTCCGCCAATATTCAGGCAGGCTGTTATACTCGGTACGCAGCAGCAATCTCATCTCTCGGAGATGAGTGGCAGCAGAAGACACAAAGCACATCATAACAAACAATGGTCAATGTAATGTTACTGGTGAACCGAACCCCACCCGCAAGAAACTCCACGATAAACAATAACACAAAAATCGGCGGAATATAATATGCGGATACAAAACCATCGACCGTGACTGGGAAAGGACGACAAACTAAAACCCCGAACTAGAAATTGGGCTCTTATCTTAATGCTATTTTGTGTCCAAATGCTACTTGAAAGAAATGCGAATGAACAAGTAACAAGGTTTATTCAATCAAGGTGAATCAAATTTTTTAAAAAAGGTGAATTAAATCAAAACAAGAATAGTGATCAAGCAAATACATACGTAGCACAATCGCTGGCGTTTGGGTAGTATCCTGGCCATTCATAAACAAACATTCAAACATGTTTCCACATCGTGATTTTAAATTATTCAACGCAATCGCACTGAGGGGTAAAACCTTTTTTTTTTCTTTTAAATGTTCAAAGACAATTTCTAGCAATTGCAAAACAGAGCCACGAAGGTCACACTTTCTTGGGGATGTGTTATTCCTCGAAAACGTGTAATTCCATCCACCCACACACATCTTATCTTTCTTCAACAATCCATCACCCTCGTTATCCGCCCCCGCATCAAGGAGTAAGCAAAGCTAATATATGGTCCGAGAGCTCCAGGAAGATAAAAAAAAGAGAGTAAACGAGCTCGATAATCAAAGACCAAACAAAATAAATGACTGAGGTCAAAAAATTAGTGAAAAAACGGTGGGAACAAATAAATTAAACGAGTTGGAATAAAAAGAAAGAATATAGTGGGAAGCCAACACGAGCACAAAACAACAAGGCTAGAATCGGCAAAAAATGATAAATGGAAATCAATAATCTAAATGGGTTATCGATATTACACATGTACTCCAACACACCTACACACTCACCCACACCGCTATACATTTTGGTACTGATATGCAAATATAAGACAGGGTATACAAATTAAAACGTAATATAATATCATAATTATTGTGACCCAAAGGTCATCCAATGGTTACTCAGATGGGCACAGGAACATGCGTATGGAGCGTGCACTAGGAATACGGCAGCAACACCGTGCAATCCAATGCACCATAGTACTCCCATCATTTCCTTTATATATGTACGATCTTGTAATTTATGTGGCTATGTGTAAGAGAGGGCCACGAGCCCTAACTTCGCCACTGTTAAACTCAAAAGTAAATAAATAAATAAATAAATAAATAAATAAATAAATAAATAAATAAATAGAATTTATATTTTGACATGAAACGTCAAATTGTGGTGGCAGGTCTCGTTCAAAAGATAGATGTCACATTTTCATGTAAACAAAAATGTACTTCTAGCTCAATAAGTATTTAATATACGAGAAAGGTTTTGAATTATTGTATTTCCAAGTAGAAGAGTGATCGCATAAGGCATGACCACCATATTTGATGTAATCTATATGACGGCATCATAAAATGGCCGTCCATTGAAGGTTATGTTTTCGGCGGTCGAAAGTCAGTTGCCGCGTTTTGTAACTTCTCATCCAGATGTTGCACATAAACGAGTGAAATGTAATTATTTGATTTGTCTTGACGAGATCTATTGGAATACACTACAAACAATGAAAAAGGAAATATGACCGTTGAAAATGAGAAACCACAGCCTCTTTCCAGTCACTTAACCGGGTCAAGAATAGAATGAGTGAAGCCGCCATCTAGCGGCGAGGATAGGAATTGTGCCGGTTGCCGAAGCCTGTCGCACTCCACTGGGGCTATGATTAATGACTGACAGATGAAATGATACTGGAGAGTGTTGCTGGAATGACAGATAACAGGGAAAACTGGAGTATCCGGAGAAAAACCTGTCCCACCTCTGCTGTGTCCAGCACAAATCCCACATGGACAGACCGAGATTTGAACCATGGCACCCAGCGGTGAAAGGCCTAAGCCATAGAGTTTCTAAAATGTGACTGTTAATTTAAAAAATATATTTACGGTTTTGCAACTGAAAATTGACTACTTTAGGCGTACTTTACAAAATCGCCCAAATACATGGCTAATTTTTCATTTTATTATCCGCTTAGCGTCCAAGGTTGATTTTAACCACCGGAATCAGCGTGGGATCCCACTTCTACCACCTCAAGGGCAGTGTCCTGGAGCGTGATACATTGGGTCCGGGGATACAACTGGAAAGAAGGACCAGTACATCGCCCAGGCGGCCTCACCTGCTATACTGAACAGAGGTCTTGTGGAGGGATGGAAAGATTGGAAGGGATAGACAAGGAAGAGGGAAGGAAGCGGCCGTGGCCTTAAGTTATGTACCATCCCAGCATTTGCTTAAAGGGGAAGGGGGAAACCACGGTAAACCACTTCGAGGATGGCTGAGGTGGGAATCGAATCCCCCTCTACTCAGTTAACTTCTCGAGGCTGAGTGAACTCCGTTCCAGTCTTGGTATCACTTTTCAAATTTCGTGGCAGAGCCGGGAATCGAACCCGGGCCTCCGGGGAGTGACAGCTAATCACACTAACCACTACACCACAGGGGCGGCTTATGTGACTAACACGCGGATAAAACCTATTAAAAGGCCAAATGTACGACTAGAGAACGGATGAGGCGACTATGGGAGCGTCGTAAGCTACCGCGCACGAGTTGCATACATAACTATTTGATAACGAAAGAGGAAGTGGCATTAGCACTAAGGAAAAAAATAGCTCCTAGAGTCACACGAGTAGGGACTAATGACAGGAATATTTCAAGGTTACTCGTTAACTCGTCATGCTAATTAGTATTTTTTTTAAAATCATACTGTTCTTCTCACACAAGACGCTATCAATTTCACAATCATAATAATTATGTGTAGTTATGTGTTTAACGCACAGGCCGTGAGAGTTCAAATGGCCCTGGAGAATTACATAAAAGACAAGACCTGTTCATCTGTAAAAACACCAGACGTTACAGTTTTTTAAAAATCATTTGCTTTATGTCGTACTGACACAGAAGAGGGCTGAGTGGCTCAGACGGTTGAGGTCCTGGCTTTCTGACCCCAACTTGGGATGTTCGATCCTGGCTCAGTCCGGTGGTATTTGAAGATGCTCGAATACGTCAGCCTCGTGTTGGTAGATTTACTGCCTCGTAAAATAACTCCTGCGGGACTAAATTCCAGCACCTCAGAGTCTCCGAAAACCGTAAAAGTAGTTAGTGGGACGTAAAGCAAATTACATTATTATTATTATTATTATTATTATTATTATTATTATTATTATTATTATTATTATTATTATTATTATTATTATTATTATTGTTGTTGTTACGGAGTTGTCCGTGGAAGTCAGAGGTGAAAGAAGGTGCGGGCTGGAATGGGTCTAACTACAAGTCCGAAAGATGAATTTAAAATTTCAACAAAGGTTATATTTTCAAAACATAACAATGGTAACATAGAATTTTGAGCGTACAACAAATAACAACCAGTTAAATCAGGTACACAGCAAATTTACAAATTCTGGGCTACAAGCCCCAGAGTCTGAGCTCTCAGCTCACAACCACAAATTCCCAAAGGGCAGAAAACCCCTTCATTACATGGAGCATTAGCTCCCAACTTTACATCTCAAGCCTCTCTAAGGCACTTTTACCACAACACCATAAAGAGCTGACCCGCTCTCGATCTTTCAAGCCTATGAAGGCAATAACAGACTTTTACACAACCTGCCATCAAGGCATAATAAAGAAACAGGGGTATCTCGTACCCAATCTACTGGGCCTTAGTGTGCAAAAACTAGGTTAATTTAAATGGCCCAAAACAAAAGGATGGAGGCGTGAATTTGCACTCCTAAATCTACATTTTAAACCCTAAGTGGCTCTAGGCCGATATACAGGGGCTAATCCCAAGCTAGGGAAGTGACTCGTACGAGAAAACTTTAATACATTAAGGAAGAGAAGAAACGGTTACGAAAACGTAGTCACCTCAATTTCAAACGAAGGGGAGCTCGAGAGGGTACAGCACTCTCTATCCCCGAATTACAATTCAAGAAAACTGAAGAGTACCAGAAAAAGGGTTTACATATTAAAGGTTTCGAACCCTCCCCGAGAGTTAAACTGCTGAGCTAGCAAAAAATAAAGATGTTAAAAGGCCATTACTTTGTTGAAGAACTGCTGTCTGAAGAACGAGGCGCTTCCCGCTCCCTGCTACATATTCACACACTACGTTAGATGTTACTGAAGTGGCCAGGAGACAAGAAAATCAGCTGTTTTTATACCCTCGTGGAAAGTTCGAGACCTTTCCTGAATGATAACAACCCGCCCTCAAACTTTTATTGGCAACAGTACACAGTTACATACAAAATTGGGGAAGAAAGCCCCGATTGGCCGAAAATTAATTACAGATATTGCTGATTGGCTACATTCAAAACAGGCGGAAAGAAAGGATTAATATTGCCAACCCACAAATGACAGAACAAAATTTAGTAAAGAGAAAACTTATGAATACAACATTTCTCCAAGAAGGTTCATTCCCTTACACCAGAGTGTGTTATCATAGTTTTTGGTAGAGACATCTGTTAGAGAATGTCCACACTTCTTGATCACTGAAAAACAAAAGCAAATCAAAAACACACAGTGACATCTTCTGATAAACAGTAGAGTTAGTTCATTTGTTAAGGTTCCGGGTTTCTCCAGTAGAGAAGTTTCAATTGGCTCAAGATTTGAACTTGCGTCGTAGAGGTGTACCGCCCGGTACAATTATTATTATTATTATTATTATTATTATTATTATTATTATTATTATTATTATTATTATTATTATTATTATTATTATTATTATTATTTACTGACACAGATAGATCTTTTGGCGACGATGGGTTAGGAAAAGGTTAGGAGTGGGAAGGAAGCGGCCGTGGCCTTAATTAGCGTGTGCCTGGTGTGAAAATGGGAAACCACGGAAAACCATCTTCAGGGTTCCCGACATTGGCTTCAAACCCACTATCTCTCGAATGTAAGTTCACCGCTGCGCGACCCTAACCGTACGGCCAACTCGTTCGGTCACTAAAGTTTATAGTTAAGGCAAATCGAGAGGCGCGCCAGAGCAAGATACGTAGGCAAGTTAATAAGTACCTGCAATTTTGCTCTAATTGTGTTTAGGCTGGCTCTATGGCGTTTGTGCTCACCAGCCGCGGGACGGCACTCTTGTCTACGTCTGTGGTAGGTTTCAGCGTTATCAGATCAGTACAGCTTGGGCTGTTGTGACGTAAAGATGGCCGCACCACTCTCTTTTTGTACCAAAGAAGAACAGCGTTCCGTAACCGTTCCGGGTTTCTCCAGTAGAGAAGTTTCAATTGGCGCAAGATTTGAACTTGCGTCGTAGAGGTGTACCGCCCGGTACAATTATTATTATTATTATTATTATTATTATTATTATTATTATTATTATTATTATTATTATCTTATTATTATCTTTTTTGTGGTCTGAGGGTGTACCGGAAGCGGAAATTCAATTATTATTTTTTGTTTTGCTATTTGATTTACGTCGCACTGACACAGATAGGTCTCATGGCGACGATGGGACAGGAAAGGCCTGGGGATTGGTAGGAAGCGGCCGTGGCCTTAATTAAGGTACAGCCCCAGCATTTGCCTGGTGTGAAAATGGGAAACCACGGAAAACCATCTTCAGGGCTGCCGACAGTGGGGCTCGAACCCACTATCTCCCGATTACTGGATACTGGCCGCACTTAAGCGACTGCAGCTATCGAGCTCGGTACGGAAATTGAAAGAAGACTTTCAGCACAATGCGGGGACAACGTTTTGCCACAGCGAAGTGTTTACCAGTGGACTGAACAGTTCAAAAGGGATCACACGAGCGTGAAGGATGAGAAAATATCCAGGCGTCCATTTACAACCGTAATTGATGCCAATATTGAACAAGTGCATGATATGATCCTGAACAACAGACAAGTCACTGTTCTATGAATAATGGCAGTAAATAATAATTCATGTAACCTTGTTTGCCAGTTTTTTAAATTATATTTGAAGACTAAAAATAATAATGAATGATAATGAAATGTTGAGGAAAGTAGAAGAGGAGGGACAGGAGAAGGTGGTAGTGTTTCACGTTGGTACTACGTACGACAAGCAGGTAAAAGTCGGGCCTACCAACATAGTTGGGGATGTGTGAGATCTGGTAAATGATGCACGGGTGAAGTTTAAGGAAGCGGAGATTGTTATTAGTGGAGTACTGTGTAGAAGGGATACTGACTGGAAGGAGATTGGAGATTTAAATGAGACGTGGTACGTGGGAAACTGGGAGTGAGATTTCTACATCCTAATGGGTGGGCAGGAGATAGGGATCTGCGCTCAGATGGCCTTCACTTAAACCGCAGTGGAACCTGTAAGTTAGCAAATGTGTTTAGAAAGGTTATAGGGAGGTACATACAGGGGAATGGGGTGGCCTAGGGAGCGGAGATAAGGGAACAGGGAATTGGAAATAAAGTAGGGATGACATACAAATATAACTGTTGAACTGTAGAAGTATTGTAAAGAAAGGAATAGAATTAAGTAATTTAATAGATATATACTTACCAGATATTGTAACAGGAGTTGAATCATGGCTAAGAAATGATATAATGGACGCAGAAATTTCTGCCAATTATGTTTGCCATCATGTTATCCTTAGCTGACTTCTTTGCTAGATTCAATTTCCTAGTAAGTTCCTTCAATTTCTCCTTACTTCCACAACCATTTCTAACTCTATTTCTTTCCAATCTGCACTTCTTCTTAGTCTCTTCACATCTCTGTTATAATAAAGTGGGTCTTTACCTTTCCATACCACCTTTAAAGGTACAAACCTGTTTTCACATTCCTCAACAATTGTATCTTAGAAGTGAAGCTTCCAGGGTGTGAAGAATTATTTAATTTAATTTCTGGGTTGAACCGTGCTGTAGTTGTCTGCACATCACGCACAGTACCACCAGTAAAAGACACAATAGAATTACAGGCCCCTGGAGTATATCACATTGAATGTAGCTGCGGAGCTTGTTATGTTGGTGAAACAAAACGTCTGACCTCCACCCGCCTAAAAGAACATATCCGTCACACCAAGAACCAAAACCAGATATTTCAGCGGTAGCCAAGAATTCCTACGAAACAAGGCACGGAATATAATTTGACAAGACCGAGATGCTAGCAGCTATCCCTTGGAATCTGGAAAGAAAAATCCGCGAGGCTATCGAAATCAAGAAACATCCGAACAACATAAATTTAGAAGGATATAAAATCAGTAATTCTTGGATGCCTATCATTCATAGTTTAAGACATACAGACCACAACATAAACACACGGGGCCGAAACCTCATTACATAACAGCGCGGGCAAGTCCCCACTACCTGGCTGTGACACATGCCTTCCAGAATACTCACGAGACAGCCAGGGCTTACGTCAGCCAGAAAGGCTAGGATATAAAAGGCCAAGGTCAGGGCCACTCTAGTAGTGTAAATTTCTGCCTGGGAGACAGATTACCTCGGATCGAGTCGGGGTATTTCAGTCGCCTTGACAAAGAATACTGCAATGTATTCGAAACGTCGGCAAACTGTACGTGATGTGCAGACAACTACTGAGCCGTATCCTGCCGGCCCATAATAATAATTAGAATATTATTTGACCCAATATGTAAAATTTATTCATAAAAGTTACAGTCTAACATGGTAAAGCATCGTATCCCAAGATAGTTGATACCGGATGTTGAGCAAGACAGTTAGTCGCTGGATATTGCTTCATATTTCCGTATGACCGTGAGAAAGGATAGCGTAACAAAGCGCTGGCAAGGATCGACACGTGTATTAGATGCTGACCAAGCAAGATATTTCAGCCAATGGGAACTTAAGGATTTGGCAAACCTGGAGGCTACACCGCGCCAAATCTTAATTCCAGGATGACCAACGTGCTCAGTTGATAAAGTCAGTTTCTGTAGGAAATCGGTTTTCCACAGTTTCAGAAGTCAGATATATTTGGAAATGTTATATAAAAATTGGTGGAAGAGATTTACTAGTGTTTGAGCTGTGTTCTGTAAATATATCACAATAAGTATTGTCTCATCATATATGACGAAATCTCTGATTGGTGGTTGGTTCAGACACCCGGGAACCCCAGTATTAATGGCGTCACCGAAGCCTCCTCAGTAACCCTAGCTCTGGAGAGCGTCACTCTGTGTTAAATGCTTGGATAGTGCGGAAGCACAAACTTTGATTGGTGATCGTAATTAACGTGGTGTTATTCCAGTAATAGTAACTGGTTCTCAATGATACTTTAAATTGTGCAGTTGCAATATTTTACTGTACTTGAGTAAATGGAATAGTATAATTTTGGCGGAGTTTACTTTCAATCGATAAAGACGGTGTTTAGTGACCACTGAGTAACAAGTGTAGTGGAAACGTGCTTTTGTTTCACTATTTCGCGACGGGCGCGTTTCGCGATGAACTTCCGTAGCGAACCGTGTGCTGCTTTTTAAACTGTATTCTCACCCTTTAAGTGAAGTGTGTAATATATATGTTTAGTTTGATTATTTGAATTGTTGTAAATACAGTATAGCATATGCCCCTAGTATTTTGCATAACTTACATAGAATTCATTGCGTCTTAATTATTTTTCTTTCCGTCGTAACTTTTCTTTATAATGTAACTTTTATTTTACGGAAATAGTTTGTCGACTCTCGGGATTAACTTAACTTTGAAACCGTATCGTTGAGATGCGATAGGGTGAAACTCCATACGGAAATACCACATGTCATTGTTTGCGTACACTTGTTGCCATACAATATAAACATTGGACTATAAGAAGAAACTCAGTCTTGATTTATATAAATGTTCTTTGTTGAACTTGTTTTTTTTTAATGTCAAATTTGTATGATCATTCAATTAACGTTCTAATTTCGACTTATTTCTAATACTTTAAGTTCATTTTTTTACAAATTATATTTTACTTGATTTAATTATTTTCTTGTGATATGATCGGGGATATTTATTAATAAATCCATCTTACCCCCTATGATTGTTTCTCATTCATGTTATACCTCCATTTCCTGTCAGTGATTGCTATTTAGAGTATGAACTTCGACTTTTTATCCTGACCCAACCGACAACCAACCCACTCTCTGCCCAACCCTGAGTTAGTCGGATGTTCATACAGGAATGGAGGCATCGTCCTAGAGGGTATTTACCCCTGGGTACGGTACACTACAACACGGTTCAACCCGGAAATTAAATTAAATAATTCCTCAACAATTGCTTTAAACCCATCGCAGAGTATGTTTACATTTTTGTTTATCGTTTTCCACCGATCATATTTACTTTTTTTTTAAACTCCCTCATGCCTGATTTATCAGCCATATGGTACTGCGTGATAGTTATAATTTTAAGACCTTCCTTTCTGTCAAATTTATTTTTAACTACCACAAAAACAGCTTCGTGATCACTAATACCATCTATTACTTCGGTTTCTCTATAGAGCTCGTCTAGTTTTACCACCACCACGTCCAGTATATTCTTCCCTCTAGTTGGTTCCGTCACTTTCTGAATCAGCTGTCCTTCTTATATTAACGTATTTGCCATTTGTTGGTCATATTTGCTGTCGTTCGCATTATCTTACCAATTGACATTTGGTAAATTGAGATTACCTGCTACAATCACGTTCCTTTCCTTATCGTTTCCCACATAGCTGATTATCGTATCAAATAATTCTGAATCAGCGTCAGCGCTACCCTTTCCCGGTCTGTACACTCCAAAGACATCAAGTTGCCTAGTATCTGTAGAGATGAGTCTTACACCTAGAATTTCATGTTTGTCATATTTAACATTTTTGTAGCTTACAAATTCTTCTTTCACCACTCCCCCTCCTACCATTCCTATCCTATCTCTACGATACACTCTCCAGTTCAGTGAGAAAATTTCAGCATCCATTATATCATTTCTCAGCCATGATTCAATTCCTAGTCATCCCTACTTGACTTCCAGATCCCTGTACCCTTATCACCGCTCCCTAGACCACCCCGTTTCCCTGAATACACCTCCCTATAACCCTTCTAAACAAATTTTCTAACATACGCATCACTGCGGTTTAAGTGAAGGCCATATGAGTGCAGATCGCTATCTGCTACCCACCCATTAGGATCTAGAAGTCTCACTCCTAGTTTCCCACATACCCACTCCATAGTCTGATCCTGAATAGAGCCCTTAGCCTGCAATCTCCTTCCGCTTAGAACATTCGATCACCTGTCTTCTACAATTCTCCCCTTTTCTTCCCATCCCTCTTGGGATCTGTATCCTGTACATTGTTTGAGGGAGGCATACCTCCCTTCCTGTCTTCTGAGAGAATCCTAATTATCTCCCTCAAACTCTCCACTCCTCCCTCATACTCCTTAATAGCTGGCCACACCCACAGTTTCTACACTTGCACTCCTTAGCCATTAAATACGGAAAAATGAAAAGAAAAGGAAAAATATATAAATTATGTGCAAAATATTAAGGGAAAAGTATTGTCTAGGATAGTACACAAAGATCACACAACAATAAGGTAATTAATATACTACTACACTGCAATACTAATTAGTCGTACTATATTATTATCCTACAACACCCTAACAGGATTAAAACTGCCGTTAATTACCGAATACCGAAAGAACTACACAAGAATTTCACAATTCTAAACTGCAGTTAAACCTATCCTAATAACAACAACAGAATTCTAGTAAAGGAATTTTTAGTGATACTTCTACTACACTACACAAATACTTTACAATAGAATAAGTACGCAAATATCTAACAAGATCTACAAAACACTACAATAATTTTAAACTACGTTCAGACGTATTCTAATTACAATATGTTACTACTACTTAGCACAAACAGAAACGAAAATGGCAAGTTTTTAATTCGCAAGAACTACTCGAAAGTTATCAACAAACCTAAATGCGTAGACAGATTATTATTAGTACTATTTTATCCCACTATGCTGTAATAGATACACACGAATATAGCAGGCAGGATACCATGTAAATGTATCGTATTTACACTACAATCTAAACTGAAATGTGGTTATATGATTTTTACAGCCGACGGATTACCGTTATTTTCCATACTACGCGGGACGGAGAGTAAAATTGTCCTTAAATGCTGAAAAATAAGAGGTTGTCTACAATAAATTCTGTCAAAACTACGCCAGGGACTTGAACTGCAATATTATTGGGATATAGGAATTTGATTATAAACTTTTACTCGATAAATAAGCGAAAGTGCAACGTCTACAAATGATAGGAATACAGTAATCAGCTGATTCTTGTATTTGATTACTCAGCAACAATATTCTCTTTGATCTCGTTGGAATGCAGAAAACAATCGTCAACAATCGACTGTTGAGTAATTACCCAGTGAAATACCCTGTATTCTCTTTAACTTCTTTTTAAGTCGAAGTTTACAAGCGTATCATGTTATTTAATTGAATTATTACCTTCGTGATGGTTTGAACGGATATCTATACGAAATACCGGAAAAGCTGCGGAAGTTACAACTCCTTATGATAATCTGCCTTTGTAAGTATTATATCGACGAACCTACAGATATTTAAAAATCATTTTTTAAATATTTAATATTATTACCCAAACCTAAATTCGAAACAAAGTACACCTTAGAAAACGTAATTTACTGAATGCCAACCGAACTACTTGTTATAATATTCAAATCACTACTCCCAATTTCTACCAACAAGCGCTAAACACCATTATATAAACAGATCTAAATGGGTCACACGCACATAATTAAACAATTTCAGCAGTTTTTAACTACTTTATCACTACGATAATGCAAGAGCACTCTCAACAGCCGACCATTCACAAGCGCATCCAACAATGGTTGTGTGGAAATGGGATAAGAAATGCGTTCTTTTGCTACACGGTTTTGGCTATGAATTCTCGTGTTTCGGTGGGCATTAACTGGCATTACGGACCTAAAAACACTTGAATGAGTAAAAAAAAGATAAATGCTAAAGCTAGTGAAAAGCATATAAACAATAGTATTCAGTTCGCGATGCTTGGTAAGGAAAACATCAGATGCCAGTTAGATAGTGCGTATAGGTTGAAAATTAAACAGTTCAATGAGGGCGTATCGAAAAACTTTCACATACTCAGTAAACTGATTGACTGTACAGTATTAAGTTTTGTGGAAAATCTGAGTTCGCACTGCGAAGACACAATGAAAGCCATTCATGCGATACTCCTGGGATTTTTCGTGGATTGGGTAATCCAAAATGTTTACTCAGTTCATTTTCGGAGAAGGAAACAGTTCTTACGAATCCTGCCCTAAAATTTCATCTAGTTGCGGAATTTTCTAAACGACCTCACCTAGTACGGCTGTCCATTTGGATGCTTTGGAGAAAAACGAGCACAATCCTTCTAAATTGCTATTAAAGAAACCTTTCACTTGTTTGTTTTGGGTTGCACAACACTCGATAATCAAGTTCAATTGATGTGCGTAATAATGAACAAAGTGCGCGTTTTTGTACATGCTTTCATTCTTGTTTGTATATCTGTGTTGCCCACTTGTCACATTCGAACTATCATAGATCTGCGCTATTAATTTTCCATGGGGCTTATTTACCTCCAGTTTATCTAATTCGGTAAATAAAGCTTGACTAATTACGTATAGCCTATACGTAATTTTCACGTCAGATCCTGAGTGACGGTATCCTTTAAACGTAATCTTCAGTGTATATCCAAATGGCGAAAGCAGATGATAAGGGCAGCCTTAAGTTCTCAATTTGCTCCTCTTTTTCCATTTTAGGAACCAAGCACATGGACCTTAAATAATTATCTCTTGTTTCTTTCGTTCGTACATTCTTTAATTATTTAATGTCTTCCTTGTCTATCCCTTCCAGTCTTCCCATCCCGCCACCAAAGCCCCTGTTCAACATAGCAGGCGAGGCCGCCTGGGCGAGGAACTGGTCATCCTCCCCAGTTGTATCCCCGACCCAGAGTGTGAAGTTCCAGGACACTGCCCTTGAGGCGATAGAGGTGGGATCCCTCGCTGAGTCCGAGGGAAAAGCCAACACTGGAGGGTAAACAGATTAAGAAAGAAAGAAGTGAGGAAAGGAGTAGCAACAATGTAACCTGATCAGTAATGTCGCACACTGTCTTGGCTAATAAGTGATATGTTCTCTCTATTCTAAAAGTCGTTCAGTGTGATACACCCAATTCCTTGGCGACGCTGACGTCTGTTTCCCCAGTTTGTAACCGTCATTTTATTTGTGACTTTTCTTCAATATTAGGGGCTGCCTGGCCGAGGCGGTAAAGGCGTGCTCGGTTCGCCCGGAAGGACGTGGGTTCGAATCCCCGTCAGGAAGTCGTAAAATTTAAGAAACGAGATTTCCACTTCCGGAGGTACATATGGCCCTGAGGTTCACTCAGCCTACACCAAAAATGAGTATCAGGTTAATTCCTGGGGGCAAAGGCGGCCGGGCGTATAGCTAACCACTCTACCCCATTACGTGCCGCGGTTAACAATGGCGGAAGCCTTTACCTTCCACTCCTCCAAGGGCCTTCATGGCCTTACGGAGGTGACTTTGTCTTTCTTCAATATTAAATACTTTCCTTTTCTTTTGCGTCAAATTGCCTTTACTATTTATCAGACAGACTGATTTAAAATCGACTGAAAACAAGAGTTTGAAAATAAGCTTTACGTTGTTGTCACAGTCCCCAAACACGAAACAGACAACAATATTGGACGTCGATACATTTCTCCAGAAAAACGTGATAAAAATACGCCGTTATATACTATACGTCGTAATAAGCGATGTCGTACTAAACTATTATTTAACTACAGCGTTTATATAGGATTTAGACGGGACCATTACATTTCGCCGTTATATCCCATAAGTCGTTAAAAGCGATGTCGCAATAAACTGTAGTGTGATTCTACAACATTTGCAAGGGGAGCGAATAAGATTTTTTTTTTTTTTTTTTTTTTTTTTGCTAGTTGCTTTACGTCGCACCGACACAGATAGGTCTTATGGCGACGATGGGACAGGAAAGGCCTAGGAATGGGAAAGGAAGCGACCATGGCCTTAATTAAGGTACAGCCCCAGCATTTGCCTGGTGTGAAAATGGGAAACCACGGAAAACCATCTTCAGGACCGCCGACAGTGGGGTTCGAACCTACTGTCTCCCGAATACTGGATACTGGCCGCACTTAAGCGACTGCAGCTATCGAGCTCGGTCGAGGCATGTTGATGGCTCGAGTTCACCCCAGAGAGTTCTAAACATGGGTTACCTTGGGTCTTGGCAGCGATGATTGGGACCACTCCCTGGAAGTTCAGTGCCGCATTGAGCAGGCGAAAACCACATTTTTCAAGTTCCAGAAAGTCTTTAAAGGCCACGACCTTAAACCTGTATCTGAGAGTACGCCTGCTCCGTGGCTATGTCGTTTCGGTCCTTCTTTACAGGCACTGACAGTAGCTTCTCTGAAAAACCTTGAGGCTCTCGAGATGTGGTGCCATTGCAGTATGCTCCGGACCAGCTAGATAGATCGGATATGGCACGAAGACGTTTTAACGCTGATAGGGCGGGAGATTGCCAACACCATCACACTCGGTGATGCGACGCCGTGAGACGTATGGTCTGCTCCATCTCATTTTCCAAGGAAATATAATACGTGGAAGACGTGGTCCGGGCAGAAGAAGCATCTCATGGAAATCTACGTTAGTGGTTCGGCCTTTCCTCCATAGTTCTCTTCCGATCGGCCATCAATACGGTGACGTAACCAACATGAGTGTCAACGACCGGTTATGAACATGGCACTTTAAGAAGGGAAATCTAAATTCTGCATATTCACTTACTTCTAACATCCACCCTCCCACCTACCACCTGCACGACGTATTCTACGCCGAAAAGATCTATATTATTATTATTATTATTATTATTATTATTATTATTATTATTATTATTATTATTATTATTATTATTATTATTATTATTATTATTATTATTATTATTATTATTTGCTAGCGGTTTAACATTGTACAGACCACTTTTATGGTTTTTGGAGACGCCGAGGTGCTGCAGGTGTTCTTTTACGTGCCAGTGAATTTACTGACACGAGCTTGGCGTAAATAAAAATCATGAAATACTGACGGGAAGTGCGGTAGTTAGTAGGAAGTGCTATTCATCTCGACTGTTGTTGCAATTATATTAAATCACTTTACACAATAACTCACTATTCATATTTCATTTCAAGATAGCTTCATTCGTCCGCCTCTGTGGTGTAGTGGTTAGCGTGATTAGCTGCCACCCCCGGAGGCCCGGGTTCGATTCCTGGCTCTGCCACGAAATTTGAAAAGTGGTATGAGGGCTGGAACGGGGTCCACTCAGCCTCGGAAGGTCAACTGAGTAGAGGTGGGTTCGATTCCCACCTCAGCCATCCTGGAAGTGGTTTTCCGTGGTTTCCCACTTCTCCTCCAGGCGAATGCCGGGATGGTACCTAACATAAGGCCACGGCCGCTTCCTTCCCTCTTTCTTGCCTATCCCTTCCAATCTTCCCATCCCTCCACAAGGCCCCTGTTCAGCATAGCAGGTGAGGCCGCCTGGGCGAGGTACTGGTCATTCTCCCCAGTTGTATCCCCGACCAAGAGTCTGAAGCTGCAAGACACTGCCCTTGAGGCGGTAGAGGTGGAATCCCTCGCTGTGTCCGAGGGAAAAGCCGACCCTGGAGGGTAAACAGATGATGATGATGATGATGATGATGATAGCTTCATTCGTAGTGTCTTCCGACTGTAGATTGATTCTAAGCCTGTGCGTGTCGTCTCAGAACTCACGCGTCTTAAAACTCACGACGACCGTGCGGTTAGAGGCGCGCGTTTGTGAGCTTGCATCCGGGAGATAGTAGATTCGAATCCCACTGTCGGCAGCACTGAAGATGGTTTTCCGTGGTTTCCCATTTTCACACTAGGCAAATGCTGGGGCTGTACCTTAATTAAGGACACGGCCGCTTCCTTCCAACTCCTAGGTCTTTCCTATCACATCGTCGCCATAAGACCTATCTGTGTCGGTGCGACGTAAAGCCACTAGCAAAAAAAAAAAAAAAAAAAAAAAAAAAAAAAAAAAAGTATCAAAATTCACGAATTCCAAGAAGAGGATTAGTAAGAGTAGATTTCTTTACCTGGGGTCCGGCTTCATGGCTAAATGGTTAGCGTGCTGGCCTTTGCTTACAGGAGTCCCGGGTTCGATTCCCGGCAGGGTCGGGAATTTTAACCATAATTGGTTAATTTCGCTGTCATGGGGCTAGGTGTATGTGTTGTCTTCATCACCATTATATCCTCATCACGACAGGCAGGTCGCCTACGGACGTTAATTCAAAAGACCTGCACCTGGCGAGCCTAACATGTCCTCGGACACTCCCGGCACTAAAAACCATACGCCATTTCATTTTCTTTACCTGGGCCAGTCTCAGAACTCGTGAGCCGAGCCAGTTCACCTTTGAATGGATAAATGCCCACACTATCGACATGTAGATATTCGAAAATGTAATCGGAATTGTGCAAAACGTCCATTGTTAGCGCCAGCTGGAACTGTGTGCTCTCTTGTAATTGGCATCTCTCTCATCAAGAGGTGGATCTGTCGTGCAGCCTTGCATACACGGCAGGAGGTGGAGAAACCCACGGGCATGAGGTACATACTGGTGGGCTGCTTAATTTAAAACGCTATTGTCACTTGCAATTGTAACTGTATCCTCACACGCGGACGACAGTCTTATATGATAAAACCATACTGTTCCACCCAACTTGTTTTCTCTCTGCTTATAAAACCTATAACCGTGGTACATTAAACTTAGTTTACCCTTTTGGGAAGAAATGATTTTCATGTTGTGCACTGTTCGATAACAACCAAGCAGAATAACTGAGTGGAGATCCGTGTTATACTTGGAGAAATTGGTCTATGTTAGGATGATAATTCCTGTTAACCAATACACTAGATATCCCATTCTAAAAACGCGTGAACAAACATGGGTTGAAGGGCAGCGTTTGTCACCGCGCACCTTATCGCTAACCGGGCGTGTTGGCCGTGCAGTTAGGGGCGCGCAGCTGTGAGCTTGTATCTGGGAGATAGTGGGTTCGAGCCCCCATTGTCGGCAGACCTGAAGATGGTTTTCCGTGGTTTCCTATGTTCACACTCCTAGTCCTTTCCTATCCCATCATCGCTATAAGACCTATCTGTGTCGGTGCAACGTAAAGCAAGTTGTAAAAAAAAAGCAACAACAACAACAACCACCTCACCCCTCCTACGGTCATCACAGCCAACTGTTGTCCGGAGCCGTGAATTTTGAGACTCATCAGAATGTTAATTTAGCTACTAGTTTGTATTCGGGAGATAGTAGGTTCGAACCTCACTGTCGGCAGCCCTGAAAATGGTTTTCCGTGGTTTCCCATTTTCACACCAGGCAAATGCTGGGGCTGTACCTTAATTGAGGCCACAGCCGCTTCCTTCCCACTCCTAGCCCTTTCCCCCACATGTAGAGCTAGGCAATCCGCTCACATGTGGGTTGTTACAGGAAGGAGTGGTGAGGAAATAACATTGACAGCTTAAAGGGTCTATGAGGTATCGGTTTCCGAGCCTCATGAGACATGTCTGGTCGTGACATCCCAGGGAAGGGTGGTAGCAGTTCCTCACCAGGGGTGATGTCGCGGCCAGACAGATTTAGGATAGATTTAGTATATATTCATGTAGTAAAGTAGTTAGTTTAGTTAGGTGGTGTGTTGCATGTGGAGCTGGCGATCCGCCCATGTGCAGGATGCTACAAAGTAGATTTAGAAGTAGTTAAGTAGTATATTCATGTAGTAAAGTAGTTAGTTTAGTTAGGTGGTGTGCTGCATGTGGAGCTGGCGATCCGCCCATGTGCAAGATGCTACAAAGTAGATTTAGAAGTAGTTAAGTAGTAAGTAGTTAGTGTCTAGCTATAAATAGTCTGTGAGTGTTTATTTTATTGGAACATTGTAACTGGGCGAAAGCCTGTTATGTTCAGTTCAATAAATTCATTCATCCTAGCCCTTTCCTTTCCCATCGTCGCCACAAGACCTATCTGTGTCGGCGCGACGTAGAGCAACTAGCAAATAAATAAATAAATAAATAAATAAATAAATAAATAAATAAATAAATAAATAAATAAATAAATAAATAAATAAATAAATAAATAAATAAATAAATAAATAAATAAATAGCTACTAGTTTGTAGTCGTGAGTTTTAGGATCTAACTCTAACTACGGACGACTGTTAACTTGACTAGCATTGTATAAGGTCACTCCTCCATATTAGAAAGCCTGTAGCATTGCATGAATGGGGCTCACCTAACGGAAGACACTTTTACTTTCATTATCTACTTGGTGGGGATGTAAGTAAGCAAAGTGAAAGCGCTCCGGCACTGATGTAACAGCTTGGTGAAAGATACAAAGAATTGTTGCTGGAATGGACTGAGGACAAGGAGAGACATTCGAGTATCTACACCTCATTACGCCGAGGGCAATAACCTTTGACCATTGACCTACTCTGGCAAGGAAAATACCTGCAAGCACACGAACGTTATTCTTCTGTCATTTTTTTTTCCAACATCCTGGTGCGTTTACTAGTGCGAACTGTTTCGCAAGTTTTACGACCAGAAGTCCTTCCTGACGCCAGCCATAAATGTAGGGGTGAACACATTATTACGTGTTTCTGTAGTGGTTGGTACGTGTTGGAATTAACCAGAAATCGACAACGGGCCGGGAACCGAACCCGGGATTTTCTGAACCGAAGACTTCAACACTGGCCATTCAGCCAAGGAGCCGAGCTGGAAGCACACAAAAGATATTGCATAAAATATCCATATGTGATCCACGAAATGAAAAGGGACATTATATTGCCATTTAATAAAATTGAATTTTTGTGATATTCTTATAAAGCACAACATTCCTAACAATTCTGTACCAAATTTTGTTTCCGAAAGGTGGGCCTTTTTAATTTTCCGCATCACAGATTATGAATATAACGGTTCATATTAATAATACTGTATGATCACAGGAAATAGATAAAGGGTAATGATTTTTTTTTTTGCTTTACGTCGCACCGACGTAGATAGGTCTTATGGCGACGATGGGACAGGAAAGGCCTAGGAATGGGAAAGAAACGGCCGTGGCCTTAATTAAGGTACAGCCCCAGCATTTGCCTGGTGTGAAAATGAAAAACCATCTTCAGCGCTGTCCAACAGTGGGGTTCGAACCCACTATCTCCCAGATGCGAGCTCTCAGTTGCGCGCCCATACCCGCAGGGCCAACTCGCCCGGTATTATGATTTGCTGGCAAATGGAAATGTATGCAGAGTGACGGTAAAAAACTCCATTCTACTCTAGTCAGTGGGAAGTAAAACCAATAACATTAACATTATTATTATTATTATTATTATTATTATTATTATTATTATTATTATTATTATTATTATTATTATTATTATTATGCGGCGCCTTGGCGAGAAAGTTTAGCGTCGAGGCCTTCGGCTCAGGTCCCGTGTTCGATTTCCAGCCGGATCAGTGATTTTAATCGCGTCTGATTAATTATTTTGCCACGGGGACTATGGTTTAATGTTTGTCCCGATACTCTCCTCATCATATTCAGACAACACACACCACAATTCCAACCACCACAGAAACACACAATAGTGATAACATCCCTCCACGTAGGGTTGACGTCAGGAAGGGCATCCGGCAATAAACGGAGCTCAATATACAAGAGCGACATAGTTCGCATCCGCTACCCCATAGATGTGGGAAAAGCGGTAGATTATTATTATTATTATTATTATTATTATTATTATTATTATTATTATTGTTGTTGTCCGCCTCTGTCGTGTAGTGGTTAGTGTGGTTAGCTGCCACCCCTGGAGGACCGAATTCGATTCCCGGCTCTATCACGAAATTTGAAACGGTACGAGGACTGGAACGGGGTCCACTCAGCCTCGGGAGGTCAACTGAGTAGAGGGGGTTCGATTCCCACCTCAGCTATCCTCGAAGTGGTTTTGCGTGGTTTTCCACTTCTCCTGCAGGTAAATGTCGGGATGGTACCTAATTTAAGGCCACGGCCGCTTCCTTCCCTCTTCCTTATCTATACCTTCCAATTTTCCCTTCTTCCCACAAGGTCCCTGTTGAGCATTGCAGGTGAGGCCACCTGGGCTGCGTACTGGTCCTTCTCCCCAGTTTTATATCCCCGACCCAAAGTCCAACGCTCCAGGATACTACCCTTAAGGCGGTAGAGGTAGGGTCCTCCCTCGCTGAGTCCGAGCGAATAACCAACCCTGCAGGGTAAACGAACTAAGAAAGAAAGAAAGAAAGAAAGAAAGAAAGAAAGAAAGAAAGAAAGATTAAAAACACGTACAACAATAACAGACTGTGACAAAGGGTATCAGAAAATAACGAGGATAGGAACCAACTCTCTAATTGGCAGTCTTCATCCAGAATCTGTCATTTTAGATAACGTCTTCGACCCGATTGCTACAAAAGTATTCCCCACGACGTATTGTATCGCAGTTTCGTTGTGTAAAACCCAATGTTTCGGTGTCTGGTGGACATAAAATGTCAAGATCCGGCAAAAGCCGAAATCGATTTTCTTTATTTCTTATTTTTTCCTTTTTTCTTCATCTGCTTACCCTCCAGGGTTGGTTTTTCTTTGGGACTCAGCGAGGTATCCCACCTCTACCACCTCAAGGGCAGTGTCCTGGAGCGTCAGACATTTCGTCTGGGGACACAACTGGGGAGGATGACCAGTACCTCGCCCGGGCGGCCTCACCTGCTATGCTGAACAGGGGTCTTCTGGAGAGATGGGAAGATTGGAAGGGATAGACAAGGAAGAGGGAAGGAAGCGACCGTAGCCTTAAGTTAGATACCATCCATGGATTTGCCTGGAGGAGAAGTGGGAAACCACGGAAAACCACTTCCAGGATGGCTGAGGTGGGAATCGAACCCACCTCTCCTCAGTTGACCTCCCGAGGCTGAGTGGACCCGTTCCAGCCCTCGTACCACTTGTCAAATTTCCTGTCAGAGCCGGGAATCGAACTCAGGTCTCCGGGGTGGCAGCTAATCACGCTAACCGCTACAATACAGAGGCTGACTATTTATTTATTTATATTCCAGGTATACAAAATTCTTCGAAACTGTGACCAAACAGAATGATCGCGGAGACTCCCACCTGTAAGTTATAGTTAATTTCCCTCCTGTTGACACTGGTTGAAAACTGCGAGTTAGAGAATTGGTTCCTATCCTTATTTTAATTTCTCCTCATCTCCTTTACTACCACTAGTGATTATTATTGGGCCAGGCTGAGTGGCTCAGACGATTTAGGCGCTGGCCTTTTGACCCCAGTTTCGCAGGTTCGATTCTGACTCAGACCGGTGGTATTTGAAGGTGCTCAAATACGTCAGCCTCGTCAGATTTACTGGCACGTAAAAGATTTCCTGCGGGACAGAATTCCGGCACCTCGACGTCTCCGAAAACCGTCAAGAGTTGTTAGTGGGACGTAAAACCAATAACATTACTATTGATTTTTATTGGACGTCATAGAGAGATGACTTGGTGGCTAATGAAATAGCTTGGCTTTCCTTTCTTCCTTACTACGTTCCGAATCGCTTGCTTCTTGCCCTAGAGGAGTGACTCATTCTCTATAAATAAATAAAAAATTAAGGCTGGCTGTATTCGTTGATACCGAGCGAGTTGGTCGTGCGATTAGAGTCGCGTAGCTGTGAGTTTGCATTCGGGAGATGGTAGGTTCGAATCTCGACAGCCGTGAAGATAGTTTTCTGTGGTTTTCCATTTTCTCACCAGTCAAAAACTCCTGTACCTTAATTAGGGCCACGGGCGCTAGCATTCCAATCTTCTTCTTCTTCTACCGCTTTTCCCACACCTGTGGGGTCGCGGGTGCGAAGTGTGTCGCACATGTGGATTTGGCCCTGTTTTACGGCTCGATACCCTTCCTGACGCCAACCCTATATGGAGGGATGTAATCACTATTGCGTGTTTCTTTGGTGGTTGGTAGTGTAGTATGTTCTCTGAGTATGAAGATGAGTCGGACGCCACTAGCATTCCAATAGTAGCCCTTTAAATTTTTATGGCTTCTGGTCTTTAAACATGAGCCGGGCCCGCGGTCTAGGCCCCGGGATCGATTCCCGTCCAGGTCAGAGATTTTTGCCTGATTCTGAGGGCTGGTGCGAGATCCACTCAGCCTACGTGATTACCATTGAGGAGCTACTGACGGTGAGATAGCGGATCCGGTCTAGAAAGCCAAAATAGACAGCCGGGAGGACTCGTCGTAATCTGCAGGCCTTCAAGCTGAGCAGCGGTCGCTTGGTAGGCCAAGATCCTTCGGCGCTGTTGCGCCATAGGGTTTGGTTTGGTCTTAAAACATCGATTTTATTTTTATTTTTAGGTGTTCTTGACTTCTTGGCATTTGTTCAAATACTCACCATCTTCATCTTCTTGGCCTTTTCACAGTTGTTTGGGGTCAACATTATATGTGCATTTGGTCGAGTTTTACTGTCGGATGCACTTCTTGACGCCAACTCTATGTGGAGGGATGTATTCACTGTCGTATGGTGTTTGGTAGTGTGTGTATGAAGTGGTACGTATTGAAACGAACACAAAGAGCTAGTCCCCGAGCCAGAGGAACTAATCAGACTGGATAGCCTACAAGTCACTAAAGAGATGTACTAGGAAAATTAGGAGTGGTGTAGTTTCCCGTTGCTTTCCTTACTGAGCCAGAAAGATATTGCCTATCAGTCTGCCAGGCCCACTGTAATTCGCACATTAATCGACCTAATGTGGCTGTGAGCTTGCATTCGTGAGATAGTAGGCTTGAACCTCACTGCTGGCTGCCCTCAAGATGGTTTTTCCGTGATTTCTCACTTTCACACCAGCCAAATGCTGGGGGCTGTACCTTAATTAAGACCACGGCCGCTTCTTTCCCACTCCTAGCCCTTTCCAACCCCATCGTCGCCATAAGACCTATCTGTGTCGGTGCGACGGAAAAATGAAATACAGGTCATTTAAAATAACAAATTTATTCTACTCCATATCGGAAGACAGAGTGCACTGTAAACACTATGTTTAATCAGAAATGAAGTGCCGGGAGTGTTCGAAGACATGTTCGTCTCGCCAGGTGCAGACCTTTTGATCTGACTCCCGTAGGTGACCTGCGCGTCGTGATGAGGATGCCCCCGTGCCAGCAGAATTAAAGAATGATGGTTAAAATTCCCGACCTTGCCGGGAATTAAATCCGGAACCCTTGTGACCAAAGGCCAGCACGCTAACCACTTAGCCATGGAGCCAGATTGTTTCACCAGAAGTAGATTTGTTCTTAGTATAAAAGCATATTCAGTAAGAATATATCTCTTTAAATTAACATACTATACAGCGTATTTATTCAAAGTAAAGAAAAGTTTGTGAAGCACAAGGAATGTTCTCTGATTTCTGATAAGACTATTTTTTAATTAGGCTTAGCTCATCTTATTTATGAGAAAGTACTTTCTCTTCACCTGTACAGGTAAGAAACAAATACAGTATTTGTTCAGATATAAACGACAATTTGACAATTTGATCTGAACATCAGAGAGATGTGCTTCGATAAATAGATTCACCATTTACATTAACATCACCACGAGTCAGTTTAGTACGTGAATTACTCTTGCAATAACATAGCATAGAGGGTTGCCTAGCTGAGGGGGAAAAGCATTCTCGGTCCACACGGAGGGATGATGGTGCGATTCTCCGCCAAGACATCGAAAAATTTAGATACGAGGTTTCCATATCTGGAGAGGTACATGCCTCTGAGTCTACACCAAGAGTGAATACCAGGATAATTACTGGGGGCAAAGGTGGCTGGACATAGAGTTAAGCAGTCTATCTCACTTAGTACCAAGATTACAAACAGTGGAAGCCTTTATCTTCCATTTTTCCAAGGGCCTTCATAACCTATACGGAGATGGAGAAAGATTATTCATATCAAACAATTTAAAATGATCCCCGTAATACCACATTTCTTGATGGTACAGTAAAAGTATTAATTGCAGTTAGCGATATCCCGTATAGTCCTAGATTCGCTCCTCCTACGAATAAACTAAGATACCTCAAACACTGGAGTCCATATTTCTGCAGTTCTCAGAGGCTCACTCGGGCAGCTCTGTCCTTCAACTGTAGATAAGTATCATTTCCAGTAGAATTATTCTCGAACATTTCAGTTGATTGCAGCAGGACTCTATGATTGTACCAACATTTAAGATAGAGCAGTTCATGAAGAAAGACGCTAAGAAAGTGTGACAAACAGATTGGTTCACTGATATTGCACAAGGCACCTTCAAGATAATAAGGCTAAAATATTACGAAATCAAAACATCCATAAACATTATTCTAGGTATCCTTTTGTTACTTGTTCGACATTCGTTGATCACGGGTAAGAAAGAAGAGAGTTCTCGGGCGAAATGATTTTTATCGCTCTGTTTTAGGCCGAATTTGATGCACGGGAGTGAAAGCCGGGAAACTTAGGATATCTTATTCATAGGTTGGAAGTAATGGACATGAAGGTAGCGAGAATGATTTCTAGGGCCCGGACTTTTAGGTGGTATAGACCTTCATTTTAGGTTTGTTGTATGCTTAAATTAGGTTTCTCTTTTAGGTTTTACTTCGTGCATGCGGCCGTTGGTGTGTTCTAAGACTGTTTTCAATGTTTTAATAGCCAGGTTAGTCAGTACGTTCCATGGGACGTTTGTGTCCCAACACTTGGCATAGGCGAAAGTTAGAATTATTTCCAGGATTGCCAACTGTGGAAGAAATAAACGTTTTTTTTTTTAGTGTAGCTACTGGACTTTTCTCTTAGGAACTATACTAGCAGGAGTGGCGTGCGGTGACCATATTCATTACCCCAGCTGCAAAAAAAGTTTAAAAAAAATATAAACAATCGTAGCCCCACTACACTCTCTAAAGTCAACATTACCATTTTAGTAGGCTACATTTTTCGTGGAAAGGTCTACCTGTGAAAGATCTTTCAAGAATATTTTCAACCACACGCTCGCACATACGTCCATATTGGTATCCACGGCAGTGATGACAGCAAATTTGAAACAATGTACTGTACTTACAGTTTCATCCGGTGACGCTTCATGATAGTACAGTCATGGTTTTCACAAAAATACTCTGGGACTAACTATTTGTTTTTTTAGTTAAAAAGCCTATCTAAACTTATCAGCAAATTTTAACTGGTATTTTACCGTCGTTGAAGTTTTATAGTTTCACTCGCATACTGAGTGTACGTGCCTCAACGACAAACGAGGGAAAATATTTGCCATGACGTAAAACACACGCTATATTCATGAAGAATGCCACAGAATTCGCGAAACCTTCATCTATAATCCATAACCATTCGCGCTTAACTCTGTGTTCATGCTGGGCAACCTAAATATTTTTCTGCGGCTATCGGAACACATACTCAACACGTACCATCAATGAATTGCTGAAAACAACTGTATGCATGCCGAAACCCAAGACTAAAATATATTCTTCTACATTACAATTTATTTCATATACTGGCTCTATTTTTATTAGCAAGACGATGTGCAAGTGGCTCTACTGTTAAGATGTTGATATTTTTTCTTGCAGTCTCTGAATATTTAAAATCATTATTTATAAAAATGGTGAACGCTAGATATGCACTAAGGGTTCCTTAAAATTAAATTCCTTAAATATTATTACTGAAAGGAACATTGATCGGCGGGCTGAGTGGCTCAGGTGTTTCAGGCACTGGCCTTCTGATCCCAACTGGGCAGGTTCGATCCTGACTCAGTCCGTTGGTATTTAAAGGTGCCCAAATACGTCAGCCTCGTTTCGGTAGATTTACTGGCACGTAAAAGAACTCATGTGGGACAAAATTGCGGCACCTCGGAGTCTCCGAAAACCGTAAAAGTAATTAGTGGGATGTAGAGAAAATATTATTATTAGAAACATTGATCATAACCACGAAACTCACTGAACCGTCAAAAATTCAGATATACTCTTGAAAGTTGAAGAATTTTGTAGGAGTGGCCTTCAAAACTCATGTTAAGGAGTTGAGTAAAGGCGATGCCGAAACTTATCGAGCAAGACATTAAAAGAATTAAAAAAAACATCCATTAACATCGTTCGGGTAAGATTCCAAAGTTGCCTAAAATTTTGAAACTACAATCGGTAATGAAAGATTGTAATATAATCTAATTAATGCCAAATCAACATGATCATATCTGTCTTTTAAATTTCGAAAATGAACTTTCATGATTTTCTTGTCAACGTAACCTATAAATTTTAAGTGAAAATAATGAAAACTGTTTGTAGATGGTACTTTTAAATCGTGTCCTACATTGTTTGATCAGATTTGTCTAGTTCGTAGATTGAAAGACAATAACCGCTTTCCATCGTTTTTCCTTACTGACTGCATTCGGGAGATAGTGGATTCGAACCCCACTGTTGGCATCCCTAAAGAAGTTTTTCCGTGACTTTCCATTTACACCAAGCAAATGTTGGGTCCACGGCTGCTTCCTTCCCACTTCCAGCCCTTTCCTATCCCATCATCACAATAAGACCTATCTGTGTCAGTACGACGTAAAGCAACTTGTAAAAATCCATTCCTCAGCCTCTGATGTTTCCTCTTCACTTCTTTCCAACACTCCTTCATTCTTTCACTGTGTTTCTTTTCTCTCTCTCTCTCTCTCTGTCCTTAGAGCACTTTGTACCTGTTTTCTTTTCCCTTTTGCCTTGGAATCCTTCCATATTTAACACTTCATTTCTCAAAACAACCTCTTACCTTGATTTCTTGCCGTATGTTTGAATACCAATTTTGTTATTTTTTTTTTCTTTCATACTTCCTAAAAATATTAATACTATGCATTCGATCGCGTATGGACATTCCACCACCTCTGTATATAGTACCAAATTTTAAGACTTTTGGATAAGCAGTCTTTATTCTAAAACTTCTTTGTGACACTGTATGCCCTTTCCATCTTGTGTACCCTTTCTTCTACAGCAGACTTTTCTAAACCATTTTCTTGAATTATCTTCCCTAGATATTTCAATTGTTTTCATTCTCTATTCGATCAATATTTATCAATAAATATTTTGGAGCATTTCGTTATCCCCCCCCCCCATGGCACTACACCGCTTGAAGGGCCTTGGCCTACCAAGCGACTGCTGCTCAACCCGAAGTCCTGCAGATTATGAGGTGTCGTATGGTCAGCACGACGAATCCTCTTGGCCGTTATTCTTGGCTTTCTAGGATGGGGCCGCCATCTCACCGTCAGATAGCTCCTCGATTCTAATCACGTAGGCTGAGTGGATCTCGAACCAGCCCTCAGGTCCAGGTAAAAATTCCTTAGGGTAAAAGGCAGGCACGCTACCCCTATACCATGGGACGGGCGAGCATTTCCTTATGTTCGTAATAAATTTCGTTTTCTCTGCAGAGATTCTCAAAACTGTTTTGTCAAACGACTGATTAGAATTGTTGCATTTCTTAGGTTTTTTGAAAATATAGCGAAATCAGCAAATGTCAGCCAATTTATTTCAATATCTTTACCTTTTCCCGCCAAATTTGGCTCACTTTATTATTATTATTATTATTATTATTATTATTATTATTTACCGTCGACTTCAAATGTTGTAAATGTTTCAAGTCCACGCTCCATGTACTCAGTTTTCGTGACACTGAGGTGTAGTCCGCTTGCGACCAGACTGGAATCCCACTCTTGTACTCGCTCTTGAAGATGTTGACTGTCTACTCCCGCTAAGCAAACATTATTAGCATATAGCGAAGTCCACGGATATGGAGTTTGAATAACCGCTGTGACAATATCCCAGTCAGTGCATGGGAAATGAAAAGTCATATTTTACTGGTTCGAACTGCACGTAAAACTGGAGGTACCTTGTTATGGTCACGATATCAAGAGCCAAGTAAAACTACAAGCTTACTCTTAAAAAATTCGTGTGCGTTTGAAAATGGTATTATTGTAACGTGAATTTTATAATTAGTGCCATACACAGTGGATATAGACCGAGCGGAGTGTCATTATGGCTGTGGAACCTAGCTCTGTATTCGGGAGACACGTGGGTTCGAATCCCCCACCATCGACTGTCCTGAGAATAGCTTTCTATGTTTTCCCATTTTTTTATTCCAGGGAAATGCGTGGATAGTTCCTATTCGTAGGCCACAGCCGATTCCGTTCACCACTTACATTATTTCATTCATTATTCATTTCATTTTCATTAACTTCCCAACTGACGCTTGCATCAGGAAGGGCATCCGGCCGTACAACATGCCATGTAAATTTATCTCGCCTCATCCCTGACCTCGCATCAAGAAACTGCACTAAGTAGAGAATGTTAGGAAACTCCAGTTGTTCCATATTTCGCCGTATGTGTGTCAATGAGAGATGAACTAAATACTGCACTGCAAATATAGTTCTATTTATCTTGTGTTCCTTTATTACATGAATTATGTCTGGTCTTTCAGCTGATATTGTCTGTACAATTAGGAATCCTGACCCGGATAATTAGGTTTTCAATCAATTTTACGAGTTGTAAATCATAGATAGATAAATTTCTTTATTGGCGTAGTTAAGGCCATTAGGCTAAACCAATTAGTATACATTAGAAACATAATTAATACTAGATAAAGCACAGTTAAACACAATCAGTATATATAAATGAAATAAAATTCCACCCCAGTGAGACATACAATACTTATAATAATAATAATAATAATAATAATAATAATAATAATAATAATAATAATAATAATAATAATAATAATAATAATAAATGGCGTATGGCCTTCGAAGTGGCCTTGTGCAGGTCTTTTGAGTTGGCGCCGTACAGCCGACCTGCGTGTCTATCACGATGGGGCCCTACCTGTGATGAATTCTAATGATGAAGACGGCACACACTCACACCCAGCCCCTGAGCCATCGAAATTAACCAATAAAGGTTAAAATCTCCGACTTGGCCGGGAATCGAACCCGGGACCCGCTGGGCCAAAGGCCAGCATGCTAACCATTTAGCCATGGAGCCGGACATAATAACAGCTAGTAATAATATTGTAATAGCACGATCAATGGAAAAGACAGTTCACTCGTAACCTGTTGTACCTCTTAACGCGTCCGCCTCTGTGGTGTAGTGGTTAGTGTGATTAGCTGCCACCCCCAGAGGCCCGGGTTCGATTCCCGGCTCTGCCACGAAATTTGAAAAGTGGTACGAGGGCTGGAACGGGGTCCACTCAGCCTTGGGAGGTCAACTGAGTAGAGGTGGGTTCGATTCCTACCTCAGCCATCCTGGAAGTGGTTTTCCGTGGTTTCCCACTTCTCCTCCAGGCAAATGCCGGGATGGTACCTAACTTAAGGCCACGGCCGCTTCCTTCCCACTTCCTTGTCTATCCCTTCCAATCTTGCCATCCCGTAGCAAGGCCCCTGTTCAGCATAGCAGGTGAGACCGCCTGGGCGAGGTACTGGTCATCCTCCCCAGTTGTATTCCCCAACCCATAGTCTGAACTCCAGGGCACTGCCCTTGAGGCGGTAGAGGTGGGATCCCTCGCTGAGTCCGAGGAAAAAACCGACCCTGGAGGGTAAACAGATTACGATACGATACGATACCTCTTAACGTTCTTTTAAATAACTCTGTGGTTCCATTCTCATGCGGCAAACACAGAAAATAAGTTGTTATATGCGGCAGCTCGATGGTGAGGAAAAACGAGCAGGTTTGATATTTTAGCCCTTGTATGTCTGTTATGAACATTTGAGAAGTAATGGAAACGCGAAGAAAGGTAAGATGGGGAAGACGTACTAATAACTCGGTGGAGGAGAGGCAAAGTATGATGGTTACGACTAGAGGCAAGGTTTTTTTCGCATTAACGATAAACGCGACAAAAATTTGAAGCGATTTTGAAATATCTCAACGAGTCATATGATTCTGGTTAAGAAATTTGTGATTTTGTTTTCGTAAATTACAGCGAATAAAAGCGATAAGGCAGTTTAAAGCGAAATTTACTTATTTTGCAATAAGTGCGAAAATGCAGCGAAATTAATGGAAAATACCGATCTTGAAATTGTATTCCAATACCACGTGTGTGAAGGGAAACAGGATAAGGATTTCTCATTTCGACAGAAGTATCTCTTCATATTCTCTAAAATCCCTTAATAGTATGGCCATATAGGGTGAACGCCATGGCCATGTAGGGTGAAAGGGTACTGTAATTTGTTAAGTAATCTATATTACGGCTACATGATAGTTTTAATCAAGATTACATATGGAATAATGAATTATTATCAATATTGCTTCTCATTATTTAGCTATCTTTCGCATAAATAATTCACAAATCTCACGAATTAAACTTTTTATGAATAACTTCAGGAAAGGAATAAAGCGAAATTAAAGCGATGGGGTCAACCTATTTTTTTAAATAACGCGAAAAATTTTTCCTTTCCGCGAAATCGAACATAACTTAATGCGAAAAATATCATGCCTCTAGTTAGGACGAACGTGGAGTCGCGACCACTCTAGTTCTAATAATAATAATAATAATGTTATTTGCTTTACGTCCCACTAACTACTTTTTCGGTCTTCGGAGACGCCGAGGTGCCTGAATTTAGTCCCGCGGGAGTTCTTTTACGTGCTAGTAAATCCACCGACACGAGCCTGGCGTATTTGAGCACCTTCAAATACCATCGGACTGAGCCAGGACTCTAGTTCTAGAAAAGTTGATGACACGTGGTCATATTTACTTAAATTGCATAAATTATACATTTCTCACGTGTATTTTGATCGCACTGTAGTCTTAAGAAAAATTGTGGCTTCACATCATTGATAATATCACAATAATCAAGATGTGGCATTAATAGAACGGTGAGCCTACTCTCCCATTCCTCTAAAATCATAACTCTAATTACCTACCACCGGATAGGGAGGAAGATGGGCTGATAATATTTCAGAGGAACAGTTTGGATTTAGGAAGGGAAGAAGCACATTCGAGTCTTGGGTCATTATCGAAAAATCTCTAGAAATAGGCAGACCAATGGTAACTGCGTTCTTTGATACTGAAAAAGGCTTTTGATAACATAGAGTGGAATGAGCTGTTTGGAATTGTTAGAAATCTGAAAACAGACTACAGGCACAGAAAATATTCTCTACCACATATACAAGAACCAGAGAGCATTGATAGGCAAACACTGGAAAGGGCGTAAGACAAGGACGTGAACTATCACCATTAATTTATTATTGTAACATCTATATAGAAGAAGCCATAAAGGAATGTTTACCTACCTACCAATAAT
This sequence comes from Anabrus simplex, assembly GCF_040414725.1. Lineage (NCBI taxonomy): Eukaryota > Metazoa > Arthropoda > Insecta > Orthoptera > Tettigoniidae > Anabrus > Anabrus simplex. The sequence continues at coordinate 632,653,694 of NC_090265.1, read as the reverse complement.
CATGGCATGCATGTTAACGGCGAACTGTACAGTACCACACGATTTCCAGATGATAACTGAACATGAGAAAGATATGGAAAAGGCACTAAATCACAAGAACGAATTGCTAAAAGAGAGGTGCGGCATGAGAATAAACCAAACGGAACAAGATAAATGATCTGTACAATGGATAATGGCCAAATTGCCAATGTGCTGATGGATAGAGCAAAACTAGATCAAGTAAAGGAATTCAGATATCCAGGAAGTATGATCACATCTAACGGAAAATGTAAGAGAGAAGTAAATGTCCGGATTGCACAGGCGAAAGGAGCTATCTGAGAAAAAGAAGTCTCCACTGACACCTAAGACAACCGGCATAGAGGTATGAAAACACCTTTTGTACGGAGTGTTGTAAGCTATGGGTCAGAAACATGGATCCTGCGTAAGGTGGAAATGCTGAAACTCCGAGGCGTTTGAGATGGGGTGCTGGCATCGACTCCTAAGAATACCTTGAACATTCGCAAAAGAACATAATGACACACACCTTGGTTGAAACCTTAAACAAAAGGAGAAATAGCTTCGTTTGCCACTTGTTTCGTCATTCTGACTGGTGCACCATCCTGTTTGAAAGGAAAGGTAGGACCAAAGAAAGGCCTAGAGCGCAATTTATAGAAAACACACGTATTGCCACTTGAAGCTGCTGGCCGAAGAACGGAAACACTTGGAAAACATGCATGTTATCCGCCAACCTTAGGGTTGAGGAGACTAAGAAGAAGAAATGAACCAAAACTAATTATATAACATAGTATATAAATCCGCCGGTTGCCATTTCTTGAACATGAAAAATCCGCGTCCGTTTTGTCCAGCAAAAATCTCATATGGAGTGACCGGGATTTGAGCCACGGAATCCAGTGGTGAGAGGCCGGTGCGCTGCCGTCTGAGCCACGGAGGCTTTACTGACATTTGTTTATGGATATAATATTTTTTTCATCTTTCCCTTGGCACAGGTCAGAGCAAAATGTACGTCAGGAGTGGAAATGGTAAAGGAACTAAGTGCCATTTTTTAACTTTAACTTTCGGGCTTTTTCACTACTAACCAATCTATGTCTTGGCACCAGTGCTGTGCTAAGGGATTTATGTGCCTCAGTTGTTCCTTGGAGTTGCTACAGTCCCTAACAGAATGCGCTAGTCCTATGTTCAGACAGACCTGCTGTAATAGTCGGTCTATGTGCCACAGCCACCTGCCGCTAGGCGAGAAGTATTCAGTAGTCAAGGTTATGCCATAACCTTCATCTCGTGCGATTGTTTTGCTTACTGAAGGTTTTGCTTGTTATTTAAAATGATGGACGAGAATGATGATAATAATAGTATGAACGCCAGTGCTTTTAGTGCTTACCTCACACAGAAGAAGCAGAACAGGCTGGAAATTGCTGCAAAACAACCGCCGCCTTTACAGGTTAGTTCTTTTGTTTCTTACAGTAGAAGTAAACTTATAATACACAATATTTATTTCTGTAAACCTACATTATTATCTAGTAATATAAAAATTGTCCGCCTCTGTGATGTAGTGGTTAGCGTGATTAGCTGCCACCCCCGGAGGCCCGGGTTCGATTCCCGGCTCTGCCACGAAATTTGAAAAGTGGTACGAGGGCTGGAACGGGGTCCACTCAGCCTCGGGAGGTCAACTGAGTAGAGGTGGGTTCGAATCCCACCTCAGCCATCCTGGAAGTGGTTTTCCGTGGTTTCCCACTTCTCCTCCAGGCGAATCCCGGGATGGTACCTAACTTAAGGCCACGGCCGCTTCCTTCCCTCTTCCTTGCCTATCCCTTCCAATCTTCCCATCCCTCCACAAGGTCCCTGTTCAGCATAGCAGGTGAGGCCGCCTGGGCGAGGTACTGGTCATACTCCCCAGTTGTATCCCCCGACCAAGAGTCTGAAGCTCCAGGACACTGCCTTTGAGGCGGTAGAGGTGGGATCCCTCGCTAAGTCCGAGGGAAAAACCGAACCTGGAGGGTAAACAGATGATGATGATGATGATGATGAATATAAAATTGCCGAAAAACATTAACTGTATCCTGTTCTATCTCAATACGTAGGTCTACTTCTACCTGTATTTCAAGCCTGCATTCCTTGCATATACCTTGCTCGTGTATTAATTCTAGCGGTTTATGTATATATTTTGTTTTTGTTTTGTTTTTTAGGTATTCTGGAAGTGTAAGTACAGTTGCAGAGAGATTGTCAATATGAAAACGCAGCTCTTTGAAGAATACCACCAACCTGACCTGAGCCAACAAGGCAATTACCTCATGGGGCTTATCGATATTCTTCCTATTCAACGACGACGCCATAGGACCTATAATGAAGATGCAGAGAGTAGAAGACAGTCAACCATCAGCTACACACTTCCAGATGGGACGGGAGACCTGAAAAGAGTATGCAAAGATACATTTTTAAATACCTTCGGAATTTCTCCTAAAAAAATTCAAACAATTGTTACAAAGAAGAAAATCAGGTTTAAAGACAACCGCGGAGGTCCTAAAAGATTCAAATTTAATGAACGGGACAGAATGCAAGTGAAAAATCACATTAATTTATTCCCCATAAATGTTTCTCACTATAGTCGTTTGAAATCTGGAAGAGAATACCTTAGTGGTGACTTACACTTGAGCCGTATGTTTGTTACCTTTAAGGAAAAGTATCCTGACAGTGGTGTATCGTACAAGCTCTACCGCAAAGTATTCCTAAAAAACTTTTCTAAGCTATCGTTTAGAAAACTAAGGAGTAATACCTGCAAAAGGTGCGATTATTTAAACATAAAATCAAAAGGTAATGGCCCCATACTATTAGCCAAAGCCAAAAAGGCACTCGCGTTACACCGTAGAAAAGCTGAGAGTGCCCTTTCTGTATTTAAAAATGACACAATATCCAGCACATTACCTCGCAGTCAACATTGCACCATTATTGTGGATTTAGAAAAAGTTTTCCTTTGCCTAAATTGACGCACAGTAGTATGTATTATTTGCGTCAACTCTCTTGCTATAACTTTAACATTCACATTACCGACACGAACGATAGCATAATGTGCTTGTGGCACAAGGGGCACGGAGGTAGAGGAGGGAATGAGATGGCCTCTTGTATTTTGCAGGCTCTAAACTCTGGTTTACTTCCAAACGGAAAAACGAATCTTGTTGTATGGAGTGACTATTGCTCAGGCCAAATAAAAAATCGACTGTTAATATTTTTGTACATGTACATAGTAGAATAGGGTATTTTCAAGTCAGTAGAACATACATTTCTATTGTCTGGGCACAGTTTTTCAGTTGCCGATCACGATTTCGCTCTTATAGAGAAGCAGCAAGATAGCCAAAATGCAAGTAATGGAAGATCTTGAAAATGTGATCAAGTCTACAAAACCTTTCCGAGTGTTCAACATGTATGACAGTTTTTTGACTTTGAGAAAAAGGCTTCTGAGTGCACTGATACAAAAAATTTGGTATCACTCAGGTTTCTTTGCTGTAAATAAGCAAACAACAGCCTGGTATTGTGTCCTGCAAAACAAGCTTTTCCGATCTGTGTGACTGGGAGAATTTTCATGTACTAAAGAAAGGCACGACAATGAAAGACAATGCAGCTGTAGAACTGGAAAAACTTCCAGCTACAGTTCCGTTGGCACCAAACAAGCGAAAAATCTTTACACCATTATTGATTACGTGGATGAAAAGAACAAGGACTTTTTCCAACAGCTCTCAGCTCAATAAAGTCAGTGCTGTCTCGTAGCACTTAGATCTATTAGCTGTGTCAAAACTTTTTGTACTTAGATCTTTCTGCTCAAAATGCCACATAACTATTTCATTTTTGAAGATAATTAAACAAACCTTAGTCAACATGTTTATAATCATGTAAAGATTTAATTTGTGTTTAATACAAATAAATATTCATTTCTCACAAAGATGTGCAGCTTTTTTTGCTTCCTGGCATATTTCACTTTTGGCACAGATCCTTTACCACTTCCACTCTTCAGTTACCACCGAAGTCTGAGTTATGGGTGGTGTTGAGTAATGGCATCCGGAACGCGACTAGTGCATTTGGATGTTATGAAAGGTGCATTATACGGTTGATCGTGCTGCAGTAGTACTTTCTGGTCTAGTGAGAAAACCACTGTTCTCAGTTGAGCCTTCAAGATGTATTAGTTTTCAATTATATTGAACTGGTCCCCCTTCTGAGTTATTTTTCACGTTTTTTTAATCTTATTTCTCATTAGAGCCTGATGTTCTGGTGAAATCTGTCCTGGATTGATGAATAATCCACCTGCATTTCCTTCGAATGTTGCAAGAATTACTGCTCTCGTCCACTTTACATTCCAACATGGTTTTGGGTCAAGTAGCTGTCAGCTTGAATTCGGGAGATAGTGCGTTCGAACTTCATTGTCGGTAGCCCTGAAGATGGTTTATCGTAGTTTCTCATTTTTACTACAAGACAAATGCTAGAGTTGTACTTTAATTAAGGCCACGGTGGCTTCCTTCCCAGTCCTAGTCCTTTCTCATCCCTTCGTCGCCACAAGACCTGTCTGTTTCAGTACGATGAAGGAAACAAGAAAAAACAAGGGAAACTTCACATTCGCTACAGTCATTACCCGAAATTACACTACTGTTACCGAGCTCGATAGCTGCAGTCGCCTAAGTGCGGCCAGTGTCCAGTATTCGGGAGATAGTTCGAACCCCACTGTCGGCAGCCCTGAAGACGGTTTTCCGTGGTTTCCCATTTTCACACCAGGCAAATGCTGACGCTGTACCTTAATTAAGGCCACGGCCGCTTCCTTCCCAGTCCTCGACCTTTCCTGTCACATCGCCGCTATAAGACCTATCAGTGTCGTTGCCAATAGCAAAAGAGACTCTACTGTTATCTGATAGACATTCTCTAATATACTGCTGCCATTTTAATGAATATCCGACTATGCACTAGTAATAACTCGTCATATATTTCTTTTTCGTTCAGCGGACGTCTTCATCCCGCCACTATGAACAAAACTCTACATCTTTCTTTATTTCTTTATTTATTTCTTTCTTTCTTTCTTAATCTGTTTATCGTCCAGGGTTGGTTTTTCCCTCGGACTCAGCGAGGGATCCCACTTCTGCCACCTCAAGGGCGGTGTCTTGGAGCGTGAGATTTTCGATCGCGGGATAGAAATGGGAAGGAAGACCAGTACCTCGCCCAGGCGGCCTCACCTGCTATGCTGAAAAGGGCCTTGTGGGGGAGGGGGAAGATTGGAAAGGATAGACAAGGAAGAGGGAATGAAGCGGCCGTGGCCTTAAGTTAGGTACCATCTCGGCATTTACCTGGAAGAGAAGTGGGAAACCACGAGAAACCACTTCGAGGATGGCTGAGGTGGGAATCGAACACTCCTCTACTCAGTTGACCTCCCGAGGCTGAGTGGACTCCGTTCCAGCGTTCGTACCACTTTTCAATTTTCGTGACAGAGCCTGGAATCGAACCCAGTCCTCTAGGGGTGGCAGCTAATCACGCTAACCAATACACCACAGAGGTGGACTCAATATAAGTTTTTGAAAACAGCTTTGTCCAGTCCGTTCGGCCGTTCTACTGGGTCGATTTCATTATTCTTGTACTATACCCGAACCTTTTCTTGAGCCCGATTTTTACGGGGTGTGGAGTAAGGAGGGAGCATTACCCGTTCCGGTTATACTGCCAACTGGATGGAAATTAAATCTGAATTGAATCGATAATATGATCAATCGATATGAATTTTCTAAACATAAGTTCCGATTGCAGAAACGGCATTTAGACGATGTCTACGGTTAAACAATGCCTAAGTATGGCTGCCGCATTGCAGAGACGTTATTTATCACTTAGACACTGTCTAAAACCGGTGTTCAACCGGTCATATTTAAACACTGCCGAGAGCACTGTTTAACCTCAAATGACAGGAGTGAATCACAATCAGAGGTTATGTACCGTGAAATATGTAATTTGTATTATCATGTTGAGACGATTCCGGGAAGAAAAGTTCGTCCGACGGCCTCTCTGTGGGTCACCCGAAGCTAAATCGCAGCAATTCGTTTGACATGCACGGGGAGATAATAAAAAAATAAGGTTCCGCTTTACGAGAGACTTGTTTCTTGAGACTGACAAAGTGACAGTCCGGTAACTGTCAACTTGAATACAATTCTTGGCAATCGATATATTTTATTATATAGGCCTACATGGGGTAATTTCCATGGATTTATAGGTCACTTCGACTACATACGTATCACAATTACGTGTCCCGATCGTCTGAGGGCTGTCACATACATCAACCGAGAGAGATTCACTTATATTTACTGCCAAGTAAACACACATAATAGTGAAAACTAAAAAGTAGGTTGTATGGGATTTTTATATATATAATCGCATAGGTTTTCGGCAACTATCAGATAGGAAAAGGCAAGTGGTGGTGATTATCGTTTAAAGAGGACTGGGGAAGAAGAACCGTGGCCATAATAACAGCCCTAGTATTTACCTGGTGTAAAAATAGGGAAACTACGGAAAACAATCTTCACGGCTGTCGATGATGCGTTTCGAATCTACGATCTCCAGAATGCAAGCTACATCTATATGGCCCGTACAACACACTCGGTTACACATTACTATTGCTTCATCTTCCCTTCGTCGAAGCTACCGTATTTATGAGTAGATTACACTCACTGTAACAACATTATAATGAAAGCTACACTTTCCCCGTACCGTGGCGTGTCGCTTTAGTGTCGATAATATTATGAGATTTAATTTGCACCGAAAGCGATACTCTTATCTGTGGACAAGTCATGCTCAGCCATATTTGAGTAATGTGTAGGAAGACAAACAGCTGACTGGCGTTCGGCGCGCGCACCGACGAATTTCATTGGTTGCGGCAAGCAAATAGTTGCATGAAAGATACTTCTGTCTCCATTTTCAAACCAAAATTGAAACTTTAAGGGATGTCTAGTTAAACATCAACTGAACATTGTTTATGCAATGGAAGATCGTGAATGATTTAGACGTTGTTTAGGTAGACGATGTCTAAGGCTTAAAACTAGTCATAGTTTCTCCAATCGGCCCTTAGGGTGGCGTGCACCAAGCAAGAGTAAGTTCTACTTCCGCAGTAAAGTACTCTTGAAGTCAGCATTCGGCGACTTCCATACGAGAGTAAATTACTTCCAAAGTATTTTAGTCCTTTCAGATACTCCTGGACTAAATTACTACAACAGTAAAATGTTGAAGAGCACCATCTTGTAGTATATTACTAAAGAAGTAAATAACGCACGAATGTAGGTTAGAATTTACTCTCACGTCGTGCATGGAGTAAGCTAAGTTTAGACTTGTTGACTAATGACAATATCGTGCCGTATATGAGAGGAAAGACGTTTCAAACGTGTTTATGAATTACTTGGATTATATTGACTATCTTGACGCAGTAAACGATGGGAAATGTAATAGTGCGTAGGCCTACAGTGCGTGAAAGGCGAGAGCCGTGTAATGTGAACACGGCGAGTTTCAGGAACGTTTTCGGTCTTAGGAAGGAATCCTTTACTTTCCTTCTAAATCTACTTGGAGATCACTTACAGCTGAATTCTTGTCTTAATTTTGTTGTATCTCTCAAATTACAGTTGCTGTGTGCCCTACGAGTGTTTCGTACCGGAACATTTCAGTATAGTTGCCGGTGATCTAATTAACGTTTACCACACAACTGCTAGCCGTATCTTTCATCGCGTGGTTAAAGCACTAGTTGAAGCTAAGAGGGAGGTACGCCTGCAAATGATGATGATCGTTCGGAAAATAAAAAAGATATTCTTCACGTTGGCAGGTTTCCACACATCGTGGGTGCAATTGACTGTGACTGCGCGCATATTCCCATTTATTGCTCTCTCGGTGACAACGGTGAACTTTTCAGAAATCGGAAGAGGTATTTATTATTTATTTTTCAATTTGCTTAACGTCGCACCGGCACAGATAGGTCTTATGGCAACGATAGGGCAGGAAAGGCCTAGGGATTGGGACGCGGCCGTGGCCTTAAGGTAGGGCCTACAGACCCAGCATTTGCCTGGTGTGAAAATAGGAATTCGCTGTGGGTGTAGGCAATCCGTATGAAGGAATCGCCATCAGTTTTAATTTTTCCCGCGTGTCCATGACTTTCTGCTTTGCTTCCGTCTTCGCTTTTAAGTCCTTCTACAGAATCTTAACTTGCTTTTCACTGCGTTTTCCGTCACTCGAAGCATTGAATTCTTTCGTCACGACTTTCTATGAATTTCTTTTCTTATCAAGCATGTTTATGGTTGTGTTTCTTACACCTTATATCCTTTGCATAGATCGTCATTATCTCTATTAACACGCATTTATCTTTTTCGCTTACGTTTTTTCCCCGTTTCCTATCGCACATAACCATATCTATTTAGATTTCGTTAAAGAAGATACACGAACACAGCACTACTCCGCGAGTAACGAACGCTACTCCTGTAGTAGTAGCTAGAAGAGTAAATTGTACTTCAACTCTCCGACGTTACTTACGGAGTAAATAACTCCCGTAGTAATTTACTTCTGTAGTATGGACTTCTTTAGTAAACGCTACTTCCGTAGTAATTTACTCCAAGATGGTGCACGCCACCCATTTATTATCTTACGTCAACAACTGTGTCACACACATTATTTAACATTATATAACATTTCTCCATGCGAATCTTATTACTAGCATGAATTATATAGTTTGGATTTGTTGTGTAAACAACAACAGTACTAGTTCGTAAAGTGTGCGCCAGATGTCGCACAGCGATGAATAAGCGATTCATAGTTTGTGTTTCAAAGGTTGCCAATATGGTTGTCGAAGATAACCGAGGTCTACCGATTCAGCACTAGGGAGCTCAGGGCTCAAGAAAAGGTTTGCGTATAGCATTCTTTCCGGAATTACCTGCCAGCGAATCATGAGGCATTCATAGGTCTCTAAGTTCAGCCAACTTTGAGTAAAATCGAAAAATCAAATCACTAAATGACCACTCTAATAACTGCAGGCGAAGGCTTACCCAAGCCCGCAGTGCATTCTGTTTATGGGTTGCTAAGCGAATAACGCTTTCTGATATATCGTTGTTGCGCTTCGAAATACCGTTATGTGACAATGTTGAGGGGAGAAATACTAACCCGCAGCACATGTATCAGAACGAAAGTTCGTTGACTTCTTCTGATCATGGAGGAATACTATTCAGTGCTAGATACTCTTTGATTCTCTGACGTTCCCTAACTTCTAATTAGACTCAGCAGATGGCAGAACGTCTCTAATAACTTACATTCTGCTTAGAGGAAATAGTCGACGTACGCACAGACGGGAAGGTATCAAGTCGACTAAACTTTTGTATGACCATTAACAAAGGGCAGGAAGAAACTCTTTAAAAAGTGAGTGTCTACTTACCTGAAACACTATTCAGTTATGGCCGATTGTGTGTTGTACTGTCTAGGACAAGATTGTTTGAAAACTTTAAGATCCTGATACGTCCGAACGGTCGAAGCACAGTGAATATTGCAGGGAAAGAAGTGTTATAAACTACATTAAGAATGAATCAATTATTAGGTCCTATGTACAGGTATTAAATTTCACAAAACTATGGAAAATGGCAGGCGAAACAATACGACAACGACAGGTATATCAAGACGAGTTATCTGGCCTATTTATAACGAATGCTGCGGAGCAACACGAGTCCACCAGTAGTTTATTAAAAAAGAATTATTTACCAAAATACAACAAATTTTTTATGTAATATTTTTTTAAAGAAATCTCGTAATTTCAATACTGAATTTCTTACCTTTTCTGTGGTATTTACCTTTTACTTCTTATTGATTTACATTCAAATGTTGCAAATACCTAGGAAGTGATACACAAGATCTTAACTATACTGTGTTTTTTAATTGTTTTTAGAAAGTTTCACGACTTTGCTTGTCATCCGTGCGCCGGGGCCATGCTAATATTCTCTGACGTTCTAATTTTAGTATATCATCGCTTACGAAACAATACCGCGTACCTGACAATGTTCTTCCTACCCATCATTTTCCATAAGACTGGTCACACCTCCCAGCCACATACGGATATGCAATCCATCAGAACAACTTTACACTTTTATGTAAAGGAAAATGAGCCTTACTGTTCCATACCGTAGGGTTGTATGTTTGCATGACGTATTTGTGTACTCTTACATTTCATATATATGCATTGAAAAATTAAAACAACGAAAATTGATCTAATGGAATGCATATCTACGTACATGTGGATGGAAGGCATGACCAGTCTTAAAGAAAATAATGGATAGGAATAGCATTGTTAGATACGTTGTCAAGAGAATATTGTTTTCACTTCCAGACAAATGCTGGAACAGTTGCCATTCATAGGCCACAGTCGATTCCTTCCACTTCCTTACCAAATTTCATTCACCGTCATTTATTTCATCTTCATTAACTCCTCAACTGAGGTTGTCGTCAGGAAGGGCATTCGACCGTCAAAATATACGATATAAATTAATATCATTTCATCCTCGACCCCGTATCAAGTATCGGGGCTGAGGGGTACACATTTATTTATTTATTTATTTATTTATTTATTTATTTATTTATTTATTTATTTATTTATTTATTTATTTATTTATTTATTTATTTATTTATTTATTTATTTATTTATTTATTTATTTCGATTCGGTCATTACAACAGCTGTTTTCTTCCGCGGTCTTTAACCTTTGACCAGTATTCCAGAATTTAGTCTTCAGTGAGCTCCCTTTCCCTCTTCAGTCCACTTCTTGCCGGTTTTCAGTTTGAGCTTTTCCAGGAAACCAAGCTGTCCTCCCAAGTTTCTTTCGAAGAGGATCTGGTTTCAGGATTTCTTGTACGCCCTTTTCCAAGTCATGGAATCCAGCTTCTTTGGTCTTCTTGTCCATAAAGTAAGCGAAGATCCGATTGGACAGTCTGCCTGAACTAATTCCTGGGATCTTTCCGAATTATTATTATTATTATTATTATTATTATTATTATTATTATTATTATTATTATTATTATTATTATTATTATTATTATTGATTCTGGCCATCTTAGGGCCACGTAAAGTAACCCACTGCAATCATTTTGGTTTGTTGCCAGCTTCCTTTCTTGCTTTCCAATAGCTCTTCATTATTTCACCGTGTTTTTTCTTTCCCTTTTCTGTCCAGATGTTATTCTGTTCCTTCTTTTCTTTCTCTTGGAAACCTTTGAAATTTCCTTTGAATCTCATAAAAGTTGTTCTGCCCTGTATTTTATCTGCTGTTACTCCCATCTCTGCCATATCTCTTGTTATAGCCTACTTTTCATCCACTGATTGCCATTCTTACTGTTGTTAACATGATTAAAAATTATTTGTGAGTCTCGTATTACCCATCCTCATTCTTGGTCGTATCAGATATTCTACCAAACGTCGCTTTGAACTGCCGATGCGCCGATGAATCCCTGATGTATGTACCAGTGCTAAGAGAAGGCATTTTGAACATTTCATGTATTAAGAGTTTCATGTCGTATGCTGGTACATTCTGTTCCTGTGTGTCTTTATGTAGAGTTGTAGATAATGAGTTCTGACATAGAAATAAAACGTTTCCAGGCTCATGTCCATATAATATATTTTCTTCTTCTACATGTGAGGAATGTTTCCTGAAAGTTTGTCCGTACATTATTGTTACACTCTGTATATAAGATATTTGGACGTCATTAAGAAGAAAGGAGTCGACCCTCAAAATTACAATAAAAACAAATTAGTGGAATTTTAAAGTGTTTTACCACTGCCTATTTTCAGTAAAAGGAACCTGTCCTAAAATAATTCATTTATTATTTATATTATATAAAATACTTATTCCGTCTGTCATTCACAGCGATTATGAAAATTCGAGACAGTTTCAACAGCTGAAATTCGCACCAAATATATGTTGTTCTCTCCTTTACAAGTAAATTTAATTCAACTCTCACAACCACTAATTTTGTATTTTTTTGAAGAAAATTACGTGTCCGAAGCTTCGCTGTAGGTGATTGCCAACAAGCATTTTTAACATAGAGATGGCGACTCCTACCGCAATGCACTCGCTCGCTGAGGCCAAGACCCAACATTTGTGCCCGTTGCCATATTAGCAACATCGTTTGTTTCAGCCAACGATCGTAGAATAAAATACGACAGAGCACCTCACCAATATACAGCCCGAAATGAAGCCAACAGACACGCGTGAACGCCATATTGTTTGGGCTACAATATTATAGACCGGCTGTTGTCTTTTACTGATCAAGTTACTACACTTACAGTAAATACAAGGATTCAGTATTATTATTTTAATTGATTGAGATGTTGAAAGGAATTGCGACAAAAACGAAGGTACGTACTTCGGGAAGAAATCAGAAATCTACATACAAATGGCGGCACGAGTTTGACTGTGGTAAAGCTAGATAAAAAAAATAAAAAAACAGTTAATGCATAAATTCTGATGCGCTCACCTTCAGGAGGAACGTGTTTCATGCTAAGAATAGATCTGGAAACTTTGGCATACTACTGAATCTTAAACGGAGGCGATTTCCTCTAAATATAGCTCTCTGTATCACAAGCAACAAGGGACAGGGACAAACTTTACCAAACTTTACATAGATTTGGGATGAATCTCTCCACTTCAGTGTTTACCTATGGATAACTATAGGCCTATGTACTGTAGATTTCTCAAGAATTTCCAGATCCATACACGTCAAAGTACAAATTCCATCTACAACTACACCCAATATGGTTCATGAGGAAATTTCAGAATTCCTCTTACGATTCTATACAATTGACGTGCGTGTAACATGAGAAGTGTAAATTTGTTCCTAAGCTATATTAAAATATTAATTTCAAATTACATTTTACGTACTAATATTTACTGTCGAAGACAGGCTTACATACTAGTTGAATGATATTCTTGTTAGACAGTTTTCACGATATGAAATGCAGCATTTCTATTTCAGGAGAATAGAATCATGTAGTCACCACTTTCAGCTTTATAGAAAATTGACGCTTGTATATCCTACCACTAGCAATGCTTTATTTATATGAACTATATTTATCCATTTAATTTCAGTAGAAAAGAGCCAACGGTTTAATTTTGCCTTCAGTTTTCTCAGAATGCACTCCATGATGTTTGGTCCCTTCTCATTGATGATGTCCATTTAGTATTGATAAAAAGATGAATGGTATTGCACAATGCAAGAATTACGCAACCGCAGAAAGAATGCAGCTCTTACGAGTATAGTCAAGTGCTATCGCATTTAGAGGGACATAAACAGCAAAGTGCTCTCAGGCGTGAAAGTTTGTACCTGGCACTCATTGTAAATGACTGGCTACCGACTAATCGCAAATTACATAACATCTATATTATTGTTGACAGTCCAAGTTGCGTGGCGTGCAAGAACGATAATGACCCCATAACCCAGAGTCTCGCTGCATACAAATGAAATAGTGAAATGCTAATTGATCAACGTAACACCCACACCATTCCAGAATAGGAAGAGGGATCCAGACAAGGATTATTTCTTCATGTTCATGAGCTTACTGGCACGCAAAGATCCCCTGAGGAACTAAATGTCGGCACCTCAGCGTCTCCGAAAACCGTAAAAGTAGTTAGTAGGACGTAAAGCAAAATAATAGCATTATTCTAAGTTGATCTGCTTCGTTTCTGTGAGAGATATTCTACACCATAAACCATGTCCTCAGACTCATTCTTGTTTTCTTGTTCTTCTTAATTTTTTGCACAAGCCACTGGAGTATTCTATACCCCTTTCCACAGTGGCACGAACAGTGCCAGACCCACCTTAACATGAAATATACGCGTATTTCTGGAGAACAAACGTCCGATGTTAAGTGGATATGTAAGGTATGAGATATGTCTACAATAGGTCTGCAGTTTACGAGAAAATCTATTGCAGTGGACTTGGACAAGAGATTATGACCAGGTCGACTGTAAACACAATATAAGACAGATATGAGGGTTCGTGATATCGATCCTTCGAGCTATGCGTCCAGTAATGTTGTAGGTATAATATTCGCCGTTGCAAAGAAGTATACACAGTCCAGTACACGGAATCGTGTCGATGAATGTAATTTCATTTCTTCTCTTATATAACGTTGTGAGAAACTCCTTAACATTTGTTGGCCATATCAGCCCATTGATGAAGCAGTCACTTATTGGTTTGAAGTGCAATAACCTATGAGCAAAGGTTTGCTCTAGGAAGTGAAATGGGAGAGTAAAGAAAAAGTGAACGTGAATGGTTGAGACGGAGTGCCTTGTAACTTGATCGTTTAGCTATTTGGACCTCGTAAGACTCTGCGAGCCAAGGGCAAGGGTAGGCTGCCATTAAAACAAAGAAATTGCTAGAACCTGATAAGGTGTTGGCAGTGAGTGGGTTCAATCAATCAATCAATCAATCAATCAATCAATCAATCAATCAATCAATCAATCAATCAATCAATCAATCAATCAATCAATATTGATCTGCATTTAGGGCAGTCACCCAGGTGGAAGATTCCCTATCTCTTGTTTTCCTAGCCTTTTCTTAAATGATTGCAAAGAAATTGGGTTGAGGCGTTAAGCATTCTATTACCAACATAAAGCACTGTTTCCTATCATTAATATTCCGTGCACTCTACCGTACGTAACCGAATAGGTGGCATTCGTCAACTACTTGCAAGGTGCACATGTAATTAACGCTTGAAACTCACAAATATCAAATGTACAATCACCACGGTCAAAGTAAAAGTTTCAATAGTTGTTCAAACTAATCAGAACTTTCCTTCCGTTACCCACTGTTTCAAAACACGTATTTAATCAGGATTCTGAATCTTGGTGCTATAAATTGCGAGTGATGAAAGGATTGAAGCTTTAAAATGTGATCTCCATGCCAAAATTTCATGTTACGTTTGCAGAACAACCCACTCCATGGTATCGTTGCGCCGAGAGCATTCAGTTCATCTCGCAATCAGTATAAGTAAGTCGCGTGGCAGTCGCAAATCTAAACAAACTTCTGAAAATGCAGAATCGGGCGGAGAGGCTAATAACTTACCACTCCCATCTTCATTCGGCTAACCTCCCCTCAATAGAAATCACTGCCAAAAGAACAGGACTTTATCTTCCTCCGAAAATCCCGCGCCGCCTCCATTAACCTTGACCAGTATCGCCAGCTTTCCCCATCCTTTCGCTCTGTCCCTCCATTTGTCCGTACCATCTCCTACCAGTCCAGTTACTACGGCCGCTCCGCACGTCTCCGGAATGAGCTACCACCTGAAATAAAAGCCATGCCTCTAACACAGTTTACAAACCATGTAAAAAGTTGTAAATCTCTTTGTACATGTACGGGAGTGATAGAGAGTGTAAGTGTTGTCGAGTGAATGGTTTATTGTACGAGTGTAAATATGTGAATAATGTAATTATTGTAAATGTTAGCATAGTGGGTTTGTGAAGCAGCTAATTTACATGGGGCTTACCCCTTTTCACTAGATTATCCATAAAATCTGTATGATTTGTAGTAAATATTATTATTATTATTATTATTATTATTATTATTATTATTATTATTATTATTATTATTATTATTCATTCAATTATGAATGCTCTCTCCCCAGTTGATCGTTACCCGTGACTGGGAGAGAACCGTTTTATTCATTCATTCATTCATTCATTCATTCATTCATTCATTCATTCATTCATTCATTTATTCAATTCATGCACAATGTGTGTTGAATGGGGAGGAGAACTCTGCACAGACTTATAACATAAATAAAGATATGATATCGTTGCATTGCCGTAATCGTGGAGGTTACGTCAGCCCTTCGCTGAAAAAATAGCATCTTAGAAAACTTCAAGGAGAAAACGCCGGACTGAAATTACCTAACTGTTGCGTGTTATCGATTCAGATGGCAGAAGCTCGTTGAAAAGGCGAAGGTTCACCGTGGACTGTTGTGCCATAGAGAAAGAATAAGAATCGAAACGAACTTTCAACCTATTGGGTCGTGTTACGTACATTTAGTACGTGTTGAAGATATGTTAAGTACCGAACAGAAATGGCCAACCGGACACCACTGGGATCCGAACCCACAACTTCCCGATTTCGCGTCGGTTGCTGTACCAATTGAGCTATGGTGGCCTAGGCCATCTTTGTTCTGTTGGAAAGGATCTACAGTAAGCTACAGGTCTGGTACTACTGCCATCACACTGTAGAGTGCGTTGAAGTCGCCCGTTGACGGCTAAGTCAATGAATATTGAATTTTCACGACCGCATTGTAATCGAAACCGACTTTCAACCTATTAGGTCGTGTTACGTACATTTAGTACGTGTTGAAGATATGTTAAGTACAGAACAAAAGTGGCCAACCGGACACCAGTGGGATCCGAACCCACAACCTCCCGGTTTCGCGTCGGTTGCTCTACCAATTGAGCTATGGTGGCCTAGGCCATCTCTTCAACACGTACTAAATGTACGTAACACGACCTAATAGGTTAAAAGTCCGTTTCGATTACAATGCGGTCGTGAAAATTCAATATTCAAAGAATAAGAAGTTTGCAGAACGTATCGGTTACAAAAATGACCGTACAGTCGGAAAATGAACGTATCATCAGGCTGAATTTTCTCGTGTAGGACTTCGTTAAAACAAATGATTTCAGGAGCAGAAGCGGCATAAACTGCATCATTTTTGTTAGGAGTTTATGGCGAAAGGAATAAGGCGCAGTCAACGTGTGACTGTTTTCAGATAAATTCTTTAATCGCCATCACCTACTGCTCATTGCACCTAATATTTGGCACAGTTCTTTGAGGTTCATTCTCTATTAGTTGCACCAAAACTAGTGGTGAAATGGTCAGGTCAATTTCGTGTGAATTCCTTGTCAGATTTATGAGATTACGTATGAACTTCAATAGTTCTGGGGTCGTCTTCAGTCCTGGCATCATGCTTAAAACTTCAGCTCAGTAACTAGAAAACCGTCTTAACATGTTATACAGTACGAAATTTATCATTCCGAAGATTGGAGCGAATTCATATTGAAAAATGACTAATTTTGGATTGAGCATACTGAATAGAGGTGAGCGTACGAATAGGTTTGAAGCGAAAGTGGAATGAAGAATGGTCCTCCAGGGCTCTTCCTAAATGGCAGGCCGTCATAAAGAAGAATGCTAAAATGCCTGGATTTAAACTATCGCGTCATCAACGGGCTCGTTTTAATAGCGTACGAACCTATCAAGGACGCTGTTCTGCGTCGGAGATGAAGTGGTGCTTAAGAGCACTCGGAAGGGGTTATATCTGCCATGTTAAAATGGGCGTTTTTAAGGAACATTTTCTCATAGAGTTATGAACCAAGGAACGTCATGTTTTGTATACATATTTATTGGATCTTTGCACGTAGATAGATACCGAGCTCGATAGCTGCAGTCGCTTAAGTGCGGCCAGTGTCCAGTATCCGGGAGATAGTAGGTTCGAACCCCACTGTCGGCAGCCCTGAAAATGGTTTTCCGTGGTTTCCCATTTTCACACCAGGCAAATGCTGGGGCTGTACCTTAATTAAGGCCACGGCCGCTTCCTTCCAACTCCTAGCCCTTCCCTGTCCCATCGTCGCCATAAGACCTATCTGTGTCGGTGCGACGTAAAGCAATTAGCAAAAAAAAAATGCACGTAGATAGACATAATTTTTTAATATCTACTGTTTTCTGAAAATATAAATTTGTAATTGAACATCAAAATTTTAGGTTTTAAAATGAGACATTTTGTTCCATAATTCAGAAATTATACCTTTGATTTTGAAAATCTCGTGTTAAAACACGTAGAATTAGTTACACACTACCTACATGTTTGGTTAATGTACGTTCAGTGGGATCCGAGTAAATTTTCCGTATATAGGCTACACAAAAAACTACTTTTCAGGAAACGAACCTCAAAGTTTCTTAATGCATTCCACCTCCATACAGTGGATCATCTGGGTTCTCTTCCATCTCATCTTGTAATCTTACACTTAATTTCTTCTGTCTTCCAAGCTTCACCAGTTCCCTTTCTGCTGCATCTGCTTTTCTTTTTCATTCCTTGTCTATAATTGGCATTTGTTTCACACTGTTGTGTCCTGGAGGTATACATAGTCTTTGTAGAACTTCGGAATTCGAGAAATTGCCTTCATTGTATATTGCCACGGCATCATACACACCAAAGAGGAGTGTTCTTATACCCACAAATACTCCCTTGGATATCCTAGTCCAGATCAAATTATTTAGGCACTCGTGTTAGGGTTTTGAATTTTAACGCGAAGACTGTGCTTATAACGCATCTTCCTTCATTTTATGGTATTTGCACTACATGTACTCTCCTTTTGGACACAAACCGTGCTGTGGTTGTTCGTTTGTAGATGCTGTGTGACAGTGCAGTGCCCACACGGTTCGCATTTGTTCAACACTTTCAGTATTTTGTCTTGTGGCATATCCGTAATACCTCTGAAGCCTATCAATAGTTTCTTCGGTTAATCTGTTTCTACCTCCTAGTGTTTTACCATCACTCAACTTCTGCGATCCCATTGCCTGCTACATACGTCGTAGCCTCATCCCCATACGTTTCAGTATACGTATGTCCTATACATTCACTTGCACTTCTTCACCATACGGCTCCGAATCAAAAATTGTCTTGTAGGCTTTAGAATACCCATCCCCTAGGTAATTAACATACCGAATATCATAACAACGCAGTGACCTTTCAAAAATTTGTATTATCCTTGGTACCGAGCTCGATAGCTGCAGTCGCTTAAGTGCGGCCAGTATCCAGTAATCGGGAGATAGTGGGTTCGAGTCCCACTGTCGGCAGCCCTGAAGATGGTTTTCCGTGGTTTCCCATTTTCACACCAGACAAATGCCGGTGCTGTACCTTAATTAAGGCCACGGCCGCTTCCTTCCAATTCCTAGGCCTTTCCTATCCCATCGTCACCATAAGATATATCTGTGTCGGTGCGACGTAAAACAAATAGCAAATATATATATCCTTGTATCTCCATGCCACCACTTGGCCCACTGTAATTCGCTTCACATGTTTCTGTGTCCGCTCTTCCTTCGTGGACAACTAGAGCGTTTTGTTAAAATAGCAACATCAATAGCCTTAGAATTATCTGTACAAGTAGCAGTCACTACACCATTCAATGTTCGGCTCCATGGCTAAATGGTTAGCGTGCTGGCCTTTGGTCACAGGGGTCTCGGGTTCGTTTCCCGGCGGGGTCGGGGATTTTAACCATAATTGGGTAATTCCCCTGGCACGGGGACTGGATGTATGTGTCGTTTCATCCTCATCATGACACGCAGGTTGCCTAAGGGCGTTAAATAAAAAGACGGCTTCCTCAACAGCATCTTTCATAGACCTGAACGCCACGTCTTCTAGATCCTATGGATTATATATATGTTCCAAATTTTCTAGGAGGCCTGGGTAAGTTTAGAACGCCACATAGCGTATCACCCGCAGCAAGTCCCTTTCCTATGGCGCGCAGACCGTACACTAACCTACAATTAATTTCAAAAAAGTCTTGCTTTACTGTTTTCACCATAATATCTTGGAACTGAATTAAGGAATGTCACTGTTTTCACAAGTCGAGAACACAAGTTGAATTTCACATGCAAGTCCAAAATGTCTTTTTACTGGAATTGAAATACTTGCCTGTTGACACAGTTTACATAATTCATTGTTTGGCATTGTCTGGCTCCATGGCTAAATGGTTAGCGTACTAGCCTTTGGTCACAGGGGTCCCGGGTTCGATTCCCGGCAGGGTCGGGAATTTCAACCATAATTGGTTAATTTCACTGGCGCGGGGGCTGAGTGTATGTGTCGCCTTCATCATCAGTTTCATCCTCATCACGACGCGCAGGTCGCCTACGGGAGTTAATTCAAAAGACCTGCACCTGGCGAGCCGAACTTGTCTTCGGACACTCCGGCACTAAAAGCCATACGCCATTTCATTTCATTATTTGACAGTGCGTCGGTCCGCCTCTGTGGTGTAGTGGTTAGCGTGATTAGCTGCCACCCCCGGATGTCCGGGTTCGATTCCCGGCTCTGCCACGAAATTTGAAAAGTGGTACGAGGGCTGGAACGGGGTCCACTCAGCCTCGGGAGGTCAACTGACTAAAGGTGGGTTCCATTCCCACCTCAGCCATCCTGGAAGTGGTTTTCCGTGGTTTCCCACTTCTCCTCCAGGCAAATGCCGGGACGGTACCTAACTTAAGGCCACGGCCGCTTCCTTCCCTCTTCCTTGCCTGTCCCATCCAATCTTCCCATCCCTCCACAAGGCCCCTGTTCAGCATAGCAGGTAAGGCTGCCTTGGCGAGGTACTGGTCATTCTCCCCAGTTGTATCCCCGACCCAAAGTCTGAATCTCCAGGACACTGTCCTTGAGGCGGTAGAGGTGGGATCCCTCGCTGAGTCCGAGGGGAAAACCGACCCTGGAGGGTAAACAGATTACGAACGAACGACAGTGCGTCGGATAAAAGTCCGATGTTAATAATTTCATTTATGTTTGTAATATCGTCCTCAAAACTAAATTTTTCAGCGCTATCAGCCAATTTCCTACTTGAAGTGGAGCTGCGTTCTGCATGTTTTTTATAGTCACTTAGGGAACACACGTTTACGCACTCACTTGTAACATTCCGAATAACAACGGTGATTTTCGTCTTTCCCACATTCTTGCGCACCTAGAAAATCCTATTACTATGTCTAGGCATCTTCTTCAATGCATAAAACCGAACACAAACAAAACAGCTGAATAATGTTGTAAAAGAAGCCTCCAAAACAAACAATAAACACACGCAGTTTTTTCTTAATTGTTCTGCCGTCCAGGTTGGCCAACAATTTAAAGTTGTACTTTCCCGCAGCAGAGATATCTTCTTTCAGAATATGACCACATTCTGAAAAATGAACACCTTCAACAGAGTCTTTGTCACCACTGACAAATGGAAAGTAATGTTATGTCACATCTGTTCGAGGACATGTCATGCCCGACATCTGGAGTACTCCAGATAATATAAAAATTAACACCTTTTCAAACGTCGCAGAGGTCTGAAACAAAAGGTACTTGAAAGAAGAAAGTCACAGGTATATAAAAATTTTAAAAAAATAGATTTCACCCTTTCCGGGTGCCCTTAAAGCAGCCGCTGCCTGTGAGTGTAAAAATGACAATCAGACCATAAGTCATACTGCATTTTTTTTTTGCTAGTTGCTTTACGTCGCACCGACACAGATAGGTCTTATGGCGACGCTGAGACAGGAAAGGCCTAGGAGTTGAAAGGAAGCGGCCGTGGCCTTAATTAAGGTACAGCACCAGCATTTGCCTGGTGTGAAAATGGGAAACCACGGAAAACCATCTTCAGGGATGCCGACAGTGGGGTTCGAACCAACTATCTCCCGCATGCGAGCTCGCAGCTGCGCGCTCCTAACCACACGGCATACCGCATTTTAATGTCCTGTCAGATCTTATGCAGGCAAAAGACTTTGTCAGCAGCGAGAGCTACTGGGCCACAGCCCACTGAATTCTCGACTTTTTCTTAAGAATTTTGTAACTCCTTTTCTATTTGACTTTGGTATAACTTATGTTTCGTACAAGCCATACGCTAATTATTATTACGGTTCGGAAGTTAAGGAAAAGTTATATGTCTTTCCTGAGCTCATGTCATCCGAAATCTGAAAAATATGTGAATAACTGGCCCTGACCCAGTTTAAAGGAATTTGATGTTGCATATAAATGCATATTTCGGCCATGTTTTGCTTTGATCATATTTTGCTCATTGTAGTGATACAAGGTCATATTTGGTTCTAATTTCAGGATTGTTTAAACTGAGGACTCGTTAAGAAGGTACGTATTATCTGCGTCGAGTTTCAAACACAGGATTTCCAAATAGTGTAGGAGATATATATTATTTTCTTTTCCACGAATAGGCAGGTTTAGAAGACCTGATTCCAAGAAGGAGCTGCCGTACGAACGAACATCTTTTAGCCATCTTTCTGGACAGGTTAGATTGCGATACGATAGGCATGAGCTCACAGAACGAGACTCACCGTTCCCTTCCCATTTCACTAATAAAGATTTTATTGCAGCCAATGATCATTAAAATATGTTTACATGACTAACTACTTTAAACGGAATTTGGTTAGTCCAATCTGTCTTTTAGTACACGTCACAACATGATATAAGTCTCAAGTCTTCTCGTACAATACACATATACATTCCTTTCTCGGGGTGCGAAAAGTCTGGATTGATTGTTGTTTAAAGGGGCTTAACATCGAGGTCATCGGCCCCTAATGGTACGAAATGAGACAAAATGGGATGACAAATTAAAAGTCCAAAATTCTCCATTGACCAGAATTCAAAGCGTGAGGACGAAGAATGAATGGATGGATTGATATGAAGTTATTTTTGCTAGGGGCTTTACGTCGCACCGACACAGATAGGTCTTATGGCGACGATGGGACAGGAAAGGCATAGGAGTTGGAAGGAAGCGGCCGTGGCCTTAATTAAGGTACAACCCCAGCATTTGCCTGGTGTGAAAATGGGAAACCACGGAAAACCATCTTCAGGGCTGCCGACAGTGGGATTCGAACCCACTATCTCCCGGTTGCGAGCTCACAGTCGTACGCCTCTACGCGCACGGCCAACTAGCCCGGTAAGATATGAAGTTAAAACGTAAAACGATCAGTGGATCCGACCCACAGTGCCTCACGTGAACAGAAGCTGGCACAAAATAATAGTAGTACGGACCAAGGGACTGCTTCTATAGCACGATGCTGAATCGATTAGAACATGCTCGTTCTCGAAACGGGTCCAAATTCCAGGCCATCGGGCCTCATATTGGTATTTATCGCTAGAAAAGTAGAACCATGGTATTTGTCATGTTGCGATACTAATCAAGAGTAGCGTAGACTCGCGGTATTCCATACATTATGGTACGACTCACAGGTAATGAAATTCGCACATGTATTACAGACCTAATGTGTTTCGCACATTGCGGCGCCCTTGACAGGCAACGCAAACCTATGGTGTTCATCACCTAAGTGTACTAACCACAGGGACTCGTATCCCATGGTGTTCCTCATAGAGTGGGTACTAATCATAGGCAAGCAAGAACCATGAGTTCCCTCATCCCATGGTGTCGCTCATATAGTGCTACTAATCACAGGTACTGTAAAAGCCGTCGCGCTCTCGTATGCTACTAATCACAAAACCTATTTGGTACCCAACATAGTGGTACAACGCGCAAGTAAAGGCGACCCATGGTGTTCCCCGCGAGGTGGTACTAATCACAAATAGTTTCATGGTACTAATTTGATCATCCCTTGGTCACCCCTTTTAGTCGCCTCTTACGACAAGCAGAGGATACCGTGGGTGTATTCTTCGTCTGCGTCCCCCACCCACAGGGGGTGCGAAAAGTCTTGTTAGGACACACGCGGTAATGAAAACCGTGTGTTGCTAATCTAGTCACTATGTGCCTGAGTTCATAGTCTGCCTTCATCCAATTAGTACTGGTCATAGTCTCTGTGGTGTAAAATGTTTCACATATATCTCCCTTCTTGGTTTGCAGCTCTGTTTGTAACGGGTTGAATGCATCTGTCAATACGACAATATTAGTTTGTGTCGTAGTTCTTCTGTATAGAAGGGTTCTCTTGTCAGCTCGTAACATAGTCCTGAAAGTCCGACTCGTTGGCTGAACGGTCAGCGTACTGGCCTTCGGTTCAGATGGTCCCGAGTTCGATTCCCTGTCGTGTCGGAGATTTTAACCTTAATTGGTTAATTCCACTGGCACGGGGGCTGGGTGTATGTGTTGTCTTCATCATCATTTCATCCTCATCACGATGCGCAGGTCGCCTACGGGTGTCAAATAGAAAAACCTGCACCTGGCGAGCCGAACCCGTTCTGGGATATCCCGGCACTAAAAGCCACACGACATTTCATAGTCTTGAAGGAGTGAATTTGGACAAACACAATAGCTTTTTCATGTAGATTGCTTTTACATCCCTTCCCATTTCAGTACCAACGAATTTCAAGAGATTGGCCTCAATAAACTTCTTCTTAGGAAGTGTCTTCAAACTTACGTCGACAAATACCATAAACCATGCTAATACTTCGGTTTTTGGATTTATTTAGCAAAACCGAGCGAGAACTGCACCAATTATGATACTGAATAAATGTTGAAAATTTTAACGTACTGTAGCTCTGTCGGTTTGTACGATTAAATATGTCTGGTGTATTATCGCTGACCAGGTTTTGTAACTTATGAAGTTTAATGGTAGTAATACTCGAATACTTGCTACCTATCCCTAAAAATCATGTCATATTTGATCGTATTTTAGGTCATATTTTATCGTATTTTAGGTCATCTTTGGGTAGTTTTTAGAGCAATTTGCTTACATTTTTTTACTAATAATAATCATAAAAAGTAATGTTTACTTGCGGAAACTATACTTTCTTTTTCGGCTATTGAGAATACCAGTATTAAGTAGTACAGGCTTTTAAGTCTAAAAATTCAGCCTATCTCGACAATGAGCCAGTGCGCTCTATACTTGTAGAGTTGACTTGCCGTACCCTTTAGCACTGTATATAATGTTAACATTTTCTTCTGTCGTGAAAAGTGTTGTTAAGATGAAGTTAATGATGTCTTTTGCAATAGTGTAAAATACTATAAGCTGAAACTTAATTTTTATGTGCAGGTTTCCGGGATCATTAGTGAAGAGTCATCGAGGCTTGTTCCAAGGTTCTAGGAAGGCATTCTTTAGTTCAGTGTCTATGGAACGTAGTGTAACCACTTTGTTCAGCCTTCTCCAACTAGCCTGAAGACGAATATATAAGTGCAAAACACAGAGATCTCATAGAATGCAATATTCCAAATAGCTTCTGGTGCCATCATACTGGTAATATAACTAATATTCCTACAGCTGTAAACATACGTCGACTGTGTTATATAACAGAACATCGAATAAAATTGTGACTTCCTCTATCACTGTGGTTTTCATTTCTCAGAACCTACCCCATCCTGAATCATTATGCTGTACAAAGTTACAAGGTCTGCTTGGGGAGACGACTGTTTGAAATCAATGCAATTATAACACGTAGTAAAAGGGATGCAGAGTCTAGAAATAACATGGAAATAGATAATAACAATAATAATAATAATAATAATAATAATAATAATAATAATACCGAGCTCGATAGCTGCAGTCGCTTAAGTGCGGCCAGTATCCAGTATTCGGGAGATAGTAGGTTCGAACCCCACTGTCGGCAGCCCTGAAAATGGTTTTCCGTGGTTTCCCATTTTCACACCAGGCAAATGCTGGGGCTGTACCTTAATTAAGGCCACGGCCGCTTCCTTCCCACTCCTAGCCCTTTCCTGTCCCATCGTCGCCATAAGACCTATCTGTGTCGGTGCGACGTAAAACAACTAGCAAAAAAACAATAATAATAATAATAATAATAATAATAATAATAATAATAATAATAATAATAATAATAATAATAATAATTTCCTGTGGCTATTTATAGCCAAGTGCAGTCCTTGTAAGGCAGACCCTCCGATGAGGGTGGGTGGCATCTGCCATGTGCAGGTAACTGCGTGTTATTGTGGTGTAGGATAGTGTTATGTGTGGTGTGTGAGTTGCAGGGATGTTGAGAACAGCATAAAAAATGAAGGTTAAAATCCCCGACCCTGCCGGGAATCGAACCCGGGACCCTCTGAACCGAGGGCCAGTACGCTGACCATTCAGCCAACAAGTCGGACATGGAAATGGATGTTGGAGTAGGATAAAGGGTTTGGATGCCTTTTGAGATGATGGCATTTTAGGTTACAGTATATTCACACACAGTTAAATTTAAAATTGTTGTGTTAAAATTAAATTAATTTCAGAAAAGCCGTGAAAGCAAGGAAGCTGGTCTATCGAAACTGGCAACGATTTTCAACATTTAGTAAGGAGAACAATAGACACATCAGCAATAACATGGCAATGAAGTTATGCTCGAGGAAATGGAGAGGATGGTAAGTGAAATACGAAGCCATAGAAGTCTCATCCCAACCTGGCGGGAGCCAGACGAGGGAAATAGATGAATAATAATAATACTTCGTAATGTCCGCCTCTGTGGTGTAGTGATTAGTGTGATTAGCTGCCACCCCCGGAGGTTCGGGTTCGATTCCCGGCTCTGGCACGAAATTTGAAAAGTGGTACGAGGGCTGGAACGGGGTCCACTCAGCCTCGGGAGGTCAACTGAGTAGAGGTGGGTTCCATTCGCACCTCAGCCATCCTGGAAGTGGTTTTCCGTGGTTTCCCACTTCTCCTCCAGGCAAATGGCGGGTTGGTACCTAACTTAAGGCCACGGCCGGAAAAACCAAACCTGGGGGGTAAGCAGATTAAGAAAGAAAGAACACCTATGAATATTTTTCCATTATTTGTGAGTACGAAAATAATTATTTCAATCAACTCTATAAATGTATCCTCTAAAACTTTGGGTAAATGTTGAGAATCGTGGATAGAAACGAACATACAGGAATAACCCGACATGTTAAAACGTGTATTGAACTTTATAACTGGTGAAAAATACTCGTACTTAACCAAGCTTCTGTAGCGCGTGAGTAACGTAAGACAAGAGTAAGGGCAGCCACGTGAGTTCGAGCCTGCCTCAACTAATGAATTTTTACTCAATAGTAAGATATGCTTTCGTCCGACTCGTTGGCTGAATGGTCAGCGTACTGAGGGTCCCGGGTTCGATTCCCGGCCGGGTCGGGGATTTTAATCGCTTGTGATTAATTCTTCTGGCTCGGGGACTGGGTGTATGTGTCCGTCCCAACACTCTTCTCATCATATTCAGACAACATACTACACTACCAACCACCACAGAAACACGCAATAGCAATTACATCCCTCCATATAGGGTTGACGTTAGGAAGGGCATCCGGCCGTAAAACAGGGCCAAATCCACATGTGCGACGCAGTTCGCACCCGCGACCCCACAGGTGTGGGAAAAAGCGGTAGAAAAAGAAGAAAAAGAAGAAGAAAGATATGCTTTCAGAGTAATTGAGTGATAAATTGAGCAGCCACACGAGATTGCAGTCAAAAAGAGCAGAGAGGAAGGTGGCATGGCGGACATGGGGACTTGGAAGAAAATGGAAATATGGAGAGAGAGAGATTCAGCATCAGAAGTCCCGGTTCACAGAGAAATAAAATAAGAAATGCTGACTGAGCAAGTGGGAGGATGTGGATGTAGGATGAAAATGAGAGGTGCCCATGCAAGATAAGCAATTCATATGTAAAGGTCAACGACCTAGTTTTAAACAAATCGGCATAGCGTCCCCCCTGTAATTAAGACAGCTGGGGTAATGGCTCTGGTGGATCCCTTGTGGCCGACGTGTTTCCAACCACTATCCGGCCCTTGGCCATAACTTGATCAACAGACCAGAAACACCTTAAGTTGATTCCGCAAAAGTGATTGGTAGCCTGGACCATGTGACCACGCATGCGCAGTAGTGAAAAGTGGGACTAGAGAAAGTCGTGAGGGCAGCCTAGCGAAGTTTATTTTATTTTGATTTATTTATTCTAACGTGGTCCTCCTTTCTAGTTATTGCAGTCTGGACTACTCAACTTCGCTTTCCCAACACTTTCCTCTGGAATGTTCACTTCTATGCTGTCTATTTGGTGTATCCCTCAAATCACTCAATTGAATTGTTATTATAACATGTCAAGTATAAAGAAAAACTTCGTTCTCCCATAAGTTATGCTTTAAAAAAGAAACGAAACAACTAAGTAAATACTTGTCGACGTTTCATTCATAAACTCTGGGATTTAATTTCGGAAAGCATACGGTACTCTTTTACTTTACATACCGTACATACAATATCTCACAGAATTAACATGCGGCGATACATGTCTGTCGTAAGATCTGGTGCCAAGTACAGGTTAGTGTCTGGGGAACATGTCGGAACCAATGTTGGTCTGACGTCATGGGATCACGGTGGGATACCAATTCACGTCCAACACTTTTACCAGTGACAACACATGCTCTCCACGGTACGATCCGGTAACGAAGTCATTCCACATATACTCGCAACATCCAGGATCACTGCGATCAAAAGGAAGCCCTATTTTTTTTTTTTTTTTTGCCAAAATGAGAAAACTCTCCCAAATTGGAGAAGAATCTTGTTTCATCGCCATAACTGGAAACTTATGATTACGCTGGCTGAAAAGGATTGCGTTCCATTCCCAGAAGTACCAACCTCTAGCTGAGAGTTGTTAGACGAAAAAAGACTTGATGCCGGACTGCCTAAAATTGGAATCGCGTCGTCTATGCTCCACTTTGCTGTCTTCTCTTCGAACAGCTGCGTGATCCATTGTCTGCGGTAAGCCGAGATTGACGGGCTCAATGTTCTGCATGCCACCGTCTCAACTGTCCGGCAACTTAGATTGGAGACACAGGGGAATTTCTGTTTTTAGTCCCGACACGTCACATTATTTCTACATCCTTCTACCAATAAAGGGGTGTTTCAACTAATGTCATTCAGTTACCAAGAAAGATACTGCAGAACAGTGGACCAAGGCTCAGCTTGGAGCCTTTTGGCCGCTGCTACTGAAGGACTTCCATATTACGGCATCAATGGAGGGGAATGTCAAATTATGTCATTCACTGACTAGAAAGATAGGACAGAACTGTGGTCTTAAGGAGTAGCTTGAGGCTTCTTTGCTGCTACCATTGAAGGACTTCCATGTTTATGTGCCATAGGAGCGGAATTTGGATATATACCATCCAAAAGCAGAAATATGAGGTTGAACAGAGTTCTAGGAAACAGCTTGAAGCTTCCTTGCTGCTGCTGTTGAAGAACGTTTAGATTATAGACCGTGAAGGCCATTTCCTTAATGATAGAGGAGGACTCCTTCCTACTGGACTCGTACACATTCAGGCGTGTATAAATAAATGAATAATAAGAAATTTAGCCTGCACTAGAATTCTGATCAAATCTTTCATTTGAAGTATAAACTTACGCACAATTAATAGCGACTTGGAGAAATTAATGTTATTAGTATGACAAATTTGATCGACAGAGCTTGCATTGGCTTCCGATGTCTTGAAATTTATTACTCCTGTAACGGTTCAAATCCCGTTACAAGGTGATATCTGTATTATTATTATTATTATTATTATTATTATTATTATTATTATTATTATTATTATTATTATTATTATTATTATTATTATTATTATGTCCATAGTATTATTATTTTATTTGTGATATTAATGAAAAAAATGAAAACCTACAACCTGTTTTCCAGTCTTTGACCGGGTCAGGGATGTAATGAATGAATCATATATAGGCTGTTATTACGATGGGGTCGCCACTCCCAAAGTTGTGATATTAATATTATTGTAATATAATTATTATTCAATTCGATTCTGCAATGCTTGTCGCTTGCGTGATTGTAGTTAACTGTATGCATATATATACGTGTGTGTAGATTAACATTAGAAACATGTACAGTAAAGAGTTGCTGTATATCAGATGTGGATGTGACATTGCTACATTGTGCAATATTGCTGGCATTACTGCCAAGTCATTGCTACGTCATCGTGCTCATTTAGCGATGCGCTCTCGGTCTTTGAGATACTTAGGGAGCCCTGGGCTATTTCACCATTGTATGCAACACTTGTCGCGAGGTGGGAGTCGATAATAGTTATTTGTGGAAATTACGTAGGTGCGTCAACCTAATATCTATATAAGGTACCTGCATATTGTAGCGTCAGTTATTATTCAATTGGAAGGAGAGGTGATAGTTGGTCGGAGTGTGAACGAGGTGCAGAGGCCTCAGTCAGTCATTAAGTCAACGGGAGTCTACGGGAAGGAGAGGACTCAGTGATTCATTACTCATTGGTCATTGAGAGAATGAGGTTACAGTTGGTCGGTCTCTTAGTTGAAGATACGGACGGGAAGGCTTACCACGAAGTCAAAGAAGGATAGACTTACCAAGTAGTCATCAGGATGCAGAAGAAGCAGTCACATGGATACATCACCAAATTAGGCTTGACACATCTACAGGAAACACCAGATCTAAGGAATACGTCGTAATTACACTCAAAGTGTTGAAGGTACAGTCAGGTGAAACAGTGAGGGATATATTTCGTATAAAATGTCCGGTCAAGAAGAATTCAAATTCATGCCTAGTTTCTTTCAGTTGCAATGTCATAATTTCATATTCTCATCTGTTTTATCGCAACAAGACTTACTATTTTTTATATATAAGTTCAATCAAATTAATCTTTCGTTTCATTTATACGTAAAAATTGTTAACCTCAAATTTAATGGGGAAACCGAACGCCAATCTCCTTTTCCCAGAATTTATATGGTGTGTTGTCCAAAGTAAGCTTATTACCCCACACCCTAGAGATAGTCAAGATTCTCATTCTATTATTGCTGCACTGAGTGGTAGCTGGCGCCCATCAAATAACATATGTGTAAGTAAACAGGTAATAAGTAAGTGTGAGCACAAGGTTCGACGATTGTGTATTTTATTTAATGAATATTAATTTTAATATTTTCCATTTTAAATGCAGATATTTCAGATTTTCAATTTAAATGCAGTTTTACATGTTTCAAAAGATAGTCAGCGAGTTAGGAACATTCTCACTCCAAAATATATTTTGCTGTTCCTCTCCTCAGGATAACATAGATTAGCGGTTAAGATACGGAGTTAGTAAACATAAAGCGTTCCATTCCCGTTTCAGAGCAGTTTTTCTTGATAATATAAAACATATTGCATTCCAGATTTTCGCAGTGAAAAAAGACTGCAAATAGTTCACTGAAAGCTGTACATTGTGCGTTTTGTTAATTTTCTTCACTGAGTAAGAAATGCTATAACTCAATCAGCACATGGCTTTTAAGTTAATAGTAAGAGTGCTGACTTCGGAGTCGCAAGCATTAGGGTCTGATTCGGCACTTGAAAATTCATTTATACTGTACCTGAAATGAAATGTCGTATGGCTTTTAGTGCCGGGATATCCCAGGACGGGTTCGGCTCGCCAGGTGCAGGTCTTTCTATTCAACACCCGTAGGTGACCTGCGTCGTGATGAGGATGAAATGATGATGAAAACAACACATACACCCAGCCCCCGTGCCATTGGAATTAACCAATTAAGGTTAAAATCCCCGACCCGGCCGGGAATCGAACCCGGGACCCTCTGAACCGAAGGCCAGTACGCTGACCGTTCAGCCAACGAGTCGGACTATACTGTACCTATGTATAACAAAGACCAGCGATGAGAAAAATAAATAACCCATAATAAATATACCAAAACAGACACCTGTAGGCTAGACAGCTTTGACGACTTTTAACTTGAAACTCTAACGAATATTTATAAGTCCCACTCTTCACTAGTGCGCATGCGTGGTCACATGATCTGGGCAACCAATCAATTTCTGGAATCAATTTAGGTGTCTCTGGTCTGTTGATAAAATTGTGTCCAAGGGCGGGTTAGTGGTTTGGGAACACGTCAAAGCGAGCGGTGGTCAGCCACCAGGGTCCACCGGAGCCATTACCCCAGCTGTCTTAATTACAGGGGGGACACTATGTCGATTTGTTAAAAAAGTAAGTCATTGACCTGTAAATTGGCATTGCTTACTTCGCAGTGGCACCTTTCATTTTCATCCTACATCCATATCCTCCCACCTGCTCATTCACCATTTCTTTCTCTGTTACCCGGGACTTCTCGTATTTCTGATGTTGAATCTCTGTCCATATTTCCATCTTCTTCCAATGTCCGTCATGATGACGCCATGACACCTTCCTCGCTGCTCTTCTTGGACTCCGTTCTCGTGTGGCTGCGCACTTGTCACTCTATTACTTTGAACTCATATCTTACAGTTGAGTAAAAATTCTTCACTGGAGCAGGACTCGAACTCCCGTGGACGTGCTTGCTCTTCTCTTACGATACCCACTGCGCCACCAAAGCTTGCTAAGGGAGTGGCACTTCTCACCAGTTATAAACTTCAATATATATTCCAAACAAACTGAGTGGTGAATTCGCATAATTTCTCCATCGTTTTAGATTTTTGTTCATTTAGTTAATAAGAATTACCAATAAGAATTACCCTTTCATTCTCATTCACCATTTCTTTCTCTGTTACCCGGGACTTCTCGTATTTCTGATGTTGAATCTCTGTCCATATTTCCATCTTCTTTCATTCTCAGATGGAGGTCCTTCATCGCATATAGGATGGATTTTCTCTGTTCTAGTTGTGATATTTATTTCTTTAAAAAGTTACTTTTGAAACAACGATATATTGGTAAATACGAAGTCATCATCATCATCATCTGTTTACCCTCCAGGTTCGGTTTTTCCCTCGGACTTAGCGAGGGATCCCATCTCTACCGCCTCAAGGGCAGTGTCCTGGAGCTTCAGACTCTTGGTCGTGGGATACAACTGGGGAGTATGACCAGTGCCTCCCAGTACCTCGCCCAGGCGGCCTCACCTGCTATGCTGAACAGGGGCCTTGTGGAGGGATGGGAAGATTGGAAGGGATAGGCAAGGAAGAGGGAAGGAAGCGGCCGTGGCCTTATGTTAGGTAGCATCCCGGCATTCGCCTGGAGGAGAAGTGGGAAACCACGGAAAACCACTTCCAGGATGGCTGAGGTGGGAATCGAACCCACCTCTACTCAGTTGACCTCCCGAGGCTGAGTGGACCCCGTTCCAGCCCTCGTACCACTTTTCAAATTTCGTGGCAGAGCCGGGAATCGAACCCGGGCCTCCGTGGGTGGCAGCTAATCACGCTAACCACTACACCACAGAGGCGGACGGTAAATACGAAGTACCTATCTGAATTAGAGTCAAATATACCGCACAAGTCCTTATTACAGAGATTGTCAAGAGGATGTGATGTATTCTCTCATTGCATTTGAATTAATTATTTATTTCTTTAATCCCTTTACACTCCAAGGTTGGTTTTCCTCCCGGACTCAGTGAGAGATCCCACCTCTACCACCTCAAAGGCAGTGTATTGGAGCGTGAAGCATTATTCGGTTGGTGATATAACTGGGGAAGAGGAACAGTACCTCGTCCAGACAGCCTCACCTGCTATGCTGAACGGAGGCCTTGTGGAGGGAAAGGAAGATTGGAAGGGATAGGAAAGGAAGAGGGAAGGAACGGCCGTGGCCTTAAGTTAGGTACCATCCCGGCATTTGCCTGGACGAGAAGTGGGAAACCACGGTAAACCACTTCCAGGAAGTCTTATGTGGGAATCGAGCCCTCGTCTACTCAGTTG
Organism: Anabrus simplex; assembly: GCF_040414725.1. NCBI lineage: Eukaryota > Metazoa > Arthropoda > Insecta > Orthoptera > Tettigoniidae > Anabrus > Anabrus simplex. The sequence continues at coordinate 632,620,399 of NC_090265.1, read as the reverse complement.
ACCTCCCGGGACTGAGTGGACTCCGTTCCAGCCCTCGTACCACTTTTCAAATTTCGTGGCAGAGCCGGGAATCGAACCCGGTCCTCCGGAGGTGGCAGCTAATCACACTAAACACTACACTACAGAGGTGGACTATTTATTTTATTTTATTTATTTATTTATTTATTTATTTATTTATTTATTTATTTATTTATTTATTCATCATCATCATCTGTTTACCCTCCAGGTTCGGTTTTTCCCTCGGACTTAGCGAGGGATCCCACCTCTACCGCCTCAAGGGCAGTGTCCTGGAGCTGCAGACTCTTGGTCGGGGGATACAACTGGGGAGTATGACCAGTACCTCGCCCAGGCGGCCTCACCTGCTATGCTGAACAGGGGCCTTGTGGAGGGATGGGAAGATTGGAAGGGATGGGCAAGGAAGAGGGAAGGAAGCGGCCGTGGCCTTAAGTTAGGTACCATCCCGGCATTCGCCTGGAGGAGAAGTGGGAAACCACGGAAAACCACTTCCAGGATGGCTGAGGTGGGAATCGAACCCACCTCTACTCAGTTGACCTCCCGAGGCTGAGTGGACCCCGTTCCAGCCCTCGTGCCACTTTTCTAATTTCGTGGCAGAGCCGGGAATCGAACCCGGGCCTCCGGGGGTGGCAGCTAATCACGCTAACCACTACACCACAGAGGCGGACTATTTATTTATTTATTTATTTATTTATTTATTTATTTATTTATTTATTTAATCCCTTTACCGTCGAGGATTGGTTTTCTCCCGGACACAGCGAGGGATCCCACCTCTACCTCCTCAAGGGCAGTGTCCTGGAACGTTTCTTGGGTATGAGACTTCTGGTTCTTTAGCCATTTGGATTTGTTCCTACGTGGTTCAACTGAATGTCTGCAGTCCTCATTTGCACAAAACTTTTAAGGTACTTTAATGTATATTTTTCTATCAACACTGTTGATATGCACGTGCTTTGAAGCTCGGAAGATAATAAAATCATACCTGGGATTTCAAGTGCCGTGGTACTGTTTAGTTGTTCCCAAACGGGAATAATGGGAATTTATTTATGCTATTTTATTCATGTTTTATGTCACTACAGTACACCTCCACTCATGACCAAACAATTTATGGAATTAGAAAAAAAAATAACGATCACAACTATTAACATTTCAGATTTATCATGATTTGTTATTTCTAGACCTGGGACTTTAAGGCAAATGTAAAAATGTAAAATTATGTTGACGTTTCATGATAAATCCCTTACATTGATAGAGTTTTATAGTGGCCTAAAATGCCTATTTGGACCTTTAGAGCCTATTTTACTACTTACGAAATTTGAAAAAGTGGTATGAGGGCTGGAACGGGGTCCACTCAGCCTCGGGAGGTCAACTGAGTAGAGGTGGGTTCGATTCCCACCTCAGCCATCCTGGAAGTGGTTTTCCGTGGTTTCCCACTTCTCCTCCAGGCGAATGCCGGGATGCTACCTAACATAAGGCCACGGCCGCTTCCTTCCCTCTTCCTTGCCTATCCCTTCCAATCTTCCCATCCCTCTACAAGGCCCCTGTTCAGCATAGCAGGTGAGGCCGCCTGGGCGACGTACTGGTCATTCTCCCCAGTTGTATCCCCGACCAAGAGTCTGAAGCTCCAGGACACTGCCCTTGAGGCGGTAGAGGTGGGATCCCTCGCTGTGTCCGAGGGAAAAGCCGACCCTGGAGGGTAAACAGATGATGATGATGATGATGATGATGACTGTAAGTGCCTAAAATGCATATATTGTACATTTAAAACAAAATTCAACATCTGTAATTTTTACAATCATATAATGTACATTCCTGAATGAGGAGCAGAACAGCAGATGTTGGGTTTTATGGGATAAAGTAAAAGATTCTGCCTTGGTGTCAGTGATGACGGTGTGTTGGTTAGAAGATAGCCAGGTGAGCGCCTGCATTCCACCTGTCTACGGCGTCGACACACGGGACCTACACCGAGAGTTCTGATCTGGGGAGCACTTTCCTATGCCAGCTGGAGCACTCTTGTGGTTATCCCACGCACCCTGACTGCAGATGTGTACGTCACTACTGTCCCCGTTTCCTACCATCAAGGTAATCTGCCTCAGACTAGTCGGCCGCTCTCAAGCGTGCTCAGTTCGAATTATGAAAATAACTTAAAATTACGCCCTGGATTCGATGGGGAAAATATATCTAATATGTACAAGACGAGGTCAACTAATAGCTATAAATGTGTTATGACGTCCGTTATAAGGAAAACATGTTTATTAAAAGTAATCAAAAATGGAAAATGTATACCCCAAAAAAATCAAATGTGGCAAATGGCTCAGATCTTTCTCTATGGTTATAGAGTTTATCTTGAGGATGAAAATATACTATTACAATTAATCAAGTGTATGCCAACACACATACTTAACATTTAAAAGAAAATTCCTAAACTTTTACACTTTAACACTATGACCTGCGTGCACGCACCAAGCTTCTGGCTGGTTTGTTAATCCTTTCCACTTTAGGTGAGTATTTCCCCTTTCCTGTACACTTTACATTGCAGTGGGGGTCCCTAACCTTAAAAGAAAAACGTGTTTTAATGCGCTTCGGTGTAAAAATAACTAACATAACTGTACACATAAAATTACTCTGAGTGTTAAAATATCCTACCAACGTATACACCTCGATAACGAGTATCCACATGAACATAAAAACAGCTGTGGATCGGGGCCACAAACAATAAAATCACATAAATGGCAAAACATACACAAATCAAGGAGTAAAAACATGTCATATTTTCACTGGCATCACCAAGAAAAGCATGCCGCATTCAGGCAACTCTCACTCACACATTCTCGATGGAAAATATTAATGAAATAAATTTCACGCTTTGAACAATCACGTCCTATTCAACGTAGGTTCCTGAAATAGATTACATGAACAAAAACAAATCATCTGGTGGACCCTACAACGTCAAGCATAAATCAACGTTGTTTCCTGAAATAAATTACATGGCACAAATTTCAAGAAATTAAACAGAGTGGGCCTTGGCCTTCATCACATAACTCAAAGTTGATCTCTTAAAAAAAGATTACATAACACAAATAATCCTCAGCGCGGTCGTATCATAAAAGACAAGTCAAAACTAAGCGTCGCGCTATACAAGTCTCGTCTACAGCATTAATCGTAGTGACATGTACAAATACCAAATAAATCAACAAACTAGGCCGCTATACAAAACTCTCCTCGGTAGAAACACAAATCATCCTCGCCTACCATACGGCCGAAAGACTCAAAAGCGGAGATTCGGTCTCCCAAAATTGCAGCAAATACCAACCCTTAACACACGCAGCTCACAAGTCTAACCGCGGCAAGTTACTCAAACATGAAAATGAGGCCTTGAAGAATGAGGAACGCGTCCCCTTACTAATCAACACATGTCCTAAAGTTGCCAAATCTGATGCAAATATAAATGGCGTCGTGTTATTTTCGCTCACAGAAAAAACAATACCGCGCTGGTCACATACAAGACCACTCGCAATCGTAAAGTCAGACTTTAAATCAAATGGCCAACTCTGCTATAATACCATAACTAGAACAACTAAGAAATTACCACCATAAACATGATTCATGTCTGAAAATCTGGAAGTAACTGAAATATCTTACACGTTCAATCGATAAAATCGCACTAATAATAATAATGTTTAAAGAAATCTGATTCTAATATTCGGAACTTGAAATACGAAACTGCGATCGAACGAATTGTAAACCAATCACAAATTCACACCAATAATGACAACGGGCTCTTGACGCCACAAAGTACACACATTTTTACATTCAAATAACCACGAAAATGACGCTAACAAAGGTCGTGAATCCAAGTTCCACCCACACACACATTCTCATTCACACTTCATGCAATGAATCAGAAAAAAACGTGACTGCATGTTCTCGCACACTTTGAAATCACAGTCTAGCCTAAGCAAGCAACGGGTGCACACGTGCTGTGTTGAGTGTACCGGTAGAGCGGGAGTGGAGTGTGAGAGGTGAGTGCAAGAGGGAAGACGAGAGTGAAGAGGAAGATCACTGGTGTGGAACAATATCGGGCAGTTATCGGAAGATGGCAGGGGAGAAGGAAGGAAACAGCCAAAAGAGAAGGAGTAAAGTGGAAATGAGATTGAAGGGTGAGATGGTATTAATGGTAGCGGTGATTATGGTACTGCTAGTTATAGGGGGCGTAGAAGTAAACCGCAGCCTGACTTCCAGTGGCAACATGAGCTGGGAAGACGTCGAGGTCATAAGGAGGGTGGCAAACGAGGTTGTGGAAGAAGTATGCCCATTTGAGCAGATTAAAAATATGATTCAGGAACAAATGAAAGAGTTCGAAAATATGAGGCAATGGATCCCAAGAAAAACAGACGAAACAATGACCAAAGTGGGAAACAACGAGAGAGAAATTGTGTCCTTCAAAGAGAAAATAAGGAATATGGAAGAAGAGGTGGTGAAGCTGAACGCAGAAATAGGAGTAAGTAGGCAGGAACGCAGGTAGAAATGCGTATTTACATATGGGGTGCCGGAAGAAAAAAGGAGAGGACAAAGTGATGACAATTTAAAAAATTGTGGAAGTCATCCAAAACAGAATGAAAATTAACTTCAGTGAAATTGATATAGACGATGTGGGAAGGATAGGTAAAGCACAGAGTAACAGGCCAATAAAAGTGAAGTTGTTATCCACCCTGATGGCGGAAATAGTGATAAGAAACGGGTAACCTACAGAGTACAAAAATTTGGATTAAGAGGGTCATGGGACGAGAAGGGATTAAGAATATAAAAACCCTAAAGAAACATTTAGTGAGAGCCAGACTTCAAAGATTAAGAGCTCACATTACGGGTCAGCAATTAGTGGTAACCAATGGCCAATGGACCAGAGTTTGGACAGTGATGAAATTACGGGAATTAGAAGAGAATTTGAAGCAAGAAGAAATGATGTGGAGGAGAGTGGAAGAAAGGCAAGTTATAGAAAGCAATGTCGGAGAAGACGGACATGGTGATAAGGAAAGAACCGGGGAAAGAGGAAGTGGAGTGAGGAAAGGCAGGGAGATGAACATAGTGAAAGAGTGGTCGTGCATAGTGAAAAGAAAAGAGCAGTAAACAACAGAGTGAGAACAGAAATGCTTAGGGAAGCAGCTAGGGACGTAGCCAGAGAAGAAAGGAAGAATAGAGGTGAACACAGTGAAGGAATGAACGTGCAGAGTGGAAAGGAAAGATCAGAGAACAGCGAGAGAATAGAAATGTTTATGAACAAAGGGAGGAGCAAGGAGCTTAAGGGATCTGTGGGAATGAAGAAAAATGATGAGGGCATAGTAACGCCCAAGAGAGTTTCGGTTTACTCGGTCTGCCATCTAGTGGGGACCTAGAGTAAAACGGAACGTCGAAATTGACAAGCAGACAGCCAGATGGCGTCAAATTGAAATGTCTGCACATGGTAGCTGAGGCCATACGATTATTATTATTATTAGTGGTTAAGTGTGATTTTGATAGGTGTGATTATAGTTAAGTAGATTTGAATTATAAGTTAAAGCGTGATTTTGAGAGACGGTTACCAAGAGGGTCGGTATATTGAATGTTTGTTAATCAAGTTAAAGTTGGAAGGTGATAGAGTAGGATTGTTAATTGTATAAGAGGATGATTTGGTGGTATGTGCCGGTATTTTGAGTGATTGTTGCTAAGAGTGAGTATGGTCAAAGATGGATGGATAATGTGAGTATAAATAAGGGAAGATGGTCAGGTTTGATAATTGAATTGTACGTGGTAGATATGTGGAGTATGGTCTGACGAAGTAGAGAAGGATTAAACTGGAAGGTGAGTGGAGTGAATTGTGAATTGAAGGATTGTTATTTGAATAGAGTGTGTTTGTAATTAAGATAAGTTGGCAGATGATAACGCAAGGTGGTCAGGTTTGATAATTGAATTGTATTGAATTGTAAGTAGTGGTGTAAGGTGAGAGGAGGGATTTGGGCGTGGTGGTTTATGGATGGGAACTATGAAGCGGTATTAGCTTGGTGGAGTTTGCTTCTTATGAGACGGAAATGAAAGTAGTGGAGTATATTTTAACGTGGAGTTTGGCTTGATTCGTTTCTTCACCATTAGATTAGAAGATATAGTATGATTAAGAGTGATGGTGATTATAATGGTTGGTAAAGAGTGCATTATTATATTATTATATTATTATATTATTATATTATATTATTATATTGTATTGATGGATTTCGCTTGTAATTATTTAAATGGAAAGTAGTTAGATAATGATGTCATAGTGAGTAATGGATGTAGAACAATGTACTAGGTAGTTACATGAGAAAAATAGAGGACACTGACTCAGCAGCTCTTTCAACTTTGGTCTGACTCAGCAAGTTGTAATGGGTCGCGTGTTGACATGTAGGAGTCGAATGTGACTTGCTGTGTCAGCCAGGAGAGGAATGGGAGGATATTACCCCTCCATATGGATGGCCAAGCGCCATGTGCCGTGCTGCCGTTTATTTTATTTTATTTTGCCCTATTTTATGACATGTATGCCATTTTGTTTTGTGTTTATACAGTTGTCGTATTCCCACGGATAACGGATCTCCGAAATGGAGTTGACCGTGGGCCTTTTGACAGTGTCTGTTGATGATTTCAAGGAAATTTATTTTGGTTTGTCTGTTTGTTTATTCTCCAGCAAATGCAAATTGATTGAACATAAGTTTATAAGGTTAGACATTGTTATTTTCTCTGTTATAGATCATTACGGCCATGTACTATAGATCTGGAGGGAAAATAAATAGTATCTATCTATCTATATATCTACTTTGAAATCCCATTATCTAATGAATCTAGTCTTTCCTGACTTTAATTTAAATCCCTTTTTTTCATTTACATTTAATCCCAGAGACGTTCACTCTGTCTCGAACATCACTGAAAAACAAATTATGAAACGTGACTAAAAAAGAAACTGACTTATAAAAATGACATTAACTACTCAGCTATGGAGACACGATAAAAGAAAGAGAAATGTAAGCTATGGCCTCATGCAATCGGTCCACATGTACTTCACAGTTATTTACATTTAAATATACAAACTTCCTTACACTTTACTGAGATAGGACGTAGTCCTCCCAACCAAAAGGTAAATCTTTGAAATTAAATAAAAAATCCTAAACTATCCCCTTTGCTACTTTAAAATACGTGCGCAAGTACATTATGACAATGCAAATCTAATATTCATCTTTTTGTCGATTCCACCACCTGCCTCCGGTCAGCCGGCTCCCAATCCTCTTAGCTAGCCATCTTCACTGTGATGTCTTCAAGTGGAAACTCGTGCAGTCCGTGGATCTCCATCCTGGCGTAGGAATCACGTTCCCGACGTCTTCCTGTATCCGCTGGTTCGGAACCTGACTACAACATTCCGTTCATACACGGTATTACAACTAGGCCAGTGCAACTGCCAGTTATTATTTACAACAATCGGGTGTAGTTTCCCGTGACCGTGAAAAACCAGTTCTCATTCTGCAGCGCGACAATTCTATGCTTATCTAACCCCGTAACTGTGTCAATTTTCCCTCTAACTCCGCACTTCCCCTGTATTATGTCACAGCTTTACATCTGGTAACAGTACACAATGCTGGACTTGAAACTGTTTCTATCAGGCTACCAGTCGTTCGTGTCCTAGGAAAATCTACTTTACTCCACCCAGGTATAAACTTGAAATAGGCAGGCGTAAATGTGCATATCGAAATGTTCTTTCTGTCTAAATTTTGCAGACACTAAAATGTCGAATTTAACAAGTTCACTTCCATCCAGAAATTTTAGTGCGTAAAGTTCAAGTTGTTGTCTCCGCATTGTTCGTACAGGCTTCCATGCCTACAAATATTCTTAGCACGCTACAAAATCATGAGTAACTAAATAAAGTCTGAGCATACTGAGCTAGTATTAGAATGTCCCAATACACGATCAGGACTTATAATACCTGACTTCTCTAACGCCGCACACGTGGTAAGTAGACATTTCTTCTCGTCGACTCGACTATTTCGATGACTCCTGCCAAATAGAATAGCTAACCCACGCATAGGTCCCTTTTATTAATTTGCTCCACAGTCATTGTCCCATGCTAGTTCAGGGCACATCTCTAGTCCAATGTATTGCCAATAAAGGAATGATGCTACCTTTTCATTGGTTCAAATCATCGCGTCACCTACGCTTACTTTAAACTCATGTCGTAAGACATTCTAGCCTCGTGTAGGGCTTCCGAAATGTGGTCCGTCGGTCTCTCGCATTGTCCCCTGTCATTTCTTTCTTCTCAAGCATGCACATGAAGGTCGTACGCACGTCATGTAGCAACCCCTCTTTCTTAATTTAGCTTGCGGACAATATACCATCGGCGCGAAACTTCCCATCCAAATTGTTGAACATATGCCTCGGTCATTGGAAGTCGCCAAGATTTAATACAATAAAATATTCACTGTACTCTGAATAAGTGAATGCGCACTTCAGTAAAGGCTCGCTACGTCCGTCTGGTGATTTGACCTGTTGTGCTGCCATTCATGAACAGCATCCCCGGTGGTGTTTTCCAACACGATAATGCACGCCCCCATGCCGCTATTGTAACCCAACGAACTCTACAGAGAGTCGACATGTTGCCTTAGCTTGCTTGATCCCTGATCTTCCCCAGTTGAGCACGTATGGGACATCATTGGACGACAACTCCAGAGCCATCCACAACCGCCATTAACCGTCCCTGTACCTGTATTGAACGACCAAGTTCAACAGGCATGGAACTCCATCCCACCAGCTGACATCCAGCACTGTACGACAGAATGCATGCACGTTTGCATGCCTGCATTAAACAGTCAGGAGATTACACCGGTTATTAATGGACCAGCATTCAACAGTCAGGCGATTACAATGGACCAGCATGGCACATTTGCGGTGGCTTTTCTCGCGCGGATATTAACCTGTAGTCTTGTACCTTTAATTAATTAAATACATTACTTCGACAAATATATTGCCAAAATTTCCGTATTGTACATCCCTTATTTCATGGTATTTGGATTTTTTATCGCCAGTGTACCTAAGATGTTACACGGAAATAACGTCTAAGCCATTAAAGACCACCTTCAAATACCACTCAGATGAGCTGGGATCGAACCCGCCAAGTGATTAAACTGTTAAATCATATTAAGATGCTTGGTAAATTCAATAGTCACATGTATCTCCCAGCTTCATAATCTTAAACAAGATACTACGCAGTTACAGGAGAATTATCTCCTGTCAGAGTCGTGCATCAGAGAATATATCAATCATTCGATAAGTCGTTTCCTCGGATACGTGTCTAGCTACTACCTAGTAACATGATCTACTCTTAATATCACGTGCTTGATCACACTTCTTATGACATTGCCATAGAAATACATTCACTAGCATTTAAAAAAAAGGTGATATGTGGTCAGCACGACAAATCCTGTCGGTCGTTACTTTTGGCTTTCTAGACCGAGGTCGCTATCTCACCATCAGATAGCTCCTCAAGTGCAATCACGTAGGCTGAGTGGACTTCATACTAGCCCTTCAGATCCAGGTAAAAATCCCTGACCTCCCGGTAAGAGGCAGGCACGCTACCTCTACATCGCGGGACCGGCACACTAGCATTTTCCACACCAAGCAAGTGGCCGTGCGGCTTGCGTCACGTAGCTATCAGCTTGCATTCGGGAGATAGTGGGTTTGGGCCCCACTGTCGGCAGTCCTGAAGATGTTTTTCCGTGGTTTCACATTTTCACACCAGACAAAAGCTGGGGCTATACCTCAATTAAGTCCACGGTCGCTTCCTTCCCACTCCTAGGTCTTTCCTTCCCATCGTCGCCATAAGACCTATCTGTGTCAGTGCGACGTAAAGCAAATTTAAAAAAAAGTTTTCCATACCAACAAAAATAGACCTAACTACTATAATCTTGAATATTCCAAAGATTAATTTCCATTTTTGAACTAAAATATTATATTATAAATAAACAAAAGCCTATTTTTTCTTAAGGGGATTTTGAGTATCCTTTCTGCCATTGATGAAATAGCCAAATTATTATCTGAAATCCTTCATCTGCCTCTTGGCACAGACGAGTAAAATGCAGCTTCCACTGGAGTCTCAGGTCTCACTTTTGCCTGAGACAGTATGCTTACGAAAGCTCCTGCGGCAGCTCTCAGGAAGTGCGTTCAGAACTCGATTTTCTTAACTGTAATTTGTTCATTTTATTAATTTCTCCGTATGTACGCGAGTGCTAATCCCGAACCCGGATACGCTTTCCTTTGGGGAAAATTTCCAAGCTGTTAAAATGTGTAACTTTTGGTCTCGAAAAGTATCTAAATATGGAGACAGTTTTAATGACGATGCAAATCTTCGTTTCGAGGTAATTGGTGGCTGAACGGTAAGTCTTATCACAAATCACAGCACAGTCGTTGCTCAATTTGGAGAGATCTACAATTTTGGTCTATGACTTTTTGTCGTATCTCAATCCCTTATACGTTAGATAGAACTGCATTTCTCGATTATAATCAAACCTCTCCAACTCGATTGTGTACGGCATTAGGAAGAGGGGCATATGTTTATAATGAAAACTCCAGATGTCGAGTAGGAAACGTGGACTGCCATAATCAACAAAACTCCCCAACGCGCACCTTACATCGGAAACAACGTATGTGGACCTCCTCGTGATGTTTCTCGGATAGCCGTATGAGATATGCAATTTAGTATAATCTTAATTACTGCGTGTACAGTTATTTAGGTAGAAATGTATGTACAAGTTAGAGTACCGTAGTGAAGCACGGGTACATTTGCTAGTACGAAATGAAGAAAAATTGTTTTGGGAAGACTTTACATTTCACAAGCACTCCTGTTCCGTGTAAACAGGAACAAATTGAACGTCGTATCATCACTCCAACAAGCCATGTTGCCGATCCCCAAGAAACAAGGATGACTGATCAGAGAGATATGCGGAATAATCATGAAGTATTAATGAACTCTACGGAACAGACGGTGTTCATACCTGTCCAGCGGTTCATAACGTACACACACGAAGCACGCAGTTTGATCACTGTGTGACTGAACAACTGAGTGGACTGCTATCCCAGCCCGTTATCGAGTTCCCAGTTTAGATTGACAGACACAGCTCACTTTTCAAATATCGCCCTCGTTGATAATGGCGTGGTGCAGGTCTTTCAAGTTGACACCCAATAGGCGACCTGCGCGTATGTTAGGATGGGACCCTACCTAAGATGAATTCTCGATAAAACACACAGCTTCCCAGCCAGAGGAATTCAACAAACAAAAATCAAATCCTCGACCCGGCCGGTAATCGATCCAGGTTGTAACCGTCCAGGCTTCTCCAGCCCTACTAATTTAATAATATCATTTTACGCGATATCATTTGATATCAAGTTTATCCGCCATCGGCAATTATTTGTGATAACATATTTATTCAACGTCAATCATTTGTAATCAAGGCTTTTTGGAATCATATTGTATATATGATAACATCGTTTTATTATTTAAATTATTATATTATGTAGGATAAGAATTCATTATGTTGTAAATACGGTCAATATGTTGAGACATAGTTGTTTTCATTTCATCTCATGTTTGTGTATACGGAGGGTTATTCTTGAAGCTTGGGATTTTGCGTGCGTCATGGGTTATTTTATGACCAAGGCTAGTAAACAGCGATCCGTGCGCGAGGCTTGCATGCTGGTCATCTATATCATCGCCACGCCGTCTGGACTTGTCGAGGAAGAAGAGAAAGGGAGTTGATGCTTCGAGCTATCGAATCAGATACTTCGTTGTATATGAGTTTTGAGATTGAACTGTTACCAAGAGGGGGGGTGAGCCCGGATATATACTGATTCTCAACACGAGAACGGGACCTTACGACGTTACAATCTTTACAGCGAGATACTTAGAGATACTCCATCACTACTACTTCAACTGTGAACATCTACTTTGAACGACGTGATTTGATATTTGAAACAGTGTGTGGTCGCTCCGCGACATAGTTATTTTTGTATAATGTGTTATCGCTTCGATACAGTACTTAGGAGCGGTAATGTTATCGGATTTGCGTGAAACGGAACAAGCTTACGGCTTGTGTTATTTTCAGTAAATATTGTGGACGAAGAACTATGTTTAGTTCAAGTCTACGGAATTTTGGTACAAGTCTGTACCGTATAAATAGTATAGTTCAGTTGGTTGGAGATTTCTACTAATATGGAAAAATTCATATCTCTGAAGTTTCTCCTCATACGATCAACGCTGATCAGTTTTTACAAGTATAGGGCTAATGTCTATTTTAAAGACTAGGCAAGTAGGGAGTGTTAGTCCAGATAGCCCGTACTACATCAGAGAAGGAAGGAAGGATGTCCATGGAGCAAAGTCTACATCGAGAAGGAGAGAACGAGTAACCACGGAAACCAGATGACTTCAACGGAAGCTGCAATTGGTGAGCTTTAACTAGATAAAGCAAGCAATAGTAAATTCAGTAAATTCTAAATCCCTCCACGCTTTAAGGCAACTTTTCCGATTCATCTCATTTTTTTGTATAATAAATTCATTTGTATTTTATATTGCGTTAATTTTCTTTCTTAAGCGATACTTAATGGTTAATTATTTAAAATCCTACCCCTGTGATTTCAGTATAAGTCTCTATGCTAGTAAATATAAATTTTGGTTTACAGTTTTATTTAAAACTGTAACCATGGCGCCCAAACATTACATAGAGAAATGGGGAACCATGGAATGTTAATTGTTTCTATTTGCGTGACAATTTGCGGGCAAGCCACAAATAGTTTATTTAATATTCATGTGTCCCAAGATAATAACTTTCATCTCCCCAAGTGTTTTGACGAGGAGGAACAGTTACATTTGTCGCACCAACGTGGAGCTCGAAAACCATTAAGTATTCGTGGAAGGAAAGCAGTAAAAGTAGAATCTGTGTTTGTGGGGGTTAAGTGAGTGTCCATATAATTTGTATGTGTGATTTTGGGGGAATCATGGCTGCACAAGGTGAAAAGGACATGAAATTGCGTAGCGGAAACTTAGTAAAGGGAGGCGAGACACTGAATTCTAGGAATGTTGCAGATGAAAGTATTGAAGTAGATAAAACGGTAGAGAGTGGTGGGAGCATGGAAAATAGTACAGAATCTGATGTAGCTAGGATGGAGGGCGAGAAAGGTAATACGAATAGTGATAAGAATATGGAACAACTGTTTGTGATGATGCAAGGGATATTAGAGCAAACGAAAGGGATAGATGAAATTAGGAAGGAAGTAGAGAAAACACAGACAGAGATTAAAGAAAATAGAAAGGAGATAGAACAGACGAAAACCGAAATTAGCAAAGAAGTAGAGAAAACACAGACAGAGATTAAAGAAAATAGAAAGGAGATAGAACAGACGAAAACGGAAATTAGCGGAGAAGTGAATGCTAGGATGGATGCTTTAGATCATAGATTAGATGAAGCACTAGAGCAGCAGAAACTTTTTGAGAATCAGTTAGCGGAACAGGAGATGAGACGCAGCCAGCATGAAAAAGTGGTAGAAAGTAAGTTAACTGAACATAGAAGCGAAGTAGACCAGCAGATCACAGCAATTAATTGTAAAATTCAGGAACAAGTAGGAGAAGTTAGTAAAGTTAGAGAAGAAGTACAACAACAATACGATGATCTGTGTGGTAAGGTAGAGATTAATGCCAAGATATGTAATGAAAAGTTTAAGAAAGCAGAGGAATATGCTATTGAAATTAAAGCCACCAAGGAAAGACAGGAACACATTGCAAATGACGTAGAAACTAGAGAGAAAAGAATTAATGAACGTATTGAGAGGTCGGAGGCACTAATACGTAGAGAAATCAGAGAAAAGCAAGGTAATATAGGAAGTCAGTGCCATGGTACAAATTTCATATATGAAATTGATTTACCTAAATTCAATGGGAGGCAGACAAACCCTTTAGATTTTTTAAACACTGTTAAGAAACGGTTCGAAAAGCGAATAGAAGAAGGAATCATTGAATGGGAAGAAGCGTTAGAGATAATTGGTAAAGCTTTTATTGGGGAAACGAAATCATGGTTTGCGGTATATAAGAGCAGCATGATCAGTATGGTGGAATTCCAGAAATATTTCACGGAAAATTTTTGGAATGAAGCTATACAAAGCAGGGAAAGAGAAAGCATTGTCTTTGGGAAATTTAGGCCACACGAAGGAGTTTCTATGACCGAATGTTTTCTAGCCCACGTTATGATTTGTAAAAACGTAGATGGGATGTCAGCGGAGAGAGATATTGTGAAGTTATTACTCAGACATTTTCCCAACAAAATCCGCGAAGCTAGCTGTATGCAACAGATAGAGTCTATTCAGGGAATGGAAAGATTGCTAGCAAGTTTCGATGCGTTAGGAAGTAGTAATAGTACACGTGAGCACACAAACTTTCAGACACCATCCAGAAGACAAGAACACAATCACCGTGGTCAGTTTCAACCGAGACAACAACCTGTAGGTAATCAGTCACACCAGCAAAATAGGAATGTTCAGAGGGAACGCAATGTAGAGGAAGGTACAAGCCGAAATCAGGATACAAGGAGACACAGTAATTTAAACTGATAGTAGACGGTAATGAGAGATCAGATTATCAGTCTTCAGAACATGTTGCGAGAAATTGTGTAATGACGCACATGGATTATGATCTCGATGTTAGAGATGAGTTATTACGGGAGGTGGAAGTGAATCAAGTCGAAGTTGGTAGTAAAAGTGAGAACCCCGTTATTACGATCGTTATATGGAGGGCGCAGTATCTGGCTTTATTGGATTCAGGCAGTCAAAGATCATGTGTAAGTTTGAAGTGGTATGAGGACAGAAAGAAGGAGAATATTGAGATTGAGGAAATGCCTGTGAAATCCACATATATCGTCACTGCTGTAGGTAAACGGTCCAAGCAAATATGTAAACAAGTTGCCATACCTATTTGTATTAACGGGAAGTCGAAAATTCAGATATGTCTTGTTATACCGAATCTTATATTTGATGTTATCTTGGGATCTGACTGGCTAAGTTTATACTCAGCTCGGCTAGATTACAATGAGGCGATAGTATATTTAAGGTGGGATAATGAGGATGTTAAAGTCACGTGGGATGCCGAAGTTCAGACGAAAGTGGAGGTTTGTAACATGTGGTTTGTTAATGAGGTTTCAAAAGATGAAGAAGAGAGAGCGGATTTTAAGTTGTGTGAAGTGTGGTTAGAGGAGAACCACGATGATGCTTTGAGAGAAGCGGTAGGTAGTAGCAATTTGGAAGAAGGTCAGAGGGACCGATTGTTGTATGTGTTGAGAGAACACAAGGAAGTATTTTCATCGAAACCCGGCAAAACACATGTGTATGAACACTCATTTTCAGTGCTGGATAAAAGTATATTCGCTGGACCGCGATATCCGATACCACATAAATATGCTAAAGCGGCAGACAATCAAATTGAAGCTATGTTAGAGGATGGTATTATTGAAGTTTCGAGTAGTGAGTGTGTCAACCATTTATTGAGAAAAGCGACAGGTCTTAGTTGCAGTATGATTATTAGTGACAAGTATATTCAGGAATTAGGTACGCCTAGTAGGTTATTATCTGATAGCCGTTCTCAATTTACATCGAAGAAGTAGAAGGCTGTGATGACAGAGTTAAGTATCACACATGTTTTTTCCTCAATTAGGAATCTGCAAGGGAATATGTGTGAACGTACAATGAAGGAATTAGGTAGGATGTTTCGATCTTTAGTTCATGACAAGCACACTGCGTGGGTTGGTTCTTTAGCGTTGATTGAGAAATGGATTAAAATGGTTCAGCATGATAGTACGAAATTCACCCCATTAGAGGTTCATTTTGGCAGCAATCCAAGGAATGAGCTGACAAAAGTACTAGGTATTACACAGGAACCTCAGCGGGACTCTCAGATATATGTCAGACTAGCGAGATAGAATTTGATTAAAGCGGCTGAGAAGCGTAGCAGACAGCAGAAACGTCAGGTGTTAGACGAATTTCAGGTAGGAGATTCTGTTCTGTTACGTGTTCCCTAGCTCTCGTCCAGTGAAGAGAAAGTGACGAAGAAATTCTTTGTGTTGTATCAGGGTCCATTCCAGATTCATTGTCGGGTTGGTCCTTGTGCATACAGATTGAAAGATGGCAATTGCGTCATGTTGGGCACTTATAATATTCGCTCTCTGAGACGATATATTTCTGCGAATTAAGTGGAATGCCTCCCCGATGTTGTTTTGACAACATTAAATGTACTTGAGTTGGAAAACGTGAATTCATGTATAGGTTGTGAACCTAGACCTAACACCATTGTAGAAGCCATGAGTAACTTGGGATTTTTGTTTTGAAACTGCAGAAGGAAATTAATGCAATAAATTTCTAAGTATATATTTTTTGCAATTAAAACAAGAAATTGCTTGCGGCCATCTAAGAGAGGTAATCCACGTGTGATTACGTGTGTGTGTGTGTGTGGTGTATGTATATATTATTATAACCTGGAACTGCCGAACACTTTGATGGTGAAGTGCAAAGATAGTGTTATTTACTTGCTGTAAATATTATGCGTGTCGCTGACGAACTTTCGCAAGAAAATCGGCAGGAGTTATTACTAATGTTATCTGGTATCGTTGAAACAGACACTCTACAGTGAGATACAAGATTTAATTATGCATGTTTTTATTAAGTGTTTGTCAGATGTAATGATGTATATATCAGCCATTTTGTTGTAGTGTGTTATTTTCATATATGTTATATCTGTAAATAACAGGAGGGCGTATGTAACCGTCCAGGCTTCTCCAGCCCTACTAATTTAATAATATCATTTTACGCGATATCATTTGATATCAAGTTTATCCGCCATCGGCAATTATTTGTGATAACATATTTATTCAACGTCAATCATTTGTAATCAAGGCTTTTTGGAATCATATTGTATATATGATAACATCGTTTTATTATTTAAATTATTATATTATGTAGGATAAGAATTCATTATGTTGTAAATACGGTCAATATGTTGAGACATAGTTGTTTTCATTTCATCTCATGTTTGTGTATACGGAGGGTTATTCTTGAGACTTGGGATTTTGCGTGCGTCATGGGTTATTTTATGACCAAGGCTAGTAAACAGCGACCCGTGCGCGAGGCTTGCATGCTGGTCATCTATATCATCGCCACGCCGTCTGGACTTGTCGAGGAAGAAGAGAAAGGGAGTTGATGCTTCGAGCTATCGAATCAGATACTTCGTTGTATATGAGTTTTGAGATTGAACTGTTACCAAGAGTGGGGGTGAGCCCGGATATATACTGATTCTCAACACGAGAACGGGACCTTACGACGTTACAATCTTTACAGCGAGATACTTAGAGATACTCCATCACTACTACTTCAACTGTGAACATCTACTTTGAACGACGTGATTTGATATTTGAAACAGTGTGTGGTCGCTCCGCGACATAGTTATTTTTGTACAATGTGTTATCGCTTCGATACAGTACTTAGGAGCGGTAATGTTATCGGATTTGCGTGAAACGAAACAAGCTTACGGCTTGTGTTATTTTCAGTAAATATTGTGGACGAAGAACTATGTTTAGTTCAAGTCTACGGAATTTTGGTACAAGTCTGTACCGTATAAATAGTATAGTTCAGTTGGTTGGAGATTTCTACTAATATGGAAAAATTCATATCTCTGAATTTTCTCCTCATACGATCAACGCTGATCAGTTTTTACAAGTATAGGGCTAATGTCTATTTTAAAGACTAGGCAAGTAGGGAGTGTTAGTCCAGATAGCCCGTACTACATCAGAGAAGGAAGGAAGGATGTCCATGGAGCAAAGTCTACATCGAGAAGGAGAGAACGAGTAACCACGGAAACCAGATGACTTCAACGGAAGCTGCAATTGGTGAGCTTCAACTAGATAAAGCAAGCAATAGTAAATTCAGTAAATTCTAAATCCCTCCACGCTTTAAGGCAACTTTTCCGATTCATCTCATATTTTTTGTATAATAAATTCATTTGTATTTTATATTGCGTTAATTTTCTTTCTTAAGCGATACTTAATGGTTAATTATTTAAAATCCTACCCCTGTGATTTAAGTATAAGTCTCTATGCTAGTAAATATAAATTTTCGTTTACAGTTTTGGCGCCCAAACATTACATAGAGAAATGGGGAACCATGGAATGTTAATTGTTTCTATTTGCGTAGCAATTTGCGGGCAAGCCACAAATAGTTTATTTAATATTCATGTATCCCAAGATAATAACTTTCATCTCCCCAAGTGTTTTGAAGAGGTGGAAAAGTTACAAGGTCCCTCTAAACTGAATGCCACTGCACTGACCATTCATTCAAGAAGCTGGACAAAGTGCTGACCCCAGCAAATTGAAAAATAAAAGCCAAGGAGTAGAAGAAGAAGAAGAAGAAGAAGAAGAAGAAGAAGATGAGGCTACTCCACACAAACTAGGACTAACGCATCGGATAGTGGAAGCTTTCTGGCGGTGTTAAATTTTTAAGAGGAAGTACAACTAGGCAGCAATCCTCTATTAACACTAATCAGACACTGCGAAAAATGAAGGTATCGGTCAAAGAAAGACAAGGGCCACGAAGAGCATGAAAATGAAAGACTCCCTAGGCCTCGAATTCTCTAATACCGTCAAGGTCGGAAAAGAATAAAAGTTGACCAAATGAGGTCGTATAGGATATATAAAAGTGAGGAGCCTGTCAGAATTAAGTGGAAAACGCCAAGAATAAGCTAAGAGCCCCGTGGTCGCCAACCAAGATTCCCAAATTAAGAGCCACTGGAGTCCCGTTTAGTCACCTCTTACGACAGGCAGCGGATACCGAGGGTGTTTTTCTTCCGCCTCCGCCCACAGGGGGATGAAATATTTCTATTTTTTTGTCTGCTTGTGGTTTTACGTAGCACAAGCACATATAGGTTAATAATAATAATAATAATAATAATAATAATAATAATAATAATAATAATAATAATAATAATAATAATATTAATAATACTATCTAGCGAGTTGGTCATACGGTTAGGGGCGCGTAGATACTGAGTTCGAACCCCAAAGTCGACAGCCCTGAAGATGGTTTTCCGTGGTTTCCCTTTTTCACACCAGGCAAATGCTGGTGCTGTACCTTAAAGCGACGGCCACTTCCTTCCAGCTCCTAGCCCTTTCCTATCCCATCGTTGCCGTAAGACCTATCTGTTTTCTGTGTTGCGTAAAGCCAATAATAATAATAATAATAATAATAATAATAATAATAATAATAATAATAATAATAATAATAATAATAATAATAATAATAATAATAATGGTATTGGTTTTACGTCCCACTAACCACTTTCACGGTTTTCGGAGACGCCGAGGAGGCAGAATTTTGTCCAGGAGGTGTTCTTTAACGTGCCAGTAAGTCTACCGACACGAGACTAACGTATCTGAGCGCTTACAAATACCATCGGACTGAACTGGGATCGAACCAGTCAACCTGAGCTCAGAATGCTACCGCTGTACCGCCTGAGCTATTTAGCCCATCACATAAAGGTTTCTTCGTAAATACTGGATAGGAAAGGACTTGAACTCACGAAGACAGCCTCCATGGCCCGGCATTTTCCTCCGGGTGTGATACCAAGGAAAACCATTTTGAGAGCTGCCGATGCTGACAGTGGGGTACGAAGCCACCGTCTCCCGAACTCAAACTTACAGCTATACAACCAGTGAAGCCGTGTGGGTCGGTATGGAATACTTTACCTTCCATTTCTTGATGTGCCTCCACGATGTGTGACGAGACTGCTTTGTTTAGATATATAACCCAATGTACCGTGTGTGCCCACTTTTTACATTTCCCGGACGTTATAGTATGACAAGGACAAATATTGGACACGCTTTCCACGATGTATGAGCAGAGAAAGTACGTGATGGACATACCAGAGAAAGTAAGACCGACAATAAAACAGTCAAGGTTGCGCGCCTCTTGAAAGATACATCGACACATCTCCGTCTGGGGAGGTGGCTTCTATCCTACGCTCCTAGCATAAACATTCAAGACTTAAGGCAGTAAGCCCCAGAATTATTCAGTTCACGTCAACCATGCTAAATAAGGGTATTCGCTGAGCGTCCTAGATCAACAAGTAGAAACTAATTAGAGGTAGGCTGTCACTATAATAATAATAATAATAATAATAATAATAATAATAATAATAATAATAATAATAATAATAATAATGTCCGCCTCTGTGGTGTAGTGATTAGTGTGATTAGCTGCAACCTCCGGAGGCACGGATTCGATTCTCGGCTCTGCCACGAAATTTGAAAAGTGGTACGAGGGCTGGAAGGGGGCTCACTCAGCCTCGGGAGGTCAACTGAGTAGAGGTGGGTTCGATTCCCACCTCAGCCATCCTCGAAGTGGTTTTCCGTGGTTTCCCACTTCTCCTGCAGGCAAATGCCGCAATGGTGCCTAACCTAAGGCCACGGCCGCTTTCTTTCCCTTCCCTCTCTATCCCTTCCAATCTTTCCTTCCCCGCAGATGGCCCCTGTTCAGCATAGAAGGTGAGGCCACCTGGGCGAGGTACTGGTCCTCCTCCCCAGTTATATCCCCGTCTTACGCTCCAGGACACTGCCCTTGAAGTGATAGAGGCGGAA
Organism: Anabrus simplex; assembly: GCF_040414725.1. NCBI lineage: Eukaryota > Metazoa > Arthropoda > Insecta > Orthoptera > Tettigoniidae > Anabrus > Anabrus simplex. The sequence continues at coordinate 632,599,682 of NC_090265.1, read as the reverse complement.
TCCCTCGCTGAGTTTGAGGAAAAACCAACCCTGGAAGGTAAAGGGATGAAGAAAGAAATAAATAGTAATATTAATACTTTTTATTATATAATACATATATCATATTTTATTATTATTATTATTATTATTATTATTATTATTATTATTATTATTATTATTATTATTATTATTATTATGCTATGGTATTTACGTCCCACTAACTACTTCTGCCGGAATTTCGACCCGCAGGAGTTATTTTACGTGACAGTAAATGGAGCTATGAGCACCTTCAAGTTCCACCGGACTGAATCAGAATCGAACCTGCCAAGCTGGGGTCAGGGGGCCAGCGCCTCAACCGTTTGAGCCACTGAGCCCGGCGGTCACTATTGTAACGGCCGCAGGGTTTTGCGTGTTTCGTAGACTTTTTAAAGTCATCTCCGCACAGGCCATGAAGGCCCTTCCTTCCACTAGCCGTTCAATGGTTAGCTCCACGCCCGTGTCCCCGGGAATGAACCTGGTACTCACTTTTAGTGTAGGTTGAGTGAACCTCAGGACCATGCGCACCTCCAGAAGTAGAAATCTTACTTCTTAAATTTTTGACTTCCTGGCGGAGAATCCACGTCCTTTCGGTTGAACCGAGTACGCCTTTACCACCTCCGCAAGGATGCCCCTTTCGTAGACTTATTTATTAGAAATAAAAGACAAGTATTATGTGGATAATACATTTTATTCAATAGAACAAGGTACACTTGGAATGAGGGTAATAACTCAGTGTAGTATGGGTCTGTGATATGAGAAGTAAGAGACATAATTTAAGAGTTTGGGAGTAATATTACAAGTAAAAGTAAGATAAATAAATGAATTGCCCAATGTGCTGGGATAGTTGCTCAGCACTACATTATTCTATACTGAACCCTTGAACTTACCGTTCCATCGTTGGCCGGCCACAGCTGCTGCAATAGAGCAATATCGAACTCTTAAATCTTGGGGTCGTAGCGGGTATATTTCGGTTACGATCTTGACCAAACGATGGAGTTCAGAAGAGAGCCTAACTACTTGAAATGAGGAGCAAATATGTGCTTAGTAAATTTTATTAAATTATCAAATGCAAAAATTATGTTTATAAAATCATTCATCAGAAAAAAATTATTTAAAATTTAAACGCAGTCACATTGCAGTACGTGAGTGCTGTCTTTTTACATTTATCGAAGAACTTTCTTCAGAGGAAAGTAGAAAACATCACAAATTAGTGGACAGCGCAAACTAGAAAAACGAAAATAAAACCTGAAAATCGGGCACCTTTTGATCCAAACGATAACTGAGAATTAATCCACACGATCCGTGGAAAATCTGACCTTCAACAAGTAGAATTCCAGATTTACATTTTAGTAAGGTTATCCACCAGTCTAATACCCTGTCGGATATGGAAACACCCGCCGAATGGACCCTTAATCGAACCAAATTGACTATCAGTTTCTTTGGATATGTTGCGAAATATTACTGGAAAGCATGGTGTTCACTACAAGTTAACAGCAACAGTCATAATTAAAAATAAAATTCCAACATGTATTGTTATCTCGTGACACCCTTAAGTTATGGAATAATCCCGATGCTGAAACATGCATCACTCAAACAGCTGTTCAGAAGGAACCAACAACAACTCGATCCGAGAGGATCTTACGTTACGTCGTTCTGAAGGAACACAACTGCGAAATGCAGGAAACACTTATTCATCATGCATTTAGAAGAAATGCAAAACACTGAAGTTAAAGAAAAAGTGGTAAATCACTTGAAATTATTCTTATAAAACCAACTTTCTGGTTATAAACGGTTATGTCCACATGATAAAATAAAATAAAATAAAAATATCAAAGGGAATCTAAGGAAATGTTTCCATTCCCAGAATTATGACTACCATTACAAATCCGTCTACCTATGTTTGTCCCAATAAACTAACTACAAGTTACTGATAGACCAAAGTCTCGCCTATTTATTTATAATTTGATTATTAAAACATCTATATTTCCATCCGTCTGGAAGTTATCACGAGTGTGCCCCATACTTAAATCAGGGGATCTCACACTAATAAGCAACTACCGGCCTATTTCTATTTTATCCGCGACAGCAAAAGTTTTCGAATTTATGTTATGTAATCGACTAACAACATATTTAAGACCTCTTATATCAGACAAACAACATGGTTTCCTTTCACGACATTCCACAGTCACAAACGTGGTTAACTTCACTCAGCGAGTGTCCACAGAACTTGACACGGGCGGACAAATGGACGTAGTATTTACAGATTTCGCAAAAGCATTCGATAAAATTAATCACGATGCTCTACTAAGTAAGTTAAACCTGTTCGGTTTCTCGAAACAACTCTTGCATTTTTTCAGTTCCTATCTGGGTGATAGGAAGCAGTTCGTTTCTTTCCAGAGACATTCTTCTCGGGAATACCCTGTAAATTCAGGAATAATTCAGGGGTCAAATTTAGGCCCTTTGGTTTTTCTCGCATTCATCAATGACTTGCCTGAACAAGTGAAATATTCCAGCTGTCTGCTATACGCCGACGATTTCAAAGTGTTCAAAGCCATTGAAAACATAAACGACTGTGAACAGCTTCAGCTAGACTTGAAAAGTGTATTGGAGTGGGCGACTGAAAATAAACTGTACTTAAATGTAGAAAAATGTGTATCGATGTCGTTCACCAGAAGGAAAACTCCCGTCCACTACACTTACAAACTAGGTGACAGTGATTTGCGATCGGTTTGCGAGATGAAAGACCTCGGGGTTTTATTCGACCACGAGCTTACATTCAATTCGCATATACTGAAAATGGTAGCTGAGTCGTACAAGACCCTAGGATTCATTATCAGGAATATAAAACCCTTCAAAAACACACAAACTTGCATTCGTCTGTTCAATACCATAGTAAGACCAAAAATAGAATATGCCAGCATCGTTTGGAGCCCTAGGTGTCAAACATATGTTTATCAGATTGAAAAATTACAAAAAAGATTTTTAAAATACTTACAATATAAAAAAACTGGCTGCTATCCCCGTATGGTACCCTATAGTGATATCCTTTTAAATTTCGGAGTGGAGAGTTTAGAAATTCGCAGACGGAAGGATGCAGTAAAATTTATTTTTAAAGTTGTAAACTATGCTGTTGATAATCCTGAATTACTTTCTCTCCTAAATTTCCATGTACCTCGCTTCAATTCCAGAAATAACATAACATTTTAAAATGTAAAATCCAGGACGTGTGCCCATGATAACTCGCCGGTAAACAGACTCTGCAGTATCTTCAACAGTGCCATTCAGAAAAATAATGGCCTTGACTTCAGTTTGCCATTGAGTGAGTTTGTAACTGAACTTCATCGCGCAATTATATGAAGTCCAAAAAATAGGGGCAATTGTAAGGTGAAGTTCTATAATATTATGCAATATAATGTATTGCTTTATTTATTCTATCATTTTACTTTGTCGTGTGTTGTTCCACCGCATTAATATAAGGTTTCTTTAGTCTTTAGAAAAATACTTTCTTATTTTATATCAATATTATGCAATATAATGCATTGCTTCATTTATTTTATCATTTTTCTTTGTCGTGTGTTGTTCTACCGCATTAATATAAGGTTTCTTTAGTCTTTAGAAAAAATACTTTCATATTTTATATCAATATTATGCAATATAATGTATTGCTTTATTTATTCTATCATTTTACTTTGTCGTGTGTTGTTCCACCGCATTAACATAAGGCTCTTTAGTCTTTAGAAAAATACTTTCATATTTTATATCAATAGTATAGGAGATTAGATAAAATTGTAGAATATAGTTTAGATATAATTATCACCATGTTAATTGTAGCTTATCTGTCGTAATTGCCACTGTAATTGGGACACTAAGTCCTGTAGTGTGAAATAAATAAATAAACAAATAAAATAAAAGAACGAAAATTGAAAATAAAATAGATTAACAGCTGACGAATCGAAACCACATTCGTAGCGCAAGTCCTATATAAATCAGCTAAGTGTCAACACACACACTATCAGAGCATATTGGACATCTAAACGTTAAAATATTTAAGTCAAGATACAAATTAAAAACTAAAGTTCAATTAACACGAACGTGCGTGGCAAACAGCAGTAATAATCAGTCTCCGTTAGCTCAGTATCCAAACTGGAGAACCCTCACGTTTATGCACTACTGGTTCCATGCTATTATGTAAACACCTTCTAGCTGGTAAGGATTGTGCTGAAACATGGCCTCAATATTACTTTGCTAACACTCTTAGCGTTACATACCCGACTGCAGACACTACCATCGTTCAAGTCACTTCGCAAAAACACCTAACCTAAGACTTGACTATATACAGACGACACCCTAATCCTGCCATCGAGCCTACATAGTGTCTACACACCCTAACGATAACATCTATATATACACGCAGCATCCTAAATCTATCGTTGAGCGTAAACGGGGATATCTACTCATCCATATACTCCTATGATACGCGCAACGTTTTAAATCTATCGTCGAGCGGAAACTGGGATGTCTATCCCTCCTCTACAATATCAGGCGAAATCGTAACTTCAAATATAATCGCTGATATTTAACTTGAAACCGTATCGAAACTCGAACACATTGAAACGAAGCTTGCCATAGAATGAACTCAAGTCTGGAAATGTAACTAAGCCCATTCTTGTCAATAAACGTGAAATGAAAAATTAATAACGCGCGGATACTCTAATCTATGACTCAAACACAATCTCAACGCAAGCAATGACATTCGGAAAATGAAATATAAATTCTAACTTTACGTAAATATCGCCAAAACAGTAAGCAGCACCATCACAAGAAATTTACAATATAATTCTGGTGTGAGGCCCAAAATTGCCTACCATCTCATCGTTTCAAACATTCATATCCATGAATTATCTAGTGAAGCGAATTTCACTGAATCTACACAGCCAAACTATCACTTTAATAAAGTCCAATATCTCACCCCACAATGTTTCCGATTTAATGATAATTTTGTCTCGGAATAACAAATATACTGAATGGAAATTTGTTACAACAATTAAATAACACCAACCGTGTTTCAGAATGCCCTTCTGTTCGTGAGGTCGCTTACTATAACATACACTACGCTGATTTTACATAAATCGTCATTTGGACTTAACTGTCAAGAGCTACAATCTTCTACAGAAATTGTTTATCATGGAAAAATTCTCGACTTGAAATCATAATAGGCGTTACAAGGCACTCACTTCGAATCTGACCATCATTAAATCAGTCAGCTGTTCCGGATTAATAACAAGACATCATATACAGCCTGCCTCAGAAATATCACATTTAATACACAGCCTGTCTCAAAAATTCTTCGCCATCGACAAATATAGCTTGTCTCAAAAATTCATCTCCATCGCCTATCATCACGGCGGCATTACTCATGAAATACAGGCTTCCTATGCCTTCAACGTCTACACAACTGTTCTCTTAACATATCATTTCGACACAATCCATTTCTTCCTGTCCCAAAACCTTTCAAACCCCGGTACTCCCATGACGAACAAATTTTGTAAGAATCTTTTCATTCATTTCATTACATCTTTCGGACCTCAAGGACAAAATAACATACCGTGACTTCCTATATCACAAAATACACGGTGACACAACTGTTTATCAAGAATTGCCTAATATTTTTCACTTCACTGCACTCGAAAATTATGTGATCTATTGTCTGAGGGCTGCTGTTACAGGAACACTCGGAATTACGCATAATTTTAAGTCTGCATAAGTACGAAGCAATATTTCTATGTCCAGTCGGTATTGTAGTCATATTTGGTGTTAAGTTGATTTTGGATTTCTGCCTGCAACTGTTGGAAAGAATTCCTTTGTAAGTGTGCCTTTTGAAGTTCGTTCCCATTTTTACTGTCATTCATGAATTGATTCTTCTCTGAGATTTTTCTTTAATGTAGAGATGGGTATTCTATCGAAACAGATTTCACTTAATTTTGCAGCCTCCTTTGCAATTTTATCAGCCAGTTCATTCCCTTCAACTCCTATATGTGCCTTAACCCATTCAAATTTTATTCTCCAATTATTTCTTTTTGGAATAGCTGTAGTCTTTCTTATATACTCAATCAGTTGGTTATGATTTCTGAAGTCCGCAATGGAGTCAATTGCTATCTTACTATCTGTGTAAATAATTGCTTTCTTATCTTCGTCATCCTCTGTACTAGTAGTTACTAAGAATTCCAGAGATTTTAATATGGCTCATTGCTCCGCCTGATTATTCGAACAGTTGTCTTGCAATTTAAATTTCAATTGGTCTATTAATTCATGAGATCTGTATATAGCTATACCAGCTCCCACTACTTCCTCACTTTTGCTTCCATCTGTGTACATTTTTCATGGGATATATTCATTTAATGCTATTCTTGGGTCTTCGATACCAGGAAACTTGGCTGGGTGGAGCCATCTCATAGGTTTTTCTGGGTGATCAATGACATAATTCATAGTTGTTTTGCCTGATTTGATATTGTATAGAGTAACAACCTCTCTAGCCTTGATATCTATTGGAGTAATTCATGTGATGATTCACGGTGCCTCAAGAGATACAGTACGGTACGATCTTGCTATTCTCGATAGAATAAGTCTGTGCACTCTCACGTATTTAATCAGATTGCATTTCTTTTCCAGGGATTCTATTCAGATCGGTGCAGCATATACCAGCATTGGTAATATTGCTCCTTTATATATTATTTCCAAAGCCTGGTCTTTTAGACCCCATCTTATTCCTGCCAATTTTGAAAATGCGTTTATTAATTTAATTCATTTTTAACTGACTTTATTGATGTGGTCATTGAACTTGAAGCGAGAGTCTAAAGTTATTCCTAGATATTCCATTTTGTCTACTTGTTCAAGACGTTTCCAATTCATAAAGATGTCAATTGTCTTCTTTGCTTTCCTTCTTCTTGAAATTAACATAACTTTTGACTTACTTTCATTGAAATGGGGTTTGTTGTCTGCTGAGCACTTAGTAACTTTCCGTAATTCCATATTCACAATATTTTCTCCTTCAATTTCAGATTCAGCCCTGGCTGCAATTATAAGGTCATCAGCAAATGCTATAGCTTTGGTGTTTTTCCCGTATTCCAAACTGAGTAGTACATTATACTGTACATTCCAGTACCCCGGTCCACAATATGAACCTTGAGGACATTCTTTATTAACTACTGTTTCGACTTGGATACTATTGGAATTCATGAATGCTGTTCTATCATTGAAGTAGCTCTTAGTAAGGAAGTACAAATTTCTCGGGCATTTAAAATTTTTAGGGCCTTTAGGACACATGGCCACCACGCATATTCAAAAGCACCTTTTACATCAAGACTAACAATAAATGTAATTTGACCAGTTTTGAACGCCTCAGTAATAAATTCCTTAAGTGCCATAGCTGCATCAGTAGTACACTTTTGAGCTGTGAAGCTATATTGATTTTCGTTCAGTAGTTTACTGGTATAAAGGTAGTGATTAATTCTGTTTATTAGAAGTTTCTCTAGTACATTGCCCGCCACATTTAGCAGGCTTATTGGTCGGAATTTACATGGATCCTGAAGCTTCTCTTTCCCTTGTTTTGTGATTGGTATGATTCTCGCATTTTTCCATCGCTTAGGGAAACAAGCATTCTTCAAGCAACCATTATATAATGATGTCATAGTTTTAGGGATACTTTCATACGTGCACTATAATATTTTGCTAGTGATTCCATCTTCACCCGGTGTCTTTTTAAGACCTATATCTTTGATTGCAGATTTTATTTTTTCTGTAAATTCACAGTCGCCCGGAGTGTCTATTGGTTCTCTACTTCCTTCCTTATTTGCTTTTGCTGAACAGTATCTTCCATTTCATCATCTTTCTGAATGAGATGGTTCAATATGCATTGCATCGTTTCCTTTAAATCTCTTGTGTAGTGACCTTCATTTTTCATAAGAGCTGATACAATTTGAGTGTTCTTAATTTTACCAGACGCTAATTTATAGACTGTGTCCCAGGGATTTGAAGATATATTACTACAGTATTCTTTCCAAGACAGTATCTTTGCATTTCTGATTTTTGCTTAGTATTTAGATTTTTCAGCAAAGTATTCAGTTTTGCTCTGATCTCGGAGGAAATTGTTATTTAACGTTCTCTGGAATTTTCTTCTAAATGCATTTACTTTCTTCCGCATCATCGTAAGTACTTCATTCCACCAACGCACTGTTTTGTGTTTTGGGCTAATAGTTTTTTTTCAGATGGTCTACTAACTTTGAAAGCCGCATACAAGCTTTTATTTGGGCAGTGCTATTTTATTTACTATGTCCTCCATATCTTCAGAATGATTTATGTGCGCTGATAGTCTACTGTATTGTCAAGATCTTCAGTAAGTTCTTCGTGTCTTGTTCCCCAGAACTGTCGTGCTATTTCTTTCTTTAATATTTCTTCATATAATTCTCGATCCTCTTCTCTCGTTATATATTTTATATCGGTGAATGTGGTTTCTGTTGAATCATGACACAAGTTTTGTGCACTGAGAATTGTAAGATTCTGTGATCTGAACAGCTCTCTTCTTCGCTTATACTCCAGTTATATACTTTCTTAAAAAGTTTATTATTGCTGATGGTCAAGTCCACGTTACTTTTCCCCCTACTACTTTGGAAAGTGGTACTGCTTTCGCTATGTACAAACAGCCGATATATTATAAGGAATTCCTCTAGATTATTTCCCCTTTCATTGGTGAGTTTATCGTGCCATGTTGTAGATCTGGAATTACTGTCCATTCCAATGAGTAGCCCTTGTCCACTTGTATACGTCAAGATGTTGTTGATTTGGTTAAGGTCCCTTTCTATTGTTACTTGACTATCAAAATACATGTTAATAGAATACAATTTTAAACCCCTGTATGTTAATTCTACAACTACTGGGTCTTTGTCAGTCAATTCATTTATGAGTAGAGCATCTATTTGTGGGTTTCTCACCAACGTTACTGTTTGACATCGACCTTCACTTGCTGCAAACTTCCTGTATCTATTTGTGATACCAATAGGCCTGTTGTTCATAAATCGTGGCTCTTGTATAAATACCACGTCTATCCCTTTATGTACTATCAGATTCATCAAGTTATCAGTCGCTGCTATCGAGTGTTGTAAATTTATCTGTAGGCAGTTGATATTATCATAATTATTTGAGTTTTTAAGACTTGTTAATTTATTGGTGTTTGTTGCTGTATCCATATTAAGTTAGTAGTCTGTATTCCTCCAATTATTTGAGTTTTTAAGAACTGTTAATTTCTTGGTGTTTGTTGCTGTATCCATATTAAGTGAGTAGTCTGTATTCCGAATTTGCTTCATAATTGCATCTTGCAAAGCTTGGGCAATTCTTGTCAAGGGACGTGTGATTTATGCACGTTGTGTGATTAGGGTTATATTTATTATAGGTTAAGCAATTGATGCATTTGTATTCTTCTTCTGAAGCTTTGCATTCCTTTAAACTATGAGGGGCTGTACATATGGGGCAAGTTACTTCTCCTTTACAAGCTGTGTGTCTATGATTGTATTTACGACACTTAAAGCAACGATTAACTTGAAAATAATCTTCAACATTGCAAATCAACCATCCTATTGTCAACTTTATTGTCTGGATCAACCATCGGGGTTGGGAGTTAACTTCAATCACTAGATTCCTTTTATTTCGCTTAGAGTTAAATATGAATTTTGGCGTGATCTTAACCTCTTCTGATTGTAATTCAGGATTTTGATTTATTATTACATTAGCAGGATACCCGTGCTTCGCTACGGTATTATACTGAAATTTATAATTGAATGCTTTTCGCTTTATATATAATCCGCCAAAATTCGCGATCTGACTCGTTTTCTGAGAGATTGCGGCAACGTTTCTCCCATTTTTCAATCTTTTTTCCAGCAATCGATTTCGTACTTCCCGGGCTAGATCCAGGTATTCCGCCCGGTCAGCTGGGTCCCTAAATCTTTGCCGTCTTTTCCTATAAGCATTTTTAATGTGGATCAAATCCTTGAGGAGATCCGGCGTGGTGTCTTCTTGGGTGCCTTGGCGGTACTGAACCGGCGGCCGGACTGCGATCGTAGTCATTACCCGTCCAGGGCCCGTTTCCAGCACGGTCCGCACATTTTAACGACGGTCCAGAACATTATTTATTATTATTATTATTATTATTATTATTATTATTATTATTATTATTATTATTATTATTATTATCATTATTATTATTATTATTGATGATCTGGACCCCATAGCAAGATGCAAGACCTCTATTTAGCGGTAAATTACATCTGCTGTCATTGTCATAGATGACAGTATGACCAGCACCATTGTCGCCCGTAGGCAAGAGCGCAGGACTTCTGGCGATACGAATGACATACTTCCGTGTATTATTGACCTTATTATAGAGGTGAACAATTGCACGGTTAATCTTATACCTATCGTTTATTTCAAATGTTTAAATTTTTATTTATATGCCAGAAGAATCTACTGTAATCTAAGAAGGCTCTCCAAAGGAAAAGATGGCTCTTGAAAACGAACCCAGGAAAGATTAAAAATGATCGGTTTATGATCAGAATAAGTACATTGAAAATCCACAGCCTGTTTCCAGTCATTCAATCGGGTCAGGAATGGAATGAATAAGACCCCAGCTAGCGGAGAAGATAGGAATTGTGCCGGCTGCCGAAGCCTGTCGCACTCCTCTCAGGCAATGATTAATGAATGACAAATGAAATGAAATGAAATGATATTGGAGAGTGTTGCTGGAATGAATGACGACGGGGAAAACCGGAGTACCCGAAGAAAAACCTGTCCCGCCTCCGCTCAGTCCAGCACAAATCTCACATGGAGTGACCGAGATTTGAACCACGAAACCCAGCGGTGAGAGGCCAGCGCGCTGCCGCCTGAGCCACAGAGGCTCCTTATAAGTACATTAGGAACAGTAAAATCAATTGGTCTCACCTCCGTTTTCACCCCACCGCGGTTAAGTTGATTTACCCCCTCCCGCAAAAAAAGATGGCGTATTTCTTTATGTTTAAAGGAGATTCCAAATACCAATGTTCACGTGTGTTACCTTCAGTTTTGAGATATAAGTATTCCCATAAAAATAATTCACATTTTTTCACTTACTTTCACACTCCTCCCCCCCCCCCTTAAGTGAATTTTCTGGCAAAAACATTTGTTTCTACAATAGTAAAGGATCCTCTAAATACCGATTATCTTCAGTTTTTGAGATATGTGTCCTCATGCAAGGAATTCAACTCCTTCTCACACCCACCCCCAAAGATGATTCCCGCCCCCCCCCCCAAAAAAATCGCGTCGTTTTAATTTAAAAATTAAATACCAATTTTCACGTATCCTCATACAATTAATTCAATTATTTTTTTTAATTTCACCCCCCCCCCACACACCCTCCCTTCATTGGATTTACCGAGAATACCTGTTTCTTTACTTTAACAGGAGATTCCAAATACCAGTTTTTACGTCTGTAACATTTTACGTTTCTGAGATATACTGTAGATATAGTCTTTCTAAAAATTCGCCCCAATTTGTCACTCCTGTTTAACCCCCATTAATAAGAATTTCCAAAAACAAAAGAAATAAATGTTTCTGTATTTTTAAAGGAGATTCCATATACTAACTGTCTGGTCTGTAATATCAGTATCTGAGATATAAGTATCCTCATTAAAGACATTCAAGCCCTTATTCACACTTTTCACCCCTCCAATTAGGATTTACAGAAATCAAAAAATACGTGTTCTTTTATTTTTAAAGGAGATTCTAAATATCAATTTTTACATCTGCACACTTTTGAAGTTTTGAGATATAGATACACTCATTTTAAAAATAAAATCCCCCTTTCACTCCCCACTATTTGGATTTTTTAAAAACAGAAAATACCTGTATCTTTATTTATAAAGGAGATCCCAAATACCGATTTTCAGGTCTGTAACATCTTCAGTTTCTGAGATATAAGGATCCTTATTAAAGGCATTCAACCATTTTTCGCCCCTTTTCACCCCTCCTATTGGGATTTTCCGAAATAAAAAATACATGTTTCTTTACTTTAAAAGTAGATTCTAAGTACCAATTTTCACATCTGTAAACTTTGAAAGATTTGAGACATAGATACACTAATTTTAAAAATTCACCCCTCTTTCAACCCTTCAGTATTTGGATTTTCCCAAAACAAAAAGTACATGTTTCTTTATTTTTAAAGGAGATCCCAAATACCTTTTCTCAGATCTGTAATATCTTCAGTTTCTGAGATATAAATATCCTCATTAAAGGCATTCAACCCATTTTTCACTCCTTTTCACCCCTCCTATTAGGATTTTCCGAAAACAAAAAATACGTGTTTCTTTATGTTGAAAGGAGATTCTAAATACCAATTTCTACGCCTGTAAACTTTTACAGTTTCGAGATATAGATACACTCATTTTTAAAATTCACCCCCCCCCTTTTCACCCCCCATTATTTGGATTTTCCAAAAACAAAACTACGTGTTTATTTTTAAAGGAGGTTCCAAATTTAAATTTTCATGACTGTAACATCTTCAGTTTTGAGATATAAGTTTCTTATAATAGGTGTTCAACCCCTTCACCCCCTTTTCACCCCATTTCATGGGATTTTCCGAAAATGAAAAATACATGTTTCTTTATTTTGAAAGGAGATTCTAAGTACCAATTTTTACATATCTAAACTTTCAAAATGATTTGAGATATAGATACACTCATTTTAAAAATTCACCCCCTTTCAACCCTCCACTATCTGGATTTTCCAAAAACAAAATACATGTTTCTTTATTTATAAAGGAGATCCCAAATACCGATTTTCAGGTCTGTAGCATCTTCAGTTTCTGAGATTTAAGGATCCTTATTAAAGGCATTCAATACTTTATATACTTTTTCACCCCTTTCACCCCTCCTATTGGGATTTTCCGAAAACAAAAAAATACATGTTTCTTTATTTTGAAAATAGATTCTAAGTACTAATTTTTACATCTGTAAAGTTTGAACATTTTTAGATATAGATGCATTCATTTTAAAAATTCACCCCCTTTTTACCCACCATTATTTGCACTTCCCAAAAACAAAAAGTACGTGTTTCTTTATTTTTAAAGAAGATACCAAATACCAATTTTTACATCTGTAAACTTTAAAAGTGTTTATAGATACACTCATTTTAAAAATTCACCCCCGCTTTCAATCCTACACTATTTGGATTTTCCAAAAATGAAAAGTATATGTTTCTTTATTTACAAAGGAGATCCCAAATACCGATTTTCAGGTCTGTAACATCTTCAGTTTATGAGATATAAGGATCCTTATTAAAGGCATTCAACCATTTTTCACCCCTCCTATTGGGATTTTCCGAAAACAAAAAATACGTGTTTATTTTGAAAGTAGATTCTAATTACAATCTTTACATCTGTAAACTTTGAAAGTTTTGAGATATAGATACACTCATTTTAAAAATTCACGTCCCTTTCAACCTTCCACTATTTGGATTTTCTGAAAACATAAAGTACATGTTTCTTTATTTCTAAAGAAGATCCCAAATACCTTTTTTTTTTAGGTCTGTATGATCTTTAGTTTAAGTATCCTCATTAAAGGCATTCAACCCATTTTTCACTCCTTTTCATCCCTCCTATTGGGATTTTCCGAAAACAAAAAATACGCGTTTCCATATTTTGAAAGGAGATTCTAAATATGAATTTCTACATCTGAAAACTTTTACAGTTTCGAGATATAGATTAACTCATTTTAAAAATTCACCCCCTTTTTCATCCCCATTATTTGAATTTTTCAAAAACAAAAAATACGTGTTTCTTTATTTTTAAAGGAAGTTCCAAATTTAAATTTTCATGACTATAACATCTTCAGTTTTTGAGATATAAGTCTCCTCATAAAAGGTGTTCAACTCGTTTTTCCCCTTTTTGACCCCCTTCGTGGGATTTTCCGAAAACAAAAATACATGTTTCGTTATTTTTAATGGAGATACAAAATACCAATTTTTATTACTCTAAACCTTTAAGTTTCTGAGATATAGATATTCTCATTTTAAAAATTCACCCCCCTTTTTCACCCCGTTAGCGACGGAATATCCAAAAATCCTCCCTTACCGAGCACCTACATGTTAATAAGAATGTATCCCCAAAATTTAATTTCTCTATGTCCAGTAGTTCGAGAGCACTATCATTTATTGGCGATGATGAATCAGTCAGTCAGTCAGTCAGTCAGTCAGTCAGTCAGTCAGGACAAGTTATTTTATATATAGAGATTATATGCATTTTCCGTTGTAATTTCTTCAGGAATATTATATATAACTAGTGGCTGACGTAGTCCCTGTACCTTAGCTTCCAGTTCTCACCCACATTTTTTCTTCTACAAATTTGCTTATTTTCTCTAGCTCTTCCTTACTACATGTTTCTATTAATATTCTTCTGTCTTTAAGAGTCTTGAATGCGCTGATGCCGACTTTCATCTCAACTGGATTAAGGTTCGTTTTCAGAATATTCTTAATTGTGTCCGCAGAATGATTTCCTTTAGTTTTTACTGCAAGCTTAAATTTACTCTCTTTCCATTTATTGGCAACAACGTCTGCGAATGATTTCTTGTTTATGTCACCAGATGGACTCTTACTCTCCCTGCTTGCATCAGCTGTACTGTTAAAATCCAGTTTACGGCCGTGGCCTGTAGACTGCGCCACTTGTCGCGCCATGCATGTGTCTAGTCTGTCGATCTTCTCTTTGACATTAATAACTTCTTTATGCACTTCACTATTTTCACGAGTCAAATCGCCTACTATCTTATTTAAATCAAAAAAAGAGTTTTCTGATAGTACTTACTGATTCTAATATTGATGTCGTTGATAACTTCTTTAAATGTTTATTTTCATTCAAGACAACGAAGATACTTTCGAGAGCACTATCATCATCACGACTATCCTCTTCCGCCATCATGATTGTCTTCCGCTGTAAATATTATTATTATTATTATTATTATTATTATTATTATTATTATTATTATTATTATTATTATTATTATTATTATTATTATTATTATTATTATTATTATTATTATTATTATTATTATTATTATTATTATTATTATTATTATTATATAATTCGTTAGGGCCATCAAGGACCACGTTAAGTCTTGTTGCATTTGACACTGAACTTGGCCTTCCTTAGAGCCCAAATTTCCCTCATTCTTTGTGAGTGGGCCTGCTTACGCTCCTCTGTCGAGGGGCACCGTGTCTTCTCTTCGGTTGCTCGTCTCGGTTTAGCCCGTTCGTCAATATTTTCTTGCGGAAGAGATCTCTGTTAAGGGCGTCTTCAGCTGAGATATGTAGCATTTGCAGGTCTTCTTTGGTATTTCTAAACCAGGGAATTGTGGTTTTGGGGTTTGAATCAAAAAAGTGAAAGATTTCTTTAGTTAACTTTCGTCCGTCCATTCTTTTCAGATGACCGTAAAATCGTGCCCGTCTTTTTCTGATTGTCTCGGTAATTTTCTCTATTTTGCTGTAGACTTCCTTGTTGGATCTCTTTTGATGGATTCCATTTCTGTACTTTGATCCCAAGATTCCTCTCACAATTGTGCGTTCTTTTTTCTCCAGTTCTTCAAGGAGTCCTTTGTTGGCATTTAGAGACAGGGTTTCGGCTGCATATAGAACTACTGGCTTCAGAACTGTTTCATAGTGACGTATCTTGGTGTTTTGGGAAAGGCATTTTTTGTTGTAGATTGTGCGGCATGTTTGGTAGGCTATTTCCAGTTTGCGTACTATCTCCTGAAGTGCTTCTTTGTCCAGACCATTTTTCATGATGATCTCACCCAGGTATTTGAATTTGTCTACTCGGGTGATGTCCCCGTATTTTGTATGGAGTTTTGGTGGAGCCTCTTTGATGTTAGTCATTACTTCTGTTTTCTCAAACGATATCTGCAAACCAGTTTGTTCGGCAATTTCCTTTAAAATTTCAGCTTGAGCTCTAGCGGTTTCTATGTCGTTTGAGAGAACAGCAATATCATCGGCAAATGCTAAACAGTCTGTTGCGATCCCCTTGGATTTGGTTCCTATTCTCAATGGACTGTAGTTGGTTTCCTGTAATCTCACCCGCCAGGTTCTGATGATCTTTTCAAGAACACAGTTGAAGAGTACCGGGGATAGCCCATCACCTTGTCGGACTCCTGTTTTGATGTCAAAGGAATGCAAGAGACATCCGTGGAACTTCACCTTAGATTTTGTATCGGTCAGGGTGGCTCTAATTAATGCCAGCAGTTTCAAATCAACTCCAAATTCATTTAAGATGTTTAGCAGGACTTCCCGGTCAATGGAGTCGTACGCTTTCTTAAAGTCCACAAAGACAGACACATACTGCTTGGACCTTAGTGTACAATATCTGATGAACGTTTTGAGATTTTGGATCTGTTCAGCTGTTGAGCGACCTTTTATGAACCCTCCTTGGTATTCACCTATTTGATATTCGACTTGTGCTTCCAAACGCTCCAGGATGGCAAGTGATAGAATTTTGTAAGTCACGGGTAGCAAAGACATTCCTCTGTAGTTGTTGATGTTCTTCATGCTGCCTTTTTTGTGTAATGGATGGATCAAAGCTATTTTCCAATCTTCCGGTAGGGTCTCCTTGTTCCAAATTTCTTCTATTTGCTTTTGCAAGATATCAAGTGATTCCTCTGGGGCATATTTCCATAGTACTGCTACTACTGAGTCTTCCCCCGGCGCTTTGTTATTTTTGAGACGGGTAATGTGGCGCTTGATTTCATCTCTGTCGGGTGGTCTGGAATCTGGGTACCTGAGTAAGGGTTCCTTGGTCTCAATGGCGCTTTGCGGTTTAGAGCAATTAAGTAAATTCTTGAAGTAATCTGCCAGAATGCTGCAATTTTCTTCATTTGACGTCGCCAGTGTGCCGTCCTTTCGCTCAAAGCATAGAGATGGTGGTTTATAGCCAGTGAGTTTGCGTTTGAAGGCTCTGTAGTACTCTCTGCTTTCATTCTTCCTAAAGTTTTGTTCTATCTTTTCAATGAGAGATTTTTCGTATTTACGTTTCTCAGTTCTGAACACCCTGGCTGCTTGGGCACGTTGGGTTTTGTAGGTTTCTCAATCATTTTCTGATTTCGTTGTTTCCACGCATTCAGTCTTTCTTGGAGGACTGATTCGCAGGTACCATTCCACCAGGCATGCTTTTTGCTTCTCTTGATTTCTGCAACATCTTTGGCGGCCTCAACAAGGAGACTTTTGGCGTTGTTAAAGTCACAGTCATTTGGTCTAGCCTTCTCCTGGAACTCCTCGATCCTTTGCCGAAGTTTATCATTGTCGAAGCGTGTGATCTGTTTGGTTGTCTTCCTTGTGTTTGCGGGAATTGGTTTGAATTTGATAAGAGACATATAATGATCTGAGGCCACATTGATGCCTTTCTTTACCTTGACATTCATAATCTCAGGGCTGTTTCTCCTGGAGATTGCAACATGATCAAGTTGGAACTCTCCGAGAGCTTGGACGGGAGAACGCCAAGTCATTTGCTTTCTGGGTAGATGGCGAAAGTGGCGAAAGTGGGTCGACATGAACTGCAAGTTGTGATTTTCGCAAATGGACACCAGTCTTTTGCCGTTGGGATTGGTTCTTTTGTGAGCAGGATAATTTCCTATAACTTTCTTGTACTTCTGTTCACGACCTAGTTGGGCAGTGAAGTCACCCAAGAGAAGCTTGACATGGTGTTTGGGGATTTTGTTTAATTTTTCATCCAGTAGGTCCCAGAAATTATCAACTTCGTCTGGATCAGACTTGTTCTTATCGTTTGTAGGAGCATGTGCGTTAACTAGGGCGTAGGTTTTGTTCGCGCATTTAATTGTGAGTATAGACAATCTGTCATTCACAGGTTCGAAATTTGCAACCGATTTAAGGATCTTGGTTCTAACAGCAAACGCGGTTCCAAGCATCACAGCTCCATTGAGGATTCCTCTTTGCGCTTTGCTCTTGAAAAATCGGTAGCCTTCGGATTCAAAAATCTCTTCATCTGGGTACCTTGTTTCCTGTAGGGCCATTATGGATATCTGATTTTCGTGAAGAGCTTTGGTGAGGGTTTTCAGCTTGCCAGTTTGTGTAAGTGAATTTATGTTGAAAGTTGCTAGAAAAGTTTTAGATTTTGGCCCGAGTTTTTGACTCTTCGGGGTACACCGAGACGCTCCGACTCGTCTCTTGCATGATATCGAGTCTCCCCCAGAATCCGAACGAGACTCGTGCGCTGTGGCGTTCACGACGAGGGATTTATCCGAAGATTTACCCCCTGTTGTAAATGTTGTGCCATCATGCTTTTTGACTTGACTTTGCTTTGGACGGGTACCCATCCTTTTACAACTAGGGTTGTTAGCCCTAGAGGTTGCCTCAAGATGTTTTCTGGCTTCTGGTCATTTACCAGTATTCGCCGTAACCCTGGCAAGGGACCAGTTTTTTTCACGGTGGTATTTTATTTCCCTACTACCCTCTGACTCTGCTGGTGGCAGAGCCAGCGAGCTTCCCCAATTCCAATCGGACGCGCTCGATGGAGGTAACCGGTAAATCCCCACACGGACATTATTATTATTATTATTATTATTATTATTATTATTATTATTATTATTATTATTATTTCGATTATTTTTCTGAACTCATAGGATATTCGAATTTATCATATTCGCCGCGACTGTATGATTGTTATAACATTCCCAACTTTAATCAGTTTGAACAATATCTCAAAGAATTTTAACACATTATTTAAACTTGGCATTTTACAGTTTCTTAACTTGATTTTTACTGCCCTGAACGCCCTGAAGAGTTTCACAGGCCGACAAGAAATATAAACACTTCGCCTGATCATTTTTAAATACTAATTGGACACACGCACTGGAATATTTTATTGGGACAAACAAATTCTGTCTGCAACATTAATACAAAATATAGACAGACCTGTAATGGAGTCATCTTGGAGTTCTGGCTACATATTAGCCAGCTGACCTCAGATTTAGAAGCACATGGCGGTAGAATACATCATCTTCCTATAGATTACTTACAAATACACAGATTTTACACTCGCTTTTAATTAGCAACAACACAAATGACGCACTCTCCTCGCTCGTTATCATGCGAACGTACTTCTCTCTCTGCTGACGACTGCGAACTGTCTCTGGGAGCTCTGTTCTCATCCGCCCAATTAGGCCAAGTGTTCCAAAAGATAACAAAATCAGAACTGCCTCTGACTAGCCTCCAAGCCTCCTTTGACAATTTCCAACACACAATGTAATAAATGAAAATCAGCTACGTATTTAAGGACATATATATGCCTTCGTGGCTTTTCGTCGGCGGAAACTCAGGAAATTTTCAATCACTTTATCAAATACTCTAACTTGAACCATCTACCTGAATATATTACACAAGTTATTTTTAAGAAACAAATCCCGCACTTTCTCGTAGACGAGCGACGTGGGTTCATCCACACAGACCTTCAGATAGAATGTGTAAATGTTGGTGGAGGGGGATTCCTTTTATAAGTCTAGAGGTGACGCTACCCTGATCATGAAGCCTGATGGTGCAAACCTCTAATTTCACACCTGCTGGACCAATCTCCCTGACATTTATTCCAAAAATTGCACTAAAATCACAATTCACAATGGTGATGTTTTTATATTTTTCCCATACTTGCAACGGGCGTAATAAATTTATTTCTGACATGTACATTCGCGCGCTTTCTTAGGATATGACCTACACACGTACCGCAAATCCGCCAGTACGGACACCAACTTCTACCCAGGATTAATTGCATTTAAATTCACCTTGTGGATTCTGTCTTCACTTAATGTTTGTTAATAATTTCAGTCCTTTATTCCTCGATTAACCATATCGCCAAAATCCCTCGTTGTGAAGGTTTTCAATAAATTTTTAAATTAGTCAGTACTCGAAATCAACCGAAGTGTCCCGGCATTTCACGACCGCGTGGCTCGCTCGCTGCTATGAGTTCTGTTCCCACGGAGGGTGAGAGAATCTCGAAATAAAACATGGCTACGCTAAAAAGTTATTTGTAGCTGAAATAAATATCTGCAATTATTTATCATCGTAGAATTATGGGTTCAATACAACTAACCACGATGTATTCACAACATCTAACTTCAAACTGAGTGCGCGAGTCGACATAGCGCCATCTTATAACAGAGTATGCATGTGACGTCACATATTTAGCACAAATTGTGCCTTACTTTGTAGCACTATTTCATGGAAACTACGTTTCAGATTTTTATTTTCATTTTTGCAACAGGTAGCCTCGTCTTTTATCTGATAAACGTCAAACATAATCGGCGATATACGCCTTCTACCCAAACACTAAAAGCGTATTAAAATTTTCTTTGCATGTACCCGTTGTCGTAAGTCTACATTAAAAAATACATATTTATTAAATATCCCTTTGGGAAAATCAAATTATCATAAATATATCCTACAGTACAATATGTGGTGCGATGTTACTTAGAAACCATGCAGGTTATGATGTGAAGTATTAATGGATGGTTGTGACTAGACCACGGATTTTAGGTGATAATTATTTATGTACCTAAACTAGGCTCTCAAAGGTAAAAAATAGGTTCTAAAATATAATTTAGGCAGTTTCACTTGCACGCATTTTAAAAAAATGATCAATTAATATGCCATTGTTATTTTTCTAAATTGATAATAACTTTTTAGGGGAGGGGAATATAAAACAAATTTTACTCATTTCTTTGCTTCAAATGTCACAGAATATAACTGTACCATCCGATGTGAAGTGTGGAAACTCCAACCTTTTAATTAAAGACGAGTTGGAGAATGACACTTTCTTGTTGTCAGCAGGTCAATGGACACTCGTGATACAGACTGTGGGCAGTTCTTAAGGACTTCCGGTGATTATGGTTTACAGCTTTTAAGATTTTGTTTGAAAAGTACTTCAAGAATATACTGTTTAAGATACCTAAAACGAATCGGCAAATAATTTACTGTAGTTTCCCGGAATAAATTTAGAACATTTTTATTGATTTAGGGATAAAATAGAAATTACAGCAATATAGGTTCTAATCTCAATTTAGGCATTTTAGGCACTACAGGACCACCATTTTTAACCTCATAAATATATGAAAAGAGTAAATGCAATTTTAATTTATCTCTTAAGGAACAAAATAGGTTTTTGCCTAAAATCCAAGGTCTAGTCATGACATACAGATCCATGAAATGTGCAGTTCTCTTTATACAGATCCATGACCTGTACAGTTCTCTGTATACAGATCCACAGCCTGTGCAGCTCTCTTTATACAGATCCATGGCCTGTGCAGCTCTGAAGTTACTGTTGCTAGGTAACAACCCGTCATACATTTTGTTACATGATACTATTTTGTTACACAATATTCAAATGGCATATTTATGTCAAAATGCCTAAGACAAGTAATTACATCTTGTTAGTGCGGTTAGGTGAGTTAGATAAAAATAACGGAAACACATCTTCTTCTTCTTCTTCTTTTTCTACCGCTTTTCCCATACCTGTGGGGTCGCAGGTGCAAACTGTGTCGCACATGTGGATTTGGGGCTGTTTTACGGCCGGATGCCCTTCCTGACGCCAATTCTATGTGGAGGGATGTAATCACTATCGCGTGCTTCTGTGGTGGTTGGTAGTGCAGAGTGCTGTGTGAATATGAAGAGGAAAGTGTTGGGACAAACACAAAAACCCAGTCCCTGAGCCAGAAGAATTAATCAGAGGCGATTAAAACCCCCCGACACGGCCGAGAATCGAACCCGAGACCCTCTGAACCGAAGGCCGCGGCGCTGACCATTCAGCCAATGAGTTGGTCTAAATAACTGAAACACATATTTAATACAAAAATACGAACGGCTGTTCCACTGGGTTATCGAGAAAAAAGTCGGCCGGCGCAAGTTTGACTTGGATGAAATGAAAGACACATCAGATAGAAAATCCAGTACAATTGTATTTACAAGTGGCCGATGAATCACTACAGTACCAGATAGTGATATCGTAGTGAGCGTTTAACAAGTCAATAAATAAATAAATAAATAAATAAATAAATAAATAAATAAATAAATAAATAAATAAATAAATAAATAAATAAATAAAATAGCCTACAGTAGAAACTCGATTATTCGGATCAATTGGTACTAGGGATAGTTCGTATAAGCAAAAATCCACATAATCGAATTTAAAATTGCATTAATAACTATGAATTCAAAACGTAAGACAGATTAAGACAAAGAGTAACAAAATGAACATAAAATACACTATATTTAAATTTTATGAACAATTATGAAGCCTCAGCTTCAAATCAAGCATGGTTTGAAGAAATCGATAATTTTCGTTTGCTGGATGGTCTTCATTATTCTCGTCAGGAATAAATCGTGGTTAATTGAGGGTCTGGACAACTAAGATCCAGATAACCGAGTTTCTACTGTAAATGACCAAAGCCGATTAAATGGTTTTATATTTATGGCTATAATATTAATATTGTTTATTGCAAATTTACTTACCTTGGTAGGTCACCTAGCTATATGGATGGCTAAGTATGTTTGGGAGATAAGTACAGATAACCTGCCGCAAGATAGGGAAGAATGTCCGCAGTTCGTAATTGTCCGAGAGAGGAGCTTGAAGAAGAGTACGATGTTCGTGAGATAGTTAGTAGCTTAGTTTGCCCCTCGGCTTATACCACCCGTCGTACCATGCTGCAGACAGCATGCATGCGTAAGTTGTACGAACACATTCTACGCACAAGAAGAAAACGTTTTCATACTGGAAAATATGTTAATGTATGTCAGCAAGGCCAGAAGTCATTCATCATTAAATACTACCTGAGCTGCGAACATCGCATTTTCAACTATTTTTTTAATTGTGAAAGAGGACGTTATTTTGGCGTCATATATATTCAGGGCCCTGGAAATAACTTACAGAAAAATATTTGTTCCTCTTTCCCAAACACCCTGTATAACCCGAGCATATGTTTGAAAACACTGGTAATTTTCAAAATTTCGAACACGATGTAACAACTTCCACCGTAATTGTCCTAATTCTACCACAATGGTGCTGTTATGTCGGGCGTAAGATTCTGTGTGCAATGATACACATATAGTAGTTTACGGACTTCCCGACACGCTAAGCAAAAACCTGTTGATCATGTTTTATTTGTAAAACATTTCAGTTATTTCCCTGGTGATTTTGTACACAGTAGTTCATGTTTTCTATTATTTATGGCAAAAAATAACATTTCATAACATGTTAAATTATAAAATAAATAATGGATGTAATAATGTCCACTTCTCCCGCACTTAGGGAGAACCTGACACGAGGTAGGACCTCCGAATAGTTACACAACTATTGTACACAGTGGGTACATATAAACTGTTCATCGTTTCCTTTTTCCACACACATCTCGTGGAACCATTTCCTGCATTCCTCACTACATTGGACCCATCCCTCATTACGGTTGTCGTCACAGACTGCGCAGTAATTCTCAGAGCAAAAAAGACTGCTTGAGAAACTAGCTTCCCCTTTGCACACGCCGAATTCTCGTTGTTGTCCTTCGATTTGAAGGATTCTTTTCATTTTCGCGTTTCCTGTTCTTTAAATTTTCCCGATAATCCTGTGAAGTCACCGTGGCGGATGGGGGCGGGCGGGGGGGGGGGGAAGCAACAAATATCTATTCAAAAAGCACATTGGGATCTTTGCAGTGCATTAAGTGTCCGTCGATTATCAACCGAATCCTGCCCCGAGGTTTGTAACGCTTTAGGCGATCAAGGAATGATGAAAATACCTCAGTGGTCATATGCACTGATTCGGACATTTTAACAACTGATCCACTGGGCATTCCATTTGAGTGTATCTTTGCCTTATCCCTTTCATTATAACAAAGGGTGGGATACCATATCCAATAGCATTACCACACACCATTACTGTTACCGTAGATCCCTTTTCTGCCGTGGTGCTGTGAAACACGTGTTTCTTTCCTTTTTCACTGATAATCTTCCCTGCCTTAAATATGAGCTGAACACCAGTTTCATTCGCATTGAAAATATTACCAGGCTCTTGAAAAACCTAGTCATATCCAACCATTGCATTTTGTTTTTTAAATATGCTTCTTAACACCATTCTTCTGAGTGAAGCTAAAAGCCAATTCTCGTAAGTAGGTCACTGTTCGCCCAAACCCCTTAGAATCGAGATGAAAAGTATGGTTGACCAAATGGTCCTACATAGCCTTGTCAATTGTTGCTCCTTTTTCCAGTTTCCTATTGATAGATATACCAGATAGTATTCTGGATCTGAGTGTATTCCTTGGAATACAGAAATACTTCGCAGCTGTTGCTAAAGTAGTTCCATTTTCTGTCACGTGCTTAATAGCAGCAGCCATATCTTATGCATTCCATCGTCCAAGCAGAACTTTGTACACATATTTCCGTGGCATCCTCCACCTATAACCATTTGGATGCAAAACTATTAATGCGAAACTTCTACTTTATCATCAGTCTCCAACCTTCGTAATTCGAGTTTAATTTAACAATACAAACATTATTTAAAAATATTATAAATATCCTACTACACTATATTGTCATCATTTATTACTTCTACTAAACTGTAGTATTAACGCACCATTAAACCCTGTCCCCAAAAATGTATCCCGGTTTAGAGATTCAGGGAGATCTCGACAGTGTCGAGATCTCCCAGCTTGTCGTGTCTAGATCTCCCCGAGTTTCATTGGCAGGCAAGAGGTCGCAACACTTACCAAGCTGAAGGTTTGGCGATTTGGAAATGAGATGACCGCTTCTCCGAAACTTGCTTTGTGCGCCTAACCTAAAACGCCATCTTAAAAGTATCGCATATCTACCTATTTCGTTACACAACCTACTCATCATATTATAGCAAGTTACTTTTAAATCATATATCACTTACTTACTCACCTTCAATTATTCATATGCCTTGTATTTATAGTGATAATCTTCAGCTAACAGGATGACCATGAGCACAAAACCATATGGCTCCAGTAAATGTAGTTGCAAGTTTGACCTGTGCAATACTGTGATTACCAGAGGCGCTAAGCTTAAAAGTGTCGAGTTCTCCCTCATGTCGGGATCTTCCTAAGTTACCTTATCATAGATCGAAATTTACGTTCAGAAGTAGACAGGAAGGAAATTAAGACATTCTCAATTTTTTTACCTGCCATAGAATTTTGTCCCCGAAGGTCGTAAATCAAACATTGTGGTATCATCATTACGAGCTCAGAATATATTTCTAACTGTACCCCACATGAGGGATCTTCGATGATATGTAAATCGGCACTGTAGATGGTTTTTCGTGGTTTGGGTCTGTTCCTTAGTTAAGGCCATGGTCACTTCCACTCAATCTTATTCGTGTACTATTATCATTCCACTAACAGCTTGAAACATTCCGCTTAGTCGAACTGTCCGTCTCCTTACTTCCAAGTCTTCCCAGCCAAAACTTTGCGAATTTTTCCTAACACTACCTTTTTGCCGGAAATAACTCAGAACAAATAGTGCTGCTTTTCTTTGGACTTTTTTCCCAATACTTGTATTATTTCTGGTGATGGTCCCATACACACACTGTAATTGGTATCTTCCCAGTGACTCCAGTGACGCCCTCCCCTTTACATCTTTACTAAAACCCCTAAATACCGTCATAAAAAGAGATATGTAAGCTTTAGTTCCAGCCCCAAAGAAGATCTTTCCTCATATTAACACCTAGGTACTTAGAGTGATCCCCATGAATTACTATCATTCCATCAACACAGTAATTAAAACAAAGATGACTTTTCTTCTTTGTGAAGCATACAACCTGACTTTTCATCCCCCGTTACCATCATACCATTTTCTGCTGTCCATCACACAACTTTGTCGAGGTCTTTCTGCGTTCGCCAAAACAAGCCCAGAATCATTCACATCGGTCGACGCGTTCACACGCTACGGCCGGCGCTCCGATGTCCACTGCGTGCGCGTAATCAAGCAGTCAAAGCGCGAGGCTCCTAGAGGGAGAGGTTGCTTTGTCGGGCTAAGTTTATGCTTGTGGAATTTAGCTCAGGAAATGAATTACCTGGAAATATCGTAATATCGAAAGTATTAGAAATAGTCTGTGATAAAAAGGCTGAGTTTCGAAACGCCACCTTCCACTGCTTGTAGGCCTGCAACATATGATAAACAATTTCAGCATTTAACGACACACACTATGGGAGCTACTGACCTTAGGTTTAAAATCTGTATCTTATTAACGTGATCCCAGCTAAGTTCAATATCACGTGATGAAACACTTAATGTACTACAGTAGCTCCATTGTGTAAGAATGTGCTTGTTATCGAGGTCTTTCGTACATTTCTGGCATGATGAAAAAAGGAATTATTGATTATGATGATGATGATGAAGATGATAATGATGATGATGGTTTTAAGAGGCGTAACAATAAAATCATTGGCCTCATTATTAAGACCCGTGGCATTAAAAAAAGAAAGAGGTTTAACGTCGCACTAACACATAGAAAGTTTTCGGCGACGTAAGGATGGGACGTAAAGGAGAGGGCATATAAGTCTCTGGTAAGACGCCAATCAGACCATGATTCTAGTGTATGGGACCCTCATCAGGATTACTTGATTCCAGAACTGGAAAAAAGTAGAAAGAAAAGCAGCACACTTTGTTCTGGGTGATATCCGACAAAATAGTAGTGTTACAAAAATGTTGCAAATTTTGGACTGGGAATAATAAGCGGTATATTGAGCTGTCAGTGAAGAGATGGCGTGGAATTAAATTGGTGGACGAACAAGTGTGAGTAATATTTTTTTAAAGTAGGAAAAAAGATACGAAGATAAAATTGGAATTTAAGAAGACAAATGGAGGTAAATATTTGTTTATAGGTAGAGGAATTAGGGACTGGAACAATTTAACTAGGGTGATGTTCGATAAATTTCCAAATTCTTCACAATTATTTAAGAAAAGACTAGCTTAGCAACACACTCCCGCCTGACCGACTGCCCTAAATGAAGATCAGTGGTGATTGTGTATTTGATTGTGAACAGTGATAGGATTGGGATGGTAGCGGCCGGGGCCTTAATTAAGGTGCCCAGCACCGCCATTTGCCTGGTGTGACAGGGATCCCGACGGTGGGATTCGAACCGTCTCCGGAATGCAAGTTCATATCTCGTGGAAGTATGCATTATTGAATATACCGTATACTCAGTATCTAAATATGTGTTGTTAAGACGGGCTACAGGAAAGAGATGTGATGAAATACCTGTTATTCGACTGAGAGAAGAAAGAAACCCCGACGCAAGTGGTAAGTTGAGCGTTGAGGAAGTGAATGTCGTTGCTAGAGGCTGTTATGTAATCCTTTCGTGTGATTTGTACCAGCACGAACTATTTGTAACATAAGATCATATCTCGTCCGCCTCTGTGGTGTAGTGGTTAGCGTGATTAGCTGCCACCCCCGGAGGCCCGGGTTCGATTCCCGGCTCTGCCACGAAATTTGAAAAGTGGTATGAGGGCTGGAACGGGGTCCACTCAGCCTCGGGAGGTCAACTGAGTAGAGGTGGGTTCGATTCCCACCTCAGCCATCCTCGAACTGGTTTTCCGTGGTTTATCACTTCTCCTCCAGGCGAATGCCGGGATGGTACCTAACATAAGGCCACGGCCGCTTCCTTCCCTCTTCCTTGCCTATCCCTTCCAATCTTCCCATCCCTCCACAAGGCCCCTGTTCAGCATAGCAGGTGAGGCCGCCTGGGCGAGGTACTGGTCATTCTCCCCAGTTGTATCCCCGACCAAGAGTCTGAAGCTCCAGGACACTGCCCTTGAGGCGATAGAGGTGGGATCCCTCGCTGTGTCCGAGGGAAAAGCCGACCCTGGAGGGTAAACAGATGATGATGATGATGAAGATCATATCTATCCAATTCACAACCAAATAATTTTTTTTAAATGGCATTTACTATTACAGTGAGTATAAGAAACGTTACGTGCATTTTCTGCGCAAGTATAAGGCGTATCCAAATTTTGATATGCGACATTTCCTTACATACAGAGATGTACAGTATTTTGACTAAAGTTTGTTATGCTCGTTGTAGTTATTGTAGTATTATTCGGAAATGCAGGGTTCCAGTTACTTTAGGCGTTTAAATTTCGTCTGATAACTTGGTCAGAAGTGGCACTATTAGATAAAAATTAATAAATAGATAGATAATCGACTTACTTATGTAACTAGTTTCATTGCGTACATACACGTATACATACAGCATATACGTACGTACACATACATGCAGTAGCCAAGATAAATTCGAGAAAGACATAGGCACATGGTCGAAGAGCCGTAGGGTAGAGATTTATAATTTGATAAACCATTTTCGGTAACGGAAATTCTGAACCAATAAACCCACTCAAAGGATTTCAATACGCGACCATTCATTTTAAAACGTACAGTTTGCACGTTTCCGGAAATATAGTTTTTGTAAGATTACCGATTTCCCTAAGTGCCAGTAAATATACCGATATGATACCTGGTATCAGTATATAAGTTACAGGCTGGTCAGAAATAACGTGAGCCGGGCTGAGTGGCTCAGACGGTTAAGGCGCGGGCGTTCTAACCCCAACTTGGCAGGTTCGATCCTGGCTCAGTCCGGTGGAATTTGAAGGTGCTCAAATACGACAGCCTCGTGTCGGTAGATTTACTGGCACGTGAAAGAACTCCTGCGTTACTAAATTCTGGCACCTCGGCGTCTCCGAAGACCGTAAAAGTAGCTAGTGGGACGTAAAGCAAATAACATTATTATTGAAATAACGTGAACCGGGTACGTTATCGTTAGAGCGATGGTTATACTGATGCGTAATTTGAAAAACTTACGAGAAAGAGACTCGCTGTACATCTGCCGACCTTCCGATCACTCCGTATATATCTGTTGTATGAACTGTGAAAGCGTTCCGCTTATAAATGTCAGCTCCTCAGTAATTTCATACGCTTTGGCAACGCCACGAATAAATGTTATTTTGTACCACGGACATCATTACTTTCATCAAAGCGAACGAAATGCACTGTAATGATTTTAATTTTTCGCTCAGTTTTGAGCACAAATTAGCCCCGCGTTCTTCTCGTCATTGTATTCCACCAAAAGCTGACCGATTTTATCAATTGTTCCTTTTCAGGAATAATGCTATTGGCTTTACGTCCCACTAACAGTTTTCACGCCTGTAACATGCTTAGTTTTTTGAGAAATACCGTACTCACTTTAAAAATTCACAAGACGAAATTACGTAGAGCCACGGTAGAGCCGTCACCACCACTCCTCTGCTCGGTTGGGCGGTCAGAGTGCAGAGCTGTTGGACCACGGACCAGCCGTGGCCACTTGAGGGCCGCCCGTCTTCGTACCAGTACAAACTTTACTGACAGTGATCCGCCAGTGGATGCAGATATCGATATGAGTTCCGGCGACACATTTCATGAGTAGGGAAAGGATATTTTAGCACTACTAGGTTAAAATACAAACGTATTTAAACAAGCCGCAAGTATCATCTAGCCGCTCTACATCTGTGTAGGTGAGTTCCATACATTGTAGGGGTTCTGATAGCCTACAGATCGCTGACATTTATGCAAATCACACTGCAGAACCGTCGTGCGGGCTAGTCTACACTTGCATCTTGGTTAAATACGTTTGCATTCTAACGTATTAGCGTCTAAAAATCGTTTCCCTATTGATGAGTTGTTCGTCTCATGCACTGGTGTCGACCATGCTTCGTCGAAAGAGCCGTCAGTGCGCGAGTAGTGGAAAGCGAGACGGCAAATGGGTAATACTCGCTTTAAGAATATGAATACCAACAACGAGTTCTTGCGGCCGAGACTTAACACAAACACACTCGTAATTTTATTTAGTTAACTTTAGCCCATCTTCACATTCTCATTTTGAATTTTCCTCAGTTACAGAACCAAATGACAGAGAAGGCATAGTTTCCACTAATTTCTAGAGAAATTTTCATTATTTATTGTCGTAGCATTGTCATTAAAATAAAAAAGTCTATGGCTGTCTGTAATCAGGAGCTTGGTTCGTAATGCAGTGCTTCCTCGTGGGTTCAAAATATGTTGACCAACAGCGAGCACTTCACATGGCGTATTCATGTTTTTTTAAATTTTCACCGTGTCCCGCCATAGCATACACCATTTTTTTTATGTTTACTAAGTTATAGTCAAATTACTCCTTTTTCAAATGCTTCTTTCGAATTCTCCCCATTTTCAGAACCAAGTCTATGGTTTCTAATAATTTGTAGACCGAGCTCGATAGCTGCAGTCACTTAAGTGGGGCCAGTGTCCAGTATTCGGGAGATAGTAGGTTCGAACCCCACTGTCGGCAGCCCTGAAAATGGTTTTCCGTGGTTTCCCATTTTCACACCAGGCAAATGCTGGGGCTGTACCTTAATTAAGGCCACGGCCGCCTCCTTCCCAATCTTAGCCCTTCCCTGTCCCATCGTCGCCATAAGACCTATCTGTGTCGCTGCGACGTAAGGCAACTAGCAAAAAAAAAATTGTAGAAACGATTTCATTATTTGCGTTGGTAGTATTTTCACAATAAGTATGTATTAATTTATCAAGTATTTTATTTATTTATTTATTTATTTATTTATTTATTTATTTATTTATTTATTTATTTATTTATTTATTTATTTATTTATTTATTTATTTATTTATTTATTTATTTATTTATTTATTTATTTATTTCATGTTCAACAGGTATTTCTGCCCACTTACAGAACATTACCATTATTTGTTTCCTCACTGCGACAAATAACAATCATTTAAAAATAGAAATATAATATTAAAAACGAATAAATATGTTATATTCTAAAACTATACTTACGAACTGTGCACAGTGTGTATTTAATTGTTACAGTATCTTTTAAAAATATTCATCTTAAAACGGGATTAAATGGCATTACTCTAAGAACTAAAACTATAAATTTAGTGATGTGCAAGGAGAGATATCATTTTAATTTAAGTCTGCCCTTTGCGTTAGTACCCTTCTGATAGACCAGACCGTAAGTAGATAATCTCTCCGTCGAATATGTCCACAGCTGGCATTTTATTAATTAATTAACTGGGTTTGAACCCCACTGTTGGCAGCCCTGAGGATTGTTTTCCGTGGTTTCCCATTTTCACACCAGACAAGTCCTGGGGCTGTACCTTAATTAAGGCTACGGCCGCTTCCTTCCCACTCCAAGCCCTTTCCTATCCCATGGTCGCCGTAAGACCAGTCTGTGTCGGTGCGACGTAAAGCAAATCGTAACATAAATTAACTGACACATTCTATTTAAAGTTGAATTCAGATCCTGATGTGTTTGACATTTAAATAAAGAACGTTAAATTATGACTATTACTTACGGAGGGTTCATACAAATTTATTTGGTGACGTAATTCTCGATTATCTATTTTTCCTTTCAGATGTGTATGAATATATTTTAGACTCGTTAACATTCTCCTAATATATAAATCAATATCAATTTCTGTTTGTTCTCTACATGCCACATATCTTGTACTAGTCTTCGAGGTACAGAAATACAGAAAGGCCTATCGGACAAATTTAGCGTGTACACTTTCTATTTTCTTTTATATATGCATTAAATTTTGGATACAGACTACAGATGGATATTCTATTACTGAGGAAAATTGTATACTTCAGTAACGCCTTTGGTATTTTTTAATTTAGCAGTACAGAATAGAGCGAGGTGTTTGGTTTGTAATTCGGTGCTTCCTTGCAAGCACACGTAAATCATTACTTCGGTGGACATTTTTGTCCTTTGTTATTATTAATGGAGTATGTTCCTATATCCCTCGAATACAGAATGGAAAATCTACAAATTTTTATCAAGGCTTTAAAATAATTAAAAGAGGCTACTAAACAAAAATATTAGCAAACGTTTTCTCACCGCCTGGTTTAAACAAAGATTTGTAAGTTTATAAATGGCACTTACAGCAAGTTATGCTGTACTACTATGTGTTCTTGCGATTCATTAGGGCAGGAAGTTACCGTGTCCTGCTTGTTAGATAGCATCTGTGACGGCTACTTACCGCCATTTTGAATCATCTGGCTGCACAGCTGGGAATGTTTGCCACTCGGATCTTATCTCTCCGCGCCAGTGATTTACTTTGCTTTCCCGAACATTCGACACCTGTTGCGCTGTTCTGTTTGTATAAAGCTGCATATTCTGATTCAAAGACCTTGGACGTCAGCAAAGCAGCAATATGAGATCTCATAGGCCTGCCCCTACAGTGTGAGCACTGATTTTCATTCACACCTGGCCACTCTGCGACGTCTAACTGAATATAAATGAATGTCCTTGCATTCCTCGAAATGATGCACTTTTTTCTGGCACTTTTCCAAAGAGAAGTGAGCTTCATGTACCTTTTCAACCACATAGGCCCTACCAGTTGTTGTTAGGTATTCAGTCCGAAGGCTGGTTTGATCCTCCATATGTCCACCAAATGCTGTCATAGGAAAATGAGGAGTGAGGTAGTTTCCCGTTGCATTCTTCACTGAGCCAGAAGTTGCTATTACATGCATGCACTAACCGACCCTATGAGCGATATTTTCACACCATTAATAACAGGGATTGGCTGCATAAGGAACGGTATTACTAGGATCGCTCATGCCTCGGTCACTGTCATATTGTCAAAGCCAAGGATGAGACCGAGACAGGTCAATGAAAGTAACAAATTTATTCTAGCCCATACCAGAAGACATGGTGCACTGTTAGCACTACATCCCGCCAGAAAAGCCATCCACATACCAGAACCCCTGCCAATCTTAAATCTCTGTCAGAACTGGGAATCGAACGAGGGTTTCTGAAAATGGTAGCTAACCGTTACACCTCGGAGATGGAATATACAGTCGAAACCGTTTACTGCGACATAGCTTCTAACGACGAATTGTATGTAACGGCGAAATCTAACAGTCCCGTCTAAATCCTATATATTGCATCCGGGAGATAGTGGGTTCGAATCCCACTGTCGGCAGCCCTGAAGGTGCATTTCCGTGGTTTCCCATTTTCACACCGGGCAAGCAAATAGCAAAAAAAATCCTATATAAACACTGTATTAAAAAGATTATGTAATTTTTACTAGTGGCTTTACGTCGCACCGACACAGATAGGTCTTATCACGACGATGGGATAGGAAAGGGCTAGGAGTTGGAAGGAAGCGGCCGTGGCCGTAATTAAGGTACAGCCCCAGCATTTGCCTGGTGTAAAATGGGAAACCACGGGAAACTATCTTCAGGGCTGCCGACAGTGGAATTCGAACCCGCTATCTCCCGGGCGCAAGCTAACAGCTGCGCGCTTCTGACCGCACGGCTAACTCGCCCGGTAAAATCGTATAAAACGACTTATTTGACCACATTTTCGGATAAATGTATCGGATATAACGTCCAGTAGGCTATTGGTGTTTATTTCTTACGTATTTGGGGACTGCTAACAACAATATAAGGATTATTATTGTAGATTTCAAATCATTCTGTTGAATAGTCAAGACAAACATCGCTATGAAGATGTCGTAAAAGAAAAGGAAAGTGTTTAATATTGAAGAAATATCACATCATCCTCCATCAAGTCCATCCTCCTCATAATAGGGAAACAAATGTCAACATCGGGAACGAATTGGGTGTATCGCACTGAATGATTTCTACAATTTGGAAGGACAGAGAGAAAATACAGTCTCTTTTCGAAAAAAAAAATATTTAAAAATTAAGCGGGCCGTATCATCCGAGCACAAAGATATTGAAGAATCTTTACTTAGTCGGTTTAACCAACAAATAACAAATAATGAGCCGATCAATGGACCTACTGTTCAAGTGAAAGCCAATGAAATTCCTCGCACTCCCGCTCCACTAATACTATACTCCAAAATAAAGTACTTTCTTCAGTTACCGGAAAGTTTTTAAAGTTTTAACTTAATTCTGTTAGTTAACCATGTAACTGTGCAGCCTAACATTTACAGATATGATATTTTTAGCAAAATATAAAAAATCCGTTTGTGCGACTATCGCCTATAACCCGTTGATTGGTGGTCTCTTCGGGGTCGTTATGACCGTTTTCACCTTTACATTTATTCATTTACATACTTAGTACCGTACTGCTGTTTCCATTGGTACACCAGTTGGTACTTGACCTCAACACACTGCCCCCATTTACTTCTGTCTGTTGGATCACCCCACTCAATCAGTCACCACTGATCTGCATTTAGGGCAGTCGCCCAGGTGGCAAATTCCCTATCTGTTGTTTTCCTAGACTTTCCTTAAACGATTGCAAAGAAAGTGGAAATTTATTGAACATCTCCATTGGTAAGTTATTCCAATCCCTAACTCCCCTTCCTATAAACGAATATTTGCCCCAGTTTGTCCTCTTGAATTCCAGATTTATCGTCGTATTGTGATCATTCCTACTTTTAAAGACACCACTCAAACTTATTCATCTAATAATGTCATTCCACGCCATCTCTCCACTGACAGCTCGAAACATACCACTTAGTCGAGCAGCTCGTCTCCTTTCTCCCAGCTCTTCCCAGCCCAAACTTTGCATCATTTTTGTAACGCTACTAATTGTCGGAAATCACCCTAACAAATCGAGCTGCTTTTCTTTGGAATTTTTTTTTTCAGTTCTTGAATCAAGTAATCCTGGTGAGGGTCACATACACTGGAACCATACTCTAGTTAGGGTCTTGCCAGAAACTTATATGCCCTCTCCTTTACATCCTTACTACAACCCCTAAATACCCAGATAACCATGCGCAGAGATCTGCACCCTTTATTTACAATCATATTTATGTGATTACCCCAATGAAGATCTTTCCTTATATTAATACCTAGGTACTTACAATGATCCCCAAAAGGAACTTTCACCGCATCAATGCAGTAACTGAGAGGACTTTTCCTATTTGTGCAACTCACAACCTGACTTTTAACCCCGTTTATCATCATACCATTGCCTACTCTGCACCTCACAACTGCCCGGCTCCATGGCTAAATGGTTAGCGTGTTGGCCTTTGGCCACAGGGGTCCTGGGTTCGATTCCCGGCAGGGTCGGGAATTTCAACCATCATTGGTTAATTTCTCTGGCACGGGGGTTGGGTGTATGTGTCGTCTTCATCATCATTTTCATCATCATCATCATCATCATCATCATCACGACGCGCAGGTCGCCTACGGGAGTCAAGTCAAAAGACCTGCACCTGGTAAGCCGAACATGTCCTCGGACACTCCCGGCACTAAAAAACAAACGCCATTTCATTTCACCTCACAACTTATCGAGGTCATTTTGCAGTTGCTCACAATCTCGTAACTTATTTATTACTCTGTACAGAACAACATCATCTGCAAAAGGCCTTATCTCTAATTCCACTTCTTTACACATATCATTGATTCATATAAGAAAACATAAAGGTCCAACAATACTGCCTTGATGAATTCCCCTCTTAATTATTACAAGGACAGATAAAACTTCGCCTACTCCAATTATCTGAGTTCTTTTGCTAGAAATATAGCCACCCATTCAGTCACACTTTTTCTAGTCCAATTGCACTCATTTTTGCCAGTAGTCTCCCATTATCCACCCTATCAAGTCCGTCGTTCTTATATCTTTATGGCGGACTCCACCACGTTGTTTTAAGTATTCCTCCTGATACATCACACCATACTTTATCGATTATAGTATGCACTCTTTTCCTTTATCATGACCTACCCTCCCCATCTCAATCTCTTGCTCTTGCCCCTAGAAGTGCCGAGTGTTTTCCCTAAGTGCCAGCTCATTTACATATGCATTGTACATTTATTCTTTAAACAAGTTCAATCACACTTAGATAGAGAAATATTAGACAGGCAACACACCATATTACTCAGAAAACATTATTTGGCATTCTCATATAAGTATTAGATAATTTACTTATCTGGTGATTTACAGGCGATCAAAATTTTGGAAAACTAAATTTTTTGTTTTTCATATGTTCAAGTTCGCCATTAATAATAAAAAAACCTCATTAAAAAATCACTATATACAAAACAGGCAAACTTTCTTTTAGTTTAAAATTTTTTTCTCAAAGGTAAACACAGAAAGGAAAAAAAAAAAGTTCCGAGCTGCACACAGTCTCGCCAGCCGCCGAGCTCTACTCGGAGTCATGAGGAAGGAGAATCAAGCATAACTGGGAGATCAGAGAACCCCACAATTACATTTCAAAAGAAACAATATAAAATGAACTCAATAATCGGTCGAAAGATAACTAAAGATAATTACAGAAACTAACAATAACAGCGAGCGAGCGCGAAGTTACATAGCAGCAGAGACCAGAGGGTATGAGGAAAGTGCAACTGATTTTATACCTACCCTGACCTCAAACGAGTCATTTGTGGCTAGTTAGGCATATGTGATGAAAGACTTGACGTTTTGTCTTCGATGTCTTACTTGCTATAATAGCGAAAGAGAAAGATAAATGATGTCATAGCTGATTAAGCTCATGCATCTACTAGGCCTATGTCTCGCGCATTAGACGTTGGAATTCTAATGATATTATATTGCGTCGCAAGACCTATGTTTGACAGTTTTAGGGTTAACTAACAGCACAATATATCTATCTTCAACAGTTCTCTGATCGCCCAGTTATGATTGATTCTCCATTCTCCTTCTTATATGTAATTCTTCTTCTTCTCCTTTCTTCTATTACCGATTTTCGCACATCTGTGGGGTAGCACATGTGGTTTGGCCCTGTTTTATTCCCTTCCTGATGCCAGCCCTATATGGAGGGATGTAATCAGTATTGCGCGTTTCTGTGGTGATTGGTAGGAACCTGTGACAATAAAGTTCGGTGAAAAGTCCTGTACTATAAACATAGATGAACAATGCACGACAGTGACCTTACTGTCCTTCGAAGTAGCCTCCCATAACTATGCACTGCTTAGATCGACGATACATGTCCTGGAAACTTTGCAAGAAGGCTTCCTTTGGGATGTTATTCAAAAGCCTCGTCACGTTTCGTTGGATGTCAGGAATACCGTCAAATCTCTTTCCTTTCAAAGCGAGTTTGAGACGTGGGAATAGGAAGAAGTCTGGAGGATTGAGATCCGGCGAGTATGGGGGATGTTCAAGTTGCACCCCCCCCTTTTTTGCCAGGAACGTTTTGACGATATTGATATTGGCTGTGCGTGGGCGAGTGTTATCATGGACAAGAAACCATGAACCTTGTCGTGCGTACTGGAGTCGTACCCTGCGTAGACGTTTCATGAAACGGGTCAAAATTTCAATGTATCGTTCAGCATTCGACGTCGTTCCCTCAGGGAGAAATTCCTTGTAGATAATGCCTTGACAATCGAAAAAGGTGATGAGCATTGGTTTGATGCATGACTTTTCGGCTCTGACATTTTTCCGACGAGGGGATCTCAGAGAACGCCATTCCATGCCTTGCCGTTTCGTTTCAGGGTCGTACCTGAGACACCAAGTTTCATCCTCAGTGACAATACAGTTCAAGAAATTTGCTGTCGCATCCGCCGTTCGACAAAATCCTGTGTAGCCTCTAAACGCGCCTGCTTCTGATCGCCAGTCAAGTGATGTGGCACAGGACGAGAACACGTTTTCCTCTTCCCTAACTTCTGGGTAACGATTTGTCGCACGGATTCACGGTTAACCTGCAGTTCATCCGGTATCATGCGCACAGTTAATCGCCGATCGTTCGTGATTTATGTCCTCGCCTTCTCAATGTTTTCGTCTCTGACGGCGGTCACCGGTCTTCCGCTACGGGGGTTACACTTTCACGGCCTCCTCGAAAACGGGCGAACCACTCATACACACACTTCAAAGACAGTGCTTGATCTTCATAAACACGTGCCAGCATCGCATTCGTTTCTTTCGGTGTGTTGCCAAGCTTAAAACAAAACTGCACATTGATCTTTTGGTCGTTCATGTTTCTGTTCGCAGTTCAAAACCAACGCACTAAACACGCACTGTGTCAAACAGGTCTTACACGGCACATACGCGCGATGCTCAACTGAACAACGTTGGGAGCAGGTGCAGCGTTGTGTGTCGCCAGTGTTGCCGGATTGACCGTTCTGACTTCATTCACCGAACTTTATTGTCACAGGTTGTATGTAGGGGATAGTGTTGGGACAAACAAAAACACCCAGTCCCCGAACCAGAAGAATTAATAAGACGCGATTAAAATCATCCACCCGGCCGGGAATCGAACGCGGGTCTTCTGAACCGAAGGCATCAACGCTGACCATTCAGCCAAGGAGTCGGACCGAATTTAATCTGCTCAGTATCTCCGTTTATTCCTTGTTTACTTTCGGATATCACTGCACCAAGGCAAGCGGGTGATCTGAATTTACCAAAGGTCAATTGGGAAGGTAATGTGAACGACAGTAAACATGACCAACAAATGGAAAATACATTAATATGAGGGCACCTGATTCAGAAAGTGAAGGAACCAACTAGAGGGAATAATATTCTAGATGTGGTGCTGGTAAAACCAGATGAGCTCTATAGAGAAACCGAAGTAATATACGGCATTAGTGATCACGAAGCTGTTTTTGTGGAGATTAAAAACAAATGTGAAAGAAGGGAAGAGATTAAAGTTAGGACTATTAGGCAGTACCATATGGCTGATAAAACAGGTATGAGGGAGTTTTTAATAAGTAACTATGATCGGTGGAAAACGGTAAATAAAAATGTAAACAGACCCTGGGATGGGTTTAAAGCAATTGTTGAGGAATGTGAAAATAGGTTTGTACCTTTAAAGGTGGTAAGGAATGGTAAAGATCCATTATATTATAACAGGGAAGTAAAAAGACTAAGAAGGAGGTGCAGGTTGGAAAGAAATAAAGTTAGAAATGGCTGTGGAAGTAAGGAGAAATTGAAGGAACTTACTAGGACATTGAATCTAGCAAAGAAGTCAGCTAAGCATAACATGATGGCAAGAATAATTGGTGGCTATACAAATTTTAGTGAAAAATGGAAGAGTATGTATAGGTACTTTAAAGCAGAAACAGGTTCCAAGAAGGACATTCCAGGAATCATTAATGAACAAGGGGAGAGTGTATGCGAGGATCTCCAAAAGGCAGAAGTATTCAGTCAGCCGTATGTAAAGATTGTTGGTTACAAGGATAATGTCCAGATAGAGGAGGTGACTGATACTAAAGAAGTATTAAAATTTACCTATGACAGCAATGACATTTACAGTAAGATACAGAAGTTGAATACTAGAAAAGCAGCTGGAATTGATAAGGTTTCGGGGATATACTAAAGACATTGGGTTGGGATATAGTACCATATCTGAAGTACTTGTTTGATTATTGTTTGCATGGTGGAACTTCACCAAATGAATGTAGAGTTGCTATAGTAGCCCCTGTATATAAAGGAAAGGGTGATAGACATAAAGCTGAAAATTACAGGCCAGTCAGTTTGACATGCATTGTATGTAAGCTTTGAGAAAGCATTCTTTCTGATTATATAAGACATGTTTGAGAAATTAATAACTGGTTTGATAGAAGGCAGTTTGGGTTTAGGAAACGTTATTCCACCGAAGCACAACTTGTAGGATTCCAGCAAGATATAGCAGATATCCTGGATTCAGGAGGTCAATTGGACTGTATCGCGATTGACCTGTCTAAGGCATTTGATAGGGTAGATCATGGGAGATTACTGGCAAAAATGAGTGCTACTGGACTTTACAAAAGAGTGACTGAATGGGTGGCTCTGTTTCTAGAAAACAGAACTCAGAGAATTAGAGCAAGTGAAGCTTTATATGTCCCTGTAATAATTAAGAGGGCAATTCCGCAAGGCAGTATTATTGGACCTTTATGTTTTATATATAGGCCTATCAATGATATGTGTAAAGTAGTGGAATCAGGGATAAGGCTTTTCGCAGATGATGTTATTCTGTACACAGTAATAAATAAGTTACAAGATTGTGAGCAAGTGCAAAATGACCTCGATAATGTAGTGAGATGGACAGTAGGCAATGGTATGATGATAAACGGGGATAAAAGTTAGGTTGTGAGTTTCACAAATAGGAAAATTCCTTTCAGTTTTAATTACTGCGTTGATGGGGTGAAGGTTACCTCTGGGGATCATTGTAAATACCTAGGTATTAATATAAGGATAGATCTTCATTGGGGTAATCACATATAAGTTATATGTTTGTAAATAAAGGGTACAGATTTCTGCACATGGTTATGAGGTTATTTAGGGGTTGTAGTAAGGATTTAAAGGAGATAGCATATTTGTCTCTGGTGAGACCCCAACTAGAGTATGGTTCCAGTGTATGGGACCCTTCACCAGGATTA
This sequence comes from Anabrus simplex, assembly GCF_040414725.1. Classification (NCBI taxonomy): domain Eukaryota; kingdom Metazoa; phylum Arthropoda; class Insecta; order Orthoptera; family Tettigoniidae; genus Anabrus; species Anabrus simplex. The sequence goes on along the minus strand of NC_090265.1, from coordinate 632,559,282 downwards.
CTTGATCAGGAACTGGAAAAAATCTAAAGAAAGGCAGCTCGATTTGTTCTGGGCGATTTCCGACAAAAGAGTAGCGTTACAAAAATGTTGCAAAGTTTGGGCTGGGAAGACTTGGGAGAAAGGAGACGAGCTGCTCGACTAAGTGGCATGTTCCAAGCTGTCAGAGGAGAGATGGCGTGGGAAAGACATCAGTAGACGAATAAGTTTGAGTGGTGTCTTTGAAAGTAGTAAAGGTCACAATATGAAGATAAAGTTGGAATTCAAGAGGACAAATTGGGGCAAATATTCGTTTATAGAAAGGGGAGTTAGGGATTGGAATAACTTACCAAGGGAGATGTTTAATATATTTCCAATTTCTTTGCAATCATTTAAGAAAAGGCTAGGAAAACAACAGATAGGGAATCTGCCACCTGGGCGACTGCCCTAAATGCAGATCAGTAGTGATTTAAATTGGAATTGGAATTGAAATTGAAATTGGTAAGTCCATTTACGTTTCTTGTGGATGTATCACACTGAATTTGGCTGACACCTTCCTCGCGCCCCACCGTTGTGGTCTAACGTAGTCTTATTTGGTCATTGAGAGGCTTAATTCAAGTTCCAAATTCCAAAATAAATGTGTATTTACAGACATTAATTTTGAATGTGTGTTCTTGTCTTCTACTGTAGCCAGAGGATCGGTCGATATCGTAATAGATGTTGTCCGCCAATTATGACAATGAAGCATATCGTTTGGAATCAAGTGCTCAGTTCAAAGTACATGGCCAGTGCAGAAGCAGCAACCGTTGTACATACATTGAAAGCCTCGATATCGATCTTGAAGCATCACCTCTACGCTCCAGCCACTTAATTAAATAAATTAATGTATTTTATCCCCTGCTTCTTTCTCACTAAGGAGTATTTTCTTTATATTATCAATTATTGTTTATTTTTTATTCTCTATTGTAATTAGTTTAAGTATTAAATTTATATTATGGAGCTCGGTAGGTACTGTCGCTTAAGTCCGGCCGTTGTCCACTACTCGGGAGATAGTAGGTTCGAACCCCACTGTCGGCAGCCCTGAAGGTGGTATTCCGTAGTTTCCCATTTTCACACCAATCAAATGCTTACTTCAGGCCACGGCCGCTTCCTTACCCCTTGTAGCCCTTTTCTGTCCCATCGTCGCCATAATACCTATCTGTGTCGGTGCGACGTAAAGCAAATGTTTGGCAACCTCAATAATCTGAGGAAGAACAAATATTTAAAAATGTGAACATTAAAATAATTGAGATATAAATTAAGATACTGTGACCGTATCGGCACAATTAATATTTATTTCAAATGATATGCTTGGTAAGGAAGCAGGCAGCAAGCTTTCTTTGTGTGGATGTTGGGAGAAGCATCAGATTGTGCAATAGGACGCCCGCCAGCGCGGCTTAAAGAATCCCCGAACTAGGCACACGTCATAGAAGAAGCAGCAGAAGAACACTATTTAGCGACTCCATATTGAAAAACAAATGCCAGCGTACAGCGATGCCAAAGCGATCGGGCCAATTTTAATGTATTTTCGGCTTAAATAAGGCTTGGTTAACAAAAATGCATCCGTCAGAGCGGTAGAAATAATATTGGCAAAATTTTAAAAACAGGAGTTATAGTAGAAGAGATTCTCCAAGGTAAAGGCACTTGAGAACAGCGTATGTAACTGGCTTAGCGTACGGACGCGATGGGTGAAACCAGATGTCTTTGGGGATTCACCATTTCCCCTTCGATCTTGTTAATTAATTACGGCAGATCTGCCGAACATAATCAACTCCGCATGGCATAGCGCACTTGTGCGTAACATAGTCACACAATCTAGCGTATTACTGATTTCAACAGGCTGGTTTATCCAGGAGAGGTCAAAATAAGGGAGGGGGAAAGGCCCGCTAGCCACCCCTATTCCCGGTTTGGCTATAAGTTGTTGCAGATTCTTGGGGGAGTCAGCAGTCGAGAACGAGCTTCAGAGGTGGAACTACGGTCGGTTCTCGAGCGATATCTACCTCTTCTTTGTCTGAATAACTGATACAAAGAAACGGGAGTGAAGTTCAAAAAAAATGTTTTCCAGTGTGCAGTGATAGTAGGAAATGTAACATGACAAAGATATTTGTGCGACATGCGATCGCGAAGTAAACTCTGAATACTTGTAATTGTGTCGTAGGTAGTGAGTGTGAAAAGTTGTGTACGCCGTGGGGATCAAACTCCGGACGGAGAACGCTCATCGCGAGGTTGATGTCTGTAGCAGTGAGGGAGCTCATTTTTCGAGGAGTATAACTCTGGGATTTGGGAAACTCTGTTTCAAAAGAAAAGCAGTCGTCGTGTGAAGAAATACTATAAAAATAAATCCATGTAAAATTGAGAATAGGATTTCAGGACCAAATTATCACACTAAGTAACGGGGAGTGATAAGTGCAGGATCTGAACGGACAGAAAATTAGGAGAAGGACGATTGATTTAGATCACGGATACCCATAATAATTAGCATCACGTAACTTGCATCGGTCATAGAACGATAGAGGGGAAGTTTGATGGTGTCGAGTGATCAACAAGTGTGCAAGATTGTGTAAATATAATTTCAGTGATCTGTTTACCAGGAAGATGGATTACTCCAGCAAAGTCATCAAACTCCTAGAACCCAGGACTGCACGAGCCAGCAACATGGAGTGAGCACCGATGGCAGGCCCCCGGGAAACTCCGGACGGGGCCAGAAAACACCAAAACTGTTGAGTAACGAGCTATTTTCTTCCAATGTTAGTATTTCCCCTTGTAAATAGAGTTAATGTAAAGATAGGGTTAATGATGATGTAATTGATAGGTTAATTACCTGGAGTGGTCGGATGACCCTTGTTTAATTTGATTTATGTAAGTAGATATGGGAAGGAAGTGGACCGGGAAGGATGTATAGAGTTTGGGACACCTTTTAGAGGTTGCATGTGCATGATATACTATATATCTTTGTTATGAGTGCTGAGAAAGATTTGAGGGGGGGGGGGAAATAAGTAGAAAATTGAACAGGTTAATACCGTAAATTTCATCTGCGTGACTGCATAAGACGAGCAGGGATTAGGAGGTGACAGGATCATTAACATGTGCCTATACAGAGATTAATGTGGAATAGTGACAGCATTAAATTCATAAAAGTAAAGGCAGTAGTTTGTTTTGCATGCTAGTGTATAAGTTTGGCTGTAACTGAAGATGTTCGAGAAGATATGTGCGGAGGTTCGAACACGGCCCCCCCCTACACATTAGTTAGGCTAATAAAGTAGAGATTTACTAGTTGAATTTGATCATGTCTGAATATTATTATTATTATTATTATTATTATTATTATTATTATTATTATTATTATTATTATTATTATTATTATTATTTTCTTAATGTAATTTGATCGGTGTTTTTATACCGATACATTTCAAGCAACAGGTTAGAGGATTATTATTATTATTATTATTATTATTATTATTATTATTATTATTATTATTATTATTATTATTATTATTATTATTATTATTATTTTCTTAAAGTAATTGGATCGATGTCTTTATACCGATACATTTCGAGCAACAGGTTAGAGGATTATTATTATTATTATTATTATTATTATTATTATTATTATTATTATTATTATTATTATTATTATCTTAAAGTAATTTGATCAGTGATTGTATACCGATAGATCTCGAACAATAGGGTAGAATATGACAGGTACACAATCTCGCCTCAGAAGGCAGAGAACTGGGAATATTGCTGTGGTCAGTGGCTGACGTGTGGTGAACATTAGGAAGGAGAGGAGATATAAGTTGAACTCCAGACCTCCAGGGATGAAAGTATGTGGGCTGGCTTGAACAATGAATAGATTGCGCCAGTTTCTAATGAATTAATTTTATAGACACAATATCCTAGCGTGAAGCAGGTTGGTTGGTGTCTTTAGCTTCCAGACAGTGGAAAGAATGACCGCTGTAATTTACGAGCCAGGAGGAAGGGAGCGACTTACGAGAGTTCTGTAATTGCCACATATGCCGTAAGCCACGAACCACGAAGCAATGTAGATGTTCCGTTGTATGATAGTGTTCAAATGATTAAGGTAAATTAGGGTTTGATTGCAGGATCTTTGATGGAGAAGAACATAGTCTCCAGTTCGAACCTCTACTGCACATAGACAGGACGACTGCTCGCACTAGTAGCGGGTTCTACGAGATGAAATACAGCCATTTATATTTTGAGTTGTTGTATAAATACATGTTTCTTTTCAGGGTGTAATCTTGTTTTGTGTTAAGTACTGTTCTGCGCGAATTTAGACTTCGTGAAATTTCACTGATAGTTGTTGTAAGTGACGATTTCATTGTCAAGCCTGTGTTCGTTTGATTTTTATTTCATTTTTTTCTTCTAATTAGTGAAGACGCGTAATTTTTTTTTCTTTTCCATGGTTTAAGTAAAGCATATGATTATTTCTCCAGTATACTCTTATTCATTTATAGATATTTGGTGGCGGTAGATGTAAGATAAACGACCACTCTGGGGGTAGTTGAGTTAGTGTAAGTAAGTTTTAACTTAATGATGTGGGATTCGGTCCCAGGGGATACTGGTATTTGGAGGAAAATGGTTCGTAATTGTAACTGTAAATAGGTAATATGTGTTATATTTTGTTTTGTGTAACACTCAGCAGTTTTAATGTTCAACGGGTGATAGATAACAAAAACCAGAGGGAGAAACGTAGTATGTCTACGAGTACGATCATCCTTTGGGGATGTGAATTTTTTTTGTTTTATGTCAAATTAGGCATCCATCAGGTTGTTGGTTCGGATGGAAGTTTTTCCTTCATCTGAAGTATTATTAGAAGCTGTGGTCATCCACATAGATATTCTAATGGAATGTGGATGAAGTTAGCTGATGGATGGTAGCACGGATTTTACCGTTGCTAAGTAATTGTCTTCATTTTGTCAATTTACAGTATATTACTTTACCAAGGATCTCATATTGTTTGTATAGATTTCAACGAGCGCCTTAGTAAATGGGAAAAACTTATTTGTGCTTATTCTTTACCGAAAAACAAGCATCCAAGAACCTCTTCCGTTCATTGTAGGCCTTTAAGTTAGATTAAGTTTAATAGCCTCTACATGCCGCGAACGGTCTTCGACCCTGAGGAGTCCGTGTCCAGACCTCAGGAACGGGAGAGTAGCTCTGACCTGGCTGTGCTGTATGGCCGATAACTTCTCATGTGAGTGGATTAACGATACAATCCCAATGAGGGGGAATCGGCACAGGCCGAATAGGTCCCTTGACTATCGACTTCCGTGGAGCATGGTCCCATGTGTTCGTGACCCGAAAGGGTTGGTTTGTTGTCACATGGTCCCCTGAGTCATGGGGGATGGTGGGAAAGGTTCCAATACATAATTCGATACGATAAAATGAGCTATTAGCACTATGAATTTGTATGCGTGAGTTTAACATGAATGACTGAATGGCAGTGTGAGTTTTTATTTTATATTTTAAATCCTTTAATATCTAAAAACAATTCGTTTGTTCACTCTGAAAAATCAAATGTCGTATGGCTTTTAGTGCCGGGATATCCCAGGACGGGTTCGGCCCGCCAGGTGCAGGTCTTTCTATTTGACTCCCGTAGGTGACCTGCGCGTCGTGATGAGGAATAAATGATGAAGACAACACATACACCCAACCCCCGAGCCATTGGAATTAACCAATTAAGGTTAAAATCTCCGACCCGGCCGGGAATCGAACCCCGGACCCTCTGAACCGAAGGCCAGTACGCTGACCGTTCAGCCGACGAGTCGGACTGTTCACTCTGATATAGCTACACAATAACCCCCAAAGAACTGCATTAAAACTTTATTAACTAACAGAGAATGAGTAGGCTTCTCAGTGTTTATACTAAGTGCTGCTGTATTCCTCCACGTAGTGTTTGCAGAATTCTTAAATCGTCGAATATATTATTAAGCCGTGATGCTGTTCAAATGAACGATTTGTTGAATTTAACAGTATGATGTACGGGGACATGAAGGGAGATTTTTTCTTGTTATCCATAATTTGCTTATGGCGACGATGTGATAGGAAAGGCCTAGGAGTGAGAACAAAGCGGCCGGTGGCCTTAATTAAGCTACAGTCTCAGCATTTGTCTGGTGTGAAAATGGTAAACCGCGGGAAACTATCTTCAGGACTGCCGACAGTGGGGTTCGAATCCACTATCTCCCGGATGTAAGCTCACAACTGCGTGTCCCTAACAGCACGGCCAACTCGTCCGGTCATGTTCTCTCTATTGAAAAGGCATGTCAAAAGTTAGGGGTGTAGTATCGCGCAGACCCTCCTTTAGCCCAAACTAGTGCAGCAACTCGTCCTCGTCGTGGTATCGATACCACAAGTGGAGAAAACACCTGTGGAGAGATTCTGTCGCATGCTACCCACAGCTTCCTTCTATTTGTAGATGCAGGGTTTTGCGTGTAAATGGACCACACCACCACGTCCCATAAATGCTCGACAAGGTTCATATCAGCCGATCGAGGTGGCTACAGCAGTCATTGAAACCCTCCAGAACGATCCTCAAAACAATGTTGGACAACTTGGTTTCGATGTCACGGTTCATTTCCTGCTGGAATATCGCATCATTGTAGTGGTGCGTGAAGTCCACGAAGGGCTGCAAATGGTCAGCAAACAGTTCAACGTAGCACTCACCGGTCAATGACCTCTTCAGGTCGATCAGCGGATCCAGCCCATGTCACATGAACACATCCCACAACACTACGGAGTTACCACCATCCTATATGGTGCCTTTTTGAATACTGGGGCCCATGGTTTCATGAGTCCTGTGCCATATCCGAACGCTACCATCAGCTGAAAATAACTGGAACAGTGATTCATCGGAGCAAGCTACAGTTAGCCAGTCTTCCAAGATCCATTCAGAAAACGTCACGCACCCAGTTAAGACGCTGTACCCGGCGTCTGGATGTTAACAAGGGCATTCTCGTACGTTTTCTGCTCCCATAACGCACTGACATTAAAGAACGCTGCACGGACCTGCTGGATATGCGTTTGGTGCTGCCTGCGTTGAATGTGGACATGATTTGAGCCGGTATGGCTTAGCTGTTACTATGGACAATTTTGGTCAGACGCCGCTAATCGCGATCATCAAGCAGCCATGGTCGGCTACAGCGCTGATTACTAGTGGCGGTTCGTGCATAAAGGGCTTTTTGGTGCCGGCCTGCCGCCTTTTCAAAAACATTTAACGTTATTTCACTCTATATCGATTACATAAAGAGATGGACAAATGTAGCGGTCGAACTTACGTGGTGTGCTAATCAATTATACAATGTTATCTTTATTATTTCGGCTGTAAACATTTCGCTTTTCTATTTTCAGGGAAATGGCAAAGGCTTTCAGACCGTGGCTACTGTCCAGCAAGCACACTGTTTTCTCTTTAGTAGTGAGGGGCTCGGACTGTGGCAAGAGAGCCCTCAGTAGGTCGCTAGAGTTAGCAAGTGCGCGCGGTGCGGGAGGAGCCTGGAAGGACAATATGGGCTTGTCAGCGGAAGGAAGAGTGCAGGCGGGTGTAAGCATTGAACGCCAGAGCCTTCAACAACATCGCCAACCACTTAACAACGTACCTAGGCGTTTTCCTCCACGTCTTACATACCTCATGGAAGGCATTACCACCCACAGTAATCAGCGCTCTAGCCGACCATAGAAGCTTGATTGCATTAGAGATTAATTCCAAAACATTTTACAAAACAGTGAATTCCATTGTAATGAGTATTTAAACAATTCAGTTCTATAAAGAAGCCAAAATAAATATTCAAAATGTAACCATAACGTGACAGCACTATTTGGAGGGTCGGGGATTTTAACCATAATTGGTTAATTTCTCTGGCACGGGGACTGGGTGTATGTGTCATCTTCATCGTCATTTCATCCTCATCACGACGCGCAGGTCGCCTACGGCAGTCAAATCAAAAGACCTGCATCTAGCGAGCCGAACTTGTCCTCGGCCACTCCCGGCACTAAAAGCCATACGCCATTTCATTTTAATTGTTTAATACATTTTCATGTTTTGAAATTTGAGCAAGGAGACGGAAATTCGGGACTGCACTGCTTATTTGTTTTCATGACAGTCGTTATTATCACTTGTGATTGTGATCAGTGAAACATGCAGTGCCCTAGTAGTCGGGATTGCATTAGCTGTTAGCCTGTTAATGTGTGTGCATAAATGCCATTGTAGTGATAGTTAATTAATATTGTAGTGCAAGCAGTTTTTTATTCAGCTAGTATCACTGAATTATTATTTTTTTTTGTTGCTAGGGGCTTTACGTCGCACCAACACAGATAGGTCTTATGGCGACGATGGAATAGGAAAGGCCTAGGAGTTGGAGGGAAGCGGCCGTGGCCTTAATTAAGGTACAGTCCCAGCATTTGCCTGGTGTGAAAATGGGAAACCACGGAAAACCATATTCAGAGCTGCCGATAGTGGGATTCGAACCAACTATCTCCCGGTTGCAAGCTCACAGCCGCGCGCCTCTACGCGTACGGCCAACTCGCCCGGTGAGACATTATTATTATTATTATTATTATTATTATTATTATTATTATTATTATTATTATTATTATTATTATTAACCTAAAAGTATCGTGCTTCTGGTCGGTGAAAACCGGGACCGATTGGGGAGGAGAAAGAGATGGCGGCACAGTCAACCCAGAGTAAAATTTCACGAACCGCCACTGCGCGATACACACGTGACACCGTGAACTGTTAAACGTCCGCACAACTTCGACAATGGTATGTTGTTTGGTACGTTGGACTTCGCTGTATTACGGTAGGCTACTTAAAAGTCATTGGTGTACGCGATTGCTGAAAGGATGAAGCAACACTTCGTGGAATAATTGCGCACGTTTCTCAAATGATATGTAATTTCACCAGACATTTGTGAGCGTTTCGTAACAAATGCGACGATGAGCAAATTGGCGGTGCAGTTAGGGGAGCGCAGGTGTGAGTTTGCATCCGGGAGATAGTGGGTTCGAATCCCATGAAGGTTGTTTTCCGTGGTTTCCCATTTTCAGAGCTGGCAGAGTTGGGAATCGAACCCGGGTCTTCGGGGGTGACAGCTAATCACGCTAATCACTACGCCTCAGAGGCGGACTATTATTATTATTATTATTATTATTATTATTATTATTATTATTATTATTAATGTGTCAAAGATCAAATTTTGTTTCCTATTCGATTCAGCTTACGTAGATGAGTTTTTGAAGTCAGATAAAATATAGAGTAGACCACGTCCTTCACGTCTGAATTGAAAGAACTCCGTCAAAATTCTCGCTCATCTGCCGAATCCGTCTACGCTGAGTTCCCGATTTCACTACTTCGAGCACTTCCGATAGCCTTGACTTGAATGGGAAACCACGGAAAACCATCTTCAGGGCTGCCGACAGTGGGGATCGAACCCACTATCTCCCGGGTGCAAACATTTGTTTTGTACTTATTTATGTTTCATTTTGTACTCCTTACCAAAGATTCCATCTATACCATTCAGCAATTTCTCCAGATCGTATGCAGTCTCAGATAAAATAATAGTATCATCGGCAAATCTCAGGGTTTTGATTTCCACTCCTTGGATTGTGATACACTTTCCGCACCATTGACAGGGAATCTGTCACCCTGGGCGACAGTCAATAAAAACACACATCGATGATGATTGACTGATTGCGCAAAATACTCACCTGGCACATCGAATCGAGGTACTTGCAGTCGTTCTCCGAGGTCATACGATGTTATTACTCTTCTCAGACGTGTGATTTCAAACACATAAAGACGTTACATAAAACTGAGTAAGAGAGATATGAATTAAGACTCCCTAGAAGAAGGTGAGCAATACCACATGGAAGCTTGCTAGGAACTGGAGGAATTTATTGCACAGGACTGTTCAGATGAACGCAGCAAATTATAGGGAAATAAAACAACAGAATGGAGAAATACCGGAAATATGACAATACAAGGACCTGGTCAACATGCAAGTATGATCTAAAGCCAAATAAATTTAAAAAACATGCAGGTACTCCCTGTTGTCACAGTATTAAGTTTGAGTCCCGAAGCGAAATTGTGAACTGCAATGTAAACATTAGACTCAACAGCGAGTACCGTGACTAGTATACAGTAGTAGTCGAATGACACAGCGCCCAGTAAACGAATGAGAAGTTAGTTTGAACTATTACTACTGAATGTTTTCATTCCTCCCTGAAGGGGACCTCTTAGACTGTGAAGCCGTCTCTCAGGCCAGGAGATTTGTATCGCAGAAGGAGATGTGCGGAGACAGTGAGAGGCTTGGCGGTGGAGACCAGCCCTCTCCGTCTCCCGAATACAGAGGCGTAGAGCCACGGTAGAGCCGTAGACCCTCCTCTGCTCGGTTGGCCGGTCAGAGTGCAGAGCTGTCGGACTGCGGACCAGCCGTGGCCACCTGTGGACCGAGACCCCTCTGCATCCGCCGACGGGTAGTTTGAAGCAAAAGCAAAGAACCTTGATAGAGGTCATGAAGACCCTTGGAGGGGTGGAAGATAAAGGCTTCCACTATCTGTAACCTCGGCACTTGGTGGGTTAGAGTGGTTAGCTCTACGTCCGACCGCTTTTGTCCCCAGGATATATTTTTTCAATTTGCCCTACTTCGCACCGACATAGTTAGGTCTTATGGCGACGATGGGAGAGGAAATGGCTAAGAGTTGGAAGGAAGCAGACGTGGGCTTCATATTAAGGTACACCCCCGGCATTATCCTGCCGTCAAAAATATGAAACCACGTCCCCAGGAATTAATCTGATACTCATTTTTGGTGTGGGCTTAGTGAACCTCAGGGCCATGTGTACCTCTGGAAGTTGATATCTCGATTCTTAAGTTTTTGACTTCCTGACGAGGAATCGAACCCAAGTCCTTCCGGGTGAAATGATTACGCCTTTACCGGCTATACCACAATAGTTTTCCTGTGGTTTCCCATTTTCACTCCCTGGAAAATTCGGAGACAGGCCACAGCCGATTCCTTCCACCACCTTACCAAATTTAATTTACCATCATTCATTTCATCTTCAATAGTTCCGGCATCCGGCCGTAAAAACATGTCATATACGTTAATCTCGCCTCATCCCCGAACCCGTATCAAGAAACGGGACCAAATAGATGAAAGTAGGCTAAATAAACAGCGTGTATCTAAATTACACCGACAAAAAAATCAGGAATGTCATTTGTTTTATGTAAAACACGATGGCGCAATCGGATTAGCGGAGAGAAAAAATATTTTTGTTTCGAGAAAATTTACTTTACTTTGTCCGGCTCCATAGCTAAATGGTTAGCGTGCTGGACTTTGGCCAGAGGGATCCCGAGTTTGATTCCCGGCAGGGTCGGAAATTTTAATCTTCATTGGCTAATTTCGCTGGCACGGGGACTGGGTGTATGTGTCGTCTTCATCATCATTTCATCCTCATCACGACGAGCAGGTCGCCTACGGGAGTCAAATCAAAAGACCTGCACCTGGCGAGCTGAACATGTCCTCGGACTCTCCCGGCACTTTGTTACGGAGTGCGCGACTGAAAAATGACGTACTCGCCGTATTTGCCGACACATCGTGATAAAACAGATGTGGCTTACTATTCAGGTATCTCACTACTGTCAATTACGTATAAGAACTCCAAACCAGGGCAGAGAAACAAGAGTATCTACAACTGGGAGACTTCCAACGAGTGTTGGGAAAAGGACGCTCGGGTTCTCCGATCAACAAGATGGAAAAGGAATACCAACTAACCAGTTCAAGAACCTTAAATCCATTCTCTCGTATCTGAAACTTAGGAATAACAAATTCATGGTAAATTTTGTCGATTTTAACAAGGTCTGCGACTCGGTTGATCGAACCGCCTTAATCAAAATTCTGAAAGAATTGGGCTTGGACAAAAAAACATGAGCGATTGTTCAACTGAATCTGATGGATATCACATCCAAAGTCTTTAAAGGCGAAATTTGAGGAACCTTCGAAATCAGGACTGTGGTTAGGCAGGAATATGAGCTCTCTACTCGCTTTTCAATCGTGTGCTTGAGAAAGGTAACAACGAGTGGCGCAAGGACATGAGTAAAGAAGGTATTTAAAACGGGGGGTTTCATTGAGCAGTAAGACTAAGAATGTGACAATCGACAATCTAGCATTTGTGAATGATCTTGCAATTTTTTTTCCCTTCCATTGGCACAGCTACAAAACCAATCAACCAACTCGAAACACAACCGGCAAAGGCCGGTCTCCAGATCTCCTTTGCGAAAGTATAATTCAAAACGAACATCGAGCCGGACCCCGGTAGAGCTAGCGGTGGAGCAGGGAGAATAAAGCAGGTGAAGAAGTTCAAATACCTAGGCAAGTGGGTCGAGTCCAACATGTTTAAAAAGCAATCGGTCGTATCCAGGATCAACAAGATGGAAAAAGGAATACCAGCTAACCAAATATATCTCTATATAATAAACGATCAGTGTCCAACAAAATGTTCAAACATTACTGAACATTTATGCGACCACAGGCCTTGTACGCAGCAGAATGCTTCGCGATCAATAAGACAGGTTTGGCAGAAAAATTAGGAGCCAAGGTAAGAAAAGAAAGAGGCACAGCCATAAGCTATATTCATATGTAGGAAAGATAACGGGCACCGCCCAAATAGGAAGATCGCTTTCTGTGGTAGTCCGATACGAATGAATTCAGACAGACTGTCCTATCGGATCTTTGCCTACTTTCGGGATACGAAGACCAAAGAAGCCTGGTTCATCGAGGTGGAAAAATACATGCAAGAACTGAACCAGAATGTCTCTAAGCATCGGATATGCTCATTTTTAACGGGGAAGCAGACATGTTGTATCGATTAGGTGGTTATTTATACTTACTTCTTGATATGTTGTACTTTATTTAAATTCGCGTGGCTATTGCTAACGTGGTACGGCCCCTCTATGGCAGCATCTGCCGTGTGCGTGTTAGTGTAGTAGAGGACAGTGTTGTGTGTAGCATACGAGTTCTGGAAAAGTTGGAGACAATCCCTGAGCCAAGACAATTTATAGTTTACGATTAAAACCCACAATCCGGCCAAGAAAGTCCCAAGGGATCGTTTTTATTTTATTTTATTTTATTTTATTTTATTTTAGAGTTTGTTTTACGTCACACCGACACAGATATGTCGTATGGCGACGATGGAATAGGAAAGGGCTAGGAGTGGGAAAGAAGCAACAGTGGCCTTAGTTAAGGTACAGCCACAGCATTTGCCTGGTGTGAAAATAGGAAACTACAGAAAATCATCTTCAGGGCTGCCGACAGTCGGTTTCGAATCTATTATCTCCCGAATGCAAGCTCACAACTAAGCGACCCTAAACGCACGGCCAACTTGCTTGGTCAGAGGACCGAAGACCAAGCCGCTGACCACTCAACCATGGAGCTGGACATCGAAAGAGAAAAATAGTGAGCGAAAGAAGAAAAACTCTAGGCCCAAAACTCACAGGAGAAGAACCTTGCAGAAATGAACATAAAATCAAACAATACACTCTGCCATTAGAAAAGGCAGGTTAAATGTTTACGGGCATATCAGCAGAATGAACCCAGACAGACGAATTCTATAAAGATGGTAGTAATGCCAAAATAGGTCATATGAAATTAATCAACGAAATCCAAAACGACCTTTTTTATTGTAGGAATCACAACATAGAGAGATCTTCAGATCCAAAATTCGCAAAAGGCAAGTTGACTAAGGGAACAACTGGAACTACTTGAAGCAAAGAAGAGAAAGAAGCCCACAGCAAAAGAAGAAAAGAAATACGGGAACAAAGGACGGCAAAATAATGCCTCTAAATTCTTTGCGTAGCTCTAAATGGGCTTATTCGCAATTAATAATAGAATCGGTCATTGTTAGAAGGCACCAAGTCATTTTTGTAAGAATTGAGATAATTGACAAAAACTGTTTCTCTCACTTATTTGTAAAGCATAGTTGCTGTCACGTGTAAGTATCATTGCCTGCAATAATGCTGTTCTAGAGAGGTCTATTTGAACAGATTTATCCTTTTAAAAAGTGAGAAAATAGAAAAAGAAATGTATGACTTAGTTCCCTTTAACAATGAATCAGATCTTTAAACAGTAGTTAGTTCACTTTTATGACAAATATATAGATTTATTTTTACCATTATAGCATATTACTATATTTTCAATGCTAGTAATACAGTAGTGGGCAAATAGAACCAAAACGTTCAGAAAGGAAGTTACAGTTTGTAATGCCTAGGTAGGTAATTGCCTAATAACCTTCTCATGATGACGCTGTGATATGTGTTAAACACTTTATTCATCATTATCGTGTTCCGTTGTTGGCCACACCAATATGTCCTTATAAAACGAAACGGCTTCCTCATCAACTTCAACATACTTGTACACTTTTTGGATTTCCACACTCTTTTTCTTGTTAATGGGGACTTTCTCCAAAACATAAGCCTGAGGAATATTCATGCTGAAGGTATCATATACGTGAGGTTTCGCAACGGGAAATGTGTATTTGACAAGTCCGTCAATGAATGGATATGCTTCTATAACACCTGGTTTCTCAACTGAATACCTGAATTCCTTGAATGACATGGGGGCAAAGGTGACCTTTTCACAACGAGGAGCAGTTTGAGTTTCATTAGCGATGCAGGTTTTCTTGTAGAAGGAAGGCCACCAGGCACTGAAATTTAGGATTTCAGACGATTCCACCATGTGCACAAGTACATTTGATTTACTGTTTGCCAGCAGACAACAGTATTCTTGTGGGGTATATATCCTATCAGTCTTCTTGATTTTTCTTCTGAAGATTCCAAAATCCCTATCACAAGGGAGGAAGGAATGGCCTCTCACAGGATACCGGTGAATTATATCCTTAAATCTTCCAGACTGTGTTAAACTCAGGCACATGCGAATGCCAGCGTGGTTCTTATTTTGAGCTACGCAACCGTCTGAGTACAGATGAAGTTCCGTGATTTCTGGAGTCAAGTAAGCATTAATGTAGTGTATTAGAAAAGAACAAACCTCATTCGCACCTTTGTTTGCAATGCCTTCGTGGTATAAGAAGAGAAAACTGGTTTCGGATTTCAAATCATGCACACAGAAGCAATAAACCCATAGCTGACGCAGGTAGAAAATCTCCTGCACTGGAAGATGCGGGAGCGGTAAGTTCTGCATGAAATCAAAAACAAGCCCACCAATATGAGCGTTCATTTTGCAAGCTTCCTGTGTTTTCTTTAAAGCTCTATAAAACTTAGCCATTCATAAACGTCGAAGTGCCAACTCGGAGGCGGCTGCGCGCTTCACATTCTCAGCCAAGTGTGGAGATTTCATTTTTACCCGTAGCTCTTCACATGTACTACATACGTTTATCTGTGGCCTTCCAAAGCGGAGAGCGAAGTTTTCATTATAATATTTCAGGTAGAATTTATATTTCACGTTCAAGTTTGGATGTTTCTCTCTGAAAAGATGGTACATCTGCTTCACATCTAACCTAGCATCCAAATATTTTATCTCAGAACCAGAATAGTGAGTTGATTTTACCGGAAATGTTTCAATGTGATTGTGTATGAGTTGCTCCACTTCCAATGGTGTTTTACGGGTACTTGGATGGAACCCACACCTATCCCTTGGTGTTTCCCCTCTAAGCAGCAGACTGTTAATTCGGTATATTCTCTTTTCTGACACCGCATGAAGACTCAAGAATGCTAGCCTACATATCTCAGTTTTCTCACTTCCAACAAGCACATGATATTTGAATGCAGCTTGCCTTTCATTTGCTTTCCCATTGATATCTACTTTGCGTGGTCTGCGATGTTTCACCTGTTTTGCTTCTATTAGACGCTGCAAATGAAGATCTTGTTCGTTTTTAGTCTCAAGGTCATGAAATGCTGTAAGAATATTGATTTGGTTACACTCACTGATACGGAGGAAACATCTCTTTCGGCACCTGTAACAATACGCGAACGAGGAAAATTAATATTGGAGACTAAAATTTCCACCACACCTAGTATCTTGATATTATAATATGATGCTTTCCCTGCTCATAACCTATCAGTAAAATTAAGCTTCACCTTACTACTTACCGGCAATCTTCTCCAGTTTTCTTGGCTGGCATTATTTTTCCTGTAGCTGTAACATATTCCGAACCTTTCACTCTTGCCTTCTTAACCGTATTTCTATGGTAATTACCAGTATTTATGCAACGTTTCTTGCCTTTCTTTATTCCCTCCATTATCACGTTGGGCAAACAAGCTTGTACAACACACTTCCGTGTTCTTCTGTGACAGAAGAACAACACTGCTTGCTGCCAACATAATCTGCTTCACTGTTAAATGGAACTAAGTCAATGACTTAGTTCTCTTTAACACTGAACGTTTAATTCAGCTAGTAGTTTTACAGCATACTGGACAGGCAGACTTAGTTCCTTTTAACATAGCTAGATGCGTCTACATTCATACTATACGTATCCATGGAAATCTCAATTTTGACAAAAATTGACTTAGTGCCTTCTAACAATGACCGAATGGCGTATGGCTTTTAGTGCCGGGAGATCCCAGGAAGGGTTCGGCTCGCCAGGTGCAGGTCTTTTGATTTGACTCCCGTAGGTGACCCGCGCGTCGTGATGAGGATGAAATTATGATTAACCAATGATGGTTAAAATTCCCGACCCTGCCGGGAATCGAACCCGGCACCCCTGTGACCAAAGGCCAGCACGCTAACCATTTAACCATGTAGCCGGACATAATAATAATAATAATACCGGGCGAGTTAGCTGTGCGGTTAGGAGCGCGCACCTGTGAGCTCGCATCCGGGAGATAGTGGGTTCGAACCCCACTGCCGCAGCCCTGGTTTTCCGTGGTTTTCCATTTTCACACCAGACAAATGCTGGGGCTGTACCTTGATTAAGGCCACGGTCGCATCCTTCCCATTCCTAGGCATTTCCTATCCCATCGTCGTCGCCGTAAAACTTATCTGTGTCGGTGTGACGTAAAAGCAAATTGTAAAATTAGTAACAACAACAACAACAACAACAACAACAAAATGCAGTAGCGTTACTGAAGAGGTTTCAGTTGTGTCCGGTTTGCAGGCAGAACTTCCAGTGACTGTCTTGTCTATCTTTTTTAAAACCGTGCAACGCCATTGCCAGTGGCCTCGTCTCCGGTATATGAACTCACGGCATCTCTAATGAGATTTTCTTTTTTCTCGCATGTTGAGAGGCAATATAGAGGAGATGAAATCTCTGTATCGGATCTAACTCACGCAGCATATAAGTAAGAAAGTTGTGAGGAACAGTAATTTTAGATAGCGCTTACCCGGAAGTGAAGGAGTCATTCACCGTATAAGGCAAAGTCGTGACGTAATAGTTTATGTTACCTTGGTAACGTGCAAGTTAAAAAGCTTTACATCCTGTGACGTACAGAAGAGTCTATTTTCCTTATTGGAAAGACACATAAATTACACAAGTAGTAAACAATCCACACTGAGCTCTGTTAACTAAATATAGGACAGGTTGTGAAACGCTATTGTGCAGACAATGATTACTCGTTCCCGCACCAGACATAACAGCTCCTTCCTCTGGCCACATGGGCTTGTTAGTAACGTAGTTAAAACTGCACGGACGAGGGGAACACCAGGACCTTATGAAAACCCCACAACCATTACCCGCACAAGCATATCCCTCAGTGGCGTCAGTGTTGCCAACTTAGGGGTTTTAAACCTAAGTTTAGGGGGATTTAATCGTAGAATAGAATCAGGGGGAATGTTAGGGGGGAATTATTTTTTGAGAAAATTTGAGGGGATATGGGTGTGACATAATTATTTATATATTTCACTGCAATAGCATGCTTGGTTCCGCTAGTGTGTTGGTTTTATCTTGAGTTTTTTTTTGCTGTTGGCCAGCCTGCCTGTCTCAGGCACTGCAATTAATCATACAACGTCATGATTTTCTGTTGTAGCAGCTCTTAAGATACGATCCCTTCACGTACCTTGGGATTCCCTCTTGTTGTCTCTGTTATGAACGCAGTAGTCGCCTTATTCTTGATATTTTTATTGACTACCAGTGAATAGGTGTATTTATATAAAATATACTGATTTTTTAAATTAATAAGAGTTACAATCTACCGATACATCAAGCACTGGAGACATGCACTGCATACCTCTCGCCTTCTCCTCAGTAACCGCAGGAGCATAAACGTCATTAGTTGTCAACATCATGCAGTCGGTAGATGCAGAGTGGGTTGTTGTCCCATATGCTCTGTACTCTGACCGCCCAACCGAGCAGAGGAAAGTTAGCTACGGCTCTACCGTGGCCTCTGCATTCGGGAGACAGGTCTGGGGACTGTACCGGACTTCACGCCTGGTCCCACCCGTCGGCTGTCCTGAGAATGGTTTTCCGTGGTTTTCCATTCTCCTGCACTAAGGCGAATGCCGGGACAGTTCGTAGTATAGCCCACGGCCGCCTAACCCCTCACCTTCACCGCACATCTCCTTCACCGTAACAAATCCCCCGGCCTGAGAGACGGCGTCACCGTCTAAGAGGCCCGCCTTCTCCTTCAGGGGAGGAATGAAAACGTTTAGTAGTTAGTAGTTAGTTAACATCATGCAGGAGGAAAATCCCCGCAATACGTGAACGTGGCAATCTGATAGCATAACTCGATGCAGTTTTCACTGTGTGTTTTTTTTTTTTTTTTTTTTTGTGGCTTTACTTCGCACCGACACAGATAGGTCTTGTGGGAACGGTGGGATAGGAAAGGCCAAGGAGTTGGAACGAAACGGCCGTGGCCTTAATTAAGGTACAGCACTTGCCTGGTGTGAAAATGGGAAACCACGGAAAACTATCTTCAAGGCTGCCAGCAGTGGGATTCGAATCCACTATCTCCCGGATGCAACACTGTGACTGTGCAGTTCATGCAGTTGTAAGGCTATTTGCGTGGTTTGTTAACAAAGCAAGGCGATATCTGTGATGTGTGAATAATTCTGTGGAGCGATTTATTCTTTTTGTGAATAATAGCAGTGCTATTATTATTATTATTATTATTATTATTATTATTATTATTATTATTATTATTATTATTATTATTATTATTATTTGGGGTGTCATTGTCTCATCTAGAGGGATTGCAGAAGTGATCTGGAGGGAATTTGAACTTAGGAGTTGGCAACATTGATTGGCGTAATGTTAGGGCCTGCAAGGCCTGCAATGCAGGCGGGTCCGAGGTTTAAGAGGTTTTAAGTGGGGCCGCAAATATCCCGTAGAATAAATTTGAAACAAAATAAATACTATCCGAATGCCAGTCTGCACGATGAAGGTGACACCATGCTGTTGTAGAATGGGTTGGAGAATATTGTTTTTACAATCCGTAAGCAGAGTAATTGCCAGGTGGTTGCATCTGGATACAGTTATTACTGTGTAGAGTAGAACAGCCGTCTTTCGTAACACGAGCGGCATGCTCTCTCGAAAATACCTAAAATACCTAAGCCAAAAAATTGGTATCAAAGTATATGCTGGTCCTAGTTATTCCTGTTAGTGTTATTCCAGAAAACTATAATTTTCGAAACTGAAACTTAAAAACAAATGACTACAAAATGCTATGGCTCAAGACAGACTCAGTGAACTGAGCCGCCTCAGCATCGAATGTGAGATCCATCGATGTCATTGACATCCCAGAACGCACGCCATATAGCCCAGCTGAGTAATATTTCAAAAACTGTACAAACAAAAGATACAAAACATATTATTTAGTTTTGTAATTTTACACTGAGTCCTTTGTATATATTAATTGGACATAGATTGCATTGAAGTTATGCTATAGTTAAACTTATATGTTATATAATTTCAGTGAGGGGCCCGATTTTGTTTCCTGCTGTAAAATTATTATATATGAATAAATAACTTAAATAAATTAATTAAAATAAAATAAATTAATAAAAATAATAATTAATCGAAATGTCCGTAGTATGGGCGCCAGAGTTCAGAAGAATGAAAACCCATCAAATGTTCATAAAGCATAATAAGTCTCTTTCCCAGGGCGTGTACATAAAGATGCGTACCGGTACATCTGCTTCAGTCCTTACCTAACCTTCTGAAAACGACTAAATAGGTAGGAACTTCACCTAGGTTCGTCAATAACTCCACTTATTCCAAAATAAATAACTATATTCTAAATAACATCCGTGCATGAGCACCTCATCAACACACCAAAATATACAAAAAATACACTCAGAAAATACTGCTGGAAGACTCCATATTTACTACTACTACAACAACAACAACAGCGGGAAATCAAAAGCGAGGACCAAGCTACAATTTGCAGTCAGTCCGTTGAACAAAGCACATGCATATGTAGATAAATACCCTTCAGTGACTCTGGGTATAAACACAACTTGCATATTCTCTTGTGTTATATCACACAGATACTATACCTTTATAATGCTGTGTTCACTGACTCTAACAATTGATTTAAAGATACATTCACTCGAGCAATACACGCTTGTTGTTTCAGAACATAAATTATGGAAAGTCTGAAATACAGTACCCCATAGCTCTCACCAACATATAAGACACCAAGCCGCCAGAAGTGATAAAATACCAAGTGCCTAAGCACTCCACAGATTTCACGCCAGTACCACACATCACATTCCACAAAATTTCACGTCAACCACGTTCCACACAAGCTTTAAAAAGTCAGGTTTCACCAAAATTTGAATTCAAGTCATGTTTCACCAATATTTGAAGTCATTCCTCTCCCCCGTTTTATCACATGGTACGCCTAGATAGGTAATGGCCATCCAATCACGAGTGGAAGATCCTCTTGCCATACCAAGACCACGCCCCGATCCTCTCCGGATTCGAAGACAATAACAAGGCCACTTCATCGGACTCTATACTAGATTTAACGAAAGTTGGCGTATGACAGGTAAGGTTGGAGGAAGGAGCATTGCACGTGCCATTTCACGATGTTGCCACATTCCAGCATTCCTTTCTACATTCTATTACCCCTCGCTTCCGGCTCACTTGTTCCCTCCTTCATTCTGATCGCTGTGACATGATCAGGTCTTTCTTCACATAATTGTTTTCCACTGTAATGGCAGTGATCGCAAATGGGACAAATTTTGCTGTGACTGTGACTGACTTGGTCTCATGTTGCGTTATTTTTAACAGGAACCGGCCTGATAAGCTCAGACAGTAGGGCGCTGGCCTTCTGATCCCAACTTAGCAGGTTCGATCCAGGCTCAGTCCGGTGGTATTTGAAAGTGCTACAGAACGTAAAATCAATAACATTATTATTCTTTAACAGGGGTGGTACCTATAACCTGACAAATCCTTCAACATGCCCTTTGGCCTATACTTTGTCTCTGTACACCTTATTGCCATAAGTACAGGACGTAAAACAAATAAGAAAAAGTGAGTTCAAGGGGAAAAGGGTGCGCGGGGAGGCCGGGGAGTCATAAATCATGTGTACTCCTTTCCACACCACCCAGCGGTAGAGTACCTTGCGCGGTTCATCGTACTCGAAATATAAATTAAAATACAATGATTGTACGTACGTACGTAAATAGTATTTAAAATACAATTAGAAACTTCATATCGGCCACAAAACAGAAATAGAATGCCACTCACACTGAACTGCTTGCGACAATATGTAACTCACAAGTGAAGTGAGAGGTTTGGCAACTCCCATCAAGACGAGCTGCCCAGAAATTTTATCTCCATGGCAACCGCAGTCGCCCCACCCTCGTTTCCATGGCAACCACACAGCCACTCCCTTTATCCCGCCCCGGCAGGCAGTAAACGGACCTCCCTCTAAGAAATGCCAAACACCAACTTTGGTTATTACCAGTATAGGCTGTTCCATATAACTCATGCAAACTTCCCGAATTGTAAATAGCACTGTTTTCCTATCCGCTTATACAAAACAAATTACTCATATCACATATGTGAACCTTACAACTTAAAATTTTAAGAACAAATATACAAATGAAATAATAATAATAATAATATCTCTTCCCGTGTGTGGATTTACCAGTTACCTCCATCGGGCGCGTCCCATTGGAATTGGGGAAGCTCGCTGGCTCTGCCGCCAGCAGAGTCAGAGGGTAGTAGGGAAATAAAATACCACCGTGAAAAAAACTGGTCCCTTGCCAGGGTTACGGCGAAGACTGGTAAATGACCAGAAGCCAGAAAACATCTTGAGGCAACCTCTAGGGCTAACAACCCTAGTTGTAAAAGGATGGGTACCCGTCCAAAGCAAAGTCAAATCAAAAAGTATGATGGCACAACATTTTTTTAGAAACATACCCCAGGGGGTAAATCTTCGGATAAATCCCCCGTCGTGAACGCCACGGCGCAGGAGTCCCGTTCGGATTCTGGGGGAGACTCGACATCATGCAAGAGACGAGTCGCAGCGTCTCGGTGTACCCCGAAGAGTCAAAAACTCAGGCCAAAATCTAAAACTTTTCTAGCAACTTTCAACATAAATTCACTTACACAAACTGGCAAGCTGAAAACCCTCACCAAAGCTCTTCACGAAAATTAGATATCCATAATGGCCCTACATGAAACAAGTACCCAGATGAAGAGATTTTTGAATCCGAAGGCTACCGATTTTTCAAGAGCAAAGCGCAAAGAGAAATCCTCAATGGAGCTGTGATGCTTGGAACCGCGTTTGCTGTTAGAACCAAGAACCTTAAATCGGTTGCAAATTTCGAACCTGTGAATGACAGATTGTCTATACTCACAATTAAATGCGCGAACAAAACCTACGCCCTAGTTAACGCACATGCTCCTACAAACGATAAGAACAAGTCTAATCCAGACGAAGTTGATAATTTCTGGGACCTACTGGATGAAAAATTAAACAAAATCCCCAAACACCATGTCAAGCTTCTTTTGGGTGACTTCAATGCCCAACTAGGTCGTGAACAGAAGTACAAGAAAGTTATAGGAAATTACCCTGCTCACAAAAGAACCAATCCCAATGGCAAAAGACTGGTGTCCATTTGCGAAACTCACAACCTGCAGGTCATGTCGACCCACTTTCGCCATCTACCCAGAAAGCAAATGACTTGGCGTTCTCCCGTCCAAACTCTCGGAGAGTTCCAAATTGATCATGTTGCAATCTGCAGGAGAAACAGCCCTGAGATTATGAATGTCAAGGTAAAGACAGGTATCAATGTGGCCTCAGATCACTATATGTCTCTAATCAAATTCAAACCAATTCCCGCAAACACAAGGAAGACAACCAAACAGATCACACGCTTCGACAATGATAAACTTCGACAAAGGGTCGAGGAGTTCCAGGAGAAGGCTAGACCAAATGACTGTGACTTTATAAACGCCAAAAGTCTCCTTGTTGAGGCCGCCAAAGACGTTGCAGAAATAAAGAGAAGCAAAAAGCATGCCTGGTGGAATGGTACCTGCGAATCAGTCCTCCAAGAAAGACGCAATGCGTGGAAACAGTACTACTCTACGAAATCAGAAAATGATTGGGAAACCTACAAAACCCAACGTGCCCAAGCAGCTAGGGTGTTCAGAACTGAGAAACGTAAATACGAAAAATCTCTCATTGAAAAGATAGAACAAAACTTTAGGAAGAATGAAAGCAGAGAGTACTACAGAGCCTTCAAACGCAAACTCACTGTCTATAAACCACCGTCTCTATGCTTTGAGCGAAAGGACGGCACACTGGCGACGTCAAATGAAGAAAATTGCAGCATTCTGGCAGACTACTTCAAGAATTTACTTAATTGCTCTAAACCGCAAAGCCCCATTGAGACCAAGGAACCCTTACTCAGGTACCCAGATTCCAGACCACCCGACAGAGATGAAATCAAGCGCCACATTGCCCGTCTCAAAAATAACAAAGCGCCGGGGGAAGACTCAGTAGTAGCAGAACTATGGAAATATGCCCCAGAGGAATCACTTGATATCTTGCAAAAGCAAATAGAAGAAATTTGGAACAAGGAGACACTACCCGAAGATTGGAAAATAGCTTTGATCCATCCATTACACAAAAAAGGCAGCATGAAGAACATCAACAACTACAGAGGAATATCTTTGCTACCCGTGACTTACAAACTTCTATCACTTGCCATCCTGGAGCGTTTGGAAGCACAAGTCGAACATCAAATAGGTGAATACCAAGGAGGGTTCAGAAAAGGTCGCTCAACAGCCGAACAAATCCAAAATCTCAAAACGATCATCAGATATTGTACACTAAGGTCCAAGCAGTATGTGTCTGTCTTTGTGGACTTTAGGAAAGCGTACGACTCCATTGACCGGGAAGTCCTGCTAAACATCTTAAATGAATTTGGAGTTGATTTGAAACTGCTGGCATTAGTTAGAGCCACCCTGGCCGATACAAAATCCAAGGTGAAGTTCCACGGATGTCTCTCGCATTCCTTTGACATCAAAACAGGAGTCCGACAAGGTGATGAGCTATTCCCGATACTCTTCAACTGTGTTCTTGAAAAGATCATCAGAACCTGGCGGGTGGGATTAAATGAAACCAACTACAGTCCATTGAGAATAGGAACCAAATCCAAGGGGATCGCAACAGACTGCTTAGCATTTGCCGATGATATTGCTGTTCTCTCAAACGACATAGAAACCGTTAGAGCTCAAATTGAAATTTTAAAGGAAATTGACGAACAAACTGGTTTGCAGATATCGTTTGAGAAAACAGAAGTAATGACTAACATCAAAGAGGCTCCACCAAAACTCCATACAAAATACGGGGACATCACCCGAGTAGACAAATTCAAATACCTGGGTGAGATCATAATGAAAAATGGACTGGACAAAGGAGCACTTCAGGAGCGAGTACGCAAACTGGAAATAGCCTACCAAACATCCCGCACAATCTACAACAAAAAATGCCTTTCCCAAAACACCAAGATACGTCACTATGAAACAGTTCTGAAGCCAGTAGTTCTATATGCAGCCAAAACCTTGTCTCTAAATGCCAACAAAGGACTCCTTGAAGAAATGGAGAAAAAAGAACGCACAATTGTGAGAGGAATCTTCGGATCAAAGTACAGAAATGGAATCCATCAAAAGAGATCCAACGAGGAAGTCTACAGCAAAATAGAGAAAATTACCAACACAATCAGAAAAAGATGGGCACAATTTTACGGTCATCTGAAATGAATGGACGGAAGAAAGTTAACTAAAGAAATCTTTCCCTTTTTTATTCAAACCCCAAAACCACAATTCCCTGGTTTAGAAATACCAAAGAAGACCTGCAAATGCTACGTATCTCAGCTGAAGACGCCCTTAACAGAGATCTCTTCCGCAAGAAAATATTGACGAACGGGCTAAACCGAGACGAGCAACCGAAGAGAAGACACGGTGCCCCTTGGACAGAGGAGCGTAAGCAGGCCCACTCACAAAAAATAAGGGAAATTTGGGCTTTAAAGAAGGCCAAGTTCAGTGTCAAATGCAACAAGACTTAACGTGGTCCTTGATGGCCCACATATATATAATGTCTCTTACTTCTGAATACAGTGCAAAGGTGTGATATACTGTATGTACTCTCACAGTGCAGGCGGGCAGCTATCATATACGTTACGCGTCTGCATATCCATGTACGTAGGGTGAATCAGCTAAGATGAGCACACCTCAAATAATTCACAGACCGTTGAATGTATTGAAAGGTATCACTGTCAGTATTGTTATCAAGGGGCTCACCGGGCGAGTTGGCCATGCAGTAAGGGGCGCGCGGCTGTGAGCTCGCATCTGGGAGATAGTGGGTTCGAATCCCACTGTCGGCAGCCTTAAAGATGGTTTTCCGCGGTTTCCCCATTTTCACACCAAACAAATGCCACGGCCGCTTCCTTCCAACTCCTAGGTCTTTCCTATCCCATCGTCTCCATAAGACCTATCTGTGTCGGTGCGACGTAAAACCACTAGCAAAAAAATAATCAAGGGGCTTAAGAACGTAGCGATTATAACACGGGCCCGCCTGGAGAAAACAAAATTGTGCCCCCTAACAGAAACTGTACAAAACCTACCTACCTATAATACATATAAAACTAACTACAGCAGGTAGAGGAATAAATGTAATGCAATCTATATCCATATGATAATGTTACAAAATTAAATAATTAATATTTTTTAAGTTTTAAAATTGAATATTTTGTAGGGATTGAAATTATTTTTATTATTATTATTATTTAATCCGTCCGACTCGTTGACTGAATGGTGAGCGTTAAGTTATTTTGTTCAGAAAGTCGTGGATTCGACTCCCAGCCGGCTTGGGGATTTTAATCACCTTTCATTATTTCTTCTGGCTCGGGGACTGGGTTTTGTGTTAGTCCCAACACTCTCCTCTTCATATTCAGACAGCACACCACACTAACAACCATCACAGAAACACGCAATAGTGCTTACATCCCTCCACATCGGCTTGGCGTCAGAAAAAACATCCGGCCATAAAACAGAGTCAAATCCTCATGTGCGACACAGTTCGCAGCACCCGCGACCCCACAAGTGTGGAACAAGCGGAAGAAGAGGAGGCTCGGACACAGCGAGGGATCTCAACTCTACCGCCTAGTGTCCTGGAACGTGAGACTTTCGATCGAGAGGGTATAGCTGGGGGGAGAACCAGTACTTCGCTCAGGTGGCTTCACCTGCTACGCTGAACAGGGGGGGCTTGTGGTGGTATGGGAAGTTCGGGAGGAATAGACAAGGAATAGGGAAGGAAGCGCCCGTGCTCTTAAGTTAGGTACCATCTCGGAGAAGAAGTGGGACACCACGGAAAACCACATCAAGGATGGTTGAGGTGGAAATCGAACCACTCCCACCCTTCTTCTCAGTTGCCCTCAAGAGGCTGAGACGACCCCATTTCAGCCCTCGTACGACTTTTTAAATTTCGTGGCAGAGCCGGGACTCGAACACGAGTCTCCGAGAATGGCAGCTAATCGCACTAACCACTTTCTTTCTTTTTGGGGGCGGATGGGGCGTGGGGAAGAAGTCTGTGTTCCCTTTAAGCATTGCATTGCAGGCCTACGCCACTGAAGGAGCTCGTGATAGAACTTTCAGTACTGTTCTAGAGTATCAATACCTGCCAAGATAACGGCATGGTACTAAATTTAATTGCGACGTAGAATGCGATACTTAGACCGGCGGAAGTTTTCAGATCATCATAATTTCTAGAAAACACTTGCAACACGAACGTTCTCTATCTTAGTGGAAAGAGTAACGACCAGTGTATCCAGCAACAAGAGTGAGAGCTCGGTATGATGTCATATTGAGGTAGTAAAATCACCGTGCCCCTAGGCTAACAATTAGTACAGCTCTCGACTCCGGCGTGGTAGCACGTCATGAGAGCAGTCTTGATTGGTCATTGCGGTTTCTACACATATCCGGCAATATATACAAAATGTATCCATGATGATGTTACAAACTTTCATAGAACAATTTGGGATAAGGAACCATATTCCGGAAGCGATCGAATCAAAAGTTATTAATAATCCAAGCTGTTTAACGTCCGTCCGTACTTAACAGACGCCAGGGTGTCGGAATTTCGTCCCGCAAGAGTTCTTTTAACGTTTAACTGATCTCACCCCACTTAATTTCTTCTTGTGTGGCCATGTGAAAAGCCTTGTGTATGAGACACCTGTCGAGACTGAAGGGGATCTCTTGGCAAGAATTCTCGCTGCCTGCGACGCTGTTCAGACGACACCGGGGATATTCGAACGCGTACGACAGAAGTTTGTGCGACGATGCCTGCATTGACGTATGTAGAGAGACGCCGTTTCGAACATTTGTTGTAAATGGAGCAGCTTGTGAAACTTGTGCAGGTAAACGGACTTAAATGAGTAGAATTTTGCTTAACTTTTGACTCGATCGTTTCCGGAATATGGTTTCTTATCTCAACTTGATCCATCTGCAGTCCTCCGTCATCACTGAAAGTTTGTAACATCATCACGGATACACCCTGTATATATAATAATACTAATAATATATATATCCTATATCCCACATAAATAATTTCTCCGCTACACGGAAAAACATAAAATCATGGATATGTATTTTTTTCTTTTTCTTTTTGCAATTTGCTTTACGTCGCACCAACACACGTGTCTTATAGCGACGATGGGATAGTAAAGGGCCGAGGGTGGGAAGGAAGCGGCCGTGGCCTTAACTAAAGTAATTTGTCTGGTATGAAAATGGGAAATCTCGGAAAACTATCTTCAGGGCTGCCACCAGTGGGGTTCGAACCCATTATGCATATGTTTTGGGGCTCAGAAGATGACAGAGCGAGTAGAGATTCTTTCATTGTCACCCTCTTAGTAGCTTCTTACGACATGCAGGGGATACAGATAATGAATGAATGAATGAATCCTTTCACTCGATCTACAGGAGAGATAAAAGAGTTCGGATAAAACAAAAGAAAGAAATAATTTTCTCTTCCTTCCGCGCTATTAAAAATTTTAATTAATGATTTTCCGTTAGTCCGCCTCTGTGGTGTAGTGGTTAGCGTGATTAGCTGCCACCCCCGGAGGTCCGGGTTCGATTCCCCGCTCTGCCACGAAATTTGAAAAGTGGTACGAGGGCTTGAACGGGGTCCACTCAGCCTCGGGAGGTCAACTGAGTAGAGGTGGGTTCGATTCCCACCTCAGCCATCCGTGGTTTCCCACTTCTCCTCCAGGCAAATACCGGGATGGTACCTCACTTAAGGCCACGGCCGCTTCCTTCCCTCTTCCTTGCCTATCCCTTCCAATCTTCCCATCCCTTCACAAGGCCCCTGTTCAGCACAGCAGGTGAGGCCGCCTGGGCGAGGTACTGGTCATTCTCCCCAGTTGTATCCCCCGACCCAAAGTCTGAAGCTCCAGGACACAGCTCTTGAGGCGGTAGAGGTGTGATCCCTCGCTGAGTCCGAGGGAAAAAGCCAACCCTGGAGGGTTCCTTTCTGTCCGCCAAAATGGCGTCGTTCTTGCATCCATATGACGTACACTGGTTGCCTGGTTACAGTGTCGGCTTTTCTTGCCGGCGCAAAACTGATTGCGCTAATTCCAGACAGACCTCCAACCCAAAAACATATCCACGTTAAAATCAAATACTGTAGCAAGCATTTGAGAAAGTTATAGTGCGAAGAAATGGGGAAAATATGATTTCATAAATGTTATGAAGTATAGTCAACAGATAGCTTGAACACTACAGGAAATAGATCGGCTTGTCAGAATTTTAAGAAGTCCAATACCAGCAATGTGGAGCTTCAGAAGCTTTATCAGGAGCGTCTCAAAGTTAAGGCGGCCGAGCGCCGTGAGGTGAGTTTTGCGCGGTTGGAGCCCCATTTCATTCCAGTGGTGGAAAATGACTTGGAATGTATGACCTATAAGATATGTGATTATTTACAGAATTAATAAATAAAATGACAAACAATAAAATTCCAAAATCATACAGACTAGATACCTTATTCCGACAATACTTCACTATACTATACATATCAATCAACCAACCAACCAATCAATCAATCAATCAATCAATCAATCAATCAATCCAGCAATGATCTGCATTTAGGGCTGTCGCCGAGGTGGCTGATTCCCTATCAGTTGCTTACCTAGCTTTTTATTAAACATTTCTAAAGAACTTGGAAATTTATCTGCCTCTGTGGATCCGTGGTAGAGTGTCGGCCTCCGGATCACAAGATAGCGGGTTCAAACCCGGCAGAGATAGTCGGATTTTTGAAGGGCGGAAAAAAGTCCATTCGATACTCCATGTCGTACAATGTCGGCATGTAAAAGATCTCTGGTGACACATTTGGTGTTTACCCGACAAAATTCATTAAATCTCAGCCATAGACGTCCAAGAGATCCGGTTTACTCTGTCTGCCATCTAGTGGGCCTAGAGTAAAACGGAACGTCGAAATTGACGAGCAGACAGCCAGATGGCGTCAAATCGAAATGTCTGCACACGGTAACTGAGGCCATACGATTATTATTATTATTAATCTAACAACTCACTTGATCATTTATTTATTTTTATCAATCAGTCACTACTGACCTGCATATAGGGCAATCACCCACATGGCAGATTCCCCAACTCTTGTTTTCCTAGCCTTTTCTTAAATGATTATAAATAAGCTGGAAATTTATTGAACATCTCTCTTGATAAGTTATTCCAATCCCTAACACCCCTAAATCGCTTACTCCTCGTCCTATAAATGAAAATTTGCCCCAGTTTGTCCTCTTGAATTCCAACGTCATCTGCATCTTCTTTCCTACTTTTAATATCTCCACTCAAGCTTATTCGTCTACTAATGTCATTCCACGCCATCTGTCCACTGACAGCTCGAAGGTCCCCCTGTGGGTGGGGGCGGTAGAATAACACCCACGGTATCCCCTGCCTGTCGTAAGAGGCGACTAAAAGGGGCTCCCGGGGCTCTGAACTTTGGAGCGTGTGCTGGCGACCACGGGGCCCTCAGCCGAGTCCTGGCATTGCTTCCACTTACTTGTGCCAGGCTCCTCACTTTCATCTATCCTATCCGACCTCTCTTGGTCAACTCTTGTTCTTTTCCGACCCCGATGCTATTAGGTTTGTGAGGGCTAGGGAGTCTTTCATTTTCACGCCCTTCGTGGCCCTTCTCTTTCTTTGGCCGATATCTTCATTTTTCGAAGTGTCGGACCCCTTCCATATTTTCCCACTGATTAGTGTTATATAGAGGATGGTTGCCTAGTTGTACTTCCTCTTAAAACAATAATCACCACCACCACCACCACCACAGCTCGAAGGATACCAGATAGTGGAGCATTTCGTCCCCTTATTCCCATGTTTTCCCAGCCCAAAGTTTCTCAGCAGTTTTGGAGCACTACTCCTTTGTCGGAAATCAGCAATAAAAATCGTGCTGCTTTCCTTTGGATCTTTTCCATTTCTCGTATCAAGCAATCGTAGTGAGGGTCGCATACACTAACTGCGGTCTTACCAGAGACTTACACGCCGTCTCCTTTGCATCCTCATCCTTACTACAACACCTAAATACTACCATAACCGTGTGAAGAGACCGGTAACCTTTCGCGTGTTTACTCAGCTTAGCTCTGTGATTCACACTACTACTAAGGTCGCATTTATGAAAGGAAAACACATGATTCTACAGGGTCTTTCACTCAAAGTGGGGCCGGCCGGCAGGCGCAGCGCAGCGGGTAGGTGCGAGGTGGTCAGACGAGACATGGCAACTCGCTGAGCTTGGGGCCAGGAGAGCGCCCTTATGAATTGCATGTAAATAACACACATAATAACGCATAATCAAAGTAAAATAATTTCTCACTTTGTCACATAAAATGATGAAAATGTCCTCCACCTGCATCTACACATTTCTGGCTTCATGTAAGGACATTTTCATTCATACGCATTAGTTCATCTACCGAGATAGCCTCAATTTCTCTCGTGATATTTTGTTTGAGTTCATCTACAGTGTGAGGATTTGTTGCATAAACCTTATTTTTCAATTTTAACCATAAATAATAAATCGCAAACCGTAAGATCTGGGGATCTTGCCGGCCACAGGGGTTTACTAATATTACTCTGCTGTCAAAAAATTCCTCAATTAAACTTAATGACTCGTTCGCCGTATACATGGTTACTGAGTCTTGCTGGGCATATCCAGTGTTCGGCAGTTGTTAAAAAACGGTACACGAATGGTATTCCTGTACCTCTGCCCAATGATTGTGCTTAGTATTTCCGATCTTCGCAGTGGGAAGTCGTAGTTTTATGCAGGGTGAGAATAGCCCATAACAGATGCATACAGCCCTACCTCTTGAAAGAAGACGCCATCCCCAGTCTCACCCCACCTTGTACAGACATTTTGATTTGAGGCTGATTGAGCTGCCTGTTTATCAATTTTGGCGTTCCGTTTTATTCTACCAGATTGTGATAGTACATATATCACACCCCAGAATTATATGTAGAAGTTAGAGATATTAATGTCTGTATTCTAATTTAATTATTATTATTATTTCATTTGTATATTTTGCCATTTATATTGGTAAGCTGGAAGATATCCACATATGTAGGTATGAGTAATTTGTTTTGCACGAGTGGGAAAACATTGCTGTAATAACTCTGGTAATTTGAATGAGTCATATGGCTACCCCAGTGTCTGTTGTGATGTACTTGTGTCAGGAAATTCCATTACTCATGTATATATCCCAGCCTGATGAGATAAGCTTGTTGTTGTACCAGGGAAAATTTGGTGATTCATGTAAAACTCCCGAGTGTTTATCTCTTGGCAGGAAGAAGTAGTTCAGGGCTGGGGCTTGAGAAGAGGACCACCCATGATTGGCTGGCAAGCACCAATACAGACGTATCATCTGAGAGGAGGGGGATGTTGATGTCTATAAAGGTTGATCATACGGCGGCAACCAAGACATTATAAGTGACATTGTAAGGAACATTGTGTACCCGATGCATTTACTGGACGTATTCAAAATGGCGCCTACGGAAGGTAGAGGCCAGCCAAGGCAAAGAAATGTATAACAAGATATCGATATTGATGTATGCTAGGAGGCCTTGACTAACTTAAACCTACCACTATGAAGGCGGTGTACAATGGTACATAATCGATAGAATTGTTTTTAAAAAAATAAGAAGGATAAAACAGATTATTACAAAAAAAACTGACTTGAAAAAAAATTGACGCGGTGAGAACAAGACGTATCGAACTTCGCACTCTAAAATAAGCAATATTGGTAACATTTAGCGAGAAGTATTACGCTGAGAAGAAGGAAATACTGAGCGAATCGAATAGATAAGCGTTAAAATACTGGAAGGAGCAAGTAATATCCTGAAGCTTAGAATAATACGTCCAGATACTCAGACGCAAAGCCGTTTGAAAATAGGAACTTGATTGAGACGAGAGAGCTCGAGATTAAGCCACGCTGAGTGAAAATAATCACTAGGAAAACCAAATAAGGAAGCAATCACCATAAAATATATATTCTACGCAGAACTATGATGAGCTTATATTTTTCAGAATCATCGCATTTTGTCTACTGTCTTGCTGAGCAGATGATGGCTTGCTAAATCGGCATAGACCAACCTGGAGGGAGATGTCGTCCTGGCCGTTAAAACCACCCGACCCGTGCGGAGGAGATCATTCTACCTGACATCCCACTGGTGGAATTTCTACCTAGTTCCTGACCCAAGGACTACGACCGCACCGAGAAGCAACTAAGGCCCGAGATATTGAATGGCGAGCTAAGTAATAGTATTAAGTAATATAATTTCTTATGTGGAGTATTACCAGTATATACAGTAGATCTGAATAGCCTAAGCATGAGATAATTAAGTGTGCTTATGAATATAAGAAAGTGCAATGTGAAATATTTCAGTTGACATCTCGTTATGAGGTGATAGCGTGTTACTACATTACTTTATCCAAGGATGAAGGAATACCATTTAAAAATACGACATAGTGCAACAGCTATTTTCAAGGAATCCCGGTTAGTTAGGAAGGTCCATGCGTGATGTAGTAATAGTCAAACCCGGTTACGTCACAGAGGGACGCACGTTGAATTGGTTAAGACTAGTTACCATACTCTTTGCTGTATGATTTATTGAAAGGAAAGATACTGAATTTGGGGTTATATACGGAATTGCAAGATTAAAAATGCGTTCTGAGGAACGAATTCTGCGCTATTCATGGGATACATATCGTTGTATAATTAAGTATTGGAGGTTAAACGCGCTAGTTGTGAATGCTAGATGAGTTAAATATGAATTGAACTGGAGGTTAATGGTGAGATTTTGGAAGTGTGTATAGTATTTGAAATGAAATATTGCGCAGAGTAATAGGAAGTAAAGCATATTTGATATGTTTAATATGTGATGTTGGAGCACATGCAGTGCCATTACAGAATATAAGTATGCCCCAGCGAGGAACTACAGCAAGGTACGAACAATAATATTTCGTATATTTTAATGATGTGTGAAAGTGGTTTGACAGGAATAACATCCGGTGATGAATAAATGAATACATGATTATGTCATATACTGAATGAATGGATATTGCATGGAAGAATAAGCGTGTATGCAAGTAGTAACGTAATGTAGTATTGAAATATCTTTGTGTTGGCATTAGCACACATATATATGATAAATGCTTACTGGCTGTATGTATATCGAGCTGGTATACGATACATAAGAAATTATTTAGCTAGAATAGGGAATTTATTTGACATTTACGTAGGATATCATCGATGTTTTGTTTATATGGAATATTATTAGAGTGAATACTTAGTTAGGAGCCGTAATTTATGTGGCAATAGGACCGAGGAACTTAGTGCGTCATTCAGTATTTCATTTTCTTCACGCTAACCAGCACCAACGAACTCTGATACTTTTCAACATAATATAGGTCACTGATATTTGTACTCAGGACATATTATTCAAATTCAATTCATTTTCGTAGAGACTTGAACAACGTGATGGTTGTATTTCAATGAGGTATATAATTATACCGTGACTGATGGAATAATTTATTGAAATAACGAATTTCGACCGTGGCCAAAAGACTGTGAAGTAATATATTCTTGTGACCAAATGTAATTTTTAATTGGAAGATAATTCATTTCAGGAATACGTTACTCAATGTATTAAGATGAAAGCTTAGTTTAGGAAATAGGCAGCGCTGACCTAAGATATTTGACTCATTGATTAAAATATTTATTTATTAAGTTGATAATCGAAGCTAATGAGACATACCTGATATTAACCATTTCTTTTGCGAAACTTGACAATATAATAAATCTATTTCTTGATTAGTTTCTTATATAATGAAGTGAGTTTTCATTTATATTGGTAGTTAATAGTTTTATTTAGTATGTAAGGTTCTCGTTGTGCGAATATATATTTTTTTTTATTTATTTCTAAAAGGATGACTGAAGTTTGCGTTCTCGAAACAATTACTGAGCGCATGGCATCGTTACTTTCTTTGAACTGCCTATGGTACCGGTATTTCTCCTCGGACACACGTAAAACCAGACATAGAAAAATTAACCGTTTTTCTGGAGGCAAGGATACCCTGAGATCTGTTTAACTGACTAGTTGGGAATTACTGTGGTTACCCTGACCCGTAGGGTGCAGTAATTTTTGGCGCCTCAACGTGATGCAAATGGAGAAAGACGCCGTGGGAACTGTTGGTTGCCAAAGGAAGTAATTTTTGACACCGCAACGTGTTGCGATTGAAGAGAAAGACACCGCGGGAACATCGAATAATGGACCGCCAAAAGTAATTTTTGGCTGCCCAATCGTGAGGCCATTGAAGAGAAAGATACCGGGGAGAGAAACGTATCAATCACCAAGAATAAGGAAGTAAAAGTTGTCGCACAACAGTGAGGGAGTTGAAGAGAAAGACACCGCGGGGTCGAATATTTAATTGAGAGTTAGACCCGAGGAAATAGCCCGATAACTTACTGCTGAACCAACATGCAGGTCAAAAGAGAATGATATTGCGGAACGTTGTGGGAAGCAAAGGAACCCAACGTGCAGTTGATGAAAGAAATACTTGGAGATTTCTCAAGAAATTAGGCTCGGATGAGAAACTGATAATTAAGTATTGAGAGAATGATGGGTAAATATGAATATTTTCCAGAAGTAGATTATTAGATGGAGTGATAGGAGGATATTTTATCATTTTTATTGAAATAATTGTAGCTCTTCATATTTCATTTTATTTTAAAATATGATTGAATTTGCTCTTGATATTTGAATTAATAATTAGTATGTAAGTAAATGATGAATACCACATGGTGGATAACCATTTTTTTTCTCTTTTTGGGAAACTATTTCTGAAATGAATTCAAAGGAAAATGATCTGAGTTCGTTGGGAAGTTGCTCATATTTTAACGGGTAGGATGATATCGATCTTCAGGAAGGTCTATATTTCAAATAATTTTGAGAAACTCACTGAACATTTAGTATATAAGACTTGATTGCTAGCTTTAAGGATATTTTAGATTTAGTAATTGAATATTTCACATATCCATTGACACTGTGTGATATTAGAGTACCTAAAAACTTAAAGTTGGTTAGGAAATTAAGGAATTATTCGAAATATTACTGAAATTGATGAGAAAATGGCAACTCAGGGAAGAGTGCAAACCAGAAGGGAACAAGAAGAAGAAATGAAAAGAGCACAGGAAAAGCATGAAGGAATGCCGTTATGGTTTCTAGAATATATAAAGAAACAGGAAGAGAAAGAAAAGAAACAAGAAGAAGAGAGACAGAAAGAAAAACAAGAACGTGAAGAGAAAGAAAGGAAACAAGAAGAAGAGAGACAGAAAGAAAAACAAGAACGAGAGGAAGAAAAGAGGAAAGAAAAACAAGAACGTGAAGAGAAAGAAAGGAAACAAGAAGAAGAGAGACAGAAAGAAAAACAAGAACGAGAGGACGAAAAGAAGAAAGAAAAACAAGAACAAGAGGACGAAAAGAAGAAAGAAAAACAAGAACGAGAGGATGAAAAGAAGAAAGAAAAACAAGAACGTGAGGAGAAAGAAAAGAAACAGGAAGAAGAGAAGAATAGGAGACGGGCAGAGAAAGAACAAAAGCAACAAGAGTTCTTAAAGGAGTTTCGGAGAGAACTAGAAGAGAAACAGGAAGAATGGCAACAAAATCAATGTGAAGAAAGAAGGAAAGAACAGGAAGAACAACGAGAAGAGAGGAAAAAGGAACTGGAGGAAATAAAGGAAGACAACACAAGAAATCGATTGGAAATACAGAATTGGATAGCTGAGATGACTCAGAGTATGGAGAATGGAAATAAGCAGATACACGAAGAAATGGACAGAATTAGAGGACAGGCTACAGAGAGCCAGGAAATCATCAAGAAGTTGAAGGAGGAGGAGATAAGCAAACTGACCAGCGATCTCCGAGAACTAAAAATCGGTAATGAGAAGAAATGGGACGAGTTAAGTGAAATAACAAGCGGCATGGAAGGATTGAAGGTCAGACATCAAGAATTAGAGCAGAAATTCGATCAGGCTGCTGGCACAGTGGCCGGAAAAATTAACGAGTTAAAAGAGAAGATCGAGAGCGATAAGAATGAGGCGGACCAGAAGATGGAGAAGACAGAAGAGGAGTTAAGGCAGATTAGAAAGGAGATGCAAGAAATTAAGATAGAAAACCAGACAACGAAATCCGTTATTTCGAATTGTAGTGAACGACAAAAAGCGATAGAGATTCAGATTAATGAAAGGGAGACTACACCATCAAGAACACTGGATCCAAGTAGGCAGAGCATAGATTTGCTAAATGGAAGCAGTCAAAATGAAAGTCCAACCATAATAAACGTCATAAAGACTTACGACGACCGCCCAAAGCATTTCGATAACACATCAAAAATCTCACCCAAGCAATTTCTCAGAGATATGGAGGAACATTTCCGCGAAGGTAGAATTCAAGAGGATAAGAAGCTGCGCGTGATAGAAAAACATCTAGACGGAAACCCGAACATCTGGTTCCAAGCTTTTAAATATACTTTCCACAGCTATGAGGAATTTAAAGCAGCGTTCCTAAGAAAGTTTTGGAGTCCAGAAATTCAACAACAACTAAGAATCGAACTTTACGCAAGAAAGTTTTCGTTAACAGGCCAAACCCGATTCAGTGATTACTTCTCGTTTCAATTTCACAGGTTTCAGGACTTAGACTCAGCTCCAAGCGAGCTTGAGGCCATAAAAACTATTCAAAGGCAATTCCCACCGGAGGTGCAGAGGTTATTAGCAGCCTCAGATGTGGAAACCGCAGTCGATATGGAAAGGAAGCTCAGACAGATCGATATGACATCCTCGTACCCATTGAATAGAAATATACGGAATACGGCCCAAGAAGAAGTAATAAATACCATCAGTCCCGAGGAAACAAACCATAGGGAAAGTCATAAATCAAAGAATAGGCCAGAGGACCATGATGAACACAGAGAGAAGGGCAGAAAGAGATGTTGTTGCCAATGCAGTGGAAATTCTAATGGGCAATGTGGACAGAATAATAATAGACACAACCCATATTATACAAATAATTCAAGGTTTCGAGGCAACAGGAACCAACAACATTTCAGAAACAGATCATGGTTTAATAACCGGAAAGGGCAGAACAGTTATCGCAGGAACGAAGAAAATCGTAAATATATACAACAACTGCGAGAGGAAAGACCAAATAAGAACAGATGGGAAGAAGCGATAAAAGACAAAGATATAAATGGAGACATCGAGGGAGCGGAGAGCCTCGAATTACAATCGTATAAACGAAGGAAAGCTGAAGAAGGAAGACTCAACCCTAACACTCCTGAATTCATAGGAAATTCGGAGCCACCTGAAAAAAAAACTCCGAATTCCAATTGAAAAGCGAGGAGACAACAAGTAGCAAAAGAAATGGAAAAATTGACAAAATTCGTAGTTGGATAATTGCGCAAGTAGACCACTGGGATATTCGACCTGATGACCTGCTTGACGAAAATGATCATGGCAAAGAGAGAACAAAATTTAGGTTACCCGTAATCACAGTAACAGTGGCCAACATAAAGTCGCATTGCTTGGTGGACTCTGGAGCAAGTATTAGTGTTATGGCATCGACGTTTTTCCAAGAACTTGCTAAAAGAATCGACATACCGACAATCCCAGTATCAGGAGTTAAAATAAGAGGAATAATCCCAGATAAATCTGTTGATTGCAAGCTGCAAGCATACGTTACAGTCATGATAGGAAGGCACAGATTTGAACATCCATTCATGATCATGAAGAGGATAAGATATAATATCATCTTTGGTATAGACTTCATGTTAACGACACGAATGACCATTGATATGGAAAGACGGGAAGTCCGGTTCCCAGTAACAGAAAATGGTGGAATGCAATCTATAGAAACCATACAACTTAATAATCTTACAGACGAAAATGAACACTTGAAGATTATGGTGAAGGAAATTGATCCTGAGATCATGGAAGGCCAAGATCAAAAGAAAGACATGTATGAACAAGAGATAGATTTAGCATTAATTGATAGGCTCGAAGAAATAATGGCTATCGAAGAGGAGGAGGAAGAGAAAACTGAAATTTGGAAGACTATGACCGAAGCCACAATATCATCCACAGAAAAGCGGAAAATCTATGAAATTTTGAAGAGACATATTGAAGTTTTCGACAATAAACCGGGTCAAATACCCAACTTTAAATACAAAATATTAGTCAATGACTGGACACCATATAAAGGAAAATTATACGATGTACCAGAAAGGTATTTAGCAGAAGTAAGAAAAATTATTCAGGAAATGATGGCTGACGGAATAATAGTAAAGACAACCACACCTTATTTGAACCCGCTGGTAATAGTAAAGAAAAGCAACGGAAAACTGAGGCCGTGCGTGGATGCCAGGGTCCTCAATGGAAAGCTTATTCCAGAGTACAATAAGGTCCCAAGGATTAAGGATATAATAAAAAAATTTAGAGGTCTGCAGTACTTTTCAAGCTTAGACTGCACATCGTCCTTCCATCACATTGTACTGGAGGAAAAGTCAAGGATATTGACAGGGTTTATGTTTGATAACCAAACGTACGCTTACTGTAGGTTGCCTTTTGGGTTGAAGAACAGTTCTGCCGTTTTGATAAGGGCCTTAGATAAGAACCTAACCGATGAAGTAAAAGGATTTGTCAACTGTTATGTCGATGATCTAGTATTTGGCAGTACAACTTTCGAAGAACACTGTGAAAAATTAGAAAAATTGCTGAGTAACCTGCAGAAAACCGGATTTAAAATTAACCTAGCAAAGTCAAAATTCTGCCAAAACCAAGTGCTTTTCCTTGGACATATAATAGACGGCGAAGGAGTTAAGCCAAACCCTGTAAAAATCAAAGCAATTTGTGATTTCCCACGTCCTTCTAAAGTGAAGCACATAAGACAATTCCTAGGCATGACTGGATTCTTTTCAGACCACTGTAGAGGTTATACAGAAATAGCTGCACCGCTCCAGGAACTCTTAAAGGCGAATAACCGTTGGAAATGGAACGAGGAAGCCGAAAACGCATTCATAAGAATGAAAGAATTGCTTAGGCAAAGCATCAAACTAGGGTACCCTGATTTCGAGAAAGATTTTATTGTCCAGGCAGATGCGTC
This sequence comes from Anabrus simplex, assembly GCF_040414725.1. NCBI lineage: Eukaryota > Metazoa > Arthropoda > Insecta > Orthoptera > Tettigoniidae > Anabrus > Anabrus simplex. The sequence goes on along the minus strand of NC_090265.1, from coordinate 632,519,135 downwards.
AAATATTGGTGTTGGAGCATGTTTATACCAAGAGGAAAAGGAGAGTAAGAGACGGACATACTTAGCCTTTACGAGCAGGAAACTGCGAAAGCACGAGCTACATTATACAACGACTGAGCTCGAACTCCTTGCCATAATACATGCACTACAGCAATGGAGACGAATTATTTATGGATACCCCGTGATCATCAGAACGGATCATAAGGCATTAACCTTTGGGTTAAAAGCAATGATGACCAGCGAAAGAGTAACTAGGTGGATGCTTTACACACAGCAATTTAATCTAAAAATTGAACACTGCAGCCGGAAAGAAAATATATCAGCTGATGCATTAATCAGAAATCCAGCAGACAATGAGGAGAATGTTTTACAGTTAACGCTAGATAGTCAAGACCAGGAGTTGCTATCAAAACTAGAAGACCTTGCTGAATATCAGAAAATGGATGAAAAATTAAAGATCATAATTGACAAGTTGATGGCTGATGAGAGGGAACCGTTAATAGAAGACAAATATGAGATGTTGAGCGGCTTATTAACGAAAGTCATAGATAAGACCACAAACAAGAAAAGAATAATAGAACCACAAACACTACAATGTGAATTAATTTGGCACGTGCATAAAGTAACAGGACATGCAGGAATTGATAAAGTCATTGCAACACTATCAGAGAAGTTCACATGGTCAGGATTGAGGAAGTCAGTCAGAAGCACAATTAAGACCTGTGATATTTGTCAGCGGGTCAAACACAACAATTTTATCACTAGTAACCAACCTATCGCCATATTGCCATCTAAAGTAAGAGAAATATATGCAATCGATATTTTTGGAAAACTACCGACAGCCAAAAAGGGAAACAAATACATATTGGTAGTAATTGACGTCTTTTCGAAGTACATATCGCTACAGCCAATACAACGGGCAAATACGAAGCAAGTTATACACAGATTAGTGGAGAAGGTGTTTCCTAAAATGGGCAAGCCCGAAAGGATATTGTCAGACAGGGGAACACAATTCACATCTATGCTGTTCCGAGAAAGAATGAAAAGTATGGGCATAAAACACACATTATGTTCAGTTCGACACCCATCTGCAAATCCAGTGGAGCGATACATGAAAGAAATAGCAAAATTCTGTAGGATATACTGCAATCATTGTCACTGGAAATGGATTGATGTAATAGAGACAGTAGAGGAATGCCTAAATAACACCATAAATGAATCAACTGCTCAGGTCCCAAACTTGGTACATCACAATATAGAATCACGAAGAACATGGGACAATATATTAAACATACCACTTGAAGAGAAACCAGACATCCAGCAGATCAATAAAATGGTCCAAGAGAGGCTAAAACAACAGTCTGAGAAGAGACTAAGAAGGTTACGAAAGACAAGATTTCGCGCACCATTCAAGAAAAACGATCTAGTTCTAATTAAAAAGGCACCAATAACGAACGCACCAGCTAAAATATGCGCTAAGTTCAATCATTTATATGAAGGACCGTATAGAATTGAACATGTTTATGGAAATAACGCATATCTTATTATGAGCATGGATGGAAAATACAAAAACGTTCACAATGCGTGTAATATGAAGTTATATTTCCCAGAAAACAAGGCTGGAGAAACGATAATATAAGTCCCATAGAAGTACAAACCAAGTTTAGAGTAAACATATTTGTGAGTCAGCTGATATGCAAAGAGAAAGGCTTATAGAAGTTAAAAAACATCAATCATAATAACAGAATAATCGATACGATTCCATAGAGAAATAAAATCCATTAATCGATCAAAGAACCATGGAGAAATACCAGAAATGCATCGTCACATTTGTCAATCATAGTTCAAGAGAATAAATATATCGCAAGCAATATATTTAATCTGTACTGGGGGAATAAAATGTACCCGATGCATTTACTGGACGTATTCAAAATGGCGCCTACGGAAGGTAGAGGCCAGCCAAGGCAAAGAAATGTATAACAAGATATCGATATTGATGTATGCTAGGAGGCCTTGACTAACTTAAACCTACCACTATGAAGGCGGTGTACAATGGTACATAATCGATAGAATTGTTTTTAAAAAAATAAGAAGGATAAAACAGATTATTACAAAAAAAACTGACTTGAAAAAAAATTGACGCGGTGAGAACAAGACGTATCGAACTTCGCACTCTAAAATAAGCAATATTGGTAACATTTAGCGAGAAGTATTACGCTGAGAAGAAGGAAATACTGAGCGAATCGAATAGATAAGCGTTAAAATACTGGAAGGAGCAAGTAAAATCCTGAAGCTTAGAATAATACGTCCAGATACTCAGACGCAAAGCCGTTTGAAAATAGGAACTTGATTGAGACGAGAGAGCTCGAGATTAAGCCACGCTGAGTGAAAATAATCACTAGGAAAACCAAATAAGGAAGCAATCACCATAAAATATATATTCTACGCAGAACTATGATGAGCTTATATTTTTCAGAATCATCGCATTTTGTCTACTGTCTTGCTGAGCAGATGATGGCTTGCTAAATCGGCATAGACCAACCTGGAGGGAGATGTCGTCCTGGCCGTTAAAACCACCCGACCCGTGCGGAGGAGATCATTCTACCTGACATCCCACTGGTGGAATTTCTACCTAGTTCCTGACCCAAGGACTACGACCGCACCGAGAAGCAACTAAGGCCCGAGATATTGAATGGCGAGCTAAGTAACAGTATTACGTAATATAATTTCTTATGTGGAGTATTACCAGTAGGCCTATATACAGTAGATCTGAATAGCCTAAGCATGAGATAATTAAGTGTGCTTATGAATATAAGAAAGTGCAATGTGAAATATTTCAGTTGACATCTCGTTATGAGGTGATAGCGTGTTACTACATTACTTTATCCAAGGATGAAGGAATACCATTTAAAAATACGACATAGTGCAACAGCTATTTTCAAGGAATCCCGGTTAGTTAGGAAGGCCCATGCGTGATGTAGTAATAGTCAAACCCGGTTACGTCACAGAGGGACGCACGTTGAATTGGTTAAGACTAGTTACCATACTCTTTGCTGTATGATTTATTGAAAGGAAAGATACTGAATTTGGGGTTATATACGGAATTGCAAGATTAAAAATGCGTTCTGAGGAACGAATTCTGCGCTATTCATGGGATACATATCGTTGTATAATTAAGTATTGGAGGTTAAACGCGCTAGTTGTGAATGCTAGATGAGTTAAATATGAATTGAACTGGAGGTTAATGGTGAGATTTTGGAAGTGTGTATAGTATTTGAAATGAAATATTGCGCAGAGTAATAGGAAGTAAAGCATATTTGATATGTTTAATATGTGATGTTGGAGCACATGCAGTGCCATTACAGAATATAAGTATGCCCCAGCGAGGAACTACAGCAAGGTACGAACAATAATATTTCGTATATTTTAATGATGTGTGAAAGTGGTTTGACAGGAATAACATCCGGTGATGAATAAATGAATACATGATTATGTCATATACTGAATGAATGGATATTGCATGGAAGAATAAGCGTGTATGCAAGTAGTAACGTAATGTAGTATTGAAATATCTTTGTGTTGGCATTAGCACACATATATATGATAAATGCTTACTGGCTGTATGTATATCGAGCTGGTATACGATACATAAGAAATTATTTAGCTAGAATAGGGAATTTATTTGACATTTACGTAGGATATCATCGATGTTTTGTTTATATGGAATATTATTAGAGTGAATACTTAGTTAGGAGCCGTAATTTATGTGGCAATAGGACCGAGGAACTTAGTGCGTCATTCAGTATTTCATTTTCTTCACGCTAACCAGCACCAACGAACTCAGATACTTTTCAACATAATATAGGTCACTGATATTTGTACTCAGGACATATTATTCAAATTCAATTCATTTTCGTAGAGACTTGAACAACGTGATGGTTGTATTTCAATGAGGTATATAATTATACCGTGACTGATGGAATAATTTATTGAAATAACGAATTTCGACCGTGGCCAAAAGACTGTGAAGTAATATATTCTTGTGACCAAATGTAATTTTTAATTGGAAGATAATTCATTTCAGGAATACGTTACTCAATGTATTAAGATGAAAGCTTAGTTTAGGAAATAGGCAGCGCTGACCTAAGATATTTGACTCATTGATTAAAATATTTATTTATTAAGTTGATAATCGAAGCTAATGAGACATACCTGATATTAACCATTTCTTTTGCGAAACTTGACAATATAATAAATCTATTTCTTGATTAGTTTCTTATATAATGAAGTGAGTTTTCATTTATATTGGTAGTTAATAGTTTTATTTAGTATGTAAGGTTCTCGTTGTGCGAATATATATTTTTTTTATTTATTTCTAAAAGGATGACTGAAGTTTGCGTTCTCGAAACAATTACTGAGCGCATGGCATCGTTACTTTCTTTGAACTGCCTATGGTACCGGTATTTCTCCTCGGACACACGTAAAACCAGACATAGAAAAATTAACCGTTTTTCTGGAGGCAAGGATACCCTGAGATCTGTTTAACTGACTAGTTGGGAATTACTGTGGTTACCCTGACCCGTAGGGTGCAATTGTAAGGGTGATTGTAGAGGTGATTGTAAAGGAACGAGAAGGAAGATAACTACAACTACAACTACAACTACAACTGAGGCACTGTACGGGAAGGAAGTGGTGCTGATACACGGTACTGGAGTGACATGGCTGCAATGGACTGGACTTCAAACGTTCGTGGAGCGTAGTCGTGTTATGTTCGTGGAAAGTGGCTGATTGTGGAGAGTGCTTGCGCATTAAGTATTGTAGCACTTGTGGCGGCCTAGCATTATATGTTGGTGAAAGCTATCTCAGACTTTCCATAAATTTATGTTGAGGATCGACAGACGTGTGTATATATCTTTACAAGTGTTAAAATATGTGAACACAGTAGTACAAGGTACAGTATCTGTGTGATGTGATAACTGCCGATTATGAGAATCGGTAAGTCGAATTGATATAGAGACAGTGAAGGGTATTTATCTTCATACATGTACATTGTTCATCGGACTATCTACAAATGGTAGCTTAGTTCTCGCTTTCGTTTTCCCACGGTTTTCATTATTGTTGTTGTTGTAAATATGGAGTCTTCCAGCAATATTTTATGTGTGTATTATATGTATAATGTTGTATGTTGATGAGATGCTCATGCACGGAATTTGTTCAGAATATAGTTAGCTATTTTAGAATCTGTGTTATTGATGAACCTAGGTGCAGTTCCTACCTAATTAGTCGTTTTCAGGAGGTTAGGTAAGGCCTGCAGCAGATGTACCAGTACGCAGCATTATGTACACGCCCTGGGATATAAAGTTTATCATGCTCTTATCTAAATTCGAGGGATCTATTCTGGTGAACTCTGGCGCCCATACTACGGACATTTCAATTAAATATGCTTATTAATTTTATTAAGTTTTTGAGTAACTTTATTTATATATTTTTATTCATGATTTTATTTATTTATTAGTAGTCTTCAACTTGTTACAATTGGCTTCCCAACGTGTGGCTGAATGATTGGTACATCTGTTAGGCTTATAAGCGTAGGTGCACTTGTCAGGTGTGGTTGGAATTCTGCAAACTATGTCAGTGAAGTGTTTTATATGTACGTGATATGTAAGTTGGAGTATGAAGAAATGTTGTAGCGAGTCGAGTATTATAAAATTGAGAAGTAGAGAGGTTGTTAAAGTTGTTGGTACTATGAATCAGGATAAGAGAAGTCAAAAGAATTCCACCACATTGAGTTTATCTAATTTAAGTGAGACTAGCGAAATGGCTGATAGTAGGAATGATCTATTGGCAACGATAGGTGAGGAATCTCGTAACCCGCCTCAAACTCAGAATGTAGGGGATCAAGGCGAGACTTCCAATGTTCAATATCCTTAAATCGCTTCTTAATGAGTTGAAGGGTGAATTAAATGCTGTTAACAGTAACATTGATAATCAGAGTGTTGTTTCTAATAGTAAGAGTGATGAATTGTCCAGTAAAATCGATAATAATAAGGTTGAACTGTCTAGTAAAATCGATAATCAGAGTGTTGAATTAAATTCAGTGAGTGTTGAGCTGTCCAGTAAAATCGATAATAATAATGTTGAGCTGTCCAGTAAAATCGATAATAATAATGTTGAACTGTCCAGTAAAATCGACAATAATAATGTTGAATTGTCCAATAAGATTGATAGTCAGAGTAAAGAGTTGAAGAGTGAATTGAGTTTTTTAAGCAATGAAATATACAGTATTAATAGTGAATTAAATTCAGTTAGTACGGAACTGTCTAGTAAGATTGAGAATCAGAGTAAGGAATTAAATTCAGTGAGTGTTGATTTGTCTAGTAAAATTGATAATTTAAGCAGTGCTGTGAATGGTAGAATAGATGAATTGAACCAGAAGTTTGACCATCAAAGCAGAGAAATTCAGGAAGTCAATAATAAGGTTGAATCTCAACGCTTGGAATTGACTGAGAAAATCGAATGCCGATTTAATGTTGTTAGGAAGGAATTTGTTGAAAACAGCAAGGAATGTGATAAGAGAATAAAAATAGTGGAAGATAAAGTCGAAGAAATAGATAGAATTAAAACCAGCCAGAATGTTTTAGCGAAGCGAATAGATGAAAAGACTGAGAAATTGGAGAAAGACCTCAAGTCAGTAGAAGGAAATGCCAGAATGGTAGTTGAAGAAGGAATTAAAGCATGTCATGTAAAGTTAAGGCAGGAGATCAGTCAAATCCAAGTAGGTAGCAGCATATGTAATAGGTACGTATCTTGTACGAAGGACTCTGAATTACCCAAGTTTAATGGTCGGCAGTTTAATCCGATGGAATTCTTGAAAACGGTGGAGAATCGGTTTTCTAAGAATTTTGACGATGGTTTGATTGAGTGGAGTATGGTTGATGAGCTGCTGGATGTTGCATTTGTTGGAGAAGCGAGATCCTGGTTTCAAGTTTATAGACAGGGTATTTCGAGTTTGGAGGAATTTAGGGAGAAATTTAGTTCTAAATTTTGGAGTGATGCTATTCAGGGAAGGGAAAGAGATCGCGTGCTATTTGGCAAATATAGACCTCAGGAAGGTGTATCTATGACGGAATATTTCTTGGCGCATGTTCTGATCAGCCAGAATATTGAAGGTCTAGCATCGGAGAGAGATACAGTCCGCCAGATGTTGAGGCATTTTCCTGAGAAGGTCGGATTAGCTGCATGTATGCAGAATATTGTTACGATCAAGGAATTAGAGCAGCTGTTAGAGAGGTTTGATGCTTTGGAAGGGCAGGGGAGGACTAGGCAAAGTGAAGGTAGAAATTACGGGGATAATGGGAGACAAGGTAATCAGGTAGCGGGAGATAGGAATAATCAGAATTTCAGTCATTCTAGGCACGGGAATCAGGGTGGTAATTCCGGAAGGGGAAACAGACAGTCTAATCAGGGAGTTAATCACCAGGAATATTTTGGCAGAAGACCTAATCAAGGGGAATCAGAAAGTAGGGGGCGTACGGATCAAAGACCTCCAGATCAAGTGCAGAGACATGATAATAGTGAACAGTCCACGTCAAGTAATTTAAACCGGAATCGGACTTCTTAGTTGGGTCAGATAGGCAGTCCGATACCGAAATTCCTATTCACGCGATGAAACAGGTAAGTTACGAGGTAGACGTGAAAGAGGAATTATTGTATGACCATGTGTTTTGTGTTCAGGGAGATTTTGAGAATAGGGGGCGTGATGAAGGTAAGAAATCTGTGTCGGATGTCTTACTTTGTGCTAGTGGTGATGGTAATAGCGGTGCTGCGATCGATAATCTTGTAGAAGTTTCTGAAATTGAAAGTGAAGTTTTTTGTGAAGTTGATGAAGGTTGTTTAGTAAGTGAAGAGTGTTCACGGAGTATACATCATGAGGATGTTTTTGTTGATTTAAGTGTAAGTGAGGAGAGTAAAGTTAGGACCATTATGTGTGAAAATGATGACTCTGAGATTAATGAAACTTCTGATAAGAGAGTCAAAAGTAGCAGTGTTATTGGCATGAAAGTGGTGCAAGTAGTAGCTGATATGGAAGGTGGTGAAGATGGATTAATTGTTGGGTCATTAAGTAGTAATGACAGCAATTTCAAAGTGTATTATGGTAATAATTTCTGTAATAGAGTGAGCGTGAGTGAGAATGGAAATGTGCGTGAGATGAAAGAAAGTCTATTCAAGCGAGTGTGTAATGTTTTATTTAAGTCTGAGAGTTGTGTGAATGATTTGAATGACGTGTTGAATGATAGCGAGGTGGAATGTGTGAAAAAGTATGTGATATGTTTGCTTGCATTAATTATGGTTTTGTGGAAGAGTAAACATAGTAAGATTCCCGAATATTTCAGAAAGAGGGATTTCTTGGTTATGAATGTTCCGAATGAAAGCTTGTATGATTCTTGTGTGACTGGATGGTATGAATGTTTGTGTGTGAGATAGATTGTATTCTAGACGTAGTTAGTTTTTATTGCGGTACGCATTCCTCGTCTATCGATGCCAATGTTAAGTTTATGTATAGTATTTCATTATATTAGGGTCCGTATACGGTGGACAGTAGAATAGGCAAGTGTGCTTATAGGCTCCTAACCACTGACAACAAGGTTCTTGGAACATTTAATATCTATAGCCTTCGCAGATATAAGAGATAGGATCTGCACTTTGGATGTATATATTATCAATTTTAATGTATGTGTACAGTAGCAAGAAGGGATTGTGTTCAATGCTATATGAAACAATCGGAGTTGTGTGTATATAGCCATATTATTATTATTATTGTTTGGACAAATTGTATTTCGTGTGTGCGAATACAATGCAGTAGACGCAATGTATATATCATTATTACAGTAAATTATGTGTTCAGTTATGCCATTATAAGGTTATGTATGAAGTTCTGTTTTATGGTGAATCATAATATGTGATATCATCGATTCACCAAGGGGGCGTTATGTGATAGTACATATATCACACCCCAGAATTATATGTAGAAGTTAGAGATATTATTGTCTGTATTCTAATTTAATTATTATTATTATTTCATTTGTATATTTTGCCATTTATATTGGTAAGCTGGAAGATATCCACATATGTAGGTATGAGTAATTTGTTTTGCACGAGTGGGAAAACATTGCTGTAATAACTCTGGTAATTTGAATGAGTCATATGGCTACCCTAGTGTCTGTTGTGATGTACTTGTGTCAGGAAATTCCATTACTCATGTATATATCCCAGCCTGATGAGATAAGCTTGTTGTTGTACCAGGGAAAATTTGGTGATTCATGTAAAACTCCCGAGTGTTTATCTCTTGGGAGGAAGAAGTAGTTCAGGGCTGGGGCTTGAGAAGAGGACCACCCATGATTGGCTGGCAAGCACCAATACAGACGTATCATCTGAGAGGAGGGGGATGTTGATGTCTATAAAGGTTGATCATACGGCGGCAACCAAGACATTATAAGTGACATTGTAAGGAACATTGTAAGGGTGATTGTAGAGGTGATTGTAAAGGAACGAGAAGGAAGATAACTACAACTACAACTACAACTACAACTGAGGCACTGTACGGGAAGGAAGTGGTGCTGATACACGGTACTGGAGTGACATGGCTGCAATGGACTGGACTTCAAACGTTCGTGGAGCGTAGTCGTGTTATGTTCGTGGAAAGTGGCTGATTGTGGAGAGTGCTTGCGCATTAAGTATTGTAGCACTTGTGGCGGCCTAGCATTATATGTTGGTGAAAGCTATCTCAGACTTTCCATAAATTTATGTTGAGGATCGACAGACGTGTGTATATATCTTTACAAGTGTTAAAATATGTGAACACAGTAGTACAAGGTACAGTATCTGTGTGATGTGATAACTGCCGATTATGAGAATCGGTAAGTCGAATTGATATAGAGACAGTGAAGGGTATTTATCTTCATACATGTACATTGTTCATCGGACTATCTACAAATGGTAGCTTAGTTCTCGCTTTCGTTTTCCCACGGTTTTCATTATTGTTGTTGTTGTAAATATGGAGTCTTCCAGCAATATTTTATGTGTGTATTATATGTATAATGTTGTATGTTGATGAGATGCTCATGCACGGAATTTGTTCAGAATATAGTCAGCTATTTTAGAATCTGTGTTATTGATGAACCTAGGTGCAGTTCCTACCTAATTAGTCGTTTTCAGGAGGTTAGGTAAGGCCTGCAGCAGATGTACCAGTACGCAGCATTATGTACACGCCCTGGGATATAAAATTTATCATGCTCTTATCTAAATTCGAGGGATCCATTCTGGTGAACTCTGGCGCCCATACTACGGACATTTCAATTAATTATGCTTATTAATTTTATTAAGTTTTTGAGTAACTTTATTTATATATTTTTATTCATGATTTTATTTATTTATTAGTAGTCATCAACTTGTTACAAGATAGTAGAGAAACCAGTACGTTATCGGGCGACCTATGGATGAGGTTTATTCACTTCTATACAGAGTGTCCTTGAAAAAGGTTCCAATATTTATAGAAGAGGCAGTACGCACCAAACAAAGGAAGAAAGGTCCTATAAATATTGGTCGCAAACCCAATATCTTCGAAGTTATGGCCTGCTATCACCTGATGAATTTAACCTACCTGACTGCGAGAGCAATACGGTCTGTGGGCAGCGGGCACATTGCATTGGCACAGGGATGCGACGTCACAGTCCGCTGTGATCTCATGCACGGTATGACTGTAGGTAGCATTTCCTTAGTCTCACTTAACATTGGAGCTTACTCCGGAAGGTTCAAAGCGAAGACTCCCGACTTCGTTGTCGTTTCGACATGAATGGGAAGCAACACAATAAGTTAAATTGTACAAGATCCACCTTTTCAATACAAGATATGTTGTTGATTAAAATTACATCATTTATTAAATAGTACCGGTTTCAACATCCATGGACGTTATCATCAGCCAAGTAGGGTCATTATACAATGATACACATTAAACGCATAAGATTGACCCTCATAATTAAAATTATCTATAACCGAGCTCGATAGCTGCAGTCGCTTAAGTGCGGCCCGTATCCAGTATTCGTGAGATAGTGGGTTCGAACCGCACTGTCGGCAGCCCTGAAGATGGTTTTCCGTGGTTTCCCATTTTCACACCAGGCAAATGCTGGGGTTGTACCTTAATTAAGGCCACGGACGCTTCCTTCCCACTCCTAGCCCTTCCCTGTCCCATCGTCGCCATAAGACCTATCTGTGTCGGTGCGACGTAAAGCAACTAAAAAAAAGTATCTATAACAAGTTAAAATATAAAGCATATTTATGCTAAATGTCCAGGTTTGAATATATAATTAGTACAAGATTGACAACTTGTTAGTCACTAATAAAATAAAAAACTGAAGTTGGGAAGCCTCGTAAAAATAAGTTCGAAATCATTGACAGTTTTAAAATGTTTTAGATTTGGGTGCTTTGTACAGCATTGGCATCAACGTATGTAGAGAAATGTATAAAGTACGATGCAGTAATGTTAAATACATTGAAAGAAGTGGATGATGTTCCTCTGTGAGCGTAAAATCAATACTAAGTCAGTAGATAATACATATAAAAACCATCTTCGTAAGTACGATGTTATGTCGTATTTCTTTGGAGCGACTGGATCTTGTGACCGGAACTGTATGTTGAAGAAGTTCAAATATTCTCGATCCAATGAGGGCTTGTAGTATGAAAGATAAAAACCAGTTAACTCGGATAGTGGAAATGGGGCAAGAAAGTAAAGTTTTATGAAGAGACTTAAACTCAACTCCGCAGTACATACAACCAGTCAACTAAAAGGTGAGTCTCTTCATAAAACTTTAAACATTAAAAAAAATTAAAAATTTAAAACTATCAATGTCTTCGAACTTATTATTTCTACGAGGCTTCCCAACTTCAGTTTTATATTTTATTAGTGACTAACAAGTTGTCAATCTTGTACTAATTATATATTTAAACCTGGACATTTAGCATAAATATGCTTTATATTTTAACTTGTTATAGATAATTTTAATTATGAGGGTCAATTTTATGCGTTTAATGTGTATCTTTGTATAATGACCCTACTTCGCTGATGATGACGTCCATGGATGTTGAAACCGGTACCATTTAATAAATGATGCTGTAATTTTAATCAACAACATATCTTGTATTGAAAAGGTGGATCTTGTACAATTTAACTTATTGTTTTGTAATCTCTATTCAATACGGACCAAACATGAAATTCTTGTCTTTAAATGAATGGGAAGCATCCAGTAGTAGTCCTATAGATCCCTTTTGCGGCACTCACAAGTAACCGATCACGACAAATTAGCATTCAAAAGAAAGATAATAGACATTAGCAGTGACGAATTGCATTCTCATTTCATAAATATCGATAATTTTTTTAAACGTTTAAAAAAAGTACGAAGTGTGCGATTTGCAAATACTGCTGCTGTAGGAAAATACGCACTACCATTGCTGTCCACTTCACATTTTGGCCGAGGGGACGGCTGTTTTATGTCATTATAACATGCTGTAATTATCAGTTAAGGAAAGAATGATAGTAAAACCAAAAATTACTTCCGGAATATTCGTCACTATAATAATGCACTTGCATTTGCTTCCGTTCAGATGGATAACATATTAATGTTAACAAATCGAATATTACATTAAGTGGTAAGTAAGACTGCCTAATGTACTGATCTGTGTATTCCTTAGGTCACCAGTAGACACCAGGAGGCTACTCCACCACATAATAATTCATGAACATACGAGATTTCTTGCACGGGTCCCCTAGTTGTACTTATTCATGTACGCTCAAGCGTTGGCAAAATGTTCCATTTGTCATAAAACTTTGAACGAACTGAAAAAGTTAAATATAAAACGATATTATATCGTTTAATATAATAAGGATTACGATCAATATAAAGATGAAGATCGTCTATTACTAATAATGTGACCAAATGAGGAAATGATCACCTAAGCGGCAAGTATTATATTGACATATTTCAGAGTTTATGATTAATTTATGCCTAACTACGGCGATGTCATCCTGTTACGCATTAGTAGCACATTGCTAGATAATTCGTAATTAAGTTTACGTCATTCTGTTTACCTTCAGTACAGTAAAATTGTAAATATAAACAATGAGCCAGCCGTCCGCGTCTCCTACAGAATTTACCTTCAATTGGCAAAGCGATTACGAAGTTCTCTTCTTTTTTTTTTCTAGTGGCTTTGTGTCGCACCGGATTACGAAGTTCATCAGATGGAGATTTGTTTATTTTGTTTAAAAATGGGGGCGGAAGAATTTATTCCAAATCTGATAAAACAATATGAATCAGTAAACCTATCAAGATGGACTGTGAATTGATGAAAATTCAAGATCTTAGCGAGGAAGCACGGGTTATTTTTACCAGCCCGCAGGTGCGGCTGCTCGCGGGCTGTTCTAGCGAGCCAAGCTTACACATGACTGTTTTGCGTTGATTAGTGCGTTTCGTTCTAGCTTGATACAGAACAAATGCACACACACGATGTACTGCATCAGTTGTCTACGTACAATGGTTTCGCAATTGTCTCGTGACAAAATGCTCGGGGTGCAAGATATGTCCCTCCCAAATAATAAAACTATAACACAACATGTTAGCAGGCTTACGAACTGATGTTTAGGTAGTAACGAATTTCCGTCTGTTGTTGCATACGACCCTTCGTAAATTATTGGAACATCGTGATCATTGACGGTAGTGGTGGCGGACCATAACTCCGAAAATATTGGATTTACGACCAATGTTTATAAGACCTTTTTTTTCCTCGTTTGTTGCGTGCTGCGTCCTCTGTAAATACCAGGTGAATGCATAAGAATTTATGAATTTGATACAGACGTCAGTTTGTTCGTCTGAGCGGTGGTGATTGTGGTTTTAAGAGGAAGTACAACTAGGCAAACATCCTCTATATAACATTAATCAGAGAGAAAAAATGGAAGGGATCCGACACTTTGAAAAATGAAGGTATCGGCCAAAGAAAGACAACGGCCACGAAGGGCGTGAAAATAAAAGACTCCGTAGGCCTCGAATGCTCTAATATCGTCGGGGTTGGAAAAGAACAAGAGTTGACCAAGAGAGATGAAAGTGAGGAGCCTGGCACAAGTAAGTGGAAGCAATGCCGGGACTCAGCTGAGGGCTCCGTGGTCACCAATCCACACTCCAAAGTTCAGAGCTCCTGGGGCCTCTTTTAGTCGCCAATTACGACAGGCAGGGGATACCGTGGGTGTTATTCTATCACCCCCTACCCACAGGGGGAATTTGTTCGTCTGACATTAACCTATCAACACACATAAGTTGAGTCTGCCAAACACTAACGTCTGTGTTGCATCATTCAGTGATCTTGTCGACGTCTGTGCCTAAAAAGAACATTTGCGGCACTCATTGCTTTTCTTATTTTTAATCAAAAGAAAAAGGCTGTGGAAAATCATCGTTTGCTGGTAGCAACATACGGTGAACACACTCCATCCATTAGAACATGTGAGACATGGTTTCGACAATTTAAACGTGGTGATGTCAATGTGGAAAGACAGTGCGCGCTCTGGTAGACCACACAGGTGCAAAGACGAGGAATTGTCCAGCGAAACCGTCAATGCACAACGCTATAGCCAACAAATGATTAATTTAATCACGCATTGATCAAAAGACTACCGGAATGGGCCAGAAGACATGTCAAAGTGATTTTGTTACACGACAATGCGCCGTCTCACACAGCAAAACCAGTGAGACACCTTGAAATCGCTTGGATGGGACATCCTTCCACATCCGCCGTACTGCCCTGACCTGGCGCCATCTGACTATCACCTCTTCGCATCAATGGGGCACGCGCTCGCAGAGCAGCACTTGAGCAATTTCGAGGAATGGTTTACCGCAAAAGACAAGCAGGTTTTCTGGCGTGGTAATCATAACTTACCTGAAAGAAGCTGGCCAATATTTTGAATAAACAAAAAAAATGATTTTCCCTCTAAAATTACGCGTTTTCTTTACCACAAAAATGTATGCGTACACCTGGTATTGGAACCTTTTTCAAGGACACGCTGTAGACCTAACAACGAATGTGTCACCAGAGATAATATGCATAGTTTAAAAAAAATCGTGTGGCTATTTCTAGCTGGTGCAGCTCTTATAAGGCAGACCGTCCGACGAGGGTGGACGACATCTGCCGTGTATAGGAAACTGCGTGTTATTGTAGTCAAGGATAGTGTTGTGTGAGTTGCAGGGTGTTGGGGACAGTACAAACACTTAGTCCCCGGGTCAATGGAATTAACCGTATAAGGTTAATATATCCAACCCGGCCAGGAATCGAACCTGACGCCCTAGAAACGGAAGAGTACCACGCTGACCATTCAGCCAAGAAGCCGGACATTTATATGATGATTTTGTAGGTGATGGAGACCTCTCAAATTTCCGACTATTTCTGACCGGTCTGAACCCACCATCTTGAGATGTGGAGGCCGACACTGTGTTACTTGTCCACAGTACGGTAAGTATAGTCGAAACCGTTTAGAGCAACATCGCTTTTAACGACGTACAGTACTGGATATAACGGCGAAATGTAACGGTCCCAACTAAAGCCTACATAAACATTGTATTTAAAAATCAATCGATCACTACTGATCTGTATTTAGGGCAGTCGCCCAGGTGGCAGATTCCCTATCTGTTGTTTTCCTAGCCTTTTCTTAAATAATCGCAAAGAAATTGGAAAATTATTGAACATTTCCCTTGGTAAGTTATTCCAATCCCTAACTCCCCTTCCTATAAACGAATATTTGCCCGAATTTGTCCTGTTGAATTCCATCTTTATCTTCATATTGTGATATTTCCTACTTTTAAAGATAAATCGTTCATTGCGATGTCACTTATTACGACATATCTTATATCAGATAAATGTATCGGCTATAACGTCCAATGTGGATTATTGTTTGTTACATATTTGCAGATTGCTGACAACAATGTAGCGCTTGTTATTGTAGATTTCAAATGAGTCTGTTAAATAGTCAAGGCAAGCATCGCTGTGAAGATGTCGCAAAAGGAAAAGGAAAGTGTTTGATAATGAAGAAAAGTCGCACTTAATATGGCGATTAGAAAACGGGGATACAAATGTCAGCATCGCGAAGGAATTGTGTGTATCATACTGAACGATTTCTACAATTTGGAAGGATAGAGAGAAGATAAATGTCTTCACGAAGAAAAATCTTAAAAATTCAAGCGAGCAGGATCATTTGAACACAAAGATATTGAATAATCTTTACTTGGATGGTTTAAGCAGCAAAGAACAAATGATGTGCCGATCAATGGTCCTATTCTTCAAGCAAAAGCCAAAAGCAATCCTAATCCACAAATACTGTACTGTAAATACATTACTTAATTCAGTTACGTTTTTGAAGTTTTAGCTTAATTCTTTTAAGTAACCACGTAAGTGTGAAGCCTAAACCTTGCAGATAGGGCATTTTTAGGAAAGAAAGAAAATGGTTTGTGCGATTATCGGCTATAATGACCTTGATGAGAGGTTCGTTCGGGGTCGATATAACCGATTTTGACTGTAGATTATCTCATGGCATAGAAGGGAAATATATTTAAAATACCCTTCACAGAATAGAGTGGGCTTTGGCTAGAGCCCTGCACGGATGCGGATATCCGCGAAGTTAGTGTCTTGGTGGATACAAACTGTTTGGCAGTGCGGATAATTTTACTGATAATTTCTATATAATGGCGTGTATTGATTTTCACTCAGGTCTACTCTTATTTTTGGTTGTGGTTAGGCGACTCTAGACATAATATTGGAGAATGGTGATATATAAAGAGCTTTGAGTCCATAAAGACGTAAGTATGACATAAACTTAACTGTGTCCTGCCCGCAATTAATGGAAGGAGGGAACAAAGGGTCAATACGTCAGTAGTTGTCGCAAGAGAAAATCCCTCATAAACGTTACGATCTCCGCTTACGTTACGTATATTCCTTACATTGCATGCTGCTTTTTCGCCGAACACGTCGCCGCTGCTCCACGCATTCAACTACTCCGCTCACCTGTGCTTTGGCTGCTCCATTCATCACGTGACTCTGACGTCATCCTTTCTACGCTTCGCCTGCTCCGTCGTGTGTGTGCTGGTGCTTTCCTATTGGACACGTGATAAATACGCTTCTGGAACTTGCTGGCCTTTAGCCTCCTAACTTTTCTAGATCTTTCTATACCGCTATATATTTCCACTCCGCTGCTCCACAATCTGAGTTCGACTGCGCTAGCGAGAGGACATACGTGCCTATCGCTCCGCCGTCTCTCTCCTCTCACCGAGACCTTCAAGACTTCGAGAGACTACACTACCTGCCCCAACCGGTTACCGCTTCTCGGTACCTAGGGTTAGATAGGGAATCTGAGGAGCTCAACGTTCCAGTGAGGCTGGCCGACTACGACTGCAAGGGAGCAGTTGGAAGAATCATGGACGCGCTCCTCGGGACGGAGGCCCCCGATGTTAGACTCCCGGCGCTGGCGGTGTATAACCGCTGGGGGGAAGAAAGCTACCGGGGGACGCTCCGCACATACGACCTCCTCAATGCGATCGCGGAGTCTATCGGGGCGTCACTCATCCAGGATATCGGCGAGATCATCCACGGCTGGGCGGTCATCATCCGCCCCAGCAACGCAGCTAGCCTCAAGGCCTACGAGGAGCTTGCGTCCCAGCAGCACCAGGTGGCCCGTATGCCAGGAGTCAGGGAGCAGCTGGACGGCTCTGGCTACCAGGAGGCAGCCACTCAGACGGAGCCGTGGACCGAGGACGATGGCGGCGCTCCCGAGCGCAGCGACGGCACGACCCCTGTTGGAAAGCTGTACTTTACGAAGTACATGCAGACCAACAAGGCCGCCAACCAGGATCGTCGACCACCTGCCAGGGCGAAGTGGACGCAGACGCAGGCCTATCAGGAAGGGCCTGTTACCCGGGCGCAAACCAGGAACGCGCCCGTGATGGTGGAGAGCAGTACAGCAGTGGAGAACGCCCCCTGGCGTTCTGAGGCTGCTGCCCAGGCCCAGCCTGCCTGCATGTCTGTCGAGTTGCAGACCTCGATGTGCGCCCCTCAGGACAGGGAACGCAGTCGAGTGTTAGCACCGACCGACGCCACCGCCGCCAACCAGGAGAAGGAAGAAGACGGCGACGCAGCGGAGCCACCAGCTACCCCGGGGTCACCAGATCGGGAGGAGGGCCACCAGGAGGAGGCCTCTTCCCCTGCCGAGAAGCAACCCCCGGGAAGAAGAAGAAGACGACGCCGGATCAGGAAGCAGAACGCGATGCCGGCCCACCAGGAGAGGGCCGCCCAGCTGCAACCCAGGACTGCTCCCAGGACAGCAGTCCACTGAGGAGCCAATCAGGAGAGGACCTCAGCAGGTAGCGGCAGTCAGGTGAGAGTGAAACGTCCCCCTCAACAGCTCTTGCAGTGTTACCGCTGTCTGAGGTGGGGCCACCGTCACGTCAGTTGTGGGCTCCAAGTAAGGTGCAACCGTTGTGGTGGCGATCACCATTACGCGGCCTGGGCTACACTTAGGGAGGCGCCGGTTTGCGCCAACTGCGCGGGGAGCCACCCGACCTCCCATCGCAGTTGTCCTGTATACCGGGCCATGGCGCGGGCAGAGAGGAAGGAGGCCCCGCGCCATGTCCCACAACCATCCAGCAGGTCCCCGCCTCGGCGGGCTTGGCCTCATACTCCGGGATTGGAGACTGGGTACGTGGGACCTCGAGAGGGTCGGGCGGTGCGGCAGGCACTAGTGGCTATTGCCGCATAGCTCGGCAAACGGCACGGCCCGCGCTAGTCACAGCAGTACCCAGAAGGACTGATCCCCTGAATAACTGGAATGGCGAGGAATAGGCTAATGACTAGTGCATGATACCTATTCCCAACTAACACAATTACCTGGACCTCTCCAGAACCACATCCTTGCATGTGCTATCTACAAAATGTCAAGTTTTACATGTAGGCATCTTTCTATTTCTGCCTATGTGATTTTGTCCTGACCCTTATTACCCGATTACACCGCTATTGATACCCACCACCATATCTGGCCTGGTAACATGCTGAGCATGGGGACAGGCAGATACACCTGTAGTATCACTTCCCACTCTACCCAGCTATTTTTCTCTTCTTAGAACTAATAGCATGTCGGAGGCCATGTAGATTGAGTCGATGGTCACGCGGGGGGAGCGAACTTCGGGGGGCCCCCCCGGAAAAAAAACCACAATTTGAGTTTGCCTTCGTCTCGGAGTGGGGCACCAAAATAACCGTGCTACTTTGTTTATGTCACTTCCATCTGGACTGTTAATCTTCAAGCAATTTGGTGAGCAAGATTTATCATTATTTGGACATTAATTTTTCATTTGGGCCATCTGCCACTGCTGAACTTTTCTTCCGCCGACTTAAATTTTGTATTTTCAAATCTCATAAGCAAGACTTAACTTCTACAACACCTTTTTAATCACAAACTGCGCTACGGACAATGCAAAAATTTGTAATCACTTCAGTTGCCTCCTAAGACGTATGCTATTTTGTATTATTAATATCATAAATTCTGTTCCCGCAACATAGTAATACCCGGTGAACAAAATCCTTTCCCCGTTTTTGATCCTTTTCCCAGTTCCATTTTTTCCTTCCTTTCGTACCTCTTTTCTTTCAGGTTTTGCTCCTATTTTTCTTATTCAGCTTCTATATTCATTGTACGCTTGTATTTGGTCATAAGGCTTTTCTTTGATACATTTCTGATATTACTATTTGTAAATGTGGCACATTTTTCTTACTTTCTCAGGTTATACATATATATCTTTCACTGCTTATTAAAATTTGTCTTCATTTATTTATCTTGTTGCAAAATGTTTCATTGTTAAATATAGCTTATCCATATTGTTAATCTTTGGTTTTTCTCTTGTTCTCATATTCTTTCATTTCTTGGCCTACTCCTTCTTACTGCGCTTTTCCATGGTTTATTTATTATTATTATTATTATTATTATTATTATTATTATTATTATTATTATTATTATCCGAGCCTCCTTTTTCTACGACCTTCTTGCTTAAGCTCTATACTATATTATATCACTATCGTATGTACATTTACCATTACTGCCGTGCACTTCAGTTGATACTATTGTTTATCGCACGCCTCCAGCTCTGTAATATCGCACGCTACACCACAATATGGCAACAGAGCTCCCTACAACCTGTGACTGTAGGGATTCTGGTGCCAGGTGTCAGGTATGTTAACATAGCTATCAGTTTCAATACCTTGGGTGCAATATAATGTAGTTAACTATTTGCATTTTCCGCGGATAACAATTCGCGGATGCGAGTGCGTATGAAGGAAGTGCGGATGCGGATAATATTTTGTATATCCGCGCAGGACTAGTTTTGCCTAACAGTGGCTAGTTTTGGCCAGCCTTGGAGCCCTAATTCGAGACGCCGAGGGGCGTCCGGAGAATGGATTCCCATTCTCCTGCACTAAGGCAAATGCCGGGATAGATACTTTTACAGGCCACGGCCGCTTCCCCCTCATCTACTAATCACCTCTATAAATATTCTTACCGAGCAAATTGGTCGTCAGGTTAGGGACGCTCAGCTGTGAGCTTGCATTCGGGAGATCGTCGTTTCGAACCCCACTGTCGGCAGCCCTGAAGATGGTTTTCCATGGTATTCCATTTTCACACCAGGCGAATGTTGGCGCTGTACCTTAGTTAATGCCACGGCCGCTTCCTTTCCTCTCCTAGTCCTTTCCTCTCCCATCGTCATCATAAGACCTATCTGTGGCAGAGCGACGCAAAGCAAATTGGAAAAAAGAAGTTCTAGACCTGAGAGAGGTTGTTACCCTCTAGAAGACTCGCCGTTCAGGGTACAGAATGAAAGCTTGCTAAAAAAAGAAAAAGTGTCCATGATGATTAGCAAAGGTTCCCTTGTGGGTGGGGGAGGTAGAATACATCCACGGCATCCCCTGCCTGTCGTAAGAGGCGACTAAAAAAGGGGCCACAGGGACTCTTAACATGGGAGCGTGGGTTGGCGACCACGGGGCCCTTAGCTGAGTCCTGACGTTTCTTCCACTTACTTGTGCCAGGCTCCTCACTTTCATCTATCCTATCGGCCCTCCCATAGTCAACTGTTGTTGTTTTCCGACCCCGACGATATTACGCGTGGAGACTTAGGGAGTCTTTCATTTCCAAGCCCTTCGTGGCCCTTCTCTTTCTTTGGCTGATACCTTCATTTTTCGAAGTATCGGATCCTTTCCACATTTTCCCTCTGATTAGTGTTAAAAGAGGATGGTTGTCCAGTTGCACTTCCTCTTAAAACAATAATCACCACCACCACTATTAGCGCAGGGCGCTTTTTTTCGTATTACTCCCTTTACGGAACGTTATCCGCCTCTGTAGCGTAACGGTTAGTGTTATTAGGTGCCGTCCTCGGTGGCCAGGGTTCGATTCTCGGTACTGACAGAAATGCAAGAATGGCAGGAAGGCTGGTATCTGGTTAAAATGGTACATGCAGCTCACCTCCAATGGGGGTGTGCCAGAAAAGAGCTGCACCATCTCGGGATGAGGATACGGTTGACTTGACTTACGGAACATTCGGACAAGTGTATCATTAGAAGAACTTCAGAAATAAAAGAATCAGTACTCAGGTCATGCCTTACAGTCGTCACTTTAAGTAGGCCTGTTACGTGACACACGAGGAACTAAAATTCAATTTCTCCACGCTTGACATTTCTTAGATAACTTCAACAAGATACCTGTTGTTTCCTCTGTTTCGTGATGGTCGGTTAGCCATGCTTTCAGCGCCGTACCTGTATTCCGCAGCTAACAATCACCGAGGCAACAGCAGGGCGGCTACGGAAATTCAAGTCGTCCACAAACCTACACTTCAAGTTTATTTGCGAGGAAAATAATTGATTCCCGTCCTGTTCCAAGCTTTGCCACTAATATAAGACAGTGTGAGGGAATGAAATGAGGTACACACAACCTGAGGTAAAATTTACTGAAATGAGGAGTAGGTCATGTAAGAAAGTACTCCGTTTATATCCACTTCAACACGATGCAAATGGCTTCTTCTTCTTCTTCTTCTTCTTCTTCTTCTTCTTCTTCTTCTTCGTCTTATTCTTCTTCTTTTTCTTCTCCTCCTCCTTCTTCCCACACCCTCGTGCGAACATATGGATTCGGTCCTGTTTCCTGATGCCAAGCATAAGTGGAAGGACGTATTCACTATTGAGAGCGTCTGTGGTAGTTCGTAGTGTAATAAATTGTTTTCATATGAAGAGGACTGTACTGGAACACACAGAAACACCTAGTCCCCTAGTACCCCATCAGCAGAAGGCCTCGACGCCCGCCGT
Source organism: Anabrus simplex (assembly GCF_040414725.1). Taxonomy (NCBI): domain Eukaryota; kingdom Metazoa; phylum Arthropoda; class Insecta; order Orthoptera; family Tettigoniidae; genus Anabrus; species Anabrus simplex. Next base: position 632,496,722 of record NC_090265.1, on the reverse strand, counting down.
TCAGTAAAGTAGCCGCACGATACAAAATACAGAACACGGATGTTTCTTTCCTAACCTAAAAATGGCCATGCTTTCAGCGCCGTACCTGTATTTTGCAGCTACAGTACAGCGACAGTATTTGCCTGGTGTGAAAATGGGAAACCACGGAAAACGATCTTCAGGGCCGGTAACAGTGGAATTCGAACCCACTATCTCCCGAATTCAAATTCACAGCTGCGCGTTCCTGACCGCACAGAACACTCGCTCGGTGATGAGTCTTCTCCAGTAATTATAAAAGTCTTCACGAAAGTAGACAAAACAAAAGTGCGTTTTCCAAGGTGCGACTGTAGCCGCCACGGCAGCCAAACGCGCATGACTGGGGTCGCCATATACGTAGCCGACAGCAACCCCAAGCGACGAGCACGTGGGGTGTTTTCTTAGACACGACTCCAGCCGCCAGTCGCGCAGTCCAGTCCGTCAGAAATGGAAGAGAGCACGGGCGATTTCGTTAGTGGCAGGGCTTTCCTTGACATTTTAATGGAAGAAGACGACGAATTTTGTTAATGTGGTATCTCGGCACGAAAAGAAGGAAAGTCAACAGTATATTTGCATCGCACTATGAGGAAGGATGCTGTAACATTTTAAGTAACAGGCATCTTTTAAGTGATGAGACAAAGTTTAGGGAGTATTTCAGACTGAATGTTAGTCGGTGGCAATGAGTTACATCATGCGAGTGACTGAACATTCCCTCGACTTTTCGTTGCTTCGACATCGTACAGAAGTCAATAATTAACTACTACACAACAGACACTTATATCAACTGTCGCAGCGACTGCGGCCGCCAGCACTGGTCACTGCACCAGTATGGCGGCTCAAGCCGCAATCGCCGCGAGTCGCAGACCAAACTCAAACTGCGCGGAGGCGGAGGCGGAGGCTGCTGTCGCCGTGCGGCTACAATCGCACCTTGGAAAACGCACCTTATGCAAGCACGTAGGTTTTTGTGACAGTACATATAGTGATCACACACACGGGACCCCCAGTTTTACGTGAAATCCAAACAATAGGAACGTGAATTTTCAATTGTAAAATCCACGTGAACTGGCCGGGATTCGAATCGCTGTCAATTTGATAAGAAGCTCCCATCCCCATAGACAAAATAATATATTTCTTTTTTTACAATATGCTGTCCGTCGCACCGACACAGATACGTCTTATGGCGGCGAAAGGATAGGAAAGGGCTAGGGGTTGGAAGGAAACGGTCGTGTTCTTAATTAAGGTACAGCAACAGTATTTACCTGGTGTGAAAATGGGAAACCACAGAAAATAATATTCAGGGCTGGTAACAGTGGGATTCGAACCCACTATCTCCCGAATTCAAATTCACAGCTGCGCGTCCCTGACCGCACGGCACACTCGCTCGGTGATGAGTCTTCTCCAAATGAATATATCTATCTTGGGCTGTTATTTTAACTTCTTCTTAAGTTATTAGAGCAGTACAACTGAAGAACGTCTTCACCAATGTGTTTTTCAGCAAGAGCGTTTTTCAGGTATTTTCCCTTCGTTTCAATGATTAAGTCGCACGTCATAATCTGAGCCCCAGGCATGTAGATCTTTTCTTGTTGATTTTAATAATTAGCTGTCGCTTCCCGTTAACTCGCTCGAGTGCGTCAACATTTGCCATATTCTCCACCCAGCATTCTTTTTCCCAAACGTCGCCACCACCACATCTCAAAGACTTTTAGTCTCTTTATGTCACCTTTGTTCAATGTCCAGGTTCCTCCACAATATATAGCAATTGGCCACACGTAGATCTTTATAAGCTTTTCCCTTAAACTGAGGGACATGTTGCGTCGACATATCAGATAATTTTTGCCACGAAATGCCCGTTTCGCCATGGGTTTGAGACTTCAAATCTCAGTTTCGCAACGAAGATCTTCTGTCAGAATCTGTCCAAGGTATTTAAACTGTTTTACTTGTTGTAATACCCCATCCAATTTTTTTTTTTCGTCGCACCGACACAGATAGGTCTTATGGCAACGAAACAGAGAATGGCTAGGAGTGGGAAGGAATCAGCCGTGGCCTTAATGAAGGTACAGCCCCAGCATTTGCCTGGTGTGAAAATGGGAAACCACGGAAAACCATTTGCAGGGCTGCCGACAGTGGGGTTCGAACCTACTATCTCCCGAATACTGGATACTGGCCGCACTTAAGCGACTGCACATCCATTTATGGTAGCACGCAGTATCTGTGGGTGTTTCTTTTCTTTCTTAGTGAACCGGCTCCATGGCTAAATGGTTAGCGTGCTGGCCTTTGGTAACAGGGGTTCCGGGTTCGATTCCCGGCGGGGTTGGGAATTTTAACCACCACTGGTTAATTTCCTCATCACGAGGACCACCGAAAAAATGCAAAGGTAACAGGCCATTCTGTGTCTTCATGAGCAAATATCCGGCTTCATGGCTAAATGGTTAGCTTTCTGGCCTTTGATCCAGGGAGTTCCGGAGTTAAATACCCGGCCGGGTCGGGGTTTTGAATATTGACGTCTTCATCGTTACAAATTATCTTAGGTAGGACCCCATCCTCATAGACATGCAGGTCGCCTATAGGCCGTTTACTACTACTGTTATTATTATTATTATTATTATTATTATTATTATTATTATTATTATTATTATTATTATTATTATTATTATTATTATTATTATTATTATTATTATTATTATTATTATTATTATTAGCAAATGCCACGTAACTGTGACTGTGTAAGGAGGAATTAGGTAACATAAAATATCTGGGTATAGTTGGAAATAGTGCATCATTCACTTGTTTAGTAACTTATATGGAGTATATACAGAGATTGCAGGATATCACATTTACAAAGACATTCAACTAGTATGAAAGCAGCAGCTTACATGCTAAAATGCGTGTACTGAAAATAAATATTCTTCAAATGTAAACAGCTTTATATGTACAATATAATAAAAGAAAATTACTGCCAGCGTAAGTGTAAGGTTATAAATGAACACGCAGATGGAACAATATTGAGGTAGGCCTATACCGAACGAATTGGCCGTGCGGTTAGTGTCGCGTAGCTGTGAAATTGCATTCGGGAGATGGTTCGTTCGAATTCCACCGTCGGCAGCCCTAAATATGATTTTCCGTGGTTTCCCATTTTCATACCAGACAAATACTGGGGTTGTGACTTAATTAAAGCCACGGCCACTATCTTCCTAATCCTAGGCCTTCCCCATTCTTCCAACGCCGAAAACCTTCGATGTGTTCATTCGACGTTAAAACACTAGCAAATAAATAAATAAATAAATAAATAAATAACCTAACTAACCCCATGGCACTACAGCCCTTGAAGGGCTTTGGCCTACCAAGCGACCTCTGTTCATCCCGATGGCCTGCATATTACGAGGTGCCATGTGGTCAGCACGACGAATCTCTCGGCCGTTATTCTTGGCTATCTCACCGTCAGTTAGCTCCTCAATTATAATCACGTAGGCTGAGTGGACCTCGAACCAGCCCTCAGATCTAGGTAAAAATCCCTGACATGGCCGGGAATCGAACCCGGGGCTTCCAGGTAAGAGGCAGGCACGCTACCCCTACACCACGGGGCCAGCAAAATAAATAAATAAATAAATAAATAAATAAATAAATAAATAAATAAATAAATAAATAAAACTGACTAATCGCCTGTTCATCTTCTGGCACAAGAAGAAGATTCATACCACTTTGCTGACATGAACTGAGAAGGAGATTAAAGAATTGGGAATATCAGATCTTCAAAATAGGCGGTCAGTACGGCATACCCTGAAAGAAGTCCGTGGATCTCAGGAAAAAACGCGGAAGTAAGGTATCCCCTGGACTGATGAAAGGAGTTACGCTGGCAGAAAATGCTAGAATATTGGGCAAAGATCAAAGCCCAACAGTTGAACAGGTGTGGTCAAAAGTTCGCCCTTTCGAACCAAGAATAAATAAATAAATAAATAAATAAATAAATAAATAAATAAATAAATAAATAAATAAATAAATAAATAAATAAATAAATAAATATTGAGGTATGAATGATATTACCAGATCAGCAGGTACTGCAACAAATATGGGTCAAGAACACTACAAGGTGTAGTTCCTAAATATCTGGGTGGGGAAATGCCTTCAGATATGATGCACTTAAAATCAAAGGATCAATCAAAAATAACACTTGAAACTCTAGTTCATTGAACCACATAAATGGCAAATTTAACATGAAGAAATGTTTCTGGAATGAAAGAATCACTTTAGGAGTTTATTTAGATTTAAGTTGTCCAACTCTTTGGGACAATGGTAAACGAAGTTTCTTTCGTTTCAGAGGGCCCCGGGTTCGATTACTGGCTGGGCAGAGGAATTTAGTTGTGTACCGTTAATTCCTTTGGATGTTCCGAGGATTTGTGTTCATGTTTGCCTTAACATGCCCCCATTTACATACAACATATCATACTACCAACTACTACATAATTACGTAGCCTAATAGCGAATACATCCCTCCATATAAAGTTGGTGATAGGAAAGGCATCCGACCGTAAAGTGGGCTCAGTCCATACGTAGCGCCGATCCCAAGTAATTGGGAAAGAGGCAGGAAGAAAATTTATATTTCACACAGAGTAAAATGGTCATTATTAAGATTATAATATTACTGAAACTGCCGAAGCCTTAATGAATAAAGCTGTAAATAAAGAGGAAGAATTACAACAATATATAACAATATAATCTTATATGTAACAAATTTACTGCTGGATAATCACATGAGTTCTTCGTAGGTGTAAATAATTGCGAAGATTATGCATGATACGTTGTTAAACTTTGGAAATGTATTGTGAGAAGTTAAGAAAATTATAAGTTATTATTGTTATTATTTTCCAGGGTTGGTTTTTCCCTCGGACTCAGCGAGGGATCCCACCTCTATACCGCCTCAAGGGCAGTGTCCTGGAGGGTGAGATTTTGGGTCGAGGGATAAAACTGGGAAAGAGGACCAGTACCTCGCCCAGGCTGCCTCACCTGCTATAGTGAACAGGGGCCTTGTGGAGGGGGATGGGAAGATTTTAAGGGATAGACGAGGAAAACGGAAGGAAGCGGCAGTGGCCTTGAGTTAGGTGCCATCCTGGCATTTGCCTGGAGGAGAAGTTGGAAACCACGGAAGAACACTTCGAGGATGACATAGGTGGGAATCGAACCCCCTCTTCTCAGTTGACCTTCCGAGGTTGCGTGGACCCCGTTCTAGCCCTCGCACCACTTTTTAAATTTCGTGGCAGAGCCGGGAATCGAACGCGGGCCTCCGGGGATGGCAGCTAATCACACTAACCACTACACCACAGCAAAATCTACTCTACGATAATAAATTATGGAAGTACTAGATAATAAAATCTGGGGAGATAGCAGAATATCACACTAACCACTACACCACAGAGGCGGACTATTATTTTAAGAGCTAAAATAAAGCAATGACTAGGCTCCGACGACGTCACTCTACGCTATGTTCTTCTGATAAGCACTATGTCAAGTCGTCAGTGAGAGAACTTTAAGTTGCAGAATGTCACTCATAAATAATTGTGAAGTTGAAGTTCATTGTTTTCTCTTTCGAAATAATAATATACGAGCATTACGGTGTGCCTTGTAAGATATAAAATAAAAGTACGCGACAGCTGTCGGTTGTAAATTCTGCTGTTTGCAGTATGATTGACAACGTGTGTATTATTTTAATGTTTACGGCCATTGCAAGCTACCGTCATCAATTAACAATGTCAGATGTGTCAAACACTGTTTATCCACAGTAAATCAAGGACAGCCTAGGAGTCAAGGAGGAACGATTGACAACATTATTGCAAGCTATCGTCCGCCATAAATGGACGCACGTCAGACATGTCAAACTTTAGCCTGCAGCCTACAGTACACAATTACCTTAGGGCACCTCATGAATCAGATGAGTCAAGCTTGGGTCGTAGTTCCTTAGCCATCGTCACTATTTTTCATGCGTAATTCATTACAAAATCATATTTGTCACAGGTGTGTTTTTACCAGATGTGATTTATAGGTCACAATTTGAATTGCTCTCTTAGAATTTCTAACAGAATTAATAAATAATGATTTAGTTAGTCACATGGTAAATTTGTGCTATACCGAGCTCGATAGCTGCAGTCGCTTAAGTGCGGCCAGTATCCAGAATTCGGGAGATAGTGGATTCGAACCGATCTGTCGGTAGCTCAGTCGGTGGTTTTCCATGGTTTCCTATTTTCACACCAGGAAAATGCTGGGGCTGTACCTTATTTAAGGCCACGGTCGTTCCCTTCCCACTGCTAGCCCTTTCCTATCCCATCATCGCTATACGACCCCGTGTGATGTAAAACTTTTTTTTTTTTAAAGTTCGTAAGTTATCAGTCAACGTCACAACAAAGTAATCTAAAAAAGAACACTTCACACATAATAAGAGGTAATACAAATCTTAAAAGTAAACGTTAAAAAAGTACCCGGGCAGAACATGGAGCAATTTCAAATCAAGACACGTTATCTGATCTATTTATAACAACTGTTGCGGAGCAGCGCGGATCTTCTAGTAATAGGTACCATTAAAACAAAAACAAAGAAATGATTTTTTGACATATTGGGTTCTCCTTAGTACCACAGATATAGATGAGCAAGATTTCAAAATACCGAGGGAATTGGCTATGCGATTCGGGTCGTGTTGCTGTGAGCTTGCGTTCAGGAGATGGTGGGTTCGGACCCCACCATTGGCAGCCCTGAATATGGTTTTCTATGGTTTCCCATTTTCATATCAGGAAAATGCTGGGACGGCCGCTTTGAGTCCTATCCATTTCATTTCCCTTCGTCGCTGAAAGACCTAACAGTATCGGTGCGACGTTAAAATACTTGTAAAGAGTTTTCATACTACATAATATTTTAGCTTCCGTTATAAAATATACAGAAATATTAAAGTTCTAAAATGTTGATATATTCGTGTACACAGTACACAGGTTTGGAGCACGTGAAATTCTGTTCCTGTTGTGAAAATCTCTTGCTCTGGTAAAAGTTTTTTATTATAACTTATAATTTCTACAATGCATACGCGAGGTCACTTAAATCATCATCAGCTTATTACTCCGAGCCGCCCAATTATATATCAGCATTTTGTTTTGATTTGACGACTTTTAGGCTCTCTGTGTCAATTTAGACGTTCCGTTTTATTCCACCAGATAGCAGAAAAACACATCTCCCCTGGGTGATCATGCCTGAGTTTTAATTTTTTCGGGTAAACAGCGAATGTGTCACGAGAGTTTCGTTACATCGTACAACATGGAGTGCCATAGGATTTGTTTCTACTCTTCGAAAGTCAGACTGCTACACCCGGATTTGAACCCCGATCTTGTGGACCGGAGGCCGCCACTCTGCCACTGATCTATAGTCGGGGTTAGCTGTTAAAATAGAAAGGACAAAAGAATACTAGGAATGTGATTCGTTGTCTGCTGGTCTTTCAAGGAAATTTACTGAGTGAGTTGGCCGTGCGGTTAGAGTCGCGAAACTGTGAGCTTGCCACGTTATTGCCGGACAGGTAGCCAGTAAATCTAATCGAATTGTCATTCGAATATCGATTGGCATGCGTGCGATCGATTAATCGTACCAACATCAGGAAACAAAGAGGAAATGATATCATACAGGAACTTACGAAGTAATCGAGCAACACCGAGCAAGTGGCCACGCGGTTTGGGTCATGTAGCTATCAGCTTGTATTCGGGAGATAGTGGGTTCGATTCTCACTGTCGGCAGCCCCGAGGATGTCTTTCCGCGGTTTCCCATTTTTACACCAGGCAAATGTACCTTAATGAAGGCCACGGCTGCTTCCTTCCCACTCCTAGCCCTCTCCTTTCCCATCGTTGCCATAAGACCTGTCTGTGTCGGTGCGGCGTAAAGAACATTGTTGAGGATGTTTTTCCGCGGTTTCCCATTTTCACATCAGGCAAATACTGGGGCTGTACGTTAATCAAGGCCACAGTCGCTTCCTTCCCACTCCTAGCCCTTTCCTATTCCATCTTCACCTATCCGTGTCGGTGCGACGTAAAGCAAAACTGTAAAAAGATTATTCCAAAGAAAGTAGCCATAATCACGCTGTGATAAATTAAAACTGCTGAATGTTAATTTCAATGAAGTTTGTCATCATAAAGTGCGAAAATTCGGGAAATATTTATATTTTGTCAGGAAGTGGGAAACTATGCTAGAAATAATCTAAATTTCCGCCAAGATCGGGAAATTTTCTATAATAGTCTAAGATGTTAATATTTTTTCCCTTTCACAACACTGTATTGCGTTTCTGCTGGTATTGACAACTTCCGTATACATTACTTTTTCCCGTAAGTTCGCAGTATTATCACAAGTAGGAGTGATGAAATTAGATAATAATAATAATAATAATAATAATAATAATAATAATAATAATAATAATAATAATAGTGGCGTATGGCCTCCGGAGAGGCCTGGTGTGAGTCGTTTTCTTGTAGACGGCCTATTAGGCGACCGGTATGATTGTGAAGATGAGGGCCGTACCTAGGATGATTTCTAATGCTGAATACGCCACACACACCCAGCCCTCGAGCCATTGGAATTAATCAGTTAAGGTTAAAATCCCCGACCCGGTTGGGAATCGAACCCGGGACCCTCTGAACCGAAGGCTAGTATGCTGACCATTCAGCCAACGAGTCGGACATGAAATTAGATAAAAGAATATCGAAATGGGACGCCGTAAACTTAAACACAATGATTTTATATTTACCGACTAAGAAGAAAAGAAAGTATGCGAAGATCGACACACACATTTCTCGTATCGTCGAAAATACGGAAAATCTAACGAGGAAGGGAACATCTTGTACTATCTCCGAGCATTGGGCGATAATATAGCAAGAAACTTACAAGAAAATAACACAAATTTACAATTTGCTTTACGTCGCACCGACACGGATAGGTCTTATGGCGACGATGGGATAGGAAAGGGCTAGGAGTGGGAAGGAAGCAGCCGTGGCCTTAATTAATGTACATCCCCAGCATTTGCTTGGTGTGAAAATTGGAAACCACGGAAAACCATTTTCAGGGCTGCCGACAGTGGGGTTCGAACCCACTATCTCCCGAATTCTGGATACTGGCCGCACTTAAGCGACTGCAGCCATACGCCATTTCATTTAATTTTTTCTTTCTCATCCCTTATGACCCGCATGCCGATGGAGGCTAAATATGGACTTAAATGTCATCTAGAGTGTCACTATTCACCCCGGCGACCCCAGAAACTATGGATTCTACACTAATATAGGCCGTTTTCGAATATTTTTGCTTCCTCCCCACTCCACCCCTAGGGGTGCTAGGCGTGTCTTACTCCCGCAGCATTTCTCTCCGGATCGTATCAAATCCTATCCGTACCAAGTTCAATTACAGGTTTACCTATAGTCACCGTCATTTCTAGTCGTTTAGCTTTCCCGATATTTTTACGAAATGTATTGCTTCTTGACTGTATGCAACCCGCTAACATTGTTGGCTAGCGGAGGTCTTCGCCTGCAATTATTGGAGTGATAATTTAAGGGGGGAGATACACCTTTTCAGGTTTAAAAATGCACTTTTTGGTCCAAAAATGGTTATTAGACTTCGCTCTTTCAAGTAGTGAAAGAATTTTTAATATATCTGTCATAGAATATTGAATTTTCACGCCCGCATTGTAATCGAAACAGACTTTCAACGTATTAGGTCGTGTTACGTACATGTAGTACCTGTTGAAGAGATGTTAAGTACAGAACAAAAATGGCCAGCCGGACACCAGTGGGATCCGAACCCACAACCTCCCGATTTCGCGTCGGTTGCTCTACCAGTTGCGCTATGGTGGCCTAGGCCATCTTTGTTCTGTTTGAAAGGATCTGAGCTACCTAATACGTTGAAAGTCTGTTTCGATTACAATGCGGTCGTGAAAATTCAATATTCATTGACATGCCCCACAACGGGCGACTTAAACGCACTCTACAGTGTGCTAGCAGCAGTGCCAGACCTGTAGCTCAGATCCTTTCAAACAGAACAAAGATGGCCTAGGCCACCATAGCTCAATTGGTAGAGCAACCGACGCGAAATCGGGAGGTTGTGGGTTCGGATCCCACTGGTGTCCGGCTGGCCATTTTTGTTCTGTACTTAACATCTCTTCAACACGTACTACATGTACGTAACACGACCTAATACGTTGAAAGTCTGTTTCGATATCTGTCATAGTTTCCGAGATACAACAAAAAAGTATATAGGTGTCAGCTGATCTGAAGCACTGCCACGCCCACGTGTCAGCGCCGTATGTGTTTGAATTGTATCGCTCCTATTGAAAATTGGCGCTAATAAATCTCTCTCAGGCATGCTCCGTATTACATTTCTCTTTGTATGTGAGGAACAGGAAGTCACGTGATGTTTTTGTTTACAAATATATCTTGGTTCCCGCGGTAACGGAGCACATGTTATCTTGAGAGAAAAAGTTATAACAATTCGCCTGTGTTTTAGTACAGTTTTTGCAAGTGGTTGTTCTCAGAACTTTGAAATGGGTAAACGCAAAACAGTACAGTATATAGGCCTAAGAAAGCGAATTTCCGTGGAAATAGGCATACAACTGCAAAAAATAACATTCGTGATTCACCTAACCTAAATAGTGCCTCAGCTAAGAAGCTTCTGAAAGACTGTGGCAATAGCAGTAGTGGTTTAGATGATGTAAACATATTTTAATGTAAATACACTGACTGACAGAGAAAATGCAACACCAGGAAGGAGTGGTTCGAAAGGGATGAAAGTTGGGGAAAAAACAGAGACGGCACGGACGAATAATTGATGTTTATTTCGAACCGATATGCAGGTTACACAATGCGCACGGCATCGACTCAGTAGGATGTAGGACCACCGCGAGCGGCGATGCACGCAGAAACACGTCGAGGTACAGAGTCAATAAGAGTGCGGATGGTGTCCTGAGGGATGGTTCTCCATTCTCTGTCAACCATTTGCCACAGTTGGTCGTCAGTACGAGGCTGGGGCAGAGTTGGCAAACGGCGTCCAATGAGATCTCACACGTGTTCGATTGGTGAGAGATCCGGAGAGTACGCTGGCCACGGAAGCATCTGTATACCTCGTAGAGCCTGTTGGGAGATGCGAGCAGTGTGTGGGCGGGCATTATCCTGCTGAAACAGAGCATTGGGCAGCCCCTGAAGGTACGGGAGTGCCACCGGCCGCAGCACATGCTGCACGTAGCGGTGGGCATTTAACGTGCCTTGAATACGCACTAGAGGTGACGTGGAATCATACGCAATAGCGCCCCAAACCATGATGCCGCGTTGTCTAGCGGTAGGGCGCTCCACAGTTACTGCCGGATTTGACCTTTCTCCACGCCGACGCCACACTCGTCTGCGGTGACTATCACTGACAGAACAGAAGCGTGACTCATCGGAGAACACGACGTTCCGCCATTCCCTCATCCAAGTCGCTCTAGCTCGGCACCATGCCAGGCGTGCACGTCTATGCTGTGGAGTCAATGGTAGTCTTCTGAGCGGACGCCGGGAGTGCAGGCCTCCTTCAACCAATCGACGGGAAATTGTTCTGGTCGATATTGGAACAGCCAGGGTGTCTTGCACATGCTGAAGAATGGCGGTTGACGTGGCGTGCGGGGCTGCCACCGCTTGGCGGCGGATGCGCCGATCCTCGCGTGCTGACGTCACTCGGGCTGCGCCTGGACCCCTCGCACGTGCCACATGTCCCTGCGCCAACCATCTTCGCCACAGGCGCTGCACCGTGGACACATCCCTATGGGTATCGGCTGCGATTTGACGAAGCGACCAACCTGCCCTTCTCAGCCCGATCACCATACCCCTCGTAAAGTCGTCTGTCGTCTGTCTGCTGGAAATGCCTCCGTTGACGGCGGCCTGGCATTCTTAGCTATACACGTGTCCTGTGGCACACGACAATACGTTCTACAATGACTGTCGGCTGAGAAATCACGGTACGAAGTGAGCCATTCGCCAACGCCGTGTCCCATTTATCGTTCGCTACGTGCGCAGCACAGCGGCGCATTTCACATCATGAGCATACCTCAGTGACGTCAGTCTACCCTACAATTGGCACAACGTTCTGACCACTCCTTCTTGGTGTTGCATTTGCTCTGTCAGTCAGTGTATTATGTTCGAACAGTTAGAAAAGTGTCTTCGGTGTGTATGTGGGGAAAAAGTGAAACTCAGTGTACATAAAATAATAGGTTTAGGTTGTAATGTGACCATAGTGTGCAAGAAATGTGGTGTAATTGGTTCCTTTGACAGCTGCCATAGGATAAAAACGACCAGGTTTATTCCATAAATAGGTGTTTAATATATGCTATGAGGTGTCTAGGGCGAAGTTTAGCAGGATTAGTTATGTTTTGTGGTCTAATGTATTTACCACCACCTGTAAATAAGTCTACTTACACACTGGTGTACCAGAGAATTCTTGCTGCCACCAACCAAGTAGCTAAAGTATCTCTAAGTAAGGCAGCTGAAGAGGAAGCAAGTCTTACAGACATTAGGAATATATCTGTAAGCTGTGATGGCACATGGTTAACGAGGGGTCACAGTTCATTACATGGTGTGTGCACTGTTATAGGAGCAAAAACTGGAAAAGTGATAGATATTCAGGTTCTGTCATCGTCTTGCGAAGGATGTGATCAGTGAAAAGGCAAGATTGGCACCCTAGCTTGTCAAGAGTGGTGGGAGACACGTGACGTCTATGATATCAACCACAAATGAAGTGCAGGAAGCATGCAGGTGGAGGGAATGTAAAGGATTTTCAGTCGAAGTGTAGCCAATCACAATTTACGGTATGTCAATTATATTGGGGATGGAGATACCAAGAGCTACAAGGCTGTTTCATGGCACATTCATATAGTGAAAAAGGAATGTGTTGGCCATGTCCAGAAAAGGATGGGGTCTCAGTCGCGGAAAGTGAAGGAGAATATGAGAGGAAAAAAAGCTGAGCGATGGGAAGCTACTCGGTGACAAGAACAGGCTGATTGATGCTGTGATAAATACCCTCACTGTCTATTATGGGATTGTCATTAGAGCTAATAGTTTATCTGTATATAATATGAGAACAGCCATCTGGACCATTTGGTACCACAAGGCTTCCACAGATGATCAGCCACAGCATTACTTTTGTCTTTACCAGCAGGCTGTGGAACAAGACATTGCAGACAAGTATAGGCCGTAAGCGTAAAAATAATCTTACCCCTACTATTATGGAAACAAACCAGTTTTCAAGAATCTTGTGAAAGCAGAACTGTTAATAAGATGTTGGTGGTAACACACAAAATAATAATGAGTCATTCAACTCTAAAATCTGGAAGATATACCCCAAAACAATATTTGCTGGAAGAAAAACTGTTCAGATGGAATGAGGGCTATAATTAAAGTGTTGCAGCAGTTAAGGCTTGTGGTTGGAACATATTGCTCCCAGTTTCTTCAAGATGAAAATGAGAAACGCACACTTTCTGCAAGCAGGATGGAGCCATTGAGAAGCAAGCCCTGGAATGGAATCCGCAGGGACAACGAAAGCGGGGTCGACCACAGCAGACCTGGAAGAGATCCATATTGGAGGAGGCAAGTGAGGCAGGAAAAACCTGGGGAGAACTACACCGGATGGCCCGCAGCAGGGTCCGCTGGCGAAAATTCATCGTAGCCCTATGCTCCTGAAGGAGCCATAGGAAATAAGTCAAGTAAGCCAAGACACTTTCTGCAAATAAAAGGGTTCTAAAGACTACAAAAGAAGCAAGTTAATGCAAAAAGAGACTGTGGTTGGAAGAGGAGGCCAAAATGAACCAGGAAGAGTGCAGGGGAGTTTTAGTGCACATCCAACTCTTTGGTATGTTTATCACTCATTTTCTCAAGCTTCATTTTTAACACAGCGTTTTCATCATAACTCTCTCAGTTTTTAGGATAATCCAATAAAATTTTGCATGACTGTGAAATGTAATCATATGAACAACATACACCAGGATCTTTGGATTAACATGTATCATTAATTTTTAAAAAATCGAAAAAAAGGTCAAATATTTCCCCGTTTTACTTAAATATATAAAATAAATATTGTTTCCAGTGCTTTGTCTGAGATTTTAGTGTATGTCGTAGACTTGGGTCTTACAAGCAACACAAAACAAGAAACAAGAAAACAAGAAAACAAGAAACAAGAAAACAAGAAAAATATACATCATTGTGTAAACGCTGCCTGGCTGCACAAATTACAGCAGAATGTTTTTACAGTGTATTGATGACCAATGAATAATATTTTTAACATTTTAAGAATGTCGTAACGACATATAAGTAGTAAACATGAAACCTGCAAATTTTCATTTTTTTTTAATTCATAGGGCTGCAGAAATAGAAAATATTGAATTTTATTTAATTTACACTTGCGAATGGTGTACCTCCCCGTTAATGACTTGATTTTATGATTACTCAGATCTGACTGAACTTACAGGCCTATCAATGTCTTATAATTCACCGGTAGGTGATTCCGGAGAGATTAAAATGAAGCAAGCCGGTCCAGTAGAACGGACGGATGGATTGGCCGAAGGTGTTTTCAGTAAACTCTTTTAATACATATAGGTAGATGGTAAATTTTGTGACAAAGAATATGTTGGCAAAGCCCGATATGATTCTGGTGCCCACAGAATGCGCTGTTCCCCAAAAAATCGATATGTTCAGTATAGTTATTGAGGCAAGAGTGATTTGTTCTCTAGACCTGCAGCAACGACATAACATGCTGACTGACACAAGCTAAGAAGAAAAATTTGCTCACTTCAAACCCAGAGAGAGATAGATTAGAAGTAGGTAGATGGCGAATGAAAATATACTCTATCGAATTGGTGAGAAGAGAACGATCATAGGACACATCCAGAAACTCCCAGAACTTCTTCGGTTTGTTTTTGAGGAAAATAGGGGTATAGGAACTGCAGAAGTAGACCAAGGCATGAATATCATAAACAAATAATAAATGGAGGAGGCAGGAGGCCGTGTCACGGTAGCTCAGTGATCACAGCAATTCCCTAGAAACGAACATACCTGGTTTAATACCAGTTCGTCACGTTAGCTCTGTCGTAAACATCTGTATGTACTCAACGTGCACTACACACAATCTAGAGGCGAAAAAGTAATATAATGTCAATGTCATCGTGAATATTCAATATTCATAAAATATGGTAATGTTGTCCGGCCCCATGGCTAAGTGGTTAGCGTGCTGGCCTTTGGTCACAGGGGTCCCGGGTTCGATTCCCGGCAGGGTCGGGAATTTTCGCCACGATTGGTTAAATTCACTGGCACGGGGGCTGGGTGTCTGCGTCGTCTTCATCATCATTTCATCCTCTTCACGACGCGCAAGTCGCCTACCGGAGTCAAACCAAAAGACCTGCCTGCACCTGACGAGCCGAGCATGTCCTCGGACACTCCCGGCACTAAAAGCCATACGACATTTTATGGTAATGTTTCCCGTGGACAACAATGAAGCAATGAGAGAAAACAACATTATATGAGCAACGACCTGTGAATAGCACTACGGAAGTACAATTGATATCCGCACTAGATTTGTCATATCATCTAGATTTTATCAACTACAGTCCCAGTTCTTCCGGCTTTTTACTGATATATCCATGAGCGTAGATCTCTCATGTTGTAGCAGAGCTAGAAAAGTTATATCCTATACCTTTCAGCCTGTTCCTATCATCTGAAAAATAATTCCCCTCCAAGCCGACATGTAGAGTTTTGGGACCTGTTTAAGCGCACTGTAAGCTGTGTTCATACTTCAGAATAATTCATTTCAAGGAAATGTAGACTTCCGAAACCTGTTTAAAGCACTGCTTGGTCTGCGCAGGCTTCAGAATAATTCATTTCAAGGAAATGTAGACTTTCGACACCTGTTTAAAGCACTGTAACGTCTGTTCCGACTTCAGAATAATTCATTTCAAGGAAATGTAGACTTCCGAAACCTGTTTAAAGCACTGCTTGGTCTGCGCAGTCTTAAGAATAATTCATTTCAAGGAAATGTAGACTTTCGACACCTGTTTAAAGCGCTGTAACGTCTGTTCATACTTCAGAATAATTCATTTCAAGGAAATGTAGACTTCCGAAACCTGTTTAAAGCACTGCTTGGTCTGCGCAGTCTTAAGAATAATTCATTTCAAGGAAATGTAGACTTTCGGCACCTGTTTAAAGCGCTGTAACGTCTGTTCCGACTTCAGAATAATTCATTTCAAGGAAATGTAGACTTCCGAAACCTGTTTAAAGCACTGCTTGGTCTGCGCAGTCTTAAGAATAATTCATTTCAAGGAAATGTAGACTTTCGACACCTGTTTAAAGCGCTGTAACGTCTGTTCATACTTCAGAATAATTCATTTCAAGGAAATGTAGACTTCCGAAACCTGTTTAAAGCACTGCTTGGTCTGCGCAGTCTTAAGAATAATTCATTTCAAGGAAATGTAGACTTTCGACACCTGTTTAAAGCGCTGTAACGTCTGTTCCGACTTCAGAATAATTCATTTCAAGGAAATGTAGACTTCCGAAACCTGTTTAAAGCACTGCTTGGTCTGCGCAGTCTTAAGAATAATTCATTTCAAGGAAATGTAGACTTTCGACACCTGTTTAAAGCGCTGTAACGTCTGTTCCGACTTCAGAATAATTCATTTCAAGGAAATGTAGACTTCCGAAACCTGTTTAAAGCACTGCTTGGTCTGCGCAGGCTTTAGAATAATTCATTTCAAGGAAATGTAGACTTTCGACACCTGTTTAAAGCGCTGTAACGTCTGTTCCGACTTCAGAATAATTCATTTCAAGGAAATGTAGACTTCCGAAACCTGTTTAAAGCACTGCTTGGTCTGCGCAGTCTTAAGAATAATTCATTTCAAGGAAATGTAGACTTTCGACACCTGTTTAAAGCGCTGTAACGTCTGTTCATACTTCAGAATAATTCATTTCAAGGAAATGTAGACTTCCGAAACCTGTTTAAAGCACTGCTTGGTCTGCGCAGTCTTAAGAATAATTCATTTCAAGGAAATGTAGACTTTCGACACCTGTTTAAAGCGCTGTAACGTCTGTTCCGACTTCAGAATAATTCATTTCAAGGAAATGTAGACTTCCGAAACCTGTTTAAAGCACTGCTTGGTCTGCGCAGTCTTAAGAATAATTCATTTCAAGGAAATGTAGACTTTCGACACCTGTTTAAAGCGCTGTAACGTCTGTTCCGACTTCAGAATAATTCATTTCAAGGAAATGTAGACTTCCGAAACCTGTTTAAAGCACTGCTTGGTCTGCGCAGTCTTAAGAATAATTCATTTCAAGGAAATGTAGACTTTCGACACCTGTTTAAAGCGCTGTAACGTCTGTTCCGACTTCAGAATAATTCATTTCAAGGAAATGTAGACTTCCGAAACCTGTTTAAAGCACTGCTTGGTCTGCGCAGTCTTAAGAATAATTCATTTCAAGGAAATGTAGACTTTCGACACCTGTTTAAAGCGCTGTAACGTCTGTTCCGACTTCAGAATAATTCATTTCAAGGAAATGTAGACTTCCGAAACCTGTTTAAAGCACTGCTTGGTCTGCGCAGTCTTAAGAATAATTCATTTCAAGGAAATGTAGACTTTCGACACCTGTTTAAAGCGCTGTAACGTCTGTTCCGACTTCAGAATAATTCATTTCAAGGAAATGTAGACTTCCGAAACCTGTTTAAAGCACTGCTTGGTCTGCGCAGTCTTAAGAATAATTCATTTCAAGGAAATGTAGACTTTCGACACCTGTTTAAAGCGCTGTAACGTCTGTTCCGACTTCAGAATAATTCATTTCAAGGAAATGTAGACTTCCGAAACCTGTTTAAAGCACTGCTTGGTCTGCGCAGGCTTCAGAATAATTCATTTCAAGGAAATGTAGATTTTCGACACCTGTTTAAAGCACTGTAACGTCTGTTCCGACTTCAGAATAATTCATTTCAAGGAAATGTAGACTTCCGAAACCTGTTTAAAGCACTGCTTGGTCTGCGCAGTCTTAAGAATAATTCATTTCAAGGAAATGTAGACTTTCGACACCTGTTTAAAGCGCTGTAACGTCTGTTCATACTTCAGAATAATTCATTTCAAGGAAATGTAGACTTCCGAAACCTGTTTAAAGCACTGCTTGGTCTGCGCAGTCTTAAGAATAATTCATTTCAAGGAAATGTAGACTTCCGACACCTGTTTAAAGCGCTGTAAGGTCTGTTCAGGCTTCAGAATAATTCATTTCAAGGAAATGTAGACTTTCGACACCTGTTTAAAGCGCTGTAAGATCTATTCAGACTTCAGAATAATTAATTTGAAGGAAATGTAGACTTCCAACGCCTGTTTAAAGCGCTGTAAGGTCTGTTCAGGCTTCAGAATAATTCATTTCAAGGAAATGTAGACTTTCGACACCTGTTTAAAGCGCTGTAAAGTCTGTTCAGGCTTCAGAATAATTCATTTCAAGGAAATGTAGTCGTCCGACACCTCTTTAAAGCGCTGTAAGGTCTGTTCAGACTTCAGAATAATTCATTTCAAGGAAATGTAGACTTTCGACACCTGTTTAAAGCGCTGTAAGGTCTGTTCAGACATCAGAATAATTAATATGAAGGAAATGTAGACTTCCGACGCCTGTTTAAAGCGCTGTAAGGCCTGTTCAGACTTCAGAATAATTAATTTGAAGGAAATGTAGACTTCCGACGCCTGTTTAAAGCGCTGTAAGGTCTGTTCAGACTTCAGAATAATTCCTTTCAAGGAAATGTAGACTTTCGACACCTGTTTAAAGCGCTGTAAGGTCTGTTCACGCTTCAGAATAATTCATTTCAAGGAAATGTAGACTTTCGACACCTGTTTAAAGCGCTGTAAGGTCTGTTCAGACTTCAGAATAATTCATTTCAAGGAAATGTAGTCGTTCGGCACCTCTTTAAAGCGCCGTAAGGTCTGTTCAGACTTCAGAATAATTCATTTCAAGGAAATGTAGACTTTCGACACCTGTTTAAAGCGCTGTAAGGTCTGTTCAGACATCAGAATAATTAATATGAAGGAAATGTAGACTTCCGACGCCTGTTTAAAGCGCTGTAAGGTCTGTTCAGATTTCAGAATAATTAATATGAAGGAAATGTAGACTAGCGACACCTGTTTAAAGCGCTGTAAGGTCTGTTCAGGCTTCAGAATAATTCATTTCAAGGAAATGTAGTCGTCCGACACCTCTTTAAAGCGCTGTAAGGTCTGTTCAGATTTCAGAATAATTAATATGAAGGAAATGTAGACTAGCGACACCTCTTTAAAGCGCTGTAAGGTCTGTTCAGGCTTCAGAACAATTAATTTAAGGAAAAGTAGACTTCCGACGCCTGTTTAAAGTACTGTAAGATCTGTTCAGTCATTAGAATAATTAATTTCAAAGAAATGTACCGAGCTCGATAGCTGCAGTCGCTTAAGTGTGGCCAGTATCCAGTATTCGGGGGATAGTAGGTTCGAACCTCACTGTCGGCAGCCCTGAAAATGGTTTTCCGTGGTTTCCTATTTTCACACCAGGCAAATGCTGGGGCTGTACCTTAATTAAGGCCACGGCCGCTTCCTTCCCACTCTTAGCCCTTCCCTGTCCCATCGTCGCCATAAAACCTATCTGAGTCGGTGCGACGTAAAGCAACTAGCAAAAAAAAAAAAAAGTAGACTTCTGGCACCTGATTTTGAGCTCTGTAAGCTCAGTCCAGACTTCAGAATAATTAATTTCAAGGACATGTAGACTTCTGACACCTGTTTTAGAGCGCTGTAAGTTCTGTTCAAACGTCGGAATAACAAATTTCAAGGAAATGTACACTTCTGGCACCTGTTTCAGAAGGTTGTGATCTCTGATGAAACCTCAGACAAATTTCAAAGGCATATGAATACTTAATACACCACTTTCAAGTAGCATATTATTGGTAAAATGTTCCTATCTTTCTTCGTTCTGACTCACCATAATTACTTAAATGTTGTGGCAAACTCATCCGAAGATCTTCGAAGGACGTTTGAGTTATAGGAGCTTAAGATTATGTCAACAGGTATACAGATTAGGGATAGAAAAATATATTAAAAACCGTTATTATTTTTATGATGTTTTTCAACAAGATATTCTGAAAAATATATATGAAGTTTTGTCTATTTTTAAACAAAATTCCTATTGGGGAGTAACATAACCTCGATATATATAAGGTTTTTCATGGATTACCTTAATTAAGGCCACGGTCGCTTCCTTCCCGTTCCTCGTCCTGTCCTCAACCATCGTCAACATAAGACCTGTCTGAGTCGGCGCGTCGTAAAACCAGTAGCAAAAAAAAAAGAGAGCAAGAAAAATACTATATTAGAGCCACGTAAAAGAAGTTGCAGAAAAGGTATAGGAAAAATATCCTTTTAAAACCAACCTTGTAATAAAAGACTGCACACTGAAGTCGGTTCAACATGATTATTGATTCATTATCTTCGGAGTTGTATTACCGTAAACAGTACACAAACAGGCATTGTACCTTTATTTAGCGGAGTTGTAAGGCAAGGTACGAAGCAGTCACAGACCTCTTTGTATGGAATGGAGGGTATTTGGAGGTTGTAGAAAGGATGTAGAGGAGAGGGCGTAAAAGTCACTGGCAGGACCCCAATTGGAATATGGTTCTAGTGTATGGGATTACTTGATACGAGAACTGGAAAAGATCCAAAGGTAAGCAGTAAAATTTGTTCACGGTGATCTCCGACAAAAGAGTAGTGTTACGAAAATGTTGCAAACTTTGGGCTAGGAAGACTAGGAAGTAAGGAGAATAGTTCGACTAAACAGAATGTTTCGAGCCGTTAGCGGAGAGATGGCTTGGAATGGTATTCGTAGAGGAATAACCTTGAGTGGAGTTTTTAAAATTAGGAAATATAAAATGCAGCAAAAAGGCAGAAAAGATAAAGTAGGAAATAAACGGGACAAATGAAGGCAAATAGTTTTTTATTGGAAGAGGAATTAGGGACTGGATTAATTTATCAAGGGAGATGTTTGATAAATTTCGAACTTATTTGAAATCATTTAAAAAAGATAATAATGATATTGGATTTACGTCCTACTAACTACTTTTCGGAGACGCCGAGGTGCCGGAATTTTGTCCCGCAGAATTCTTTTACGTGCCAGTAAATCTACCGACACAAGGCTGATGTATCTGAGCACCTTCAAATACCACTGGACTGAGTCAGGGTCGAATCTGCCAAGTTGGGGTCAGAAGTCCAGCGCCCTAACCGTCTGAGCCACTCAGCCCAGCTTTAAGAAAAGACTAGCTAAACAATTTACAGGAAATCTGCCACCTGGGTAACACCCCTAAATGCAGATGATTGATTGATTGATTGATTGATTGATTGATTGATTGATTGATTGATTGATTGATTGATTGATTGATTGATTGATTGATTGATTGATTGATTGATTGATTGATTGATTGATTGATTGATTGATTGATTGATTGATTGATTGATTGATTGATTGATTGATTGATTGATTGATTGATTGACAACATATCTAACGAGGAACCCATCCCAATCGCTGGCTTCTCACTAAAGTGGCCAGTGTTCGAATCCCGGCTAATGCATTTTGTATTTCTGAAATAAAGATATCATCCCTGTGGCTTGGATTCCACTGGAAGCCCCGTGGCAATCATCACGATATGAATAGTCACGTAAAATTACAAGCTTGCTTTAAACCCAACCCACCTCGAGATTGGGGGGCACAAAGTTGATGATATTGTTGAAAGCGCCACACAGCATCCAGTTTACACGCGTGATGGAATGTAGGCTACTAATCTTAACCACAATAGTTCATTACATATTCAGGAGGAACCTTTCATATAGCCACTAACATTGAAAAAAGCCGCTGCATCCAAGGACAAAGTGCAGCAGAAAAATGTTACAGCTTATGGCGAAAGTACGGCTGGAGGAAGAGATCATTTGAATAGGATTTTTTTTTTTTTACGTCGCACCGACACAGATATGTCTTATGGCGACGATGGGATGGGAAAGGCCTAGGAAGTGGAAGGAAGCGGCCGTGGCCTTAATTAAGGTACAGTCCCGGCATTTGCCTGGTGTGAAAATGAGAAATCACGGAAAACCATCTTCAGGGCTGCCGACAGTGGGGCTCGAACCCACGATCTCCCGATTACTGGATACTGGCCGCACTTAAGCGACTGCAGCTATCGAGCTCGGTAGGAAATTATTAGTTACAATTTACAACTGAGGCTAATGAGCCTCTCTATGTAGAGTCTACAATGAATACAATATATAGGATGGACCAAAAGTCCCATTACCCCTCTGGATTTGGATATCAGAATTAACTGTTGTCTTCTTTTCATTGTAGATGACCGAGCTCGATAGCTGCAGTCGCTTAAGTGCAGTATTCGGGAGATAGTGGGATCGAACCCCACTGTCAGCAGCCCTGAAGATGGTTTTCCGTGGTTTCCAGTGTTCAAACCAGGCAAATGCTGGGGCTGTACCTTAATTAAGGCCACCGTATCTTCCTTCCCACTCCTAGCTCTTTCCTCTCCCATTGTCGCCATAAGATCTGTGTCGGTACGACGTAAAGCAAGTTGTAAAAAAAAAAACTATTGTAGATGAGGATTTTAGATCTGGCACTTCCCTCGCTATTCCTGTCAACCACTCTTCAGTATACAGTATAATAGATCCTTCGTTGTGGCTGGGTCACAATAGGAATTCACTTCCAGCTGCTGTCAGGAACTCTAAGTCGGTATCAAAATTTTAAGACTGTATGCAGAGATTACCTGATGAGTACCGCTGATTGTTTTGTGTGATTGTGGTAGGCAGGCTAGTAACAGTGCCATTTTACTGTACAGCTGAAGAACACTGTTGTTTCTTATAATTAATATTAGGTTATTATTATTATTATTATTATTATTATTATTATTATTATTATTATTATTATTATTATTATTGTGTAAATGTACATAATATTTAACTTTTAACTCATGTACATACTGTAGATCACTGTTTATGGGCGTACTTATATATCAGTTACTTTATTATGTAGTGTGTTCTGTTTATGCATTGCTTATATTTTTCATTCTGTATACTACTTTTTCATTATGACCTTTATTTCTTCTTCTTCTTCTTCTTCTTCTTCTTCTTCTTCTTCTTCTTAATCTGCTTGCCCTCCAGGGTTGGCTTTTCCCTCGGACTCAGCGAGGGATCCCACCTCTACCGCCTCAAGGGCAGTGTCCTGGAGCGTGAGACATTGGGTCGGGGGATACAACTGGCGACGATGACCAGTACCTCGCCCAAGCGGCCTCACATGCTATGCTGAAGAGGGGCCTTGGTGAGGGATGGGATGATTGGAATGGATAGGCATGGAAGAGGGAAGGAAGCGGCCGTGGCCTTAAGTTAGGTACCATCCCGGCATTTACCTGGAGGAGAAGTGGGAAACCACGGGAAACCACTTCCAGGATGGCTGAGATGGGAATCGAACCCACCTCTACTCAGTTGACCTCCCGAAGCTGAGTGGACCCCGTTCCTGCCCTCGTACCACTTTTCAAATTTCGTGGCAGAGCCGGGAATCGAACCCTGGCCTCCGGGGATGGCAGCTAATCACACTAACCACTACACCACAGAGGCGGACATATGGCTTTTATCTCTTTATTTTTTACCTTTATGCTCCGGATTTCTTTTTTTAGTTATTTTATTTATTGAACTTTGTTTTCTTCATTATATGTTCCCCAGATCTGTTATTTAGCTTAGTTATCTTTCATTTCATAATAGAATGGTATATTTCTTTTATATATGTATTATCTTGCAATTTACGTGGTTAAGTGTAAGAGAAGGGACTGCCTGGCCGAGGCATGCTCGGTTCGCCCGGAAGGACATGGGTTCGAATCCCCGTCAGGAAGTCGTAAAATTTAAGAAACGAGATTTACACTTCCAGAGGTGCACATGGCCCTGAGGTTCACTCAGCCTACACCAAAAATGAGTACCAGGTTAATTCCTGGGGGCAAAGGCGGCCGGGCGTACAGCTAACCACTCTACCCCATCAAGTGCCGAGGTTACGGATAGTGGTAGCCTTTACCTTCCATCCCTCCAAGGGCCTTCATGGCCTGTACGAAGATGACTTTGCTTTTTCTTTCTTTTCTAAATGTAAGAGAGGACCTCGAGCCCTACCTTCACCACTGGTAAAGTCAAGTGAATAAATAAATAAATAAATAAATAAATAAATAAATAAATAAATAAATAAATAAATACACTGGCTGACAGTGACAATGCAACACCAAGGAGGAGTGGTTCGAAAGGGATGAAAGTTGGGGAAAAAACAGAGACGGCACGGACGAATAATTGATGTTTATTTCAAACCGATATGCAGGTTACACAATGCGCACGGCATCGACTCAGTAGGATGTAGGACCACCGCGAGCGGCGATGCACGCAGAAACACGTCGAGGTACAGAGTCAATAAGAGTGCGGATGGTGTCCTGAGGGATGGTTCTCCATTCTCTGTCAACCATTTGCCACAGTTGGTCGTCCGTACGAGGCTGGGGCAGAGTTTGCAAACGGCGTCCAATGAGATCCCACACGTGTTCGATTGGTGAGAGATCCGGAGAGTACGCTGGCCACGGAAGCATCTGTACACCTCGTAGAGCCTGTTGGGAGATGCGAGCAGTGTGTGGGCGGGCATTATCCTGCTGAAACAGAGAATTGGGCAGCCCCTGAAGGTACGGGAGTGCCACCGGCCGCAGCACATGCTGCACGTAGCGGTGGGCATTTAACGTGCCTTGAATACGCACTAGAGGTGACGTGGAATCATACGCAATAGCACCACAAACCATGATGCCGCGTTGTCTAGCGGTAGGGCGCTCCACAGTTACTGCCGGATTTGACCTTTCTCCACGCCGACGCCACACTCGTCTGCGGTGACTATCACTGACAGAACAGAAGCGTGACTCATCGGAGAACACGACGTTCCGCCATTCCCTCATCCAAGTCGCTCTAGCCCGGCACCATGCCAGGCGTGCACGTCTATGTTGTGGAGTCAATGGTAGTCTTCTGAGCGGACGCCGGTAGTGCAGGCCTCCTTCAACCAATCGACGGGAAATTGTTCTGGTCGATATTGGAACAGCCAGGGTGTCTTGCACATGCTGAAGAATGGCGGTTGACGTGGCGTGCGGGGCTGCCACCGCTTGGCGCCGGATGCGCCGATCCTCGCGTGCTGACGTCACTCGGGCTGCGCCTGGACCCCTCGCACGTGCCACATGTCCCTGCGCCAACCATCTTCGCCACAGGCGCTGCACCGTGGACACATCCCTATGGGTATCGGCTGCGATTTGACGAAGCGACCAACCTGCCCTTCTCAGCCCGATCACCATACCCCTCGTAAAGTCGTCTGTCTGCTGGAAATGCCTCCGTTGACGGCGGCCTGGCATTCTTAGCTATACACGTGTCCTGTGGCACACGACAACACGTTCTACAATGACTGTCGGCTGAGAAATCACGGTACGAAGTGGGCCATTCACCAACGCCGTGTCCCATTTTATCGTTCGCTACGTGCGCAACACAGCGGCGCATTTCACATCATGAGCATACCTCAGTAACGTCAGTCTACCCTGCAATTGGCATAAAGTTCTGACCACTCCTTCTTGGTGTTGCATTTGCTCTGTCAGTCAGTGTATTTGTGTGAGCCATGGCCGATGAGTCAACATATACCGTGGAGGAATGGACTGTAATGAACACGTGGAGTAATGAGTGACCGTACACAGACCTTCTTCTCCTCCTCCTCAACCCAGAGTTTGGTGGACTTGCAGAATCCTTCCTTCAAGGGCCAAACTCTATACACTTCACTGTAAACTCTTCCTGTCTTAATCTCTACTCTATGAATTCATGCCTTGGTCTACCTCTCGATTTACGTCCTTCAGTGTTTTCCTCCAGCAAGATTCTGAATTATCTTGAAGGTCGCAGTAGGTGACCACCCATACCATTCCTTCTCTTCACAAATGTTTTCAGCAGATTCCTCCTCTCGTCTACTCGAGCTAACACTTCCTGCACCAAAGCGATCTCACCATGGGAAAGAAAACTACAGTACTTGAAATCCTTTTTTTTTACCCGCTCAGGACGAGAGTCAATTACACTAAACACTTGTGCTGAGGCTGCTGCTTCTCTCGAACCTTCAACTAAAAAATCCGTTTGTAATCGATCGCTGGAAATAGGAGTTATGTACTGAACGCCAGGAAGATATGTGAGGACAGGTTTTGGGGTGAAACCATTCAGACTATCATTTCCAAACGAATTAAATGATGGCGACAGGAAGCGTGTGGGTGATTATTCAGTGTTTATCAGACAATCCCTGCGCGTGGAAAAAGAGATAATCTCGGGTGAGTTTACAATTTACCGCAATGCAAAGGTGAGACACATTTATTTTTGGAGTATGAAAAATCCCAACTTCATTGAAGAACTGGAAAGAAACCCTGCGCATGTGATCACGCAGGCTGCAATGTCCGCCACATCACTCCACGATGCATATTTCTTTGAAGGTGCTTTGAATCAAATTACCTACCTGATCATGTTACGTGACTCGTTTATCCCTCAACTGCAAAGGCGAGGACTTATCGGACAAGTCGTTTCCAGCAAAAAGGAGCACCAGTACATTATGCAATGAGCGTAAGGGAATAACTCAATGAAACGTTTCAAAACAGCCAGTGGTTCTACATAGTTGCCAACACCTCTGGAATGGCCGCCTCAAAGGCTGGACCTGGTATCGTGTAATTTATCATGTAATAAAAAATAAAATACACGATGCCAGGTCCAAGCTTTTAGACGGCAACTCCAGACGTGTTGGCAACTATGTAGAAAACCCGTTTGTTTTGAACCAAACATTATCGGCGTACATCAAATTGGAGGTTGCTAGCAACTGTTACTACATTTGCATTTGCCTCCATCACTCTGGCAATGTTGAGGAGAATTTCACAACATACTTGGAGATGAACAAATCTCTGCTACCAAAATGATGGCGTACACACAGACACTTTGAATAACTTGCTATATACAGAATACCTTCAACTGATCACATGCTTCCTCACGGATTACTATTGTTTTTCGGGCCCTTTATTTATTTATCATTTATCTATTCTATTCTCTATCACGGCACGTTATCATCTATACCATACAAAGAACAGATCAAGTTAAGAAAAATTGCTCCAAGACACAACATAATAGGCTAAAACAGACCAAATGCCAAAGGGCCTAACTAGCAACTGAACCGTTGATCTCATCATTAGACTACTTTTTTTCTTTTGCTCTCATGTTCCTGACAGAGCGTACCTCGGTATTTGGCAGAAAAATTTTGTCCGTTTTGCTCTACGACGCACCATTTTCGAGATATTTAACATTTTACATTTAAGCCCCAAATTTGATAAATTGAACAGTTGTTTCTATTACGGCACGTTATCAGCTATGCCATAGAAATAAGAGATCCAGTTACGAAAAATTGCTCCAAGACACAACATAACAGGCTAAAACAGACGAAATATCAAAGGGCCTAAGTAGGAACCGAACCGTTAATCTCATAATTAAACCCCTTTTTTCTTATGCTATCATGTTCCCGACAGAGCGTAACTCTGTATCCGGCAGAAAAATTTTGTCCGTTTTGCTCTACGACGCACCGTTTTCGAGATATTTAACATTTTACATTTAAGCCCCAAATTTGATTAGCTTAATCGAACCGTTGTTTCTAGCACGGCACGTTATCATCTATGCCATAGCAAGAATAGATCAAATTACGAAAAATTGCTCCAAGACACAACATAACAGGCTAAAACAGACCAAATGCCAAAGGGCCTAACTAGCAACCGAACCGTCGATCTCATCATTAGCTCCACTCCGGCGGTGTAAAGGTGTAAATAAGCGAAGCACTCGTACAGCTATTGCATCATGGTATCAACAGTAGTTGCTAGTAGAGGCCATCTTGCCCACTTGCCCATGGGCTTGCTTGTCGCGTTGATCGTAATAGTCTGACGTCGGGAAGGGCAGCCTGCTGAGGAGGATGAGGCTCTAGAACTCTCACAAAACAACTACTACTATTGAGGATCCCACCAGCGGAATCGCTGACGGACTGAACATGCATATACACTGACTGACAGAGCAAATGCAACACCAAGAAGGAGTGGTCAGAACTTTATGCCAATTGCAGGGTAGACTGACGTCACTGAGGTATGCTCATGATGTGAAATGCGCCGCTGTGCTGCGCACGTAGCGAACGATAAATGGGACACGGCGTTGGCGAATGGCCCACTTCGTACCGTGATTTCTCAGCCGACAGTCATTGTAGAACGTGTTGTCGTGTGCCACAGGACACGTGTATAGCTAAGAATGCCAGGCCGCCGTCAACGGAGGCATTTCCAGCAGACAGACGACAGACGACTTTACGAGGGGTATGGTGATCGGGCTGAGATGGGCAGGTTGGTCGCTTCGTCAAATCGCAGCCGATACCCATAGGGATGTGTCCACGGTGCAGCGCCTGTGGCGAAGATGGTTGGCGCAGGGACATGTGGCACGTGCGAGGGGTCCAGGCGCAGCCCGAGTGACGTCAGCACGCGAGGATCGGCGCATCCGCCGCCAAGCGGTAGCAGCCCCGCACGCCACGTCAACCGCCATTCTTCAGCATGTGCAAGACACCCTGGCTGTTCCAATATCGACCAGAACAATTTCCCGTCGATTGGTTGAAGGAGGCCTGCACTCCCGGCGTCCGCTCAGAAGACTACCATTGACTCCACATCATAGACGTGCACGCCTGGCATGGTGCCGGGCTAGAGCGACTTGGATGAGGGAATGGCGGAACGTCGTGTTCTCCGATGAGTCACGCTTCTGTTCTGTCAGTGATAGTCACCGCAGACGAGTGTGGCGTCGGCGTGGAGAAAGGTCAAATCCGGCAGTAACTGTGGAGCGCCCTACCGCTAGACAACGCGGCATCATGGTTTGGGGCGCTATTGCGTATGATTCCACGTCACCTCTAGTGCGTATTCAAGGCACGTGAAATGCCCACCGCTACGTGCAGCATGTGCTGCGGCCGGTGGCACTCCCGTACCTTCAGGGGCTGCCCAATGCTCTGTTTCAGCAGGATAATGCCCGCCCACACACTGCTCGCATCTCCCAACAGGCTCTACGAGGTGTACAGATGCTTCCGTGGCTAGCGTACTCTCCGGATCTCTCACCAATCGAACACGTGTGGGATCTCATTGGACGCCGTTTGCAAACTCTGCCCCAGCCTCGTACGGACGACCAACTATGGCAAATGGCAAATGGTTGACAGAGAATGGAGAACCATCCCTCAGGACACTATCCGCACTCTTATTGACTCTGTACCTCGACGTGTTTCTGCGTGCATCGCCGCTCGCGGTGGTCCTACATCCTACTGAGTCGATGCCGTGCGCATTGTGTAACCTGCATATCGGTTTGAAATAAACATCAATTATTCGTCCGTGCCGTCTCTGTTTTTTTCCCAACTTTCATCCCTTTCGAACCACTCCTCCTTGGTGTTGCATTGTCACTGTCAGTCAGTGTAGTTATTCAGTTAGTCAGTTAGTTAGTTAGTTAGTTAGTTAGTTAGTTAGTTAGTTAGTTAGTTAGTTAGTTAATCTAGATATCACTATCTTTCACACCTTTCCTTTTATGCTTTACGTTGAGATCGGGGCTAGGATCTTGTTACAGGTGAACTACGATATGATGTTTTATTTTTATTGACCTAACCTGTACTGTATAATGTTGTAACATAGGCATTTGTAAATAGTAGAATTCTGTCTATAGTTCCTGGAAAGATCCAGAAAGTTACATAACTTTGTACAGGGTGTTGGTATGTGTTCTAGAAAGTGTGTTCTGTCTATTCTGGAAAAATACGACTTTCGCGATCATTCGTATTCTAGAATGTTAGTCAAAGTTCGCGATCGAAAGTAAGGTTGTGATTGGTGAGTCTAGGTGGCGATAGGGAACACGTGCACGCTAATTGGCTGCCTCCAAGGCCAGTAATTCCTATATATAGTGAGCGAGGCAGTGTTCGAATTAATTCTGTATCCTGAATTCTGTCGGTTTCGGTTTATCTGTCTGCGAGCAGCCTATCTGGTTGACGTCCCCCGGCTTCGGGGATGGCACTCTGCTCGGGTAAGCACCTCTTGAATTCCGTTCCTGCTAAAATTTCCGTAATGTTCCGGTTTGCTTTTCATACGGGAGTCTGCCCTAACCTCGCCTAGATTCACCAAATTAGTTACTTATGACGCCTTAGTTTTTCAGCTAGACTTACTTGTTCGTTTCCGAGGCATTCCCGTTTCGTTTCACTAAAATATGTATATTGTAGTTTAATAGGATTTCCCTTGGGGTTTGCCTCTGATAGTTCTGTATCACTTTAGGTACGCTACATTTTGGATAACCTGTAAATTGCATTGTACTACTGCATTGGTAACTAGATGTATAGTTGATTTGAAATTTGAGTTTACACTGCTACGAAATAAGCTATGTATATCACTGAACTTATAGCTCGTAACTTGGAATGTATTTGTAAAATTATCTTTTAAATAATATTTTTAAAATCTAAGGATCATGGCCATTTATTTCGGAATCCGCTATCTAAGCCATGTCCATGCCTTTGGTAGGTTCCCAGCCCTTCCATCTTCCCGTTTTGTCGTTCACTAGTTGGCCCCACTGATAGTTACGTACTTGTTTTGTTGGAGACCCGCGTAATGCTAGCTACTGTTTTTCCGAGTGTGTAGTGTTTTCTTATATTGTGCATTGTACTCTTACTTTCCCTTTTTAACTGTGTTTGTGCCTTGTTTAGTGTTACCCCTGTAGTCTGAGGTAGCAGATCTTATCTTTGCTCCTGAACCTCTAGGATCTTTCGATATACAGTAAACATATTTGGTCATCAATGTCTAAGTTGGATTTTTGGCATCTGTGTTTCTGTACTTTGTCTTTTCAGAAATATAGTTATGCTCCTCCCTTCTCCGCTGTCACTTTCTATACTTCTAACTGTGTTGCAATCCCTATATTCTCTGTAAATATGGTATTATTATTATTATTATTATTATTATTATTATTATTATTATTATTATTATTATTATTACCATCCTGGAGAATATATTTTATCCCAAATACATGAAATGATTCTCTGGTTCCAGTCCAGTATTCTCTAAGTGACATGCTTTCCCTTGTTGGCGAGATCTGGTGTTTATGGTGGACTATGTTTTCTGGTATACGCTAGAACAAATGCACTAACTTTCTTTGACCTGTCTCAATCTCATCTTTGGTTTTTACGATATGAAAGTGATGGAGGTATGAGCGATGCTAGTAATGGCTTGACAGCATTTCTGGGTCAGAGAGGAAAGCAACGGGAAACTACCTCTCTCCTCATTTCCCCTGTAAGTTTCTTCAGTGAATCCGAGGCCATCTATGACAACCGATGGCAGATCTGTTGAGGATCCAACCAACCTTCGGGCTTAGTATTTAACAAATATACCTGGCATTTAGTCCTCTTAAATTGCTACCCAACAGACATCACTTTGGACTAGGATATTGATTTTCATATCAATCATAATCGCCGTATTATTTATTTATTTATTTATTTATTTATTTATTTATTTATTTATTTATTTATTTATTTATTTATTTATTTATTTATTTATTTATTTATGCTAGTGGTTTAAGGTCGCATTAACACATCGAAGGTATTCGACGACTCAAGGATTGGAGAGAGCGAGGATTGGGAAGGTAGTGGCCGTGGCCTTAATTACAGTACAGCCGCAGCATTTGCCCGGTATGAAAATGAGAAACCACGCAAAGCCACCTTCAGGGCTGTCGACGATGTGATTCGAACCCACCATCTCACGAATACAAACTCACAGCTATGTGACCCTTACCGAACGGCTCCGTATCATTTTTATTATTATTACTGATGTAGACTTTGTCTTTGCTGGCCCCGTGGTGACCTGAATCTGAGGGCTGGTTCGAGGTCACTCAGCCTACGTAATTACAACTGAGGAGTAATCTGACGGTGAGATATCGGACTCGGTCTAGAAAGCCAAGAATAACGGCCGAGAGGATTTGTCGTGCTGACCACACGACGCCTCATAATCCGCAGGTCTTCGTGCTGAGCAGCGGACGCTTGGTAGGCCATGCCCTTTCGAGGCTGTTGCGCCATGGTTTTTTTTTTTTTTTTTAGACTATATCTTTCGTTTCTGTCGTATACTGTACCCCGTGTGGGCTGACGAGGGTCACACAGTAATGTATAGTAAGTTCGGTTTCATAACTTTGCAGCTATAAATGGTAGGCCTATCCAAATAATTAATATAAGTTACGCTTAAAAAGATGGAGGATATTCTTTGAAATTAGTTTCGTTAATCGGTGACGTCATGGCGAGAGGTGGGTTTGTCCGCCATTTTATGTTAAAATCGAGATTGTCGCGACCATAGAGTTAGTATATAATACACTAGAGGTAGCATTGGCGCTGCAGTCGCGTGCGAAGTTGAACGAGCGCGCTGTTTGGCAAAAGCTGGATTGTTTGGCACTGTCACTAATGGAGCTTCCCAATAAATTGAAGTTTATACTTCTTTGAAGGAAAATGTCAGTCTCCTGTGCAGCTTATGGCTGCATAGAGAGGTTCATAAAGGGTCATAGCATATCATTTCACAGGTATTTTTCCTTGAAATTCATTTTCGTACGTATAAAATAATACTTTGCCTGACACTCATTGTCATGTGAATTGGCCTACTTGGGCTGACTTCGCGACTGATTCCCCTGTCGGCGTGAATGAGATTCTTTGGATCTTACCTTGAAGACTGAAATTAATGTTTTACGAAATATAAGGGATGAAATTTTCCTTTCACTGAATGGCCATGTGCATGATACCGAGCGAGTGGCTGCAGGCTTTAGGTCACGTAGCTGTCAGTTTACATTCAGGACATAGTGGGTTTGAACTCCACTGTCGGAAGCTCTGAAGATAGTTTCCAATTCTCACACCAGGTAAATGCTGGAGCTGTACCTTAATTAAGGCCACAGTCGTTTTCTTCCCATTCCTAGTCCTTTCCTGTCCTATAGTCATCGTAAGACCTATGTGTGTCGGTGCGACGTAAAGCAAATTGGTACAAAAAAGAAAATAAGGAAAGATATGCATGATAGCCTGGAATTGTGGTCCGTTTTTCACTTTTTGTGTGTATTTATAGTAGGCCTATTAAAAGCTATTGAATATATTTTCTGTATCATACAGTTTGTTGCTTTCCCTTCATACAATGCGTGTAGGAGTCACCATTCATAGCTTACCACATTTTACAATGTAGAGACTAGATGTGCCACACCGTGTGAACATCTGAGTCCTTTACTTTCGTCAATATTATTATTCCTTTAAATACCATACAGGACTGTATACAAGCATAATGTATAATAGACTGAACGAGTTTGCGGTGCGGTTAGGGCCTCGCAGCTGTAAGCTTGCTTTCGGGAAATAGTGGGTTCAAACCCCACTGTCGGCAGCCCCGAAGATGATTTTTCGTGTTTTCCCATTTTCACACCAGGCAAATGCTGGGGCTATACCTTAATTAAGCCCACGGGCGCTTCCTTCCCTTTCCCAACCCAGCATCGCCGTAAGGCCTATATGTGTCGGTGCGATGTAAATCAAATTGTAAAAAATATTGTAACTTCTTTTTCAATTCTCTTCAATCATATGTTTTACCACTCTCCCTTTCCATTAACGGAAATCATTTTACAAGTTAAAATCTTAAAGCAAATCATACATTTCAGGAAAAGCTAAATAAAAACTCCATAATAGGCTGAAACCACAACCGAATGTCATATTTCCACTTGTAATGATGTTTAGAAAACATCGACAATAATAATAATAATAATAATAATAATAATAATAATAATAATAATAATAATAATAATAAAAGTGGCTTTACGTCCCACTACGTACTTGCACGGTTTTTGGAGACGCTGAGGTGTCAGAATTTTTCCCCACGGGAGTTCTTTCATGTGCTAAAAGAGGCTGACTTATTTGAGCACCATCAAGTATCACCTGACTGAGCCAGGTTCGAACCTGCCAACTTGGGCTCAGAAAGCTAGGGTCTAAACCGGCGATGATAATATTTTGTCTACTTTACCCCAAAATCTCGCCAACGTTTTTAGGCCTAAAATCTCGCTCATCCGCTTCGTACGAGAGAGGACATTTTCGGTCGTTGGGCAGAATTATACCAAATTCATGGTAATTTACACAAAAAATAGCGAAATATACGAGCCCTCCTTCTAAACGTATGTTGTTAGAAGACTTAATATGAACAGTAAATTGATTTTTGTTACTTAACTGCACCTGAACACCGTCCCCTTTTATTACGCATTTAATCCTGTATTCATGCTATTTTGGCTTTCTTTTTTACTGGAGAGAAGCATCACAAGTATACTGTAGTATCTGAGAATATTTACATGTAAGAATTTTAAACCTTATGTATATCCACACAGTTTTAAAAGGCCCCGATTTAACATTGATGAATACGACTTAATATGAACAGTAAATTGATTTTTGTTACTTAACTGCACCTGAACACCGTCCCCTTTTATTACGCATTTAATCCTGTATTCATGCTATTTTGGCTTCTTTTTTACTGGAGAGAAGCATCACAAGTATACTGTAGTATCTGAGAATATTTACATGTAAGAATTTTAAACCTTATGTATATCCACACAGTTTTAAAAGGCCCCGATTTAACATTGATGAATACGGCGGAATGAGCTTTTTGCCAAACAGCTGCGATTTCAACATGTTCCGCTGGCTACACTGATTCTCTCGTAGACGGTGGCGCCAATGCTACCTCTAGTGAATCATTTACTAACTCTATGGTCGCGACGCGGTTAAATCAGTATAGCTCGTGACTGCGTGCCGCTGGTGTTGCAGAAGTGGTAACGTTAAATTTGTTTTGTAGAATGCTGTCGTACTAGCTTCCATTGACCACAATAACTTCCATAACCATAACTGAGTGACCAGGTCAATTGAAAAGTCGAAAATGTCTGAATATCTTCGGTGTAAATGAATCAGAAAATACTGTAAACGCATTCAGGGGGATAAAGGGAAATCTTGAGGAATCGCATAAGCCCAAACGTCTGCAGAAGAACGTGCCTGAGAATACCGGCAGAGCAAGAAAGTGGTGACGCCCGTGCAGCAGGACGTACAGCCCAGCAATTCTATTCGTGTTACATCTCATTCGTTCTGCGTCATTTCTGTCAGAAAGATGTATTCTGCCTCAAAAACAGTCCATCCATTTTTTTTATTATTAGCAAATTTGTGCTAAGTGCTTAGAATTTTTTAAAATTTGTTTTACGGCGCACCGCACAGATAGATCTTATGGTGATGATGGAATAGGAAAGAAGCGACCGTGGCCTTAATTAAAGTACAGCCTCCAGCATTTGCCTGGTGTGAAAATGGGAAACCACGGAAAGTCATCTCCAGGACTGCCGACAGTGGGGTTCGAACCCACTCTCTCCCCAATACTAGTTGACAGCTACGTGACCCAAACCTCGCAGCTACTCGCTCGGTGTGTATCGTTCTTTACCGACTGTAAGGATTAGAATTTTCTGACTTATCCCCTCATCATTATCGCAAAACTACCCGTACTATGCGACTACGATGGAATTTGTAATGTTCCTTGTTTAATACACCTTCAGTTTTTATGAGACCGGTTTGAGTGGCTCAGACGATTGAGGCGCTGGCCTTCTGACCCCAACTTCATAGGTTCGATCCTGGCTCAGTCCGGTGGATTTTGAAGGTGCTCAAATACGTCAGCCTCGAGTCGGTAGATTTATTGTCACGCAAAAGAACTCCAGCGGGACTAAATTCCAGCATCTCGTCGTCTCTGAAAACCGTGAAAGTAGTTAGCGGGACGTAAAGCCAATAACATTATTATTATTCATTTCTATGGTTTTGAAGTAACACCAGAGTATCAAAATATTTTTTCAGAGGAGTCCTTAACATGCGAAAAATCTAAGAAACGAAGTCATCATATTTAAACACTCTCAAATGCCAATGAGCGCGGTTAGACAATGCACTTAACAATCCAGAATTATACAATTTTACATTCTGATAATAAATTCACCAATTGAGATTGAACCCGCTATCTTGGGGACATGACGACAACGGTTAATCGACTGCCCCACTGAGGTCATAAATACCAATTTCATTAAGAATATTCTTCAAAACGTACCAACCTGGCTACTGGAGATGGTAAATGGCAAGAGGTGGGCAACCTCTGTAGTCCCTTTGTTTAAATACGGCGTTAATTCAAAGAAGATGACTAGAAACTGTGCTCACCGCCTTCTAATTAACTTGGGTTCGCTGCTAGACCGTGTAATTAATTGCGTTTAGTACACACGGATTAGCCGCCATAGCGCATTCGATTTGCATTAACCGGCGCTTGCTTGAATTAGCTTCACACCAGTACGGCCTTCTGCCTGCTGTCATTTCTTGATGAATACAGTACTTTTGCATCCATCTCTTGGCACAGGCCAGAGTAAAGTGTAGCTTCCACCGAAGTCCCAGTCAACATCTATGGCTGTGACAATATGGAAGTTGCTGGGGTATGGGTAGTGCTGAGTAATGACATTCAGAGCATGGCTAGTGCATCTGAGTGCTATGAAAGGTGCTGCTCATAGGGTCAGTCGTGCTGCAATAGTACTTTCTGACCCAGTGAGGAAAGCAATGGCAAAGTACCTCACACCTCATTTGCCTAGTACGCCTCATTTTGGTACTGCCATTGGTTTTTTGGGGTTTCCTTATAACCACATAACCTTTGGTGGTGCTATTTGAGGATCCAACCAGCCTCTAGGCTGATGACCTAACAGACAGTACGGCCTTGCAGCCAACGTGTTTTACACTCTCCAAGAATATTCATCGAGCAAGAGACGCGTCGCAGGTATTTATCAATATTTGTCCAATATGTAGTTATCTGACGGTTACCACTTGTGACGGCTTTTCCTACTGTAACGGTTCAAATCCCGTTACAAGATGATATCTGTATTTTTATTATTGTATGATTTTATCTGTATTTTATTATTATTATTATTATTATGTCAGTATTATTATTATGTTATTTGTGATGTTGTACTATTATTGTAATTATCCGTTTTATTCAATTTTGCAATTGCCTGTTGCTTGCAAGATTGCACTTTGATGTATACATATATACGTATGTGTAGTATAACACTCAATACCTGTACAGTGAGAATTGTTGTATATATCAGAGATCGGATGTGACGTTGGTGCATTGTGCAATATTGTTGGCGATTCTGCCAAGTCATCGCCGCGCCTTGGCTATGTCATCGTTTTTATTTAGAATATGCGCGCACGGTGTCATCGCCGCGGGGCTATTTCACCACTGTGCGTAATATCTGTCGCGTAGGTGGGAGTATGTCATTGTTATTTCTGGAGATTACGTAGTTGTGTCAACCAAAGTCTATATAAGGTGGGTGCACATTGTAGCGTCAGTCATTACTTATACGGATGCAGTACAGTGAAGTAGTCTACTAGATCAAGAGGCCTTTGTTGGCCAGTCAACCAGTGTGAACGAGAGATGGAGAAGACTCAGTGAGCCAATATTGGTCATTGAGAGAGTGAGACCAAATGGTTGGTCCGTCACTTAGTGGAAGACGCGGACGCAAGGCTTACCAAGGAGTCAGAGAGGGCAACCCTGGACCTGCCAAGAGGTCATACCATATTGACTTACAAAGAAGTCAGATGATATGGAGAAGAAGCAGTCGCAAGGATGTATCACCAAGTTAGGCGTGACACATCTACAGTAAACACCAGAGCAATGGATTACGTCGTAATTACACTAAAAGTGTTAAAGGTACAGTCAAGTGAATCAGTGAGGGAAATATTTCGTATAAATTGTTAAATGTCCGGTCAAGAAGAATTCAAATTCATGCCTATTTTCTTTCAGTTGCAATGTCATAATTTCATATTCTCATCTGTTTTATCGCAACAAGACTCACTATTTTTTGATATATTATTTAAAGAATATATATTGTTCTATCAAACGAATTCATAGTTTCATTTCTTTGACAGTAAAATATCTTAACCTCAAAATTAATGGGGAAACCGAACGCCAATCTCCTTTTCCCAGAACTTATATGGTATGTTGTCAAAAGTAAGCTTATTACCCCACACCCTAGAGATGGTCAAGAGTCTCATTCTATTATTGCTGTACTGAGTGACAGCTGGCGCCCTTCAAATAACGTATGTGTAAGTAAGCAGGTAACAAGTAAGTGTGAGTACAAGGTTCGACGAGTGTGTATTTTATTTAATGAATGTTAATTTTCAGATTCCCATTTTAAATGCAGATTTATGTCTCAAAAGTTAGTCAGCGACTTAGAAAACCCTTACAATGTGTCGACGCAACGTGGGACTCGAATAAATTCAGAATTTGTTCTGAATGACAGCATATCATAGGTTCATTTTGGGAGGAGTGTGCGCATTTAAGCCAACGGAAATTATTACCGGTAAATGTCAAGAGTGTAATTTTGTGATATATATTTGTATTTTGGGGATATGTCAAGGGATTTGAAGAGGGAAATTAATTTGAGATCGCGTACTATCACTAGTGAACCAAAGATGGACAAGGAAGACAATAACAAGTCATGTGACGACGAGGTCATTGCTTCTGCGGACATCCAAAGTGAAATTCAGAGTAGGCAGCAGGTGAATACGATGGAAAATTCTGAGGAAATTCAGGAAAGTGCAGAAATTGAGAAGCACACTGAAACTCAAAAGGAAATCGTGGGGGGGATGAACCAAGATATTCTAAATTTGCTGTTGGCCCAAATGACCGGGCTCAAGGAACAAGTAATTAGTAGTAACGAAAATAGTAAGAAAGAGATGAAAGAGATGAAAGAATTAATTAGTAATAGTAACGAAAATAGTAATAAACGAATGGAAAAGATGAGTGAAAATAATAAGAAAGAGATGAAAGAATTAATTGATAGTAGTAATGAAAATTGTAATAAACAGATTAACTCTCTAAGTAATAAAATGGAACAAGTAATTAGTAGTAACGAAAATAGTAAGGAAGAGATGAAAGAATTAATTTGTACTAATAATGAAAATTGTAATAAACAGATTAACTCTCTAAGTAGTAAAATGGAAGAAATGATTGGTAGTTGTAACGAAAATCTTAATGTGATCAATGATAAAATAGATGGGTTAAGTGAATCACTTAATGCTAAAATAGATACTAAGATAGTAGAGGTAACTGGTCAAATATACAAGTTAGAAAATAAGTTAAACAAAGAGTGTGTTAACCTTAGAGAAGAAATGGAGTCGAGTCGGAGCGAGCTTCATACTCAAATTGAGCATGTCAAAGGAACTTGTACAGAGAATATCAAAGAATTAAGAAATAAAATTTCGAGTAATCGGGAAGAAATTCATGAGGTAGTCGAGAAAAGATTGGACAAAATTTACAATGCAGTTAGGGAAGATACGAGGGAACAGACTAGTAGAATCGAACAAATTGAAAGCAAACTTGTGGAGGTCACTGAACTACGGAACGAACAGGAAAAGTTATCACAGCAGGTAAGAGAAAGAGAGGAAGAATTGAAGGAAGAAATGAGAATCGTGGAAGAGAATGCTGAGAGAGCAGCGGAAGAAGAAGAAGAAGAAGTTGTGAATTGCCAGGGAAGGATACGGCAGAAAGGTACAGGTGAGACGGGGAGAGAAGTGGTAATAGCGAGTGGTTTGTTAAGTAGGGATCGTGATTTAACCAAGTTTTCTGGAAGACAGTTCAGTACTACAGAATTTGTGAAAATAGTTGAAAAAAGATTTGCAAGTAAGTTGAGGAATAATATTAATGAATGGGAATACGTGGTGGAAATCTTGTCGAATGTTTTTATCGGTGAAAGTAGAATATGGTTTCGAGTATACTGGAATAATATGTCTAATTTAGGAGAATTTAAAGTGTTCATTGATAGGCTTTGGAAAGAATGTGTGCAAGGGCGCGCGCGAGAGAGAGAGCGCATGATGTCTGGGGAAAGTGGTATTGTAGAGAGAAGGGGTAAAATGCTAGCCGTGTATCAGAGGAGAGGGGGTGATCATGATGAGCAGAGGATTAATAGTTGTGTCAATGGTCAGAGGGGTCAGAGGAGTAACCAGAGAGAATTGGAAGATGGGAGGCGTATGTATTTGCGTTATGAGAGAGAAGGTCAGAAGAGTAATCGGAGAGAATCAGAAGATGGGAGGAGTATGGATTTGAGTTATGAGAGAGAAGGTCAGAGGAGTAATCAGAGAGAATCGGAAGATGGGAGGCGTATGTATTTGAGTTATGAGAGAGAAGGTCAGAAGAGTAATCAGAGAGAATCGGAAGATGGGAGGCGTATGTGTTTGAGTTATGAGAGAGAAGGTCAGAGGAGTAATCAGAGAGAATCGGGAGATGGGAGGCGTACGGATTTGAGTTATCAGAGGGATTATGATAAGCCGAATATGAAGGTTATCAAGGTGTCGTTATCGAGCCAGAGTATTTCAGATTCACAGGGAATCGGGTAAATTAAGTGAACAGTCCGAAGGTAGAAGTTGTACAGGTATGTAGTATAAGTAGTTATGTAGTGAAAGTAGATTTAAGAGTAGTGTGATTGTGACCTAAGTAATGTTAAGTGAGATATTTAAGTAATAACGTAGTCATAAATAATTAAGTAATTAATGGTAGCAGTAAGTTAGACGTAAGAAGTGTTCTGGTAAGTGATGTAAGTACTTATAATACTGAGAATATGATGTAAGTAGTGAGATAATAAGTCGATGATGGAAATTGTGATATGAAGAAGGTAAGTGAAGGTACTATTAGATATTATAACAGCCGTTGGGTAAGTCATAGTGAGTAAAGAAGATGATAGCGGTACCAATCATAATTGAAGATAATTGTAAGTTTCAGACATGTCTTGTTGTACCCGAACTTGTGTATTCAGTTGTTTTAGGAGCTGACTTGGTTGCAAATCATGGAAGTAGAGTAGACTTTAATTTAGGTAGTGTGTGTTTGTTCTGGGAGGAAAACTAGCAAAGAAGTACGTGTTAATTATGATGGTCTGAGGTAAGTGTGTTGGTGACGTGTGTTCTTTGAAATATATGAGAGGTAAGTGAAGTTGTTCCTAGTGAGAGGAAATGTTTTGCTGGGTGTGTTACGTGCCTGTACGACCAGTATCCGGGGGATAGTCGGTATGAGGCAGTGACGTGAGGTAATTTGAGTGAATTACAGGAGGAGTAATTTTGTTCGATGTTAGGTAAGCATCGAGATGTATTTAGTGGTAAGTGAGGAAGAACACGTATATGAACATAAATTTGTAGTACATGACCATTCATCGTTTGTGGGAGGTAAGTACCCCATTCAACTTAAAAATGCTAGTGAAGTCTAAGAACAAATAAACATTATGCTGGATTACGGAATAATTGAACCATCTTGTAGCCATAGTATTGATTCTTTAATTGTTGTTGCCAAGTAGGATGTGATTTATTGAGATATGTAAGTTTACAAGGGCAAAATTGATTCAGTTTGCGTGACGGAGTGCTACTCAGAGTTCCAATTCATCATCTGCAGAGGCGGGAAATATGTTGAAGTTATTATTTTGTATCAGGGGTATTTCACTATTGTGAACCGTATCGGGAAGTGTGCATATTCCTTAAAAGATCAGGAAGGGGATATTGTCGGTATTTGTAGTATTATATATGTAAA
The DNA here is from genome assembly GCF_040414725.1 of Anabrus simplex. NCBI lineage: Eukaryota > Metazoa > Arthropoda > Insecta > Orthoptera > Tettigoniidae > Anabrus > Anabrus simplex. The sequence continues at coordinate 632,454,962 of NC_090265.1, read as the reverse complement.
GGAGTATTTCACGTGAGATTTGTTGAAATAAGAGTAAGATGATTAAATTTTTGTAAGAAACTGGCAAAATAAAATTAACATACATGAATTAGCGTGTGAACCAAGTGTCGTATTGGTGCATTGGAAGAATAAGTGCTACATTGTCATGTTCTGTGTGACAAAACTGAGAACAGGACATTGGACAGTTATCTGCGATAACCATATGCGAGAAAAGTTCTCATATAAGTGATATTTCACAAAATATTTTGATATGTTAAAAAAAAAAGGAGAAGAATGTTGTATATTGATTGAAAATTATTTGTGTGTGTTAAATTAAGGGCTATGCTCTTGTGAATTGTATGAGAATGGGACACTGAACAGTTATCTATGATGGCAATGTGCGAGAAAAATTCTCATATGTGATGTATTATAAAATGTATGGATGCTGAAAAAGAAAATTATTGTTGTATACTCATTTAAAGTGTTTATCTGTGTCAGTGTTATATATATAATTTTGTTCATAAATCAATCGATTCTTTGTTCTTCGATTTATTTATGAGGGAGGCGAATTGTAACGGTTCAAATCCCGTTACAAGATGATATCTGTATTTTTATTATTGTATGATTTTATCTGTATTTTATTATTATTATTATTATTATTATGTCAGTATTATTATTATGTTATTTGTGATGTTGTACTATTATTGTAATTATCCGTTTTATTCAATTTTGCAATTGCCTGTTGCTTGCAAGATTGCACTTTGATGTATACATATATACGTATGTGTAGTATAACACTCAATACCTGTACAGTGAGAATTGTTGTATATATCAGAGATCGGATGTGACGTTGGTGCATTGTGCAATATTGTTGGCGATTCTGCCAAGTCATCGCCGCGCCTTGGCTATGTCATCGTTTTTATTTAGAATATGCGCGCACGGTGTCATCGCCGCGGGGCTATTTCACCACTGTGCGTAATATCTGTCGCGTAGGTGGGAGTATGTCATTGTTATTTCTGGAGATTACGTAGTTGTGTCAACCAAAGTCTATATAAGGTGGGTGCACATTGTAGCGTCAGTCATTACTTATACGGATGCAGTACAGTGAAGTAGTCTACTAGATCAAGAGGCCTTTGTTGGCCAGTCAACCAGTGTGAACGAGAGATGGAGAAGACTCAGTGAGCCAATATTGGTCATTGAGAGAGTGAGACCAAATGGTTGGTCCGTCACTTAGTGGAAGACGCGGACGCAAGGCTTACCAAGGAGTCAGAGAGGGCAACCCTGGACCTGCCAAGAGGTCATACCATATTGACTTACAAAGAAGTCAGATGATATGGAGAAGAAGCAGTCGCAAGGATGTATCACCAAGTTAGGCGTGACACATCTACAGTAAACACCAGAGCAATGGATTACGTCGTAATTACACTAAAAGTGTTAAAGGTACAGTCAAGTGAATCAGTGAGGGAAATATTTCGTATAAATTGTTAAATGTCCGGTCAAGAAGAATTCAAATTCATGCCTATTTTCTTTCAGTTGCAATGTCATAATTTCATATTCTCATCTGTTTTATCGCAACAAGACTCACTATTTTTTGATATATTATTTAAAGAATATATATTGTTCTATCAAACGAATTCATAGTTTCATTTCTTTGACAGTAAAATATCTTAACCTCAAAATTAATGGGGAAACCGAACGCCAATCTCCTTTTCCCAGAACTTATATGGTATGTTGTCAAAAGTAAGCTTATTACCCCACACCCTAGAGATGGTCAAGAGTCTCATTCTATTATTGCTGTACTGAGTGACAGCTGGCGCCCTTCAAATAACGTATGTGTAAGTAAGCAGGTAACAAGTAAGTGTGAGTACAAGGTTCGACGAGTGTGTATTTTATTTAATGAATGTTAATTTTCAGATTCCCATTTTAAATGCAGATTTATGTCTCAAAAGTTAGTCAGCGACTTAGAAAACCCTTACACTACGCGTTGTCTGAAGACGACTCTTTTATCTTCTGCGACCCCTAAGTAATTAAATGTTTTAGTATGTTGATATTTTTTAAATATATATTCTCAGAACTCAGTGAACAGGGAAAGTCACAGAGCATTACAACACTGAAAAATCAAGCATTAAACTTGTTCAACTATGTAAATATATTACGTTTTACTGAATGAATAACATAAATTTTACTTTTGTTAGTGCTAATTCTGTCATTCTCATCAAAGAAATTTAAACTTTCAGCCTGCACGTTTTAACGCCGTATATTTTTATATTTAGAACACGAAACTTGTAACGTGTCAGTTTCCTTTGAAAAAGGTAGGAAAATAAGCCATGTCTATGAATATCGAGCGGAGTATAAATCAGACCCGATTATTTTTAAATGGTCGTCTTTCCTTGAGACGACGGTGTCTTTTTTTAAAATACTGTACTCCACTCAATATTTTGTGAATGGTGTGCGAAGTAGTGATGGAATATTCGATTCATTTGATTCCGTTCACGTTACTGAATCGATACAGTGATCCGATTCACGGCACATTAGAGTCACCGTTCCTATTACATCTGTGCAGTGTCTACTGATAAGACAGTAGCATCAACATTCAAAGCTTGCTGCTGCCATCTGGTCTTCATTCTATGAATTGCTTTCCTACACATCATCTGGCTTTCAGATTCAGGTTTCTCTTGGCAGCCACCTCTTCGTGTCAAATTTTGATGTTAAATAGCCTTTCACCCACAGTGACAACTCCGTTAAATAAGTATATAGAATTAGATGAAAAAATATCTGTACGCACAGTCATCAGTGATCTGCATTTAGAGGTGTTGCCCAGGTGAGAGATTCTCTATCAATTGTTTGCCTAGTCTTTTCTTAAATTATTTAAAGATGACAGTTTAATTGCATTCACAGTAAGTACACAACACAAAACAAATAAGTTAAAAATGAAATGCAGGAAAAATAGGCACTTGTGCAGTACTGTACATGCTCGTTACATTACAGTACAAAACTTACGTAGTTAATAATAATAGGAAGAAGAAGAACTGGCATAGGCCCTAACTCAAATTGTATACACTATCCGGAAGATAGTGGGTTCGAATCCCACTGTCGGCAGCCCTGAAGATGGTTTTCCGTGGTTTCCCATTTTCACACCAGGCAAATGCTCGAGCTGTACCTTAATTAAGGCCACGGCCACTTCCTTCCAACTCCTACGCCTTTCCTATCCCACCGTCGCCATAAGACCTATCTGTGTCTGTAAAACGTAAAGCCACTAGCAAAAATATACACTGACTGACAGAGCAAATGCAACACCAAGAAGGAGTGGTCAGAACTTTATGCCAATTGCAGGGTAGACTGACGTCACTGAGGTATGCTCATGATGTGAAATGCGCCGCTGTGCTGCGCACGTAGCGAACGATAAATGGGACACGGCGTTGGCGAATGGCCCACTTCGTACCGTGATTTCTCAGCCGACAGTCATTGTAGAACGTGTTGTCGTGTGCCACAGGACACGTGTATAGCTAAGAATGCCAGGCCGCCGTCAACGGAGGCATTTCCAGCAGACAGACGACTTTACGAGGGGTATGGTGATCGGGCTGAGAAGGGCAGGTTGGTCGCTTCGTCAAATCGCAGCCGATACCCATAGGGATGTGTCCACGGTGCAGCGCCTGTGGTGAAGATGGTTGGCGCAGGGACATGTGGCACGTGCGAGGGGTCCACGCGCAGCCCGAGTGACGTCAGCACGCGAGGATCGGCGCATCCGGCGCCAAGCGGTGGCAGCCCCGCACGCCACGTCAACCGCCATTCTTCAGCATGTGCAAGACACCCTGGCTGTTCCAATATCGACCAAAACAATTTCCCGTCGATTGGTTGAAGGAGGCCTGCACTCCCGGCGTCCGCTCAGAAGACTACCATTGACTCCACAGCATAGACGTGCACGCCTGGCATGGTGCCGGGCTAGAGAGACTTGGATGAGGGAATGGCGGAACGTCGTGTTCTCCGATGAGTCACGCTTCTGTTCTGTCAGTGATAGTCACCGCAGACGAGTGTGGCGTCGGCGTGGAGAAAGGTCAAATCCGGCAGTAACTGTGGAGCGCCCTACCGCTACACAACGCGGCATCATGGTTTGGGGCGCTATTGCGTATGATTCCACGTCACCTCTAGTGCGTATTCAAGGCACGTTAAATGCCCACCGCTACGTGCAGCATGTGCTGCGGCCGGTGGCACTCCCGTACCTTCAGGGGCTGCCCAATGCTCTGTTTCAGCAGGATAATGCCCGCCCACACACTGCTCGCATCTCCCAACAGGCTCTACGAGGTGTACAGATGCTTCCGTGGCCAGCGTACTCTCCGGATCTCTCACCAATCGAACACGTGTGGGATCTCATTGGACGCCGTTTGCAAACTCTGCCCCAGCCTCGTACGGACGACCAACTGTGGCAAATGGTTGACAGAGAATGGAGAACCATCCCTCAGGACACCATCCGCACTCTTATTGACTCTGTACCTCGACGTGTTTCTGCGTGCATCGCCGCTCGCGGTGGTCCTACATCCTACTGAGTCGATGCCGTGCGCATTGTGTAACCTGCATATCGGTTTGAAATAAACATCAATTATTCATCCGTGCCGTCTCTGTTTTTTCCCCAACTTTCATCCCTTTCGGACCACTCCTCCTTGGTGTTGCATTGTCACTGTCAGTCAGTGTATATGTGTGTGTAACATCTGACAATGAGACAAGCGACAGCAATAACCGAGATTTGAAGTAAGTCTGTTTTAAACGGATGGCGCTGAAAAGTGGTATTGATTATAGTGATGTTAAAAAAGATATTCTGTATTTGCAAGCTAAGTCTAAATCCTTTCAAACTGATGATGTACAATCTTCTGATCAGTTCTGCAATTTCAAACAATTCCTGAATGAGTGTAGTAATGAAATGATTCTGGATTTAACAAGTTACCTTGTAGTTAGAAATGGGCAAAGTATTTCAATTCACATTTTAGTGTAGTTGACAGTTATCTAAACTTGCAGAATACTGTTGTTTCTATACCAGGGTGCAATGCAAATCTGGAAAGAGTATTTTTATTGAGCTCATCAAAATGGGCTGGTAACAGGAACCGTTTGAAAGTAGAATCTGCGAAAAAAAACTTGTTAACGGTTCAATATAATCTAAAGAAATTTATATGTGCATCTTTTTGTAAGTATATGTTAAACACGCCAAAATTCATGAAGGAAACTGAATCTTCAGGAAAGTACCCGCAAGGCGTGAAATAAATTTGTAAGAATTTACTCTATAATACTGAAATGGAGACATTTGGTTTACGGATGTGAAAATTAGAATATATGTCTAAATTCAGACTCTCAGTGGAGGATTCCCGTGTCCTCTTTATTCCACCATTGCATTTTTAAACAGCTTTGTCCTCTTTTTTATCTACTTGTATCTGGTCATCCTTCTCGCCAAGCATTGCCCGGTAATAGAAAACAAAGCATAAACAGTGCGAGTGTTTTCATGTGTGCTAAATACTTCCGACCATTCAACACTGTTGCCGGAAAAGGTTTTAAAGAAAATTTAACTAAGTTCATCCACTACACGAAGAAGCATAAAACCGTGGATATGTGTTTCCTGTCCCAGTATACATAGATGGCGCGCACTAATTGCCATGGTTGCCGTGATGTCGGAACATTGTCGACGCAAAACTGTCCGCGTTTATGTTAGATGGCCCAAAAATATATCCGTGTCAATTAGGGTAAGAACTAATTAATATACGTGCTAATTTTGGAAAAGTAAATACAGTATTGTTAATGTGTTAGCACATGCTTCCACCAGTATTAGAAACAAGGATGGTGGGAGGGGAGCATTTCTACCTGTGAATGAGATAGCGCATAAAGGAGCTAGTATTAAGGGGCCAGGACGAACAAACAGAGCTCGCCTCGCCTTTGAAGAGCAAGAAAGACGTGTAACCAGTTGCGATATACACTGACTGACAGAGCAAATGCAACACCAAGAAGGAGTGGTCAGAACTTTATGCCAATTGCAGGGTAGACTGACGTCACTGAGGTATGCTCATGATGTGAAATGCGCCGCTGTGCTGCGCACGTAGCGAACGATAAATGGGACACGGCGTTGGCGAATGGCCCACTTCGTACCGTGATTTCTCAGCCGACAGTCATTGTAGAACGTGTTGTCGTGTGCCACAGGATATGTGTATAGCTAAGAATGCCAGGCCGCCGTCAACGGAGGCATTTCCAGCAGACAGACGACTTTACGAGGGGTATGGTGATCGGGCTGAGAAGGGCAGGTTGGTCGCTTCGTCAAATCGCAGCCGATACCCATAGGGATGTGTCCACGGTGCAGCGCCTGTGGCGAAGATGGTTGGCGCAGGGACATGTGGCACGTGGCACGTGCGAGGGGTCCAGGCGCAGCCCGAGTGACGTCAGCACGCGAGGATCGGCGCATCCGCCGCCAAGCGGTGGCAGCCCCGCACGCCACGTCAACCGCCATTCTTCAGCATGTGCAAGACACCCTGGCTGTTCCAATATCGACCAGAACAATTTCCCGTCGATTGGTTGAAGGAGGCCTGCACTCCCGGCGTCCGCTCAGAAGACTACCATTGACTCCACAGCATAGACGTGAACGCCTGGCATGGTGCCGGGCTAGAGCGACTTGGATGAGGGAATGGCGGAACGTCGTGTTCTCCGATGAGTCACGCTTCTGTTCTGTCAGTGATAGTCACCGCAGACGAGTGTGGCGTCGGCGTGGAGAAAGGTCAAATCCGGCAGTAACTGTGGAGCGCCCTACCGCTACACAACGCGGCATCATGGTTTGGGGCGCTATTGCGTATGATTCCACGTCACCTCTACTGCGTATTCAAGGCACGTTAAATGCCCACCGCTACGTGCAGCATGTGCTGCGGCCGGTGGCACTCCCGTACCTTCAGGGGCTGCCCAATGCTCTGTTTCAGCAGGATAATGCCCGCCCACACACTGCTCGCATCTCCCAACAGGCTCTACGAGGTGTACAGATGCTTCCGTGGCCAGCGTACTCTCCGGATCTCTCACCAATCGAACACGTGTGGGATCTCATTGGACGCCGTTTGCAAACTCTGCCCCAGCCTCGTACGGACGACCAACTGTGGCAAATGGTTGACAGAGAATGGAGAACCATACCTCAGGACACCATCCGCACTCTTATTGACTCTATACCTCGACGTGTTTCTGCGTGCATCGCCGCTCGCGGTGGTCCTACATCCTACTGAGTCGATGCCGTGCGCATTGTGTAACCTGCATATCGGTTTGAAATAAACATCAATTATTCGTCCGTGCCGTCTCTGTTTTTTCCCCAACTTTCATCCCTTTCGAACCACTCCTTCTTGGTGTTGCATTTGCTCTGTCAGTCAGTGTATTATAGTGAGACCGTGACTCTGGACAAGTAACGTTAAGAAATTTAAAGCCTTTGAGATGTGGTGTTGGCATCGTTTCGAGAAAATAAATTGGGTACAGAAGATGACCAATACGGATGTGCTGGAACGACACGACAGCTGGTCCACCAGATTCAGAGTAGGAGATCGTCGTGGATGGAGCAGAGACTGCGGCTGGTGGATTGATGAACGATGCCCTAGAGGGTAAAATGCCTGTAAAACGCCCACTTGGAAGGCCAAGAGACACGCTAATGAAGACGTTCTTTACTAAAAGGTGCTAAAACAGCCTAAAAAACCTCATTATCATCGTTTTAGTTCAATGTATTAATGTGTGTATAGTTCAAAATAGTAATCCATATTATAAGCGCATCTTTACAGTAATTTATCTTGTACTTCATATTTAGTCCGAGAGTACAAGGAAATATCAGCAAACATAGTTCTTGCCATCCGTAAAGATATGGATACAGAATTGGGACGCCTAAAATCAAGATTCCCACCTGTTAAAACAGCACAAGAGACCATCAGGAAAGAAAAAACAAACACTTGAATGCAGCAACTGTGGCGATTGGAATGGACCAATACAGCTTCAATTTATCTCCAGCTGGTTTTCATTTGCCACACAAAACTTGGGTTTGCCTGTACAGAGTCCGAGCCAACCATGGACGGTATGGTTCATTGTTCCGTAAGTGGGTTAGTAAAGCTTCCCTTAACTGTGATTGAGATGCAAAAAATCAAACAATACAGTATATCGTCACCGAATGTGCATCCAAGGTCTTCTTTGCATCTGTAGAGGGCTTTGCAAATGCCTGTGAACGGGGTCTAGAATGTCTCGATTTAGCAATCTGACCTCCATTGGTGCTAAGTTGATTGTATCATTTTTATTTGTATACATATAATCACTTTTTTTGTAAATTTGTGTAGAATTTGCTATAAGCTACACAAATACATAAAAAATCTCGTTACCTTCAGACCTTTGTGTTGAGGAGCGGTCGCTTGGTACGCCAAGGTCCACATGGACTGTAGCACCATGGCATTTAGTTTGGTTTAGTTTGATTCAGCTTGGCTTGGTAGGATACACAAGTCAGCAAAGAAAACCAAGCGTGTATCTATACATGACTGTTGATAGCCATGAGCTTCCAATTTACGTAGACTCGAGCCACATGGACATGATTTTTCATTTCAAAAATTCTATATTCATCGGATGGGTTTCGAACCGCCGCCTTGGAGAAGTGTTGGTTGTTTTAAGAGGAAGTACAACTGAACAACCACCCTCTAGTAACATTTATTTATTTATTTATTTATTTATTTATTTATTTATTTATTTATTTATTTATTTATTTATCTATCTATCTTACTTTAACAGTGGCGAAGTTAGGACTCGTGGCCTTCTCTTACACTTAACCACGTACATTACAAGATAATTCATATTTAAAAGAAAATATGTACTATTCTATTATAAATCGAAGATAACTAAGCTAAATAAGACGTTTGGATAACATATAATGAAGAAAGAAAGCGAAGCTCAACAAATAAAATAAAATAAAATAAAATAAAATAAAATAAAATAAAATAGAAAGAAATCCGGAGCATAATATTAAAAAAGAAAGAGAAAAAGTCATAATGAAAAAGCTACATACAAACAGAAAAATATAAGTCAATGCACAAACAGAACACAATACATAATAAGGTAATGGAAATGCAAGTACGGCAATAAACGGTGATCTATGTTCATGAGTTAAAAACTAGATATTATGTACATTTACACTAATCGGAGCGAAAAGAATGGAAGAGGTCCAACACTTCGAAAAATTAAGATATCGACCAAAGAAAGAGTAGTCGAGAGCCCCTGGGGCCCCTTATAGTCGCCTCTTACGACAGGCAGGGGATATCGTGGATGTTATAATACCGCCCCCGTCCACAGGGGGAGCATTGGTGAGAAGCTACGGACAATGTCATTTGGCTGTGACGCCCCGGGATAATACCGTGACGTCACTGATCAGTGTTCAAATTCGAAACACAAAGTACTTTCTGCTATCGATGGTTCGTGGTTGATGACAGGAAACGACTTGTTCAACTTCTTTATTCTGGGCTACTTTGGATAAGATTCTTCCAACAGTTGTGATGATGATGATGATGATGATAATGATAATAGTAATAACTGTGTTAAGGAGCTATCAATGTGACCCCTCTTACCAGATAAAAAGATTGTATGTATGTTCAGTCTTCAGCCCTAAGCCTGGTTGGATCCTCAACAGCTCTGCCATCAGCTGTCATAGATGGCCTAGGCATTACTGAAGAGGCGTACTAGGGAAATGAGGAGTGAGGTAGTTTCCCGTTGCTTTCCTCTCCGAGCCAGAAGATGCTATTACATATCAGTCTGCCAAGCCCACTGAAATGCATGCACCAACCGACCCTATGAGCAACATTTTCATACCATTAATAACAGGGACTGGCTGCACAAGGAATGGCATTACTAGCATCGCTCATACCTCAGTCACTTTCATATTGTCAAAGCCAGAAAGTAACAAAATTGATCTAGCCCACACCAGAAGACATAGTGCACTGTAAACACTAGGTCCTGCCAGCAAAGGCATATAAAATGGTTAAACAGACAATAAAAATATACATTTCGAAATATCTAAGTAAAAATTCGAAGAGATGAAAAAAGAAAATGTAATACTGGATTGAACACGTCAAAATGTTCCCTAAGTAACTACAGTGCACACACTTTAAATTTACAACGAGGTACCTCAGAAGACGATTGTACCTGACCGGAACTGCATTTTGCTGACGTCACAGCAAGGTATGCTTACGTCACTGGAAATAAAGAGCAGATAAAGTGCATAAGAAAGCATAAAACTTAACACCTACGTGATTGTGCTGATAGATGGATTTGTTGAAGACTTTGTTTGCCATGAAAGCCAGTTGCATGGTAACTCCATATAGCCAACAGAGAATAACAAGTGCAATATATTTGTTTCAAACCATGTCCCCGACAGTTTGCAACCTTGTAGTTTGATGCTCCACATTCACTAGAAGCCAATGTTCGATTGAAAGAAGGAAATTACCAATTTGGCCCTCAAAGTATTCGTTAATTTCTTACTAAAGGAAATCGTACTTCTAGCCTCTTTTCCGATTGATAGATAGATAGATAGATAGATAGATTGATTGATTGATTGATTGATTGATTGATTGATTGATTGATTGATTGATTGATTGATTGATTGATTGATTGTGTCGGTAGATTTACTAGTACAGTGAAGAATCCCGGCACTTCAGCTTCTCCGAAAACTGTAAAAGCAGTTAGTGGGATGTAAAATCAATTACATTATTATTGATTCATTCATTCATTTCTTTCTTAGAGACATTACCGAAAGCAAATATTAGGATTATATGGAGCACGACTAGTCCACCTGAATGTTATGAAAGGTACGACTCATAGGGCCGGTCGTGCTGCAATAGCATTTTCTGCCTCATTGAAGAAAGGAATGGCCGACTGCTTCACTGCTCATCTTGACTAGAAGGCCTTAGTTTGGCGCTGCCCTCAGTTTTTGTGATTTCCCTAGAAATGCACAGCCATGGTGGTGCTATTTGAAGATCCAACCAGCCTTCGTAGTGATGATCTAACAGACACTGACATTGTAATGATATCTGTAGGATCTCCAGTTTTTACGTGATTAGCATATAGTATAATGGATTAGTTAAATGTTACTGTGATTTGCTTAACATTCCTTCAACTGTTATATGTAGATTTTAACAAAGTCGGAGTGTCCGGCAAGAGATTTTTAAACCTAATCAATACCAGGCGAATTGGCCGTGCGGTTAGGGGCACACAGCTGTGAGCTTGCATCCGGGAGATAGTGGGCCTGAACCTCACTGGCGGCAGCCCTGAAGATGGTTTTCAGTGACTTCCTATTTTTCACACCAGACAAATGCTGGAGTTGTACCTTAATTAAGGCCACGGCTGCTTCCTTCCCACTCCTATCCCTTTCCTATCCCATCGTCGCCACAAGACCTATCTGTGTCGGTGTGACGTAAAAGAAATTGTAAATAAATAAAAAAGTTCCTAATGTTTGATTTTCAAGTATTTATGAATTGTCCCTTACTTTTGTGAAAAATCCCGTATTTTTTAGGTAAATGTCCCTTATTTCTTATGTCAAAGAGTGGCAACCCTATCTGAACCTGCTAACAGTGAATCAAGTGAATGTGAAGAAAACGTCGCTAGTACCGATAGATTTACCGCAGTTGAAGAGGGAAACGATTCTGACCACGATGGGCCGATTGTTGGACATTAACTCAGGAAAATTATTTCTTCCTTTTCTTTTTACAATTTGTTTTACGTCGCGCCGACACAGATAAGTCTTATGGCGACGATGGGACAGGAAAGGCCTAGGAGTGCGAAGGAAGAGGCCGTAGCCTTAATTAGGTACAGCCCCAGCATTTGCCTGGTATGAAAATGGGAAACCACGGAAAACCATCTTCAGGGCTGCCGACAGTGGGGCTCAAACCCACTACCTCCCGAATGCAAGCTCACAGCTGCGCGCCCCTAACCGCACGGCCAACTCGTCCGGTATGATTTCTTCCAGAGAAACGACTGGCTATGTGTGAAAAATAAAATGCTAGGTTGTAAGGTGTGCCAAGATTTTTACAAGTTTAGGACCAGAAAAACAGATGGAAGTGAACATTTCTTCAAAAGTAAAATCAGTACCTTTGGAAGAGAAAATGACGGTACAATAGGAGATATGAACAAAATGTAAGATTCAGTTTATGAAGAAGTTCGGGTGAGTACCACCGCCATTTTTCTTTTTTTTTAAAGCACTAGTAGTGGTAAATAATAATACTATTATTTGTTTCTACTCCCCTCTAATTACTTTTACGGTTTTCTAAGACGCCGAGGCGCCAGAATTTAGTCCCGCAGGAGTTCTTTTACATGCCAGTAAATCTACCGACACGAGGCTGACGTATTTGAGCACCTTCAAATACCAGCGGACTGAGCCAGGATCGAACTTGCCAAGCTGGAGTCAGAAGGCCAGCGCCTTAAATGTCTGAGCCACTCAGCCCGGCACTAGTAGTAGTTAGTAGTAGCAGTAGTAACAATAAATGAAGTAAGCAAACAAACTTGTAGATTAACGTAAATGTTGATAAAGCTATCATAGCCACTAGACTTCCATTTTTACGTAGCCTATACCACAGGGATGTGGTATTTTATTTACAAACTTCCAAAAGTATTGGTCTGAATTGCAACCGCGACCACCATGGAGTGACAATGCCACTCTGCTATCACACCTAAACAATAAATATTTTAACATATTGCTGTTGGTGTTTGTTCTTGTTGTTGTTTGTTGAGTCCTCAGCTCGAAGGCTGGTCGAAACCTCATCACCTCCGCCATCAAGCTGGCACGGATGACCTAGGCGACCCTAAAGAGACGCACTAGGGAAATGAAAGAGTGAGGTAGTTTCCCGTTTCTTTCCTCATCGAGCCAGCCGATGCTGTTACATATCAACCTGTTAAGCCCACTGAAAAGTTCGCACCAACCGACCGGACGAGCGACATTGCCACACCATAAGGAATAATATTATTAATGTCGCTCATACTTCAGTCACTTTCATATCTCCTCTGTGGCTGGCAACGGTAGAACTACATCCACAGTATCCCCTGCCTGTCATAAGAGGCTATTAAGAGGGGCCCAGGAGCTTTTAACTTGGCAGCGGGTGTGTTGGCAACCACGGGGTCCTTAGCTGAGTCCAGGGATTCCACTTACTTGCGCCATGCTTCTCACTTTTATCTATCCTATACAACCTCCCTTGGCCAACTCTAGTTCTTTCCCGATCCCAATGGTATTAGAGAATTCGAGGCCGAGGGATCTTTTCATTTTCATGCACTTCGTAGCCCTAGTCTTCCTTTTTCGAAGTATCGGAACCCTTCAATTTTTTCCCTCTGATTTAGAGGATGGTTGTACTTCCTCTTAAAACAATAATCGCCACCACCACTCACTTTCATATTGTCAAAGCAAGGATGCGCCTGAAACAGGCCAATGAAAGTAACAAATTCGTTCTAGCCTACACCAGACATAGTGCACACTCTCGCCAGCAAAGGCATATTTAAAATTAAATATTGAATTTCCTGTTTTAGATTTACTCTAACAATTCGATAAATTCAGTACTTTGAAAGTGGTGGTGGTGATTATTGTTTTAAGAGGAAGTAGGCCTACAACTAGGCAACCATCCTCTATATGACATTAATCAGAGAAAAGATAGAAAGAGATCCGACACTTCGAAAAATGAAGATATCGGCCAAAGAAATACAAGGGCCACGAGGGGCGCGAAAATGAAAGACTCCCTAAGCCTCGAATGCTCCAATACCGTCGGGGTCGGAAAAGAACAAGAGTTGACCAAGGGAGGCCGTGTAGGATAGATGAAAGCGAAGAGCCTGGCACAAGTAAGGGGAAACCATGCCAGGACTCCGCGCAGGACCCCGTAGTCGCCAACCTACGCTCCCAAGTTGACAACCCCTGGGGCCCCTTTTAGTCACCTCTTTCAAATGGCAGGTGATAACGTGGGTGTTATTCTACCGCCCCCACCACAGGGGTTCAGTATTTCGAAAGTTACAGAGACAGTTCGTTTAATTATTTACAGTGACGTTGCCGAAACTCTCCTTATATAAGTGTTATGAGCGTAGAAATAGAAATCCCTGTTCCTTCTAGAATATTGACAGTTGGCAGCTGCCGTTCTTGGCCTTCAGCGAAGTATGAACATGCAGTTTGCTGAGTTAGGAAGAGGCCTGGCTAGATATCCAGGTCATCACACTATCCGAGTGTACCAGCCCGAGCGAATCATGTCGTGTACTCAGCTTTCTTCTCGAGAGTAAAGAAAGGTAAAGCAGCTGAAGGATTCTTCGGAACAGTTTACGGTCCCGGTGATAAGAGCGTTTAGTAACCAAACACATACGGCTCTGGGATAGCGGGGACAGATAATTGTGTAGTTTTACCCTTAAAACAACAATCATCACAAAATCACCATCTATCCTCAGTCTCACAATGAACATTCGAGAAGTGCCTTATTGATGAAAATCCACCGCCTGTTTTCAGTTTCAACCGGGTCAGGAATGGAATGAATGAAACCCCCATCTAACGGCGACTATAGGAATAGTGCCGGCTACCAAATCCTGTAGCACTCCACTGAGGCAATGATTAATGGTTTAATGTTATTTGTTTTACGTCCCACTAACTACTTTTACGGTTTACCGAGACGCCGAGGTGCCGGAATTTAGTCCCGAAGAGTTCTTTTACGTGTCAGTAAATCTACCGACACGAGGCTGACGTATTTGACCAACTTCAAATACCACGGCACTGAGCCAGGATCGAACCTGCCAAGTTGGGGTCAGAAGGCCAGCTCCTCAGCTGTCTGAGCCACTCAGCCCGGCAATGATTAATGACTGACAGATGAAATTAAATTATATTGGGAAGTGTTTCCGGAATGAAAGATTACAGGGAAAACCGGAGTATCCGGAAAATACTTGTCCCGCCTCGGTTTTGTCCAGCACAAATCTCATATGGAGCGACCGGGATCTGACCCACGGAACCCAGCGGTGAGAGGCCGGTGCGCTGGTGATGGTTATGGTTTTTTTTTTTTTGCTAGGGGCTTTACGTCGCACCGACACAGATAGGTCTTTTGGCGACGATGGGATAGGAAAGTCCTAGGAGTTGGAAGGAAGCGGCCGTGGTCTTAATTAAGGTACAGCCCCAGTATTTGCCTGGTGTGAAAATGGGAAACCACGGAAAACCATCTTCAGGGCTGCCGATAGTGGGATTCGAACCTACTATCTCCCGCATGCAAGCTCACAGCCGCGCGCCTCTACGCGCACGGCCAACTCGCCCGGTGGTTATGGTTTTAAGAGGAAGTACAACTGGGGAACCGTCCTGTATTAACACTAATCAGAGGTAAAAAAGTGAAAGGGGGTCCGACACTTCGAAAAATGAAGATATTGGCCAAAGGAAGACAAGGGCCACGAAGGGTGTGAAAATGAAGGACTCCCAAGCATTTGCAACCTAATACCGCCTGGGTCAAAAAGAACAAGAGTTGACCAAGGAAGTCGGATAAGATAGATTCAAGTGATGCCAGGACTCAGCTAAGGGTTTCGTGGTCTCCAACACACGCTCCCAAGTTAACAGCCTTATTGATAATGGTATAAAATCAAATACGATGGAAAGTTGAGCTGTAATTCATTCCATTCCTGACCCGGTTGAAACTGAAAACAGGCGGTGGATTTTCATCGCATAGATAGATATTGGTATAATAATACGAAAATAAACTCAGATATAAATAATTATTGTCCTATTGTTTTCTGTCCTTACATACACTGTTCGTAAACATGTTCGTGGGTCTTGATGTAGAGATCTGTTAGATACAAATGTAAACAACAATGAGCACACTGGATGAATGATGCATTTGCGCAGTTGGGAGTTGAGCAACTCGAATCTTCAATGTCTCAGATAACACTGTCAGGAGCATCAAAGGCATCCCATTCAACTGGAAATGTAGCTTTCTTCCAGGCACGATTAATCATGTTATTGAATATGGGGGCATTGAACTGTGTGAATAAGCGCATTAAGGCTGACGGAAGTCAAAATCAATGTTAACGATTCAAACTCAAAAACAAAAATCAAGCAAACCTTTTCCGTTTGCGAAAATCAAATGATCATAAATATGTATCACGGCCATCGTCATCCAACAGCGGTTGCTCATTTTAGATGACCACCAACCATAAGACATAGCCTGCAGGCTTGTTAGGTAACTTTGTCCATCCATCCATCCATCCATCCATCCATCCATCCATCCATACCTTACATCATAGTCTCCACGGTTGCTAGGGTTACACTTCCGTCACATTCGCCTCCGTAAAGCAAATTTTCCGATGGCTCCCAGCCATACGATATATTTATGTCAAAACGTTTGGCGAACTTCCTCCATTGACGAAAATGTATACATCCAAAGGAAGAAAAAGATAAGTTGCATAAAGTAGAATTGTTGTTGTATTTCCTGTATGTGTTTATCCGGAATTACGAAGAAAAAAAATTGTTGACGAGTCAGCATGGGCAGGTAAAACCTGCGTTACTGCCTGTAATGGATCATTTATGCCTATTTACAAACAAACGAAAAAGTGAGATAAATACACGCCAGGCACTTTGCGGAATTTGCAAAGACCTCTTAACTTGTTCTTTATTTGTAAAACTACTATCGTACCTGAATTTTCATTGTTCTTTTTCCACGAAGGCCCATTAGATTGGGTACGAGGTACCCCTGTTCCATTATAAGTTATGCCTTGATGGCAGTTTAGTATAATAATCTGTTATTGCCTTCAATAGGCTTGGAAAATTGAGAGCGGCTCAGCCTATTGAAGGCAATAACAGATTATTATACTAAACTGCCATCAAGGCATAACTTATAATGGAACAGGGGTACCTCGTACCCAATTTAATGGGCCTTCGTGGAAAAAGAACAAATTAATTAAATGGCCCCAAAATACCAAGATAAATGGAGGCATGAACTTGCACTCCTACATGAAGCTTGTTAAAACCTAAGTGGCGCTAGGCCGATAAGCAGGGACTATTCCCATACTATGGAGGTGACACGTATACAGAATAAATTTAACACATTAAGAAAGAATAGAAGAACGGTTACAAAAACTTATTCACCTCAAATTCAAGATGAAGGGGAGCTCGAGAGGGTAAGGCACTCTCTATCCCCGATTTACAGTTAAAGTCATATGAAAATTTTACAAAGACCGGAAAGATTTTACATGTTTCAATGGATTGTTTACATATTAAAGGTTTCGGACCTGCCCCGAGGGTTAAACTGCTGCGCTAGCAAGAAATAAAGATGTTAAACGACCATTACCTTGTTGAAGAACGGCTGCCTGAAGAAAGAGGCGCTTCCCGCCCCCTGCTACGTATCCACACACTGAGCTAGATGTTGTTCGAGTGGCGAAGAGCCGAGAAAATCAGCAGTTTTTAAACCCTCGTGGAAGCTTCGAGACCTTTCATGAATAATTAAGACACACCCACTCAACTTTATTGGGTAGCTAAAAGTTATACATCAACATCTAAGAAGAAAGACACTATTGGTCGAAAATTAATTAAAGAAATTCGGGATTGGCTGAGTTCAAAACTGGCGGAAAGAAAGGTTAATATTGCCAACACAAAAAGTGAAAGAAAAAATTTAGTAAAGACAAACTTTCGAATACAAAATTTCTTCAAAAAGTTCCTTCCCTTCGCACCAGGGTGCGTGATCATAGTTTTTTTAGTAGAGACATCTGTCAGAGAAGGTCCACACTTCTTGATCAACGAAAAAAACAAAAAAAATCGAAATGCACACAGTGGCATCTTCTGATGAACTGTTGAATTAATTCAGTTGTTAAAGTTCAGAGTTTCTCCGGTAGAAGGTAATTTAAGGCGGAAAATTCAAATGTGCGGCGTGGAGGTGTACCAGCCGGTACAATTTTAATCGAAAAAAACTCCTTATTCTTCCTCCTGAGCCTCTCTCACTTCATTACGTCTCTTATTCCCTGGAATATACTGCAAGATGGCTTGCCAAAGCAAGCTCTTGATAGTTCAGACGGCAAAGTCGAACTGCAGGTGACCAATCGGCTGAACATTCATAATTAGTTCGAAGAAGGTCGTATTAACGCCAGGCCCACAGTATAGAAGTAATGTGTCTACCCTGGGTTCAATTACTTGCTCGTCACAGAGTTTATCTTGGTCAAGGATATTGGAGGAAGATCAATAGTTAATCAGATTTTTACCATACGTCAAATGCTTGAGAAATACACTGACTGACAGAGCAAATGCAACACCAAGAAGGAGTGGTTCGAAAGGGATGAAAGTTGGGGAAAAAACAGAGACGGCACGGATGAATAATTGATGTTTATTTCAAACCGATATGCAGGTTACACAATGCGCACGGCATCGACTCAGTAGGATGTAGGACCACCGCGAGCGGCGATGCACGCAGAAACACGTCGAGGTACAGAGTCAATAAGAGTGCGGATGGTGTCCTGAGGGATGGTTCTCCATTCTCTGTCAACCATTTGCCACAGTTGGTCGTCCGTACGAGGCTGGGGCAGAGTTTGCAAACGGCGTCCAATGACATCCCACACGTGTTCGATTGGTGAGAGATCCGGAGAGTACGCTGGCCACGGAAGCATCTGTACACCTCGTAGAGCCTGTTGGGAGATGCGAGCAGTGTGTGGGCGGGCATTATCCTGCTGAAACAGAGCATTTGGCAGCCCCTGAAGGTACGGGAGTGCCACCGGCCGCAGCACATGCTGCACGTAGCGGTGGGCATTTAACGTGCCTTGAATACGCACTAGAGGTGACGTGGAATTATACGCAATAGCGCCCCAAACCATGATGCCGCGTTGTCTAGCGGTAAGGCGCTCCACAGTTACTGCCGGATTTGACCTTTCTCCACGCCGACGCCACACTCGTCTGCGGTGACTATCACTGACAGAACAGAAGCGTGACTCATCGGAGAACACGACGTTCCGCCATTCCCTCATCCAAGTCGCTCTAGCCCAGCACCATGCCAGGCGTGCACGTCTATGCTGTGGAGTCAATGGTAGTCTTCTGAGCGGACTCCGGGAGTGCAGGCCTCCTTCAACCAATCGACGGGAAATTGTTCTGGTCGATATTGGAACAGCCAGGGTGTCTTGCACATGCTGAAGAATGGCGGTTGACGTGGCGTGCGGGGCTGCCACCGCTTGGCGGCGGATGCGCCGATCCTCGCGTGCTGACGTCACTCGGGCTGCGCCTGGACCCCTCGCACGTGCCACGTGCCACATGTCCCTGCGCCAACCATCTTCGCCACAGGCGCTGCACCGTGGACACATCCCTATGGGTATCGGCTGCGATTTGACGAAGCGACCAACCTGCCCTTCTCAGCCCGATCACCATACCCCTCGTAAAGTCGTCTGTCGTCTGTCTGCTGGAAATGCCTCCGTTGACGGCGGCCTGGCATTCTTAGCTATACACGTGTCCTGTGGCACACGACAACACGTTCTACAATGACTGTCGGCTGAGAAATCACGGTACGAAGTGGGCCATTCGCCAACGCCGTGTCCCATTTATCGTTCGCTACGTGCGCAGCACAGCGGCGCATTTCACATCATGAGCATACCTCAGTGACGTCAGTCTACCCTGCAATTGGCGTAAAGTTCTGACCACTCCTTCTTGGTGTTGCATTTGCTCTGTCAGTCAGTGTATAATGATTTTGGAACAGAGACGTATAACCTCTTCGTTGCTTTTCGATCAGCCAATGCTGCACCTCTTTGCAGAAATTCTGCGTTGATTACCATGATTGCGGCCTAGTTCCACTACTTGCTTCTAGAAGGCAGATGTATTGCAGCGGTGGCTCAGCCCGTTCTTGACATTACAGATAAGGCAAATCCAGAAGGACAAGAACTTTCGTCTTTTGTATTTAACCGAATGTGATCGCTGAAGGATAGCCCAGCATCACGGCAGATACATATCTTATCCGACAACAGATGACAGCGCTTAACTCTTTCCTTTTTTCTTTTTCATTTTGAAAGTTAACCCGATTTTCCGGGCATGCCTCCAAGTGTCTAGGTCACTTAAATTTGTTTGATATGTTGAAAGTTTGTAGTTTTCACAGTAGATGTGAGATATCCATGCTGGCGTAAGCATCCTTGATGTCCAGACAAAGTGCATTCAGTGTCAGTATGCAGAGATAGAGTCAAATTCCCCTCGCTGTACGAAATATATGCTGAGAAGAAGAGTATCATGGCCCGGTAGAGAATTAGAAGAGATAAGGGGCAGCTCTATGAACAACTCCAATCGATTATTTATTATTCTCTCCGGTGTTTTAACCACACAAGGTGCCCGACTCGTTGGCTGAATGGTCAGCGTATTAGCCTTCGGTTCAGGGGTCCCAGGTTTGATTCCCGGTCGGGTCGGGATTTTAATCTTAATTGGTTAATTCCAATAGCTCGGGGGCTGGTTGTTTGTGCTGTTGAACATCCCTGCAACTCACACATCACACATAACACTATCCTCCACCAAAATAACACTCAGTTACCTACAAATGGCAGATGCCGCCCACCCTCAACAGAGGGTCTGCCTTACAAGGGCTGCACCCGGCTACAAATAGCCACACTAAATTATTATTTTTATACCACACAAGGTGACAGTCCACAGGACGATGTTATGCTCACAACATTTTAATATCGGTATGACGATCTGAGTTATCCAATCAACCGATATAGGAAGATATGTTTATATAGATCTGTAAGAGCAATGTAAACGCTGACAGAGGTGAATAAGATAATACTAAATACTAGATGTTATATTTTTCAGAGCAGTGTTGTTCTTGAGGGTCTATTGAAGTTCTGCTATTGTGATAGGTTGAATGAGAAAATGATCTGTGTGATCCATTGCCTGATCTGGTGGCAATTGCCCAAGTGAGACAAATGGAGGCGCAATGATGTCAGTAAATTCTTCAGCACACGGGCTTACATCTCTCAGGGCGGGCACAGTTTGGTTTACTCTCCAGAGATATTTAATGTGAGCCCATATTGTTGGTACTGACGTGTCTTTATTTGTCCAACGTCGACGCTTGCGTTACTTCAAATAATGTTTTACTTTCTCTTTAGTTTGTTGATTGGAAACGTA
This sequence comes from Anabrus simplex, assembly GCF_040414725.1. Classification (NCBI taxonomy): domain Eukaryota; kingdom Metazoa; phylum Arthropoda; class Insecta; order Orthoptera; family Tettigoniidae; genus Anabrus; species Anabrus simplex. The sequence continues at coordinate 632,433,901 of NC_090265.1, read as the reverse complement.
AGTTATCCCATGGAGAGTTACTTCGCTATTGAATGTAATCTTTTTTCGTTTAGAAAGCATCAAATAACATTCCTGATCTCACCAGGCAGTTGACGGTGCTTTCTTCTGAGTACAAGGACGATTTTCAGGGATTGAAATTTGGAAACAGAGTTAACTATTTCCAGCAGAACGTTAGTGTCTGGAAGGTCACTCAGTATACCTACGGCGTGGATCTTACCGTGTAATTGCTTAATGTCGGAAAAATGAAATTTATCTTTAAAATTTATATTATACTCCTAGAGATTTCAAACTTTGTACTCGAAAAATGGACGACGGGCGAAGTAGGGGATATAGAGAAGCATCAAAACAACAGCCTGTGTATTCAGCCAAGAAACAGTTTCTTCAGCGGCATTGTGCGGACCTCATCAGTGGACACTCCGAGGTTAAATGCTGGATAACCTATGGTACTGTTGTCAGTCACAGAAGGGACTCATAGTTTTTCCTACTTGCGCAAGCAGAACTAGCACCTTCCGTGGTTCGTTCAGAGTACGCTCCAACCTTTAATCTATCAAAGCTCCAGCTTTGTAAGAACCATTAAGCTCCTGAAGGAAGTGGAGGATAAAGACTTCCACTGTCCGTAACCTCGGCCCTTAGAGGGATGGGGTGATTATCTCTACGTTCGGACTCCTTTTCCCCAATCATAATCCTGCTATTCAATGTTGTAACAGTCTGAGTGAACTCCAGGGCCACGAGTCTTTCCATAATTGGAAGTGTCTAATAATGTTATTGTTTTTAAATCCCACTAACTACTTTTGACGGTTTTCGGAGAGGCCGAGGTGCCGGAATTTTGTCCCACAGGATTTATTTTACGTACCAGTAAATCTACCGATACGAGGCTGACGTATCTGAGCACCTTCAAATACTACCGTACTAAGCCAGGATTGAACCTGCCAAGCTGGGATCGGAAGGTCAGCTCCTCAACCGTCTGAGCCACTCATACCAGCAATGGAAGTGTCATTTCTAAATTTCTGGACTTGCTGCTGGAGAATAGGACCCCTATCCTTCTTGTTGAACCGAGTTCCCCCCCCTGTGGGTGGGGGCGGTAGAATAACACCCTCGGTATCTCCTGCCTGTCGTAAGAGGCGACTAAAAGGGGCCTCAGGGGCTCTGAACTTTGGAGCGTGGGTTGGCGACCATGGGGCCCTCAGCTGAGTCCTGGCATTGCTTCCACTTACTTGTGCCAGGCTCCTCACTTTCATCTATCCTATCCGACCTCTCTTGGTCAACTCTTATTCTTTTCCGACCCCGACGCTATTAGGTTTGCGAGGGCTAGGGAGTCTTTCATTTTCACGCCCTTCGTGGCCCTTGTCTTCCTTTGACCGATATCTTCATTTTTCGAAGTGTCGAGCCCCTTCAATTTTTTTTATCTCTGATTAGTGTTGATGGTTGCCTAGTTGTACTTCCTCTTAAAACAATTATCACCACCACCACCTGAACCGAGTTCGTCTTTACCTCCTCGGCCTGGCAGCCTACACTCAAGATATTGTACTGTTGAAAATAAGCTTAGCCGAGAATCAACCAATCAAATTTGGTTCGCAATTGAGCTCTATGCGTACTTGGCCTTCGAACTATAAGCATTTTTCCAGCTGTATTTACACACCTAATTTACAGGCACAAATATATAAAGTTATGCTAATTAACATAAAACTTACCATTAGCATATGGTAAATTTAGAAGTGACTTTTTCTGAACATGACCATAATAATATATTACGTAACTTTAACACCTTCGGTTCCTTAAAACTAGGTAAATATTTCCCTTTCGTTGGCGTCTGGAAGGTCACTCAGTATACCTAAGGCATGTAGCTTATCGTGTAATTGCTTAATGTCTGAAAAATGAAAATAATCTTTAAAATTGATATTATACACCTAGAAATTCCAAACTTCGCACTCGAAAAATGGACGACAGGCAAAGTCTGCAGGTGACTTAAGACCTACTTGAGAGCACCAATCGATGAAAGGAACTTCGCCAGAGAAGGGATCTGAACATGGACCTCCGAGCTGACAGGATCGTGCCACAGTAACTGCGCTACGGTGACAATGACTGCAACTCGCGGTGTGCTTGTGTTTCTCGGCATGGCTATCAAGCCGGTGCAGATTTAGCAGTACCACCACTCGAAGTCCATTTGAATTCGCCCACGAAGCGATCTGATTGGCTGATAAAATGACAACGGCGCGAGATACAGAATTCGTTTTTGTTTTTCAAATTATTTATCAGTACCCGGTTCACGTTGTTTCCGAACACCTATGTATACAATATGTCAGCAATTTATCGTGAAAATAGTTATCTTTTATAGCATAGCTCCAGAGGTTGCGAGAGTATATTATTACGTAAGCCTGAAATAAAAATTTAAACGTCACATACTTCTCTCAGAACGATATACTGCGACCTTTTGGGTTTAAATAAAAAAATTGTCAGTTCTTGTTGTACGTATAAAAACTAATTTCACCTTCTTTTTTCTTCACAGAATATTGCGATTGCTTTTATTGATCTAAACAAAATTATATTCAAGGGAGTGTTGCGATACACTCATGATGACTGCCACGTATGTGCAGCCCCATCGGGCAACTTAGAACGATATCAATAACATTGTACTTCCCTGATCTTGACCTGAAAAGAATTCCCCATGAGAATGTGGTCTCAGGTTTGATTCCCATGGCAGTTCTGGAAGTCATCTGGTGAAACACTATCCATGGCCCTTTTTCGCTCACTCAAGAAACAATATTGCATGGAGCTGTATCGATGCTATTTGCTTTACGTCGCGCCGACACAGGTAGGTCTTATGGCGACGATGGGACAGGGAAGGGCTAGGAGTGGGAAGGAAGCGGCCGTGGCCTTAATTAAGGTACAGCCCCAACATTTGCCTGGTGTGAAAATGGGAAACCACGGAAAACCATTTTCAGGGCTGTCGACAGTGGGGTTCGACCCTACTATCTCCCGAATACTGGATACTGGCCGCACTTAAGCGACTGCAGCTATCGAGCTCGGTACTGTATCGATGATCACCTACTAAATGTTGTCTGTTTCGATAAGGTTCAGTGCTCACGATTTCCTAATTTATATTTGCTTCATTTATTAATTTATCTATGCTCAATTTTAATGCGATTGGCCTCACTATTCAATTGCAGCAAGTACTCTACTGTGACACCGGCTGAAACTAACGGTGTGTTTCTGTTTGATGTTGATTTCTCCGTTTGGCTCCTCTTGGGCTGTCTGTAACCGAACGTACCATGATTAATGAATAAATAAGCAAGCTTCGAAATTTATGACTTGATCTTGAGCCGGGCTGAGTAGCTCAGACGTTGGTCTTCTCAGCTACAGTTGGCAGGTTCAACCCGGATCAGTGCGATGGTATTCGAATTTGCTAAAATACGTCAGCCTCATGTTGGTATATTTATTGGCAAAAAGTGAACTCCTGGGGGGACAAAATTTTGACACCACGGAGTCTCCGAAAACCATAGAAGCAGTAAGTGGCACGTAAAACTAAGCATATAATAATTGTTGATCATGTGATTATACGCCACGGCATTTACAGTTTGGCAGTGATTACGAACCATTGGGCCGTGAATTACTATTTACAAAATCCCACTTTGCTGCTTTGATGAGCGACAATGCCACAAAGCTATCACAAACACATATCTGGCACCTACAGCCCAGTAAGAATTTGACCTCCGAAGACGACTCCTGCCCAGTCAGGTGGCCTGCTGATATCTGGTTGTCACGTGACAATTTCAGCCGTATTGCTTGGCTTTCGTGATCGAGTTCTCAGACAGCTCCTCAGTTCTGTCGTAGCCGGGCTGAGTAGCTCATACGGTAGAGCACTGGCCTTCCGACCCCAAGTTGGCTGGTTCGATCCCGGCCCAGTCCGGTGGTATTTGAAGGTGCTCAAATACGTCATCCCCGTGTCGGTACATTTACCGACACAAAAAAACAACTCCCGTGAGACAATATTCCGGCACATCGGCGTCTCCGAAAATCGTAAAAATTGTTAGTGGGGTGTAAAACCAAAATTATTATTATTAGTCCCTATTCGTCCTATTTGAATCCCAACTTTATCTACCTTTAAAAAAAGCACTGAAGCTTATTCGTATACTAATGTCATTCCACACTATCTCTCCACCGAGAGATCGTAACATATCGCTTAGTCGAACAGCTCGTCTCTTCACTCCCAAACCTTCCCAGCACAAATGTTTGCAACATGGTCGCAACACTACTCTTTTGTCGGAAATCACCCAGAACAAATTGTGCTCCTTTCCTTTGGATCTCTTCCAGTTCTAGTAGTCGTGGTGAGGGTCCCATATACTTGGGGTCTTACTTGTGATTTATACGCCCTCTCATTTTACATCCAGCCTCACTACAACCCTGAAATATCCTCACAACCAGATGAAGAGATCTGTAACCTCTATTTACAACCTCGTTAAAGTGATTACCCTAATGCAAATTTTTCCTCATCTAAACACCTAGGTACTTCCATTGTTCCCCATGAGGTACTTTCAGCCCATCAAGGCTGTAGACTAATATTAAAACTGAGAGGACTGTTCCTCTTAGTGAAACGTACAACCTGACTTTTTACCCCGTTTACCATGTTACTGCTGCTGTCCAGCTCAAAACGTTGTGGCGATCTTTTAGCAGTCGCTGACAATCCTATAACTTATTATTACTCCATACAGTGTACCATTATCATCCGCAAAATACATTCTCCGCGATTCCAGTTCTTTACTCATGTAATCAGTAGCAGCGATTAGGGGGGGGGGGCGAGGGGACAATCCCCCCTTTTCTGGAGGAAAAAATAATTGTTATTCCATTTTAGCCACATGACTATTTTTAAGTTATTTAAAAAAATCGCCTCAAGCTAGGAATTGTAAAAAAGGAATTTGTACAATCCCCCTTTGTTTTTCAGCTAATTCCTATCTTTAATATCTTTGAAAACCTACAACCTGTTTTCCAGTCAATGACCGGGTTAGGGATGGATTGAATGAAGCCCCCATCTTGCGGCGAGGATGGGATTTGTGCCGGCTGCCGAGACCTGTCGCACTCCTCTGGGGCAACGATTAATGACTGGCAGATGAAATGGAATGATAGTGTAGTGTTGCTGGAATGAAATGTGACAGGGAAAACCGGAGTACCCGGAGAAAAACCTGTCCCGCCTCCGCTTTGTCCAGCACAAATCTCACATGGATTGACTGGGATTTGAAAAACGGAACCCAGCGGTGAGAGGCCGACGCGCTGCCGCCTGAGCCACGGAGGCTCTTCTTTAATTTAAAAAAATACTCAGCGGAAATACGCACATAATGTCGTTCGTTGCAGCTAATCAATTCGTTCAGCGCCACAGTAAGTAGTGGAGACTCACGCGGCAGCATGTAGCATGTGCTGTGATTAAGGGTATGTATGTTCAGTCCGTCAGCGATGCCGCTGGTGGGATCCTCAACAGCTCTGCCATCAGCTGTCATAGATGGCCTAGGTATCACTGAAGAGACGTACTAGGGAAATGAAGAGTGAGGTAGTTCCCGTTGCTTTCCTCATCGATCCAGAGTTGCTATTACATATCAGTCTGCCAAGCCCACTGAAATGCATACACCAACCGACCCTATGAGCAACATTTTCACACCATTCATAGCAGGGACTGGCTGCATAAAAATTGGCATTACTAGCATCGCTCATACCTCAGTCACTTTCATATTGTTAAAGCCAAGGATAAGACAGAGACAGATCTATGAAAGTAACAAAATTGCTCTAGCTAATACCAGAAGACATAGTCCTGCCAGCAAAGGCGGGTGATTAAGGGTAGTAGGCGTATATTTTTACCAAGGTAATGGACACTGAGATATGATTCATCCGCTTGCCGCGCGCATTCGTTAGTCTGCCAGTTCTTTGTTAATGTGTCTGTTACTTTGTTAGAGTGCAGTCAAATACTAAATGATATTTTATATAACCACGCCAAACTTCTGTTTAATTGTAATACATGTGTAATTATTGTCCCTTTGGTGAGTGTTATTGTATAGTATTATTATTACCGCACTAAAGATAGTAGACTAAACTTTTACGTCTCTATTGAAATTTGCTCAGGGAGCATTAAAAAACATACTATTTTGTAGGTTGTTTTTCTTTCCATTTTTGATGCCCCCCGCCCCACTGCTATAGCTCTCAGATCCGGGTACTTTTTGATTGTTGTACTCCCAATCGCCGCTACTGCTTGTAATATACACGTACGAAAACATGAAGGTCCAATAACGCTGCCTTGTGGAACCCACTGCTTTCTAGCACTGCTTCTACTTACTCCGTCTTTTCTATCCAACCTCCCTTGTTCAACTCGCGTTCTCTTCAAACTCTGACTGAGGATGACGCCTAAGGAGGCTTTCATTTTTACGCCTTTCATGACCCTTCCCTTTTTTTTTTATCAATACCTTCATTCTTCAAAACATCGATCTCCTCCTTTTCTCTTTCTCTCTCTCTCTATTCTAAGAGTTAAGAGAGGATGATTGCTCAGTTGTCCTTCCTCTTAAACCAATAATCACCGCATCAGCACTTGTCGATCCTTGGAAAAGACGAAGCTATCATACCCTTGCATATCACAGACATAATATCTCCGTGAAAGTCCTCAGGCACAAGAGACAGTTTGCCGGGCTGACTGGCTCAGAGGGTTGAGGCGCTGGCCTTATGACCCCAACTTAGCAGGTTCGATCCTGGCTCACTCCGGTGCTATGTGCTTAAATACGTCAGCCTCGTGTCGGTAGATTTACTGGAACGTAAACGAACTTCTGCGGGACTAAATTCCGGCACCTAGGCATCTCCGAAAACCGTAAAAGTAGTTAGTGGGATGTAAAGCCAATAACATTATTAGAAACAGTTTATTGAAAAGGAATCACTTTCGGTCCAATTCAGAAATTTCCTTCTTAAGAAGCATTCTCAATTGAGCTGTACACCAAATAGGCTGGCTAGCTTCACCTTGCCATGGATCTCTTTCTCCGACCTAGCTTCTGAAAACACTGGCAAGTGAGATGCACGGTGAGACCACATTGCACGTGAGGTCGTGGAATGCGGTCAGTGTTACGGAAATCGGTCAGTGGAGAGACATGACGCACACTCTCTTTCTACTCTCTCCTCCGATAGGAGATTCTCTCCACGTTGCTATTCCAGCAAGGTTCCAATGTAAACAAAGAGCAGAGAATCAATTATATTTAGAGCTGCAAGCTTCGGAAGAGTTTGTTTCGAACTCCACCGCCAGCGGACCTGAAGATTACTTTTCATGGTTTCCTTTTTTCACACCAGGCAAATGCCGGGGTTTAATAATAATAATAATAATAATAATAATAATAATAATAATAATAATAATAATAATAATAATAATAAAACCTTCACGTCAAGGACCAGAAAAACAGAAGTGGCATGTAAGTTTACCAAGAGCATCTACAACAAGAAATCAATACTACGTACCAAGCAGAAACATTACCACATAGCCACCCGACTGGAGAGCCGGGCTGAGTGGTTCAGACGGTTGAGGCGCTGACCTTCTGACCCCAACTTAGCAGGTTCAATCCTGGCTCATTCCAGTGGTATTTGAAGGTGCTCAAATACGTCAGTAGATTTACTGACACGTAAAAGAATTCCTGCGGGACTAAATTCTGTCACCTCGGCGTCTCCGAAAACCTTAAAATAGCAGTTAGTGGGACGTAAAGCAAATAACATTATTATCCAACTGGAGACCCAATACGCTGCGAAATGCCTAATGATGTATAGGAGAGGTCTGATGAAGGAACAAGAAGTCAAAAAAAAAAAGGAAGATTCTGAAGAAAATATTGAGACCCGTAAAACGAAACGGCGAATACAGAAAACGGCACAACCACGAACTCTGTACACACGTGGAAAAGAAAATACCTGGCGTGATGTGGAGGAGGAGGTTGATTGCTTTTTGTCATATAGCACGAATAAGCCCAGCGAGATTGACAAACACAATTTTTACCTACTTTTTAAGTCCATCGTTAAGGGGTCAAATCTTCATTGCCTGACACCGTGGCTAGTCTGTTCAGGCCCCTCTGGTTCCAATAATCACCATCGGAATGTTCGCCAGCAGGGTAGGAGAGGTAGTGGTATACAATTTCTAATCAGTACATTGCGTGTCATAAACCTGGGTTCAGTATTAAACTTCTCCGCAGTGCGCATAGGGAGTGAGCGGATATGGTGCTGCTGATAGAGATTCGTCCGTTAGATGGAGACGTTATACCTTGAGCACATCCCTCTGTGCTATTCGAAAGGAGTAGGCTGCGTGTCGACGTCGAGTTTCGATCCCTCCCAACCTCACCACCACCACCACCACAACCACCATCGCCACACATCCAGACGCGCAGATCATCCATGGGTGTCAACTAGAAAGACCTGCACCAGGCTTCTCCAGAGGTCACACGAAATCAAGCAATCGATCAATCAATCAATTAATCAATCACCTACTTTCTAGAAAGAAAAAACAAGGAAACCTGCCTCACTGAGGTTGAAGGAGTCTTCCAAGAAATCGGGATTATATATTGTGACCATAGTTGGGAGCGTGAACCTCTCAAGATTAATTTTAGACACATCGGAGTTTCCAAGAAAATTCTAAGCTTAAAATCAGGCAAGACGTGGACTGAAGAAAAGAAGCAATAATACTGAGAACGAATTCGGCAGTACTAGGCAAATGTTAAAGCCCGGCGAGGAAAACAATTGAAAAAACGTAGTCCATAGCTATAATAATAATAATAATAATAATAATAATAATAATAATAATAATAATAATAATAATAATGCAGACAGACTTACAAAACAAATAATCGATTTCTACAAAAAACGGAGCAAAGCCGAAAAAGATGAAATGGATAGGTGAAATCCAAACCGATTAGAAACAGGCAGGAATTACACCAGCAGATGTCCAAAACAGGGTAATCTTACAACCTGGTTAGAAGACAGAAGGGAAGCCAACAGTTAAAGAATGAAAGACATATGGGCACAAAGGAAGGTAAATACACGCATCTAAGTACTTTGCGTACTCCTAATGGGCTTAACAGCATATATAATAAAAATAATAGTTTGCGAGTGTGCGATTTTCCAGGACAATCAGATGCGTAACTACCGTTGAAGAAAGCACGTTGAATCACCATGCTATTCCGTTATTACTGACGAGAGTAGGGCCTATATCTTTCCCAGTCATTCCAGATAAGTTAACTGGATTTTTTTAACAATACAGTAAATTATGTAACTTTGAAGTTTTTCAATCTGTCGAAAATAACGCAAGATTAATAAAGCTAGAAAATGTCTGGGAAAAAGTGTAATTTTAATTTCGCAGACTGGAAAATGTCTAAGTTACATATTAACTAAGTCTACACAAGAAAATTGCAAGATCATGAAATACACACAGAGCAGACTAATCCCAGATAGACCGAGCTCGATAGCTGCAGTCGCTTAAGTGCGGCCAGTATCCAGTATTCGGAGTAGGTTCGAACCCCATTGTCGGCAGCCCTGAAAATGGTTTTCCGTGGTTTCCCATTTTCACACTAGGCAAATGCTGGGGCTGTACCTTAATTAAGGCCACGGCCGCTTCCTTCCTACTCCTAGCCCTTCCCTGTCCCATCGTCGCCATAAGACCTATCTGTGTCGGTGCGACGTAAAGCAACTAGCAAAAAAAGAACCATGATTTCCCATTTTCAGACCAGGGCTGTACCTTAGTTAAGGCCACGGTTGCTTCCTTCCCACTTCTAGCCTTTTCCTATCCCATCATCACCATAAGACCTATCTGTGTCGGTGCGACGTAAAGCAAGTTGTAAACTAAACTGTTTTAAAGAGGAAGTACAAAGTGAGCAACAAACCTTTAATTAACGTTAATGAGAAAGATAATGGAAGATGTCTGACACTTCGAAGAATGAAGGTTTCGGAAAAAAGAAAGCGAAGGGCCACGAAGAGCGTGAAAATGAAAACCTAATACCGTCGGGGTCAGAAAAGAACAAAAGTTGGCCGAGGGAGGTCGGATAGGGAAAATGGAAAGTGAGGAGCAATATCAGACTCAACTAGGGGGATCGTGGTCGCCAACCCACGCTCCAAATTAATAATTCAAATGTTATTGGCTTTACGTCCCACTAACTACTTTTACGGTTTTCGGAGACGCCGAGGTGCCATAATTTAGTCCCGCGGACATTCTTTTACGTGGTAGTAAATTTAGCGACACGAGGTTGACGTATCTGACCACCTTCAAATACCACCGGACGAAGACAGGATCGAACCTACGCTCCAAAGTTCAGAACCCCTAGTCCCACTTTTAATCACCACTTATGTCAGGGAGGGGATACCGCGGATGTATTGTACCGCCCCTACCCAGAGAGGCAAATGTGAGGTTCGAACCCCCCCATCTACCAAAAATGCTAGCTTACAGCTACATGGCACGAATCGAACTGCCAACTCGCGCTGTCCCGGCACAAGTGAGTGAAAGAAATGCCGGAAGCTGGGATTCCGTGATCGCTCGACAGATTGCAAGGCCTAGGGGGATGTGGAATGTTACCCTAAAACACATGCAAACTGGATGGAATGTTTTTTCACCACAGATTTGCCGAGATGGACATAGCAGTTACTCCCAAGAGAAAAAGACACTTCTGATGAAACGTTTTCCTCTGCCACTACAATGACTGAAGAAGTAGCGTAATAATGAGACGTGTACACTTCTCCAGGAAACGGAAATTGGCTCCTGCCTGCTAAACATATCTGCACTCAGTGACGCTGCAGTACATACTAAGTACCTCTAACATTTCCTCGAAGAGTCTTTCTCTGTGTTGCTGAACAGAAACCTTCAAATGTTCGTAAGCAAACACTGAAGAAATTCATGACTCAATCATTCTTTGTGATTTGAAAGTTACCATGAACTCAATAATAAATCGAGAATAAATAAGGAAAAATTAGTAGAATACATCGGTGACGTAAAGATAGCATTAGATCTTCATCACCCAAAATATCGGCTTTATACGAGCGAGGAAAGCTAGTTGAAATGTTCTTTCACCCATCTATATACTAAAAAGATACTACTATTCGCTTTACGTCGCACCGATACAGATATGTCTTATAGCGACGATGGGATAGGAAAGGCCTAGGAAGTGGAAGGAAGCGGCCGTGGCCTTAATTAAGGTACAGCCCCGGCATTTGCCTGTTGTGAAAATGGGTAACCACGGAAAACCATCTTCAGGGCTGCCGACAGCGGGGCTCGAACTCACTATCTCCCGATTACTGGATACTGGCCGCACTTAAGCGACTGCAGCTATCGAGCTCAGTAAAAAATAAAAGATACTAAAACAGCTTTGTCCAGTTCGTCCATCCGTTCTACTGGACCGATTTGCTTCATTCTTATGTTATTCTCTCCGAAATTGTCTGCCCGTGAATTATCAAGACATTGACAGGTCTCCAAGTTCAGTCAACGTTCAGTAGTCCTAAAATCAAATCACTAAATGACCACTCCAACAATTGCAGGCGAAGGTAAGCCCGCAATACATTCTGTACTTCGCGGGTTGCTAAGCGTTTACGGCTGAACGCACATTGGATCCGTATTCGTACGAAATTACGTCGTACGAACACGCGCGAATATGTACGAACAATCCCGACGCTAGTAATGCTATGCAGGCTCACACTCTGCACACGACCGGGCGAGATGGCCGAGCGGTTAGAGACGCGCGGCTGTGAGCTTGCATCCGAGGGATAGTGGATTCGAATCCATCTGTCGGCAGCCCTAATGATGGTTTTCCATTTTTATACCAGATAAATGCTGGGTCTGTACCTTAATTAAGGCCGCGGACGCTTCCTTCCAACTCCCAGGCCTTTCCTATCCCATCGTCGCCATAAGACCTATTTGTGCCGGTGCGACGTAAAGCCCCTAGCAAAAAAAAAAAACCTCTGCACACGACTTAGTCGTGCGTATACGCGCATTTAGGTACGACGTACGATCACGTTCCCAACATCCTGGGATTTTACCGGATCTTTACGTACGAATTCCGAGCAATATGGATATTTGAAAAGTTCATAACGTTAATATATGAACGAAAATGCTTGTAGGATCAAAGCGATTGTAAATACCACTTGCGTGACCATCAACGCAGTTCATGTAGGGATATCTCTGAAGAAATGGATATGCCAGCTAAGTAGTAATAACATTTTTATTTACACTTGAAGTGATGCACATTTCTGTATGCATACATACAAAAAATCGTTTACAAGTTACGTTCTCTCTGCATTATTACTAGGGCTCGAATTTCCGTGACATAGGCTCTACAAATTTATGTTAAATGGAATTAATTCCTAGCTGATGTGAACATTGTAACACGGTTTTTATTTATCATATATACGTATATACTTTATTTTAATAAAAGTCATATTTAAACAAAATGATAGGGAAGGCTATCTATGCTCTTATTGTAATTGCTTTCATCTTTCTCCAAGTATTATTCGTAGCCTATGCTTTGTGGTGATAATGCGAAGTTATTTTGATCGAGTTTTGTTGTTGATGATAATGATGATGATGCTTGTTGTTTAAAGGGGCCTAACATCGAGGTCATCAGCCCCTAATGGTACGAAATGAGACGAAATGGAATGACAAATTAAAAGTCCAAAATCCTCCACTGACCAGAATTCAAAACGTGAGGACGAAGAATGAATGGATGGACATGAATTTAAAACAATCAGTGGATCCGACCCGCAGTCTCTCGCATTCACAGAAACTGACGTGAAACAATAGTATTACTGACCATGCATAATACTGAAGCGATGATGCTTTTAGTCTAAAGGGGTCCAAAATCAAAGTCATCGGTCTCTCATAATGGTACTTATCGTTTGGAAAGTAGAACCATAGTATTTGCCATGTTGCGGTATTAATCAAAAGCAGCGTAGACTCGCGGCATTCCACACAGTATGGTACTACTCACAGGTTATGAAATTCGCACATGGAATACATACTTATGGTGTTTCACACACTGCGGCAACGCAAACCTATACAGGCAAAGCAAACGTACCGGTACGACGTTCCTTATAAAAGTGAAACTTCTGCACTACCTCGGGGTTTTCCTCACATAGTGGGTACCAAGCAGAGGCTAGGCAGAGCCATGGTGCCGCTCATCCCATGGTGTTGCTCATACAGGGGTACGACTCACAGGTACTGTAGAAGCCGGCACCGTACTCTATTGCTACTAATCACAAACCTATTTGGTCCCTAGCATAGTGGTACTACGCGCAAGTAAATGTGACCCATGGTGTTCCCCGCATGGTGGTACTAATCACAAGTAGTCTTATGGTTCTAATTTGATCATCCCTTGGTCGCCCCTTACAACAGGCAGGGGATACAGTGGGTGTATTCTTCGTCTGCATCCCCCACCCATAGGGGGTCGAGTTTTGTTATTATCTTGCTAGATATGATGGAATTGCCCTAATTCTTCCCTTTTCAGATATATTTCATCAACCCACTCAGTTCTACAATGCTGTCTTCTGCGTCTCAGAAGAGAATTCTCCAACATAAAGAGGTTATTCATGTCGGCAGTGGAAGACAAAAACGAATACCGGTACTGAACGATCGGATCGGACGAGCTCGCAATCATTGTGAGAGGCTCATACGTTCGACGGCGGTCGTACCTAGCTGTACAAAACAGATACGGATCCAATGTGCGCTCAGTCTAAGACTTCCACTAATATTCTGATATAAGCGATGTTCATCCTTAGTAATGTGATTGCATGCAGCCATGATTGTTTACTACCTGTCAAGCCAGAGAGTTTACACTTCTGATCATGGATGAATACTATTCTCTGCTAGATACTCTTTGATTCTCTGACCTTCCCAGCTTCTAAATATACTCAGTAGATGGCAGAACGTTCCTGATCTTACATGCTGCTAAGAGAAAACACGCACAGACGGGAAGGTCTCAAGTCGACCAACCTTCTGTATGACCATTAATAAACCGCAGGGAGAAATTCTTGAAAGAGCGGGTATCTACTTACCCGAACCAGTATTCAGCCACGGCCAGCTGTGTGTTGTGTTTGAGTCAACACTCCATAGACTTGTTTGAAGCAGCCCTCCATGCCACCCTATCCCGTACTAATATTTTCATTTCTGCGTAACTACTGCATCCTACATCTGTTCTAATCTGCTTGTAATATGCATACCTTGGTCTACCCCTAACCAACTGAACAAGTCCTGGGTGTCTTAAGAAGCGTCCTATCAGTCTTCATATCGATCTCCTCTTACCAATTCGATTCAGTATCTCTCCATTCGTGATTCGATTTATCTATCTTACCTTCAGTATTCTTCTGCTACAACACATTTCAAAAAATTTTATTTTCTTTCTTTCTGAGCTAGTTATCGTCCATGTTTCACTTCCATACAATGCCACGCTCCAGACGAAAGTTGCCAATTGTATGTTGCACTACCTCGGGCAAGTTTGTTTGAAAATGTTAAGATCCAGATACGCCCGAATAGTGAATATTGTATGGAAAGAAGCCTTATAAACTAAATTACGAATGAATCATTTATTATGTATCGGTATTAAATGTTCATAAAACTACTGAAAAGGGCTGACGTATTTGAGCACCTTCAAATACCAGCGGACTGACTCAGATTCGAACCTGCCAAGTTGGGGTCAGAAGGCCAGCGCATCAACTCCGTGAGCCACTCAGCCCGGCTTAAACAGGACATGTTATTGCCTTAATAGTCTAATCCCTATCCCCCTATGCATTCGTACAAGGTAGTAAAGTGCTCAGGCCGGAGGCTAGTTTGATCCTCAACAGTTCCACCATCAGCTGTCATAGGTGGCCTAGGTGTCACTGAAGAGGCGTACAAGGTAAATGAGAAGTGAGAAGTTGCTATTATATATCAGTCTGCCAAGCCCACTAAAATGAACGCATCAACTGACCCTATGAGCAATATTTTCACACAGTCCATGACTGGGACTGACTGCATAAGGAATGACATTACTAGTATCACTCATACCTCGGTCACTTTCATGTTATCAAAGCCAAGGATGAGACTGAGACAGGTTAATAAAAGCAACAAAATTGCTCTAGCCCATACCAGAGAACATAGTGCACTGAGAACACTAGGTCTTGCCAGCAAAGGCATACAACATAGCCAGGAACATATAGAGACGTGATTTTTAACCATGTATCTACATACAGAAGTTTGGGAACATGCATCATTTTCAAAAATATTTGTTTTGAAAAGTACACCAATGAAATAGTACGTAAACGTATTGCATTGTGGTATGTTGCCTTGTTTTCTACCATTAAAAACATATTTAATAGTGCCTTTCCGCAAGGCGAGTGAAACGGCCTCTGACGTAAGCGGCGCGCTGACGTCACGATCCAGTACCGCATGGAGCTCTACCAGCCGTTGTGCATCAGCCGTTGCTAAAAGCCGATTGTTTATTATTCATGATCGCGAATAACTTCGAAATGACAGAAGAAAGGTTCAAAACAGCACAGTCAGACAATCTACCATGTGTAATGTCATCATTCTTGAAAAATGTGACTTTTGTGGCCGCAGAAATTCGCGGATAACAAGCAAGTTTGTAAGTGGCGTCTTTTATGTACGTGCAATGTACTGTAACCCATAGTATTAGGATAACAACAAACCTGGATAGAAATAACATCACTTTCAAAATTTCCTTCTAGACTGATTCCCATATTAAAGAATAACATTACATTTTCGGGCTTTCAGCATTAGTAAAGTAAGAAATCGGATTTCAGCACTAACATAAACATATAGGTAGCATTATAGTACTAGTCCGCTTCTGTGGTGTAGTGGTTAATGTGTGCCACTCCCGGAGGCCCGGTTTCGATTCTCGGCTCTGCCATGAAAGTTGAAAACAAATAGTACGAGGGCTGGAACGGGGTCTACTCAGCCTCGGGAGGTCAACTGAGTAGAAGTGTTTCGAATCCCACCTCAGCCATCCTCGAAGTGGTTTTTCATATTTTCCTACTTCTCCTCCAGGCACCTAAGGCCACGGCCGTTTCCTTCCCTCTTCCTTGTCTATCCCTTCCGATCCTCCCATCCTCCAACAAGGCCCCTGTTGAGCATAACAGGGGAGGCCGCCTGGGCGAGGTAATGGCCCTCCTCACCAGTTTCATCACCATACTCAAAGTCTCACGTTCTAGGACACTGCCCTTGAAGTGGTAGAGGTGAAATCCCTCGCTGAGTCCGAGAGAAAACCAACCCTGAAGGATAAAATGATTAAGAAAGAAAGAAAGGAAGATCATAGTACTATAGGGCTATAATCTATCATTCCGAAAAAATATATATATTTATGGTTGGGACAACTGGCCTACCCAATTCCGGGGCCCATGAAAGAGAATTAAATATCTTTGTGGAGGGAAAAATTTAAACATGATAAAGATAAATATGACTTCATCTAGTTTTCACAAGTCGGGCTGAGTGGTTCAGACTGTTGAGGTGCTGGCCTTCTGACCCCAACTTGGCAGGTTCGATCCTGCTTCAGTCCGATGGTAGTTGAAGGTGCTCAAATACGTCAGCCTGGCACGTAAAAGAACTCCTGCAGGACTAAATTCCTGCACATCGGCGTCTCCGAAAATCGTAGAAGTAGTTAGCGGGGCGTGAAGCCAATAACATTAATTACATTTGGCTTTTAACAAGCTGCGCATATCAAGAAAGAAAAGTGTCCTGGTGACATTTTAGTCGCTCAATACAGGAATGTCTTTGGGTGCTGTGACTTTTACTTTTTTTTTTTTTTGCTGTTTGCTTTACGTCACACCGTCACATATAGGTCTTATGGCGACGATGGGACAGGAAAGGCCTAGGAATGGGAACAAAGCGGCCGTGGTCTTAGGTACAGCCTCAGTATTTGCCTGGTGTGAAAATGGGAAACCACGGAAAACCATCTTCAGGATTGCCGGCAGTGGGGTTCAAAACCCGCTATCTTCCGGATGCGAGCTCACAGCTGCGCGCTCCTAACCGCACGGCCAACTCGCTCAGTATTTTTACCCTTCGGTTTATTGACTTGGCTTGTATAACCTAAAACTTAGGCGAAGTTGGATAATACTTTAAACACCTACATCACTATTTTCACCTGTGTGCAATTATGTTATTTATTTCATTAATATTATGATAATTATTATAATTGAGCATTGTTAACTTATAAGACCCCAACAGACAAGCATTGGTTTTGTGGAGAGTTATACATTTGTTAAATTCACGTTGTTTCCTTTCATGATGTACACGCCTATTCTTTGTTACATTATAGAGTATTTAGATATAGCCTAAATTTCTTTACCAATTAAGCTCTTCAATAAAGACATACATAACTGTCCCATGCCAAGATAGAATTAGAGCTGTCAAAATGGTTCATAACCCCTTTGATTTATTATCTTGACATGGATCACCCAAAACATAGGTTAGGTTTGGAGAATACTTTAATAATCAGCATTATTTAATGCACTGTTTATTACTTTCATATTCCAAGATGTAATTGAAGCATTTAAATAAAGCATCATACATTAAAATTTAAAGTTTTACCACTAGAACAGCTGACATGGAAAAGTTATTTGAAAATTCAAACAAATTCATCTTACGTTAAAATCTTCAAAAAAATAAACTCTAGACTTCTCCGATATATCACCAGCATTTCTCCGGCTCGCCAAAATCCATTTCTCCCTAGTTTTAGCGTCTTTGGAACATTTATAAACAATTTGTTTGGTACGGTATGCGATGTGCTATTGCACATCGGAACTCTACACCATTTATAAGTTTTCTGCCTCACTGTCTGCGCAGGATTCATTTTAAGTCTAAAATATACCACTCAGATTATTATCCAATATATAGACCTCGAATTTAACCATACTAGACACTAATATAAAGTAGAAATACGCGAAGTGTATCCTGCTTCTCACAGCACACTGTGTGTTATTTCGTCTGCTAATTCAGTCAACCTGTACGATGACGTCAAACCAATGAGATCGCGTACTTGGGTGACGTGACATTTTCGTAGATTTTTATCATGTTTGGAGTTATTATTTGTACATTCTGATCACATTTTTGAATTCTGCATGAAATTTTGAATCAGATTAGCATATTTTTAATTAAAACCCCGGATCATGCATGTTCCCTAATCCGAAGTAATTGGGTATTGGCATGATCTGAATGTGCAGAAATACAGATTAGTTGGGTCAGAACTGAATATCAGTCTAGCAACATGTTACTGTATTGTGAATTTGCAGCACGATACTACGTGCATTGAGGGTAAGAATTTCAAATATTTGAATGCAAAAGCATGCTTTAACACACACGAAATATTACAAGGAACTCTTACATATTGTACTACAGAAAATATCTTGACTGGTGTATGTACACTTTAAAACAAAATATTTATTTAATCATGTCCAACAAAGTTGGTTGCTTTTAGGCTGATATTCTCTTGCGCATGCACTTGGCGGCAAAATGCTCCGCAGAATCACATCCGGTGTATCGTTCCCTCCGCTAAGGCGGTTTCAAAATAGGCGAAGACTTTACCAGCCTAGGTTCCGACTCCAGTTTATCTTCAATCATGTTATCGTCATCACGGTCCACTTTTTTACATTCTTTATACAATTTCAGCATCACCTAAAACCTGAAATCCATGAAAATTCAAGTCGGATATTTGGTATTCGGATAGTTGGCGAGTTCTATTGCATATACGTGGGTACATACTGAAGTATTCAATATCTGATAAAAGAAAACGACTGTCAGGAAGAATTTAAATCGGACCTTCCTATCATGATTCATCTGTAGTCTTACTCGAGAACGTCACTACACAAACAATCGTGTTACTTCTCACGATGGTGTCAGACTTTCTCCTTGGAAATCCGCCGCCTCATCCTCTCACATAATAAAACAGGCCGTACGAACCACGCACAACGCGGTTACATGATCAACGATTTGTAAGTTCCACTGCGTAGTGCGTGTCATGCATTAATATGTTGCTTTCAATACAGCTGAAGCACAATTAATTTATTCCCTCAATACAATGACCTATTTTACTTTACTGCGTAGTAGTAAAATAATCTAGCGTTCTTACCAACAAGTGGGTTGAAGGTGGCAAGTCCCCCTATATTTATTTAAACATATACCACCAGCAGAGACACTCCCATTTACAGGTAGCTTCTAAACAACGTAATGTACATTTATGAAAAATAACACTAAATTTGGATGGACGGACGGATGGAAAACAACTTTGTGTGTAAGACACTCCGATCATCCATATGGGCGGGGTTGAAACAGAGGTTTACATGTAAAAATAATGGAAAACGACCTATACTGGCGTCGAATTCATGGTTTTCGGGGTCGCTGAGATGAATTGTGACACTTGGGATGCCGTTGAAATCCTCGTCAACCTCCATCGGGATGGAGTTGAGAAGGGTTGAGAAAGAAAATGTCCAAAATGACATATGAGTGCTGAATCCCAAGTTTCCGGTATCGTTAGACTGATTGATTACAGCCCCCGTGACAGTTGGATGTCATATCTATAGCGCAACACGTAAATATATCTTATCATATTATCTTTGGTTGTAACTTACCTTCATTAATTATTTGAAAGGGTCGGCTACTTTTCAGACAATCTCGGCTGCCACAAGGACAAAAATTAACGCGAAACTAAATGTTTCATGTAACCATTTATCACAAACGATGCACCGATTCCAGTCTACCTGTGGTTCATTTTTGTTATAATAATTGAGGGCACACACTGCACAAAAGTCACTGTCATTCTCTGACCTGCTTAGTCTAACAGATTGACTCGTAATGGATTTCTTGGTCTTACTTTTCTCTCGTCGATCTCTTGCATCTTCTATTCGATGTTGTTCTGTGAGAACTGCAGCTGATTTCTTTCTGCGCTTAGGTAACGGATCCAAGATAGGTATCGGGGAAATTGCTTCAAAGGATGTTCCTGGCTTTGTTTCATTTGCAATCGCTGTCCACTGGATCTTCAAGTCTGTTTCTGTCTTTCTCTGAGGTAGGAGCACATCCTCTGCTCTCTGAATAATCTCTTTTATTCCTGTCAGTCCCATTTGTCGAAACCAAATCAGACAGTTGAAACGCCTCCTCTGGAATTATTTCCGGGTTGTATGGGTACAAACCACACGTTTCAAATTCAGACTGAGCAGTGGATGGGACTGCAGCCTTCTTCCACGCCTCCGTGAGGAAGATTGGGAACTGTGCTCTTTAAGACTTTACGTCTGTTCTGTATGGAATTCCATAATCTTGGGAGGCTCTAAAACAATTCATCCCTCCGGTCCGGACTTGTAGGCTCTCTTCGGACCACTGACCCCTGTTTGATGTCCTTATACATGTTCTTGGTATGTTCCTACGAAAAGAAAATGATATATATAAAGAATCAAATTCGGCATCTTACCCCGAAGAAAAAGTGGCATCTCTACCGAGGGTCGGGGTGATGTCACTTTCCGCAACGTGCACATTATGGCAGCTTCGGAGCAAATGAATTTAACAACCTACACTGCAAAGTATCCATCATGCCCAACACATAATAATAATAATAATAATAATAATAATAGCATATCCTACTTATTATATATAGGCTGATGAGCACTTTAAAATAACTGTGCGTTATTAACAAGACATAGCCTTAAGTTCTTACCTTGAACCTTGAATGTCCTGATAACAGAGCGTGAAAACAGTTCACACAGCGTTATACGCATTGGACTCTATGGCCACCTGAGGCCAACAAGCGCAAGACAAGTTGGTATTTTGATCTGGTGGTACCCGACGGAACTACGAAGCTATAGGCATCTCCCCCCGATCCACTCTATATATTGCTAAACGGCGCCGATGAGTAAATCACACGGATTTCTCAGATGGTAGACTACTGAGAAGAAAAGAATACTTCCTTCGGTTTTCCTGAAGTTTCACTCATCAAATCCCGAAGAATGTCGAGATGGAACTGGACATATAGGTGGTCGCCGTCGTCTCTTTTCCACAGCAAGCATAATTCAGTACGGTACAAGTACCACAGCCACACAGTTTATCAACGGACATGTAACTAGGTGTCGACAGTTGAATGGTTAATATGTTGGAAGAGTTCAGAAAAGAGCATTTCTATTAATATTACTGTCTGCATCCGGGAGATAGTGGGTTCGAACCCCACTGTCGGCAGCCCTGAAGATGGTTTTCCGTGGTTTCCCATTTTCACACCAGGCTAATGCTGGGGCTGTACCTTAATTAAGGCCACGACCGCTTCCTTCCAACTCCTAGGCCTTTCCTACCCCATCGTCGTCATAAGACCTAGGCCTATATGTGTCGGTGCGACGTAAACCCACTAGCAAAAAAATATATTACTGTCCACACATTGCATTTCTGTTCATTGGTTGAGGCTGCATCGCATACGGATCCCATTTTCCCCACTCGGTTAGAGGCTGCATTCCAAACGGCTCCCTTTTACCCCCACTCGGTTCCAAGGTATAAGGGTTTTAAACATTCAAAACCGGCTTCCATTTTCCCCGTTCGGCTCCGAGGTATAAGGTTTTTAAAACATCCTAGACGGCCTCCGTCCATTACTAACGCAAATTTCTCCTCATTTTTGCAGATGTAGTACTGCCACCCCGGAAGTCAGTAGGTATGATTAAAAATGTTAAGGTTCAATAGTTTATGAACTAGTCGTAATCTTCTTCTTTCCTATGTCGTAAGTGTAGCTAGCCCTAGCTACTTCTCTCGGGGTCAGCGGATATGGAGGTAGGTAGCACTCATTTGTTAGGTGCAACAAATCAAAAGGTGTGTTACAGTTTCTCAAATGTTTTTTTCACAGGGCTTTCTTCACGTGTCCTCTTCTTAAGGTGTTTCTTCGATACCGAGGGCTCTTCAAACAAGGTGACTTTCGTCACTGTGTTGAATGTGTCCAAACTATTTCAACCGTTCTTCGTCCATTTTATCAGTTACCGCGTACACCACCGTCGAGCCAAGAGTGCCATTATTTTTTATCCTCTCTTCCGATGTTACACCAACTGACCAATGCAGCCTTCTCATTTCGGTATCTGAGGAGAGCACCATTGACCGCTGGTCCACGGTTTGTTTATTTATTTGGGCGTTTCCTATGAACAAGATTACGGGGATGAAGGCGAAGAAACTTCGCTGGAGATGTCGACGTCAAATTAAAGTGCCTGCCTGCGGTAGCCAAGTCCATACGATTATTATTATTATTTCTTTCTTAATCCATTTACAATCTAGGGTTGGTCATTCCCTCTGACTTAGCGAGGGATCCCGCCTCTACCACCTCAAAGGCAGTGTCCTGGAGCATGAGACTTTGGGTCGGAGGGTACAACTGGGAAGGACAAGTACATCGCCCAGGCGGCCTCACCTGCTGTGCTGAACAGGAGCCTTGTGGGGGGATGGGAAGATCGGAAGGGATAGACAAGGAAGCGACCGTGGCTTTAGTTAGGTACTATCCCGGCATTTGCCTGGAGGACAAGTGGGAATCAAACTACCCCCCTCCCCCTCCCACTACTCAGTTGACCTCCCGAGGCTTAGTGGACCCCGTTCCAGCTCTCGTACAACTTTCCAAATTTCGTAGCAGAGCCAGGAATCGAACCCGGGCCTCCTGGGGCGGCAACAAAGCACACCAAACACTACACCGCAGAGGCGGACATTATTATTATTATTATTAAATCTTGTTCTTGGTACAGATCTCTGAGCTCCTGATTTGTCATTATACACTATCCATGATCGTTTATTTTGTCCAAATATACACTGACCGGCAAAAAAGTCGATCACTATAAAAATTGGATCGGGAGCAAACAAACACCAACAGAGACGGCTCCCGTTCAGAGAGGTTTTATGAGCTAGGAAACATGTATTCAAAAATTTTAAAGATAAGAAATCACAAATGCTACTCCACAAGCTGCTTTTCAGCCCCAAGTGCTAGGGCTACGATTTTATTGCACCCGAGGACAAGGAAAACTTTAAGTTTTAAAAGCTTTTGCGATTCTAGAGCGGAAGCTATTGTTGGATTGACAACAAAGGCAGGGGTCTTCAAACGGCAGACTCCGGTCCGGGTCCAGACCCCGATGCTTTTTTACTGGACCTACAAGGTTTAGATGATGCCAAGAGTAAGAAAGAGAGGTGAATATTACCATTAATACAGTAAAAATAATTTAGAAAGCAATGCACAACTTATATGTCTCCTGGCCTAAAACAATAATAGTTCCACAGATGACACTACCGTATTTCAAAGATATGAAAGTGAAGAGGTTTCCTTTTCTTCGCGGGTGGCACCTAGTGTTTACTTTTTTTTAAAAAAAAGTCTGCGACCTCTTCCCTGGTTTAGTTAGTACTTAGCTGTCGCTTGCTCCGAACACGAATTCAAAACAAGAAACCACGTTTCCCTTAGCGAATATCAAATGATCATATGTCTCTCGGTCATGACCATCCATCAACAGCTGCTAATAGCAGATGCGACCAGACATAAGACACAGCCTGCGTGGTTGCTAAGTAACACTATCTGGCCACCCATCCATACCTTACTGCACAGCCTGCACGGTTACTAGGACTACACTTCCGTCAAACATTTTGTGATGCGAACTTCTGCAACGCAAATTTTCAGATGACCTCCAGCCATAATATACATATATGTCAATAACGCTTTAATACAACAGGGCAAGTTGTGAATTATTTGGTTTTGAGGGTATCGTAGACTTAAGTATTAGAAATAAAAGACAAATATTATGTGGATAATAACTTTTATTCGATAGAACGTGGTTCACTTAGAATGTGGACAATAACTCGGTGTAATATGGGTCTTTGATATAGATTTGTTATTCGATACAACCGGCCACGATGTATTCACGACAGATAACCTCCAACTGAGCACGCGAGTCAAGACCCAGTTCTATCGTCGACTTATTGACAAGAGTCGCAAAGCCGCGAGTATTGTGGCCTGTCAACCTATTGGTTTTGAGAGCCTTGTCGTAGTAGTGATTTCCCCTGCTTTAATGAGTGGTTGGAGTCACGTGGCATCAAGTATTTAGCAAAATTTTGCCTTACTTTGAAGCGCTATTTCATAAAAACTACGTCTGTTTTTTTCTTTTTTGGAACAGGAAGCCTCCTCTTTTATCTGTCAATTGTGACATTGAACATAATCATAAGTCACGACGATATAGACCTACCCAAACACTAAAGGCGTCTTAAAATTAATTTCCATGCACTCGTTGTCGAGGAATGTAAGCCTACGTTAAAAATAATTTGTCAGCTCTGAAACTGTGAAGGAGTGTCTCGTTGAAATGGCCGGCACGTTATTTCCAATTGGTGCGAAATTTATTCAAGCCGTGAATCTGTACCTGCGTGGCTACGATTGTGCGGAGGATAGAATTATCATCAATAGATGTCCATACTAAACTCAAGCAGAAAATAAGTTATGCTTCTATGAACTCTCTGGCTCTGGACGAATCTTCAGATAGGACTGAACTCGCTCAACTGTGTGTATGCTCGGATTTTCTTATTATGTTCAATTACCGAGCGCAGTCGTGCGGAAGACAAATCGGGTACCGTACTATCGTCAGAGTACGATATGAAATCGGGAAACCTGTTATCGGTGGTAACAGATGGTGCTCGTAGCATGAAGGGAGATAACGAGTGGCCTGGTACATCCTATTCGAGATCAATATAGTAATGTACTATTTTGCCACTGCATAATTCACCACATCAAATTGTGCAGTAAGTTTCCTCTCGCGTTTTCTGACGTTATAAGTGCTCGTATGGCTTTTTTGTTTTTTCTTTGTTTTTTACTTTACAGAATAGATTTGGCACAGCAACTTTCTAGAACCTTCGTTGAGAAACTTGGTGCCATGCACACATATATTTTGCTTCATAACCTTGTTCCCTGGTTTAGGAAAGGAAAAACACTTTTCAGATTCTTCAAACGAAATCAGGAGTTTTCTCCATGGGTATGATGTCAATTCGTCAACTTCCTTGACGAAGAGTCAATTCAGCAGTCTGCTTTCTTGAATGACCATTTTCTTACAACTATTGTACAGGTACTGGTAGCCGACCAGAGAAGTTGGTACATGAACCGCATGGTGCTATACGACTCTTTCGAGTTAAGTTAGATCTCTCTGAGACTTGAGGGAGAAAACCAATTGATTACCCCCAAACTTCCTTCGGTACCTTGTAACAAAGGTTTGTTGCAATAATTCAGATTTTTGACCAACTGAAGACAGAGTCTGATAAGCGATTCGTGCAGTTCAGCAAATTGAAAC
The DNA here is from genome assembly GCF_040414725.1 of Anabrus simplex. NCBI lineage: Eukaryota > Metazoa > Arthropoda > Insecta > Orthoptera > Tettigoniidae > Anabrus > Anabrus simplex. Next base: position 632,408,635 of record NC_090265.1, on the reverse strand, counting down.
ACATTTTTCAGGCTACCTATAAAAACAACTTTTTCCGTCGATCCTCCAGGAGAATGGTGTATCAAAGCAAGTGAATAGTGAAACTTTATGGAAGTGCTACAGCTGCAGATGATAAAAGAAAGGGTAGATAAAGTTGATTTGTCAATTTGGCTTTTTCTTGGTAGAGCTTCATGTCCTAACTTGGGCCAAGTTTTCGAAACATGTACTGACAATATTTGGATCGACATGTATGTGTGTGTGAAAAAGTATGCTTTCAACATGAATTTTGTAAAAATAAAAAACAGTTTCAGATCCAGGATAATTCAGGGACATTTAACCATTGCTGGAACTGCTTATGCTCCAGACTTTGAAAAGATTTCACGAAACAAGACATGCCACTTCCCTCATTATAAGGCTGGGTGGCTGAATTTTATATTTCAAACGTGGATATTGTCGTTCAATTTACCAAAGACCAACTCTTTTCCCCTGCTGATTACACAGATGCTCAATAGAATTCTAATCACGTCTTTGAGCAGACCAAACTATAAAATGAATCTCTGCTTCATCCAAGAATTGTTGCACACATCTTGCAACATGTGGGTCTGTATTGTCCTACAATAGTGTGAAACTATCACCAATAAATACAGTGAAATGCACAACATGCTCCAAAAGGATTTCCTCCACATGCCCGACTCCCATGCTATAAGACAAAATTCCTCCTTGCAGTCATATTGATTCCTGCCAACACCATCAGAGAACCACCCTGAGAAGATGTCCTGGGTGAACATGTGCAAGGGGAATACTTTTTCCCAGGCTTTCCCCAGATCCTTTCTCTTCCATCAGGTGATTACACGCCAAATCGTGACTCATCAGCGTACATTACTTGCTCCCATTATTGTACTCTCCAGATGTGATGTTCCCTTTCAAAATGCAGCTGAGCTGCGCGATATTGTTTAGTGAGTTCTGGGCCTTTAGCAGGTTTTCTGGATTGAAGGTTGGCTTCTTCCAGTCTGGAAGCAGTTCTCTTATTAATTTTGACCCCTCAAACTTGGCAGAGTCGATTTCGTGTGTTACGGTTGCAGAGAACTTAAAGCCGCAAGAAGTGATCCTCTCTTTCTTCTTGGGCCTGATCTTGGTCTTCTTGAATTGCCTCCAATTTCTCTGCACCCATTTATCAATCTGGAAATTGTGGAAAGCATAGCTCTCAACACTTGTGCAATGTAATGCATGAAACAGCCATCTTCCACCACAGCTTTTGTAGCACTTCAAGACTTAAAAGACATACTTACTCCTTGATTAGGATAATGACAGAAACATCCTAACCATTTTTATATCAGTCAAAAGCTTAAAGTGGCAGGTTTATCAGGAAAGCCCACAGTAAAAGTCGAAAACTTTGTAACTCCTTAACCAACACAAACATCAAGTTGGAACCTGTTTTATTTGGTTTCCTCATCCGCAAAAATTGAAATAAACTTTACTGCATACCTTTCTAAAAAGTATCTTGGATAGATAATGCCCAATTTGAAGAAAGCTACAAAAAGTGCTCCCACTATCGACAATTGGTAGCGAAACGGAGCATAAATAAAGCTATGGCAAGTAAGGTGGATATCTGAAGTAGCATTGCAGTCTTTGGATAACATAACATCAGGTGATTGCGATATAACATGAGGTTTTGGGAGTCTTATTCAGTCAGTATGGTTTGAGCTGTGTTTAGGAGGAGGATGCGATTTGCATGCATTTTTTTTTATAGAGCCAAGACACGGCAAAAAAGTCATAATAATCATGCAAGTTACTTTAAATCTGGAAAAATGTTATGGAAGAATGCTCAAAAGGGTATCCCTCAACTATTTCCATAATTTAAAAACTTACACCAATTAAAAATTTTTGGTTTTCAGTTTAAGATATAACCAAGAAGTATTTTTTCCTACAGCCCATTGTATTCTTCCATGGAACAGGCTTGATCGCTTGTAAATATGTAATTAAGGTTTGTTGATATTATTTTGTTTTTGCGTCCCACTAACTACTGTTACGGTTTACAGAGATGCCGAAGTGCCGAAATTCAGACCTGCAGGAGTTCTTTTATGTACCAGTAAATCTACCATCAAGAGGCTGACGTATTTCAGCACCATCAAATACCACCGGACTGAGCCAGGATCGAATCTGGCAAGTTGCAGTAAAAGGCCAGCATCTCAACTGTCTGAGCCACTCAGTACAGCTAACTAAGGTCTAAACGCTGAAAAACTATAATTAGCTATCTGACATAAGTAGTGTGTAGGTAGTCATAGACAAGTTATAAGGTTCGAAGAATTAACAATTTATAATACTTTCCCCACAAAAAAAAAAAAAAAAAAAGAGGAGGGTGAAACGCAGTAATGGTCTCAAAGGCAGATGAGGAATTTCAATTCCCAATGGCAGAGAGAGCGGAAGAACCTAGTAGAGTAAACTACGAAAAACAATCATTTCGGACTAACAATCTGATCTTATTTTGGACTTTTATTTCCTACCCTTATTTAACACAATTTGATATGCAGAATGGAAATGTCACTAAATGAGAGCACTATCCCAGGTGGTAACTTGAAAGAGAAATCCACCATTGCAGTACGCAATACATCGGGCCTAGGATTCTGGGGAGCCCCACCATCTGTGTGCAAGATGAGTCGGAGTATCTTGACACGACTTCCAAATTGAAATACAAGAAGAAATACTTCACAGGGACCATAAACGTCAACTCACTCCCCTGAGTTGGAAAACAGAAAGATTTGGAAAAGCTCCTGGATGACCAACAAATCCAGATTTTGGCTGTGACAAGAAACTAGATTCCTAGATGACATTATGGATGCACAACATTACAGAGTATTCAAAGGAAAGCCAGCAATAAAGATAATAGCTAACACTCCTTGCCTTAGGATTGCCTTCTACATAAATAAAACCACAGTAGATAGTGTCACAGATTTCTCATCAAAATCTGAAAGATTATCCCTATTGCTGATTAAGTGTAAAAACAAGAAGTATGCTCTCGTAAACTGCCATGCTTCTATCAACGAAGACAATAAGAAGAACCCACAGAAAGTTGATGAGTTCTGGGACCTCTCGGAAACAGAAATCGCCTGGATACCTGGTGAACCATGTAAAAATCCTTCTGGGAGACTTAAAGGCACAAATAGGGAAAGAAAGAAAATACAGACATAGTAGGAGACTAACCAGCACACAGGACAAACAAGAATGGAGAAAGGCTCCTTTGACTCTGTAAAACCTTCCAGTTGAATCTAATGTCAACTCACTTTTGGAAACTCCCAAAAAAAGCAAAGACATGGGTATCTCAAAATCCTAACCTAGAAGAATTCCAATTAGACCCTGTAGCAATAACCATGACAAATACTAGGGAGGTGATGAATGTTAAAGTGATTAGAAATGGTAAATTCGACTCTGATCACTATCTCTCCAAAGTTAAAATACATTTTATCCACCAAGACAAAAGAAAGATCTGCCCAAAGTGAAAAAATACAACATTAACCGAATGAACATCAAAGAAGATATTATAAATAACTTCAGAGAAGAAATCTGCTCTCCTAGAACAGAGACCTGGCAACATTTCTGTCAAGAAATCAATGAAGCCGCTAAGAAAACACTCAGCCTGGCAAAGACAAAATGTACAATCTGGTGAAATGAAGACGTGTGAGAGAGCACTCGAAGAGATCTGACACGTGGAGAAAATGGAGATGTTCAAGAAATATGGAACCCTTGGAATAATTCGGAAAACAAAGAAAAGAAACATCAGAGATATTCCGCAGGACCAAAAGATCATTTGAGAATGCAAAGTTATAAAATCTCCAGGACAACTTCACTAAGAGTACCACCAGAGATTTCTTCCAAACCTTTAAGGAAGAGCTCAAAGTATAAGCTTCAAAAATGAACAAGGCAAAATTGAACTGAACAATCAAGAAAATTGCAATATATAACCAGATACTTTGAGAAACTCCTCAACTGCCCGCCTTCAACAAACAAACTAGAACTTATGGCTCCTTCTATGAACATAGATGATGATATGCTACCAACAAAAAGAGAAATAAAAGAAGCCCTAAAAAGTATCAAGAACAAGACCAGTGGAGAAGACTCAATATCACCAGAAATGTTGAAGTGGGTTGAACCGAAAATCCTGGATGCCCTGCACCATATTTTCTAGCAAATATGGGCGATAAAAAAGCTACCAGACAAATTGAAAATGGCGCTGACCCACCAACTCCATAAGAAAGGGAACAAACAAGATGTTAACAAATACAGAGGTGTGTCGCCACCCCTAGTCACTTACAAAATCCTCTCCAGGATACTTCTGAACAGAACTGAAGGAATTCTGGATAAGGAACTTGGAGAATACCAGGGTGGGTTCCGGAAAGGCCGCTCCTGTGCTGAGCAAATCCTTAATTTGAAATCAACAATTCGCCACACAGTGCTGAATGGCAAAAATATAGTGGTTTCTTTCATTGACTTCAAAAAAGTCTTTGACTCGGTTGACAGAGAGACCCTAGATAAGATCATCAGAGAATTTAGGGTCAAAACCAAACTGGCGAACATTACCAGAGAAACATTAACAGGCAACTTTTAAGGTGAAATTCATGGGAGAATTGTCTCAATCATGTGAAAATAAGAGAGGTGTACAACAGGGTGATGGGTTATCACCACTATTAGTCAACTATGTCATGGAGAAGACTGTGAGAATTTGGAATTCCGAACTTGAAATATCGAACGATAACCCCGATCTGCTTAGGAAGAAAATCGGGAGGAATCAAACTCAACTGCTTGGCTTTTGCTGATGATTTCGTGATACTTACAGAAAACCTAGAGGAAGCGGCCATACAGATCAACTTCCTAGAAGAGATCGCTAGCAAGACGGGACTTAGGATCTCGAAAGAGAAGACCAGGTTCATGATGCATAACAAACACGGACCACAATTCCTTGAAACACAGATCAGATGGTTTCAGATAGTTAAAGAGTTAAAATACCTCGGTGAAATCATACATGAGAATGGACTAGAGAAAGCTGCTATACACGATCGTATCTGAAAAATGGAGAGCTTATAGACTAACTAAAAGTATCTACAACAAGAAATGCATCTCATGGAATGCCAAAATAAGGCATTACAAAACTGTATTAAAAAAGAATGTGCGGGCCGATGACCTTAGACATTAGGCCCCTTTAAACAACAAGCATCATCATCAAAAAAGAATGCATGCCAGTGAATGCCTCTCAATGAATTACAAGCTAGAGAAGCTGGAGATCCTAGAAAGAAGAATACTATGGAAAAACTTGGGCCCAATCCAGACAAACTGGCTGGAAACTTTGGAACAACAATGAAGTCTACAAAAATGTGGAGATAATTTCAAGACCCTGAAAAAGAGGAGGTTATCATTTATCGGACATTTGTAGAGAATGGACAAAACCAGACTAAGGAAAAAGTTATTCGACTACCTGAGGAACAAGAAGACAATGACGGCAAGGATTAAGGAAGTTCGTAAAGATCTAGAGAAGTCAAACATCCAGGAACTTCAGATCTTAGATAAGAAACATTTCAGACCATGATTCAAAATTTGGAAGGGTTTCCAGTCAAAAGAACTGCAAAGACGGGAAGAGCCTGGCCAGATGAACAGAAGAAACAGCATAGCATCCATAGGGTGTTTTTTTGGATTGGCTTTACGTCGTTTCGACACAGATAGATCTTATGGCAAGGGGATAGGAAAGGCCTAGGAATGGGAAGGAAGCGGCCGTGGCCTTAATTAAGGTACAGCCCCAGCATTTGCCCAGTGTGAAAATGGGAAACTACAGAAAACCATCTTCAGGGCTGCCGACAGTGGGGCTCGAACCCACTATCTCCCAGATGCAATCTCACAGCTGCATGCCCCTAAACGCACGGTCAACTTGCCCGGTAGCACTCATATGAATGACTATTGGAGGAAGAGGAAACTTCAGACAAAGAAAAAATGAGATTGTAGTGTGATCCTCAGCTGTCAATTAGCAAATGAAAAAATAAAAAAATTATCAATATCATTATAGTGCAGTGACCGTCAACTAAGAAGTACTGGTGTTCAAGTAGAATTTCAGGCCAAGTGCATCATAGGAGCAAGCAGCACAGTGTCGAGGTGAGCTGAATGTCGGTGATAGCTAAAGGGTCTCATAGCCTACATATATATTTGAGTGTGGATACGAGTGGAAATTGCAACCTATTATACCTCCTGTGTTAATGTCCATCTGAGAAGAAATATATTTTTTTTCTGAAGTGTAATGAAAACGCTACATGTTCAATTCATGGAAAGTTTCTCCATATCGTTAAAGAATTCAACTTGCAAAAATATTTTTTGCAAACAAGCAAATTAATATGACGAGTTTGAAGAAGAGTTTTTGTGGCCATATTAACCTTTAGAATGGCAGAAAATTATATATCATTGTTTGGTACTTGTGCGTAATCATTTGAACAGCGCACTTTTCTATATGCATTTAGCAAGATTAAGAATGGCAGATGGCAATATTTTACATTTTGTTAGCATAAAGTAAAGAATGTATTTTCTAATTTTATCACTACGCGGCTCATTTGTTAATTTATTTTTACACATTGGATTTCTGAATTTCAGGTGTTTCTCTGGTCATGTGACAATTGGCAGTTACATAATAGTAATTACCTCTGAACTACTGAACAGATACTTTCCAAATTTTCTGTGTTTGTTCACTTGGATGGCTGCATTGCAGAGGGATTACCACATTTTACCTGTAATTTTAATCTGGAATTATTTTCATTGCAATTTTTTAAATTTGATTTTTTTTTTTGTCTTCAAATTGTTTAAAAAATATATTAACCCTAGAAATGGCAATCACATAACAATATATATACAGAAGTAAATAACTCGCACCAAACAGAAAACTATGAAATAAAATAGCAAAGCAGGGCCCGTGAAGGTTTGTTTACAAACACTACAGAAACGGTGCTCAAACAGATCGTAAGAAAACTGCACTCATTTATTTCTGTGAAATTACGACCAAAGAGGTTGTAAATATGAATGAAACTAAACTCACGGCTGCTGTCGACATGGAGAATGATAAGAAGTAGACATCAGTTGAAGAAATGAGGAAATTACGAGAAGAAATACGAACATGTCCAATATTTGACAGTTGCCAGTTCTAGGATTAAAAAAATATATTTTTGTAATCATCGTCAGTAGTAAGATATACCATCCTAAACATTTCCTGAAAGTTTAAGGTAAAATTATTCAAAATTGTAAGTTATGAAGCGCCTTAATAGGGACTTGCAAAATGCTACTAATCAGCATAAAATACATACCTTAAAAAGCAGTGCATGAAACCCTCTTTAAAACCAAAATATATTTATCATTAATTACAGACAGTCATATCAGCACACTATTTTAATTAAAAACCAGTTTTCGGACTCCAAGGTCCATCATCAGTGTTAAAATTAATAAAGACATTCAAGTCCACATGAGTGTGTCATCAAAATGAGTTAAAATAAGTTTTAAAATGTTAAAATGGAGCCCAGCTGAGATCAACTGTAAAATAAGAAAAAAACAAGGGTGAGAGTATGCAAACAATACAATTAAAATAGTGTGCTGATCTGACTGTGATTTATAATAATAATAAATAATATCATTGGCACTGTTATCAAGATGACTTTGATATTTTATAATAATTATAACCAAAATGTAGTCAATGCAACAATATATACTAAATATTCATGTAAATTACCAGCGGGACATGAATTAATTAATTTACCTAATGTCATTAAAGCTGCTTTAAAAACATCCATTATTCTCCTGCCCCCCCCACTAGCCAACTTATTCACTGTCACTTACTTTTGCTGTTATCTTAGATTTCCAAAATTGGGATGTCATTATCTTGGATAATGCTCACTTCTGTATTCACCACATAATTTATTATCTCAGTTTACCAAAACGAAGTTTTCGTTTCGATCTGAATTTGAACCTTAAATTTTTTATACTAATGCATGGAAACAAATAACTACAGGCAGCCACCACTATCAAAATATATAAAATTTTGATTTCATTTGGGGATTTGCAAATAATTTATCATAAAACTCAAAAAATAAGGCAATATTCCTTAATTCTTCACTAAAATGTCATCCAGTCATGTACCATACAAGATATAACTGAGAATTCATCATAGCATACTTATACTCTGCACTGCTTTACTTTATACAGTGTATGGTGGGAATTCCAGGTTATGTTAATCATGGATAACACTGACAATGCCAAAACTTTAGATAGCCTAGGCCTTATAAGTAATGAAAATATTTAAACTTGACAGAAAACGAAACGAAAGATACGTAGTCAGAGATGTTACACGCTATCAAAATAAGTTTTAGGTATCATTCTGAGGTAGAAATGACCAGCATACCGTACTTTACGCTCTGTGGGCTGGGAGAGGGCACATTACATTATTCATCGGTAAAAAATGTATGAAGTCATGTCTTCAATGTGCATGTATGTATGTACAGTAGTTATGTTTTGATCATGAACTCAAGATATAACAGAGTTTGAGGGATGTTCCACCATTCAACACATTGAACTATGTCAACAAGGAAATGAAAATCATAACCTACGATGAACACAAGATTCGGAGAGTCAACGTATACTAACTACAAAACAGAATACTATATCAAAATATCTTGACACCAAGACCCGGGCTAAGTGGTTCAGACAGTTGAGGCGATGGGCTTGTAACGCCAACTTGGCAGTTTCGATCCTGGCTCAGTCCGGTGGAATTTGCAGGTGCTCAAATACGTCAGTCTCGTGTTGGTAGATTTACTGGCACCTCGGCGTCTCCGTAAACCGTCGAAGTAGTTAGTGGGACGTAAAACTAATAACATTATTATTAAAAATATCAAAAAAGGCTTTCACAGCCGCAGATCTTAAAATCACAAGAATAGAACCAGCTTTTGGGTGGTTAGGCCGTATGCATTATGCAGAGTTTCGTCCAGACGTGCCATTTGGACTCATCAGCTGGAATGGCACGCCCCTCCAGGACTCTGCTTAGCAGTGGCAGACCAAACTGTGTGGTCCCGCCGTGTTAGCAAATCAAGTTTGCTAACCTGCTAAAGGAGAAATGACTTCTCCGTTTAAAAAATGCTCCCTTGATTTGCTAACACGGCGGGACCACACAGTTTGGTCTGCCACTGCTAAGCAGAGTCCTGGAGGGGCGTGCCATTCCAGCTGATGAGTCCAAATGGCACGTCTGGATGAAACTCTGCATAATGCACACAGCCTAACCACCCAAAAGCTGGTTCTATTCCTGTGATTTTAAGATCTGTGGCTGTGAAAGCCTTTTTTGATATTGTATCTCCAATGGGGGAGCATTTTTTAAACGGAGAAGTCATTTCTCCTTTAGCAGGTTAGCAAACTTGATTTGCTAACACGGCGGGACCACACAGTTTGGTCTGCCACTGCTAAGCAGAGTCCTGGAGGGGCGTGCCATTCCAGCTGATGAGTCCAAATGGCACGTTTGGACGAAACTCTGCATAATGCACACGGCCTAACCACCCAAAAGCTGGTTCTATTCCTGTTATTTTAACATTATTATTACTGATATCAAGAGTACGCTTATTCAGTTTAGGAGCAACTGTATGTTGCTTTTAAGAAATTGAGTTTATTTTTTAGGCGATGGATAATCCGCAGAATGGTTAATCGAGGGACGGATAATCAAGGTTTCACTTTTCATTTCACTCACAATGACACTGTATACTCTATAGGCCCAGTTGCTATGTCAAAATGAGAAGGTAAAACTGGTCCTTGATTTATATTATACATCGGAATGGCAGTTGAAGGTCCTGGGTCTACTCACGTCAATCCAGTCACCAGCTATTTCGTTCTCCAAGAAACTTGAGTTGCTCTTGCACTCAGAAGACTCACCAGTTGAATTTCCATCTTCCGACTCCAACTGAAAAGTCACTTTCATCTACATCAATGAAGTCCAAAATCAAAACAATAAGAACTGCATGTGTCCGAAAAGCTGTATCTTGACTGTTTAATATACTAAATTACACCTTTTCATAGTTAAATACTTTGAAAGAATGTCGGTTTACAAAAACTGATCAAAATCCTGACAAAGTGGCAGATCAGCAGTATGTCGTGTCACTAATTTTTCACTTCTGATAGCAAGCAAATAAGTCGTTCATAGATGTATTTGTGAAAGAAAGCTTAACCGCAGTCATAAATAGTAGTACTATTCATTTTCACTCTCTTTCCTTTATAAGCAATGAAGTGTTTTTCATTGCAGTTATTTATTCTGTGAGGTTCAGTTGTTATTAATAATAATAATAATAATAATAATAATAATAATAATAATAATAATAATAATAATAATAATGATAAAAATTGGTATGGCCTTACTTACCATGTGAATTTAGTTTGATGCCATTCAGGATGCCAATGCTTCAATTTCATCATGTATAACTCCTACCAGATGGCAGAGTAAACTGGATCTCTCGAGTGATCCACAACAGTGTTTTCATTAATTTTGTCGGGTAAACTCTAAATGTGTCACATGCCAACACTGCACAACATGGAACATCAAATAGACAATTTTCCCTCCCTTTGAAAATACAATTACAACTGTCAGATTTGAACTCACTATCTTAGTATACAGAGGTCGACATGTACCATTGATCCAAAGAGGGAACTATGATTTAATTAACGTACATTTATATAGATGTAGTGTCATTCAATGTTTATTCTTAATATTAATTTGGATTTTGTCAAGAGTACATAACAATTGCACTGCAAATGTGAAACATAATATTCCAATGCAATAAACAAGTTTATATTAATTTATTCAAATCGTGCCCAACATCTTGCTCATTCAGAAACAGAAACAGAAATACCTTCACTGGAAGGAACATTTGCTCCATTACTGCTCACTCGGTTATTGGGGGCAAGCGAGTGAGCTAGGGAGATGCACAGTGCAAATCAGTTGCTGACCACTGATATAGAGGGATCATAGTGGTATTCATTTCACTCACAATGAGGGAACATCTGTAATAATATTCATATAAAAAATAATTGTAATTAGCTTTATTTACAATTAACAGTTTCTTGGTAAAAAAGTAAATCACACAGAGTTGTGTATCCTCTATACATGCAACAATGAATTAAATATCTTCACAATGCTCAGATTATACACATATAAAAGGAAAATGTAGTCTCTGTACTTTAAATATGATGCTGCAAGTAAATTAGGGTTAAATGCCGAGAATAACACAACAAATGCCAAATATCTGATCCCATAAATACTTCCTTTGTGCATTCTTGCACCATAAAAATTAAAAATACTTTATTCCATCAAAAAAATCAGCTGAATGACATATTTTAATGTTTCATTTAAAAAAATTGAAATTATATGTGCTTTCAATCATCTTTATCTTTCATAAGGATCAATGCATCCAATTTCCAGCAGAACTGGCTGAGCTTGTATAGTTAGTGTTTGATTTGTTGAAGCGTTTATAGATCTCTTCAAGATGTGGAGGCCAACAAACCCATGCCTCTAACTTCTTATTGAAAAATACATTCTTTATTAGTGTAATAACTTTTTCCATAGTAAGGTCATCACCGTCCACAATAAAGGCTTCCATACCAAAATAATCATACCGATCCTTCCAGATCAGTTCACGAAATTTGCAGAGACATTTGTTTAGAGTCACGTAGGAGAAATGATCATTAAGATTCTTCTTTACAATTAAGCCATACAGACATTCTTGTTTTTCAAACCTTACCACATCACCAACTCTCTTAGTAGACATTTTATAATCATGAAGAAACCTATATTTAGTATTAAGACTTTCAATGGTTGCATCAACATGAGAGTCTTCAGTACCTAGGAACACCAAACCAGTACCTGCTTCAATGTATACAAGGTTCATCAATTCTTGGCGTACATATAGCTTACTTCTTGGAACAGGAGTCTCTGGTTCACCCGATTCCTGTATAACAAATTAAAAAATTTAATGAATGCCAAGGCCACAAACATTCTTAAAGATATCGCTCATACTGCACAACCATACGGTTTGAAAATAAACATTGACAAGTTCAAGGTAATGATATATATACCAGGTGCCTCTTGAACGCCATACTTTCTACTTATAAATGTCCCGCATGCACAAATGATGAATGGGATGTCTACCAACTGATTTTCACAGGGGAACTACTGCCAGGGGGCAGGTTACGTCAGCATATGAAGAGATAAGGACTGGAGTGTCGCTCGCAGCATGTTACTCAGCGCTACCGGTCAAACGCACCCCTTGCATTAGTAAACATTGTTTTCGACCGCATAGTTCTAGGCTGGTGTATGGTACAGCCGCACTTTATTTGCTGTCTGCATATCGGCAATGGCTAGTGTGTTCAGCAGCGATGAATACACAGACATTATTTTAATCTGGATAACCTGGTTGAAATGCAACAGAAGCTCCAAACAGATGTATGCCTCCTACACACATACTTCACAGTATTAGTTTTTGTTTCATACATGCAACTCTTTTAACGAGTGGAATGTCTACACATATATAAATTAATAAGTTATTAGATTTCCTTTTCTGCATCTTTGGTGTGTCTACAAACAGTAGCAGCAATTTGGGGATGGGGTGAGGAGGTACCGTCGCCCCCCCTCCCCCCACTTTGTGGAGTAAACATTACATTTCTATTCCACTTTAGCCAGCTGGAACTAGAAATTATTTTAAAAAAGCTGTTTGTACAAACCTTGTTATCTTATCTGCTAATTCCTTCCGTTTATTTCCTTTAATTATTAACATAATTATTGACAGAAATATGCACAAAATGCTGTTCGTCGCAGCTAACCAATTTGTATAGCACTACGGCAAGTAGTGGAGACGTTGCATGTGCTGTGAGGAAGGGTAGTAGGGGTACATTTTTTTGCCAAGGTTGTGGCCACTGAGTTATAATTCACCCGCTTGCCGTGTGCATTTAAATACAAAATGATTTTTAATTGCATAATCATGCCGTACTTCTATTTAACTGTACCGGGCGAAGTGGCCGTGGGGTTAAGGGCGCGCAGCTGTGCGCTTGCACTCGGGAGATAGTGGTTTCAAATCCCACTGTCGGCAGCCCTGAAGATGGTTTTCCGTGGTTTCCCATTTTCACACCAGGAGAGTGCTGGGGCTGTACCTTATCTAAGGCCATGGTCGCTTCCTTACCACGCGTAGCCCTTTCCTGTCTCATCCTATCTAAGTCAGTGCGACGTACAGCCAACTGTAAAAAAAATATTCAATTGTAAATGTATTTCAACAGGAGATAATACCAACATTCCTTTCACTGGGCTAAATTATTTCTTTGTGTTATGTTATTTATTAAGTAAATGTATTTACCCTGCCCCGTAGTATGTTTGTGAGACCTGGTGAAAATTTGATTATACAACATTGAATCAGATTTTCAAAAGAAAACTATTATTACGAATAATCCATGGGGCAGGTTAATTACATTTACATATAACATAACATAATATGGCGACCAGTGCTTATTAACGTGTGTTTCAGTTTCCAGGTTTATCAGTGATTTGAAGGTGTAAGATCGGCATTTACGTGTGGAACTTTCAACTAAGTGATAAGTAAAACTACCGTGCTACGAACAGCCAGTTCAAAGTGTATCACAAGTAATTAAGAACATAATCCTTCTTGTAAACAGCCATGCCAGGGAAAGGAAAGGTAGTAACAACGGACAGCCCAGTGAAGCGCGCCCTACAGGAAGCTCTGAGAGACAAGGAAACACTCGCCACGCTAGCAAACATCATACAAGACCAGGTAGCCAGGGCCGTTATAGACCAACTTAAAGCTACGATAGATTTTAATACGAAAGTAATCGAGGAGATGAGGGAAGCGCTCGAAGCCAGAGACAAGACAATATCAGACCTCAGGGAGCAGCTCGAAACTAAAACCGATGCTCTCGAACAATATCAGCGGCGGCAATCACTGCGTGTGTTCGGGGTGCGGGAATCGAGTGGTGAGGACAAGGACAAAATTGTCATTGAGCTAGCTGACAGTATTGGAGTACATTTAACACATGAGGACATAGACAGAAGTCACAGGGTAGGCAAGATGAGTACAGATAAGCCACGTCCGATAATAGTGAAGTTCGTGTCGTACCGCAAACGGAACGAACTATTCAAATCTGTAAAGAAACTGAAAGGAACGGGCAAAACAATTAGAGAAGACCTCACGTCAATCAGGATGAAACTGTTGCAGGAAGCGATCACTAGATTTTCTGTGTCCAATTGTTGGACAATAGACGGTACGATTATTGTGAAACACAATGGTGTGAAATATCGTGTGTCGAGCCGAGCGGAATTGGACAGGATCAAATAAACCGACAGACTGAAACTAACATGACACTACACATTTTACAGTTTTAACTAACTTAGACACTAGACTTTTAATTACTAGACTATAATTACTATTCAAACTATTACTTTTAGATTATATCTTCATTAGATTTACATATAATAACTAGGCAAGATAGCGTACAGGTTGGCAACTCAAAGCGAAAGTGCTGAACATGCTTCTATTTTCGGCAAGGTTACTGGTGGTCAGCTGAGCGGAATCTTCGCTCCCATACCTACACAGCCCCCTAGTACTAATCCGCTTACAAATGCTTTTAACAACTTTCCAAATTCCTTACAGGTAGTACATGCTAACGTTCAAAGTCTAATTCCTCACTTCCACGAACTCCGAAACATTATTGCTAATGTCAACCCTCACATCGTCATGAACGGAGAAACCTGGATGAAACCGTGGTTGTCAGATTCTCTTGTCCACCTCGAAAATTATACCTTGATCTGAAATGATCGCACAGGTAAAGCCGGCGGCGGAGTAGCCATGTATATTAGGAACGACCTAAAATATAAAATAATTTACAAAACAACTAGTGAATACTGCGCAAGGCCCGAGTTCACGTTCATTGAAATTGAGGCTTTAGGTGTAAAGTGCTTACTGAGTGTTGTGTATCGCCCACCAAAGATTGGATACATCACCGACCTTGAAGACATTTTACTTGACCTCCTACCCACGTATGAGCATGTTTTATTACTAGGAGACCTCAATACTGACATCCTTAACGACAAAATGACAGAGACTAAACAATTAATCAACATATTTAAATCTTGTAACATGACGATTTTCAAAAACTTAAACCAACACATCACACAGCCACGTCACATACATTACTGGACTTGATTGTGACGAATAACCCTGACAGAGTACTGACCCATGGGCAAATGTCGGCTTGCGGACTATCCAATCACGACTTAATTTATTTAGCTTATTCACTTAAATGCCCCAAGTACAGACCTAAATTAATTACATTCCGAGATCTAAAACGTATAAATAACGAAGCCCTATTAGAAGACGCTGCAAACATACCTTGGCATAATGTCCATATTTTAGATAATATAGATGATAAAGTGGAGTTTTTAAACACACAACTGCTAGTTCTTCTTAATAAACAAGCGCCAAAATGCACTGCTCGTGTAACACGCCCTGCGGCTCCATGGATGACGCAGGAAATACGAGACTTAATGACAGAGAGAGACAAAGCTTTCAGAAAATTTAAAACTAGCCAAATACCAAACGATTTTGACCTGTACAAGACCCTTCGTAACAGAACCACACAGGCCGTAAGGAATGCTAAAATAAGACACTCACAGAACATTTTGCTAACCCGAAACACGACAACAATCTGGAAAACCGTTAAAAAAATGGGCATAGGCGGAAATAAAATACATACTGCTGACGTTAAAATATCATTGGATGATTTAAACCAGTACTTTACTACAAGACCCGTTAACATTGACGAGACAACAAAAGAACAAACGATTAACAAAATTCTACACAATGGCAATACTAACAATGGAGGAGAACAGTTATATTTTTCCCTCGTAACTCCTGCAGAAGTGAGACAAATTGCACGATCAATAAAGACAATTGCGACAGGATGTGACGAGATTGTTCCACAGTTACTGTTAAAAACTCTAGATGTAATCCTACCAACTCTAACCCACATCATAAATACCTCACTGATAACCGGCATATTCCCTTCCCTTTGGAAATATGCAATTGTTCGCCCACTCCCCAAGACCAACAATCCCGTAGAACCCAAAGACTTTCGATCCATTTGCATTTTACCATTTCTGTCCAAACTTTTGGAGAAAATAGTTCACAGACAAATAACCGCATATTTAAATAACAATATGCTTCTTGACAAATACCAGTCTGGTTTTAGAAGCAATCATAGCACAACTACTGCACTGCTTAAAGTTACAAACGACATAGGAGTAGCTATGGATAAGGGAGAAGTTACTGCTTTAACTCTTCTAGACCTTAGTAAGGCCTTTGACTGCGTTGACACGGACATACTGATAGCAAAATTACGTGCTCTTAATTTCTCACAAAGCACACTATCCTGGATGTATTCCTATCTCTCTGATCGCCGGCAGTGTGTATCTACAGGTGAAAATTTCTCTTCATGGCAATCTGTAGAGACTGAGAGACTGGAATACAACAGGGGTCAGTGCTAGCGCCACTCCTATTTTCGATCTTTATTTCAGGACTAACACAAGTAATTAAACATTGTCAATATCATGTGTACGCAGATGACATACAGATATATACACATGCACATCCTCGTGACTTACTGACTGCAATAAATAATATGAATGATGACCTAGGAAGAATATGTAGGTGGACCGATTACCATGCACTAAAAATCAATGCCCAAAAATCGCAGTGTATTCTTTTAGCTACCCAAAAACCCACGCACGACTTACAGACATCCATACCCACTCAGTAACATTAAGAGGCACTCAGTTACAATTCAAAGACACAGTTAAAAACTTAGGGATGATAATGGATAAAAACCTTAGTTGGAACGATCATGTAACAGGTATATGTCAGCGAGTGTTTTATTCCTTACATTCCCTTAAAAAACTCAGAGATTTACTCCCCCAAAATGTAAGAAAACTGCTTATCCAAAGTATGGTAATGCCAATATTCGACTACTGTGACGTAGTATACAGTAACCCGAATGCCTCACTTTCCATCAAGCTCCAAAAGGCACATAACGCATGCGTTCGATTTATTTCAGATATACCAAGGTTTAGCCATATTTCTCCCGCATTTGCTAGGCTTTCATGGCTACGCTTAAGAGAGCGACGAAATTTACACACTCTTTCCCTGTTACATCGTATACTGAACCTTAACACACCTGAATACCTTGCCACACAATTTCATTACCTAGCATCACCTTCTAGTATTCCTGCCAGATCATCGTCCACCGCAGTACTAAGCATTCCCATTCACCGCTCAACTGGCTACAGTAGATCATTTATAGTCGCCGCCAGCCGAATTTGGAATTCCCTACCTGCTGAAATTAGGAGCGTGTCAAACCACCTCCGCTTTAAGAAACTCTGTCAAACCTGGTTAATAAATAATAATGATTTCTTACAACATAGTAGGATTAGATCATAGCTAAGTATTAGATTAATTAAAACATTTAATTGCTACCTTAAGATATTAAACTGTAGATAATTTAGTGTATATTTAACTCTTCATGTAGGTGTATGTATGGTCGGACAGAATAGCAGGCTTCATAGCCTGAGTCCCGCCATATAAAACAAGACAATAAATAAATAAATAAATAAATAAATAAATAAATAAATAAATAAATAAATAAATAAATAAATAAATAAATAAATAATAAAAACGAAGTAGAGCCTCCGTGGCTCAGACGGCAGCGTGTCGGCCTCTCACCGCTGGATATCGTGGTTCAAATCCCGGTCACTCCATGTGAGATTTGTGCTGGACAAAGCGGAGGCGGGACAGGATTTTCTCCGGGTACTCCGGTTTTCCCTGTCATCTTTCATTCCAGCAACACTCTCCATTATCATTTCATTGCATCTATCAGTCATTAATAATCACCTTGGGAGTGGCGACCCCATTGTAATACTAGCCTATATATGTTTCATTCATTACACTCCTGACCCGGTCTAAGACTGGAAAACAGGTTGTAGGTTTTCATTTTCAATAAAAATGAAAGAATTTAGTCCGGTGAAAGCAAAGTTGGTATTCTCTCATGTTGAAATTGCAATTACAATTAAATATAAAACTCTTTTTACAATTGACTTTACGTCGCACTGACACAGCAGGAAGGAAGCGGCCGTGGCCTTAATTAAGGTACAGCCCCAGCATTTTGCCTGGTGTGAAAATGGGAAACCACGGAAATCCATCTTCAGGGCGGCCGACAGAGGGATTCAAAACCACTATCGCCCGAGTGCAAGCTCACAGCTGCGCAACCGTAACTCCACGGCCAGCTCGCCTGGTACAGTTACATAGAAGTATGGCATGATAATGCAAGTAAAAATCATTTAGTATTTGAATACACACTAATACACTAACAGACACTAAACTGACTGCCAGACTGATGAATGTGCACGGCAAGCGGGTAAATTATAATTCAGTAGCCACGACCTTGGCAAAAAAAAAAGAAAGAAAAAATGTAACCCTACTACCCTTCCTCACAGCACATGCGAAGTCTCCACTACTTGCCGTAGAGCTATACAAGTCGCTTAGCCACGACAAACGGCGTTTTGTGCGTATTTCCGCCAATTATTATGTTAATTAGAGAAAATAAAGGAAAGATTTAGCATATAAGACAACAAGGCTTGTACAAAGAGCTTTTTAAAAATAGTTTCTAGTTCCAGTTGGCTAAAGTGGAATAAAAATGTAATGCTTACTCCACAAAGTGAGTGGGGGGTGACTGTCCCTCCTCGCCCCACACCATAATCAAATCGCTGGTACTGTTGGCAGACACGCCAAAGATGTAGTAAAGGATATCTAATAACTTATTGATTGTATGAACAAAAACTAAGACTGTTCGGCAAAACACGTGAGTAGAAGGCATACGTCTGTTTGGAGCTTCTGTTGCATTCCGACCAGGTTGTCCAGTTTAAAATAATGTCTGTCTATTTATCGCTGCTGAACACACTAGTAACTGTTGATATGCAGACAGCAAATATAGTGCAGCTATACCATACAACAACCTAGAAGTATGCGGCTGAAAACGAGGTTTACTAATGCAAGGGGTGCATTACACCAGTGTCGCTGAGTAACATGCAGCGAGCGACACTCCGATTCTTATCTCTTCATATTCTGACGTAACCTGCCCGCTGGCAGTAGTTCCCCTGTGAAAATCAGTTGGTCAATATCCCACTCACCATTTGTGCATGCGGGACATTTATACGTAGAAAGTACGGTGTTCGTCAGCCAACTGGTATATATTCCAATTGATACACATGAATTATAAGAGGATCTTATAATACAAATTAAACATTTTTGCCTGAGTGCATTAATTTGTGAATCAATTCGGCAAACAAATAAGCCATAGTTTCAACTGATTTTTGATCCACTTTTGATTGCAACTGTTGGCCTGCTTTGGAGAAGGCATTACAGAGAGAATTGCCCGAAAAGTTATTAGGCTTCTCCAGATAAATTATCTCCTGTAGTATGAATCCAAAATAAACTCTCAGATCAGTTTGCCATTCTACCAGAAATTAGTTGGGGGATGCTGCCTTCCCACTGATATTCAACATTTTAGTTAATGGCATCATGAGAGAAGTCATTTGAGTGTAGATGTGGAGTTCAATTTGATACGGACTATTTTGTGATGGATCTGTTTTTGCAGAGGACAGCAGCATTCTGGCCAACAGCAATGCAAGGCCATGAAAATTCTTAACAATATTGCTTATATTCCATAACTGTATGGTTTTAAAATAAATGTTGACAAGTCCAACGTAATGACAAGTATTTGTCCAAATTAAAAAAAAGAGATAGAGCAGATTCAAGAAAGAAAGTGGTCACCTAAGCTGAGGTTATCACAGAGTTACCCGACTACCTTACAGGATCCTATAAAGAACACACATACTCAGTGGACAGTTCAATGACTGGTACAAAAAAAAAAACCCTATGTCAAACAAGTTACAGATGACTTGAAAAACCACAAACCTACCAGACCCAACCTTGACAATTCTATACTTACAGCTCCATTGGCACCTACAGAAGCATACGAGCATCTAAGTCAACTTAAACCTCTCCCTAGTCCATCTGAAGTTGAAGAAATTGAAGAAAGGAAAGAATGCAAAAAGATGGGATCTAGACAAGTTGAAAGAAAAGAGTGTGAGGGATTGTTTCAAGGAACATGTGGCACAAGGGCTAAATGAAAAGGCTGAAGGAAACACAATGGGGGAAGAGTGGATAGTCATGAAAAATGAAGTCAGTAGGGGTGCTGAAGAGATGTTAGGAAGGAAGAATAGATCAACTAAGAATCAGTGGATAACTCAGGAGATACTAGACCTGATTGATGAACGACGAAAATACAAGAATGCTAGAAATGAAGAGGGCAGAAAAGAATACAGGCGATTAAAGAATCAAGTGGACAGAAAGTGCAAGGTAGCTAAGGAAGAATGGCTGAAGGAGAAGTGCAAGGAAGTCGAAGGTTGTATGGTTGTGGGAAAGGTAGATGCTGCATACAGGAAAATCATGGAAACCTATGGAGAAAGGAAATCTAGGTGTATGAATATTAAGAGCTCAGATGGAAAGCCACTTCTAGGGAAAGAAGACAAAGCAGAAAGATGGCAAGAACATATCCAACAGTTGTATCAAGGTAAAGATATAGACAATTTGGTTATAGAACAAGATGAGGCTATTGATGCTGATGAATTGGGAGACCCAATTTTGAGGTCAGAGTTTGACAGAGCTGTGAGAAACCTAAATAGGAACAAGGCACCTGGAATTGATGACATTCCTTCTGAATTACCGACTGCCTTAGGAGAATGCAGCATGGCAAGATTATTCCATTTAGGGCCTGTACTACGACAGCCAGATAAAAGTGCGGTATAAATTTATTTGGCAGTTTGGACATTTATCTGGAAGTTCGGTTGAAACCGCGTACTACGGCTTTCGTTTATGTGCAATTTGGGAAAATATTCTCGAGTATAGCTATGCCGAAGTTGGAGAGGCTGTTAAAGCTCTTATCTGGGACTTTGCTCTTATCAGGGACGCTACTGTAAAGAATCAAGATGGCTACTCATCAAGATGAATCTACATCTGCATGATGCTGTGCGAAATTAAGTTGTTACAATGTAATTTATGTATATATTTATGAAGTATGTCGTGCTTCCTGTCCAGCTATCACAGAATTCTTAAAGATTTCCCAAGCTAGCAAGTTGTTGCTACTGAGTATATCAGTAGCATACAAGCAATCAACCATAAGCTTCATGGGTAGCCGTGGTCGTTATGGCAGCATAGTTTGCTGCTAGGCAGTTTTTCGTGGGTTTGAATCCCAATAGTCAAACATTTTTTTTACCTTGTAAATGGTAGTCGGTAGGGTACTAGAGGTGATAGTACACATTTCCTAATCATTAAAATGCGTGTCAAAAATGTGGGTTCTATTCCAAATATATCCGCGACGCACTATGGAGTAAAGGTATACGACATTGTTCATGGCGATTCGTCCGTCGAATGAGGTCTTTTACTTCATAACAACTTGCTACAAAAGTATTTAGCTGCATCAGTGGCATTAATTACGAATATAAACTTAACTTTCGTCGTAACGCGCCACCTCGTAAATAGTACTAGACAAAAAGATACATAACCTGAATCTTAACTTTTGCACCCAGGTTACATTTCAGTCTTTTTATTTTCTATAACAGTTTCAGTTTCGTAATACAGTTAATTAATTTTAACATTTCTTCGTATGCGTATATTTCAGTCCTAATTCTGTTTTTGACTTGGACTTTCACATTATAGCTTAATAAGAATCTGATATTGGATTCTAGTAATACAATTTCAAAAGGAATAGAGCTAAACAAACGAAAACACCAGGGAACACGTATACCACCACACTAAATTTCACTATATTTTCAGTAATCTTATTACCAACCCAATAAAAATGTTACTACATCTTCTGCATTACAATACCGTCATTAAAATCCGATGGTAGTACGCAAGAAAATATTTAACTTCTAGTTTGCAAAACTGCAGCCTACGTATCTGGCTGTTTATCTGACAGTCGTAGTACAGGCTCTTAGTGTGTAAGATGTATGAGACAGGAGAAGTCCCATCCGATTTTCGGCAGAATGTTGTTACACCTATACCCAAGAAAGCTGGTGCTGACAGGTGTGAAAACTACCGCACCATTAGTTTAGTATCTCATGCCTGCAAAATTTTAACATGTATTATTTACAGAAGAATGGAAAAACAAGTTGAAGCTCAGTTGGGAGAAGATCAATTTGGCTTCAGAAGAAATGTAGGAACACGTGAAGCAATCCTGACTTTACGTCTGATCTTAGAGGATCGAATCAAGAAGGACAAGCCCACATACATGGCATTCATAGATCTATAAAAGGCATTCGATAATGTTGATTGGACCACGCTATTTACGATTCTGAAGGTGATTGGGATCAGATACCGAGAACAAAGAATTATCTACAATCTGTATAAAAATCAGTCTGCAGTGATAAGAATCGAGGGCTTTGAAAAAGAAGCAGCAATCCAGAAAGGAGTGAGGCAAGGCTGCAGTTTGTCCCCTCTCCTTTTCAATGTTTACACAGAACAGGCAGTAAAGGAAATCAAAGAGAAATTTGGAAAGGAAATCACAGTCCAAGGAGAGGAAATCAAAACCTTGAGATTTGCCGATGATATTGTTATTTTATCTGAGACTGCAAAAGATCTCGGGAAGTTGCTGAATGGTATGGATGAAGTCTTGGGTAAGGAGTACAAGATGAAAATGAATAAGAAAAAAAGTAATGGAGTGCAGTCGAACGAAGGCAGGTGATGCAGGAAATATTAAATTAGAAAATGAAGTCTTAAAGGAAGTAGATGAATATTGTTACTTGGGTAGTAAAATAACTAACGATGACAGAAGTAAGGAGGACATAAAATGCAGACTAGCACAAGCAAGGAAGAGCTTTCTTAAGAAAAGAAATTTGCTCACTTCAAACATTGATATCGGAATTAGAAAGATGTTTTTGAAGACTTTCGTGTGGAGCGTGGCATTCTATGGAAGTGAAACATGGACGATAACCAGCTCAGAAAGAAAGAGAATAGAAGCTTTTGAAATGTGGTGTTACAGAAGAATGCTGAAGGTGAGATGGATAGATCGAATCACGAATGAAGAGATACTGAATCGAATTGGTGAGAGGAGATCGATTTGGCTAAATTTGACAAGAAGAAGAGAGTGATAGGACACATCTTAAGACACCCAGGACTTGTGCAGTTAGTTTTTGAAGGAAGTGTAGGTGGTAAGAACAGTAGGGGTAGACCAAGGTTTGAATATGACAAGCAGATTAGAGCAGATGTAGGATGGAGTAGTTACGTAGAAATGAAAGGGTTAGCACAGGATAGGGTGGCATGGAGATCTGCATTAAAACCAGTCTATGGACTGATGACTCAAACAACAACAACAACAACAAGTGTCAGCCAACCCTTCTAACGCCTGGAAATAGTGAAGTCTCACGGAGACAAGCTGGGCTGAGTGAAGTGTACTTAATCTTTAAGTTCATAAAAAGATGTCACTACTTCCGATGTTGAGTGTTACATTGGGACTTGGATTGTGTATAACTTAGTTGAGAAATGCTTCTGTTTAGGGGTTGGCACAAAGATGGCATAAGTCATTTGTTTCCGAGCTGCCACTACTTTCTCTTCATTTCAAGCTATCCAATAAGCACCCAGCTTGTCCCTATAAATACTGTTAACCTGAATCTTATTTATCTAAAGGACAAGGTGGCTGTCGTAGTGAAAGGACGTACGTGCCTATCGCTGCGCTGTCTCTCTCCTTTCACCGAGACCTTCAGAGAACTTCGAGAGATTACACTACCTGTCCCAGCCGGTTACCGCCTATCGGTACCTAGGGTTAGATAGGGAATCTATAGGCCAGGGACCCGCTTAACAACGGATCATCCCGCGTCTACTAGCTCGTATTAGAATGTCCCTACACGAACACACACGGGACCAGGCTTGTTTTTCCAGAAAGAGCAATGATACGCTTAGTAAGGGGCAATTTGTCGGCAAGCCTGGAACCATACAGACAAACAACAACAAACTGCAAGAACTGACGGAAAGTGAGGAGCTGTCGTTATCACGGCACTCTGACCTCTCTACGGCCGTCAATTCATCAGCGGAGGGCAAAGCGCAGTTATCACAGCGCAGCCCCCCGCCAGTTACCCCCACCAGCAATATATTATTTAGTAATAATGTATTGAATATGTCTGTAGGGTGCAACGCTACAAGCGCGCATAGCGTGTCACTACCGGCCCTCGTTCAGGTCAATGACCCGGCCGAGCGGGAGCTGGAGGTGACTCAGCGCTTAGCGTACTCCGCGAGCGGGAGACGACAAGTGTTACAGGAGCTGGGAGCAGACTGTACACCTGACTCTCAGCAAGTAAACCTAACAACTGGAGTTTACCTGATGGGGTGCGCTATGCGCAACTATGCATGCACCACCACTACAAATACTACCACCACCACGACATCTCTGATCACCACCCCGTCAGTACAAGCCAGCTCGCACATACCAGTGCAGCCGCTCCCCAATCGGCGGGCCAGCCATAGGGCTGACCTCCGAAATAAGAGCAGGCGAAGCCTGGAAGCTGAGCTGGAATGCGTGACGTGTGAGGGCGACCGGGAACCAGGGCTAGCCCCTGATGTGCCGGAACCCGAACATGGGAAGGAACAGTCGTATGGCTCCACTGAGCCAGCGACGGTGGAGCAACACAAACATAAAATGGAGGCTACTCCTGCCCCTAACATGAACCGAACCCTCAAACCCAACCCAGTGGTCAGCCCGTTGGACGCCGGGAAAGCGGGACCCAGTTCCGCCCACTTGAGCGTGGAGACAACAGCGCACAAGGGAAGGAATAAGAGGGAGAGACGGACTCGGCGGATTGCGCCAACTAAAGTCCAACCCCCACCTGGGCGAGCGGGAAACTCGGACTCGGAGTAGACCCCACTGGTGATTGACCTTGCAGGCGCATCCCGGGAGGCCGAATCTGAGAGCTCCGAGGGAGAGAGACTCAGCCAGCACGGGGTTACCGAACCCGAGGTCCCAGCCACCCAGCCGGGAAACCAGGGTGACGGCTTCAGGGAGGCAAAAGGGAGGAGGAGGGGGAAGGGGAAAGGGAAAGTAACCCAGCCCCTGAGCCGCAAGGCCCAGGTAGGCGGGAGAAATAAGCCAAGTACCCAAGTCGATAGTAGCACCGAAACATCTATCGGCTCAACCCAACCCCAGCACTCCACACACAAGAGGCAGACTCGTCAGAGCCCACCTAAACCACCACAACAAAAGAAACAGATCACCCGTAAGGGGTCAAACCCCCCCCCCCCCTTACGGTTTACACTACTAATACCAAGACACTCGAAACGGAGCTCCTCAAAAGGCTACCGCATGACCAGAGAGAGTATTAGTTCTCCAGGCTGAGAGTTGACGCGCATGAAGCGATCCGGCTCCACATGCAAAATTTCGAGAGCTACGAAACTGCTATCGGAGTGCTAAAAGGGCCAAATATTAATTTTGTAAAAGTATTGCCCACCAGCACAATGAAGCAGTTCGTGGTGAGGACCCCCGTTAACGGAAGTAATGCGGACGAAATCCAGCTTGCATTGAAAGCACAGGAAATCCCCGCATTCTCCGTTGTGCGGATGCGAGCAGGGAATAGGCCAGCCAAGGGCAACCTATTCCTAGTTGCCGTGGCAGACACCCCAGACGCGGACAATCTGTGGAAAATACGAATGCTCGCGAACATGCTGGTGTCAGTCGAGCCATACCGCCCCCCAGCCACTGGCCCCCAATGTGGGGTGTGTCAGAGACATGGCCATCCAGGGGCAGCGTGACGACTGGAGCCCAGATGCCGCAGATGCGCCGCCTCCCACTTGTCCCACGACTGCCCCCACGGCAATGACCCCGCGTACTCCAAGTGCGCTAACTGCGGGGGAAAACACGCGGCCAATTTTAAAGACTGTCCTAGCCGCAAGGACTACGAAGCCGCTCATCAAGCAAAGGGCCAAAGGGTAACAAGCGTGGGAACCCTAAGGCCCAAGCAGGCCCTTCAGGCTCAGGCGCTTCATGCAAAAAGAACCCAGGCCCCTCAGGTAAAAAAGCACCCTTCAGGTCCCGCAGGCCCGTCAGGCACAAAGGGCCAAAAGCAAGGTCCTTCAGACAACCAGCGCCCATCAGGCGGAGGCATATTAAATTTCAAACCTATACGGACGAAGGGTGAACTCAACCCCGGGCCCTCAGCCCAATCAGCCCCCACCACCGTCCAAACTAAGACCTCAAATAATAAGTAATAATAATAATAACTTAAATGTTTCCACCTTTTCAATACAATATATTCACAAATTTACAAAATTATACGGTACTAGTTTCGACCCATCTAGGGGTCATCATCAGCCGTATTGGAGCAAAGATCATTTGTGGCGAAATCCTAAGACAGTATTATTTTAAAGAATAACAAGTGAAATGAGATGTTATGGTAATAGTTAATAATACAAGGAATATACATAATAAGAGGTTTTTAACAAAGAATCAAGTATAAATGGGGTGTTGTAAAAATTATAATCATGGAAATCAGTAAGTTCTTGTATTGAAATGAAATATGGCTTAGGAAGAGGGCTTAAGGTGGGGCTGAAGGGTGCGGGAGAAAGTGTAATTGTCTTGGAAAAGTACCTTTGATTAAATTTAGGATTGAGTTTAGGTTGGCTGCATTATTGTTTCTGAGGAAAGTGATAAATAGATCGAAGAGTATGTTGGGTTTCTCTGAGATTTCATTGAGATTGTGACTGGCATTAAAGTATTGGTCTAGGTGTATGTAGTAATTTTCCATTATGTTCAGTAAAGGGCCCTTGTTTGCTAATACGAGGATGTCCATGTCTTGTTCAATATTGGTGGACATGGACATCCTCGTATTAGCAAACAAGGGCCCTTTACTGAACATAATGGAAAATTACTACATACACCTAGACCAATACTTTAATGCCAGTCACAATCTCAATGAAATCTCAGAGAAACCCAACATACTCTTCGATCTATTTATCACTTTCCTCAGAAACAATAATGCAGCCAACCTAAACTCAATCCTAAATTTAATCAAAGGTACTTTTCCAAGACAATTACACTTTCTCCCGCACCCTTCAGCCCCACCTTAAGCCCTCTTCCTAAGCCATATTTCATTTCAATACAGAACTTACTGATTTCCATGATTATAATTTTTACAACACCCCATTTATACTTGATTCTTTGTTAAAAACCTCTTATTATGTATATTCCTTGTATTATTAACTATTACCATAACATCTCATTTCACTTGTTATTCTTTAAAATAATACTGTCTTAGGATTTCGCCACAAATGATCTTTGCTCCAATACGGCTGATGATGACCCCTAGATGGGTCGAAACTAGTACCGTATAATTTTGTAAATTTGTGAATATATTGTATTGAAAAGGTGGAAACATTTAAGTTATTATTATTATTACTTATATATTGTTCAATACGGACCAAAAACATGAAATTCATAACCATCTCAAATAATAATAATAAAAAGAAGGCCCAACCCCTTGCAAAGAACCCAAGGCAGATTAAGTCCACGCCAGCACCTCCCGAGCTGCTAGAGGGCCCGCCCCAGGCCAGCTCCACCCCCCGCAGAGAACCTGCCGATAGTCAGCCGGCATCCGCACCACCACCCCCCTCACCAACCACCCCCCCCCCCCTCTTGCCACACCAATCACACCAACTACACAGGTACAGGCACAAAAGCCAGCGGGGAACATGGCAGTAAAGGCGTTCAGGGAAAGGATAGAAGAAATCCTGAAAACCTTCTTTCCGAAACTCGAAACTCGCCACCTGGGGATGCCTGAAACCAAACCCAGCAGGCACAAGGCTGTATAACCACATGCTATCCCAGGACTATGAGGTAACAGCCCCCAGCGAGCCCACGTTCCTAGCACCGAACGATCACGTATCCGACATACCAGACATAGCCCTATTGCGACATATTCCTCAAAGGCATAGCATAAAGGTAGTGAACGACCTGGGGTCGAGGCACCAACCAGTGATATTTACACTAGATGCGAACCCAGAGGAATATGAGAAAAACCCCAGACGCCGGCTCAAGTATAAAGCAGCCAAGTGGGGAAATTCGAACGCAAGCTAGACACACTCCTACCGGGAAGCGAAGGCATGCTATTAGACAGCATAGCCGAAATTGACGAAGCAGTCAAAACCCTAGTAGAAGCAATTCAAACAGCCACAACTGCGAGCATACCGCTAAGCAAACACAAAGAATCCCCTCTTTTCGAGATTCCAGCACACATAAAAGAGTTAATACGCAGGCGCAACAGCCACAGGCATAACTGGGCTCGACATCACAGAGACGAAGACCGCGAGATGAAAAACGAACTAAACATGTAAATACAAACTCAACTACTGGAATACAGGTCGGAAAAGTGGAACAACCACCTCAGACTTTTCGACACCAACACCAGGCCAAAGTGGAACCTAGCGAGACACTTAACGCGAGAAACACACAGCATCCCTACCATTAAGGGACCTAACGGCTCGGTATTTGAGAACCGTGATAAAGCCGAAATCATAGCGGACTCGATAGAGGCGGCTTTCACTCCAAACGAAATACCATCTGACCCAGCCTTCATCAGGCAAACTGAGGCAAAGGTAGCAGAATTCCTTGAAAATGCACCTAAGCCGGAGGTTAAGAGGACAAATATACACAAAATTAAGTGGATTACAGGATTATTGGATGCGCTTGAGAACGGTTGGCTGTTGAGAGAGCTCTTGCATTATTGTAGTGATAAAGTAGTGAAAACCTATTGAAATAGCTTAATTTTGTGTATATCTGATTCATTTAGTGCTGTTTATATAGTGGTGTTTAGTGCTTGTTGGTGGAAATTGGGAGTAGTAATAATTATTTAAATTTTGTAACAAGTAATTCAGTTGGTCTTCAGTAAATTACGTTTTCTAGGTTAAGTAGGCTAGCTAGGTGCACCTTGTTTCGAATTTAGGTTTAGGTAATACTTTAGGTAACAATATTAACTTTAAAAATATTTGTAAATATCCGTAGATTCGTTGGTTGTACTTACAAAGGCAGATTATCATAAGGAATAGTACCATAACTTCTGCAGCAACTTCTCCGGTATTTCGTATAGATATACGTTCAAACTATCGCGAAGGTAATAATTTACTACATTAAAAAACACGATACGCCTGTAAACTTCATTTAAAAAGAAGTTAAAGAGATTACACGGTAATAGTTAACAGTCGTATTGTTATTGATTATTGTCGCTCCTCATATTCAAATATTGCATTGTTGGCTACAGTCGTGAACAAAGGGTGTAGTGTAGTCAAGTAAATATAAATAAAAATCAGCTGACCTTGTATTCCATTCATTTGTACTTCTGAGTAGGTAGATAGTATCCGTAATTTATATTTCGCTCCCTCGATCTTTCAGTATTTATGAGCGGTTAGCTAATAATAATAAAGTTCATATATCCCAGTAATTGCAGTTCAAGTCCCTGGAGTAGTAGTAGTAGTAGTTTTGATAGAAATATTTGAGAAATTATTGTAGACAACCTCGTATTTTTCAGTAGGCCTAATTAAGGACACTTTTTTTTTTTCTCCGTCCCGTGGAGTAGGGAAAATAATAGTAATCCACCAGCTGTAATAATCACATAACCACATTTCAGTAGAATTGTAGTGAAGATAAGGTATAATATATTAGATAGTATCTTGCCAGTTATATTCGTGTTTTTCTTCGTGTACGGCAATCCTTTTGATACTTAAGCATTTAACCAAACGCAGTGTAGTGTAGTGTAGATACATTGTAGTATAGATACAGTACATTTAGATAGTGCCGTATCTTGCGTGCTATATTCGTGTGTTATCTTTCGTGTATATCTATTAGACCGTAATACTAATAATAATTTGTCTAAGCATTTAGCTTCGTTGGTAATCTTTGAGTACAGTAGTTCTTGCAAATTTCATTTCTGTTGTGCTTAGTAGTGACATACGGTACGGTACCGGTATCGTAATTAGGATACGTCTGAAAGTAGTTTAAAAATTACTGTAGTGTACTGTACAGTAGTATACGAGTAATATCCTATTAGAATTTAGTGTGCTTATTTTATTATTGTAAAATATTTGTGTAGTACTGGTGTGGTAGAGGTATCCGTAGAAACTCTTACTAAAATATTGTTGAAATTAGGATAGGCTTAATTGCAGTTTGGAATTGTGTAGTTCTTGTGTATTACTTTCGATATTCAGTAATTAACAGCAGCTTTTATCCTGTTAGGTGTTGTAGGATAAAAAAATTAAAAAATAATAATAATACAGCACGACTAAGTAGTATTGTAGTGTAGTCGTATATTAATTACCTTATTGTTGTGTACTATCCCAGACAATATATCCCTCCGTTCATTTATTTTTTTGCAAATAAGTTATTTTATTTTTTTAATTTAAAATTTTCCCCCAGTAAAGAATGGCTAAGGAGCGCAAGTGTACTTATTGTGGGTGTGGTGAGGCATTGAGGGGTATGAGGGAGGAGTTGGAAAGTTTGAGGGAGATAATTAGGATTCTCACAGAAGACGGGAAGGAAGATAGGACTCCCTCAAACAATGTACAGGTTACAGTAGGTGTACAAGAGGGAGGGGAAGGAAAGGGAGGAGTTGTAGAAGACAGGTGGTCTAATGTTCTAAGGGGAAGGAGACTGCAGGCCAAGGGCTCTATTCAGGATCAGAATTCAGGACAGGTGTCTGTGCGAAATCGGTACGAGTCACTCCAGGTAGAACAACAGAGGGAAGATGAGGGACAGGGAACTGTTGCTGAGATGCGTGGAAGTAGGAGGAAGGGAAAAGGTAGGAAAGGGAAATGTAGAGTAGAGGATAGGAAAAGACAGGTGGAACAGGGTCATGGGAAGGAGAAAAGGGAGGAGGAAGTAGCTTCTGCAGCTATCAGGAAAGATAGGGCTGACCAGGAGGGGAGGGGATCAAATGAGGTGGGTAGGGTTGAGGCTCTGGTCATGGGGGATTCCATCGTTAGACACGTGGGGAAAGTGTGTGGAGGAAAGGGAACCAGGGTAGAATGTTATCCAGGAATTAGGTTGAGGCAGATATTGAGGAAAGTAGAAGAGAGGGAGGAGGGGAAGGAGAAGGTGGTAGTGTTTCACGTTGGTACCAAAAACGTAAGGCAAGCTGATATAAGTACCAACATAGTTGGAGATGTGTGGGATCTGGTAAATGCAGCACGGGTGAAGTTTAAGAAAGCGGAGATTGTTATTAGTGGAATACTGTGTAGGAGGGATACTGACTGGAGGGTGATTGGGGATTTAAATGAGACTATGGAGTGGGTATGTGGGAAACTGGGAGTGAAATTTCTAGATCCTAATGGGTGGGTAGGAGAAAGGGATCTGCGCTCGGATGGCCTTCATTTAAACCGCAGTGGTACGTATAAGTTAGGAAATTTGTTTGGAAGGGTAATAGGGAGGTACATTCAGGGAAACGGGATGGCCTAGGGAGCGGTGATAAGGGAACAGGGAACTGGAAATCAAGTAGGGATGACATAAAATTGTTAGTGTTGAACTGTAGAAGTATTGTAAAGAAAGGAATAGAATTAAGTAATTTAATAGATATATATTTACCAGATATTGTAATAGGAGTTGAATCATGGCTGAGAAATGATATAATGGATGCAGAAATTTTCTCACGGCACTGGAGTGTGTATCGTAGAGATAGGATAGGAAAGGTGGGAGGGGGAGTTTTCATTCTGGTGAAAGAAGAATTTGTAAGCTACGAAAAAGTTAAAGATGAGACACATGAAATTCTAGGTGTAAGGCTCATTTCTAAAGATAATAGGCAACTTGATATATTTGGAGTGTACAGATTGGGAAAGGGTAGCACTGATGCGGATTCGGAATTATTTGATAGGATAGTCAGCTATGTGGGAAACGACATGGAAAGAAATGTGATTGTAGCGGGAGATCTGAATTTGCCAGATGTCAATTGGGAAGGAAATGCGAACGACAGGAAGCATGACCAACAAATGGCAAATAAGTTAATATGGGAGGGACAGCTGATTCAGAAAGTGATGGAACCAACCAGAGGGAAAAATATTTTGGATGTGGTGCTGATAAAACCAGATGAGCTCTATAGGGAAACTGAAGTAATAGATGGTATTAGTGATCATGAAGCTGTTTTTGTGGTAGTTAAAAATAAATGTGACAGAAAGGAAGGCCTTAAAAGTAGGATTGTTAGGCAGTACCATATGGCTGATAAAGCAGGTATGAGGCAGTTTCTAAAAAGTAACTATGATCTGAGGAAAACGGTAAATAAAAATGTAAACAGACTCTGGGATGGGTTTAAAGAAATTGTTGAGGAATGCGAAAACAGGTTTGTACCATTAAGGGTGGTAAGGAATGGTAAAGACCCACCTTATTATAATAGAGAAATAAAGAGACTAAGAAGGAGGTGCAGACTGGAAAGAAATAGAGTTAGAAATGGCTGTGGAAGTAAGGAGAAATTGAAGGAACTTACTAGAAAATTGGATCTAGCAAAGAAGGCAGCTAAGGATAACATGATGGCAAGCATAATTGGCAGTCATACAAATTTTAGTGAAAAATGGAAGGGTATGTATAGGTATTTTAAGGCAGAAATAGGTTCCAAGAAGGACATTCCAGGAATAATTAATGAACAAGGGGAGTGTGTATGTGAGGATCTTCAAAAGGCAGAGGTATTCAGTCAGCAGTATGTAAAGATTGTTGGTTACAAGGATAATGTCGAGATAGAGGAAGAGACTAAGGCCAAAGAAGTAATAAAATTTACGTATGATAACAATGACATTTACAATAAGATACAAAAGTTGAAAACTAGAAAAGCGGCTGGAATTGATCAGATTTCTGGGGATATACTAAAGACAATGGGTTGGGATATAGTACCATATCTGAAGTACTTATTTGATGTTTGGCCGAAGGAGCTATACCAGATGAATGGAGAGTTGCTATAGTAGCCCCTGTGTATAAAGGAAAGGGTGATAGACATAAAGCTGAAAATTACAGGCCAGTAAGTTTGACATGCATTGTATGTAAGCTTTGGGAAGGCATTCTTTCTGATTATATTAGACATGTTTGTGAAATTAATACCTGGTTTGATAGAAGGCAATTCGGTTTTAGGAAAGGTTATTCCACTGAAGCTCAACTTGTAGGATTCCAGCAAGATATAGCAGATATCTTGGATTCTGGAGGTCAAATGGACTGTATCGCGATTGACATGTCTAAAGCATTTGATAGGGTGGATCATGGGAGACTACTGGCAAAAATGAGTGCAATTGGACTAGACAAAAGAGTGACTGAATGGGTTGCTATATTTCTAGAAAATAGATCTCAGAGAGTTAGAGTAGGTGAAGCTTTGTCTGACCCTGTAATAGTTGAGAGGGGAGTTCCTCAGGGCAGTGTTATCGGACCTTTATGTTTTCTTATATATATATAAATGATATGAGTAAAGGAGTGGAATCGGAGGTAAGGCTTTTTGCGGATGATGTTATTCTCTATAGAGTGATAAATAAGTTACAAGATTGTGAGCAACTGCAACGCGACCTCGAAAATATTGTGAGATGGACTGCAAGCAATGGTATGTTGATAAACGGGGCTAAAAGTCAGGTTGTGAGTTTTACAAATAGGTAAAGTCCTCTCAGTTTTAATTACTGCGTTGATGGGGTGAAAGTTCCTTTTGGGGATCATTGTAAGTATCTAGGTGTTAATATAAGGAAAGATCTTCACTGGGGTAATCACATAAATGGGATTGTAAATAAAGGGTACCGATCTCTGCACATGGTTATGAGGGTGTTTAGGGGTTGTAGTAAGGATGTAAAGGAGAGTGCATATAAGTCTCTGGTAAGACCCCAACTAGAGTATGGTTCCAGTGTATGGGACCCTCACCAGGATTACCTGATTCAAGAACTGGAAAAAATCCAAAGAAAAGCAGCTCGATTTGTTCTGGGTGATTTCCGACAAAAGAGTAGCGTTACAAAAATGTTGCAATGTTTGGGTTGGGAAGAATTGAGAGAAAGAAGAAGAGCTGCTCGACTAAGTGGTATGTTCCGAGCTGTCAGCGGAGAGATGGCGTGGAATGACATTAGTAGACGAATAGGTTTGAATGGCGTTTATAAAAGTAGGAAAGATCACAATATGAAGATAAAGTTGGAATTCAAGAGGACAAACTGGGGCAAATATTCATTTATAGAAAGGGGAGTTAGGGATTGGAATAACTTACCAAGGGAGATGTTCAATAAATTTCCAATTTCTTTGAAATCATTTCGGAAAAGGCTAGGAAAGCAACAGATAGGGAATCTGCCACCTGGGCGACTGCCCTAAATGCAGATCAGTATTGATTGATTGATTGATCTTAACTCCAAGAAGGCGCCTGGCCCAGACGAGATCCAGAATATTATAATTAAGAAATTAACTCACAAAGCCCTAACACTACTTACCAGCATATTCAATGCAATGTTCAGACTCCAATATTACCCTGAACAATGGAAAAGGGCCAGGATCCTCGTATTTGGAAAACCAGGCAAAGACAAGTCAGACCCCAACAACTACAGGCCCATCAGCCTTCTGGACGCCCTCAGTAAAGTATTCGAGAAAATACTACTGAAAAGGTTAATAGGGCATATCAAGGAAAAAGGTATAATTCGCAACGAGCAGTTTGGCTTTAGGAACGGAAATTCTGCCCCATAACTGCTCACTCGATTCATAGAACAAGCCACCATAGGTCTCAACAAACGAAGAGACACAGGAACGGTCTTCCTTGATATCCAGAAAGCATTTGACAAAGTCTGGCACGAAGGCCTACTAGCGAAACTAATAGACCACGAATCACACCAAGGCTATATAAGACTTATAAAAATCTGTAGGGCCAAGAGTTCAAAGTAGACGTACACAACACACTGTCAAGTACACGCAGGATTAGAGCGGGTGTAGCCCAAGGGTCCCTTATCGGCCCAATCCTCTTCGTCCTGTATACAAACGACATGCCTACTACAGAACTCACTACCACACATCTCTGCGCTGATGACACCGCTATCACACTTCAACATCCACAGCTAACGTGCGCTCGACAGAGGCTACAATAGCACTAAGAACTCTCAAGCCATGGCTAACGAAATGGCGCATCAAGGTCAATGTTGACAAGTGTCAAGCCGTGTTGTTCACTAAGAAGAACAGACACACACGCAGACCAGTCAACATAAAACCGCTAAAGCTTTTCAACGAAGATATAGGGTGGCATGACAAAGTCAAATACCTAGGAGTAGTCCTAGACAGAAAGCTCACCATGCTACACCACATCAATGATATCCAAAGAAAAGCATACATACGACTTAGCCTATACTGAACAAAAAGTCCAGTATTAACACGGAAGTAGCCATAAACATGTATAAGGCCTTAATCAGACCAATAATCATGTGCGCAGCCCCAGCGTGGGGGTTCACTGCAATGACAAACCTGGATAAGCTGGAATTAATACAAAATAAATGCATACGAGCAGCGACCAGACTCTCTTACGACACGCCAATACGCCAACTACGCAGTATTGCGAAAGTCAGCTCAGTAAGGCACCAAATACGTAAACAGACACTAAATATGTACAGAAAGTCATGGAGTAATAAGATCAACCCGTTAATAAGCGGGATCGGACGCTACGACGTCGATCTTTACACAAAGTATCCTACACCGAAGCACATTCTGTTCAGCCACAGGGTTGGGTGGGCGAGGGGCCGATAGCCAACCCCCTCCTGCCAAGCTGACACCTATATACAACATAAACCCACACACTGCAGACACCTATGTAAATATGTTTCAGCTGTCCTAGACCCAGGGACCAGGTGAGGAAGACTGATAAGAAGTACAACCTAAGAAGACGACGGCAACGTAGCCAGGCGGCCAAGGACGTATCAATCCACCCCCGCCCCCCGACAGAGAGATGGGAGCGGAACACCAGCCCGCGCCCTACAAACAGTACTAATATCTATCTGTTTAATGAGTTATTTCACTCCTATCTAGGTTGAACGCTGGACATGAGAGCAGGCAAACAGCCGGCACTCCAATAAGAACCTGTATATACATATGTTATTAATAACCTTAGTTTTAGATCTGCGGTGACAAGTGTGTTCCAACAACACCGCATAGAGGGACATCGACAAACGGAAGAAGATAGCCCCTTGCATGCAAGGCTTGGCTCTAATTCCCCCTCTCCAAAAGGAGACTTGGCACCAGGGACTGCTGGCTGCTGGACAATGGGACGAACCTGTGGCCCAAAGCCCAGATGCTAGCAGACCCACGCCGACCCGGCAGTGACAAGCAGGACTGATCCCCATAATAACAGAAAATTGTAAGGAAATGGTTATGATTGCATGACACCTATTCCTAACCAACACAACCTCTGGTCTTTATCCAGCCCACATCCTTGCATGTGCTATCAAAAGATGTCAGGTTTTACATGTAGGCTCTTTCTTCTTTCTGCCTATGTGGTTTTTCCCTGACCCTTCAATACCATACTTCAGCACCATATACCTAACACAAACTCTTGCCGTGGTAACGAGTCTGACTCAGAAACCGGCAGATACTCTTTGTATCACTTCCCACTCCATCCGGCTATCTCTTTTCTTCTTAGAAATTAATAGCATGTCGGAGGCCATGTAGATTGAGTCGATGGTCACGGCGGGGGAGTGGGCTACGGGGGACCCCCGTAAAACAAAAGAAAAAAAAACCTAATTTATCTAACTGGGTCTTGAACTGTGCAACGATAAGTGAGGTTCTCCTCCCAGGAGACGAGGGACTGGCTGGGGCAGCGTAAACAGGAAAATACCAGTGTTCCCTTCTAGCATGTAACACTAGCCAACATGATTTTGCGCTAAAATAGAAAATATGTAATTCTTATGGAAATCGCTGCCCCGATTCCGAAGATGATGCTATTTTTTACCTATCACATCTAGTTTTGACGCAATTCGGTTTTTTAGTATCTGCATGAATTCGTAAGATGTAATGTTGAGAGATGTTCTAGCGCAACTTTTTTTAGAATACAATTATGTGATTTGATTTGTTATTGTTTGCATTTTATTATAGGTTTATTGCTGTCTAAATTTTCGTTTTGTAGTTGGAAATTTCCTGGTAAATTCATAACAAACTCCCCCAGATACGCAATAGACCGCGAGGTATGTAGGATTGAAGATAAGACAGTTGAGAGTTTGTTTTTCATCTTAGACCACTTGAATAATCAGACGTGTTAAAAGTCCCAGCCCATATGCAATGTTTATGATGGACTGATAAAGCAGTTTCCTTTCAAAGATAACAGTCCGAAAGTATTATACTCAAGAAGATGAACTTGTATTTTGTACGGATGTTTCAAATCTTCTACGTCGATTGGGAGAGAAAGAGTATGATCCTAGTAACTGGCATGTTTTTATTGACTCTTCCAAAATAAGTTTAAAGGCTGTTTTGCTTCATAATACAAATGTTCTGGCATCCATCCACTTGCACACTCCACAAAAATGTCTGAAACATACGAGACCTTAAAGTTGGTGCTTGAAAAATTAAATATCATGAGCATGGGTGTCAAATTTGCGGTGTTTTGAAGATCATTGGATTGTTGCTGGGACAACGAAAAGGCTATACAAAAATTTCCCTGTTTCCTATGTGAATGGGATAGCAGGGCACGGGATAAACATTGGGATACAGTGAATTGGACAGAAAGGAAACAACTACAACCAGAATTCAAAAATGTCTTGAATGTAAGTCTTAGTGACCGTGAAAAAATTCTACTTCCACCCTTGCACATCAAATTTGGATTGATGAAACTGTATGTCGAGGCATTAGATAAAAGTAGCCTATGCTTCCAATATTTATCCACTAAATTTCCCTCATTATTAGATGCAAAAATCAAAGAAGACGTATTTGATGGACCACAGATTCGTGAACAGATGAAGGATAAAATTTTCACAGACACAATGACCAAAATTGAGAAAGAGGCATGGAACGCATTCAAAGATGTAATGACTAAATTCCTTGGCAACATTAAGAACCCTCAATACTAAGAAATTGTAAGGAAAATGTTGGTAAAGTTTAAGGAACTCGGTTGTAATATGAGCCTTAAGTTTCATTTTTTAGCTTCGCATCTGGATTATTTCCCTCCAAATTTAGGAGCTGTCAGTGAAGAACAAGGTGAAAGGTTTCACCAGGATCTCAAAGATGCAGAACGACGCTATCAGGGATGTTGGGATGTGAATATGATGGCCGATTACTGTTGGTCGATTGCACGAGATGACCCTTCTAGAGATCATTCAAGAACTTCAAAAACCCGGAAATTCCACGGAAAACGGGAAAAGACGGAGGTGTGAATCTAACCTGCACATAATGTAAGTAACAAAACTATGTATGTTTAACCATGTAATTTTTATTCAAGGTACGGTTATATCAATTTAAAAGCAACTGTACAGTCGAAACTAAATAGGCGCTTTATGCTTCAGTTTCACGAATTTCAATATACATTAAAAATATAATACATACTATCTACTTGCTTACAAAGCAGCATTTATGTGTATTCAATGCATGAAAAATATGATTACGTTTTGCATGCTGAAATTTACATTAATACAGCAAATTTAATCAATACTAAGTATCAACAATTTTATGTAAGAAGAAAATAATATTTTGTAAAATTGCCACCAAACCAGATGTGATTCGCCAAAACTAATTTTTTTCTCGAATTCTGCGTTAATAAATTCATAAAACCCACCTAGTTTTGTTTTACCGCACAAAAAATGTTTTATTTTGCAGGCTAGTGTAATGGTTAGGGTGTGGTACGATTAACTTATTTTTAATGTAGGGCTTCTTAAATTTCAGTTAGTTTGAATTGTGTAGGTTTCTAGGCTGTCCACGGACAGAGTTTAATCCCCCTTTGGGCACCATGTAATTAAAGGATGCCGAAGTGTACCCTCATTTCCGTTATTCACCAAATTGTAAGTATGGCTATAGGTTTGATCAATTGTTGATGTTTGATTATAACTCTTGCAGAAGGAAGAATGGCAGCATTGGAGAGTCAGGACTCCTTACTATCGACACAACAATGCAACAAAAATATTGGTTACAGTGTTAACCAAAATAGGGCTGAATATGCACCAGCAAGTTACCGTAGCTGCATGGGCAACTGCTTTCAGAATGATCACAAGGCTGTGAGACATGATTTAAAAAAAAAAAACATTGCTATGATCGACTGTGGGAAGACCTCGCAGGAGCACTGATGCAGCAACAACAGAAAGGATCGTGGAAGCATTCAAGAATAGCCCATAGAAATCAACACGCCAAGGTGCACGTGAACTTGACATCAGTCAGTCCAGTTTATCTTGTGTTTTGAGCGTGAGAAGTACAGAATTTTCAAGCAATTTGTGTTCATAGACTGAGTGAAGACCCTGCCAACCGGTTGCAACTGTGTGAATTTGTGTTAAGAGAATGTGAAATAGA
Organism: Anabrus simplex; assembly: GCF_040414725.1. NCBI lineage: Eukaryota > Metazoa > Arthropoda > Insecta > Orthoptera > Tettigoniidae > Anabrus > Anabrus simplex. Next base: position 632,369,014 of record NC_090265.1, on the reverse strand, counting down.
TTAATCTCGGTACAAAACATTGCATTTTTCAGACGAACCTGTGTTCCAGGTGAATGGAAATGTTAATCGACACAACTGTCGTTATACAACAGAAAATCTAAAATTTCTTACTGAAGAAAAGCGTATGAAATGCAGATCAATGATTAGATGGGAAGGATTGCTAGGCATGCGAATTTTGGGAGAGACAGTTAACGGTGAACGGTACTGTGAAATCCTCGGTAAAATTGTGGTGCCAGTGATGCACAAAGTGTTCAGCACCAACACTGTGTATTCAAGCAGGAAATTCAAGGAAATTTTGAATTGCAAATCACCAAATAGGTGAGTGGGAAGGAGAGAGCCAACAGAATGACCAGCTCACTCTCCCAATCTCACGGCCTATGATTACTGATTACTGTGATTACCTGAAGGAGAAAGTTTACGCTCAAAAATCATGAGACATCAACATGCTGAAAACAATAATTGAGGAAGAAATTCATGCTATACCATTGTTCATGTATCAGAAACCAATGAGTGATTTTCCAAAGCGCTGTTGACTATGCTGTGATGTTAATGGCTAACACTTTGAGGCAATTATGTGACTTGGTATTGTTGATGTTTTTTGTTGCACTGTAGTGTGTTGATAGTGTCAAGCCTTGACTTTATAATGGGGTCATTCTTTTATCTGTAAGAGTGATAATGAAACATAAGCAATCAAACATATAGCCATATTTCTGACTCGCCCTGTATATCTAGCGTTTCGGTCTTTAACTTTTCCTTCTTGTCTTAGTCAAGTAACCGAGCCTTCTGCCCCATTAGGTTTTATGACAATTCATGTTACAAGATTGAGTGGGTTCAGCAACCCACTCCATTTGTTCTCGGCCTTTCTATTAACCTCTAGTTTTCCCTCTCTTGGCCATCTAGTATGAGCTTCAGACTTCTGTTGCTCTGGATCCTTCCGATCCATATTTTGTGTTGTGGTTGCCCTATTATGTAAGGGCAGCGAGTGTTACATGGTGTAAAAGCTGACAAGCTTTTAAAAGTAATAAGAGGTACATGGATGTGAAATCTTGGTCTGTTTAGCCATTGAAAAATGAACTTAAGTACTCGTGACTCTTCTGATATGCAACTATTTGAAGATTTGGGTTTGATTCCCTTCTGATATGGAACTTTGTTTTGGAAGCTCTGGCTTCATTCATATTTAAACAAAGTTTAAGGTTCGATTACCCCCTTGTAAGGAAACTTAGTAATTTATTTATTTTTTAGAATTTGCTTTACATCACACAAACATGGATAGGTCTTATAGTGGTGTTGGGACAGGAAAGGGCTAGGAGTTGGAAGGAAGCGGCCATGGCTTTAATTAAGGCACAGCCCCAGCATTTGCCTGGTGTGAAAATGGGAAACCACGGAAAACCATCTTCAGGGCTGCCTACAGTGGGGTTCGAACCCACTATCTCCCAGATGCAGGCTCACAGCTACGCGCCTCTAACCGCACGGCCAACTCACCCAGTTTTGTTAGCAGAGGTTCAAGCTTCACTTCTCCCTCACATACCACAGATGTACCAGACTGAAAGTCTTGTCTTGTAAAATGGGAGCTGCTTCTTCCCCGCTACTGACTTAAATATTAAGCTCTAAGCTGTGTTACTGTGTTACTCCCCTTATTAATATTTATTGTTACCTCTAGTTAATCACTGCTAATGGTTGTTATGACTTTTGAAAAGAGAAAAGTATCAAACCAAAACAAAATTTTGAGACTACATTCTAATTTTAAAGATTTTCTGGTGCAGTTTTAGTGAGATGCCTAGGCTCTGCCATTTTTTCTCAAATAAATAAATAAATAAATAAATAAATAAATAAAAATTCTTGTCATAAATGAAATGTTATACAAAGGTTGAATCACATATAGAGTTTCTCTGCAAATATGACAGTCACAATCAGAACGACACTTAATTATTTTACACAAGATGGAATCTTGAAAGTCCTGAGTTCTATTTAGAGTAGAAAGATTCTCAATATAAATAAAAGGTCTTGTCATAATTGATCAGAAGCAGAACTGATGAAACATGTATAAGGTTTCTTTATAAACATTAAAATTATTTTTAAAAAACAAACCGTAAACAGTTGTCTGTTCTCTTACTTAGCTGAAGATGACGCTCACCAGCGTTGAAACTAGTTCCAAGTAAATGTTATAACTTATTTAGTTCAATATTAGTATTGAAAAGGTGGATTTTTTATTTTATTTATCTGTTATTCTCGGTTCAATACGGACTTAAAAATGAAATTCTTAAATTTAATTGAACTAATGTACGAGTTGCAACAATATGGAAGACTTGGTCTTGCTAAAACAAAACCACACATACACAGAGAGAGCGCAAGAGAGAGCTTACCTTCAATAATCAGTTGTTTGTAGGTTTGTTCGTCTACAATTCCACCTCATCTTTTGTGCAAGGAATGACAAGATCAAGTTTCTCATTAATAACACATTTACTGTAAGGTGTAACTTGGTATCAGGAAGTGTAGCCAACCATAAAACCATGCCAGATCAACCCCACCAGTCTGGGTAAAGAAGTTTGCAAGGTATAAATGAAGTAATGTTCAGTAAAATACTATATGTTATGTTAAAGCTCTTGAAAATCTTTCTCTTGCTATTTTTTAAAAATAAATTTTGAGTGAAATTACTTTAATTTTACAAGCAATATCACAAAGGGCAAAAGGTTCATGGCACACCTAGCGAATCTTGCAGCAGCATATCCATTGAGAACTGCTGCCCTAGACAAAAGCCTTTAACTCATTTACATTTACAGCACAAATACTTTTGAAAAATTCCCTTACAGTTGATTCCAAATTGTCAGATCAGATGATAAAATACAGACACCAAGTCAATCTATAAGAGGCCTGGCCAGATGGCACTCCTGCCATGTGCACTGAGAGCAGGGGTAGCAAGGTTTTGAGGGAAGAAAAGCAGGGAAAAGTTAGCATTCTGGCCAGCCAAAGTTTCAAAGACTGAATTTATTAGATCTTTCTTTTGGCTGAGAATATTCCCCATTATGTTCAGCTTGAGCTCATAGATCTGCTGAGTCACACCCAGCTCAACGGACACTTTTCACTTAACCCAAAATGCGCACAATTTTCGTAAAGTACTTCCTCATCAACAATATCTTCGACTGTGCAGGCAAGCTGGTTAACTTCTTTCAATGTCTGGTTCTATTTATGTACGCAACAGTTTTTCTTTTCTCTCATGAAACTGACCAAGTCCTGACAACTGTACAACTCCATGTGTTGATCTTATCGTGAAACATATTTTCAAACATAAAACACATTGCACAATCTAAATGTAAATTAACTAACACATGTCTTCTCCCAGATCACAGCGTTCTTTGTTTTCTGAAAAGAGTGAGTACTGTACACATGCCTGTATGCAAAGGGCTGCTATTGTAAAATACATATTAGTTTTCGTCATCATATTATGTTTGATTACGAAGGCCGAGAATGTGGATTTTGCTTCATCAGTCCGATTTCACCAAGAATACACCTTCCGCTGTCACAACAAATCCATCTGTCTCTGACACACTTTCAAATGAACATCGCAGTGGTTGGAAATAGCTGGAGTGCCAGCTAGTCATAGTTACACTCCCAGAGGAATATTAGCATACAAGAGGCACAAGCCTTGGCCACTTCCTGTCTTTACTGAGATGATGATTATGATTGATCATGGAATAATCTATATAAATAAAAATGAATCGCTAAATGTGTTGCTAAGCGCAAAACTCGGGAACGGCTGGACCAATTCGGCGAAGTCTTGTATTCAAATATTCGTCGAAGTCCGAGTAAGATTTTTACGAAAAGAAAAAAGGGAAAAATGCCAGGAAAAATGTGAGAGCCCCATTTCTCTTTTTCCATTCAAACTGTTTGTCTCTCTTTCCTTCTCCTACATTTGCGCTTAGCGCTGTCCTCCTCTAATCAAGCGCGTTTGCCAAATGTCCATAAATCTGAAAATTATCGGTTAAAATGGGTGAATATCGGATTATGTACAAAATTTCAAGCCGCATTTGTTGCCGTCAACAAAAAAATGGTTTACAAAATATTTGAGTGTGAAAATGTTAAAATAGTGGAATGTTACCTCAAATGCAAAATGTTCATTGCATAGAACTTATCATGTCATAACTCCTATTTCATATTCACTATATTTGTAATTTTTTCACTGCTGGTAAAGGAACATTTCACCTCGACGTAGATTTGTTTTTAAATTTAAATGATAAGAACATGCACTATTTGTATTTCCTTTCAGTCATATTCAGAGATTTTTATTTCCTGTTGAACTGACGGAAGTCTCTCGTTTCCCTCCATACTGCTTTCCTGATACTTGTACTTGAAATCTTCACGGCCTAACTTTTGTTAGTGTTAGATTCTGACACCGTCTCACATTAAAATTTTCTCCTTTTAATCTGAAACTCATTCATAATGAACATAAATTTAAAAAGGAAAAAATTAAGCAATAATCCACATATAACGTGCTGAGCTAACGACTTCAAACCATACCCGAACACGGAAAAGAGATGCTCGACTAGTGGTATGTTATGATGATTTTCATTACTTGTAATAAGTGGTATGCTTCGAGCTGTCAGTGGAGAGTTGGCGGATGCCAGAGCATTTGTATTATGAAGCAAAACAGCCTTTAAACTTATTTTGGAAGAGTCAATAAAAACATGCCAGTTACTAGGATCATACTCTTTCTCTCCCAATCGACGTAGAAGATTTGAAACATCCGTACAAAATACAAGTTCATCTTCTTGAGTATAATACTTTCGGACTGTTATCTTTGAAAGGAAACTGCTTTATCAGTCCATCATAAACATTGCATATGGGCTGGGACTTTTAACACGTCTGATTATTCAAGTGGTCTAAGATGAAAAACAAACTCTCAACTGTCTTATCTTCAATCCTACATACCTCGCGGTCTATTGCGTATCTGGGGGAGTTTGTTATGAATTTACCAGGAAATTTCCAACTACAAAACGAAAATTTAGACAGCAATAAACCTATAATAAAATGCAAACAATAACAAATCAAATCACATAATTGTATTCTAAAAAAAGTTGCGCTAGAACATCTCTCAACATTACATCTTACGAATTCATGCAGATACTAAAAAACCGAATTGCGTCAAAACTAGATGTGATAGGTAAAAAATAGCATCATCTTCGGAATCGGGGCAGCGATTTCCATAAGAATTACATATTTTCTATTTTAACGCAAAATCATGTTGGCTAGTGTTACATGCTAGAAGGGAACACTGGTATTTTCCTGTTTACGCTGCCCCAGCCAGTCCCTCGTCTCCTGGGAGGAGAACCTCACTTATCGTTGCACAGTTCAAGACCCAGTTAGATAAATTAGGTTTTTTTTCTTTTGTTTTACGGGGGTCCCCCGTAGCCCACTCCCCCGCCGTGACCATCGACTCAATCTACATGGCCTCCGACATGCTATTAATTTCTAAGAAGAAAAGAGATAGCCGGATGGAGTGGGAAGTGAACATCTCCCTTGGTTAAGTTATTCCAATCCCTAACTCCCCTTCCTATAAATTAATATTTGCCCCAGTTTGTCCTCTTGAATTCCAACTTTATCTTCTTATTGTGATCTTTCCTACTTTTATAAACGCCATTCAAACTTATTCGTCTACTAATGTCATTCCACGCCATATCTCCGCTGACAGCTTGGAACATACCACTTAGTCGAGCAGCTCTTCTTCTTTCTCCCAATTCTTCCCAGCCCAAACTTTGCAACATTTTTGTAACGCTACTCTTTTGTCGGAAATTACCCAGAACAAATCGAGCTGCTTTTCTTTGGATTTTTTCCAGTTCTTGAATCAGGTAATCCTGGTGAGGGTCCCATACACTGGAACCATACTCTAGTTGGGATCTTACCAGAGACTTATATGCCCTCTCCTTTACATCCTTACTACAACCCCTAAACACCCTCATAACCATGTGCAGAGATCTGTAGCCTTTATTTACAATCCCATTTATGTGATTACCCCAATGAAGATCTTTCCTTATATTAACACCTAGATACTTACAATGATCCCCAAAAGGAACTTTCACCCCCATCAACGCAGTAATTAAAACTGAGAGGACTTTTCCTATTTGTGAAACTTACAACCTGACTTTTAACACCGTTTATCAACATACCATTGCCTACTGTCCATCTCACAACATTATCGAGGTCACATTGCAGTTGCTCACAATCTTGTAACTTATTTATTACTCTATAGGCTCCGTGCGCTGCTGGGGAAAAATGCACCGCTACGCTGCGAGTGGCGAACATTGTAAGTTAATGCGATCACCGCACACATACCTCTGTCGTTTCACAGCGTGTTGTTATGGCCGACTAAATAACAACAGTGGGATTTCAGAGTGTTTTATGCAACAACAAACGGCCAAATTATTCCAAACTTCAAGAAAGTGGTCATATATTAATTTAACAGGAAAAATTGTTCGCAGGAAATAGCAACAGAGTGAATAACTTCAAATATGATGAAAGAAAACGTTGGTTCACTAGAGAGACTACCATTTCACGATAGAGGCAACATAGTATTTATGTATTATTTGTAGTGATAACGAGATTGATTTTCATGTACACATTCAACAATGCTGTCTTCAGAAAAATATATTTGGCCTATCTCTAATACGATATTATGTTAGCGTAGGTCAATGTTGCCAATGAGGCCTTGGTAAAATAATAAAAATATTTCCATGAAATGTAAGCATGTTTTTGCTGTTATTTATACAGTTTACTCAGAACATGTCACCTCGTGTACCAATCAACCCTGTAAATTGTCTGGACCTGACATCTAAACAGCGCGGAAGGAGAAATACAACAGGGAGAAGAGCTTATAGAGGAACTTTTTCCGATAAAAAAGACAGAGGTTTGATGTTGGACCAGTTGAAAACATCAGAATATCTTAACGTTGCAAATAAATTATTGTGTGTATTTATAACATGATCGCGACCACCTCTGTAATATAACGGTTAGCGCTATTAGTTTCCTTCGTCGGGGGCCCGGGCTTGATTGCCGATACAGACAGAAATTTAAGATTGACATGAGGGTACATGCAGCTCATGTTCATTAGGGGTTGCTTGAAAACAGTTGCACCACCTCGGGGCGAGAACAGAACTTAACTTATGTAAAATGCTGTATTTCTGTAAGCTATTGATATTGTGTAATGGAGGCCAATTTCTATAATTACAGTATATTTGTCCATTGCCTTTTTAAATCCATTTCGTGAGGTTGTGACAGAATACTCTAAAATTTCACAGTGTGGTCTGTAGTACGGTATGTTATTATTATTATTATTATTTATTTTACACACTTTCGTGGTAATGATATTCAAGCAATTGTACAGATTTTAGGAAATCAAAGCAGAATAAACCTTAATGTAAACTACAGTTTTACGTAGATTTTGAACCCATAAATTTCCGCACAATTCCAGTCGTGGCAATGACCACAGTCTTCTGCATGGTCTTGTAGATGTTGGTGTTGTCATCCAACTTGTTCAATAATTTACTCGTAATTGTTGACCTTTGCATTATGTTAAGAGTAACTGTGTATTAAATACTGTAAATGTAAAAATCCGGAATCACTTCCTGCGATTTACTGCTAAGATCCGCCATCTTTTCAAATCCATTTTGTGAGGTCGTGAATGAAAGCTCTGTATTACTGTATCTATTAATGCAGCCAAGAACAAGCACATCATTCTGTCGGAACGTTGTGACATTAAAATATTATGATCTGAAGACAGCACTGTAAAATAATTGAATAAATGCATGTAAACGTCATACACATTCCAGCTTCTTATGGCGATAACTCTAAGTAGTTCTCGTAGTATCCACCCGCAGCAGCACAGTGCTGTACGCACGGAGCCTATAGAGAATAACATAATCCGGAAAAAGCCTTACCTCTGATTCCACTCCTTTACTCATATCATTTATAGATATAAGAAAACATAAAGGTCCGATAATACTGCCTTGAGGAATTCCCCTCTTAATTTTTACAGGGTCTCCTTAATATTGGCCATATATTTTGTTTTTTTAATTGAGACTTTGAGTCCTATTTTGCCTGCCTGATGACAAAGCTCCTCAATTTGTTGCTCAGCTGATTCAACGGATGGTGCTAGGATTGCAAGATCATCTGCAAAAGCGAGGCAGTCTATATGAAGTTTAATTTTAGATCCCTAAAAAATAAGTCACCTTTTTCTTCCTTTCCTTCAAGGGCTTTTTCCATTTCCTGATGACCTTTTCTAAGGCACAATTAAAAACAAGTGATAAACCATCCCCTTGTCAGATTCCAGTTTTGATGTCAAAGGGTTCTGAAATGTCACCTAGAAACAAACTTACTTTGATTTGGTGTTAGTCAGGATTTCTTTGTTGATGTTTCTAGTATTATTGTCCAGCCCAAAATCTTCCAGGACGTTTATCATTGCCTTCCTGTCAATCGAATCATAGACCTAGAAGTCTATGAAAATTGTATTTTAGTTTAATATTGGTTTTACAATGCTCTGATTCAGAAAGGTCTTACAGTATAGCAATAATTGGATAGGATTGCGAAGGGAGTAACCATACCCTTAATTACAGTAAGATACAGCTCAACCTGGAGAAAAAATGGGAAATCATGAAAAAAACCATCTTTAGGGATGCCGATGGTGATATTTGAACCCTCCGTCTCCCGAATGTAAGCTGAAAGCAATGTGATCTGTACCACGCAGCCAAGTATAAGCAATAAATTTGATGGTTAGGCCCGTATTGATGGATATGACTTTCTTTTTAAAAACTTTAGTTTATTCTCCACCTAATCAATACATAGTTTTACTCTCAAACAGTACTAGTTTCGACCGTACATAGCGGTCATCCTCAACTGTTCATCATAAGAATTGGAAGTAGGACGTAGTGTCATGGTAAACAAAAGGGGGTTAAACCTCCTGAGTTAAGACTACATATACAAACATATAAAATACACTAATGTAAAAAGCAAATTCATCTCCGCACAGGCCATGAAGGCCCTTGGAGGGGTGGAAGGTAAAGGCTTCCACTATCCGTAACCTCGGCACTTGATGGGGTAGAGTGGTTAGCTCTACGCCCGGCCGCCTTTGCCCCCAGAAATTAACCAGGTACTTATTTTTGGTGTAGGCTGAGTGAACCTCAGGGCCATGTGCACCTCCAGAAGTGTAAATCTAGTTTCTTAACCCTAGAACTGCTGCAGGTTGTTCTGTCCAATGCTGCAGTTATTTTTCTCAACATACACCATGAAAACAAAAATCATGCCTGTAATCACATATTAATCCTAATAAATCCATATTATATACCAATAGAAAGCTAAAAGACTGATCTAAATGAAGATAATACAAATAACGAAAAATATTGCCAAGATTTCTAACTATTGTAAAATGCAAGTCAAATTTTTTTTGACAAAGGAAACTGTTGAAAAATTTTGTGCAAATAAAGGAATTTGTGATAGATAATTTATTTCTGAAACATGATATTCTGAAATGAACAAGTATTTTCTTATGTATTCCTCCACAGTTATCCACTTTTCATTTTGTTTACAAAATAAAACTCAAATTTTCATCAAAACAAATTTTGAGTTCTTTTCACGAATTTTGAACCTACAGATTATCTTAGTTTTCTTAGGTGAATTTCTTCTTTCCTGTGTTGTGATCAAATTCCTTATAACAATCTACAAAAATATCAACAGTTTACACTTATCCCTTCGCTGGTTTCTTCAAATATTGACGTACTGCCAATAATAACATAACCTGCACCGACTTGAACATCATTCGGGTCATCCGAAATTCCCATTACTTCCGAGGCACCTTGTACTTCGCTGACACTTTCACTATTTTCAGGAATAATTTTCTTGTCAGAATTAAAACAATAACCATTGTCACCATCAGTATTGTCACTAAGATCTTCGAAAATCAAGTGCTTGATTTCAGAATCGTCAACAAAGCGGGCTGCCATCTTGATTCTAAGATCATGTGAAAGTACTTTCACTTCTACAGCTAAATAAACTTGTCCAGACCGATGTTTGTGTTTCAAAAACTTTGAATATTGAAGATAAATGTATAAGTATTCAGCTGGTATATATATTATTTCCATCTGGTGATCAATTATAAACCTACGGCGGAAGAAAGACACAGTCTCTCAGAAAGAGGATCGCACTTGAAACAGTGCACCGTCTTCCAGAAAGACGGTCCGCAGTTCTAGGGTTAAGTTTTACGACTTCCTGTGATCACAGTTCAATACGGAAACATCAATGTAGCTCATATCTTTGAATTCCTGGCGGGGATTCGAACCCAAGTCCTTCCGGGCAAACCGAGCACACCTTTACTGCCTCGGCCAAGGCAACCCCTTAAAATACACTAATGTAGACATTTAAAAGTCCAAATATTAGCCACTTGATAATGGTCAAGTGGATTTGCAATAAAAACTAGTAGGTCACAAGATTAATGAAACTTGAAAATGTATGTATGGTTGAAACTAGTACTGTTTGAGAGTAAAACTATGTATTGATTAGGTGGAGAATAAACTAAAAGTTTGTAAAAATTAAGTCATGCAACCAACTCGCTTGGTAGAAACGGAGTAACCTTCTGCAAGTAGTGCAATGAATCGTTCTCCATTCGCTGCTCATGGTGCAGTGTACTAATGCATCAGCCTCATGTCGGTAGATCTACCTATATATAGAGGACCTTCTGCAAGACAGAATTCAGTCATCTCGTTGTCTCCAAAAACCATAAAAGTAGTGGGCAGGATGTAAATTTAATAATGTTATTGTTACGAAAAAACCCTCAAAGAATCTTCAACTCCATAGTTTTGTAAGGTAAAATTTATACATACCTTACTAACTACAGCTATCTCCTGCTCTTTTTACAATTCTTTTTAGGCTTCTCTTTCTTTTTCTTGTGGTTTTCTTTGCCTGAGACAACTGAATCTGGTGAGCTTAATTGTTTTTCATTCGACTGAGAATGTTTTCCATGACCCTGTAAATAATAAGTAACTTCAAAATGGAATGACTTTTGAACCACACCATACTTTCCCACGAGGTACAAAGGTACTGACAATTTTATTATTCCTTTACGTAACTGGTTAATATTAGCAATTAGCTTACCAGCAAGGATAGCTTGGTATGTATTCAGATTGAACATCATGTTTGAGGCGACAAAACATCGAGAAAAATAGTAATCCTTCTTGGTCATCCTAATATAACAAACTAGGTGCTTGTATATTTATTATAAAAGATAGGAAAAGTTATTAGCATACGTCACGAAACTCTCAAATTTTAAGTTAAAAACCAGTTACTTCCATACCTTTCTTCCAAATAAAAAGAGAATGGTTGCCAAGTTGTACTTTCTCTTAAAACAATTATCACCACCACCATCTAATTAAATATATATATATTACATGATGTACAGGGTTGGTCGTGAACTTTGCCTAGGAATCTGTATAGCAAATTAAAAATTGTGGATGAAGTTTGAAGATTTTTCTGCAATTATATAATCTCTTATTTGAGAGCAGCACAGAAGAATGGTACATTTAATACACGGAGTCCCTAAAGTCCAGTAACACTTTTATTAATTTATTACACATCATCATCTTCCTTCCAAGTATCCGTTACAATCATGCACGTTTCTTTTCGCAAGACTTGAAAGCAATCAAATTGATATAACGGTTATGTAGAAGAGGAACTCAAATGGTTTTGTTTAAATGTTACAGCCAATGCTCGTTGTTCCCACATTCACTGCGGTTGGTGTTTTGTAAAGATGGGCCCCATTCCATTACCATAGCAATGTTCGTGATTTTCTGAACAAGTTACCTCAATGCTGATCAGACAAGCAGGGAATGATGATAACTGTTATGACCACTGACCTCCCACATCCCAAGATATAAATCCCTGTGATTTCCTCGTATGAGGATACAACAAAGATTGTGAGTATGTGCCACCTTTACCACAAAATGTTGAAGAACTCAAGCGTAGGATTGAAGAAGTTGCCACCACTGTATCTGCAGATATGCTCCAAAGAGTATAGGAAGAGTTTGATTACCGTGTAGACATATAGAGTTACATGTTGTACCCATATCAAGTCATTGTGAAATCAAACATTGAAAACAAAACCATTTGAGTTCCTCTTTAATATGATATGTGAAACCTGTATCATTTGTGATTTTGTGTAGTAAATTAATAACCGTACTACCAAACTTTAGGAAACCATATTACCAAACTTTAGGAACTCCCTGTAAATGACATCGAGGAACAACAGATTAATGAACGGATATCAGCCAATGCTTTCCAGAAGGGAATGGGAATGCAGTGAAAAATTTATTAATCACGAACAGATTTCCAAAAAGTTACGCTGAAGTGAAAGCTGTTTACAAGGAATTGGAAAAAAAAGTGGGGATATGATAAATGCTTCACGAAATTTGGAGAAGGAAGGCCTGAAAAACAATCACAGGAAAGTAAAGAAACCGTTTAAGTGCACAGTGGTAAACAGTTCATGGCAATTCAACTGATGCCTATGAAATTCAGGAAAAATGTGGCAATCAGTCAATGAACTGCTGGATGATGTCACGAGTGATTAAGACTGAAACCAATCCATACTATCCCGAAATCCACAAAGACGGATTTTAATAGAGAAGATCACCGGTGGTTTTTGTGATTACCTCCATGAATGTGATGAAGGCGACTTGTAGCATCTTGCAGCACAAAGTGACCATCTGTGCGTGCATGCAAGATTGTTTCTAGACCAAATTATCAAAATGATAAAATTTGGGCACTCTGCCTAAGTGACATTCAAAATGACAAACATGACTAGGAACTTAAAAGATAAAACATTTTTATTAGCTTCAAAGCAAAGAGAAAGATGTGGATTATAACTGAAGATGCATCACAGAATGATAAATATTTTAGGATTGCTGTTTTAATAAACAATCTGTTTATATTATCAAGAGATCCTGGTAACTCATGATTTGAACGAGGTTGTTTCCTTTACAATAAAGCAGACTGCTTTAAGGCAAACACAACAGCTTATGAGCAATAACAGCATTGAATTTTCCATGAATACAGAATGGCCTCGTGTATCATCAGATCTTAATGTGGCTAATCATTTTGGGGGCAATATTGAAGGATGCAGAAGAGATACTGATAATTCAGGTGTGAGGAAGTCAGAAGTCATAGCTATTGTTAAGAAACTCTAATGGCACACCTCACAATATTAAACGATACGGAGAAGGGTACAAATATTTCGTCACACTCTTATACTCCTATTCTAAAAGATTATGTGTTGTCCAAGACAGCATGAAAAAAGATTCATTAAAAAGTTTTATTGCTCTGATGCATTAACATGGGTTTGCTTATATAGTGGACACTAAGGCATAGGATATGGTACACAAAAATTATATTGGACTACTCAAGCTGTACAGTTCCTCTTATTCATGTATTTAATAATTAATAATTAATAATAATAATAATAATAATAATCCATACATGCAGAAAAAGTGTAACTCAACAGATTTTTACAAGAAATACTCTAAATGGTTAATGGGAGAATCTTTAACCACATGACACACATCTAAGTGATAATCAAAACTCCTCCATACTTTGGCCAGCCTGAATGGTGCAATGGACATGACTGCAGCAGAAATTCTACATCTCAATTCAGATAGGTTGGCATGTGGCAGTGGCACATTAACTTGATCCTTAACACGAGAGGTTGGGGATCTTTCACGACCACCAAAGAAAAGTCTTAACTGTTTAGACCACGACAAGTGATCCAACGATGGGAAACAGCTTTTTTCAACCAATTCCTTCATGTGGTGAGGATGAGAAGATTTACTGTCTTCCTGCCTAATGATGGGTTGAAATTAATTCCGCAGCATATCAAGATACACAGTATCTGTAATAGTTTATTCCTGGAAAAATAAATACTGTACACACACACTCTACTCTGACAGCCTAGGCTTTGTATCATAATTTGATCTACCATACAAATATTATAATTTTATGCTGGCATGTGTTTTCATGGTGTACAGTTTGGTTGCTGTGGCAAAATATTAACTACACACAATAGCTGCAATGGGAGTTTCACTCTGTAAAGATACAGTATTTGTACATCTCGACGTTAGAAGCATTTCTAAATACGAAGTTTACATCTTGAGGGATTGGCGAGGCAGATAAACTGACATTAGAGGAACCTGAAAAATGAGACAGGAACTCTAGATCCACTCGCCCCCTTTATATACAGGGCCTTTATTTATGCTTGGCACGGACTTTCTCGCTCGACCTTGGCTGCCAGTGACTGTTCAGTTGCTGGCTACCGCGCGTGCGTATGTACGTCAGAATACGGTGCTCAAAATAATTATCATGCATTTTACTCACCATTTTTACAGTTTATGCTGAAAATGTTCCCCATGCACTGCCAAAAAGAACTGGCATCTCATAATGAAGTTTTCGGTTACTCTACCAAGTTCTTCAGCACTGATGGATGCAATTGCAGCTCTTATATTGTCTTTAAGTTTAGTGTGTGAGGGTTGTTCCCATAAACTACATTTTTTAACATTCCCCACAAATAAAAATCACATGCCGTTAAATCTGGGCTAAGAGGGGCCCACAGATTTTTACCTCTGATCCTCGTACCAAACACGCTTCAGTAAGGAGATAATTGTTTACTGAACCTGTACCTTTGAATCTCTTGGCCAGTTGTTTTATTGTCCGATTGATAGGAATGGGTCTCCCTGGAAATTTCGCTCGAAACTTTTGTCTTGTCCTAGCACACGATTTTCTGCACTTAATGGAAGTATTATGCAGATATGCACGTTCACGTAACGAATATTTCACATACATTACAGCACTATATACAATCACAATAAAACACTATACAATATGACATATAGTACGCAGTAGCTTCATTGAACACCCTACTATCTCGGAGCTCAGCTCTCAGCAACTGCAGGAAGTGCTGGAAACCGCGCGCACCAGCAGCCTGTCATTGGCGGCCAAGATCGAGCGAGAAAGTCCTTGCCAAGCATAAAAGACCCTGTATTTCAAGAATACCAAGAAAGAGGGTCAATATCCGCCACAAGCCTCAGAACCTGTTCTCAGGAAGTTGGTCAGCCAAAAGGGAGGGAACTATTCAAACTCCTGACCACTCCAAGAACCAATATGAAAATTCTATTTGCACCATCAGCCAGACTCAGTAATGCTACCTTAGATTCTGTGAGGACATAATCCCACTAATGTCACTATTAATGTAACATAAATTATTCTCATTACGGAGTCATAACTCGGGCATCCATAAGGGAGGGGGTGACATGTAAAATAATTCAGAACAGCCGATATTACTGCCGAATCCATAGTTTTCAGAGTCACTGAGATGATTAATGACACTCCGGATGTTGTTTAAGTCCCAAGTTCAGCACCTATCGACATGGTGATTCAGAAGGGGTGAAAAAGAAAATGTCCAAATTGACTGAGATTAGTGTTGATTACTCAGTTTTCAGGGTCTCTCGCTGGTTGGTAGCAGTCCCAGTAACAGTGGGAATTGTGTACATCATATCTATAATGCAATGTGTAAATACGTTATAACTTATTTTTATTATTTGTTAGAAAGGATCAACTACTTCCCAGACAGTTTGGGCTCCCACAAGGAAATACTTCAATGCAAAACTACATAATCACAAACTAAAATGAAAAATTGTACATATAACAATATTTCTAAATCTACAAAAGAGTTGATATCAAACAACGTCACAATTAAGAAAACATATAACAATAAATTCAAATAGACAATACAAATTTTAAAAGTAGAATATGTGAAAGAGAAAATAACCAAAATGACCGAGATTGTAGATGTATGTGTGTACAGTATCTTCCAGAATAACTCTCAACCAAACTTCATACAAATACGAATTACTATCTTGAAAAGATACTGGAGGGATAAGACACCTCCAACAATCCTCGGAGAGGAAATGACATAAAAGAATAATCGAGAAGGACCAATATTAGCATCGAATCCATTGTTTCCATGGTAACTGAGATGTATTGCGACACTGAATGCCGTTTTTAAGTACCAGTTCACCTGCATAGGCATGGTGAGAAGTGGTGATGAAGAAAATGTCTAAAGTGACCAAGATTAGTTTACTTAGCGAGAACCAAAATAACCCATAACTAAAACTTGAAATTAAACACACAACAGTAACTCTTAAACTAAATAGTTCTTAAAAAATATCAGTCAACATCGCAATAAAGCAGTCTGCCAAAAATTATGCTTCACGTATAATTAACAGGTAAAAAAGATACCTAAAAGTAAACAATCAATGAAGTGCCTGGGCATTTTGTAAAATAAATTTCCTTTAGTGTCTCTTACAACATAACATCTAGTGTTATAATGATATTTTTATTTGTTTATATACTCCTTTTCTATATTAAAAAAAAAGTTATGTTTTTACAAAAGACAACAGAAATACTGTTCATAATTTGCGGTTTTTGATAATTCACAGAAGTTTGTGCATTAATCAACGGAAATTATCGGGAGTGCATTGTACTATACATACATAGAAAATCCTGCCTCACACACCACTACAGATTGGCAAGTAGTATCTTTAGGCTGATAACTTAGGAATCCACATGCAGTTTCTTTGTTCATCCCATCACTAATTGAGATTACGCGTCCATCAGATTTACAACTTCCTGTCGGAAGAATGACCTCCAACCAGGGACAGCTACTGGAAGCTGACAGTTATTGTGAACCTCGATCCATGCTGAAATGATGAGCAAACGCGCTCAGGATGGAGGCAAAGAAGTGTCTGAAAAGACTGTTCTGATGATGACCCACACTGAGGGTTAGATAGCGCTAAATGTACCACTGCATTACGTTGAGCAGCAAGCGAGAGCTATGCCAGGGGACACTGTCCTTTGTAAGAGTTAGAAGATGGCACAGCATGGCTGCTAAAAAAATTAGACTCTATTTTAAAAACAAATTCTCTGGTCAATTTCTTTAAATTTTCAATTTGGGTCTCTTTTAAACTTACTAATGTTAATCTGCATCTAACAACAGTATGTTCTGTATTGTTTAACTTTTTTTTGTATTCATTAACCCCTTTCCCACCCACATTTCTAATCCGCTTATTCGCAGGCTTCAATCTATTATTTAGGAAAAACTGAAGCAAAGCACATTGTTTCAGAAAAAGTCAAATATAATAAAAACTACTGATCATAATGTATTCAAATTTTCAATAATATTAGAAACCATACCATCACAACATCCATATCTCTATTTATGGAGTCATAAGGTTGTTCGTTCAAACCTTCACCTCATCTCTTGGTGATACTGGAGGAAGCATCCTACTCAATACACACATTCTCGTGTTGTCTTAACCCATCTAAACCAATAATCAAGTGATTCTGGAAGCGGGTTGATGCCCATGTACATAAGAACTCCAATATAAGCTTTCATTTACTCTGAGCAAGTGTCTTCCCATTCTGTGTGTGTTTTAATGGAACGCTGAATTGCTGTTTGTGCAATTGGTTATGTCATTGAATAGTTTGTCTCCTAACAGGAAAATGAAAATCCACAGCCTGTTTCCACTCATTCGACCAGGTCAGGAATGGATTAACAAAGCCCCCAATCTAGCGGCGAGGATAGGAATTGTGCCGGCTGCCAAAGCCTGTCGCACTCCTCTGCGGCAATGATTAATGAATGACAGATGAAATGAAATGATATTGGAGAGTGTCACTGGAATGAAATATGACAGGGAAAACCTGAATATCCAGATAAAAACCTGTCCCACCTCTGCTTTGTCCAGCATAAATCTCACATAAGAGTGACCGGGATTTGAACCACGAAGCGGTGAGAGGCCGGCATGGTGCCGCCTGAGCCACGGAGGCCCTGTCTCCTAACATAAATGTAAAAGAATTATATATTTCTCATGATCCACTTTCAAAATTATTAACGAAACGTTTGTGTTACCTGAATTGCCGGGGTATCGCCATCAGGTCCTATTTCTTAATGTCCGTTTTCACTTACATCACTGTTATCACTAAAATTAACTTCATTGATATGTTCTTCACTCACTAAAAATTAATTTCCACCACTACTCAATGATTCTGTGTCACTATCTTCACCTATATTCAGTTCAGTTTCAATATCTGCAGCATTCAATCCTGCCATGTTTACAAACGAAACACCTGACCCACACTCGCTGAAGTTCAAGACAGATTATCGCTCTTCTTTTATTTCCTACACCTTGTAGATTGTACTGTGTGTTTGTAAATGCCTTAAAAACACTTCACTGCTGAAAAAAACTCAAAACCATAGGACAGATTGCAGACGTGTGCAGATAATGTGGCCAGGCACTAAGGACTGGAAGGCAAATTGAAGAGACTGACACTTTCAGGCGCAGAGGGCAGGAAAGAGTTAAACAATTATTCATGCATTACGCTTTGAATTCTTCTTTTTACCATATAATCCGAGGTAGCATCAGCCCAATTAACTAGAATTACAGGGAAAAGATAAAAGAAAAGAGCAACAACAGGCTGATGATGTAAATGAGAAGATTTAAAAATCAAGAATGAGAATAACAGTGGAGAAGTCATTAAAAAAATAATTCCTTTGTGTATGTGGAAAATGAATTAATTAATATTTATAAGACGTCAAATGGAAATCAGCAGGAAAATATGACTTGGGAAGTTTTTCTATCACAGAATAGTCTGCTATGGAACAAAGATATATCAATGAAGGCTAGTACATCTATTACATACCTACAGTATTACCTAGCTCATTGGCCATGCGGTTAGGGTAGCATAGCTGTTAACTTGCATTCATGAGATGGTGAGTTCGCATCCTACCTTCAGTAGCCCTGCAGATGGTTTTCTGTGGTTTCTCGTTCTCACGCCAGGCAAATGCTGTGGCTGTACCTTAATTAAGGCCATGGACGCTACCCTCCCAGCCCTAGCTCTTTTCCAGTCTTGTGTCACCAAAAAACGTTGATGTTAAATCACTAGCAAAAATTAGATACTGTACGTATTACAGCAAATGCAGCTGAGAGCTGCCAAGTGACACACAAGGATGGAAAGAAAAATACAAGCAGAAAAATGAAATTCATAAGGGGATAAGGAGAGAGGGTACCAGAAACAAAGAAGTGCAGAAGTGGAAAACTTTAGCAATAAGATGCAAGAAAAATTAACAGAAATGGTTAGTCATATTCAACGAATGAATGAAGAAATAATGACAAAATAAACCATGGAGCTAGACGTGAAAGGCAAAAGAGGTCAAGGAAGATTCAGAATACAATGGAAGGATATGATGAGGAGTAACATTACGCAATAGGACCTGGACTTAACAACAGATGAGGACTGGTAGAGAGATGATGATGAAGATGATGATGCTTGTTGTATAAAGGGGCCTAACATCGAGGTCATCGGCCCAGTGGTAGAGAGAGAGTAAAATGGAAAGGAACTATACATGCATCCATCTGGATACGGGGAAATGGGAATATTCAGATGCATGTCTGGCAACTACATCAATGCAAGCAAGCAAATTATATATTAATATGTATATTAGAATTACAGGAACAGAAACTCACCTGTTGGAAGTTGTAGACAATTATATGAACATCTGTGTCTGAAAACGTGTCTTCAAGCACATTCTTAACTGTTGACCACTCAAGTCGGTCAAGACCGCAACCAATTCTGGGCATTGCAATTTTTGTAACTCTATTGTCAACACAATGCTGCTTCATTTCTACCACAGATGACACTAAATCATCAAGGCGAGGCTTTCCATTGCTTACTTTCTTTGTAACTAGATAATATATGAATCTTCCTTTATGCTCCAGAACAGCCACTTGACCACTCCTCTTGCCTTGCTCAAGAAGGATCTCAACATTCTTGAACATCTGTCTAAAACACAATTATTACATAAAGCCATTAACAATATTAAGCCTTTTATATAAAGCAATAAGGAATGCATTACAAGGAATACTGAATACGAAAACACTTTTTGAATAATTTTTTCCTATACTTATGCAAATTGGTTTACATATTTATGGTCTTTCAATTACTGTTTCAACCTGGAAGAGAGGCTGGTGGTTAGTAATCATTAAAGCAAGGGACATAAACATGATACTGTATTTACAAAAAAGAAATAGAATTTGCACAAGACAAAAATTAAAATTAAGTCAAAAAGAGATTTGGAAAACTATTTTGAGGTTATCATAGTAGTATCTTAAAAGTATCAATATGGTGGGAATGATAAGCACCGAGGTTTGGCTGCTGATTTTCCATCCTGACGACTGAGGTCAAATTCTGGTCAAATCTGGGGTAGCATCAGGAAGGCTGGCCAAAACCAAAATAATTCTGGGCGACTCTGGTTGTGACTAAAAATATATATATCTGAAATAAGCTATTTGCTTTATGTCGCACCGACACAGATATGTCTTATGGTGACAATGAGATAGGAAAGGCCTAGGAATGGGAAGGAAGCGGCCGTGGCCTTAAGGCACAGCCCCAGCATTTGCCTGGTGTGAAAATGGGAAACCACGAAAATATATGAAATAAGAGTTTTATCTGTACATTGCTCAGAATTTAAAAAAGAATGGTATTTCTGTATCGGCCATGTCTGCATTAACAAGGAAATGCACTTCTTAAATTTCCATCATCTCTCTCTGTCTGTATGTATATACGTGCATCACGAGAATACGGCCGATGAGAATCTAATGAAAATAAAGTCGGGGAATGAACCATTATAATGTAGGCTATAAATAATTCTATTCACACTGAATGAAATGGTGGTTTAGGGGAAGGCATAAAATTTAATTCTTAAATATTTGTTATTAGTGGTCCTAATAGATATCCATAACTAAAGTTATACAGAATTAAATTTCCGATCATTTATGTCAGGGCAACAGTTGTCTCTTCTCCTGAAACTAACACTGATTAAATCAAACCCTCCAAGTATAATGTCTATTTTAGGGGTGAGTGTACGAGCAGTTGGACAGTGCAATCCTTCTAGTACTGTCACAAAGCGAGATACAGAGGTTCAATGTTCCTTAGCACAGGTGGCTTCATGCAATATGGCCCACTCATTACTGCTTACATCCTGTAAATGATTTACAGCATTACTGACATCATCTAACTCTGTGAAGGTAATAAACTAAACAGAACTATGAAAACGCCTTACCCTTTCCCATTGGCTGTTTCACTGCAGTGAGTTATCATTTTTCTATTTCTAACAACTTCTTTCAGTTCCTCTTCATATTCTGCCTTAAGAAGTGGGATGTAATTTTTTTTTTTTTGCTAGGGGCTTTACGTCGCACCGACACAGATAGGTCTTATGGCGACGATGGGATAGGAAAGGCCTAGGAGTTGGAAGGAAGCGGCCGTGGCCTTAATTAGGGTACAGTCCCAGCATTTGCCTGGTGTGAAAATGGGAAACCACGGAAAACCATTTTCAGGGCTGCCGATAGTGGGATTCGAACCTACTATCTCCCGGATGCAAGCTCACAGCCGCGCGCCTCTACACGCACGGCCAACTCGCCCGGTGATGTAATTTTTGCGGTAAGTATTAACATGTTAAAGATCACCAGAACTTGTAGATAAAAGTATAGAAATTTGAGTTAAGATTTACTATAGGCCTACCAATATAATCATATTTTGCAATAAAGACAATTACCTTTTATATGCTTGTTCTTCAACTACCTCATATCAGGATTATCTATTTTCTCGAGAGGAATGTTGGCTTACGTACATTTTTTTTTTTTGTTGTTGTGTCTATTATAAATTGCTCTCTGTCACTTTTCAAATTCTTTGCAATTTGTAAAATATCACCAATTGTTATTTGTTCATTTGTTTCACTCGTCTTTTTCTTATGCGGTGTTTATTGCATGTGTCTTTTTGTTCCCACTTAATTAAAACATTACCGTATTTATACATTAGAATTTTCATGCTGCACCAAACACATGGAACTCCTCACTGTTGTATTCCTCAAACCTCAAGAAAACTATAATGACTTCAGTTTTCAGCATTTTTTTTCACTTAAATGCTAGATGTTTGCCAGTGAAATTTCATGAATAATGCACTACTGTACTGTATTTACAGCCACAATGCTAATAATGTCTGCTGAAATTTATAACAGATACTGATTTTTATAGATTGTCATAGAAATAGCGAAACTTAATACAGACACTTCCAGTACACAATTTGCATCGCTTCGTGTGCATTTGTGTGGAGAACATAATGCTACTAAGCAACTAAGAAGGAAATGACAACAGTCAAGCTCTCAGAAGCATTTAAACATTTATTGGAGAGCATTTTTGATAATATTTTGCCTTTTTTTCTTAACAGACAGTGTATATTGCAGGGTTATTCACACAATAGACCAAACTTCGTGATATTTCATGAGTTCAATTTGCTAAAATGTGGTACTTTTTAAGTACCAAGAAAGTGAGAAATCAGATATGAAAAATTTCATGCACTTCGCTGTTACCAGGGGGAGGAAAAAAAAAAAAAAAAAAAGAAAACGTAGCAAGAAAAATTATGAAATGCATATTTTAATTTTTATTTTATTAATTTAGACATAACACCCTTAATTTAGTCGCACTTTAAAATAATAGGTAATTCTAGGCACAGTTGATTATATTCCTGCACCCCACTACTTCAATTAACGTTAAATTCCTCCTAGCTCTTTGTGTTTATCTGTACATTTTGTTAACTCGTTCCAAGTTGGCAAAGAGTTACAAGTGACAAAACAAATTCCTCTGACGTCACTAGTCGATTTCAACAGCTACCGTATGTCGCCTCAGACCAGCTACCCTCTCCCGTCCTTCCGCTGTCCCCACTCCCCTCACCCTCTACCGCAAACCTTGACCAAAGTACCGCTAGTATCCTTAAGAATTTCGTCTCGCAACATCCCAGAGCCCTACACGTCTGTCATATAAACGCGCAAAGTATATTAGCATCCAACCAAATGGACGAGATTGTGGAAATATTCACTCCATCTGTTTTCCATGTCCTGCTAGTGTCTGAGTCATGGTTAACAGATAATAGCCAGTCTTCTTTTTGTCATCTTGAAGGCTACTCGCTTCTGAGAAATGACCGCACTCACAAACAGGGTGGAGGGGTATGTGGCTATTTCTTAACTAGCCTCAAACCTAATTTGTTAGGTCATTCACCAGGCAGGTAAGAGAGAAAACCAGAATACATGTTCGTAGAAATAACGACGAACGGGATTAAATCCCTTGTAGGAGTAGTTTACAAACCTCCGAATACAGGTCACTTAGAAGATTTTGAAGCTTACTTAACTAAATTACTGCCAGACTACCCTCACACAATAAATATGGGAGACTTCAATATGGACTTAACTGACACAACTTCTTCCGAATCCACACGACTCAAAACATTGTTTCAAGCCTATAATATGGAAATCTTACCTCTCTCTCCGACTCACCATACATCTCATTTGCACACACTATTAGATCTTATAGTTACCAGCAACTCAGACAGAGTTCTCAATGTTGGTCAAACCTCTGTACCTGGTATATCTGCACATGACACAATATACATCTCGTATAACCTCCGGCCACCGAAACCCTCCCAGAAATTTATCACCTATTGACCATTGAAAAATATAAATAAAGATAGACTCTTACAGGAGGCAGGCAAAATATCCTGGCATGACATAACGAACTATAACAATCTAGACGACAAAGTTGACTTCTTTAATAGCAGAGTAACGGAACTATTTGACAAGCACGCCCCAAAGCGGCGAGCAAGAATATCGAAAGGACCCCCTCCATGGTTAAATGACGAAATTAGACAACTAATGAAACAAAGAGACTGCGCTCACAGACAGTACAAAAATGACCCTACCGTACAAAACTTTGACGAATATAGGAAGTTACGAAATAAGACAATACAACAAATACAAAATGCTAAACTGTGACACGCTTACAGTTTAATTACGCCTGACGGTACAACAGCGACGACATTTTGGAAATCTATTAATAAGCTTGGACTTACGAAACACAAGAACAGAGAACAAAAAACAGTACCTCTCGAGACTCTTAACAAGTACTTTACTGCTAACTGCTCCGCAGTACGACCTGACGACAAACAGAAAAGCAGTCCTCAGAATAAGCACGAAAGCAAAAGGAATTGATGACATTGGGACTGACATGGTCAAACTAATTCTTGATTGTATATTACCAACCTTAACTCATATAATCAATTTCTCTCTTCTATACTCCACATATCAAACTCTCTGGAAGAAGGCTATTGTGCTACCTCTTCCGAAAAGTCAAACACATAAGAACGAGGGAGACTATCGTCCAATCTGTATTTTAACAGCTTTATCTAAAATCTTAGAATATGTAGTCTATACACAAATGTCAATACCTTCGAACCCACAATCTCCTTAATCCTCTCCAGTCCGGTTTCCAACAAGGACATAGTACAACTACAGCCTTACTTAAAGTGACTGAGGATGTTAGACAAGCAATAGACAGAGGACGATTCACAGTTCTGGTACTACTAGATTACAGTAAAGCTTTCGACAGCGTAGACATTGACATTTTACTTGTAAAACTGAAGGCTCTCCATTTTTCTCAGAGTACGATTGCTTGGATGCACTCTTATCTTCACGGACATCAACAATGTGTGAAAGGTAATAATGGAATTGTTTCCTCGAGGCACCACGTGAACAGAGGAGTCCCTGAAGGCTCTGTACTTGGTCCTCTTCTTTTTGCACTCTTAGTGAATGACATATCATCGAATTTAAGACACTGCAAATACCATATGTATGCCGACGATCTTCAACTCTACAGCACGAGACCTACAGGAAAATATAGACTTACTAAACATTGACTTACAGTTTGTTAGTGATTGGTCTGCTGCGCACAGCCTGAAATTGAACCCTACAAAGTCGCAAGTAATACTTCTTGGCCATCAAAGTCAAATAACAAGTGTAACTAAATGTCCGTTGCAAGAGTAATCCTTCAGGATGTTCCAATTCCTTTTGTATCACAAGTGAAGAATCTCGGTGTTATCATGGACGAACGCATGACTTGGTCTGCACAGGTTTTACATATCTGTCAAAAAGTTTACTCAGCTTTACATTATATAAATATAAACATATATTTCCAATAAAGCTTAAAAATAAATTAATTGAAGCTCTTGCAATGCCACATTTTGACTATTGTGATGTTGTTTTCAATGACGTGAGGCAGCAATTTTCCCTAAGGCTACAGCGCGCTCAAAATGCATGTGTGAGATATACATGCAATTTAAGAAAATATGACCATCTGTCACCATCTTTCCTAAAATTAGAGCGGTCGCGACTCCATGTTCGTAACCATCATACTTTGTCTCTCCTTCATCAAGTTCTTACTACATCTTCCCCCTCTTACCTTTCTTCGCATTTCCATTACTTCTCAAATGTTCATGACAGACATACAAGGGCTCAAACATCCAACCTGCTCATCATCCCTCACCATCGAACTGCCGCATATAACAGCTCATTATCGGTGTTTGCCGCACGAGAATGGAATCATTTATCAGACGACGTCAGAGGAATACTAACTACAGTGTCATTTAAAAGAGCGTTAAGAGGTACAGCAGGATGCAAGTAACCTGTGCATTTCTGGCCTTTCAGTGATCGTGCTACTACAATATTATTACTAGCTATTATTATTGTTGTTATCATCATTACTATTACTATCATTATTGCTGGTGTATGTATGTCTCACTGTGGTGGAATTTTATTTCAGTTATATTTTGATTGTGTTTAAATTGTGTCTTTTAATATTAATTACGGTAGTATTACTTATGTCTTTAATGTAGACTAATTGGTTTAGTGTAAGACAAGGCCCAATGGCCTTAACTACGCCAATAAAGACATTTATCTATCTATCTATCTATCTATCTATCTATCTATCTATCTATCTATCTATCTATCTCTTCCTTGGCTTTGACAATATGAAAGTGGCTGAGGTATGAGTGAGGTTAGTAATGCCATTCCTTATGCAGCCAGTCCCTGCTATGAATGGTGTGAAAATGTTGCTCATAGGGTCGGTTGGTGCAGGCATTTCAGTGGGCTTGGCAGACTGATGTGCAACAGCAACTTCTGGCTCAGTGAGGAAAGCCATGGGAAACTACCTCACTCCTCATTTCCCTAGTACGCCTCTTCAGTGACACCTAGGCCATCTATGACCGCTAATGGTGAACCTGTTGAGGATACAACCAGCCTTCAGGCTGAATACCCAACATACATTTATGTCATACATTTTTACCATACTGGCTATGATAACATTCATGAATTTGGATTTTTGTTCCTTAAGTCCATATCTATGCAGAGAAACGAGAAAATGGGTAAACAGAATTGAATGAAAATTGGTATGTAAAGTTGGGGAATAAGGAACTACACTCTTAGGTATAAATAATCTTATTCACCCTGGATGAAATGGTAGTTTAGAGGAAGAAACTTAAAATTTAATTGTTAAATACCTATGTTATTTGTCCTATCGAAAAGTACTACATAAAAAAAGTTATATAGAAATTTCTGATCATTTATGTCTTATCCAGTTTTACCGTACTGACTAAAGAAGAGCGGTGGTGATTATTGCTTTAAGAGGAAGTACAACTATATAACACTAATCTGAGAGAAAAAATGGAAGAGGCCTGACACTTCGAAAAATGAAGGTATTGGCCTAAGAAAGACAAGAGCCACGGAAGGTGTGAAAATCAAAGACTCCCTAGGCCTCCATACGCAATACGGTCGGGGTAAAAAAAAAGAAAAAGTGCTGACCGAGGGAGGTCGAATAGGATAGATAAAAGTGAGGAGCCTGGCACACGTAAGTGGGAGCAATGCCAGGACTCGGCTAAGGGTCGCCAACCCACTCTCCCAAGTTCAGAGCCTGTGGGGCCCCTTTAAGTCGCCTCTTACGACAGGCAGGGGATACCGTGGGTGTTATTCTACTGCCCCCACTCACAGGAGGACAATAAAGAGTTCATGAATTTAGATTTTTGTTGCTTAGATTATATCAACGCCGAGCATTGCTGACATGAAAATATTGTTCAATCGTGTTAACTGATGATGGTTTTTGTCATGATTGTCTTAAGGTGTAAAACGCAGAGATGAGTGGTAACAGAATAGATGAAGCATATCACAAAAAACAATGCTCAATGTAATGTTATTGTTCATCAATTTTATGAGCTTTTGATATTGCAGGCCTTCATATCGATGGAATTACTGCTACGTATCGAGTGAAACAGCCTGCCTGAATAGTGGCGGGAAGTAGATGGGGAGTTAGATAACTTTCTTCTTTAGCACGCCATTACCCTGGTTCATCATAGTATTGCAATTATTTGATCCCTGCTATGAGGCACTGATTGGAATGAGGAATGTGCACACTCAAAGGAATAATGGCAGAGGAGTGTTTACAACTATCCACAGTCTGGTCATTCCAGCTCTGGAAATTTGGACTGTTAGAATGGCAGCGTAGTACTGTTCGTTAAAAGTGAAAAAATGTGCAGTTTTTCACATGATCGAGTATTTCACATCATAGCATTGCTTTTAATCGCGGCATTCCTACTGACATCATTATAATGATCTACTGTATGTTGATTTCAGGTGGGAAAACCACAAAGACAATCTTCCTGAAAATGTATAAAGGTAGGCGGAGTGTGTGTCTGCCATTATAATGAAAACTGCTCAGCTCGATTCTGACTGGGAGTAAGCAAGTGGACCTGCCATTATAATGAACACCCTCCAACTTCACTGTAACCGATAGTAGGCATCAGGGTCTGCCATTACAATGAAAATTCTCTAACCCAGTCTTCCCCATGAGAAAAGATGTACCATCAAATGGGGTGATTTCAGACAGTTTTGAGGTTATTTTCACCTTAACTTACGAAGAGAGTCTTAAATTGTATTGTTTATCATCCTAATAATGAAGAATATACCCAATTAATTCATACCCTATAAACAAAAAATATACGCCAACGTATGTTTACCTGAGAAAATAAAAAGGAGTAGCCGAGTTCACCCCGTACATTGCGGCGATTTCAGATGCACATGCTTTTTAAAATACCAATATAAATGGTCCGTTATCGGACATTATAAATTTTCCAGCTAACTCATTCCTGGTTGCCAGCGTTTTGCCCCAGTGTGCTAAGTTGTATTCATCAGTTGGTAAACAAGCACACTTACCAAGACGCATGGCTAGTGCATACCATGGAAGCCACTGCGTAGGCTACTTGGAGCCACCGGCAGTGCCAATGTACTATGAGAGACTTTGTCTCATTACCAAAAATTGATGTCTACCTGGCCATCAGATGATATAGATGTTGATTCCCATAGGAAACCTGAAATATTTGTCCAGAATGAGTAAATTTATAATACCAATAAAAAGGGTCCGTTATTGGACATTATAAATTTTCGAGCTAACTCATTCCTGGTTGCCAGGGTTCCACCCCAGTGTGCTAAGTTGGGCTCATCAGTTTGTAAATAGCACACTTACCAAGACGCAATAGGTCGCAAAACGCCATCACGCCACGTCACAGGATCCAAAGACTTTTTATTTACTTATTTCAACGTGTCCTCACCTTATTTTTAATGTTTTGTATTTGTGACTGAAGGTGTCCCATAAGAGGACAAAACATGTATCATGAGTATAATCTAATGTAGTCTTTTTAATAAAGACCATTACAGTATTGTAAAGGTGGAATTATAAATTCAAATTTTCACAAGTTGATACTTTGACAATATAATTTGAAATTTATAACGTGCACTGCCGGTGGCTCCAAGTAGCCTACGCACTAGCCATGCGTCATGGTTAGGTGTGCTATTTACCAACTGATGAGCCTAACTTAGCACACTGGGGCAAAACGCTGACAACTAGGAATGAGTTAGCTGGAAAATTTGTATGTCCAATGACACACCATTTATATTGGTATTACAAATTTACTCAATCTGGACAAATATTTCAGGTTCCCTATGGGAATCAACACCTATATCATGCTTTTCAAACCGCTGTCCAAAGTTTCAAAGAGTATTGGGTGATTTCGGATACAAATAGTCCTTTATTTTAATTCTACGTTCTTTCTGCATTTGTGTTGTGATATTTAAAGTGCTCTAGGGGTGTCCAAAATATGAACAGCTGATTAAAATCATTGTAATGATAAATTTTACATGTGTTACTGATCGATCTTTATTTTCTGACAAGGTAAATGAAAAATTTTCTGGTCTAAGTTGAAATATTAATAGTTCTAAACTGCACAGAAATCCTACTGAAAGATCTTAATAGTTTTTCTTACAAATGATGAAAATCGTGGGGGGGGGGGGAAAGATCGATACAATGAACATGTAGCTGCCATGGCCTATAAATCTAAAATACATTTTCTCTGAAAATAAACATTCCTTTCTTCTAAACTTGGGCTGGAAGTATTTTCAAAATTTGTTCTTTAGCTATTGTATCCTCATCAGGGATGTAAGGGAACAAAAACACTTTTCTGCTGTTTTTATGTGGGTGCAAGTATTTGGCATCACGTAGGCCTATGGCTTTTCCTAATAGTTTTGTTTCGTAACATCTTGATGTAGCTGCTTTCTGCCTCTGATAATTTCTAGGCATTGACCGAAATCACCCAGACTGCATTTAATTTTCAATAAAACGTGCGTAAAACAATACTTTTTACTAAATCACACCAAAATTCCACAGCAATCATTAATAAACACTTCAGTTAGTTGATCTCACTAACATATTCCTGCCAGTCGCGACAATTGAAAGTATCCACTAAATGATAATCAATGACCTTTCAGCAATGCCAGTGCACACTACAAATTTTCCAAAGTAAGAAGTCAACTCGTAATATGAAATGCGGAACGCAGGAAACATAACCTCAAGGTCAAACTAAAACGCACAAGGAAGTGCCAAGCTTCGGTGATACGTTGCTATGCATTTTAAAAAAAAGGCAAATCTACCATACTGTCTGACTGTTCAATGCCTTCGCATCATGTTTCTGGAGTAACGTTAAGAGCTATGCGATATAATACAATCTTACTCACGTGTACACTATTTAACCTAGAATTCTGTATACAATGTAGAATTCCATAGCGAAGCATGGGTACATCAACTAGTATAGGATAAGTTGAAGAAAGTTTCTGTCAAACTTTCTTCAACCACTGGCTAATAAAGAATGGATGACTAATAATTAGATATATCTGGGATAGTTTGAAGAAAGCTTTTGTCCAAGTTGACTGAAAGGCTAGGATTGCGGTCTTCAGTTCAGAAGATCCCAGGTTTGTTTCCTAGCTGGATCAGAGATTTTAGCCATGCCTGGTTAATTAACCTGGTGTAATGCGAGTTCACAAAATAATAACTACTGATTGAAGTAAAAACAAGTTATAACCCTACCAAGCCGAGTGGATCCCCAGAAAGAATGTAAGCTAGTGTGGTGACATAAGCACAATGCAGGAAAATACCGTATAGTACGGTTCGGTTCAGTTTAGCTCAGTTGTTGGCTAAATCACATAGCTTCTGCTGTGCTACTGATGGAGCGTAAAGGGAGCAAAGTTATACATGAATAAGCTCGGCATGTTATTTATGATGTTATTGAGTTTTGCGATCGAAGGAAGAAGGAAGGTATGAAAATACCCATTACACATGCCACTGAACATGCTATTGCCTCAACCAGCTGTAGTAGAGAACAATATGTAGAATACAAGAAGAGGGCCAACTTAAAAGTGAAACGAGCAAAATTAGGTCACCTCATTGTTGTGTTGTATAACCTCTTTGTATCAAGATATCGATTACGGCAACTATCTGAGTATTATTGATGTTGGGCTATCTGTAGTACAGAATACAGAATTACACTTATTAAAAAAGGGGCAAATGCCTGCTAATAAAATTATACTTGATGATATAGATAGGTTCCTCCCCAATACTGTTCAATTGTGCCTTGGAGAAGGTAGTCAGAGAATGGGATAAGACAACTAGTGGTGGAATTCGATTGGGATCGGTAGTCAAGGATATCAAGATCAAATGTTTAAGCATTCGCAGATGACATGGCCTTACTAGCTGAGATGTGGGAGGAAGCCAAGGAGCAGTCCTTTGAACTGCTGAAGCAAGCAGAGAAGATAGGTCTCAAAATCGCCTTAGGAAAGACCAAAATAATAACCAACATTAAGAATCCTCCAAAATATTTGAAAGCGGGGGAACAAAAAATAGAGGTCACAGATTTCAAATACCTTGGTGAATGGATCAGTTGGAATGGTCTTGAGAAGAAAGCAATGGAATCTCGATGAACCAAAATAAAAACAGCCCTCCAGCTTATGAAAGACATCTATAACAAAAAAACCCTCTCGTGGAATTCCAAGATCAGACATTATAATACAGTAGTCAAGCCTGAAGCCCTTTATGCTGCAGAAACGCTGTCTATAACTACACATGGTCCAATGGAAAACGTGGAGATAAAGGAGGGAAATATACTACGAAAAATTCTAGGCCCCAAATTCCATAATAACGAACTTTCACACATCAGCAATGAAACCATGTATATGAAATCAGAAAGGATTTCGGACACAATAAGGAAAAGGAGAATTGACTTCTATGGCCACATCCTATGAATGAACCCGAAAAGGATAACTAAAAGAATCTTCGACTATTTCCGTAATAAGAAAACCAAGCCGAACTGGTTTAATAAAACTGAGAAGGACCTACGAGAATTCCAAATTACAGAAGAGATGCTTGTAGATGGATCTGCGAAGAAAATAACCAAAGATAAAATAAAGAGGTTTCCGGACAGGGTGAAGCCCAAACGACTATACAAAATTTCTGAAAGAGAGAGGAAGGCAAGATCTGAAAGAATGAAAAAGTACTGGGAGGACAGGAAAACATGACTCGCTAACCATTGATAGATCTATCGTACCCCAAAGAGGGTGAAACGGACAAGAAGAAGAGGATTATTGGAAACAGTCAGTTTTAAAGGTGAAAGAAATACAAGAAATGTACTGGAAATGAGATATGCTGCTGGAAGAAGAAATCGGGTGCATAATAATTAACCCTGGATTTAACAGCAGCAGCTGATTTGGACACAGACACAGCAAGCGAAGTGGAGCACGACTAAGCAGAATAAAAGACCTGACCCGAGGCAACAGAAGAACTTACCTGAAGAGAGAGAGACTGAGAGTGTATATGTTTTTTTAAGTGTACATCCTTCACTGGTTTGTCTGCAGTGTTCTATACAAATATGTTACAGTTGTGTAGAAGACGAATGAACATCAAGTAAGTGAGGATCTTCATCGTGTGAATGATACGATCCCAAACTGAGTTGCTCATTATCCTTTATATCACAGCTTCCTTCTCAATTTGTTGTTCCGGTTCTTTGCATAATAAAGAATCAGTGAAGAGTCACTTTTGTTCGTTTGTATTAGACTATATGTGTGTAATTTAAGGAAAGACCAACAATCTGAAATTTATACATATGGTAAGTAAAAAAGGAAAGAAACAACAATTTTCCAAATTAATATATCTTACAGACATAAATATCCCGAAAGATCATGAAACATAGATAGGAAATATAATGGCAATGCTCATAGACTTGTGTACCAGATGTTAAGTACTGCGGTTGTTCTGCTCGGCTGACTGTACTGCAATGATGTCATGTTTGTTACTAGTGGTGCTGTGCTGTGCTGTGCAGGACTCCGCTCACTTCAGTGGGGTAATACATATGTCCATCACAGTAAGTACAGCAGCGAGAACATATGCCATGGATATTATACATGCAGAAGGAATATGGTGATGGTAATGATTATAATGCTATGTAGTAATAATAATAATAATAATAATAATAATAATAATAATAATAATAATAATAATAATAATAATTACATGAGTAAGAGCCTCCGTGGCTCAGGCGGCAGCACGCTGGCCTCTCACCGCTGGTTGCCGTGGTTCAACTCCCTGTCACTCCATGTGAGATTTGTGCTGGACAAAGCGGAAGTGGGACAGATTTTTCTCCAGGTACTCCAGTGTTCCCTGTAATATTTCATTCCAGCAACACTCTCCAATATCATTTCATTTAATCTGTCATTCTTTAATCATCGCCCAAGAGGAGTGTGACAGGCTTCGGCAGCCGGCACAATTCCTATCCTCGCCGCTAGATGGGGGCTTCATTCATTCAATCCCTGACCCGGTCGAATGACTGGAAACAGTATCATTATTTATGAGCTTCATGTCTGTATTGATAGATTACACATATATGGAAAAGAAAGGATTCCACCTGATCAATACAATTTATTATACTTGTAGTTCTTACAGTACTGGTTTCAGCCTATTTGGCCATCATCAGCTGGCCAATGTTGATGTTTTACATGGATTACATTACAGTATCTGAAGGAACTTCCCATCTTTGATTGGCATATCCGGATATGTCTATAGGGCATAAAAGTTACGATTTATCGTTTAAATTGCGGTAAGTAAGTATGAATGATCTTGAGGTTTAAGTTGTGATTGTAAAAAGCTTAACCTAAACTTAAGAGCTAATCGGTTGTACAAACACACAAAACACATTAAAATGTACTAAAACATACGTAAAGCACTGATTTATGTTTATGACTTGCATATATCTTCTTCTTTCTGGGTAAAATCTTGTGACTATGAAGTACCGGTATATCAGTTGATGCTAGTGTTTGTGAATGATGATATGATATAATGGAGTCTAAAACTTGGCAAGTTTAATTATACATATTTTGCGCGCGCGCGCGTGTGTGTGCTTTCTTCTTGTAGTTGTCGTGCTGTTAAATCATAGATTTGCGTCGGTTGATACTATGTTTATAAGCAATGATGGGTTTTTATGATGTATTTGGTTAATATGGAGGTGTATTGTAATAAAACACTTGTCATTAAAAGGTCCACTTTAGCTTCATGGTAGGTAAAAATCTTGTACTGAGTACGCAGCGAGGTCCGAAACAGAGCACTACCTAACCACAACAACAGCAATAACCATAATACTAGGAACAATATTATCAAGAAAGGAACCACCACTGCTGTCAGAATTTTAACCAAATGAGACTACGTCTTCAACTTATGCTCCTAACTCAAACGAACAAGATTTTACCTACCATGAAGCTAAAGTGGACCTTTTAACGACAAATGTTTTATTACAATACACCTCCATATTAACCAAATACAATACATCATAAAACCCATCATTGCTTATAAACATAGTATCAACCGACGCAAATCTATGATTAACAGCACGACAACTACAAGAAGAAAGCACACGCACATTCAAGATATGTATAATTAAACCCACCAAGTTTTAGACTCCAATATACAATATCATCATTCACAAACACTAGCATCAACTGATATACCGGTACTTCATAATCACAAGATTTTTCCACGAAAGAAGAAGATATATGCAAGTCATAAACATTAATCAGTGCTTTACATATGTTTTAGTACATTATGATGTGTTTTGTGTGTTCGTACAACCGATTAGCTCTGAAGTTTAGGTTAAGGTTTTTACTATCACAACTTAAACCTCAAGGTCATTCATACTTACATACCGCAATTTAAACGATAAATCGTAACTTATATGCCCTATTAGACATATCCGGATATGCCAATCAAAGATGGGAACTTCCTTCAGATACTGTAATGTAATCCATGTAAAACATCAACATTAGCCAGCTGACGATGGCCAAAAAGGCTGAAACTAGTACTGAAAGAACTACAAGTAATAAATCGTATTGATCAGGTGGAATCCTTTCTTTTCCATACATGTGACTGGAAACAGGCTGTGGAATTTCATTTTCAATTACATGAGCAGTGTCACCATGTATGTCACACCCCCCTTGTTTTAAAAGCTCACTATCAGGATCGGTTAGACGAACCTTTCTAACTTGAAGCACATTAATGGTTGCTGAGGTTCCTGACACTGGATGATAGTTCTTCTTGACCTTGAGATTTCTGGACACAGGATGTTATTTCTTCTTGACCTAGAGAATAGTAGCTTAATATTGAATTAGGAAGACTTTGATTATTTTCTGTATATCTTGTTCCCCTTTGGGGCTCATCCGACAGAGTAGTGAGAACGACTTCCTGATTGGTAGGTATGTTTGCAATAGTTTTTGTTAGTTTGCTTTCTGTTCCTTCAGCACAAGCCCTTTCCAGTTTTTACACAGTATTATTTTTGGGATCTGATGCACGAACTATATTACCTGAAATCCAGTCTCTGTGTCCCATTTTCATCCTGACATTGTCTCCTACATGCAACTCTTCTCCAGGTTGTGAAAGTTGACTGCTATATTCCTTCTGCATTTACCTGTTTTTGCATTCTTTTTTCCACTCCTGTAATTAATTCTGGTTTGTCTTGACATTTTTTCCGTGGTTGGTAAGAGTTATGTTGTTATTTGTCCCATCAAATGTTGTACTGGTGAACCATGGACGTCGATTTAATTTTATGCTCATTCAGTAGAGCTAACTGTAGATCTGATCCATCTGCTTTGCATTTGTTGCTCACATTCTTTGTTGTCTCCTAGCCCTTTCCTATCCCATCATCTCCATAAGATCTATCTGTATCAGTGCGATGTAAAGCACTTTTTAAAATTAAAAAAAATTGCCAATGCACTCATTGTCCGCTTGGGTCTCCATTTACAAATTCGTTCAGAATTGCTTGGGGTTGCTTACTGAATGATCAACCAACTGGTTGAGCAATGAACGCCTCCATCAGCTTTTTGCAGATGGAATGGGCTTTAGTTGGTTAGTTCCAACTGCTCCCTGCACAACATACACACACAAAGGGGGAGGGCCACTATATCTTTCTAATGTCTTTAACACATTGAAGATGGCCAAATTTGAACTGCTATCCTCCAGAAAACGCAGGATTTTTAGTATTTAAAATGATTTTTTTTTTCAAGTTAGGTAAAGTGATGGATGTAAAAACTGTTGGAATATTTAGAAAGACCTGACTATCCTCTTCACAAAAATAAGTTTTAATTATTATAATAGTAAAGCAGTTTATTTGATATATATTGAAACGGGAATGCCGTGCCGACATTCTTCGCCCAAAGTATTTCTGAGACAACGCAAGCTAACACCCGTCTAGACAATTTGAAACTACCGCTGTACGCACAGGCAACGGATATGACGACAAGTCATGTGGCTGTTCGCTGCTCTGAGCTTGCCAAGGACAAATGATGTCACAATAGAACTTTCTATACGTTCTACATCACTATCTCTTGAATTAAACATGATATCAAATTTCTGACTACACCAACATGTAGCCCGGAAAAAACTGTGCTTTAGGAAATTTTGAAAGACGGTGATTCGACAGAGGACTTTACTTTCATTCGATCTTGTCTTAGCGATTGTTCTCATTTTACGAACAGTGCTGTAGTATGTTAATGGGACTGTACTTCATTACGACGCTTGTCATACTTTGAAGTGTTCTATAAAACTGCGTCTCATTGACATTATTAGAT
This sequence comes from Anabrus simplex, assembly GCF_040414725.1. Taxonomy (NCBI): domain Eukaryota; kingdom Metazoa; phylum Arthropoda; class Insecta; order Orthoptera; family Tettigoniidae; genus Anabrus; species Anabrus simplex. The sequence goes on along the minus strand of NC_090265.1, from coordinate 632,332,518 downwards.
TTTCATTAGACTGTGCAAAAACAAAAAAAAAACAAAAAAAAAAAACAAAAAAGTGTTAAATTCATTGCATTAACCTTAGTGAGTTAGAGTTGAATGAATTTTAAAACCTGTGGTCCGACCTTCGGGTATAAAAGAGGACCACGAGGTCGGTAGTAAATCAGTATCTTTGTGTCGTCCCAGCCGTCTCGTGCACGGACCAGCTGTGGGTCTTTGATTCTACATCATTACTCTGCCCGGCGAAACGCCGATGTTCGACGTTTAAAGTACGAATACTCAGTAAATTTTCTGCGAAACGCCGATGTTCAACGTGTAAAGTACGAATGCTCAGTAAATTTCCTAAGTCCAAGGTGTGAACCGCGAATTCTAAATTTCAAGTGTGAGAAGAGGTGTTTAAATTATTACAAGCCATTTATAGTGATTGACTAACATTTAACTGTGACAAGAGTGTGATAGAATTTCTCGTAAAAGTAACACTCATTCTACGAACAAATATTCGCAAAGTGACTCATGAGTACTGTTCTTTTTCAGAAAGACTGTGCTTCATAAGAAAACTTAGTTGTTCTCTTATAGACTGTACATTCAAATCATTTCATTGGAATAACACTCCGTATGTGCATTTACAAAACTGCTTATTTTCTGAAAAACTGTGCCATATCATATATGAATTGATTGTGCATCAGTGTTGGAACTTCACCTCTTGCATAGACTATGCCTTAACTTATCTTCATGACTGTGCTCAGTGAAAAACTGTCTATTTCCGTAGGAACTGTCCTCTTTCAGACTGTGTTTCCGTAAGGAAACTTAATTTCTTTTTGTACTTCTTAAGACTGCGCTAAATGAAAGAACTGTGTTAATTTCAAATGACCATTCTAAATGAAAGAACTGTGTTAATTTCAAATGACCACTCTAAATGAAAGAACTGTGTTAATTTCGAATGACTATTCTAAATGAAAGAACTGTGTTAATTTTATGAGACGGTGCTTTGAAAGACTGTGTGCTTTAGGAAACTTCGAAAGACAGTGATTCGAGAAAGGTCTTTACTTTCTTTCATTCGATCTTGTCTTAGCGCTCATTCTCATTTTATGAACAGTGCTGTAGTATGTTAATAGGCCTGTACTTCATTATGACACTTGTCATAATTTCAAGTGTTCTATAAAACTGTCTCAATGACGTTATTTAATTTTCATTAGACTGTGCTTTAAAAAAAAAAAAAAAAAAAAAATAGTGTTAAATTCATTGCATTAAGCTTAGTGATGGAGAAGGTTATAAACTGTGTTTTTCACATTGCTCCATTAATTTCTATTTTTCCAACAAATGAATTGGAGAGTTATTGTTTCACTTTTGAACAATGTTAATTTACCTTTCGTCGTAGATTGTAAAACTGATTTAATCTCTTTGATAAAATCATCACTTGAAACTTATTTATGCGTGCTAAAGTTTAAGAACAGTGGAACTCGTAACTCGTATGAACAGTGTTACGCAATTATCTCCAGTGCAGTGCTGAACGGAAGTGTCGTTCAGATTTTACTGATATTCTGTTCCGTGTTACATGCTTCTTTACTCCCTTCTTCGGACTTAAGTGGAATTGATCATTAATTATACATTCCACGCTGCACTTCACCTGTCATCAGACTCCTTGGTTCGAGCCTCTTCCAGAACATCCAGAACCGTCGACCACCGAGGGATTACGCGGTTCCATGGTGCAGAGAGGTGTTCAATGGTGAGGGGGAGGTGCTCGTCATCACAGGACATCCTCGATGCAGACATCGTGGGGACAGCGTCCTCATTTTTCAACCTGCACTTGGTAAATTCAGCTGTTCATCAATGACAAAGTTATATGATTTGCTCGTTTCTTTTGAAGAAACAACAGTTCAAAACTATAAGAATTTATTGTGCTACCCACTCTCTGATGTTTCGTAAGCACGGACCGTACATGCCCTGGCATCAAACCCATGCTCTCCACTGAATTAAGTACAGGTGTCGTCGATATGGTTACAATATTTATGTACATAGTATGTTTTACAAGCAAATATCTTATTTTCTGTTGTTGCTATGGATACCAGTCAGGTTAATATTTTAAAATTTTGCAAATACTGAGAACAAATCAACTAAAACATACTGCTGATAAACCGGGTGATCCACCAGCCCCTTGTGATCCTGTTTTATGCATCCCTTCACATTTACTACAATTCTGAAAGACTTCGGTCCCTTTGGGCGGGGAGATCATCTTGGAGGAACCGTAGATAGCGTTGGCTGGTCAGATGACCCTCAAAGAAATGGGGACCGATGAGGTCATCACCCATGATTCCACACCATACATTCACGCCCTACCGTACTTGAAAAGCTGTCTGTCGTACCCAATGGGGATTATCCACACTCCAGTAATGCATATTATGGCGATTAACGGTTCTGTTGTTGTGGAATCGTGCTTCATCCGTAAATAAGAGTCGCTAGAAAAGCAGGATCAGTGTCCACATGCTGCAGAATCCTTTGACAGAACGGCACCCGGGCATCGAAATCATGACCCTGGAGCTCCTGGTGTAAGTGCAGATGGTAAGGGCTAAACTGGTGAGTAAGCAATATCCACATAACAGATGCTCAGCTGATGTTCGTCTCCTGTGCAATGGCCCATGTGCTAGTATGAGTGTTATGCTGGATAGCGTCAAACACGGCCTCTTCCTTGTCAGCAGACGTCACGGGATGATCCTGAACAGGCCGTGTCCTTCCCAGCGATGCAAGTATCCCACAGTCGTCTTTCCACACTCCGAAATGTCATGCCCATCGGTTGTCATCTATCCAGACAGCGTTCTTGGTACAGGCATTGTGCCTGGTATGCATTCTGTCTAGCTTCTCCATAGATAAGTCACATATCCACACACTCATCGCTGGAATACATCTCGAGGCAGTCAATAAACTCTGTGTTGTGAATTGCTTCGAAGGAGGGGAGTCCATGCAGCTATATAACTACCTGCCATCGTATGTTGTTATCGTTCCAATGGGGCATGCTTTGCCCTATCTGTGGTCTACAAAGCTTGGAACATGTACGACATAGCAAACTGGCCACAGACCATCACCTCCTCATCCTCGTCCAAGCCAGCTCCATACCCAATGCAATGATACAATACAGTCTTTTACAGAGTCAAATAAACAAATCAGTCCTTGAAAGCTAATAAGTACGTAATCTTACCTCATCCCAGGCAACTAGCTGTTAAAAAAAAAAAAAGTCTTATACGGGATTCGAACCTCCTACCTCGAGCACTGTCTACTAACACATATCTCCCCGCCCGCTTGCCATGTGAGCTACTGCGACACTTGACCTACGTCGCACACTTCCCAGCCTATACAGTACCGTGCTCCCGGTCTGTGCATCCACCTCCTGTTTTAAAGTACATGCTCTGCATAACTGTACTAGTTTTATGGGTTCATTTGAGGTACCCATAATGAATTAATAGTTGCGCTCACGATTCCTGCTGTCTTCGAGCCCGTAAACAACCATCTCGTTATATTACCCCGGTTTAGAGAGAAGGACCGATGTCTTTCAGAACTGTAGTAAAGTGAAGGGATGCATAAAACTCGATCGCAAGTTGCTGGTGGACCACCCGGTATACATAGTCCAGCCAATGAGGTCAATTGGCATAGGTATCATTGTTAACAGGTAATAATTAGCTTTAGTGTGGTAGGCTTTGAAACAATCCAGCATACACAAACCAATATCATTAATGCTACAGAACCACCACGTTTCCCTCCTAATTCTCTTTCCATTATTCTTTTGTCCTTTGTCTGAGCATACATTACAATAACTAGATGCATACTGCTTTCCTGTGGTGGGTGGAATCCTTTCAGCAAAATGCTTCCCAGTCAGTCTCATAGCAGACTTTGTGATATTACTCACGCTGGGTACTGGGTTGACAATGCTTCCCATTTCCACAAACTTATTTGCTAATTCAACTCCGCCATTGTCCGGAATGAGGAAGGAGGAGGGTTGGCTGGTCTGGCACCCAGCTGTAAAACTGCAAACACTGAGTGTTGGGCGGCGGTAAATAACCTGACTGGGTTTTCTTGTAAATTATGAGGAATTTACAATAGCCATGCAAAAGATATTGAAGAATACTTTTTTCCACCATTTCAGTTGCTTACCTTGAAATGGATAACAACTAAGGAACTGATCCCCATGATCCACTCCAGTTTTATTTTTATAGTAATCTAATACTAGTTCAGGCTTTTCTTTGTTTATGTTTCCTCCCTTACATTTTACCTGAACACTTGTAATTTTTGCCCCGTGTCTTGATGAAACACAATAAACATCCCTTGTCTTTCCCCTTGAGTGCAAGTAAATTTTGTTTACGTCTGACAATCGAACCTATATTCCAAAAGGTCACCCCAACCAACCCTTTCTCAATTTCGTTGTTTTGAAAATTGTCGGTAGGTTTTTCCTATTTTTCTTTAATCACTGCCAACTGCCATTTTCTGCTCCATAAATGATGAATCAATGGGATACTGGTAAAGATTCTATCCATATAAATAGTGTGACCCTTGTTAAAATAAGGACCACATAACCGATTTATTAGTTCCTGAACCATGTTACTTGTCCCCCCAGCCGACCATGTATAAATTTTGCAGTTGCAAATGTAACCAGATTCGACAGCACTGACAATGTAAAACTTGATTCCATATTTGTTTGGCTTATTCTTTATGTAAACACGGAAACCTACCCGGCCTCGGAAGGGACATATGCCCTCATGAATTGTCAAATTTTGAGTGGGATAGAAATTTTCTTTACATTTTCTAATAAAATGGTCATAAATCGGTCTAATCTAATGCACGGGGTCATGGTTGGGGTGACCTTTTAGAACATAGGTTCTATTGTCATTCAAGTGTAAAAATGACAAAATGCTCGAAATCTATCTCTACATAGGAGTGACCTCGGGAAAGGAGCTTGAAGAATATGTGATTTTGTCCAATAATCTGTCAACTTTGGCTTCACAACCAAACACACATGAATAATTATTGCAAAGTGATAAATCTCCCTGAATGTAACTCTAGTCCAGGAGCCAAAGAGAGTTCTTTGGTTTATCTATTCACTGTGATTTCTTTGTTATTCCATCGCTTGCATAACGATTTATTTTTGATTTAATGTCCCTAAAAAATCTACGTTCAGATAATTACTAAAACATTCCCATGCATCACTGTTATTATTCACTGGAATTCTGACTCCACTATTTTTCTTGAAATACGGGTAATTGAAGATGATCATCATCATCAGCGGGTCTCTGAACTGCATGCTTCCTCCGTTTGTTTTGATACTTTTTCTGCAATTCGTAACTTGACAACGGGCTCGCATCGGGTTGCTGCAGGTTGCCATCTGTAACCAGGAAACAACCCTAATTATTAAAGACCTGGTATCAAACTATATTACAGAACTCAGTTTGTACCTACAGTATTTGAAATTAGCTAAATAATAAGTTTACTTGCCTCAAGCATCAGAATCATCAAGGTCACTTTGTATGAAATCGCCATTGTTGTCCTCCATTTCAGAACCCGAATCTTCCATAAGAATATCAAATATGGATTATTCACCTAAATTTTGTGCACCTGAATTAGACATAATAGCCACAATAATGACACAAACAAGCTAGCCTCCCGAACACACTATCTTCATGTCAGTACGGACGTACTTTCCTGCTGCTTTCATAGCTGAGGAGTGAGCGATGACGCAGCCACAGGTTATGTCGAAATGCAGCTGTGTTAACAATGCTTTGAAAGAAGAGCTCTTGACTTCCACTCATGACTAGTAAACTGTATGCTCACCAGAGGCATCAGACAGTGTCCTAGTGAAGTCAGAACTCGCTGGAACAGCGGCCTCTCTTTCTAGCCACGGTGAAAATGTATGCCCATAGATTCTCCGAGCACCATCAGTAGCAATGAAATAATGCGTCCAAAGGAATTACGCACGTCGTCTTCAAAGTGTTAATTTTATGCTCATTGAAACATTAACCATAGCATGGTACAAGCTTTTGCAGACCCTCATCGTAGAAGTTTGCATTTCTGCTCATCATTTTCACACCGATAACAAGGTATTTTGGGCTTGAAGTTTGGTGATAGAATCCCCACTTTTTGCAGTACAGCTCTAAGGAATGTTGAAGTGAATGACGATAGAGGTTACATTCCACATTTAAAAAAAAATCCAGTTAAGAGAACTCTAGTGCTAATTAGATACACTATGTGATCAAAAGTATCCAGACACCCCCAAAACATACGTTTTTCATCTTACGTGCATTGTGCTGCCACCTACTGCCAGGTACTCCATATCAGCGACCTCAGTAGTCATTAGACATCGTGAGAGAGCAGAATGGGGCACTCTGCGGAACTCACGGACTTCGAACGTGGTCAGGTGATTGGGTATCACTTGTGTCAGAAGTCTGTATGCAAGATTTCCACACTCCTAAACATACCTAGGTCCACTGTTTCTGATGTGATAGTCAAGTGGAAACGTGAAGGGACACGTACAGCATGAAAGCGCACAGGCCGACCTCGTCCGCTGACTGACAGACGCCGACAGTTGAAGAGGGTCATCAACTGTAATAGGCAGGCATCTATCCAGACCATCACACAGGAATTCCAAACTGCATCAGGATCCACTCCAAGTACTATGACAGTTCAGCTGGAGGTGAGAAAACTTGGATTTCATGGTCGAGTGGCTGCCCATAAGCCATAAATCACGCAGGTCAATGACAAACAATGCCTTGCTTCGTGTAAGGAGCATAAACATTGGACGACTGAACAGTGGAAAAACGTTGTGTAGAGTGACGAATCACGGTACACAATGTGGCGATCCGATGGCAGGGTGTGGGTATGGCGAATGCCTGGTGAACGTCATCTGCCAGCTTGTGTAGTGCCAACAGTAAAATTCAGAGGCGGTGCTCTTATGGTGTGGTCGTGCTTTTCATGGTGGGGGCTTTCACCCATTGTTGTTTTGCGTGGCACTATCACAGCACAGGCCTGCATTGATGTTTTAAGCACCTTCTTGCTTCCCACTATTGAAGAGCACTTCGGGGATGGCGATTGCATCTTTCAACATGATCGAGCACCTGTTCATAATGCACGGCCTGTGGCGGAGTGGTTACACGACAATAACAGGACTGTAATGGACTGCCCTGCACAGAGTCCTGACCTGAATCCTATAGAACACCTTTAGGATGTTTTGGAACGCCGACTTCGTGCCAGGTCTCACCGACTGACATCGCTACCTCTCCGCAGTGCAGCACTCCGTGATGAATGGGCTGCCATTCCCCAAGCAACCTTCCAGCACCTGACTGAACGTATGCCTGCGAGAGTGGAAGCTGTCATCAAGGCTAAGGGTGGGCCTACACCATATTCAATTCCAACATTACCGATGGAGGACGCCACAAACTTGTACGCCATGTTCAGCCAGGTGTCCGGATACTTTTGATCACATAGTGTATATGAAATTATTCCAAATGTTTTAGAACACCTTAAACCTAGGTTGGAAATTAGCTATTTCTTGTACATATACCACCTGCTCTTGAGAGTTCCTAATTTTACTAAGAGCTAGATATTGGGTGATATGAATAAACCTGAGATCTATCTCTTGCCTCATACATAACAAGATAGATTAATAAAAATGCTTTATCTGAGCAGTGACCTTCACCCCTTGAGATAGCAGACTCTCTTGGAGATACATCTCCAAATGTACATGAATAAAATGGAGCTTCGTCTTGAGACTGGCCATTTATGTTGCATCCACAAAGATGCACACACGAGATGCTGTCAATTGTGTACACTAATTCATTTACAAACTGTATACACATGATACACGTAAATGAACCACCATTTTGAACACTTAACTGCAACTCCCACGACTGCCTCTTTATATACATTTCCTGGCCAGGCTTCTAGAAATGTATGACACACCATGTTTTCTCGTAATTTCTAGAGCCTCCAATAACTTATTTACAATGAATGGAATTTTCTGCAACTCTCTAGTGCCAAAGATACGTTCGTTGTTCAGAACTATTACCGTGTGTTGACAACATTATACTGGATTTATACATCATATTTGCAGGTAATAATTATATACTATTAATTATGTAAGGTTCATAGTGTGGTTTACTGTAGTCACGTGCTAGTTTGTGAACCATGGACAACGGCTGAGTGGCCTAGTAAGTGGTCCTGAAAGTCGGGATACCAGTTGCTATGGAATGGGAGTGGGCATCTCGGACATATTCTGAATCACGGCACTCTTTGTGCTCAGACGGCTGGGCCTATTCAATCCACCGGTTGTCCATAACGCGTTAGATGAGAGATCCTCACTTGGACTATGTGTAAGTAGGGTAGCATCCTGCTTCAAGAATTTACTGAGCTCAGAACATTTTAAGCAAGCCTCGAACCTATGGGAGTAACGAGTCCCACTCCCATTTGACAGGCGAGCGACTCCTTGGAAACAACTTGGCGAATAATATGGAATTCGATGGGAAGCTCTATCAATTATTAACGGGGCTTATGAAAGAAAGAAAGCAGAACAGGCCGAGTCAGCAAAGAGGATGCATCTGGATGTGCTAGGAGTAAGTGATATTCGGGTAAGGGGAGATAACGAGGAAGAGATAGGAGATTATAAAGTGTACTTGACGGGTGTTCGAAAAGAAGGGTAGAGTATGGGGTAGGGCTGTTTATCAGGAATACCACTGCAGGCAACATCATTTCTGTTAGGCACATAAATGAGCGAATGGTGTGGGTAGATTTGGTAGTTGGAGGAATTAGGACGTGAATTGCCTCAGTGTATTCACCATGTGAGGGCGCAGATAAGGATGAAGTTGAAAAGGTTTATGAAGCATTGAGTGACATCGTAGTCAGGGTTAACAGCAAGGATACGATAGTGCTAATGGGCAAGTACTTACTCCGCACTACATTTAAGTGTGTATTTGATTCTTCTTCACACAAAGTGCTCTCTAACATGTCTTAATAACATATTTGATCTACGACTTCTTTATAGACACGCATTACTGATACTTAAAATTATAGTGCCTCATAAACTACAACTAAAAATATGTATTTGACTTTAGACTTCTACATAACCTTGAAACCTTAATGTACAGTGCTCCCTTATGTGTTATAGTGCTTCATAAATTGCATCTGACTGCATCACCTAAACCTTCATTTTTTACCTGTGCATCTTATTTGTGTTTTTTTGGCTATATTTCAATGCTCCTTATAGATTTTAGTGCTTCACTAACAGAAACCAAACAGACTTATTTAAACTTCACATTTTATTTTTTCTATGCATTGTTTTACACTTATTTGTAACTGGCTGATGATGGCCATGAATACTGGTCGAAACCGGCACCAAATTCCATTAAATTGGAATGTAAATTTACATTTCTTATTTTAATAGTATTAAAAGGTGGAACCATTATATACCTTCCTTTAACTTAATATTAATCAAGGACAGGTCGACGTAATACACTGAAGAAAATGGAAATTGGAACACCCAGAAGGAGTGGTGGTGCTACATTGCTGCAATTAAACATGCAGGACGAGTGTCCGGTTGTGATTCGATGGTTACACTTTCAGGTCCCTCTGACCGCAAGTTTGGACAACAATCAATACAGGATGTGCCCACCACGAGCTGCAATACATTGATGAATTCGTCGAGGCATGGAGTCAATAAGGCCCTGGATCGCATCCTGAAGAACTGTGGCCCATGCTTGCTGCACTGCACGGGTCAGTTGTTCCAGATGTTGTGGGTGACTGGGGACGGTTGGCCAGTTGTCGACCCATCATGTCCCACACACGCCCAATGGGACTGTGGTCCGGGGATCTGGCGGGCCATTCTAAGGTTGTGATGTCGTGGAGAGCTTCTCTGGAGATGCGTGCAGTGTGAACCCGGGCATTGTCCTGCTGAAACATCCCATTAGCAATGTTCGCCATCATAGGGACAACCACTGGATTGAGTACCCTATCAACGTACTGTCGAGCAGTCATAGTGCCATCAACAAATACTAATTGTGATTTCACATTAAAGCCAATAGCTCCCCAGACCATCATGCCTGGCATTGGCCCTGTGTGCCTCTCGACAATAAGATCTGGGCAGCCCCTCTCCCAGGTACGTCGGCGCACACGATTCCGGCGATCACTGCGGGCAAGACAGAAGCGCGATTCATCACTAAAGACGACCCTTTGCCATTCGTCGACCCACATCGATCTTTCTTGACACCAGGCCAGCCTTACACGTCGCTGTTGTGGGGTCAAGGGAACACCTTCTGCAGGGACACGGGCTCGTAAGCCAGCTGCATGCAGGCGATGACAAACTGTTTGTTGTGTAACGTGGGGTGCCAGAGCTGCTCGAATTTGCGCTGCATTTGCATGGGGTTCCATTCGGGCCATCCGAATGATGCGGCGATCCTCTCTCACAGTTGTCTGTTGCGCTGGGCCTGTACCAGGTCTACAAGTGTGGGTACCTTCATTTGTCCACTGCTGCCATACACGTTGTACCGTAGATGCCTGTCGGCCAACACGTGCAGCGACAATCCTTGGAGATAATCCAGCCTCACACAGCCCAATTATCCGAGCCTTCTCAAACGGCGGCAGTTGTGGATAGCATGATCTTCTCTGTCGTCGAGGCATGTTTGACGGGGAACACTTCACTGCACAGACTGCAAGTCAACTACGCTACACAAGAGTCCGTATACTGGAGTTGATTCCTCCGCGACCAATCACGTGGGGAGACCTGTAGCAACAATCCAATGGGTCTGAAACTTTGATCGTTTACATACCTACATGGCATTGTTCCATATCTTGAAAATCAACATAAACGACCAATGACTTTATGGTGTTGCCATTTCTATTTTCTTAAGTGTACATACAGATTTTTCCAAAGTCTTCGACAAATTACATAATGGCATTTTTAATGAGAAAATTGTCATGCTTTGATCTGACCCCTCCTTGGTTAAAACTGCTTGTGTCTTAGTACACGGAAAAAATATGTTTGCTATCATCAACATGAGTCTTAACTTGGCCCTTATATATTAATGATATGCTGGGCATTCCGAAGAAACAAGAGGTGGTGCACTAGCAAACGAAGAAAAAAATGAGAATCTTCTTGCGTTATGTTGGTGACCCAGGATTTCAGAGTGGAGTTGGTGAAGACGTCGGTGTAAGCCGGAGCACCGTGTCAAAAACATTTTCGCAGGTTTTGACTTCAATAGAAATGAAAGCAGATTATTGGATAAAATTTCCAACAAATGTTGCTGAGATGCAGTAAGCACAGGCTAAGTGGCAAGAACGTTTTTCATTTCCTTATGCTATCAGAACTGTAGACTGTACTCATGTACAAATTTACAACCCACATGTTATGGGAATGACTACATTTTCAGAAAAGGCATCCCTAACATTAATGTACAGGCCACTTGCAATGGAAAGGAAGAATTCAACCAGTGTCGATGTACCACGGCCTGACTCTGTCTACGACTCGCGAATTTGGAGAAACTCCAATGTTTGCAGAGTTATGACGCCTCTGTTGGAAGTCGAAGAGATGACAACTTCTGCAGATCCTACAACTTGCTTTACGTCGCACCGACACAGATAGATCTTATGGCGATGATGGGATAGAAATGGCGTAGGAGTAGGAAGGGAGCGGTCGCGGCCTTAATTAAGGTACAACCCCAGCATTTGCCCAGTGTTCAAATGGGAAACCACGGAGAACCATCTTCAGGGCTGCCGACAGTGGGGATCGAACCCATTATCTCCCGGATGCAAGCTCACTGCTGCGCGCCCTTAACCGCACGGCCAACTCGTCCGGACCTGCAGATCTGGCTCCTTAAAAATTATATTCAATTGTCAATGTATATTATTTTCATCATAATTCCTTTTTGTTGTTTACGTTAAACCATTTTCGTCAATTTATTAATGTCGTAATATTCAGGCTAAGATTTCCTACCTTTCAGACGGCCGATGATAGGGTTATTCTCCCCCTTCATCAGAATCATCAGTCGCTTCTCCCATCATTTTAACGATAAGCATTTGTTTCCCGTACGCTTTAATTCTACTTTATATTTCAGTATTATTTTCATGTTTTGTAATTTTTTACGAACAGTTGTTGGTCGGAAATTCTTCTACCGCTTTACCCACCTCTTTGGGGTCGCGGGTGAGAACTGTGCCACACATATGTGGATTTGGCTCTGTTTTATGGCCGGATGCCCTTCCGGACGCCAACCCTACATGGAGGAATGTAATCATGTAAGTGTGTTTCTGTGGTGGTTGGCAGTGTAGTGTGTTATGTGAATATGAAGAGGAAAGTGTTGGGACAAACACAAACACCCAGTCCCCGGGCCAGAAGAATTAATCAGAGGCGATTAAAATCCCCTTCCCACTGGGACCCTCTGAACCGAAGGCCTCGATGCTAACCATTCAGCCAGTCAGATAGTTATTGGACGGACATACTTAAGTTAAATTTACCAAGTAGTTCACACTGAACTTCATTTATTCCACTTGTTTTCTTGTGCTTCTTATCCGGTAACTGTGACTCGATACCTGCAGTCGCTTAAGTGCGGCCAGTATCCAGTATTCGAGAGGTAGTGGGTTCGAACCCCACTGTCGGTGGCCCTGAAGATGGTTTTCCGTGGTTTCCCATTTTCACACCAGGCAAATGCTGGGGCTGTACCGTAATTAAGGCCATGGCCGCTTCCTTCCCAGTCCTAGCCCTTTCCTGTCCCATCGTCACCATATGACCTAACTGTGTCGATGCGACGTAAAGCCACTAGCAAAAAAACAAAAACAAAACGTAATTGTATGTTCCTTTAAAAAGGAGATAAAAGCGGACTGGAATTCCATACTACCGTCTGCCATGTTAAGCATTGAACTACCCGGAAGTCATCGAAGTGTTATCGCAGTCCAAGGTGTTATATACATGGCACGTGCACGACCTTGATCAGTGACAGTGAGTTGCTGCTCCAGACACTTGAGTGTATTCTGTGCTTCCGCCCTACATTTTTATTCACCGCAAATGCTGAGTGGAAGCTCATCGGCAGGAAGACACTCAGGCACTCAGCGAGCACACGCTCACTCGCTTAGACTCATTTTTATTCACACCACCCATTGTTTCATCCATTTCATACAGAGCATAATCATCTCATTTGCATAGCATTTTGTTCTTTTTGGTATTTCTGTGTTATTTGTGTCAAATAATTTGTGAAAGCCACCTATAACTGGAGTGTGTCTCTGTTGGTGGCACAATAAATAAATAAATAAATAAATAAATAAATAAACATAAATGAATGAATAAATAAAAATTATAAATAAAAATAAATAAATATATAATAAATATATAATTTTATCATCTACATTAAGCTTGCTTTCAGTATTTACAATAAAATATGATCAAAGCCAGCCAGCGGGTAGGGTGCCTGCCTCTCGCCCGGAGGCCCCAGGTTCGATTCCTGGCCAGGTCAGGGATTTTTCTCTCTACCTGAGGGCTGGTTTGAGGTCCACTCAGCCTACGTGATTAGAATTGAGGAGCTATCTGTCGGTGAGATGGCGGCCCCGGTCTCGAAAGCCCAGAATAACGGCCAAGAGGATGCGTCGTGCTGACCACACGACCCCTCGTAATCTGCAGGCCTTCGGGCTGAGCAGCGGCCGCTGGGCAGGCCAAGGCCCTTTCAAGGGCGTTAAGTGCTGTGGGGTTTGGATTTGGTTTGGTAGTCATGATCAAAAAATATAACGGATAGACAACCAAAATTTTTGGTTTCTTGCTCTTCTTTTATTTCCTAAGCCTTCTTGAAACTACAGCTTACTACTATAAGCATTACACAGAATCTAAAACTTTTGGAATTTGCATGAAAAAACCTATAGATGGCAAATAACTGTTACTACAGTCAGGCACCTGCAGGTGCTTAGGACAGGAAAGAGAAAAGACAAGATCAGTGCTTTTGGGCACTACGGGTAGGAATGGATTAAGAATTACATTAGATGCTAATTAAATGATAAAAGCTGACAACAATATTCACAAGTAATAAGTACTTACCGAAAAGTCACTGCAATTCCACTTCCCATTCTCATATCCTCAGCAACACAGTGAGCCAAAGAATGGTCTTCTGGTGCCATGAATAAGTCACCAAAAGTTTCTTCAACTACTTTATAGGTTCTTTCAAGTTTGCCACCTGAATAAGGAACAAAATATATATTTAACAAACTTTTAACATTACCACAATCCATTAGTATGAGAGTAAAAAGAAGAAAAGGAAGATCTTAAAAGAAAGGGAGTAAAAACATGTATTCAGAAGAATCTCTTAAGTGTTTCATACGGAATAACTGTATTAAAAGACATATTATTACTAGTTTTCATTTTATACAATTTGTAGGTTGTACATAAATCCCCACAAATCTGCCAGAGCACCTGTTGTGTATATGAAGGTTTTGGTTGAGAAGAAGCAAGGATATTAAATGAACTAATAAAAAATGGAACAAGGTTGAACGGTAACGGCAGGTCCAAATCCCACCCACTGATGACCTTGAAGATGTTTTCCTGAGGTGTATGAGTGCAACGACAGACAAATAGAACAATACTTTAACAAGGTAGTGTTGGGGTCATGGCTGGAAGTTTTGACAAAGAATATGTACTGCGTTATTAGTATTGTTGGAAAAAGGTATCTAGTCAGTGTATGTGTGGAATTTTACTGGCAACATTTTAGTTGTTTATTCTAAACAAATTTACACACCTCAAAATAAAGATGATGTACGATGGATCAGCAATATAAGAAGTAACATACATACTGTACCAGGAAGGCATAAGCCCTGGCACATAGGTATTATAAAATCTTTATTCATGAAAAGACGGCTGAGTTACGATGTCAGAACAGGTGTACGAGAGAACGTTCTCATCTCTACTGCTCTGCGTGAGGAAGACAGCATGAGAGGGGGCAAGGTCGAGTGACGTCAGCGCCACATGTATCTCACCTCCCCGCAGAAACGTCTCGAAATAATTTTTATACTTCTCAACAAATTGACCAATAAATATGAGAATAATACCAATTTGTAGCTCACATTTTAAATGTACGACGTTGCAAATTTGAGATTAATCCGCTTAGTGGTTTAAAAGATATAACGTACTGAAGTTTGGAATGTATAACCACCCCTCTGTCGCCTGGCTCAGAAAGCTTGCTTCCAGCCGGATATAAATAGGTCGACGACCCGAGGGTATAGTCAGTGTGTCTTAAACTCTACGACTCGATCATGACCAGACGTCATAATGCTCCGTCGCGCTTCATGAGAGATAGGAAAGTTGTACTTTAGAACTTTGAATTTGTGCGAGGTCGTCGTAAGTGAAGTTTCAACCGCGTCGTGACGTATGAGATATTGTAAAGTCTTCTCAAACTGAGTTTTTGTTGTGTAAGATTTACGGGTGTCTTTACTAAGTGAATTTACGATAGAGACTGTGCATTGAAGTATAACTGAGAATACCAGTGTTTCATTTACCATTCGACGGTATTGTGGACTTCGTTAATCTCTTATATTTTTGAACTTTGTCGTGATCATTGACAGCGACAGCGTACTAGGAAATTGTGTGTGATAAACTGAACTTTCAATTTATGACAACTTCATTAATTTTGAGACGCATTTCTCGTATACAATTACGATTGTGATCTGTTTGAAACACCATTACACTCGAATACTCAATAATTAATAGGACTAAATGCGACTATTTTTCACGTATTTTCTCGAAATTTCGATTATTACCATAAGAAACGAACTGAATGTTAAGGACATTTTATGGCAATATTAAGTCATACAAACTTGTGTCATGCAAATTTATTCATAACAACCTCTTAAGCTGTGAACATTAGTATTCAAGAGACTGTTACAGGAGTGATATTAACTGCATTTTCTCGAGTGTTTCACAGACCGTGACAGTTATTCTACCATTGAACTTGAGACATTATCAGTGATTATTATGAACTGTGATAGTGTTCAATTCATGTTTTACAAACTGTCAGTGAAGGACTGTGCTTTCAATTTTGAAAACAACCTCAGGTCACTATTACATTAACTGGATTTATGGTTCAAACTGTAGCATAGACTGTTATATTCTGAGTCACGTATTTAATATGGTAGAACAAAAGTACGAGTTCGAACTGTGCATTAAGACTTATGTCAGTGGAAAATACAAATCATTGATGATAATTAAACAGTCCTACAGGTCATTATATTGTGTCAATTGAACTTTCTGTGTTTCAACATTTCTCTTTAAAAGAACTTTGGAAATCTTGGTGAAGTGTCATGATATTACACTACGTAGAACGTCATCTCCTGCGCGGGATTAATCATGGTTTCTTCATGGGATATTCCTGGTATCAAACGAGGGATTGATCATGGTTTCTATGAGAGATGATAATGTGGTGTCTTCATGGGATGTGTTAAGCTGCTGGTGCCGAGTTCGAGTTTGGCTGCACGCTGCATAAAGTTTCAGTTACCAAGCTGCAGGACAGTACTTCATCTATCCTTATGAGCAGATTACAGTTGATATAAGTGTATTTCATACATTTTTGAGTGAGTAATTACACTTAAGACACTAATTAACTTTTTAATAAAGCACTCAAACATTCACAGTGCTACATTCGTCAAAGGGAAAGTGCTTCGTGTGAATTCTAATCCTACTGTTTATAATAATTGTAGGAGGTTATTCAAGAAGACTTCAGGTCTTATTCTGAACTGTAGGTTTCTCTTTAAAGTTTGTGTAAATTGAAGTAATTTCACTTAGATGAACTATAGGGCTTGCCATAAAACAAGTGCACTATTTTACCGTCTTATATAATTGGTTTAGATGATCTGTAGGAGTTTTCAGCAAGTGATTGAAAATATTTATTTGAACTATCAGATTGTTAAAGGAAGTGTGAGTTAATGTTATGTTTAATAATCTTAGGAAAACTTCAGGTTTGCATCACAAGTGATGGACTTGATTTCTATCCAATCTAGAACTTTGGTAAATCAACAAGTGGTTAAATGAAGTGTTATTTTGAATTTGAGTCTATATAAGAGATCCTAGATGAACTGTAGGGTGTTTGAGATCTCAGAAAATTGGTCTTCATTTTGGACATTATTAACATCAAGTGGATGTCTCAGATTATAACAACACATATATTTCATTTTTGCATTCTGAAAAGATCAATTGAAGATTTAATTTTGATAAATCAACAGCAGGGTGATTTACTTGAAAATATCAATAAATATTGTCAAAAATTTTAGTTACCATCTATTATTTGCCCTGCAAAATTATCCTTCTCTGTACCTGCTCCAATAGTAACCGCACACAACCTGAGATCCTTCCCATGCTCTGGCCCCATAATCATTTCCCGGTACAATACGTTGACTTTCTTAATAGTGACAACTATGCAGTAACAATGCCGTGAAACATAGCCAGGCAATATAATGTATACCTGAGGTAGCTTAGATACCCACCTTCCCTCAGCGTAAATTAACTCTTGCTCCACACGCCATGCACATGTGCAGCGACAACACGAACGCAGTTTTGAGCATGCGCTCATGGAGGAAAGCTGTAATGATTTCAAAGCAAGATCAGAAGAGACCTGGACCATATCTTATGAACCACAGCTGAAACTCCAATCAAACAAGTGTCACGTCATGGGTCAACATGAAAAGTAACGGTTCGGCCAACTGGAACCAATGTGAAGGTCATGCTGATCATTGCCACGACTGGGATGGTGTTATCATAAGACATACTGTTGCCGAGGATATGCCGTTAATGCGGAGTCTTACTGTGCATTTTTGCAAACGAAGCTGGTAGCAGCTCTAAGAAGAAAACGAGGACACTTCCTGAATAACCCACCAATCATTCTGCATGACAATGCAAGGCCGCATGAAGCAGGAGCTGTGACTGGGAAGTGTTTTCCTACACCCCCCTTATTCTCCAGGTCTCAGCCCTTGCGACTCCGATCTCATCCCTAAAATGAAAGTACCACTTCGAGTGGTCCACTTACTCCTTGGAACTAATACAGTAATTCAAATATGAAAATAAAATTATTTTACCACAGCAATCTAATACTATTTCATGTGGATTTAAAGCACTCTTGAGATCAAAAGTAATTAACTTGTGTTTCTAATGTAGGTGAATATAATGAATTCCAATTAGTCTAGGTATATACTTAAAACAGTTTTCAAATTTGAAGACAAATCAGTCATAGGCACCATAGGTTTCTGACTTTGAAATCTTCTGAGGAAAGGTTCAACATCTGGCAAAATACTTCTAAAATCACTTAATTTTGCCTTAAGTAGTGGATTCTTCATGGCTTCTCTAAGGTATAGAAGGCTTTTTCTTTTTTTTCAGTGTACTCTTTCATAAATTTGTCAATGTGATCATATACTTTAAGACCTTGATCAACACAGCATCCATTTTCCAACCATTATTGCAGGGAGCTTGTATGGAAATGCAATGCTTGTTGTTATATCTATATATTTAGCACGCCTGAGCAGGGCTATCTTTAAAAAGATTGTGCAGAGATCTGAAATAATTAAAAGGTTCCCAGTCAATTTTTGGAGATCTCAGTTTTCATGGCTCAATTCACTGTATGCAAACTGCACATGCCTATATCAAGAAGAGATTTGGCCTTGGGGTTTAGAACTTGCAAATTATTTTTCAAGTTTTTTAATAAAACTGAGGTTACTTTACAAAAGAAAATATTTATAAAATCCTCCTATCAATACAATTCAAGTCATCTGTTAGATGAAGCAAAGTCTATATATGTTTCAGCCTAATCTCAAGGCCATCTTCAGTAGTAAAACAATGATTACATAATATACAAACAAATTAAAAAACGTAATGATGTGAAGTGACAGTGATCATGATTAGTGAGTTAAAAACACATTGATGTGCAAAGTCCTCTCGTCTAATAGATCTTGCTGACTGTTAAATAAAACACTATGCTGAGGAGTGTAGTGAGACCGTCAATACTACGAATAAAACGTGTAACATCTGTAATGAGAAATGAGTCACTTTTCTCCATAACCACAGTAGCATTACCTTTATCTGCTTTAGTTACTATTAAATCGTTATCTTTAATTTTCTTTTTGAGATTGCGTATGTTGGTGACTTGTTCTTTATTGGGTTTGCCAGAACCGGTATGTTTCTGATTGAAAGATGAAAGTAACTTTCGCTTAAAAATCAAAACTGATCATCATGAATCCCAAGTTACCCACGGCGAAAGCGTTACCGAAGATTCACAAGACGGATGTCCCCATAAGGCCCGTTATTAACTTCAGAAGTAGTCCGACGTATAAAATATCCCAATTTATTCACAATTTTCTTAAAACACATTATTCCTTTCAAGCTAACACGTCAGTTAAAAATTCCCTGGAATTCTGCAATAGAATAAAAAATCTCACGTTACCGAAACATTACACCCTTCACTCTTTTGACATAGAAAATATGTACGCGAATGTACCCGTCAATAAAACCATCGAAATAGTAAAAAACAATCTTTCCAAATTCAGTAAATTGACTATAGGGGAGATAGAAGAGTTTATTCAGATTCTCAAGTTTACATTAAATAATGGCTTCTTTACTTTTAACAACATCATATACCAACAGAAGGGGCTTCCTATGGGGTCACCGGCCTCGGGAATCCTCACTGATATTTACGTAGATTTCCTCGAATACACTCACATTATAGGTAAAATTAATGGGATCAAACATTGGACTCGGTATGTGGATGATACTTTTATTATCCTGGATTCTCACATTACTGATAGCAACACCGTTCTTGAATTACTTAATAACCTGGATCCACACATAAAGTTTACGATAGAATCCGAGAACAACAATTCCCTTAATTATCTCGATTTAACTATTACTCGCAATCAGAATAAAACCATTTCTTTTAATATTTACAGGAAGCCCACTCACACAGTAAACACAATCCATCAAACTTCTCTACACCCAGGGACACAGAAGAAGACAGCTTACAATAGTATGATTTTCAGAGCTCTTAATGTTCCTTTATCCCGTAAGAATTTTAGAAAGGAAATCAACACCATTTATGCAATAGCCGAAGGTAATGGTTTCAGTAAAGCTTTCGTGAATAAAATTCTCAATAAATTTAGAAATAAACCCAAGACCACCTTAGAAAAACAATCTTCCCATAAAGAGAAGTTCACCACATTTACCTTTAATAATAATGATATATATCCTATTTCAAACATCTTTAAAAAGCACAAGTTAAAAGTAGCTTTCAAGACCGTTCACACCAATACAAAAATGTTTTTTAATTCTCACTGTCAACAGCAAAAAATTTTCTAACTCTGGAATGTACAAATTAAAATGCCAATCATGTCTTTCAACGTATATTGGGCAAACAGGCCGCAGTTTCAATGTAAGATACTCCGAACATCTTAATGCCCTAAAGTATAATCGCTACTCAGCCATGAGCGAACATTGTAGAGAGAAAAATCATAAATACACAACAATTGATCAAGATTTAAAGATCCTGCATTACGAACAGAAAGGTCCCTTACTTAATATACTAGAGAATATATATATAGATATCGACCAATATAACAATCCCGTCTATAACTTAAATGAAATCAACGAAAAGAAAAATATTTTATTGGAAACCTTTGTCCAGCTCATCTGCGAACAGTTCATTAATAAAAAAGAGTTTCACTACCGACATTCTAGAACAAGACCCGCCCTTCCATCAACACCCTCCTTCCGCGAATCACAACGTCCCTCCCTCCCTGCCCCTCCCCCTCCATTACCCCTCCCAACCACATCGACACAGATACACAGTAAGCCACACTCAGGCTTAGTTGTCAATGTGACTTGAGACCGATAAGGTCATCTCCATTCGAGACGACAACTTTTAGTTACAAGTTAAGTCATATGAGTTTTCTTTTCGTACATCATTTTTAACTTGTTCTTCATCCACTCATATATTCCTTTTTTCTCATTACAGATGTTACACGTTTTATTCGTAGTATTGACGGTCTCACTACACTCCTCAGCATAGTGTTTTATTTAACAGTCAGCAAGATCTATTAGACGAGAGGACTTTGCACCTCAATGTGTTTTTAACTCACTAATCATGATCACTGTCACTTCACATCATTACGTTTTTTTAATTTGTTTGTATATTATGTAATCATTGTTTTACTAATGAAGATGGCCTTGAGATTAGGCTGAAACATGTATAGACTTTGCTTCATCTAACAGATGACTTGAATTGTATTGATAGGAGGATTTTATAAATATTTTCTTTTGTAAAGTGATAACCGTCAATACGGAATGAGATTCATAACTTGCAAAACTGAGGTTAACATTCAGCCCATCCACTGAGACTTGCAAAATATTGCCTAAGGGTAAGGACAGTCCATGTATAAATACATCTAGTAAGTGATTTGCAGTTGCCCTGCCTAAAAATACACTATTCCAATACCTTGTTGCAACTTACATCCCTAAATCTTACACATCCATTTGTCCTCTTTGAAAAAATTTGTCTAATGATTCATCAAAACAAACAATGTAGTCAGAGCACTGTTTAAAGTCATTTTGCAAACTTTCCTTAAAATATGGGGCTAATCCATTATTTATAACATAGGAAGCCTTAGTCTCGCCCGTAGTAAAGTTTTGAGCAATTTTACTGCCTGGGAACATTGCTTCGAATGCTGCGGTTTCATCAAAAGGGTTGAAACATCTTGCCAGTGACAACCTGGAAAGCCCATATGGCTTCAGCTGATATAACACCATTTTAGTTCGCACTACAAGTCTTTAAACTCTTTAGACTTGCTCCTGGTACTGCTAATTCCTTTGTAGCTGTGGATGTAGTGCTAACTAACTATTGGCTGTGTATCTTCAAGTGGAGATGGAGTATAGGTATTCTTGGCAAAGAAAGACATTGTTGGCTGGGAAGACTTAGCTTTTGTGTATTTTATATGAGTAGGTCCTTTAGCATGAGAAGTGACTGCTTGTTTGCCCATATTACTAAATCTGAATGATTTACAACACAGTTTACAGTACGCTGAAGTTGCATCATTTACCAATATGTCCAACCAACCATTCAGTTCGGGAAACACTTTACTGTCCAATCAAAGTTTATCAAATGTACACTGCTTGTTAGCGATTGTCATGAGTTTCAAGAAAGCATCCAAGAACTGAAAGAAAAAAGAATAAAATAAAATAGTTGAAAGAAATGACACTAGGGCACAATAAAAATAGTAGAATTGTTACACAGTTCTTGTGAAAAAAATACTTAAAGAGAAATGCTACAATAGCCTGGGTTACAACAGACTAGAGCCTAAAAATATCCCCTGCAGTCACTTAAGTGCGGCCAGTATCCAGTATTCGGGAGATAGTAGGTTCGAACCCCACTGTCGGCAGCCCTGAAAATGGTTTTCCGAGGTTTCCCATTTTCACACCAGGCAAATGCTGGGGCCGTACCTTAATTAAGGCCACGGCCGCTTCATTCCCACTCCTAGCCCTTTCCTGTCCCATCGTCGCCACAAGACCTATCTGTGTCGGTGCGACGTAAAACAACTAGCAAAAAAAAAAAAAAAAAAATCCCCTCAAATCCACCATTGGGGAAGATTTCCCTGACTTTCCAGATTTTGTCTAGTTCCCGGACTTTCCAGAATGTGGACACTATGTGAGATAAGTTAACACCAAATTTCAAAAAATATTAGAAAACAAGAAATTTGGAATAAATGACTTCATAATCTTACTTTAACCATACTTTCAACCCTCCAATTAAGAATTCAATTGACATTTCTGAGGACAAGGAAACACAGCTTATTAGTAAAGGACCCAAAAATAACTGGTCTAGTTCATACCACCAGAAGCAATATACAACTACCACTCCTGAAGTGGAACAAGTAATAGCTCAACTCCCAGTAAATAAAGAAACTGAGATTAAATACGAAGTTAAAAATAAACTTCCGGAACTATTTAAAGATCAGAGTTAATATGCCACATTTACCTTCTAAAAACCTCAAAAGTTTAATACAAAAAATGAATGACAAAGATTTTATTATCTCAAAGGCCGATAAAGGTAATACGTCAGTCATCATGTACAAGAAAGAATACCTAGAAGAAAAAAAGCATTCTTTTCAAGTAAAACCTTTACTAAAATAAAGAAATACCTTATCAACTTTATACAAAGAAAATTGAAAGAGTTACTGAAGAACATTGATTTCTCGTTTAATTAGTATGAACCCAAAACTACTTTTAGCAAGAACTTTACCCAAAATACACACACCTGATTCACCCTTAAGACCTATTATTAATTTCAAACATAGTCCTACTTATAAAACCAATGAATTTATCACAATTTCTTTAAAAAGCACTACACCTTTCAAAGTGGAACTAAAATTAGAAATTCAATTGAATTTTGCAAAGCTACTAAGAACATAAAATTGAAACCATCACCTTGAATTAATTTGATGTTACCAATATGTATTTCAGCATCCCAACAAAAGAGACCCCTGACAATCAAGAACTTAAGGACACACAAAAAACTTAATAACTGCAAAATTGAAGAATTGATGCTACTTTTGGAATTTACCCCCAACGACAATTATTTTTCTTTCAATCACACAGTGTACCAACAAAATGGTCTCCTGATGGGAGCCCCAGCACTGGGCATCTTAGCTGAAATTTACATGGATCATTTAGAGAAACACAAAATTTGAAACGATGAAAAGATACTGGTGTCTGGCTAAGGTTTGTTGATGACATCTTTGTAACTGTGGATGAACAAATCAATAGTATTGACAATTTAATAGACCAAATCAAGAGTTTAGACCCTTTTATAAAATGTACATTAGAAACTGAGAATAATAATGAACTACATTCTCTGGATCTATCGAAAGAAAAGAGGAAAAACTATCCTTTTTGATTTTCAGAAAGCCAACTCAATACTATACAAAAAGATTCACACCAACCTGAAGCACAAAAAAGAAGTTCTTTTTTAAGCATGTTGAATACAGCCTTTAATAT
Organism: Anabrus simplex; assembly: GCF_040414725.1. Lineage (NCBI taxonomy): Eukaryota > Metazoa > Arthropoda > Insecta > Orthoptera > Tettigoniidae > Anabrus > Anabrus simplex. The sequence continues at coordinate 632,308,508 of NC_090265.1, read as the reverse complement.
AATAAATATTTAATTGCGCACAATGTGCATGAATACAAGTATACAAAGTATTACACTGACTCACAAAAGTTTCTCAGAGATTCTGTTCTCAATTTGCACTTTAGTACATGGTATCTCTCACAGAGTTCACCACATCTTCTGCACTTACAGTCATGGCAGGGGTCATGAAATTGCTTGGATTCACACAGTTTATGGTGAAATCCATGTATGGCGAGCCTTGTTGATATATGTCTTAATTTATAACCTCCTTGCATCCATTTTAAATTGATCATTGCGTCACTGAGGTAAAAATCGTTTGATATGTTGTTCCTCTTTTGAAGAAGTTCCTGCAGTAGTGCCTTATACACCGTGGTGGTGGGGAGCAGAAACTTCAGACGCAGCTCTTCTACATAGAACAGTTCTCTTGTCAGTACGTAAGCGAGGCGCGAAGGAGTGTACTTAGATAGACAAAGTACTCTTTTAAGAAATGCTGATTTTACATTCTCTAAACTTTGCAACTGTGCCTTGGTAAAATGCACCCATATGTTTTCTATTCCTTGTCTAAGAATGATTTTCAGAAAGAAATTAGCCTTATTTACAAAATAGCAGTAAGTAACGATTATACAAAAAACTACATTGATAGATTAATAAACAAAATAAAAAGTAAACCATGAATGCAACTGAAAAGAGAGCATAAAAAGAAAAATTTTGCCACCTTCTCCTATAATGGAAGTATTTATCAAATCACTAATATCATCAAGAGAGTTTCAATATAGTCTTCCATACCAGTAATACTATTTAATCACCATAGTGTTGCAAGTAATGATAGATTTTTGAATTCGGGGCTATATAAACTCAAGTGTGTAGACTATACCACTTCTTACATTGGGTAAACAGGACGAAATTTCCTGGTGAGATACCAGGAAAATGTAAATGCTGAAAAATACAAGAGATATTCGGCCATGAGCTTACACATGACCGAATATAATCATAGTTTTACTACAATAGAAAGAGACTTAACCATTTTCTGAACTTTAAATAAGGGTATAAATAAGGGAAATAACTGATAATAATAAATATATAGGAAGGCCATCAAAAAGGATCTTCACTCCCCACATTTCCCCTACTTTCCCCACCATTACCGTTATTTCGCCCCATGCTCCTCTCACGGCCATACACATACACACTCAGTCAGCTGACGACGTAAGGGAAGATGCAACCATAATGGGACCGGCCGGAAGGTAAGCAGTTTCATTGTTCCTTAGACACTTCACCATTGTATATTTACAAGGTTTTTCTTTATTTCCTTTTTTAAAACAATTTTAATTTGTTTTGTTACAGACTCTCTTCAACATCTTAAAACTTTATAACAAAATACTTAACCTCAACTTCGGTTATTCTTTAGGAGTTTCCCCCAATCATCGTAATTTAAATTGTACACCTTAAATCTATCTTCAAGATATTACAAGTACACACTTCTCCAGTTTTTCGAGAAAGAAGATCCCTTACGTCAGATTTTATCTTAAACTTGAACATTGACTTGTTGAGGTTTTAGCTCAACATGAAAGAACATTTTATCTTATTATCATCATCATAAGTGCTTTTTTAAAAATTTTGTTTGTGCTGATTTTTGTATCCTTTTTAGCTGAAGATGTTCCACATTAAGAATGAAACATGTACTTTTCAAAATAATGTAATTAGATTTTAAGCTGTATTATGTTACATACTGTAATTACATAGGCTAGCAGTAAAAAACAAACAAGTATAGGAAGGTGGGATTCTCCATTCAACCTAACCTTAGTAAGTATGCTATGTATCTATATAAAACATAGTTGCCACTAAAAAAAAATCAACCCTAGTACATATGAGAAGAGATCGGTCAGAATTAAGGGCAAAAGTTAAATCTACAGTATATTTGTAACGATACAAAGTCATGGGAACTACGATGGGTGCATCCACGAGTTCTAGTCAACCCAGACCTCCGAACCTCAATCCTACTGAACACCTCTGCAGTGAACCTGAGCTGGACTTCCCTCCAGGCCCCAATGACCCACATTACTAACTGAGCTTGCTGCAGTGCTGCAGTAAGAATGGTTTGTCAGTCTCCTGGAAGCATTCTGACACCTGGTACACAATCTTCCCTGCAGAGTTCAAGCTGTAATAAAGACCAAGGGTGTGTTCGAGTTGTAATGAAGGCCGAACGAGTGGGCCATCCAATATTAACCCATTTTGCTCTCAGGTTATTCAGTCTACATTTTATTTTCCCTGATTCCTTATTGTTTTCCTTATAATGAATGTAGCTGTTCAGTATCATTCTAGCAATGATATTGAAAGCCACCTTTTCCAGTACCGTACAGTCCGCCTCTCATCAAGGTAACTGTATAACATCATGTCCGGGATGTAAATCCCACCCATAAATTTATTGTAGGATGTTATTATTGCTGGAATTTTCTGTTCGCGGGCTACTGCATGGCCAGATGGGAGAATGACTGGGTTTTTCTGGGACTTCTTTTCTCGGAATGCACATGCTAACATTGGACCTAGCCAAAAATACCAAAAGAAAATTTATTTTTTAAATTCTGAGGCAAATAATTCCTATTTTTCCTAACAGTTCCTGTTATATATGTACCAAGAAGGTAGAGATGGCGCACAAGTGGTACAGACATGAAATAGTTGTCAACAAAGACATGGTAATGCTTGTTGAGGTAACCACCCATCACTAGGAGCTTTTTCACAAGGATGTATCCCAAACCATGTTTTATAATATTGTCTCTGTTTTTACTTGAGATCTGGCAGCCCTGTAGGAAAAAAATCCCAGGCAGTAATTGGAAACAGAATCACATAACATCCAAAATTTGATCCCCCAGCGGTGGTGGTGTTTGCTAGGCAGGTATTGGAGAAGGCTGGTTTTATTTTTAGTTCCTACAAGAGACTCATCAATGCTGATCTCCTGATGTAGTGTACAGTGGTGCCTAAATATCCCGTTGGCATGATCCACTAATGGTTGATACTTGGCACAGGGATCATATCCTGTTTCTCCTGGGCCTGGCAATCCCTCATTGTTGACAAGATAAAAAAAAATGCAGCAAGTGGGAGAACCTATCTTGAGTAAACAGTTTAGGAAACCATAGGTTGAACTGAGAAGGCAATGTAGACCAGTAAGAGTCAATTGTTGGTTTTCTGATGATAGCCATGTTAAGAACATATGCAATAAATCCTTTCATTTCAGACAGTGTGATCCTGACCCATTTCTTTAGAGAGGTGGGAACATTATCTCTCTTACACACAAGTATGAAGGATGAGTTCTCCACCTAATCAATATTTTATTTTATATAGTGTCAATATCATTTGCATAAAAGGACAGTACCGGTTTTGACCTGTAAATAGGTCATCTTCAGCTGTTAAAGAACCTGCTTAATAGCGACAACATGGACCAATACGCTAATCCTAACTTCAACTTAAACAAAATCACAGATAAAACATTCTTTTCAACACAGCCATACCCATTCTAAAAGACACATATTTAAAAAGAATCAGCAAGCACAAACCCACACACACCCCAAAAGACACACCACCCCCTACACAAGCTGCTTCGCCATCCCCACCACCACTCTTTCATAACGCTACGACAGCCAGAAAACGTACACGCAACAATGTGCAGCACGCTCCTGACTATGCTCGAGGACATATCCAGCTCACACAGAAGTAACACACACACACCATGTACACAACCTATTTAACAGACACTCTCTATCTGTTATTCTAATACCTACCTTCCTTTTCGTCTTTCTCAGATTTTTTAAATTTACCTGAAAAAAGCGAGTATGAAGAGGAGAGCACCCACAACTCACGTTTATTGATTTCAACATGTCGCACACAGCAATGTAAACCTCAACAAAGAAGTCTAATATAAACTAGCATGTTTTTCAGCATTGATATAGACTGAGAATGAGCTAAGTATTTGTAAACAGGTTACTAAACCTCTTATTCTAATGAACATATTTGTGGCCCAACAATGCACTTTGAATCATCCCATAAAACCATTGGACATAGTGTTGGCATTTAACATTAGATATCCGAGCCTGACACCAGAATGTCAGTGATTCTTCATAAACTCTAAGAACTGTATCCAATTTCAACCTCAACCAATATAATTCTGGAAATATGAAGAAATCATGGGGCCAGGATAAAAACCTTTAACCCCAACATTGTACCATATGTATATATCTTAACGTTAAGTATTTTTTAGAATAGTGGCATTCACTAACATGTTTTTCAGCATTGATATAGACTGAGAATAAGCTATGCATCTGTAAACAGGTTACTGAACCTCTTATTCCAATGAACAAGACGTCCCCGCATATTTGCGGCCCAACAATGAACTTTGAAACATCTCATAAAACCGTTGGACATAGTGTTGGCATTTAACGTAGATATTCAAACTCGACACCAGAATGTCAGTGATTCTTGAAAAACTCTTAAGAATTGTATCCAATTTCAATCTCCGCAAATATAATTTTTGAAATATGTAGAAATAATGGGGCCAGGGTAAAAGCCCTCTAATCCCCAAAACTGTACCATATGTATATATCTTAATATTAAGTATTTTTTAGAAGAGTGGCATGCATGTTTATTTTATTGACATTCTGGTTTAATTTTAATTGTAGTAGTATTTATTCTGTACAGTCGCCATTAAGCAGGTTCTTCAACAGTTGAAGATGACCTATTTACAGGTCGAAACCGGTACTGTCCTTTTATGTAAATAATATTGACACTACGTAAAATAAAATATTGATTAGGTGGAGAACTCATCCTTCATACTTGTGTGCTTGAACTATCAATACGCACCATGAAGCTAATATATTATCTCTCTTACTTGTGATAAATTGCTGGGCAAATCGATTAGATTCTGTCGCCATAAGAGAAAGAATAAAATCTATGAAAAACAAAAAGGAAGTACGCTATTGGAAAAGAACTCAGGAGGTGGCATGTGTTTGGGCCCAGATAATTCATGATATTGAAATGGGAGAGGAAGAGGATTATCAGGTGACAGAATCTAATATAAACTAGCATGTTTTTCAGCATTGATATAGACTGAGAATGAGCTAAGTATCTGTAAACAGGTTACTAAACCTCTTATTCATCATCCCTATCATCATCATCATCATCAACATCACTGTCAGATATACTGCAAGCATTTATTGGGGTTTTGCTGGAGTACTACCATCACTATTTATGAAATCTGATCACTCTCGGATACAAAGTCACTGTCATCATCTAAAGCAACTAACTCATCCAAGACTTTGGAACTATTTAGCCTAGAACTTGGCCCAGCCATTTTAAAAAATTAGGCCTACTAACATCATGAAAATCTAATAACACAAAACGTTAAAATAAATTTCATTCGAGAACACTGGTAAATGTTGAATATAAATAAAATATACTCTAACAAACAATAAACTACTATAAAAATGGAAATACTATAATGAAGGAAAACATATATTTTTAAAGCTGAAGACTACACTCTCAAGCAGCACACTTTAACTCGCCATGCGGTAAACATACGCGGCTTGATAACTTCAGTTGTTTCAAACAGATGAGCTTAAGTGTCTTTATCTCTCAAAAAAAGTGTAAACTAAATCCAAAAGCTACTATTGCTGCCTTTTCCTGACATCTGGGAGTCCATTAAGGTACTAATACAGCCATCCGAACACAGAGCCGATAGATCGGCATGCTGAGTGTTTTAAGCAATAGCACTCGAGCCAATAGATCGGCTCGCTGAGCGTATAAGAGTTAATGTCCACCACTGGCAGTATATTATTATTTTGTTTTTACGACTTGCTTTACGTCGCACTGACATAGATAGGTCTTATGGAAATAATGGGATAGAAAAGGCCTAGGAGTGGGAAGGAATTGGACATGGCCTTAACTGAGGTACAGCCCCAGCATTTACCTAGCGTGAAAATGCGAAACTACGGAAAACCATCTTCAGGACTGCCGACAGTGGGACTCAAAACCACTATGTCCCGGATCCAAGCTCACTGGTGCATGCCCCTAACCACACGGCCAACTCGCCCGGTGGCAGTATATTTGCAGAACTTTTAGAGGATATTTACGAACAAATGTAAAGATATTTTAGATCTGTCGCAAAACCATACTGAAAATAAGGTAATCCTCATAACACGGCAATGTATTGGTTTATATTAAGAGACACGAAACTCAGTGAAATGGTTCCCCTTGGAAGAATGAAGTGAATCATTCGGCAATATGACTAATGTTAGAACGTCAAGAGCTCGTTTGACACTCGTTTACGAACACTGTACAGCTACAGCAGACTGCAAACTTTTCTGGCAGCCCTAGAACTGAACTAAACTATTTTATGAGGAGGGTTTGAAATTAGTCAGATATTCTCTCTTCTGACAAGCATATGTTTTCTGCAGCAGATAATGGAACTTCATGTGTTGTGTTTGAGTCGTCAGTCCATAGACTGGTTTGATGCAGCGCTCCATGCCACCCTATCCTGTGCTAATCTTTTCATTTCTACGTAGCTACTACATCCTACATCTGCTCTAATCTGCTTGTCATATTCATACCTTGGTCTACCCCTACTGTTCTTACCACCTACACTTCCTTCAAAACCCAACTGCACAAGTCCTGGGTGGCTTAAGATGTGTCCTATCATTCTATCTCTTCTTTTCATCAAATTTAGCCAAATCGATCTCCTCTCACCAATTCGATTCAGTATCTCTTCATTCGTGATCCGATCTATCCATCTCACCTTCAGTATTCTTCTGTAACACCACATTTCAAAAGCCTCTATTCTCTTTCTTTCTAAGCTAGTTATCGTCCATGTTTCACTTCCACACAATGCCACGCTCCACACGAGTCTTCAAAAACATCTTTCTAATTCCTATATCAATGTTTGAAGTGACCAAATTACTTTTCTTAAGAAAGCTCTTCCTTGCTTGTGCTAGTCTGCATTTTATGTCCTCCTTACTTCTGCCATTGTTAGTTATTTTACTACCCAGGTAACAATATTCATCTACTACCTTCAAGACTTCATTTCCTAATCTAATATTTCCTGCATCACCTGCCTTCGTTCGACTGCACTCCATTACTTTAGTTTTGAACTTATTAATTTTCATCTTGTACTCCTTACCCAAGACTTCGCCCATACCATTCAGCAGCTTCTCGAGATCTTCTGCGGTCTCAGATAAAATAATATCATCGGCAAATCTCAAGGTTTTGATTTCCTTTCCTTGGATTGTGATTCCCTTTCCAAATTCCTCTTTGATTTCCTTTACTGCCTGTTCTATGTAAGCAATGAAGAGGAGGGGGGAGACAAACTGCAGCCTTGCCTCACTCCTTTCTGGATTGCTTCTTCTTTTTCAAAGCCCTCGATTCTTATCACTGTAGACTGATTTTTATACAGACTGTAGACAATTCTTCGTTCTCAGTATCTGATCCCAATCACCTTCAGAATCATAAATAGCTTGGTCCAATCAACATTATCGAATGCCTTTTCTAGATCTACGAATGCCATGTATGCGGGCTTGTCCTTCTTGATTCGATCCTCTAAGATCAGACGTAAAGTCAGGATTGCTTCATGTGTTCCTACATTTCTTCTGAAGCCAAATTGATCTTCTCCTAACTCAGCTTCAACTTGTTTTTCCATTCTTCTGTAAATAATACGTTTTTAAAATTTTGCAGCCATGAGATACTAAGCTACCGGTGCGGTAGTTTTCACACCTGTCAGCACCGGCTTTCTTGGGAATAGGTATAACAACATTCTGCTGAAAATCGGATGGGACTTCTCCTGTCTCATACATCTTACACACTGATGGCCGGTTTCTGGAACGACAGTTACCTGTAGATGCGTAGTTATCAGTGACTTAAGATGATGATATGTTCAAAATGAGTTTCCGAAACAACAGTTACCGTCTTCTTCACAGTTAACTGCGCAGTGACTGGTAACTGCAGCTAAAGCTGTGGTTACCTCTATGTTAGAACTGACTCCAACAAATACCGATATGCAGCGCCACTTCATTACTGTTTCGTACAAGGTCTTGTATTAGTTCTGTAAACATTAGTAAGTGATAATAATCTGATTATAATACATTCAGTCATTCATTGTAGTGTTTACGTGCTATCTTTTCTTTTTTTACGTTACGGTAGATAGCCTGAGTTTATAGTATTGTAGGTGGTATTAAGATACTAGTTCATATCAGCAAAATGGAATTATTATTATCTTCGTCTTCCTCATCATCATCAAATTCTGTGTCGTCAGACGAAGAAGATTTGGCTGTTTTGGGTGCTCTACCAATGCCACGAGTGTTCAGGGCTTCGAAAAATCCATTCGATCACTTTAATGAAACCGAATTTCAGATGAGGTACAGGTTAAGAAAACAGACAGTGATGAGGTTAGAACATCAAATTGGTCAAAATATTAAGACCTGAAACACATCGGAACCAATCTGTAAGTTCATTAAATCAAATTCTGATTACCCTAAGATTTCTAGCAACAGGAGCTTTCCAAATTTTATTAGGTGATGACATTAACCTACATAAATCAACGACACGTCGCATATTGCAGATGGTGCTCCCTCAAATTGCTGCTTTGCGGGACGAATTTATTTACATGCCAAGAAACCCAGTAGAAATTGCAGGAACAAAAAGAACCTTCCATGCCATTTCTGGCTTTCCCTCTGTAATAGGATGCATTGATGGGACACACGTAAAGATTCAGCCTCCGGGTGGTGAAAATGCAGAACAGTATAGAAATAGAAAATCCTACTTTTCCTATAACGTTCAAGTAGTCTGTTATAAAAATCTGCGCATCATGGATATTGTTGCTCGCTGGCCAGGTTCAACCCATGACAGCACAATCTTCAGTGCATCTGCACTGAATCTCAGATTTGTTCGAGGATAATTTCCAAACTCTTTTTTGATTGCTGACAGTGCATACCAGCAGAAGAAATTCATTCTTACGCCGATTCTAAACCATCAAAATAATGCGCAAGAACGACACAATTCAGCACATATACGAACAAGAAATTGCATTGAACGGTGCTTTGGAGTTCTTAAGAGACATTTCCCTATCCTGGCTTTGGGATTTCGCACCAAACGACAAACAACTTTAACAGCAATAGTGGCAGCTGCTATATTACATAACTTAGTGATAGAAGAAAAAGAGGATATGCCGGTCATGGAAATGGATGCAGATTACGACGACCCAGTACCCACAGAAAACCTACCTGATAATGAGGGTAATGCTGTTCATGCTGCAATTGTAGAAAGCATTTTCAGATAATGTAAATATGAAACATTTATATTCTAATATAAATTGATGTATTAGACTATAGATTATCACAAATTATAATGTATTAACATAAACTAATTTTCAGATTAATATGACACGTAAAAAAGGAAAATAGTATTTGTATTAGGTTGTTCTTACATCATTTCAAATAGTTTTAATTTTATTTTGTAATCAAGTTCCTTAATTTTAAATTCATATTCTTGTTTTCCCAACTCCTTAAGAGCACTCTTCTTTTGAATGTCTAATATTTCACATTTTTTATTATATTTTACATCCTTTATTTCAAATTCCTTCTTTTTAATTATTGCAAGTTCTTCATCTATATCAGTTTTGGCTTTCTTTCCATTTACAATTCTTTCACTGACGCTGTGGACATAATCTGATTTTCTTTTAGGTGCTGGTTTAGGCCTAGGGAGTGCTGGAGTCGACAACATTTCATTCACTACATTTACGTCCACCTTATCATTGGCTTCAGTCACTGATTCCACTTGGATGGTGTCATCTGTCCTAGCTGTTTCACTTACAACCTCCTCAGTACATGACGCCTCTACTGTAGACGTATCTTCGAATACGGGAACTGAATCACTAAACAAAATAGAACTGGAATCAAATGGATTTTCATCCGGTTCAAATTGATCTTTCAGTGCACCTATAATCTTAAGATCTATTTCATCAGCCTTTGTTTCAAGAGTCCCACCACCAGTTAGTGAACACCCTATCTGAAATTAAAGAACATTCACCATTAATATTTACATTTATACCAAATAATCAACATCTTAGTTACTGGTATGCATTTAATATAAGCCTGCTGAATAATAAATACAGATTTTTCATTGCTCTTTTAATTTTATTATATCATTTAAACGGTGATGTGAGGTCTCATATACTCCCACGAAATATAAAACATCTGGATTTCTTTAATTATAAATCTTGCAGGGAGCTGTAGTTTATGTTACCTTCTTATCTGTGTCAACACACTTCATATGCAAGGTCAGGATTAGTTCACAACGATTAAAATTCTCAAGTGGACAGCCAGAGCTTACGTAACCAGTTAGGAGAGTATTTTTGTCAATGCATGTTGCGTGGCCCGCGGAAGTAAAACATATCAAATGGCTGGTCCATTGCAGTTAATAAGATTACAAATCCTCAGTTCGAGGAGTATATTAGGGAACTACTATGAAAAATGTAGAGATAAGGCTAATTTCTCTCGGCTATTGTAGATTGCAGTTTGTAGGATTTCATGTTGTTCAAGTTGCACCCTGAAAGATCGGATAAAGTGGATTTCTTGAACGGTTTGGGAGCTTATCAAGTATTACATATAAAAGAAAAGTGCGAGTTGCCAGTCTGTTCGCGGTGTACTAAAAGAATTTGCACCAGTTACATCAAGGACGAATGAGTGTCACACCTGTAAAAAACTTCAGTGCCGGAATGATAGGTTCCAAAGTGTGCTACATGTTTTCATTTATAGGATTATATTTGTTTACGCTCGTTTTGTTTTGGATCAGTGAAAAGTGATCTGTTTGGTAATTTGAAGAACATTTTTAGTGACGACAACAATTAAGGTGAAATTTACGAGGATGTCTACATACTGTGAGTAACAAAGAAGGGAATATATATATGTAATTTTTGCATTATTTGGTTCTACATACACTGACTGACAGAGCAAATGCAACACCAAGAAGGAGTGGTCAGAACTTTATGCCAATTGCAGGGTAGACTGACGTCACTGAGGTATGCTCATGATGTGAAATGCGCCGCTGTGCTGCGCACGTAGCGAACGATAAATGGGACACGGCGTTGGCGAATGGCCCACTTCGTACCGTGATTTCTCAGCCGACAGTCATTGTAGAACGTGTTGTCGTGTGCCACAGGACAGGTGTATAGCTAAGAATGCCAGGCCGCCGTCAACGGAGGCATTTCCAGCAGACAGACGACTTTACGAGGGGTATGGTGATCAGGCTGAGAAGGGCAGGTTGGTCGCTTCGTCAAACGCAGCCGATACCCATAGGGATGTGTCCACGGTGCAGCGCCTGTGGCGAAGATGGTTGGCGCAGGGACATGTGGCATGTGCGAGGGGTCCAGGCGCAGCCCGAGTGACGTCAGCACGTGAGGATCGGCGCATCCGCCGCCAAGCAGTGGCAGCCCCGCACGCCACGTCAACCGCCATTCTTCAGCATGTGCAAGACACCCTGGCTGTTCCAATATCGACCAGAACAATTTCCCGTCGATTGGTTGAAGGAGGCCTGCACTCCCGGCGTCCGCTCAGAAGACTACCATTGACTCCACAGCATAGACGTGCACGCCTGGCATGGTGCCGGGCTACAGCGACTTGGATGAGGGAATGGCGGAACGTCGTGTTCTCCGATGAGTCACGCTTCTATTCTGTCAGTGATAGTCACCGCAGACGAGTGTGGCGTCGGCGTGGAGAAAGGTCAAATCCGGCAGTAACTGTGGAGCACCCTACCGCTAGACAACGCGGCATCATGGTTTGAGGTGCTACTGCGTATGATTCCACGTCACCTCTAGTGCGTATTCAAGGCACGTTAAATGCCCACTGCTACGTGCAGCATGTGCTGCGGCCGGTGGCACTCCCGTACCTTCAGGGGCTGCCCAATGCTCTGTTTCAGCAGGATAATGTCCGCCCACACACTGCTCGCATCTCCCAACAGGCTCTACAAGGTGTACAGATGCTTCCGTGGCCAGCGTTCTCTCCGGATCTCTCACCAATCGAACATGTGTGGGATATCATTGGACGCCGTTTGCAAACTCTGCCCCAGCCTCGTACGGACGACCAACTGTGGCAAATGGTTAACAGAGAATGGAGAACCATCCCTCAGGACACCTTCCGCACTCTTATTGACTCTGTACCTCGACGTGTTTCTGCGTGCATCGCCGCTCGCGGTGGTCCTACATCCTACTGAGTCGATGCCGTGCGCATTGTGTAACCTGCATATCGGTTTGAAATAAACATCAATTATTCGTCCGTGCCGTCTCTGTTTTTTCCCCAACTTTCATCCCTTTCGAACCACTCCTTCTTGGTGTTGCATTTGCTCTGTCAGTCAGTGCATATTCAGATTATGAGAGATTATTACATGCTGAATCCGATAAAATAATAGTAGTACTTGTATAAGATGCTGAATGTTTCTCATTGAACTCTATTTTTGACACAAGTCTCAGAGACCTCACGTCACCAGTGCATGTTACCAGTTCGAGGATATATCAGTACTTACCCTGTCTTCGTTATTGTGCTTTCTTGCTTTCCTTATCATAACGAAATACAGTTCTTTTAACTGTTTTGCAGTCCGTCCTCCTATCTGGCTGGCTGGATGCATTGAAGACTTTACACAAGTCCTCCCAAGAACGTTTTTTCTGAGCTACTGTTGTCCCATGAGTCTTCTTCTCAATCGCTTCTTTTCTTTGAAGAACGATGTCTATTAACAAGTTCCTCTCGAAAGGACAGAAATTTTTTTGCACGTTTAGATTTATCTGACATTTCCGTATTGTGTCGCACCAAATAGCTATCATTCACTGACTTCTTATAATCGCATTGCGATTGAGATGTCTTATGTACATGTTTGCCAACCAATTTTCATTATAGAAAACTTCTGCTAGAAAAAGTAACTAGATATTACCAAAATAACCCTAAAAACATTTGCGTAGAGACATCTATTGGAGGACGAGAGATACTAAACTTGACGGTAACTGTACTGTTTATTACCAGGGCTTATAAATCTTGATTTAAGTTGATAAAGTTAACAGTGCAGTTAAAGTTACAAGCGCATTTAGGTAACTCACAGGTAACTGTTGTGTACCAGAAACCAGCCATGAATGGAATAACCTTGCCATGCTGCTTTCTCCTAAGGCAATCAGTAATTCAGAAGGAATATCATCAATTCCAGGTGCCTTGTTCCTATTTAGGTCTCTCACAGCTCTGTCAAACTCTGACCTCAAAATTGGGTCTCCCATTTCATCAGCATCAACAGCCTCTTCTTGTTCCAGAACCCTTTCATCTACTTCTTTACCTTGATACAACTGTTGGATATGTTCCTGCCATCTTTCTGCTTTGTCTTCTTTCCCTAGATGTGGCTTTCCATCTGAGCTCTTAATATTCATACACCTAGATTTCCTTTCTCCAAAGGTTTCCTTGATTTTCCTGTATGCAGCTTCTACCTTTCCCAGGACAATACAACCTTTGATATCCTTGCACTTCTCCTTCAGCCATTCTTCCTTAGCTACCTTGCACTTTCTCTCCACTTGATTCTTTAATCGCCTGTATTCTTTTCTGCCCTCTTCATTTCTAGCATTCTTGTATTTTCTTCGTTCATCAATCAGGTCTAGTATCTCCTGAATTATCCACTGATTCTTAGTTGATCTTTTCTTCCTTCCTAACATCTCTTCAGCAGCCCTACTGACTTCATTTTTCATGACTCTCCACTCTCCCTCTATAGTGTTTCCTTCAGCCTTTTCATTTAGCCCTTGTGCCACATGTTCCTTAAAACAATCCCTCACACTCTTTTCTTTCAACTTGTCTTTTTGCATTTTTTCCTTTCTTCAATTTCTTCAACTTCAGATGGCATTTCATGACCAAGAAGTTGTGGTCGGAATCCACATCTGCTCCTGGGAAAGTTTTGTAATCCAACACCTAATTTCTGAATCTCTGCCTAATCATAATGAAGTCTATTTGATACCTTCCAGTGTCTCCAGGTGTGGTCCACGTATACAGACGTATTTCGTGGTGTTTGAACCAAGTATTTGCAAGGATTAAATTATGTTCGATGAAGAATTCAACCAGGCGACTTCCTCTTCCATTGCTTTATTCCAATCCAAATTTTCCTACTGCATTACCTTCTCTTCCTGCATTCCAGTCTCCCATCACAATTAGATTCTCGTCACCTTTTAAGTATTGTATTAAATCTTCTATCTCTTCATATATTATTTTGATTTCTTCATCATCTGCTGAACTAGTAGGCATATAGACCTGCACTATTGTGGTGGGCATTGGTTTGGTGTCTATCTTGACAACAATAATCCTTTCACTATGCTGGTAGTAGTAGCTTACCCGTTGCCCTATTTTCTTATTCATTATTAAACCAACTCCTGCATTTTCCCTGTTTGATTTTTTGTTGATAATTCTGTAATCGCCTGACCAAAAATCCTGTTCTTCCTGCCAACCTACTTCACTTAAACCAACATCTAACTTTAGTCTATCCAGCTCCCTTTTCATATTCTCTAACCTACCACAACGATTCAAACTTCTAACATTCCACGCTCCGACTCGCAGAATGTCAGTATCCATCTTCCTGATGATCGCCCCCTCTCGTGTAGTCCCCACCCGGAGATCCAAACGGGGGACTAGTTTACCTCCGGAATATTTTACCCGGGAGGAAGCCATCATCAGTACATCATTCATACAGAGAGAGCTGCATGTCCTCGGGAGTTAGTTACGGCTGTAGTTTCCCGCTGCTTTCAGCCATGTAGCAGTATCAACACAGCTAAGCCATGTTGAGTATTATTACAAGGCCATATCAGTCAATCATCTGAATGCCGCCCTTGCAACCTCTGAAAGGCTGCTACTCCCCTTTCGATGAACCATTCGTTAGTCTGGTCTCTCAACAGATACCCATCCGATACGGTTGCACCTGCGTTTCGGCTATCTGCGTCATTGGGACATGCAAGCCTCCCCACCACGGCAAGGTCACATGGTTCATAGAGGAACTTCATACGCACTGTTATACATGTGGGTGAGAGTTGCAGATTCCTTCTTGAGGAGCAGATGATCACAACTGAGATAAGAATGTTGCACGTAATCAAATATGATCCAGGCAGACCCACATCCACTAGGGTAATATGTGCACAATCTAGAAAATATCAAGGTCCTGTCAGTATGGGTCCTTTGTACAGATGGTATTATTCATTTATAACACAGTATTCAGCCTCCAATCGGTAAATCCCAATGGTTCACAAAGATGGACCAAGTTGAGCTTCCTAATTAGTTATTTTGTGAGGCAGACTTGAATCCAACTATGAATGACTGGGCAGAGACAAACTAGACTATGTCAGAGAAATGTTCAGACATAGCATCAGCCCCCAGGGATGCCCATGAGCTACAATACCAGATGGCTGAGAAGAGATAGCATGCAAAACGCTACATCTTCACATGTCTGATTTTTACCGCAATGTCTCTGCAGGAGGAGGGTAAGGAAGAACAAAGGGTTTTTTTTATCGAGGATTGAAACTGACTTGTTTCAGGACAAGAAAGATATGCACAGTTAATGAACCGTGTTTTAGGTAAATTGGGTGAACTCATAGCATTTCACAGGGAATAACTGAACAGGTGGGAGGAATATTAAGAAAATCTTCTCAACGCAAATAGAAGTAATTGGACAGGTGGAAGGAATATTTTGAAACTCTTTCTGTTAATGTCGCAACAAACTAACTTCACAGGGTAGAAAGACAATGATGTTAGTGAAATTATGCTTGAGGAAGTGGAAAGGATGGTAAATTAAGCCCACTAAGTATACATAGGGGTGTGATATTTTGGTATTAACAATAAACACAACATTTTTGTGAACTTATTTTCACATACGGAAATTACCAATCTCATGAAGAAAATCAGGAAATCACTAGTTTTTATTCACGAATAATAAAAAAAAATCTAATTCACAAAACCACGCCACTGGTGCAAATTTAGCACAAAAAATCATTTTCACCATGAAATGCTTGCAAAAACAATATTTGTGTAGACTAGAAGAAAAATACCCCCATTTGCCTATGTATGTGACGAGGAAGTGGGAAGCGGCATGATCTTTACCGACAGAAGTAGTAGTCAAAAGTGAGTTACCCTAACCTCAAAAAAACTAATCACAACATGACACCTACTCGCAAAATAAGGAGAATGAAAGTTTGCACTTCTATGTTTTTGGATTAAAGATACAAGGGATCATATTCCTGAGGGTCTCCTCATAAAATCCTTCAAGAAAAGCAGCGTTCCAAATGAAATGGCCGCGATGTAAAATTACACAATTTGGAGCCCAAGGGTGAGGCTTTAAGTTCTGCAGGCGAATACAGCATTGCTGACAAAGATTACCGAAGGCCTTTCTTTAAAATGTTCAGTAAAATGCTTTCAAATGTTTTCCCCTCCTGTGCCTTTCCTATAAGGAGAAAGAGAAGGAGGAGAAAGCTCACTAATGCATTGTTAAATACAGAGGCACCTTGTGACAAGGTTCACGATCCTCGGCTTTCACTTAAAAGTCTGTTGCAAGGATCGATTCCATGAACCATGTGAAGACAGTAGACGTTCCTTGTGTGGCAAGCAATGCGATCGATACCAAGTGCAATTTAGTGAGAACCGGCGTATGTCGCTTAAGAAATTCTGCTCAGAAGAGAGTTAATACTGTGCAGACTGAGAATTATCTAAATGAAATTGTAATTTGTAATCATCTACTTATATACAGTATGTAAGTTTCTCTATGGTCATTGGCTGCAATTTTTTATTATTATTATTATTATTATTATTATTATTATTATTATTATTATTATTATTATTATTATTATTATTAATGCTTAATAACTCTTGTGAATCTTGTTATCTGCTCTTTCACAATTCAGTGAGTATACGGTGGAAGCGAGTACAGACATGCACACTAAAGATATAAAGTAACACATAATAGTATAAACACAACAACAGGTCAGTGTGTTGAGAATGAGCAGTAGAAAGAGGAGACAAGGTTACAAATAAAAACAGCCAAAAAAAAAAAAAAGGCATCTTCAAAATCTTCAAACACTGCTGCCTCAAATAAAAGGGCATTCTCTTCATAAATTCCAGTTCTTTTATATAAAATTCTCGCCCTCTGAAAAGCTCATTTCTACTTCCCAGCATCATCAGGATGGGCATCAATAGCCACTGAGGGGCCATCTTGACAATCTTAAGTCTGAGACTGATGAGCGAGCCCATTATTAGAAATCGGCAGTGTACGAAGATGTACAGACTATACTTGTCCTTTTGTGCTTTCATGTTTGTCTTTATCTCCTAATTCTACTGTTCTCTCTTTCCTAACTGACCTGCCATTGTCTTTATTCTGATCATGTTCCTATACCTCTATACATAAAACTTTATTTGACATGGGTTCTTCCTTTTATTACAAATCTAAAGAAATACGGAGAGAAAAAAAAAAAAAAAACAATGCTAGAAATATAAGTGCACAGAGATACGTGTACATGCCTTTGTTCCCATGCAGCCAATGGCACTTGTAAATCTGCAGCAGTAATTCCCAACTTAGGTGGCATGCCCCCCTGGGAGGGAAGGGGGTAAAAAGATTTAGAAGATTTACAAGCAATTTAGCTAGGAGGGAAAGCATGTGACCTGATAAACAGAGAAAATAATATACAGTAGAACCTTGATTCTCCGTTTTTGGACGGACTGTGGGGAAAAAAACGTACAACACGGGAAAACGGAAAATCTGGGAATGAATGAACCATCAACAATTTGGCTAAACATCACAAAAATGAAATATGTATACTTATAATCTTACAAACGCTCCTAAACCAAACCTAACTACAGTCCCAATAGGCCTTCCACCTACGAAGTGACCGCTTATCGGTCCAAAGGCCTGGAGATTACAAGGTGACGCATGGTCAGTGTGACAAATTCTCTTGGCCGTTATTCGTGGCTCTCTAGACCGGTCACCTTTTGATAGCTCCTCAATTAAAGGTAATTGTAAAATGAGTGAACCTGGAACCTGGCCCTCATATCGAGGTAAAAATGTCTGACCTGGTCGGGAATCGAATCCAGGCCCTCCGGGTGAGAGGCAGGCAAGTTAGACCGCGGGGCCGGCTTCAATTAATCACGGGCACGTGATTTTAAAATCTCGAAACTTTACATTCACTTTTATGGGGAAACATCATCAGTTTCCACTGAAAACTTCTTTCAGTTCAGTTCAGCCAAACTCTTCGAAAAATCAAATAACCTTAATGCCCAGCCATATAACAATCGACCACAGGTAGTTTATAACTCCCTAATCTAATAAAATAAAGCACATTAGATATAAAAGGACCCAACATGGTGGCAAAATCCCTTTCTTTAATTTTCCATTGTAATTTGCTCACTGGTATACTGTTCGTAGTCAGTTTATGGAAATCTTCTACTGCGTAAATTAGGCCTACATCGTCTCTTACAGGTTATGGTGAACTCGAGAACATGGTTTTGGATGTAAGTATCGATTCTCAAGTTCTTGAATGCATTATATTCAATTCTGCCAAGTCACTTACTACAATCAAATTGAAAAGAGAAAAAATACCATAAAAACTTTAAAAATTACGGTTATTTGTGACCTTAAGCTCAGCTGGAAAGTGCGCTCACTGTGCGAAATGATACAAACTTCTTAAATATAACGTGCGCAGATAAAACAACTGCAGTTTTTATAACATTTGAACACAAAAATGTGGAATTCCCAATCTTATACTAGGACCAAAACAGTAATAGGCAATCACAAAACTGCCCATGGCTTTACGTATGTAAGGCGTAATACCATATATGTTCTGGTCTCGATAACATAATCATATCTGATAATATTAAAATACTAAATTTATGTTACCGGTACTTAAGAAGGAGCTGTTTTGATTCCTGCCTGAAAGCCCAGTGACTATACGGTGCCCTGAGGGAAGTGCCAAAAACATGTACGGCGATATACTCGAAAAAATTAAAATAAACATGACGAGACTCATTTCGTCTTCAAGTAGAACTATCAAAATGCACTCTGTCTCTTTCCAATTGTTGTGAACAGTCCCTGCTATATGATTTCTCAGGATTCTCTAAACAATATTACCCGAATGCGATGCTAATATGGTCACCGCCGATCGCTTTTCCAGTACCAGTACTTCCTCCAATTTCCTCAATGACAGGACATTAACACCAAGATCCTTAAGTATCCCGCGTCCTTTCGTAATATACAGTTTCTTGAAAAATGCTTGATCAAGGACTTAGCAATGATGAGACTGAAATTTCTGGACGGCTGATCCGGGAAATCGTTTCTTCGAGGAACGGGTAATGCGGGATTTTTATAACGTTATTTAATTAGGATGCTCATGGGATCACGTAATTTGAACGAATAATATGGGAAAACATAGTTTCCAGGAACGTATAATCAAGGTTGTACTGTATATCTTCGCTAAAACTTATGAGTGAGTTTGTTTTTGTAATGTAGGCAAGAATATGGAAACAAGACTCTTTCCATATTGTCATAAAGTGTGAAGTACAGTTTCAATTCTTGAAAGTATATCGTTGGCTTAAAAAAAATTAAATAAAAATAAAAACAAACCAGGTACATATTAATGAGTTCATGTCATACTACTAACCAGCACAGAAACATGCAATAGTGAAAAAGTCCCTCCAGATAGGGTTTGCGCCAGTAAGGGTATCCGGGTGAATGAAATAGCTTTAATCCACATTAGTCTGAACCCAAATAACTGGGATATAATTAATTTAGTTTCATGTTTATTTATACTCCTCTTCAGAACAATACTTTGGTTTGAAAGCAGCAGCTTATTATCGATGGTTAATTGACGTATGGTTATTTTTTTATACATTTCAACTTACATTCTTTCTTTAGCCCATATCATAGTAATTGTAAAGAAGAACTTTATTTCTCCGATTCGAAAGATGACCCTGAATGCAAGATGACCCCCACATTTTCCTTCAAAAGAAAATTAAATTAGGTTTAAAAAGTTTTAGGTGATATAATTTTTTGTAACAAATATCAAATTCACTTTGAGCAAAAATAAACACACACAAGTACAATGTAAATCCCACCTACTTCCTTAATCATTTTCATAAGAAGTATGTGACACTACCTTTGAAAGTTCAGGGAATTCCTCTTCACGAGCCCGCATTCGCAATTTCACGTTCAACTTCTTTAAAGTGTCCTTGTTGTGGGCCTCTGGATGCCTTTCTTGTACAATACGCATTTTTAGACTATCTCTGCCTTCATTTTTACACTATCTTTGTTGTCATTTTTAGACTATCTTTGTCTTCACACCAATGTCGAACACTGGCTTTAGTTATGCCATATTTTCTTGCGGCTCCAAATTTATTCTTTATTTCTGATATTTAATAACCGTTAACATAAAACTGGCATAATATCGAAGAGAACCCCTTAAAAATATTCCGGTAATACCCATTCCATGTGTGTCAACAATACGATGACCTTGTGTTTTTGCGCATATACCTCACCATTTCATCACTGAATGCATTTTTGTACAATACGGTATGCATTTTTAACCACTCAACGCGAAGCGCCACACACTCCACGCAGACTCCCCAATGTTGTCTGTCGCAGAGTGACATACATTGTATGCGCGTAGAAGCTGCTGCTTTGTGCTTCTATCTAGCGAATAGTTCTTGAACTATTACAAACGTAATAAGATGTATCTATAGACGAAGCATCAATCTTTTCATTTGTTGCTCATATCTATCGAGTTTTTATGAATTACATTTGACATATCGCGTCTGAAAAACCAACAAGTTCTGTTGTTGACATCATGGCAGCTAAATGTTTTCTCGTGATCATGAATTTGAAAATTAACAATGTTTTGCCGAATGATGGTACAGAAAGTTTAGTTTCATTAAAGAGGGACTAGGATATAGAATTTGAGATTGAGAATAGTGATTGTGACATTGATGTTGCTTTTGATACACGGAAAAATATCGGCTGTAATGTTATTGATGGTGTTTTTTTTTGTCAGAACACATGGTTAATTGCAGAAGGCAAAAAGTAATTTTTACGTCAGATTATGGGTTTCAGAATACTGCAAAGAACTATTTATAATCTGTGTGAACATTTTTCCTTTGTTTTCTACTGTCAATTTCATTTAAAAAATTATAGTAGAATAGGCAGATTTTTATGCTCAACATCACATGCGGTCACACGGTATGTTATTTCCGTTCTCATCGAGAGTAAATGAATGTGTACAGGTTTCTGTGGAGGAAATGTATGTAGTTTTAGCATTGTGTATGTTAATGAGCATAGTCAGAAACCTGTATTGAGATCTTATTTCTCAAAACAACGGGTACTAGCTACTCCTATATTTGATTCAGCCATATCTCTTGTTTGATTTGAAAGCATCACAAGATACCTCCACTTCACTGACCTCAGGTTATTCCAGTAAATTGTGCTATTTATGTGTTTATTGCACTAATAACAAACTGAACATTTTAGTCAAATTCATTGAACCGCTTGTCATTTACGCCCAATTAACTAAAAGCTTTCACTCATAGTATGCTTGGAGCTGCTTGGAGCTATACTCCTCCTAGAGCACAGGGTAGCCAGGTAGTGAAAGTCATCCCACCTGAGAAGTTAAGCTATCTTTGTCTTCTCACCAATGCCGAACATTGGCTTCAGTTATGCCCTACTTTCCTGCGGCTGCACAATTACTGTTCATTTCTACGTTTAATAGCCATTAACTTAAAATTGGCATCATAATATCAACGCGAACCCATTGAAAATTTGCTGGCAATAGGTATCTGTTCCACATATCTCTATAATACAATGATCTGTATAATAAATAAAAATTTAAAAAAAAATATATATACTACTGTCTATAAAACCGTTTCTTTTACTAAGCATCAGGTACAGAAGACATATTATAACTCTGCCACTGAGCAGCCATGAATTTTCTAAGAATTCGAAGGGTCACATCCTTGCTATTTCAATTCAAATGACATTTACTGTGCAGCTGGGGCTTGGAAGTATATTATGGTCAACCTTATAATTAGCAGAAGAGAGTAATGTTTTGATGCCATTCTACGAATTTGAAGAACTTTTTGTAGAAGCTAGTAGAATATCATTCTCACTTCACTACTTTGCCGAGAACTGGTGACGTTACACATAGGCACTGTACAATTGACTGCCACCGTTAGCGATGTTTGTGGACATTGAAGGTCGAGTTTTATGCGCGTGCGGGGGCGTGCAGGGATGCAGCATGGTTACCATTGTAGCCGTCAGTGGTGTTCATTACTGTTAGGTCACAAATTCAAGATGACCCTTGATTTTTCACATGAAATTCGGAGGAAAAAATGTTGCTTTGGATTCAGAAAAATACAGTAGGTACTATACTTCTGTGAATGTTTAAATCCTCTAATTTGTCTACATTCTTCTCGAAAATAAGTGTTTACAAGAAAAAAAAATTGTAAATATGGTATTTTCATAGCTTACGGGGGGGAGCTGGAAAAGTCTGGGAACCACCAATGTACAGTTAACGTGCAGAATATGAAACTGAATAAAATTATGAATGTTTGTGATAATGAAGGTAGCGTGATTTTAGTAATGAATAAGAATTATAGGCATTGTACTTACCCCCTCTTTTTCCTCCAGCTGCATAATCATGGTGACCACCACGATCACCACTTTGACTAGGTCTATTTCTATGATCTTTTGACCCCCATCTACTTTTCTCTTCACTTGGATCACCACCTTGACTAGGTCTATTTTTATGATCCTTTGACCCCCATCTACTTTTCTCTTCACTTGGATCACCACGATCACCACTTAGACTAGGTCTATTTCTACGATCCTTTGACCCCCGTCTACTTTTCTCTTCACTTGGAACACCATGATCACCACTTCGATTAGGTCTATTTCTACTATCCTCCTTAGTTCTCCATCCACTTTTTGCTGCATTTAGATCATCACCATGATCATAGTTTCCACTTCTCAATTCCTTTGGATTTCCTTCATATTTTTCATAAGCAGTAGCCTCTATGTTAGTATAATCTTGTGAACCTGCACCAGCTCCATTGTTTCCGGTCCACTTTGAACCAACAGAAGCATTCAAATCTGAACCACCAGATGCAACATTGATATCTTCTTCTTGATACCAAGATCCATTATCGACATTATTTCCAGGAAGTGTACTATCATTTCCCATTTCTACACTACCATTCCCCTGTGTAGATGCTGAAGACTCTGTTTCATATTTTCTGTTATCACTCCTGAAAAAATACAAAACATTATATACTTAGCTCACCAGGACATACATATTGAATGTGAAAAAATCTCACAAAACTTCACACTGTATACCTGGAAGACAACTCAGATTTCAGAAGCTTAGACTGAGGTTATCTTAGTTCACTGAGAATGTGAAATATCACTACATGTTATATGAAGAAGGGTGTTATATACTAAAACAATATACAGTATAACCTCATTAATGCGTTCCTTATTAAGATATTTTCTCGCTTAGCTCGTCGTAAATTCAGTCCTCATTCACGTCGTACCTATATAAAAATACCTCACTTATCAAGTCACAAATTTTCGCTATTACTGCTTAGTACGATCACATTTTCCCTATCCTTGAAAATGTACTCTTTCATCCCTTGTGAAAGGAACGCTGTCTCCAACACGAATAAGAGCCCTCACCACAGGAGGCACGTTGGAGAAAGTTGCATGAAAACAGCAAATGGCCTTGAATTCTCGAACTTTACAGGGGTAAATTACACTTTCGGTGGAGCAAGCCATTAGTGTCAGGAAAGTTTAATTTTGCTTGCCGGTTTTCAGTGATATTGCTGAATAACCCAGTAAGCCTGTTTGTGCTTGTATTTCACATTCCATCTAAAAGTCAGAAATTAATTCTGTGTTGAGTGATACGGTGTGAAAAAATCATGAAATTGTTTACTAATGAAGAAAATATTAAAATCCAGGAAGTGGCAGATATCTGCAACTTTCAGCAGTGGCGCGTATATCAAAACTCACATCTTCAAGTTTTGACTCGATTCAATCGAAGCAAATCAAAGTGTTGTTGCATTCGAGATGGAGATCAAACCAGTCTCTCGCATGTAGCAGAGTTTAACCTCCAAATAAATTATAGTCGACGAGTGTGGCCAGAACATTTCACAATGTTTAACAATACTCTGGTCCGAAATATAAGGCTTCAGTTAACGTTTGTTTTAAAAAGAGTGCCACCTGCAATAATACCTGATACTTTAACGGGCCTCAGTGAAAATGTTTTCATATTTATTGTCTGGTGTTTTACACATCGTTTAATACACTGTTGTTAATAAGCCCCAGTCGAAAAAAGTTTTCACATTTGTTCTCTCGCCTTTTTTTTTCACGCCTTTTAATACTCTCGTATCAACTTTAGAAATGGTAGGCCTAAATATTTTTCACTGTAGGCCTACCCCTATATACACAAAGTAAAATGAACCCATGTTGGAAAAAACATATCAAGTGTTTACATATCGATGTTTGATAGTTTTTATTGATGTATTCAATAATACGTTTTCTCGCTTAACACGTTCTCTTTTGTCATCCCCTGCAGAAACGTCTTAACAAGGTTTTACTGTAAAATATTCTTATAAAAACAAAACAATCCATTGCACACACAGCCCATTACAGGTCTCGACTTGGCAAGATGACACTAGCCCGTCAGGTAAACCGCAGACATTGGCGTGAGATGTCATAAGTGCGATGACATCCTCTGCCATGCTGCTTGGCTTCTGTGACCAGGTCCACTGCCTTCCTATCAAGAAGGCTCCACAGTTGATCTTACAAGGCTAAGTGAGTGCCATTCCAGCACTCTTAGTCCACAATTAAAATTCATGGACTGGACAGGAATCAAACCTGGAGGCCAGGCACACTACACCACAGGGATGGTTTATAAAACATACAGCATTCTTAAAATATGAATTAAAAAATGTACTTGTTAATTATTACTGAAAGAGATACTTTTCTTAATGGTCAGCACCAAGATCTTTGATTCAGAGGGTCCTGGATTCAATTCCTGGCCAGGTCGGTGGATTTTAACCACATCCGATTAACAAATTGAATTGCAATTTTTTACAACAAAATTGTCCAGTGATTACAATTTCTTTAAAATACATCAATAGAACCAAGCCTTGGGTTATCAGGCTATTTCTGTGCATTGTTTAACCCAGGGTTCACCACTTCCTTAGCAGTTAACTTGGCAGGACTGAGTGGACAGTCTGTCACTGCTAGCAGCATCTTGCATACCTGCCAACTTGACAAAACCAAAAATCAAGAGATTTTGTATGAAAATCAGGAAAAATCAGGAGAAATCAACATGGCCAAAACTGCTTATTCTACATGTCTTGTGCAATACAGGAGTACTATGGCATATATTATAACACTTAGTGTGTCAAAACCTGACTGTTGCTATATGAGGCTACAAGTCTAAAAATTACACATTTCTATTATCTCTAAGGAATTTGGGAGTCAGACGACCGGTTTCTGATAAGCCTTCCGAAAACTCATGTTCCACATTTGTGAATTAGTCAAACACTTGGATTCGATTACTTAGCAAATGCACAGATTAATATATTGCATCACGCACCTGCGCAATTATGCAAAGCGCGATATTATTTTTATCAAGTAATAAATTAAAATACACCGAACTCTCTCCAACTGACTCCTAAAATCTCTAGAAAAGTCACTAGTGCTATCTTAAAAATTCTGTCACTAAATTACTAAAAAAGACTCCAAATCTAGCGACTAGTCAAGACCATTATCAATAGTATCAGACCTTAATACAAAATCAACATGGCCAACACATCGGTTGAAAGTAAACAAGCCTGTGTTACATAAACATAATCTTCTGATTATCGTATGGAATGACAAGTTGTAATAATAACAATGTACAGAGTACTTTACTTTGTGTGAAAGAACCAATGCTATCTAGAAATGTCTAGATCTGGACAAGCAATATATGGAAAATTCAAAATGTATTTCCTATAAACTAGTATGGTCCAGGAAATAGGTAAGATAGGATTGCATTATAAAATAACAGTCCTGGGGGGGAATATCTGATGCGTTTCAAAGAGTGGCAGTTTAAATTCAAATCAATCAATCAATTATCTGAATTTAGGGCTGTCGTCCAAGTGGCAGATTATGTATCAATTGTTTACCTAGTCTTGTCTTAAACGACTTCAAAGAAGTTGGAAATATATTAAATTGGTGTAGATATAGTTGTGGACACACTTGGTAAATTATTCCAGTCCATACCTTCTTCTTATAAATCAATACTTGTTTTAGAAATACATTTATTTGAGTGACCTTTTTATTACCACACGCTTTTAAATATAATAGCCTACTCCATTCGAGAAATTTATTAGAAACATAACACTGCCAAGAAATTAAATTCTCTCATAACAATTACTGTTATGCTACTTCTGTTTAACTTCAGATAATCTTTGTCTTTCAATAGGAGACACAATTTGAAATTCTCTGGTGGCATATGCATTTTCATATAAAGTACATTAACACTCAAATCGTTGACAACGTAAATATTTACTGTAAATGACAGTATATCGGTTCACACCTAGCCCTCTAATTTCTCAAAGAGAACATAATCTTCATTCACAAGTAAAATAAATAGCTTTATCACTTTTAATAAAACCACTTTTAAAAACCTCAAAAGGCACAGAAATTGGGAAATGCACTAGGACAGACACCAACACAGAGTCTGGCCTTATCCAAAAAAATACTGTAGCTGATCAAGTAATCCTCGCTAATGACAAAATTATCCTCAAATGTTTTAATGCACCCTAATGAATTATTTGTAACTACGAAATCATCATGATGCATTAAGGAAACTTGATCTGAATGCGAGTGTGCATCTGCTTTAAAATGAATTACATACATACATACATACATATCTTTATTGCCCACCCTAGTGTACACCATCGGCTTACAGGCAATAAAGACAGACAGAGCGAAACAAAGGAAAACAAGCACTAATAGCAACTAGATCTCTTTTAAAACTACTTAACTACATTAACTACCTCTACATCTACTCAGTATCATCCCACACGTACGCGCATAGCCAGCACGCATGCAGGACGATACCGCACTACTAACTACCCAAAGCCCAACCCCTGACTACCACCTAAAAAAATAATTAAAAAAATTAATTAGACTGGTCGCTGCAACAGCCCTGGCATGGAACACACGCCCACCAACCCGTCTACAGCAGCCACCAGCCTTGCCACGTGAGAACTGGTATCGTATCTCACCGACCCTCGCTGACAAACACTGTGTTCCTTTCCTTATCATGTGTTACAAGCCACCCTAGCTGAAACCAGACCCAACAGGTGGCCTGCAACACACTTCCGCTATGTACGTCACACATACTCTTGTCCACTGTCAGCACACTACCTTCCCTATCCTTTTCCTTTCCGTGCAGACATGCTCAAGTCTAACTTCTTTGGAGTGGGGTCAAGTCCCCACCCCTCCCTCTTCCCTTGATACGTCACCCTCACCTCTCACGCACTACTCCCACTCTCTACATCTCACCTTATAAAACTTAAGACTTAAACATCAGCTAACAACCATTTAACATCCCTCATCAACGCACCTAAAACAATTAACACTTTTTTTTTTTTACACAGACAAACTTTTTTCATTCGAAGTCCATTAGTTCACTCAGTCTTCTCTACCTACCACACCACACTTCACATATCAAACCGTTTCACCTTATTAAGCTTCAGACTTAAACATCAACTAACAATCATTTTACATCCCTCATCATCGCACTTAAAACAATTTGACTTTTTTTTTTTCACTTACACACAAACAGTTTCCATTCCAAATCCATTAGTTCACTCCGTCTTCTCAGTCTACAACACCTCAATTACATCAAACTGTTAGACTTATCCCATTTCTTCCATCCTACTAAACTTAATACATAAACATCAAGAATCCCTCAATTTTACACCCCTCATCAAGGCATCTACACCATTTAACTTTTTTTTTTTTATATGACCTACTTTTATAATTTCCATACTGCCAACATTTTCTCCTTAACTACATTCCCACTTAATCTATCTCAATTCTATCAATCACATATACCTTCTTTATACTCCCTCCTCACACAAATACACTTAAACAATCCATTTTTTTTTCACTCCTCATTTACACACCAACAGACAGTACTCCATTCCAAGTCCATTAGTTCACTCAGTCAACTCGCTGCCTTTTTTCTTTTTTTTTTTTTTTACTCTCTCTCCACCTAAGCTTTACACTACCCTCAAACCTACTCAACCTCCCCTTTTCTCAACGCTTACCTAATTTTCTCAGGCTTTCCCTTTGCCCCAGGCGGATCACCTTTCCACAGGGCAAGGTGCTCTCCCCCTTTCCCCTAACACTACAGCCCCCTCTTCTGATATCATGATTACCATGATACCCTTCGCGCATTTGCTCAGGGCGGATATCCATTCCTCTGAGCAGAATGCCTTCCCCCTTTCTCCCTCAGCACGAACCACATTATCTGCACAACCCCTGTTACTCCCTCAATTTCTTTATAAATATAGCTCTGGCCACATTTAAGAATTTCGCTATATTCGTTCCTTTCTCCCACTCTCTACATAACCAAGATGTTATCTTATAGCTTTCCCCTACCATATGCAGCTCCTTCTTACTTAGTAGTTTGATCTTTATCTCCGCCAAAGGTCGACATTGATTAAAAATATGCAGGTCCTCCCACTTCTCTCCACATAACACACATATATCCCTATTCTCACTACCTACCCATCCCCTATTCCTCGGAACACCCAATATCCACCAATACAAACCTCTCTTATCCCTTCTACCCTCAAACTCCGTTTTCGGGTTTATTACTTCCACCAATTTATTTAATACTGATAAAGAGACTCTCTCTCTACATTCCCCTATTAAGCTCTGTCTTTCAATATCTAGTGGTCTTCCCTTTATCCTTTCCCATACCCATTTATTCCTTCCATCCCCCCAGACCTCTCCATATACACCCAATCCAATCTTTTGTAACCATTTTTTGCACTTATTCACCCAGTAACCTTCATTCGTCATACCTTTCTCAAAATTAAACGTTTCTTGTACTAACGCCCCACCCTTCCCTTCCACCAATCTAATCCAGTACTTGAACACCCTCTTAGCTATTTCAACCTCTATCGATTCTTTACAGACTAATCTGGCCCCGGCATTGGCTGTACAATTCGGTAGGTCCATCATGATCTTGCTAAATTTCGCCACCACCTGGTTTAGTTCACTCCTGTGTTCCTCCATTCCCCATACTTCAACCCCAAATAGCATTTTGCCCATTACCAGTGATTTAAACACCATTTTCTGAATTTTGTATTTAACGTCTGGAAATTTCTTTTCTAATACCCCTACTACCGCAAGCGCTCCTCTTCCTTTAAGTTTTGCCTTCTTACACTGATTTTTCCAAGAAGCATTCTTACTAATTATTACACCTAGGTACTCAATTTTTCCCCCTGGTTTAATTTCTTCCTGCTCCAGCCTTCCTTATTCTTTCTCCCACCCCTTTTCCTACACACCATTATCTGAGTCTTTCTTACATTTACTCTGAGAGACCATTTCCTAGTATATTCAACTACCTTGTCCAACCCTTTTTGCAACCCATTTGCCGTCAAAGCCAAAATCAATAGGTCATCCGCGAATAGCAACCCCGGAACCTCCATTTTCCCTACCCAAGGGCATTGCCATGCGTCTCCACCATGACCCTCTAAAATATTATTTATAAATAACATAAATAATATCGGGGATAGCTTACATCCCTGTCTCACCCCGCTTTTCGATTCAAAACACTTACTCAACCTTCCATCCTGCAATTTAATCATCACAAACACTTCCTCATAAATAGTTTCAATTGCCACCCTCATTTTTTCGACATTCCAACACCCTCCATATACACCCAATCCAATCTTTTGTAACCATTTTTTGGTCTATGATCTATACTTGTCTTTGTTTAATTATTCTCGGCTGATGATGACAGGGAATCTGTCGAAACCGGTACCAAATGTACAAAAGTTGTGATGTTTTAACTGTAATGTAAAACTTTCACACAATATATAGTATTGAAAAGGTGGAACTTATTGTCCTTTCCTTGAAATATGAAATTCTTAATGATAGAGCCAACCAGGCAAAAAGTAAAGCTCATTATTATATGAGCCTGAGAATTAAAATAGGAAAATTAATCAAAGACATAGACTTTATTAAGAAATGCATTGCTCATAATTTGACTCCTAATTTCCTAAAGAACAACAAGAGACACGTTTTACCACATCAACATAAAGTCTACCATAAAACTAACAAATTATGGCTCAAAAATGAATTAAAATTTCTACATAAGAAAAAATCACTCTTAAATAACCGATTATATGAGACTCACCTCGAAGTTGCTACGTTGTTATCAGACTCACAATGGAATATTTTCAAAGAGAAAGTCTACAGTAAGCTATCCACTTTACTTATTCAAAAACAGTCCACTTTAAATAACAAGTTTCAAACTCTCCTTAACAAATCTCCCACAACCAACAAACCATCTAATAACCCGATCAGCCTAGACACTGCCAGTCACCCCATAACCGAATTTCATCCCCCATTCATCAACTTATCTAATGCAACATTCGATGACGAAGAGATCGCTATTTTATCAAAGGGCCCTAAACATAACTGGCCTAATTACAACCCATCAAATGTTGCTAAAAAACTAATAATAGAAACAGAAACAGCGATAAAAAAGATGCCTTACGACATACAAGATGAACTCAGACATGAAGCTAATAAACAATTAAAGAAAACTTTTATATCACCAACCCTGAATATCACCAAATCACAACTTGAAGATAGAAATAAGATCATTCAACTTAAAAAGAAAATAAAAGACAATCATACCATCGTTACGAAGGCAGATAAAGGAAACACCACTGTAATAATGAACCAAACAGAATACGTATCCAAAACTAAAGATTTTTTCACAGACAGCACTTTTACAATAATTAACAAAGATCCAACACAAGCCATCCAACGGCAGTTAAAACAGACACTTAAAAATACATCCTTTCTCTTAACCGACAGTGAAAAAAGTAAACTAATTCATATGAACCCAGGACTTCCCACTGTCAAAGCACAACCAAAAATACATAAGACTAATGTCCCAATACGCCCTATTGTAAACTATAGACCTAGTCCTTTGTATAAAGCAGCACAATTCACTCAACAATTCCTCAAAAAACACTACACTTTTCAGTCCAAGAAATCTATAAAGAATACACTTCAACTTATTAAACAACTAGATGACTTTACACTTCAACCATATTGCTCTTTACACTCGTTTGACGTTACTAATATGTACACTAGTATTAAACCAGAAAAACTCCCTTCATATTATCCCTCAAAATCTACACAACCATAGCCAACTTAGTCAACTTGAGATAGCTGACTTTATGTCTATCTTGAAGCTTTTAATCAATAACAACTACTTTACATTCGATAAAATAATATACAAGCAGGACGGCCTAGCCATGGGTTCACCAGCCTCCGGCATTTTAGCAGAAATATATCTAGATTTTTTAGAACATACAAAAATAGACAATAATGCAACATTTAACAACATACATCTCTGGTCCAGGTACATCGATGATGTATTTATTATTATGGACCAACGCACTATAGACGCAGCTACCACTCTAACACATCTTAACACTATCGACACAGACATTAAATTTACACTAGAATCCGAAGTCAACAATACCATCAATTTTCTAGATCTCACTATCACTAGACTCCCATCTTCCTTTAAATATAAAGTTTATAGAAAACCCACATATACTGCTACGACAATACAACAGGACTCTACTCATCCCCCTAATCATAAACGGGCTACCTACAATAGCCTAGTACACCGAGCATTCAATATTCCTATCTCAAAATCAGACCTTAATAAAGAATTAAACACTATACGCAATATCGCATTTCATAATGGCTACAATAAGAATTTTATAGAAAATATAATCAGCAAATTCAGACATCGCCCAAAATCGAACCTAATTAAACAAACTATTAAATCAAAAACTTTTTCAACTTTTACCTATAACCGCAATATCCATAATATTACAAATATATTTAAGAAGCAGAATATTAACATTTCCTTCAGAACTAATAATAGAAACCTCAACATTCTACACAACTCTAACTCAATCAACCCTTCCAACCCCTTTGAAAAGTCAGGTGTCTATAGATTTCATTGTAACGACTGCCTCAGTACCTACCTCGGACAGACCGGTAGATCGTTCAAAATTAGATATACAGAACACGTAAATGCAATTAAATACAGAAAATTCTCCGCAGTAGGCCAACATATACACGACTATAAACACAAATTTTATAGCATAGACCACGATATAGACATCATTGAAATAATAAATAAAGGTCCTATACTTGATTTCACTGAACAATTTTACATCTCACTTGATCAGTACCATAATTCAAATTTTAATCTCAATGATTTATCCGACAAACCTACGATTTTATTTGATACGTTTATCAAAATATTGAACAATCTTAAAATCCCTAAAAATCGATCTATCTTCAAAACAATCCATAACACGCTTACATATTACCCCTACCGCCATCCGCGCCCACCCGATTATAGTCCCGCCTCCACCACGCTCCCTCTTCCCCTCGCTCAGTAACTCCGCCCCTCCTTGCTTCCTTCCGAGGTCCGTCTCTTCACATTCAGCCTGTTAGTTCCACTCTGATACATCTACTACCAACTTGGCACCTGAGGTGAGTCCTTCATTTCGCTAATATTTCGCGAATTTTTACTCCTTCCGATTTTCATATAACTTTAAATAGTATTTTATTTCTTATAGGTTCCGACTTGGATCAGGATCTTTCCAAATCATTTATATATCCATAACTTACAACACAAGATCTTCAAGTACCACCTTAGCAAGAACCTCAATTACTATATCTCAAAATAATGTAAACCATTCCAGAATACAAATCGACATATTGAACTGTTCAATGGACATTCTAACTATCAACATCAATACATAGTGAAAAAATTAACTCGTCTATTTCTGCTTGCATTGAACATTAATATAATTCTTCAATTCTTAAGTCCAAGTTGAAGCTCCAATCGAATTTTAATGTACATATTTTATGTGGAACACCATTCGACTAAATGTTTGTTTACCTTTTTAATGTGTAAAACATGGCTACATAACTTCAATGAATTGACTGGTCAAAAAGTTAAAATATTACAGATTTAAGCCTACAATCAAATTTCACTATAGGCCCTAATTATATATTACAAGAACAAAATTCTTTTAACAAATTAACCTTTTAATTAGAAACATCAAGGTGTACACCTCATAGAATAATGACCATTCCCATTCTACTTACCTATACTTGTCTTTGTTTAATTATTCTCGGCTGATGATGACAGGGAATCTGTCGAAACCGGTACCGAATGTACAAAAGTTGTGATGTTTTAACTGTAATGTAAAACTTTCACACAATATATAGTATTGAAAAGGTGGAACTTATTGTCCTTTCTTTGATGTAAATATTGTTTCAATACGGAACCTAAATATGAAATTCTTAATGTTAAATTCCAACCTCCCCTAATCTCAAAAATAGCGCCTCCCTACTGACCGTATCAAAGGCTTTTTCTAAGTCAATCGCTGCTAAAAATAATTTACGCCCTGCTATCCTCACATACTTTGTAATCAAAGTGTCCAGAATCCAAACATTATCAACTGTATTACATCCTTTCCTAAATCCATTTTGGAACTCAGATATCCTACCGTACAGTTCCGCCCAATTTGTTATCATATTCGCCAAAATCCCTGTGTACACCTTTGACAGCGAGTCTAGGAGTGTAATTCCTCTATAGTTGTTTGGATCACTACTAGCTCCTTTATTTTTATAAATAGGGCATAATACCCCCTTCCTCCATTCTCTAGGAAATTTCCCCGTTTCCAGCAACCTATAAAAAAATTTCACAATCCCTCTCAACATCGGTTCATTTGCCCCTACCTCTTTCCATACACTACTGGAAATACCATTCACACCTCCTGCAGCCTTGGGTCTAGCATTTTTTAATACTGTAATTACCTCCTGCCTTGTTATCTCCCCATCCAATATTGTAATGCCTACTTCCAGTTCCCTTCCAATTTGTGACTTGTCTATTTCTCTACCCAATTTCCTCTCCCCTTCTAAAAGCCTTTTAAAATGTCTAACCCACTCGTTTTCTCCTATTTTATCCCCCTTCCCCTCCGGTTTCGTTCTTCTGATCTTGTTTATTGACTCCCAAATCCTCTCATATTTCTTCTCTCTACAATATATATTTATTTTTTCAGCTTCCGCCTCCTTCCATCCTCTTTTCTTCTCATTCAATACCTCCTTATATTCCCTTCTCAATTTACAATATTCCTTCCTTTTTTTCTTGCACACCCTCCTTCCTAAACTCCGCTAGGGCTCTCATTACAACCTCATGTTTTCTCCTACAGTCTTCATCAAACCATCCATTCATTTTATTCTTTTTTCCCTCTACCCTTCTCCTCGCTTTCTTCCCCACCCTCCATACAGGGAGTTCAATTAATTTTAGCACGTTATCCATATCATTCCCTTCTACCGCCCTTTCAATTCCTACCCTTAACATATCTCCCTCCTCTTTCAAATGCCGTCTTAATTTCTCTTTAGTATTATCATCCCATGCATACTTCCATCCTCCATTCCTATACCTCTCCTTACTTTCCTCCATCTTTCCCTTCTCATCAGCAACCAAAGTTCTCAATTTTATTCTGATAGGCATATGTTCTGTCAACCCACATTCTAACACCTCAAAACTTATTATTCTCCTTAACGTTATCTCTGAGCTTATTCCTATATCCACCACACTCCCTCCATTTGTTGTAATATACGTCAAATCTCCCACACTATCCCCCTTCATCCACCCATTTAAAATAAATAAATGTTCTAGAGCACATAACTCAAATAACCTCTCTCCATAACTATTTACAACATTATCCTTACTCTTCCTTTGCAGTACCCCATCTACTTTTACTTCTTTCCCGTATACCGGTACTCTATTGCTCACTCTCGCATTCCAATCCCCCAATAAAATCATCCCATCTTCTACATACATTCCTTTAATTGTGTTTATTTCTTCAATCAGTTCGTCAAAAAAATGTTTATTTGCATAAACTGAATCGCTCGGATGGTTATAAAGCAGTGCCAGACAAATTGCTTCCGCTGCCCCCTTCCCCATTTTTACTCTCAACCACACTACCCCTTCTACCCTAGTCTGTAACGTCTCCACCCATTCAGCTATCTCATTTCTTATTAAAACTACTATGCCCCCTGGGTTTCGGCCCCTCTTCCCTATTTTTTTTCCTTAACACGTTAACTACTCTATAACCGTCCCATGTAATTTCAACCCCCTTCCCTAACCACGTCTCTACTAGAGCAATAATCTCAAAATCTTTCACTAAATCCACAATTTCCTTATTCCCTAACTTCCCCATCAACCCCTCAATATTCAGCATCCCTATCACCATATCTAGTTATTTATTTCCTTCCCCCCCCTCCCTAAACTTCTGCATTTCACCACTTCCCCCCTTACTTCTTGTGATTCTTCCTTTTGGCTCCACCCCATCCCTCTCTTTCTTCTCACCCCCATCCTTCCCCTTTTCCGTGCCAGAGCCTTTTTTCCCACCCCATAGATCTTTTAAACTTAAGGATCTCGCCTTATTTATCGCCTGCTTTCTCTCCAGGTTTATTTCTGCATTACTCCTATTCGGGGAGGTTGAGTCACTACCCTGACTCCTTTCCCTTCCTGTCACCTCTTCACTACCTGTATCCACTTCACTTCGGTCTAGTGTCCTACTTGTTGATTCACTCCTTCCTGGGCTGTTCTGACTCACCAAGGACTCTGCTGTCTTCGCTACCTGCCCGCTGACACCGCAGTCCCATCTTCTCTCTTCCTTCTCCGTTCTGATGTCGTCCTGCTCTCGATTTCTGCAACTCATTTCCTCCTCACATTTTTCCATCCTCAGCAGTTCCTCCTGTGTCCACGATCACGACCAATTTCTGCCTGAATTTACCAGACACCTCCCCACTATCTTGACTCGCAATCCCTGCGCTCTAGCATGCCACATATGCCGCTTATAGACATCCAACCGCATCCTGTCTTCTTTCTCTATCTCAGCCTTCAAATAAATGTTCGATCCTTTCAAATTTCCAGCATTCCTCAGAAGTATATCAGCCATCAGGGTTGATATTAATCTTAACTTCACCGGCCTATGCCCTTGTTCTTTCCCACTCTATATATATCATCTATATCAACTTCAGAAAAGTTTATCTTCATAAAATGAATTACATCCAAGCACAAAATATGATTGACACATCCTAATATATCACGTTAGTTTTAAAACCAAATTTCAATAAAAAACATCACTACACTAACGTTTCTTAATCAAATCAAACCAACAGAAAGAACTAAACTGATGCTTCACACATGCTGGACATGCTCATTGTTGGATGCGCTTGTGAACGGTTGGATGTTGAGAGAGCTCTTGCATTACTGTAGTGATAAGGTAGTTAAAACCTATTGATATTATATACATTTTGTGCATGTGTGTTCCATTTAGTGCTACAGTGGAACCTCGGATTGCGAGTAACTTGGTCTATGAGTGTTTTGCAAGACGAGCAAACACTTTAAATAAATTGTAACTTGATAAGCGAGTGAGGTTTCGCAATATGAGCGTCACGTGTACATATGTCTCCACCTCCCCTGTGCCTTTGTTTTCCCCTCCCCCTGCCACTCTCTTTCCTGGGAAAGTGTGTGT
Source organism: Anabrus simplex (assembly GCF_040414725.1). Lineage (NCBI taxonomy): Eukaryota > Metazoa > Arthropoda > Insecta > Orthoptera > Tettigoniidae > Anabrus > Anabrus simplex. The sequence goes on along the minus strand of NC_090265.1, from coordinate 632,271,570 downwards.
AATCATTTCCCGCGCTGGACTTCAGTTGGCATGCCTCGCTCGCATAGTCAACACCGTATGAGTTTACATGTTTTGTTTCTGTCATTAGTGATATAACTGTTCTGCAACAATGGGCCCTGTGAATGAAAAGAAGGCTAAAAAAGGAATTCGGTCGGAAGAAGGAGATGATTACAATGAAAGTTAAGAAGGAAATGATCGAAAAGCACGAACGAGGTATGCGAGTGGCTGATAACGCGAGATTTTATAACAAGTCTACATCAACGATTTGCACAATATTAAAGAAGAAATAAGTAATAAAAGGGGTGGATGCAGCAAAAGGAGTCACAAGGGTATCAAAGCAACGGCCACGTGTTCTGGAAGATGTAGAAAAGTTGCTTCTCGTTTGGACACATGATAAGCAACTAGCAGGAAATACTGTGACCGAGAATTTAATCTGCGAGAAGGCAAGGACATTGTACGCCGACCTTGTAAGTAAATTACCATGTAGTTCACGTACGTCAACAGAAGTCGAAGAAAGCTTCAAGGCCAGCAGGGGATGTTTTGAGAACTTGTTAGGCACGGGGAGGCTTCCAGTTCGGATACTAAGGCAGCTGAGGCATTCACTGCTGAGTTTCAGAAGCTCATTGTTACCGAGTGTTACCTGCCACAGCAAGTTTTTAACTCCAATGAAACGGGACTGTATTGTAAAAAGATGCCGAAGAGGACCTACATTACAGCAGAAGGGAATTCAATGCCCGGTCACAAGCCCATGAAAGACCGTTTAACCCTGTAACTGTGTGCTAATGCGAGTGGGGATTTAAAAGTAAAGCCCCTGCTTGTGTATCATTCCACGAATCCACGAGCCTTCAAGAAATGCAAGGTGCAGAAGAGCCAGTTAAATGTTATGTGGAGGTCCAACACTAAGGCTTGGGTCACTCGTATTTTCTTTGTTGAATGGATGAACGAGGTCTTTGGTCCTGTAGTGAAGAAATACCTTTCAGAAAATAATCTGCCGCTCAAAGTCCTGCTGGTTATGGACAATGCTCCTGCTCATCCTCCAGGCCTTGAGGACGACTTACTGGAGGAATTCATTAAGGTTAAGTTCCTTCCTCCTAACACTACTCCACTTCTCCAGCCTATGGATCAGTAAGTCATTTCAAACTTCAAGAAGCTATACACCAAAGCAATATTTGAATGATGCTTTGAAGTGACCGAAGGAATAAATCTTACCCTCTGAGAGTTTGGAGAAATCATTTCCACATTGTGAACTGCCTGAAGATCATCGATAAAGCCAGGGATGGGATCACCAAGAGAATTCTCACTTCCGCTTGGGGAAAGCTGTGGCCTGACTGTGTTCTTGGACGTGACTTTGAGGGGACTGTTGGTGGCAATGAGCCGCCGATTGTCGATGAAATTGTGTCCTTGGGGAAGACCATGTGGCTGGAGCTGAATGACGCGGACATTCAAGAGCTAGTGGAAGAACATAGCCAGGAACTTATCACCAACGAACTGATGGACCTGCATCGCGAACAGCAGGAGGAGGTTATGGAGATCTCGTCCGAGGAAGAGGAGGAGGAAAAGTCAATGGAATCTCTCACTTCAACTGAGATTCGGGAAAAGTGTAAAATGTGGGAATCGGTGCAAAATTTTGTGGAAAAACACCACCCGAATAAGGCTGTAGCATTGCGAGCGATGAATCTGTTCAATGACAATGCAATGTCACATTTTCATGAAATCCTCATAAAGAGGCAAAAGCAACAGCCATTGGACAGGTTCTTCGTTAAAATTGCATGAAAAGAAAACACTTCCAATGAACCAACCGATAGCAGTGATTCTGTTAGTAAAATTCGTGCTACACAGTAACTCTTTTCATGTCATCTCTCATCTCCCTCACACCAACAATGATTCTATTGTAAGGTAAAGTGCAGTTTAATTGTTTTACGTTATATTTTGTTTTAGAAATGTTATGCAAATAAATGTTTCTGTGTTGTGGACGAATCATCCCAGTTTCAATAGTTTCTTATGGGAAAATTTGCTTTGATATACGAGCGATTTGGATTACGAGCATGTTACCGGAATGAATTATGCTCGCAATCCAAGGTTCCACTGTATTTATATATTGGTATTCAGTGCTTGTTGGTAGAAATTGGGAGTAGTGTTATTTATTTGAATTTTATAACAAGTAAGTCATTTGGTGTACAGTAGATTTCGTTTTCTAGGTTAAGTATGCTAGCTAGGTGTTCCGAATTTTGGTTTAGGAAATACTTTAGGTAATAATATTAACTTTTAAAACAAATTTTTAAATATCTGTAGGTTCGTTGGTATAATACAAAGGCAGATTATCATAAGGAGTGGTAACTCATTGTAATTTTGGCCACAACTTTTTCGATATTTCGTATAAATATCTGTTCAAACTATCACGAAGGTAATAATTTATTACATTAAATAACCCGATATGCCTGTAAACATCAATTTTAAAAGAAGTTAAAGAAAATACACGGGCATTTTCACTGGATAATTACGGTACTTAACAGTTTTTTGGGATTATTAACGACTGTTGCTAAATGCACATGGTAGTTGTGCAAATAAATACAAAATCAGCAGATTCATTATTCCAATAATTCGTACTTGGAACTTTCCACCTTTGTTTATTCATCAAGTACCTGCATACTTGGAACTTTCCACCTTCGTTTATTCATCAAGTAAAAGTCAATAATCAAATTCCTATATCCCAATAATATTGCAGTTCAAGCCCCCCAGCGTGGTTTTGATAGAAATTATTGTAGACAACCTCTTATTTCTCAGCATTTAAGGAAACTTTTATTCTCCGTCCTGCATAATAGGGCAAATAATAGTAATCCACCAGCGGTAAAAGTTCATATAACCACATTACAGCCGAAAAATTGTAGTGTAGATACAGTATATTTATATAGTACCGTATCTTGCCTGCTATATTCGTGTGTACTAATAATAATCTGTTTAAGCATTTGGCTTTGTTGGTAATCTTTGAGTACAGTAGTTCTTGCATATTTCATTTCTGTTTGTGCTTAGAAGTGACATACGGTACCGGTATTGTAATTAGTTTAAAAATTATTGTAGTGTACTGTAAAGTAGTATACGAGTAATATCCTATTAACATTAAATGTGCTTATTTTATTATTGTAAAATATTGTGTAGTATCGGTGTAGTAGAGGTATCTGTAGAAACTCTTACTAAAATTCTGTTGTAATTAGGATAGGCTTAATTGCAGTTTGGAATTGTGTAGTTCTTGTGTATTCCTTTAAATATTCAGTAATTAACAGCAGTTTTTTTCCTGTTAGGGGTTGTAGGATAAAAAATATAATAGTATTGTAGTGTAGTCGTATATTAATTACCTTATTGTTGTGTGAACTTGGAGTACTCTCCCAGACAACATATCCCTCCGTTCATTTATTTTTTGCAAATTATTTTATTTCTCTTTTTCTTGTCATTTTTTCCGTAAAGAATGGCTAAGGAGTACCAGTGTAGAAACAGTGGGTGTGGCGAGGCATTGAGGGGTATGAGGGAGGAGTTGGAGAGTTTGAGGGAGATAATTAGGATTCTCACAGAAGACAGGAATGAAGATAGGACTCCCTCAAACAATGTACAGGTTACAGTACGTGTACAAGAGGGAGGGGAAGGAAAGGGGGAGTTGTAGGTGGTCTAATGTTCTAAGGGGAAGGAGATTGCAGGCTAAGGGCTCTATTCAGGATCAGAATTCAGGACAGGTGTCTGTGCGAAATCAGTACGAGTCACTCCAGGTAGAACAAATGAGGGAAGATGAGGGACAGGGAACTGCTGCTGAGATGTGAGGAAGTAGGAGGAAGGGAAAAGGTAGGAAAGGGAAATGTAGAGTCGAGGATAGGAAAAGACAGGTGGAACAGGGTCATGGGAAGGAGAAAAGGGAGGAGGAAGTAGCTTCTGCAACTATCAGGAAAGACACGGCTGACGAGGAGGGGAGGTGATCAAATGAGGTGGGTAGGGTTGAGGCTCCCGTATGCAGTTATCAGACTGTGCCTCTTATGTAGGGCTTCTGGTAAGTTCACCTGCATACACCCCAGCGCCAGTGGGTAGGGTCTGACACATCCCACTCTGATGAGTCTAGTGTCAGACCCAAGACGAAATGCCGGTTAATAGAGCAAATGCCTGAAAAGCCTTACATCTGATCTGTTTTTCGACATGCTCTATTGGTGGAAATATATCTAATTCCCTCCTTGGGAACTTAGAATTTCCACTGGAGTGTGTATTGTAGAGATAGGATAGGAATGGTGGGAGGGAAAGTATTCACTCTGGTGAGAGAAGAATCTGTAAGCTACAAAAAAGTTGAAGATGATACACATGAAATGCAAGGTGTGAGGCTCATTTCTAAAGATAATAGGCAACTTGATATATCTGGAGGGTACAGACCAGGAAAGGGTAGCGCCGACACGGATTCAGAATTATTTGATAAGATAATCAGCTATGTGGGAAAAAACATGGAAAGGAATGTGATTGTAGCGGGAGATCTGAATTTACCATATGTCAATTGGGAAGCAAATGCTAACAACAGGAAGCATGACCAACAAATGGAAAATAATGGCAAATAAGTTAATATGGGAAGGAAAAAGTAATGGAACCAACTAGAGGGGAAAATATCCTGGACGTGGTGCTGGTAAAACCGGATGAGCTCTATAGAGAAACTGAAGTAATAGATGGTATTAGTGATCATGAAGCTGCTTCTGTCGTAGTTAAAAGTAAATGTGATAGAAAGGAAGGTTTTAAAAGTAGGACTATTAAGCATGGCTGATAAAGCAGGCATGAGGCAGTTTCTAAAAATTAACTATGATTGGTGGAAAACGATAAATAAAAAAATAAAAACAGACCCTGGGATGGGTTTAAAGCAATTGCTGAGGAATGTGAAAACAGATTTGTACCTTTAAAGGGAAAGACTCACCTTATTATAATAGAGGAATAAAGAGACTAAGAACTAGGTGCAGACTGGAAAGAAATAGAATTAGAAATGGCTGTGGAAGTAAGGAGAAATTGAAGGAACTTACTACGAAATTGAATCTAGCATTAAAGGCAGCTAAGGATAACATGATGGCAAGCATAATTGGCAGTCATACGAATTTTAGTGAAAAATGGAAGGGTATGTATACCGGTACGTACTTTAAGGCAGAAACAGGTTCCAAGAATGACATTCCAGGAATAATTAATGAACAAGAGGAGTGCGTATTGAGGATCTTCGAAAGGCAGAAGTATTCAGTCAGCAGTACGTAAAGATTGTTGGTTACAAGGATAATGTCCAGACAGAGGAAGAGATTAATGCTAAAAAACTATTGAAATTTATGTATAATAACAATGACATTTACAATAAGATACAAAAGGTGAAAACTAGAAAAGCGGCTGGAATTGATAAGATTTCTGGGCATATACTAAAGACAATGAGTTGGGATATAGTACCATATCTGAGGTACTTATTTGATTATTGTTTGGTCGAAGGAGCTAAGCCAGATGAACGGAGAGTTGCTATAGTAACTCCTGTGTATAAAGGAAAGGGTGATAGACATAAAGCTTAAAATTACAGGCCAGTAAGTTTGACATGCGTTGTATGTAAACAAGTTATAGCAGATATCTTGGATTCAGGAGGTCAAATGGACTGTATCACGATTGACCTATCTAAAGCATTTGACAGGGTGGATCATGGGAGACTACTGGCAAAAATGAGTCCAACTGGACTAGACAAAAGAGCGACTGAATGGGTTGCTATATTTCTAGAAAATAGATCTCAGAGAATTAAGAGTAGGCGAAGCTTTATCTGACCCTGTAATAATTAAGAGGGGAATTCCTCAAGGCAGTATTATTGGACCTTTATGTGTTCTGATATATATAAATGATATGGGTAAAGGAGTGGAATCAGAGGTAAGGCTTTTTGCAGATGATGTTATTCTGTATAGAGTAATAAACAAGTTACAAGATTGTGAGCAACTGCAACGTGACCTGGATAATGTTGTGAGATGGACAGCAGGCAATGTTATGTTGATAAACGGGGTTAAAAGTCAGGTTGTGAGTTTCACAAATATGAAAAGTCCTCTCAGTTTTAATTACTGCGTTGATGGGGTAGAAGTTCCTTTTGGGGATCATTGTAAGTATCTAGGTGTTATATAAGGAAAGATCTTCATTGGGGTAATCACATAAATGGGACTGTAAATAAAGGGTACAGATCTCTGCACATGGTTATGAGGGTGTTTTGGGGTTGTAGTAAAGATGTAAAGGAGAGGGCATATAAATCTCTGGTAAGACTCCAACTACAGTATGGTTCTAGTGTATAGGACCCTCACCAGGATTACCTGATTCAAGAACTGGAAAAAATCCAAAGAAAAGCAGCAAAGTTTGGGCTGGGAAGACTTGAGAGAAAGGAGACGAGCTGCTCGACTAAGGGGTATGTAAATGAATTCAAATAAATATTAAAGTTTAATTATCAATACATAAAAAGAGATTTTAATAAAGAAATAAATCTGTAAATAAAATTATAAGGACATGTTTTGCCCTTTAATTAAGGGCATCTTCAGCCTTAATCTCAATCTGAAAGTTAATTAATCAGGTACCTGATTGTAATTAAATTACATATGAATGTGAAGATGATGTTGGAAATATGCTTCAAACACTGAGCGAAATGGTTGACAATATCATAATCTATGAGCTGACAATAGTTGACTATGGTTGACAATAATTATGATATTCTTAAAATGAAGCCTTATTAAAGTCTAATATACAAATAGTCGTAAATTTATACACTTTCTTAAATGTCCTTGTTTAAAAATTGGTAACAAATTGTATACTTGTAGTTTTATACGAACGTAAATTTTGTAAAGTGACGTCCTGTGGAGGTTGAGGGCGTTAAAGAAAACTTTTGGATCCTAAACGGATCGAATGTCACAATAATTATAAAAATGTAGGTGATAATTCCAAATGGAGTATTAATATATATTAAAGCTAGTAAAGAGACATTTCCGTTGCTCACTTCAAGTGAGGTTTATAATAAATTGTTACGTTGAAACAAGTAAAGCGGGGTCTTTTGATGCTTGAGGGTGTTAGAGAAAATTTATCAGGTGTTAAACAGTTCAAACATCAGGATAATGATGAAGAATGTAGTAAACTCCAAGTGGTGTTTAAACACAATTTTAAAATTTTTTTGTAAAGGCATTTTTGCTGCTCACTTCAAGTGGGGTTTATAATAATATAAAAAATTGTTAGACTGTCGTAACTCTCGTCTGAAGAGATGAAACTGTAGTCTTCTAGAAGCATGAGTGAAGAAGAGTGCTTGATGGTAAGTAGCTGTGTTAAATATTAGCTGGAAGGAGCGACTGTAAGGGGTATGTTCCGAGCTGCCAGCGGAGAGATGGCGTGGAATGACATTAGTAGACGAATAAGTTTGAGTGGCGTTTATCAGTAGGAAGGATCACAATATGAAGATAAAGTTGGAATTCAAGAGGACAAACTGGGGCAAATATTCATTTATAGGACGGGGAGTTAGGGAATGGAATAACTTACCAAGGGAGATGTTCAATAAATTTCCAATTTCTTTGAAATCATTTAAGAGAGAGCTAGGAAAAGAACAAATAGGAAATCTGCCACCTGGGCGACTGCCCTAAAAGCAGATCAGTATTGAATGATCGATATTTAAACAAACCGATTGCGGCGCTTTTTAACTGAAACTGATAGCTGAAATAAGGTCTGATATATAGTAGTGGTCTTGGACTAGTCTCTAGAATCAACTAGCCTGATGTGAACAAACACAAACACAGCACGCTTGAACGAGAGATTGACAATCGATATATGCATCGCGGTATACAAACTTCAATAAACACTGCATTTCCATGTGCATTTCTTGTGTGAATAAACATCGATATTTCATTTGAAAGTGGCCAATGAGCGAAGGACCTCCGGCCACTGGCGTAAAACGCTGAAATGGCGGGATGTGAAAACAAATGTTTGAAGTTCACCAAAAAATAAGCTAAAAGTGGGGAAAATAATAGAATAATCGGGAGGCAGGAAAAGCTGTCGAAAATCTGGAGTATCCCACCTAAATCGGGAAAGTTGGCAAGACATGCAGATCCAACTGAGAATCCAAAATGGCATGCCCTAGACCAAATGGTGCACACATGCAGAGCATAATAACTCAAAAGCATTGTTCTAATTCTGTGATTTTTTTATCTGTAGCCATGAAAGCCTTAATTAACATTCTGCCTCTGTGGGGTGTACAAATGTTTATGTAGTAGCGGAGAATCACTTCTCCTTTAGCAGGTTAGCAATTTGCTAACTCAGCGGGATTGTACGCACGGTCTCATCTTCACCATCGTACAGTACTGTAACTCTATGCCAAACGCGGCCACGTGAGTTTATTGCTCATTGAAAAAGTTGACCAACTAGGCGGAACGAGAAGCTAGCATGAGATTTCATCTTCAATCTCTAGGTATGAGCAAAGGATCTTCCCATAGCGAAAGTGAGATGGAATCCAGCGACAAGGAGAAATATCCAGGTGATGAGTAGATTCCAGTACCCTAGCCCAGACGATAGAAAGACGAATCATCATGTTGACCGGTCCACAGACTACTATAGGATCTACCATCACGTCACCAAATTCCATGATACAACGAACGGAAAAGCTCGGAACTTCTCCACTGGGAAATCCTACTACGGCTGGGTACCATCTTGCAAGCCCTACACCTCCACCAGCAAACCCTGCATTGTACATCAATTTAATGTACAAAGTTATGTGCAGGCAGCCCTCAACTGAGCTCTGGCATCTAATATCGGTCAGAGGGGTATCATCAACACCTCACCTAGTGATATTCAATAAAATTTCTATGCCATAACACTCACCAGCTTAGAACATTTGCCCCGGCGATGTGTATGGTCATCATGTTTCAAAATGCCCACATCCTTTCCATTAAGTTTCTGACAGTCCACTAAAGTCGATTTGATGTTTCTTTAGTTCTCTTTCTACAATGACAAGTTTTCCCGTCTTATGTAACCCTCTCACATTCCATGTAGCTATTATTTTACCCCTACGAAGTTAGTTTGCATTTGGTCGATCAGTAGCAGATTTACCGTGCGAGGCCTGATAGTTCACTTATGCACGTCCGGTTGCACATTTCACATCGTTTTGGCCCGGACCCAGACTGACGCCGATCGCTACTTGAATTGCACAGCATACCAATATTCATTTTTTGACCCTGCATGATGCGCTCATGGGATGATAATCAGGTGGTTTCCCCTTACCTTCCTGATCCTATGCCGTTGGCCATCCTGTGGCTCTTCCGCCTTTAGGGGCAGCTTCCCACCCAAAGGACAAGAGGGTGCCCTGTACCTCTACCTGCTCATCTGCCCTCCCGCAGGCCGTTGGCACTTGGTAGAGGGGAACCACTTATACCGGTGGTCATTCGGTGAATACAGTTTAATATCACAGTTTAATGATTTAGTTCGAAAGGGCTGATTCTTCCGCCAGTTCTACCGTACTGATGATCACCATTTCCGCCTTCACTCTTGTAGAGGTTTGCACAGGTAATGTTTTGGTGATATGTAGAAAGAAACTTCTGGATAATAGGACACAGATGAATGCAGATGAAAGCAATACAAAAGCATTACGTCTATTGTAATCCCAGAAGTGTAAACTCCATGTCCTAGGCAACGCTGGTGAGAACGTATAGAGGGCCTGTCTTCTTCTTTCACAGTCACGCACACAGTATTCACAATGAAACAAAGTTTGCCACCGCCGTCACCACTTTGCCACCAAAACAAAGACAAAAGAACTCAGATACTTGCATGGAAGTCTGATCATGTGACGAACAAAGACAACAACTCAGCAAGATATACCACTTCACAGGTGGCTGTTTTTCCGATACTGGAAGCACACACTGCGTTCGGCGCGTGAAAACCTAAAATATTCTTAAAAGAGGGACAGGAAAGGGCAGGGTATAAATGAATACTGAGAAATCCGGAAAGAATATTCTAAGAATTCAAGCTAAAATGGCATTCCTTCTGTATCTTTTTGAACACTTCATATACTTACATTTAAAAATCAACAAAAAATCATAATTTGTAGTGTGTCATTTGTAAAGGTGTAATTATGATGGGTAATTCATAATTATTACGATTGAACCGTAATAGTTGGCATCTCTGTACTACTGCTGGAGTGTGACAAGGTTGCATTCTCTCCCCCCCCTCCTATTCAATGCATATATTGAGTACATTACGAGGGAGATTCTCGAGGATTGGAGTGATGGCATCACAGCTGGTGGCAGGAAAATTAACCATCTCAGACATGCGGAATACACTGTAATAACTGCAACAGATGATCTTGAACTAGAAACTATCATGCGGAGGTTAGACGAGCAAAGCAGAGAATATGGTCTTGATATCAACAATAAAAAGACCAAAGTGATGATTGTAGATCGTTTTAATAACAACAGACCTGCTATAACAAGAATTGCTGATTATGCGATTGTCAGCCGCTTCGAGTATCTGAGATCTATTGTCACAAATACCAGAGACTGTGAACCTGAGATCCGTAAGCATATTGCGATTGGGAGAAATTCAACAGCAAAACTTACTCCCATCTGGCAGGACACCTCCATCACTTCCACAACAAAGCTCACCCTCAATCGAACTCTGATCTTCCCTATCGCAACCTATGCACCAGAAACTTGGACAATGAAGATGGCGGATCGTCGCAGGATTGAGGCTCTAAGAAATGTGGTGATATAAGAGATTACTGCGAATACCATGGACAGCACACCCTACTAATGAACTGATCCTGCAACAACTAGGCATCAGAATAAGACTGTCGACCCTTATCAACCAAAAATAACTTACATACAGTAGCATCTCCGTAATTTGAAATCAGTTAATTCAAAATTGCACCTAATTCGAAGAAGCTCTCGTTCTTGGAAACATGAGGTACGGTTTTGCATGTTATTTAAATTGTTTAATTCGAAATACGGTTAATTCATAATTCGAAGAACAATGTCAATCTCATTAACAAAATTGAGACTTTTAATTCAAAACTGCTTTTACATTTTTAAAAATGAGTCTTTTACAGAGTAATAAATATTCAGAATTTCTCTGCATCATGAAACAACGCGTCTTCTGGAAAAAGCAGGGGTAGCTTTCTGCATTTTCACTTACTTTGGAGTGTCTACAGTGTGCTTCATATTTGCTAAGTTCGAGTGAAATCATAACTCTTTTGTAGTTCAACAATAATAAAGGTGTTTTAATTTATTCCACCTATTCAATACTTATATTTTCACTTTTATATTTTCACTTATAAGTGAAAATATAAGTATTGAATAGGTGGAATAAATTAAAACACCTTTATTATTGTTGAACTGTTAAATTTTCAATACGGACCTAGAATGAGGTTTATAACATGTAAATAACTCTTTTGTATTCCAGCATTTTAAGGAACGCCACAATATCACGTACCAGGCAGTGTGCGGAGAAGCACAATCCGCCAGCGCTGGCGATGCAGACAGTTGGCGAAAAAGCATGGCTCATATACTGTACTGTAATCAATTCATACGCTAAAACAATATTGTCAATGCCGATGAACTGCGTCATTTTTTTCATGCCAAGCCCAAACGGATTTATGGTGTTAAAGGAGAGAAGGGCCAGTCGGGAAATCGTACAAGGGTGGGGGTCACTTTAATTTGTTACAATGCACACGGAAGCAAGAGACTTCCTTCGTCATAAGAAAATCCGATAAAGCCGCGATGTTTTAAGGCCGTCGGGCACTTTCTATACAAGTAAAAGCATCTAAAAATGTAAACAGTATAGTAATAAAAAGGATAAAGCATTTTTACAGGGGAGCCAGCATAATATGACCCCGTATTTGAATTGTGTTTTTTCTTTCATTGTGCGACGTTATGTTTGCCTATGTTTTATCCAAGTGCATTATTTGAATCATGTGAATACACCCTGTTCGATACATTTTAGGTAATAGTTTTTTTTAAATATGGCATTTGAAAGGTTTAAAACTGTGAATCAAGGTTAACTGCATGCAGTAAGGAGTCTTAGAATATTTTGTGATGCCGCAAGAGTTGGTATTTCTGAGTTACGAGTTGGAGGTCAATTCGAAGTCCGATTTTTGTGTTGCAACAACTTAGAATTAATGAGGTTTTACTGTATTTTGGTCATAATGCCAGAAGACAGGAGGCAATGGAAATACTTTATCACAGAGGGAAAAGTCGATGGCCAAAGACCTAGCAGACGTGCACCGTTATGATGGATGGACCAGATAAAGAGCTTGACCAGGATGAGCTTACAACAAAACAGACTCCTGGAAGCAGATCACCAAAAGGTTTGTCGCGTGATAACACTACACCCTTACAAAGGGTTGAACTCAAAGAGAGAGAACCTACGCTTTCCTAACATGGCTGATCGCGAATAATATAGATTATTTACAGTTCCTAAAACACCATTCACTACGCATGGCCTTCCATCTTCCTTATGGTACCCCATTTGTTTAAACATTTATACTTCTTTCCCACCATCATAACCCATATCTACGACCTCCATTTCAAATACCTCAAAACAGGTACTCCAATACCTCCCCCCCACCCCCCCTCACTACAGCTATCATCAACCAAAACCATACTCCTGCCACCTCACACCTCTTTTCCCCATGCAATTATGTAGCATGTACTTTCTTCATCTTACCACTACTGCTCCTTCCCTCTTTTATGATCATTCAAACTGATATTGACTTATGCAACCCTGGGATGCTTCTGGCAGCAATTAAGCCACTCTTAAGTTCTTTACAACTTGCAAATCCAGGGTACCAAAAGTGCCATCTAAAATCACTTCCATCTCACCATTATAATCCTCCTCATCTTGGACATATTTCACATATCGAGTATCACTAAATATATTTAATCATCCTAGTTCAATTCTAAAATGTAAATACTTTTTATTTATATCAATATCAACAAAGTCAAGCATTAGTTCAACTCTTAATGATTATACTCTCATTAAATTTATATCTCAAGATTACCAACAACAACTGTTGCTATTATTATTCTTTTCTTCTTTTATGACCGCATAGGAACACTTTAGTCGGTCCATCGTTCAGGTCTCTTTGAAGAGATTGTTCAGGCTTTGCAATCCTCCCAGTACTTCTTCAGATGCTCCGATCTTCATGCCCTTTCCTCCGTTGAAAATATGGGTGTTGTTGGTTTATTTCGTGTAAGAGTAAAACGGAGGTTTGTATTCTTGAGTTTATATTCAAGTTTATTTATGGTGTCTTCTACTGTAAGTCCTATTTCCTTCAGATCCTCTCTTACTTCTCTGATCCATTTACATCCTATTGTGGTATTTTTTGTGACGAGATTGTGTTGTACCAGTTGTTTCAGAAGTCTCGAACCCTGCATCCTCATGATATGTCCAAAGAATCCCAGTCTTCTCTTACGCACAGTATCTGTATTGGATTCTAGCTCTTTGTAAATGACTTTGTTAGGTATTATCCGCCACTGTCCATCTTTCTGGTATTTTTGTTGATGCAGGTTCTTTCAATCCTCTTTTCAATTATCTGAAGTCTGTCAGTCTTTGATTGTTTATTCAGGTAAAAAAGTGTTTCTGCAGCATATGTAGCTTATGGATTTATAACTGTGTTGTAGTGCTTTATTTTTGCAGTTATTGATAGACATTTCTTTTTTGTAGATATCCCATGTTAATATTTGTGCTTTAGCTAATCTATTTGTTCTTGTCTGGATTGAGATTTTTTCATTTAGGTTATGTGTTATTACTTCTCCAAGATATTTAAACTGAGTTACTATTTTGATTTTATTACCATTTATGGTAACTTCTTTTAGTTGTGATGGTTCTTGGCCCACAGTATTGGTTTTTTCAAATGATATTTTGAGGCCAATTTTATTTGCAATGTGTAGTGAATGGATTAAAATGAAAAGGGGGATCACTTCCAGTCAACTATGTGCTACCATTTTATTTCAAAGAATCTATATCCTATATCAGGGATGGCAAACTTTTTCCAACTAGTGTGCCATTTTAAGTCTGGTTTATTATTCTCAACTGTCTACTGTGCCACTTGTTATTTTCGTTTGTAATTGCTATCATCCACCCCCCCTCCCCACTGCCGCCACCACCACCACCACCACCACCTACACCGACTTTCATCCCTAATTCAAAATTGTGTTTCGTTATTACTTATACATTTATAAATTGTAAAAATAGTACATTTCATTGCATGTTTCATGGTCATATTTTGCCAATACCACAAATATACTTAGTAGCCATGTCATTTATGTTAGGTTTATAACTTTTTGTCTTCAATAACACATGAGAAACTACTAGATCTGAACCAAGACGGTTTCTAACTGTTGACTTCACAACGTTTATTGTAGAAAACAGCTGCTCGCAAACAAAGTAAGTAGCACTGTAGCAAGTTTCTTCATGGCCGAAAACATCATTTGTGGCAGGCTGTTCCACTGGTCAAAACCGAGCTCGATAGCTGCAGTCGCTTAAGTGCGGCCAGTATCCAGTAATCGGGAGATAGTGGGTTCGAGTCCCACTGTCGGCAGCCCTGAAGATGGTTTTCCGTGGTTTCCCATTTTCACACCAGGCAAATGCTGGGGCTGTACCTTAATTAAGGCCACGGCCGCTTCCTTCCAATTACTTGACCTTTCCTATCCCATCGTCGCCATAAGACATATCTGTGTCGGTGCGACGTAAAGCAAATAGCAAATAAAAACCACTGGTCAAATATTAAGTTCTCCGGCTTCTGGGGAGAGTATTCACCATCAACCTCGATTTTCATCAATGCTACACCAAGTTGTACGAATTTCTTCAGCCATGTACCTACTTTTTCCTTGAAATTCAGTCAAGTCCATTTCTAAACTGTGAACCACTCAACAAATTGACCTTCATATCGCTCATTTGTGCAATATGAGGTTTTGAAATAAAGTGCGAGTTTCTCCAAATCTCGAAATTGGGATAATCCCTTGGCAACTATTTGTCTTACAAAATTCAAAACAGTAAACAGTAACTGACTAAGAAAAATTACGCGATGCTGGCAACCACAAACAAGTTAAACTTCACTAATTGACTGATGTGGGTGAGCAAATGGCTCGTCGGCTGCATCTGACATTTATCTCACTCGACTTCCGGACCTATCAGTGTTGCCATAATGCATGTCCGAATGGAACTAGAATTTACATTTTCGGTATTTATTTCTTAAACCTGAAACCCTATGACTATACGATGCACGAGATATGTATAATCTATAGTACAAGACGTACATAAAATTGCTAATATGCAGGTGGTGTGCCACCAAAATCGTGTTCGCGTGTCACCTAGTGACATGCGTGGCATAGGTTCGCGATCCCTGTCCTAGATGATACAACTAAATATCCTAACAATGCTCTTAGACGCTAAGAGAGCAGAAGTCACAGCCAGAGAGGATGCAAAAATGGAACAGTTTCAAACTCCCACATCCTCCCCACCCTGGTCAACCTCCAGTGGGATGACAAGCTGCACTGGATGTGTAATCTGATGTCCGTCATTTGTGCGGAGTATCAGTGTCCTGATGTGGCTGTCTCGTCCTTGTCGTAACTCTTGGATGAGTGCTTTCTCCCACATATGACAGCAGTGAGAGTCGTTTTGTAGAAGAACTACATCTCCCACTCATAAGGGAACTGATCTTCCATGTGTCTGCCAGACATGATGATAGTTTCTCAGTTCCAAGGGATATTCTTTGGTCCATCTTTTCATAAGATCGTTTGTTGCCTGTTGCTGAAGTCTGAACATTGTTTCAAGGCTTTGTGTAGAAGTGGTTCAGATCCAGTAGGGATATAAGTCAATCGTCTTCTGAGGTGTAGGAAGTGAGCAGGAGTTAAAGTGGTAGGGCCTTCATCCTGGAGTAATGGACATGAATTTATTGTGGCCTCCACACTGGCCAGAATTAAGTTAAGTGTTTCATGGTCCACTTGTCTGCATCCTAAGACCTTTCTAATACACCGCTTAACTGTGCTGATCATACGCTCCCACGATCCTCCCCACCAAGCAGCATGTGGAGCAATGAATTTCCAGTTAATTCCATTGGTTGCAAAGTATTGGGAAGTTTCGTTTTGTTGAAGGATAGTAGTTACTTTGCTGAGTTCCTTATTGGCTGCATGGAAGGTAGTAGTGTTGTCTGAATATACTGTGTGTGAAATTCCTCTACGACTGGTGAAGCGTTGAAAGGCAAGTAAAAATTTGTCTACAGTCATATCGGAAGTAAGTTCCAGGTAAACAGCTAGAGTAGTGGCACAAGTGAGTAATAAGACAAAACACTTTTTGTACAGTGTTGCCTTGATTTGCATACAACAGGCCAGCGAAATCTAAACCTGTGACTTCAAATGGAGTTAAGTACTTAACGCGATCTGCTGGTAATGGAGCCTCAGGAGCTTGCCCGTGAGGGTTATTCACAAGTTTGCACAGTAAACACATTTGAGGAACTTTCTTGATGGCTTGCTGTACTCGAACGATCCAGAATTGTGACCAAGGTCCGCAGTACTACTCACAGTCCCTGATGCAGTTTAATATAAATTTGTCTGATTAATAAATGAGAGAAGTGATGATTGCCATCAAGAAGGAGTGGGTGTCTCTCATTAAATTATGTTTCAGTGAATTGTAGAGATTCAGAGTTACTAGCCTATTTTGACATCGGAAGCTTGTATATGTTCATGAGTGCGATAAGGTCTCTGTGTATTGTGCAGAGAGCAGTTTCGTCTGTCGCAGAAGTAATAAAGTCATCCATGTAAGTGCAGTTGTCCACTAGTACAGTAGCTGAAGGAAATAAATCAGTGTGTAATGTTGCTAATTCTCTGAGTGTGGCAGACGGAAGAAAGGGGCAACAACAAAGTCCAAAAGGTAATCTGGTGAAATGATAAGTGATACAGGAAATGGAAGGAAAACCCAAGTGACAGTAGGTGGGAGAAGTACAGACTGACTAGGAACAAACTCAAATCAATAATTTGTGATGCCTACAGTTCATATATCCATAGCCTTAGCTCCAATAGTAAAGAGCTATGGGCTTTCATAAGAAACAAAAGCGGCAACAGTCCTCCATCCATCTTCTACTCGTAGTACAACGGACTATCAGTTTCCTCTCCCCAAGAAATTGCAGACACATTTAACAGTAAATTTAAAAATTAACTTCACCACTGCTCACAAGGATGAAGACATGTTCACTACAAGGACACCCCCCTCGCTTTCCGACCCTAACTAGCTTGTACTTCACTGCTTAACGAGGTTGTAACAAGTCTTTGGAGAACTAGACCTCATGCTATGAATGACCCAGACAACGTGCCAGCCAGAATTCCACATCACTGTGCAGAAACATTAGCACCTTCTCTTTGTGCAATATTTAACATTTCAATGAACAGTGGGACTGTGCCAGAAGAATGGAAGAAAGCAATTGTCGTTCCCATATTCAAAGACGGTGACAGGGAAAATGTAGACAACTATCGCCCAGTCTCTATTACATCTGGCTTATGTAAATGCATGGAACGCCTAATGAGAGAAATCTGTTGATTAACAACCAACATGGATTCCTCCCTGGAAAATCCTGTACTACACTTTTAACAACAGTAACTGATGAGTGGCAACATTCCCTGGACCAGTCTAATATATCCCAAGTGGACTGCGTAACTCTCGACTGGAGTAAAAGACCTTTGATCAGATACCTCATCAACAACTGTGTTAATAAAACTTAACAAGAATGGCATTCAAGGCAACCTGCAGGCATGGTTTTAATCTCATTCCTGGTAGGTCGGACGCAGAGCGTTGTGTTCAGTGGGGCCAAGTCAGAACAAACTTCACCTCGGGTGTGATTCAAGGTAGTGTGATAGGGCTGCTTCTGTACACGATATTTACGCTGGATCTGCCACGTTGTGTATCGTCTTCTATGGCATAATACGCTGATGACACCACCATTTACAGAGCCATTCACAAAGAGAGCGACATAAATAAGTTACAGTCAGATCTGGATAATGTGGCTCTGTGGTGCAAAATAAATAGAATGTCTATAAATGTACAGAAATGTAAATATATCCGCTTAACCAGAGCAAGATCACAGTTACAACCCCAAATTTCACTGTGTGGTAAAAAGCTGATGCCCTGTACCTCAATAAAATTGCTTGGCATTCACATTTGCAGAAATTTAAAATGGAACAAGCATGCTGAGGAAATAAGGTGCAAAGCATACAGAGTCCAGGGATTCATCTGCAGATCTCTACTGGGAGCCAGGAAGAAAGCAGTCCAGACAGCCTATTTGTCATTAGTTCAGCCAATACTGTTGTACGGGCTTCCTTCCTGGCACCCTACTACAGTGGAGACCATGATGAAACTAGAGGGAGTTCAACGCCGAGCAGAACGACTAATTACTCAACACGGTCATTTAAATACAGCCAGGTCACTGCCCTCTATAATATCCCTCGCAGGTAACATTCATATAAACCCTTTCAACCGCTTACAGCTGAACTATCGTTCCGCTCAAAGAGGCCGAGGTGTGTCCCTTTTCCCTTCATTTGTAAGAACAGCATCATATCAAAGTGGATTCTTTATTCATTCTGCTTGGCTCTGGAATGAACTCCCACCACAGATAAAAGAAGTTTATGGGATCCCGAGTGAGTGAGAGAGACTGTATGTGGGTATGAGCGAGAGAGAGTGTGTGTGTGTCGAATTACTGGAATGTTGAACAGGTCTGGTGAGTATTATGTAAATATGCCTATGTAAATACGGTAAATGTATATAAGCACACTATGTAGAATGCAACTGTATATCTGAATATTGCAATTTTAAGTGGTGATGGAGGCACTTTCGTGTATGTGCGGCTATGCCCTTTCTCCATTCACCATCCCTAATGTGTACCTACAATTAGAGGAAAATAAATAATAATAATAATAATAATAATAATAATAATAATAATAATAATAATAATAATAATAATAATAATAATAATAGCATCCGATATCACATGATACCAAAAGTGAAACGACGTCTGGTGGAGTAGTCTGATAAGCAGAATACACAGTTACTCTTGAGAGCAGTGATAAATGTTTGTGATTTTGTCATAAGTCCTTGAATGTGAAGACATACTTGATGGCGTTTCTCTGAAGTTGACTGCGATGTTTCAAATCCAGTGATGGTGACGGCTCGTTCAACGACAATTTCAAGTTTGAGCGAGTTGATAAGTGATGTACAAATGAAGCTAGATTGACTGCCTTAGTCAAAACGCAACATATTGTACCCGTTCGAATGGTGCTTTATTGAATTTTGGGAAACTGGCAAAATTTTGTAATGAAATATTGGTTTACGAGCAAGCGAGCATCAGCTGATTACCATGCCGTTCCGCAGCAGGCGAGTGAGAACTGGGTCAGCAGGCCGATGCAGGTCACCACGTCACGAGGTTACATCACCTAGCGCGCCGATAGCCAAGAGGGGAGCGACATTCCAGAGAAATCAACTCACAAGTTTGAAGGACGAATCACGTTGCAGGATTGTCGACAGCCAATGAAAATCAATGAAGGTGTTGGATGGTCGGAGGACCTTTCTAGAAAGAAGTCGATGCCGAGTCTCTGGAAGAAAGTCGAACTGTACAGTCTTTAGAAGAAAGTCTAACAGTTTAGCTTTTAGAGAGAAGACGAATGTTTGTATAGTTACAGGAAGGACAGCGAACAGTATTCTCCAGAAGAGTTAGCAAACAGTGGTATTAACTGTCTATTTCTTGTATTGCACGACGACTGTTATTAATGAGTACTAATTCAACATTTCGTAAACTCAACTCAGTATAGTGCGATATTATTAAAGCCGCACTTTTTCCCGGGAGAACTTTCTAAACCACAGACAGTCAGTGCGCTCATTATGCCGAGTGTTGCGGCAGAAACTTGTAGAATGTTCCAGTAAGAACTACAAGGGAGGATGACCATCTAGAGAGAACATTCGAGAATAAACCTGGCCTATGAACACCGTTTTACCAGTATTATAATGTTCCGTCAGCTCTAAGATGTACTGTAGACTGGTAAATGTGCTCGAAATTCGAAGCTTTTGGTAGAACTGAACCTAAGTGTACATCATTGCGCCAGTTAAGTGCCGTAAGACAATTTAGTGATATACAGTAAGTGTGGATCCTATTTTTAATACACAATTTCAGTTTCAACTATCTCCGCGAAGACCAGCCGTCATCATGGAGCGAACCAGAAGGAAATCCTGGAATTTTCTGAAACATTGCTGGAGTGATGCAACGCTATTGTACTTCGCCAGGGTCATGATGTGTTAAGGCAACGTGTGCACGCCGGCGCGATGAATTTGTTCATCTATAAGCCACCATAGTGAAGGAGAGGAACCGACATCTATAGCTACGTCCAGACCCCGGAGATTTACATCGGAACATGAAGTACCTTTGTATTTAATGAAATGTAGTTTCGTTAGAAATGTCTGAATTTAAGTGGTAGTGATGGTAGAGTAGTCATGGATTCATTGATTCATTAGTTTCAATTTTCTTTCTTCTTTTGCATTCTCTTGGAATATTGATATTTGATTCAGTGATGAATAACCCCAGTTGCCAGCGACTTTCACAAGGTCACGAACAATTAAGGTCTTCAAAAGGAATTATGGGGGAATGAAGCCTAATAATAATAATAATAATAATAATAATAATAATAATAATAATAATAATAATAATAATAATAAAATGTGACTTCATAATAATCATGACGACGAGGATGAAATTAAATATATAAAATTAAAACTATAATTAAATCGAAGTTATAATGAACGACTGGTTTTTGGAAAAAAAAATTGAGCTTAGAAGCGATGGTGATTGCTGTGAACAGTAGGCAGCTCATCGAGAAGACACTTCTAGGAGCCATGATCAGGGAAATAATAATAATAATTATAATAATAATGAAGAGTCGGAAATTTTGAATGGTTGTTGAGGATTAAAAAAGCGATTTTTGTGATGATGGATTTTTATGATAATTGACGATATGGGACCACTAGGGTACATGTCAGTCGCGATGATTATAGTGATTTATGGTGATGAAATAGTGTTTAGGGAATAATAATAGTTTTTTTCTTCGCTCAACAACTGGTATTGTGTAATGTATGACTCGATTATTATTTTCTTTTCCCTGAGGGATATGAGTGCGTTCTTCGAAGTTCTTTAACTGATGGTGATGATGATTATTTCTTCGAGATTATTCTTTTACTCATCCTATTTTGTCGTTTAACTCTAGTCATGGTGAATTCTTACTATGATTGGTTAATATTGTGAGGGTCTTCAATCAAATTCTAAAGGGAGACATAATAATAATAATAATAATAATAATAATAATAATAATAATAATAATAATAATTAAATGAATAAGATAATAATAATAATAAAATATAATATTTTCGACAGTGTGATAAAATCTGCTGATAGTCACTTGGGGGAGATTATGTTATTGCGCGATAGTTTATCCCTGTATTTTCATGAATGTTTATTCTTTTAGTGATTTTGTGTGATTTATTATCCGATGATGTTATTGTTGATTACGCGTGGTGCTACGTGATGCTCTATCTATCCACAATGTATTAGTCAGTGAGAAATCGTTTCATGTGATGTGTAAAAAGAATACAGTCGAGCGAAATCTGCGAGAGAGAGAGAGAGAGAGAGAGAGAGAGAGAGAGAGGAAATATGCCAAAGAATTTCCAAAAATGTGCCAAAATAATTTATAAAAGAATTTCCAAACGTGTTACAGAATTCTGTAATGAATTTTCAGAAGGTGGAAAAAATGAAATTTGTAAAGATTTTTTTTTTTTGCTAGGGGTTTTACGTCGCACCGACACAGATAGGTCTTATGGCGACGATGGGATGGGAAAGGCCTACGAGTTGGAAGGAAGCGGCCGTGGCTTTAATTAAGGTACAGCCCCAGCATTTGCCTGGTGTGAAAATGGGAAACCACGGAAAACCATCTTCAGGGCTGCCGATAGTGGGATTCGAACCTACTATCTCCCGGATGCAAGCTCACAGCCGCGCGCCTCTACGCGCACGGCCAACTCGCCCGGTAATTTGTAAAGATAATTTCCCAGTGAATTTGTAAGGAAATTTGTCGAAGTATTTTTGATGATAATGTTTTGAGATTTCCAAATGTTTTACAAGTAGATTTTCAGAGTATGGGAAAAACAGTTTTATTATAAAATGGTACGGAGTCTTTTAAAGCATGATAAAGGAATCTTCTAGAAAGAAAATAATAATACTTTCTGACAAAAGACACTATAATTAGGAAAGAATTAATTAATGGGAAGCTACCCAAACTCTTATGATGAGGAGTAATAATTTATAAAGATTAATGAAATAAGGGAATACAGTAATTTCATGTTTAATGTAGCATTTTGTTTTTGATCATAATGATATCACTAAATTTGTGATTGGTCAAATGTTACAGAGTATGACTTCGGGTGGAGTTTCATTGAAGATGTAACTGAATCTAATGGAACCTCTAAGCATGCCGAGGACTAGCATTCATTTATGTTAACGAGAAGCAATTGATTTGAATTATGTTTAAGAAAATAAATTTTTTTTTTTCTGCATTGTCCAGGCTGGGTTCTTTTTTTTTTTTTTTAATATTTTAATAAATAGTGTTGTTATTTTGTTCTGATTTTTATTCCACATTATGTCACCTATCCAGTCACTTATGGCCCTGCAAAAAGAAATTTTCTGAAGGTCGGTCCCGAGATAGTAAAGTTGGCCCTGCGAACGGTCCACCCTTTTGGGACTCTCGCTCCGCCGACTGAGCGACCCCGGAAAAGGGGACAATATTACTTTAATCAATCCTGTCGGTCCAATTAACCGAACACTTGCCGTCTGTACGTGCGTGTAGTCAGGGAAATGGGTGGCAATTTGATTAACTGTGGTTGTTTGTGAATCTTCAATAGGGCAAATTGAACGATGATGTGATTGCCTGCATTTAGAGCAGAGAGCTTTTCCATGTTTCCCGCAGCTCTTAACTGAGTGACCATGATTAAGGCACGGAAAGCATCGTGATGTAGCTTTAAGTTTCTCAGTACGGTCCTTGATGTTTGTTATTTGCTTACAGTCTTGGGCCCACTGTCCTCATTTATCGGAGAATACACAGAATGGCTTCAGTGTCTCTTTTTTACCTGATCAAATTTTTGTTGATTTTGTGTTTACGTGGAACGCAGCGGTAGTAAGAAGAAATGTTTCTTCAGTGGGTGCATCACCTCCAATTTTCTTCACTATGAGAGCGCCCTCAACCTCGTCATTCAAAAATACCATCAACTTGGAGATATTGCCTTCTGAGAGTTATTCTTTCTTCATGAAAATTATCCAACGGCAGCAAATGTCTTCCAAGAATGCCCGGAGAATTTCAGGTGCAAGAATTTGTCCGTAGTTTTCTACATTCTCTCCCAGAGCCCTCAGAGCTTGTGTGCAACTATTACATTCCATGTACATATAATTTAAGGAAGCAGGAATGACAGATCATATGGGTTTGAGATTATCCAGGAAATCTAAGTGTGCCTGTACAAGCCTATTTTTAGCACCATATTTATATTGCAAAATTCGTTTGGTTTCTTCATAATTTTCCTGCAGTGACAGCGATACCATCAACGAGACGTTTAGCTCTCACTCCAGATACCCCTCAAGAAACATGTTTATCAATAATTGTAGATACTATCTGATTCTTGTCTACAGATGATTGGAACTGATGTTTCAATGTTACCGTTAAAAGGCTCAAGTTTGAAAATGGGCAGATTTATTGAATGTGTAATTGCAGAGGGTACTGTGTTGGGGGCATTAATACCGAGAGAAGATGTTGAAATGGCTGTACTTTCCTTAATGCCATGTGTAGCGCACTGTATGGCTCGTTTGGCAGTGTCAATATACTCTTCACATTTTTCGATATCAGCTCCAAACTGTTGATCCGAAAAAAGGTCGTGGATTATGACATCTATGCTAATAAGTTTGACTAGTGTCTCTTGTAGTCTCTCTCGGTAACACTGATATTCGTTCAACGGTGTAGTGTCACTGAAGCTGTTAATAGCTTTAATAAATCGTGTAGCATTTGCCCTTTCCCTAGTGTGTTTCCGTTTCAAGTTATGTAATCTATCTAATGAACCCTCTGTCATTATATTGTTAGGGAATGAAAGCGGAAAAATGAACAGGTTATCGTTTCTGGCGGCAATATATATCTCGTGAACGATATGTGCTTAACCAAAGAAAGTAATATACAGGGTGGCGCATGAAATGTCATACAACACTGGAAATTGTTTATAGAAAATGTAATATACAACATATTGAATACAAAATGGCGTTACATCATTCACTGACATGTGCATGGTTAGTCCATGTGCAGGACATGTTCAATATGTCCACCTTCTCGATGTTACAACAGCTTCAAGACGAACCTCCATGTTCGCGATCACTCTACGACACAAGTCCTCACTCAAACCTTAGAAGAAAGACACAATGGCCGTTGCAATTGCTGTACATTTTCTGGTTTATGGCGGTAGATTGTCTCCTTTAGCCCCACAGGAAGAAGTCGCAGAGATTGAGATCGGAGCTTTGCAGTGGCCAGATTGAGCCGCTCTGAAAACGCTCGGGATATCGATGGGACATCACACGGGGCCCGAAGTGTTCATTCAGGAAGTCCAGAACATTTGTCATTTTGTATGGAAACATGTCAAGGTCAGACTGCAGTATTCTCTGAATTGACCGACGAGATATGCCCAGCTGAACACATGCAGTTCTGGTGGATTTGGAGGGGCTCCGAGCCACAGCCGCTTTCACAATAGCAACATTCTCCGGTGAGCAGACCGGCTTGAGGCGGGGCCGTTTTCTCTCCAGTATGTTGCCCTCTGTTTCAAATTGCGTGGCCAGTCTGTATACCGTCTACCGGCAAGCAGCCCACCGAGTATGGAAATAAACACTAAACATTTCCTGGGTCCGAGCTAAGCTCTTGTTTCAGCATGAAATAACACTATCTTCACCTTCTGTTCATGCTACAATCTCCCTTTGTCCGCCATGCTGTATAACTGGCAGTCGGTACGCATGCGCGAGATGTGGTGCTGCCTGTGGGATCACGCATGAAATAAGGTTTCTGTTCATGAAAGGACATGGTTGTGAGCCCAGGTTTACACATTTTATAAAACATTTCTGATATATGACATTTCGTGCGCCAACCTGTACGAAATACAGTACTCTTGCTAAAAATGGACCAGAATAAAGTGGAAATTCTAAGTAGAGTACGTAGCAATGCTTAAACGTGCAAGATACCGCCCTTTATCTGGCAATAGTCTGCAGCTGTATTTTTATGAAGTTGTCCAAGCACAATATAACCCTATTGCTTTATTTTGAGTCAAAGACTCAAAGAATGTCAGTTCATTCAATAGAGTATTTCGGCACCAATAAATGTAGATCACTTCCAGTCCACTATGTGCTACCAATCTATTTCAAAGAATCTATATCCTAGATCAGGGCTTCTCAGGGTGCATGCACTGTGCACGGTGCAAAAGACGACTTTGCTTGGTTGACCAGAGTGCTGAACCCCACTTCTCTATTCGGAGCAATAGTGCTGTCTCTCTCTTTCCTTGCGCCTGTCTCGCTCGCTCTCCCTGTCTCCCTCTTCCACACTTGCTTAGTAGCGCTCCAAATCCGAGCTGAGTTGCGCCGAGTAGAGCCGAGCTTAGCCAAGTAGCCCAGAGATGAAGTGTTGGTCCGAGCCAAGCCAAGCGGGATCGATGCACAGTGCACGGACCTCTTGCACCTCGATTTGCACACGTGATATTTTGGGCGTTTGAGACGCCCTGTCCTAGATGATACAACAACATATCCTAACAATGCTCTTAGACGCACAGAGAGCACAAGTCACAGCCGGGGAGGATGCAAAAATGGATCAGTTTCAAACTCCCACACAATGTTTTGAAGTTCTGATGTCTGGGTTTTTGCTTCTTTTATGTCCACTGCTAGTAATGTTAAATCATTGGCGAAACCCAGGCAATTTTATTTTATTTTTTAGCCAATCTTTATTTTTGGGGGACATTTCCTAAACCACCATTCCATCATTACCATTTCAAGAACACAATTAAATATTAGTGGTGAGAGCCCAAATCCCAGCCGTAGTCTAGTTTTAACTTCAAATGAAGCTGATGTTTCACTCCTAAACTTCACTTTTGATTTGGTGTTAGTCAAAGTCAATTTTATCATGTTTATTAATTTGGGGTCTAGTCCAAGGTGTCTTAAAATTTTGAACAGAGATTCTCTATGGATGCAATTGTATGCAATTGAAATCTACAAATGTTATCACCATATATCCATTTCTTCTCCTGTTATAGTCCACTATCAACTTAAGACTTGTGATCTGATCAGGACAGCTCCTGCCGGGTCTGAAACCTCCTTGATGTTCTCCTAGTTTTTCCCTAAGTTGTAAACTTACCCCATTAAGGATCATCATCATCATCATCATCATCGAGTTGGGCAATACGATTCTTTTTCAAGAATCAATTCTAACGATTCATTCATACATTAAGAATCAATTCTTGCGATTCGTTCACGATTCTTTCCTAGTTCTCTCGCAACTCATGCAAGCCGGACAGAGAATTGGTTCCAAAGACCCATAGAGCGTGAAAGGTTTCTTCACTAGTCACTACTCTGTGTTCCTACAAAATATCACCAGCAACATTAAAGTATACTGAATCTCTAATTGAAATTCATTTATTGAATTTTGCCAAGCAACGTAATTCGTAATACTGGATTTTACCAAACATTATAAATGAGTAGGATATCCAAAATAATTATAAACGAGTAGCTAAAACTAAGAGAGAGGGACGTGCCATAATGTTACAATATCAAAGCATATTCTAGTATTTATGCCGTCATTGGGGGAATAGAAAATGATGTAAACATACAACATTATGTATCCGCCCGCGGTTTCTACATTGATTGGAGAATTACTTTCGCCGGGCGCATGGCAAGGGCCACGTGTTGATGTGTGGTTGCCTACCGTTCGAACTGTCATTACCTCACCTGATTGCAGCCAGACTGTTGCCAGATACCACTGATGTTGACGTGCAGATGAAATGTCATGCTGATATGGATTACTAAACAAATTATATTCACTGTCCGCAAGGAATGAACAACAAGCGAATAACTTATTACATCTGAATATTTGACATCTCGGAAAATAAATTATGGAAGGTTGGTTGATTTGAAGTTATGCCCAAAACGTAAATACGTAATAAATCATTAAAAGCAGCACATATAAGGCAACTGCAAGCTTGCATCCGGGAGATAGTGGGTTCGAACCACTGAAGGTTTTCCGTGGTTTCCCATTTTCACACAAGCCTGTACCTTAATTAAAGCCACGGCCGCTTTCTTCATTCTCCTAGGTCTTTTCTACCCCATTGTTGTCATGAGACCTATCTGCGTCGGTGCAACGTGAAACAAATTAAAAAACAGAAAATTAATTTATAGATGGGAAACTAGTTCTGAAAAGCCAATATTCAAGAAAATTCAAAAAAAAGCTGTACCTAATTATAATATGATGAAGGAGAACTTATTTCAAGCCGGATTCCACCTCTCTCTCCCTCCTCCCCAATTTTTACATGGCTGCTCGTATCATTTTGTTTAGTGACGAGACGGTTGTCAGTGATACCGCGCAGACCAACCCCACCGATCCCCAGCATGTCATTTCTCCCGCCACCACCACACTCACTAGACCTTCATTAATGTCCTAACTTCTACAAGTTTTATTATTACGCCCAACATATCTCTTTACCAGGCTCCACATCAACTCAATGGAGGTAATGCTTCCACTGAGCCTTCGCAAACGGATGATGTTGTAGAGGTTAAAGGCACAATAAGGCGCAAACATACGATGTCATAGATGTTAGAGGTATAAAATGAGATCTCAAGCATAAGGGCATGTGTCCCCTGTATTCTTCAGTTTGAATTACTTGCTTATATATTAATGACAATTTAAGCTGAAGCCAACTTGCACAATCCCAGATTATAGAAGAAAGCTTTCCTGTCTACTGCAGAGTACAATAAAGTGAAACAATCGCTTATCCAGAAATCTGCATCTGTGAGAATTTCCTGCGATGAGGTACCACGGGAATCGGAGGAGCAACAACATGTAGGGGACTCGGACGAATATATATTTTGGGGAAAGTTCGACTCCAGCGTTAAACATTTTACAAACCCCCTTGCGCCACTGGCTGCCACGATAATAAAATAGGGTAAGTATATTGATGAACCATTTCAGACCGGACGAGTTGGCTGTGCGGTTAGGGTCACGCAGCTGCGAGCTTCCATCCAGGAGATAGTGGGTTCAAACCCCACTGTCGGCAGCCCTGAAGATGGTTTTCCGTGGTTTCCCATTTTCACACCAGGCAAATGCTGGGGCTGTACCGTAATTAAGGCCACGGCCACGTCCTTCCCACTCCTAGGCCTTTAATATCCCATAGTCGCCGTAAGACCTATCTGTGTTGGTGCGACTTAAAACCAATTGTAAAAGATTATGTATATATAAAACATTTCAGGTAAGGAAGGCGGATCCCTTTAGGTGGTGGCAAGAAACAGATATCCAAGGCTGCACCAGCTGATGTTAAGATGACTGTGTGTTGTCGGTAGTTCTGTTCCGTGTGAGCATGTTTTTCCAGAGCTAGAAGTACTTTAACTGAGTTGAGACGATGCCTTATGTCCACAAAATTATCGAAGATAATTTATAAACTCAAGTGAAATTCCAAGTATATATTTTGCATCATGTGCCTACTAAATCCTCCAACATAAGGTACGAGTACTACTAATTGTTTCCATACATCATTGTTTCGAAATTACTGTTAACCCCTTCTGCCTGTTTTCTGCTGTACCCTACAACAGGCGATTTGTCCATCTTATTCAAGCACTATTATGCAGTTACATTAATATTTTCTTCCTTTTCTAATGCAGCACTTTGTATGTAGGTTGGGTATTCGGCCCAAAGGCTGGCTGGATCCTCAACAGGTCCACCATTAGCTGTCATAGAAGGCCTAGGTGTCACTGAAGAATTTTACTAGGGAAATGAGGAGTGAGGTAGTTTCTCGTTTCCTTCCTCACCGAGCCAGAAGTTGCTATTGCATATCAGTCTGCCAAGGCCACTGAAATCCCTGCACCAAACGACCCTATGAGCGACATTTTCACACCATTCATAGCAGGGACCAGCTGCATTAAAAATGGCATTACTAACGTAACTCATACATCGGCCACTTTCATACTATCAAAGCAGCCATACAAAATATGAGGAAATCAAACTTATTACCATATGTATACTTAATGCTCGTGATTAAGTAATCTGGAACTATGATAAATAGTCGACTATGAAATAGTTGCTGTCCCAACAATCCAGAATTCAACTTTGAATGACAGCATTACCTACGACCGCTAAAGTCTACGAAGCGAAAATGTAAAATTTATGTTTCAGCTCTGTCATAAATACCATAGATGCCCTGTAATGTAGGCCGGAAATACCTTCCTTAAAACAGCGTGAAGGCGAGGTCATAGGTGTTATAAACGTATGTCCCAACGAGCTAGAAAGAGGACTATAGAGTGGCTAACACGGCTGCTACAGCGCTCTGGGTGGTGCCAAGGCGAAATAGCGACTCCATAGTTTAAGCACTATTCATATCATTTCTTCTTCTTACGGTGCGTTACTTTTATTAGATTAGATCAAATAAATTATTCTCTCTATGTGTGTGGCATGCAAATGCATAAATTGTAGAGAAAACACAAAGAATATATATCATATTTCAAATTTAACGGCCTAACATGATAAACGGTACCCTGCCTAACTGAGTGGCTCACGACGGTAGTGCGCTGGCTTTCTGAGCCCAAGTCCGTAAAGGAACTCCAGCGGGACAAATCTTCGACACTTCAGCTTCTTCGAAAACGGTACTAAGTAGTTGTTAGGACGAAAAACCTATAACTTTATTTATTATTACACTGTATCCTACAGAGCACATTTCCCCAGCATTTTGAAAATAAATACAAAGTGAACAACAATGATACCAGACGCTTGCTGTCCAATGCCACACCTATAATATTTAGAATTTCCTAGTCGCAATAACCATGTGTGTTTCGGTTGGGTGCAAAGTCATTCCGCCATAAAAGCGAACGAAAGAACTGACCCTATGACCAAAGAAGCTTGTAATTCAAACTTGTCAGTGAGTTGTACTAAATGCCAAATTTCTTTCGTCAAAAGAACCGTAAAGGATGAAATGCTCTCTCGTTGGAATGAACTGTGGTTAGCAAGCAAAAATGGCTTAGTAACAAAAGACTTGTTTTTTTTCCAAATGTATATAGTAGGCTGGGATGTAAATATGTAGTGTGCAACTTTTATTTAAGTCAAGTGTTTACAGGTCATGGTAAATTCATGCTTACTTCAAACGATTCAAAATTCCAACACTAAACGGCTTACAGTGCTTCTGCACAGAACACATTCTGTTCAACCGTCCTGCTTTTGAGAGAGCACGTTTTGAACTAAAGATGCATATGTTAACTTGCAGTTACTATTTTGAAACCAACTAAATTTCATATTTTATAAAAAATGCTGCTCTTTTCAATTTTCAGAATTTATTGATTATGTATTTAAACACACATAACTTGATATTGTCTGCTTATTAGCTGTTTAACATATGTATTGTATATATTATGAACTGGTATTTTAAATATTAGTACTCTTCGTATTAAGGATTGTACATCATACTTCTATCTTTCCACTTCTGTTCATGTCTATTTTACTGTTTATGTTTTGAAATTTATCAGAGAAATTGTATATTTTTTATAAACTACAACCCTAACATACCGTATGGTAAAATAGGGTTCACAGTACTCTGGAGATTAAATAATAATAATAATAATAATAATAAGTCACCTCGTGCCTTTGCTGGCAGGACCTAGTGTTTACAGTGCACTATGTCTTCTGGTATAGGCTAGAGCAATTTTGTTACTTTCATAGATGTCTCTGTCTTATCCTTGGCTTTGACAATATGAAAGTGACTGAGGTATGAGCAATGTTAGTAATGCCAATCCTTATGCAGCCAGTCCCTGCTACGAATGGTATGAAAATGTTGCTCATAGGGTCGGCTGATGTATGCATTTCAGTGGGCTTGGCAGACTGATATGTAATAGCAACTCTGGCTCAGTGAGGAAAGCAACGGGAAGCTACCTCACTCCTCATTTCCCTAGTACGCCTCTTCAGTGATGCCTAGGCCATCTATGACAGCTGATAGTAGAGCTGTTGAGGATCCCACCAGCGTTAGCGCTGACGGACTGAACCTACATTGTACATCCCCTCTGCCAACGATACGGTGTAATATGAGGACTTTCAGTCCTACATCACCACTACTACTGAGCGAGTTGGCTACGCGGTTCGAGGCATATAGCTCTTAGCTCGTATTCAGGATATTGATGTCCGAAACGGGGGAGGAGCTTACGGTCAGCTGTTTCCAATATGGCGGCGAGATAGTGACGGGAAGTAAACACGACAGTGATCGGGTGTGCGTCTGTAGGATTTATTAAGTATTCAAAATGTCTTTGGTGTCATATACGCAACTGTTGAGAGTTGTCGGAGATTTCACGCGTCCATTGGTGGAAGGGGAAGAAATATTCAAGCGTAATTACTTGATATGTGTAGGTAAAAAGTTTGAAACCGAAGATGAAACTAGTGTTGTAGCGTTGTGTTTACAATCATCCCACATCGATTCAAAACCGCACAAAGTTAATGTTGTCTTGAACAAGGGGGTGAAAATGTGAAGTGCAACTGTATATGTAAAGCGGGTTTGTCAGAGAAATGTTACCGTTGACACGCTGAGTTAAGCTACTGTAATTTTCCACTATTAGAGGTTATGGAGGAATTTCTTGTTGATTTGGTCCATGCCAAAGCCTTAGCCAGGTGACGGGGGAGTTACCTGTTTTGTAAACTGTAATCTTGGGGAAGAAAGAAAATAATAATTCTACTAAGTAAATGTTGTAAAGCAAATAAATCCTAGGCTTTATACAGGCTTGTGTTGGAACAGCCCACATAAACTTAATGTTCGTCCATTGTTACCATCAGCACAAAATTTAGAACTTAGAACCGACAATAATAAGTATAAAAATTATAACTACCTACATAATATGCAGACCAAAGTTGGAAAATTATAATTTAAGAATACTATAACCTCTACAGTCACAGCTGTTTGGGGTTGAAGAATACTTGGTTTGTCCAATTCTACCAAATAATTAGGTTATGGCTTCTAATTTAAGATGACCGGGCGAGTTGGCCGTGCGGTTAGGATCGTGAAGCTGTGAGCTCGCATCCGGGAGATAGTGGGTTCGAACCCCACTGTCGGCAGCCCTGAAGGTGGTTTTCCGTTGTTTCCCATTTTCACACCAGGCAAATGCTGAGGCTGTACCTTAATTAAGGCCACGGCCGCTTCCTTCCCATTCCTATACCTTTCCTTTCCCATCGTCGCCATAAGACCTATCTGTGTCGGTGTGACGTAAAACAAATAGCAAGAAAAGTTAATTTATGATGGAAAAATACTACATATTTTCTTTCATTGTTAGAAGTATTTTATAGGCATTTTTAATGCAGCGCTTAATTACTACCAGTTAAAGATATTACTCACATGTAGATAGTTAATTTACTGTCTGCTGTTACACATATGAAGAAGTTTACAAAGAGCGGATTACATTCTATGTGCGGCACAGGAGTATTAGGCTACAAGTTTATTAGTATTTTTGATGTAGCTAAATCTTTGTGAATACAAATTAGAGGCAATAACTATCAATGAGTACAATGAACAGTACCGGTACCTACGCTGTGGAAAGAAGTCGTCTTCAGGAGAATGCAGACTGCACACTGTCATGTATCGCGTAACGCGTTTTCCAATTAACAGGGCGGAAGCCCATCTTTCTCTCTGAACTTTTTGTACAGGAAAGTAGTGAAGAGATTTCGCATCCGTTTTATACGATTTGCAACCGTATACAGAGCAGTACCTCCTCAAATTTGACAATTTTCTTTCTGTTTCCATCACGACGTCAATGCTTCGCCATGTAAATAAATCTCCCCAGTCACTATGTTGCAGCTTCAACATTCTACCGCGTGGCTGCGCCATCCAACTTTTCTGACGTCAATAGTGAGTTCTAATCCCACTGCCGACAGCACTCGTAGCTGGTTTTCCGTGGTTCCCATTTTCATATCAGGCAAATACGGGGCTGCTGTGCCATAATGCCACTACCACTTCCTTCCATGGCTCTAGAATACTTATTTTTCATAAATTATTATTAGTTTTATGTCCCGCCACTACTTTTTCGGATAAGCCAAGGTGCCAGAATGTTGTCCCGCAGGAGTTCTTTTACGTGCCAGCAAATCTACAGACACGAGGCTAAGGGATTTGAGCACCTTCAAATACCATTGTAGTGAGCGAGGATCGATCCTGCCAAGTCGGTCAGAGTCCGGCTCCTTGGCTGAATGATCAGCATGCTGGCCTTTGGTTCAGAGCGCCCCGGATTTGACCGGGTTGAGGATTTTTACCGGGCAGTAGACAGTTAATTCCTCTGGATCGGGGACCGTATAACCTTCATCTACACACAACAGAACATACTACAAACCACCACAGAAACACGTTAATAGTAAATATATCACTCTACCTAGGGTTGGTGTCACCAGGAAGGGCATCCGGTCATAAAATTAGGCTAATTACATACAAAATGCCAATCCAGGTAACTGGGAAGATACCAGGATTTATTACTATTATTATTATTATTATTATTATTATTATTATTATTATTATTATTGTGCCATTTCACTGTTCGCAGTGAAGTTTATTTGGAACAAAAATTGGTGTCTAGGCCGTGAGATCGTCAGTAATAAGATGTCAAAGTATTCAT
Organism: Anabrus simplex; assembly: GCF_040414725.1. Classification (NCBI taxonomy): domain Eukaryota; kingdom Metazoa; phylum Arthropoda; class Insecta; order Orthoptera; family Tettigoniidae; genus Anabrus; species Anabrus simplex. The sequence goes on along the minus strand of NC_090265.1, from coordinate 632,237,624 downwards.
AAATGTTAAAAGAATAATGTTTTCATCAGGCGCTTGAGGGGAATGAAATATAGAAGGCGGTGAGAAAGAAAGACGTCAGAATATTGTTAAAATTTATTATTGAAAAATAACATTTGATTTCACTGGAGACATACTAGCAGAACGCTACGTAAGTCAATTTGAGAGGAAGGCTAGTCTAAAGAAAGAAGACCAACATTACAGATAAAATAATAATAATAATAATTGTCCACGGGAACATCGCAAGATATCGGCGATAGAGGATTTACTTAACTCCGTAGAATAAAACTGTACAGGCGGATCGTAGAATTTCTGCATTGCTACATCAGAAGATCCCAGCAAGGCGACGTATCAAACGATAAAGTTTAATCTTAAAAAGCAAGAAAATAATAATAATAACGGTTGCGCAAGAAATAGAAAACATTATATTACAGTCAGAATGAAGCCTTACTATACAAATTGAAAGACTCAAATACATTATCAGAGATCATTTTAAGAAGCGGTAGTCACAATTAGCAATAGATCATAGCAGGCTGTGTGTTCGTAAGATGACAAAAATGACCATGTTGACATACTTTTCTGTTCCAACTGCGCAAGAAACCAGAGACATCATGTGCTAAAGAACCAGAGGCAGGAGCTACCTGGGCTATGGCGACACAAGCTCACAAATCCAGCCCATGACAACCGGCGATGTCGTAAGACTGTCCCAGATGTTTCCGAAAGTATGAGAGGATGCGGTGAACCCAAACACAGCATGTCCTAGCCAGCAGGACATGTGACAACAACAATGGAACAGGAGGAAAGATAAGTCATTACATTCAGTCCTTACGTGAGGAATGCAAATGATATTTGTTTTAAAAAGTGCCATTCTATATGTTTCTTTATTGAAAGATATATATGAAGTGCTATCGCAAATTTTCCGAAGGAGTGCTGTAACGTGAATAGACAACCAGAGCAATGACGTTAGAGGTTATTAGGTAATCATCTTTCATGAATGACAAATCCAATGATGTAGGAAGTGGTTAGCCAGTGATAATTTGATTTTACGTTCGCAATGCTGTCAATGTTGAATGAGAAGAGGTTAATTTAGCTTCAATACGAATATAATGCGACATTGTGGTGAATATTAGGCTTACGTTATGGTATGTACTGTTAAAACTGAAATGAAATGAGATTGTATATAGGATATAATAACGTCGTAGCAAGATATAAGGAGATATTTTACGGAATTTTAAAAAGATTGAGAACAGAATAGAATAATCAGACAGAAGGCTATTGATGACAGAGTAACAGGCGTCAAGTTGAGATGAATTAATATGTTTATTGTAATGTAGAGTGAAACATGTGATGTGTAATGTGAAATGAGTAATTTATATGTGAAGAATGGTAGAACGTTATGATGAATATTGTTGGTGATGATTATTGTTTCGTCATAAATGAAGGTGTAGATTATTTTAGCGACGATATAGCTCAATTTATGTAATTTGAGATAGAGAATGGTTAAAATTGGTTTTCAAATGTCTATTATTTCTTCAACAAGCCATATATAGTACTAGTTACGATCTAGATAACGTTCATATGTTGACACCTACCTATTGGATCATCAAATAATTCCGGTTAGGAAGAGTAGCACAAATGTAGCCTTTATCTATACGATTTTTCTAACCACAAATATTCTCATTCAGATAAGGAAAGCTAGAAAGCTTATTTAACTGCATTAATCGATATCACTGGTAACTTTTCTCTATAACTGAAGGCTAATGGTAATTGGTAGTCTTCCTACAAGCTAGATCACTCGGCATCCAGCAGAATCTAGTTAAATAATTGTCAGATATGAATGATGGCACAGCAACAGATCACATATGATTACTATGTGGGCACTAAAATTTTAATTTTTCTGAGATTAATAATTATTTTAAATGAACAATTTGAGTAAATATAGGTCATGACATTTCGATCATGTTATTTTAAAGGAAGTAATGACTTAATGAATTATCTTTCTCTCCATAATACCAAGAGTTTTGAAGTGTTTGAGATATTTGAAATACGTGAAATATTTGAAATATTTGTAATAATTGAGAAAACATTTCCTTATAACAAATGACACTGCTGATAATTAAGTATGAACAGCTACGGTCAAATGAATCTATAGCGCTGTGATGTGAATAGCGAATATTCAAGTAAAAGCAAGTAAGAATTTTGGAAGCATTTCACGCAACGTTTGATGAAAGATGATAATGTGGTTTTAATTTTATTCTTAACTTATTCAACACAAAGAATATGCATCAGACACATTTTTATAGCTCCCAATCAAGACTGTAAATACTGAAAACATATTTATTATTTTTATTTAATTGGAGGCCTCTAATTTGAAAACATTTAAAGATTAACTGATGGGACATGAAGTCAGTTGTTTACTATTTATTTCTTCAACGTAACATTCAAAATATTTAAACCACTTTCTAAGATTTTTCCTTATTTTTAATAAATAGTATTATATAAAAAATTATTCTTTCAATGACTTCCTAGGATAAGTATGTAGTTTTAAGTGATTGTTAGTTAAGAATTATAGTAAGTTATGCGGAAACTAACCAGATATAGAACAGGAGACGTCCGTTACATAGGTTACGTTTATCCGACAGCATACCCCGGTAATCTTCTCTCGATGCGGAACCCATAGCCCAGAAATCCGAATTACTTAGAAATTGATATTGTATTTGAGCTAGTCTGGATCTTACGCGACTCGACCTGGACGAGGGAACGGTGCATTTTTATTATTAAAGTTATATGAATTATTTCTCGATGTTGTTATATTACTTTTTCAAGGTTTTCTGTTCTATATTTTCATTCCCTGTAAGTAGGTCTAAATTTGTTTAATAGCTATTGTGATTTGTTTTGTAAATACGCCTACTGGAAATGCGCTAATTTTCTTTCTTTATACTTTTTTGTTAAGTATGTAGCCTGTATCTTGTATTTTTAATGTCCGTTTAAACAGACACTATGCATCTTTGAGTGCTTCCCTAATAAAGAAAACTGTGAAATGGTACTTATTCCCACAGCCTCTGTATTTGCTTCATCACACGCCCACTCGATTTGATCACTTACAATATCGTGAACGTGGCTTTCAAGTAGATTCAAATATGGCGGTCCAATAGCCACTCTATAGTCCTCTTTCTAGCTCGTTTGTATGTCCTCACCATTACCCTCACCTTTCACTTGCAAACTTCGGGACGGATCGGTAATTGTCGCTGCCAACTTTGTGCAGAGTTGGTTACAACCACAGATGCAAATCATTTGAACAATGATTCATTCTTACTCGTGCAACTCCAAATTCCACAATTCATTTGAGCAACTAATCATTCATACCGTGAATCGATTAACAGATTTCTTCAATTTGAGTTGTTCAAATGAACGATTCGTTCACGAATCAACCCAACTCTAATCATCATCAACGTCCCACTTCAGTCGCCTGGGTGTGGTTCCTATTAAGGATGATTATTGAAAATATTTTGTATGTTATGTCTAGGAATGAGATTACCCTGTAGTTATTAGGGTCGGTTTTGTCTCCTTTATTGTGCAGTGGGTGAGATGAGGGCTGTTGTCCAGTGTTCTGGCAGTTCTTCTTTAATCCAGAAAGAAGTTGTTGATGGAGGGCAACTTTTGCTCATCTTCCTGCATATTTCCAGATTTCCGCAAAGGTCTGATCTTCTCCTGGCGCTTCGTAGATTTTTAATTTATTCAGTACTTGGTATACTTCCATTATTGTGGGAAAATTGATGTTCTCTGCTGGTGTTTTTATTGGGGTGTTGGTGTCCAAATGAAGGAGTTCTGTAGGTTCCTCAGAATTTAGAAGGTTGTTGAAATTTTGTCTTTATTGTTATGAGCCAGCTTACCATTTTCATCCTTCATCAGTAGGATCGGGGGTTCAGATTTTTGGAGCTGTTTTCTGAAGGTTTTGAAGTAGTCCCTTGACTGAGTTTTATTGAAGTATTCTTCAATTAATTGCAGTGTATCCTTATGATGCTGTCATTTTATTCTTAAGACTTGGGTAGTTTCTTTTTTCTGTTTTACAAGATTTTGAGAGGATATTTATGATTTTTGAGAATGAAGTAGTAGCCATGCCTGATGTCTTTTCTCCACTGTTTTATCACATTCACTGTTCCACCCTTGGTGTTTTTTATGTGGTTTAATTGGATCCAGCTATTATTATTATTATTATTATTATTATTATTATTATTATTATTATTATTACATGATTGATTAAATTATTTCTATCATCATTTGCTACTATTACTACTACTTGTTGCTGTTATTACTATTTATATAGCTATTATTATTATTATTATTGTCTGCCTCTGTGGTGTAGTGGTTAGTGTGATTAACTGCCACTCCTGGAGGCCCAGGTTCAATTCCCGGCTCTGTTACGAAATTTGAAAAGTGGTACGTTGCAGAGCTGTGAAGAATTTTTTAATAATCTCTCAAAATAAAACATTAGTATTTTCAGATATGTTATAATTCGGGTTGCACTTTTGGTCTATATTAATGAATATATTCTCAAAGATGTTGAGAAAAGTACCGTACCTCTTTTAATTGACTGGAGGAGGTATGAATCTTGGTTAATAGAAGTAAATGAATAGTTAACCCCTTAAGCGGGGAGCTCAGTTCATACCGCCTCACTCCCAGGTGGGGAGCGATTTCCCTGATTGAAGAAAAATATTTAATTAGTTGATTAAAAACCATCTTAGACTACAATGAACTATTGAAGGGCCCTAAGAGAAATATTTACTTGATTATAATGTATTTAATTGTTGGAAAATTCTATTTTTTTAATTTGTCAATACTTTGTGCAAGAACATACTAAGTGCTTTCACACTGTGATTTCGAGGTTACTTCTTCCTAATAGCAAAGCTCTGGATTTTGTTTATACATTATTTTTTGCCTGAATATTTTAGGCAGTTTACTAACAATCTCTGCCTGGAAATAAATTTTTCTGTATGTGTAAATTGTAGATTTACAAAGTTCACATGTACTTGAAAGATTTACAATGGAATAAATTATAACAAACTTTTCTGTTATGTTGGTTAGCGCTTTCGAGGGATCAAATTTATATGGTCTACCTACAATTCATAAGTGATACACACGGACTATATTACACTATAATATAGGTAATATTTACAGTATTTACAGTCTTCACAGTGTTATGTCTTTTACAGATGTTCATTATGATACACACAGAAGCAGATCATGTTATATAACCTGTCTCGTCGTTGCATAATTTATATGATTCCATTCCGAAAAGCAATCGTTTTCTTGGTATGTAAACTTTCCACCCTAGCCACCCATTTCATAACAACAGGTTCTCATCAATTGACACTTTGCCATCAGGAGTATAAGCTTCCAAAATTTTACTAACAGGTGGTCAAATACTGGATTTATCTTGTATATTTTGGGAGGAATTTGTCCATTATTCACCTCATTGTCAGAGATATGTAAAATGCTGTGGAGGAAAATATAATAATAATAATAATAATAATAATAATAATAATAATAATAATAATAATAATAATAATAATAATAATAATAATGTTATTGGCTTTACGCCCCACTAACTACTTTTAGGGTTTTCGGACACGCTGAGGTCCCGGAATTAAGTCCCGCAGGAGTTCTTTTGCATGCCAGTAAATCTACTGACAAGAGGCTAACGTGTTTGAGCACCTCCAAATACGACAGGTCTGAGCCAGAATCGAACTTGCCAAGTTGGGGTCAGAAAGCTGGCCAGCACCTCAACCATCTAGGTCACATAGTCCAGCGAGAAAAAAATCTCTTGTGTCATCAGCTCATAGAAAATATGCGTAGTGAAGACGCAAATGCGAGAAATATAGTGTCCTAATTCAGGTTTGTGTACAATACCCTGCGGCAACAGTATGGCAATAAGGAGCTTTATTTCATTCTTATTTATTCGGACCCAGTATTGATCTCGACTCTTTAGTTTCACCTTACTAAACTGGATTTTATGTGCGATTTCCTGCTGGGCATCTTTTGTCTGTTCAACTATGTTCTGGCACATATTGTCATAAAAAAAATAATTGAAATATTTCGCTCAGTTTTGTTTTCCGTAAAAACTCTCCCTTTACACCACGATGGAATTTTGGATCAAAGCGGGACCTTCTTTGTCCATTTTCAGTAAAAGTTGACAAAGAACTTGCACTGGTTGGATTGTAATCAGTATTATCGTCACCACCATCACTTTCATAGTCGCTACTTGAACTGGAATTGAACACGTGCTGTCTCTTTGCGACTGCTGAACATTCGCATCACCTGGGCCCAAACCCTGTACATTCGAGCCTGCAGTACTTATTCCAGATATGTTCGTATCACAAATTCCCCTTCTGTAGAACTTACTTCACTAATATCAATATTCTCCCCACTAAATTCCAACATTTCGTTTATCATGACCCGTAAATCGTCTTCCTCTAACGGTGGGGGCCGGTAATTCCTTTTGGACATTTTAGCGGAAAAAACGTAAGAAAAAGGATCGATAGAACCCTAATCTCTGCAGTTTGGACGGAAATCATTAATTGTGCCTGTAATACAGATGCGTACGGTGTATTATATGTTGTGTAACTCGTGGTAAACACACACTCCTGTTGTGAAGGAAGAACTCAAGACTGGGGATAACAAATCAGGTCACAGTTCTAAAATGTCATCAGAGAGGTCTGTTCAGTATCATAATCTCTAGAAATCCCTTCTACAGCAATATTATTACATCCACAGGACGATTAAGCGATGAGCTTAAGCTTCAGCGCGAAGCTATTAGGCCTTAGTCGTTCTTGCCTGGACGTAAGTTGCGTTCTTTATGATGCAACTCGTGGATGACACATTGTTATTGGGAGAACATAGTTGAAAAAATTCACATCAGAGGGCAGACTCATCCAGAATACGCTGCTAAAAAGGAACTTTACCTCTAGAGGCAGGCAACTGAAAAGAAGAACAAAAAAGAAAAGTAACTTGAATCAGCAGATACACCCACGTTCCCCGCCGAGCAAGCGACTTGTAGCCGCGGATCTCGCCGCATCGCCCACCGAACGGGTTAAAATCAGACATGAGTGCTCATCACCGAGAACCCTGTTATATCTGATGGCAATAACATGCTCATAATAACGGATTTGGAAACTGCGGCCTGTTTGGCCAACACTGATTACATTTCAGTTTGTAAACTCTAGATTTTGAGAATATTGGAAGTACTATTCACTTTATGATGATTGTAATAAAGGACTGACCTTATTATTGGACGTTTTGGATGCTATATTAATATTCTGGTTTTTTAATACATTTGTAATTCTGCAGATGTTTTCATTACTGAAGGTGAATAATACGTAGCTTCCTTTCTCCTTAACCGATACTCTGAGCAGAGTAAATATTGATTTATTTTTAATCTTATTAATGAACTTATCCGATTCTCATTTTGTTGTATTGACTGTCTGTGTAGGTTTCTTAAAAATTCCATGATAGTTTATCAGAATTTCTATTCAAGTGTAAATCTAACCCACAGATCTATTTTGTTCAAATGTTCCAATACCCTCTGATCACTGGTGCTACTATGATCAATTATGGTAAAAATTTCATCCACATAACACGTCCAAAAGAAGATTTCTTTAACATTTTTAAGAGTTTTCATCCTTTCTAAATAAACTACACAGATCTTGGCTAATATCCCTAAGGCTAGGGTGCCCATGGGAAGGATTTCTTGTTGGTAAAAGGACCCATTGACAGCAACATACTAATCAGATAATACAAATTCTAGGATGACTGTAAATTTGTCCATTTATTGTTTACTTAGTTTGCAGTTTTTGTAGACGTTGTCTTTAATCAGTTTTATGATGTTTGGTACAGGCATATCCGAGTACATACTTTTAATGTTGAATGTTTTTTTCTTCTTTCTTTTCACAGCAGACCTTGAATGAGATCAGGTGAAGATGTGCTAAGTAATACATCGATCTATTAAGAAGACCTGTGTCTCAGTTATGGGTTCTAGGAGCTGTTTGTGGTTTGATTATGTGTACCAGTTTTGTGTTGGTGTTATCTTGTGACTAAGATCTGTTATTAGTCATATTAGGGTCATATTTTGCTACATTTTTGTGCCCTAAGTGTCCGACATCTTGATTCTTACAATGAATCCATAGATAACACCAGTCAGAAGGGCAATTTATTATTTTTGCTGATCATACTGCCCTAAATGTCGGCCATTCTGCATGCTTTAAAGCCAAAGCATGGAAAGTGTGACACAGATACGGACTCTACTCTTCATTAGGGCGGACAAACTGCGTAGAGACCAATTATCTCTCCATCGCCCAGTGGGAAACCACTGCAATCAGCCTTTCGAGTACTGGCGGGAAAACCACACCAATTTGGGGTAGGAGGAAATGCGTGCCCTCAACCCTGAAGACTTAGGAAGATGCTAGTACCAGCCCTAAAATGCTTAGCGACAGGCTATGTGACAAACCGGCCGTAAAAACCCTCAGTCATAATCTCATGGGATGATGTCTTTTGGATTTAGTACCAAGGCTCGGACATCCCCCATAGGCGACACGCATTGGCAAGGTCTGTTCAACGTGAGAAGTATGCAAGGGTTACCGCTGCACAGGCGGAGTAACTAAACAAGCTAGCCCATAAAAACCATTCTGCTTCACTCAACATCAGCACTATGTGAACTGTAAAAGACTCTTGAAAGGAGACAGATTGATGCCTGCGCAGTGCGGAAACATGATAGAGTGGACAGAAGACGTTGGATGCAGGTACAAAATGATATACAATAGTACTCATGGAATAACCAGTGGCATTGGTATTGTTGTGTCAGCAAAGTTCAACAGCTGTTTCTCTGATGTGCAGCAGTATGATGACCATCTGATGAAGATTATCTACATTGGAGATGGAAAAAAAAATACACATTTTCAGCACACACGGCCCAGGCACGTTTACATGGAGCAACAAAAGCTGCCTTCTGGGAGATGCATGAAGAGAAGATGGCCAAAGTACTGCCAGAAGACTATCTCATTATCGCCAGTGATTTAAATGGACATGTCCGTCACAGAAAGGAAGATCATGCAGCCAAGGGTGGACATGGTTTTGGGGAAAAGAATAATGATGGCCAATGAATCCTCTATTATGCAGATGCCCATGACCTGGTCATCACGAACACCTGGTTCAAAGAGCTACATTCGCATTTAACCCTACAATGCGTCATGTATCAGATATGATACATACCATTTAACTGCACAGAATGCAAAGTCAAAGAGTTTTATTGCTGTTAATGCATATAGTATCTTTTCTGATACATTCTTCGTGTCAACACAGTTCATGCATTTTATCAATCATCATCATCATCATCATCATCATCATCATCATTTCCCTTTTATCCAGCTGTAGCCGGGTAGGGGCAAATATGGTTCCTCTCCACTTTCTTCTGTCTTTCCACCACTCCTCCTCCAACACTTGTGTCCCAGTCCAGGTTTCTTTCTATAATACTGCGTTGGATGGTATCCTTCCATCTCAATCGTGGTCGTCCACGGCCTCTCCTTCCTTGGATTTGCATTTCCATCACCTTTTTTGGCATTCTTTCGTCGCTCATTCGCTTTATGTGCCCAAACCATCTTAGTCGGCTCGTCTCTATTCTATCATTCATTTTCTCCACTCCAATTTCTTCCCGGATTTTCTCATTCCTTATTTTGTCTCTTCTAATCTTCTGTATCATACTCCTCAAGAACTTCATTTCAGCTGCCTGTATTCAACTCTCATCCTTCTTTGTCATTGTCCAAGTTTCTGCTCCGTAAGTTGTTATGGGTACGTAATACATATTGAACATAGTATCCTTTGCTTCCGTTGGCACATCTTTGTCCCATAACATGTTTCTTACACTATGATAGAAACAACTTCCAGCTTGAATCCTTTTACTAATCTCAGCATGCAGTCGAGCATTCTCCATTAATTCGCTCCCCAGGTATTTGAACGTCTCCACTACTTCCAGGGGCTTGTCTGTAAGTCTAATCTGACCTTTCCCTTCTTTCTCCCCTCTAGTCATAACAACAGTTTTACTCTTTTCTACAATTATTTTCAATCCACATTCTTTGATCTTCCCATTCACCACATTCAACTGTTCTTGAACCTTCCTGTCGTCTTCTCCCCAAATCACAATATCATCTGCAAATAACATCATGTTTATTTCTCTTCCTCCATATGCTGCATTTGCTATTCTCATGATGTAATCCATTATTATTGTAAACAGGATTGGTGATAGAACACTTCCCTATCTCAGCCCACTAGTTATTTTGAACTAGAATGGTCAAATACAACACGTGTCTTCGCGGGTTAGTTGCCAAGGAAACAACTTAATGTGCTGTACTCCTGCGAAATGTGACATTATGGTGTTGTGAATAATTTATTTTACTCAACACAAAATTGCATATTTCAATTTCAGATGGCTCGTAAGTATATTTTTGCATACAGGAACAGTTGCACCCTAATAGTCTTGTAGTATTGTTATTATTTGTTTGTACCAGATCTGCTACAATGCTCTTGAATGACAATGGATTATAACATGGATCGCAAGTATAGTGAGGATGAGTTAGTGACTTCGCTAGCGAAATGGGATGGATGTGAAGATGATATAGATAATTTAGACATTGAAGATTAAGATCATATACGACTGAGAAAAGTATCGGGTGAAGATGAAGTGTTCAATATTCAACACATGCCATTGGTAACTGCAGGAACACAGAATGAGGACAGTTTACCATGTTCATCTCACGGTTTATTTTAGGGAGAGAGAGTGTGTGTGTGTGTGTGGGGGGGGGGGGGGAGGGGAGAGAATTAACATGCAATTTTAAAGAAAATACAATAGATGGGGTAGATGGGGTTGAACCCAGTTCTATAGTGCATCAGTGTGAAGGAGGCTTCATGTCTGATGGAAACTGCTCAAATGAACATAACCCTGATCCAAAGGGAACTTCAGATGACACGCATCAAAGACTGAATAGTGAGAAGAAATCCAAATACATAGACCGTTCAAAGGTGGAGTGGAGGAAAGGTAATTTACAAGTTGATGACGATACAATGAAATTTAAGGCCAAACCATTATCTCCAGAACTGGAATCTCAAAACACCAACCTCATTTTTCCAGTATTTTATTACAGATGACATTGTTTAGATGATTATTTTAGAATCTAATTTGTATTTTGAGCAGAAAGATCCCAGCAAACCAGCTAATCTGACTAAAGAAGACATTATGAAATTCACAGGAATTTGCCTGTACACATCACTTGTACATTTCCCACATGTACGCAATTATTGGAGCAACCATATAGGCGTGGACAGAATTAGGGATTGCATGAGTCATTGCATTGGTGGTTCAAGGTGTAGGTTACTGTAGTCACGTCTTAGTTCATGAACCATGGGCAAACGGCTGAGTGGCCTAGTAAGTGGTCCTGATGAGTCGGGATACCAGTTGCTATGGAATGGGAGTGGGCATCTCGGACATATTCTGAGTCATGGCCCTCCTTGTGCTCAGGCGGCTAAGACTATACAATTCACCGGTGGACCATAACCCGATAGAGGAGAGATCCTCACTTGGACTATGTGTAAGTAAGGTAGCATCCTGCTTCGTGAATTTACCGAGCTCAGTACATTTTAAGCAAGCCTCAGACCTATGGGAGTAACGGAGTCCCACTCCCATTTGACATGCGTGGGACTCCTTTGAAACAATTTGGCGAACTAAATGGAATTATGGGAAGCTATCAATATTAATGGGGCTTATGGAAGAAAGAAAGTAGAACTGGCTGAGTCAGCAAAGAAGATGCATCTGGATGTGCTAGGAGTAAGCAATATTCAGGTAAGAGGAGATAACGAGGAAGAGATAGGAGATTATAAAGTGTACTTGACAGGTGTTAGAAAGGGAAGGGCAGAGTCTGGGGTAGGGGCTCTTTATCAGGAATACTATTGCACGCAACAGTTTCTGTTACGCATGAAAAAGAGCGAATGATGTGGGTAGATTTGTCAGTTGGAGGAATTAGGACGAGAATTGTCTCAGTGTATTCACCATGTGAGGGTGCAGATGAGGATGTAAGTTGACAAGTTTTATGAAGCATTGAGTGACATCATGGTCAGGGTCAACAGCAAGGATAGAATAGTGCTAATGGGCGATTTCAACGCGAGAGTTGGGAATAGAACTGAAGGATACGAAAGGGTGATTGGTAAATGTGGGGAAGATATGGAAGCTAATGGGAACGGGAAGCGTTTGCTGGACTTCTGTGCTAGTATGGGTTTAGCTGTTACGAATACATTCTTCAAGCATAAGGCTATTCACCGCTACACATGGGAGGCTAGGGGTACCAGATCCATAATAGACTATATCTTAACAGACTTCGAATTCAGGAAATCTGTTAGGAATGTACGAGTTTTCCGGGGATTTTTCGATGATACAGACTGCTACCTGATCAGTAGTGAACTAAGTATCTCTAGGCCTAGGGTAGAGAAAGTGAAATCTGTCTGCAAATGATTAAGGGTAGAAAATCTCCAGGACGAGGAAATTAGACAGAAGTAAATGGATATGATTAGTGAGAAGTTTTGAACAGTAGACAGTAAGCAGGTTCAAGATATAGAAAGAGAATGGGTGGCATACAGGGATGCTGTAGTAGAAACAGAAAGGGATTGCCTAGGAACAACTGTGTGTAAAGATGGCAAAAGGCGAACATCTTGGTGAAATGATGAAGTGAAAGCAGCTTGTAAACGTAAAAAGAAGGCTTATCAGAAATGGCTCCAAACAAGGGCCAAGTCAGACAGGGATTTGTACGTAGATGAAAGAAACACAGTGAAACAAACAGTTGTTGAATCCAAAAAGAAGTCGTGGGATGATTTTGATAATAACCTGGAAAGGCTAGGTCAAGCAGCAGAGAAACCTTTCTGGACAGTAATAATCTTAGGAAGGGAGGGAAAAAGGAAATGAACAGTGTTTTGAGTAATTCAGGTGAACTCATAATAGATCCCAGGGAATCACTGGAGAGGTGGAGGGAATATTTTGAACATCTTCTCAATTTAAAAGGAAATCATCCTGGTGGTGTTGCAAACAGCCAAGCTCATGAGGAGGAAAATGATGATGTTGGTGAAATTACACTTGAGGAAGAGGAAAGGATGGTAAATAAACTCCATTGTCATATAGCAGCAGGAATAGATGAAATTAGACCTGAAATAGTGAAGTATAGTGGGAAGGCAGGGATGAAATGGCTTCATAGAGTAGTAAAATTAGCATGGAGTGTTGGTAAGGTACCTTCAGATTGGACAAAAGCAGTAATTGCACCCATCTATCAGCAAGGGAACAGGAGGGATTGCAACAACTACCGAGGTATCTCATTGATTAGTATACCAGGCAAAGTATTCACTGGCATCTTGGAAGGGACGGTGCAATCAGTCGTTGAGAGGGAGTTGGATGAAAAACAGGGTGGTTTCAGACCACAGAAAGGCTGTCAGGATCTGATTTTCAATATGTGCCAGGTAATTGAAAAATGCTATGAAAGGATAGGCAGTTGAGTTTATGTTTTGTAGATCTAGAGAAAGCATATGACAGGGTACCAAGGGAAAAGATGTTCGCTATACTGGGGAACTACAGAATTTAAGGTAGATTATTAAAATCAATCAAAGGCATTTATGTTGACAATTGGGCTTCAGTGAGAATTGATGGTAGAATGAGTTCTTGGTTCAGGGTACTTACAGGGGTTAGACAAGGCTGTAATCTTTCACCTTTGCTGTTCATAGTTTACAGGGGTAATCTGCTGAAAGGTATAAAATGGCAGGGAGGGATTCAATTACGTGGAAATGTAGTAAGCAGTCTGGCCTATGCTGACGACTTGGTCTTAATGGCAGATTGTGCCGAAAACCAGCAGTCTAATATCTTGGAACTTGAAAATAGGTGCATTGAGTATGGTATGAAAATTAGCATCTTGAAGACTAAATTGATGTCGGTAGGTAAGAAATTCAACAGAACTGAATGTCAGATTGGTGATACAAAGCTAGAACAGGTCGATAATTTCAAGTATTTAGGTTGTGTGCTCTCCTAGGATGGTAATATAGTAAGTGAGATTGAATCAAGGTGTTGTAAAGCTAAAGCAGTGAGCTTGAGTTGCGATCAACAGTATTCTGTAAGAAGAAAGTCAGCTCCCAGACAAAACTATCTTTACATCGGTTTGTTTTCAGACCAACTTTGCTTTATGGGAGTGAAAGCTGGGTGGACTCAGGATATCTTATTCATAAGTTAGAAGTAACAGGCATGAAAGTAGCGAGAATGATTCCTGGTACAAACAGGTGGGAACAATGGCAGGAGGGTACTCGGAATGAGGAGATAAAGGCTAATTTAGGAATGAACTCGATGGATAAAGCTGTACGCATAAACCGACTTTGGTGGGGTCATGTGAGGCGAATGGAGGATAGGTTACCTAGGAGAATAATGGACTCTGTTACGGAGGGTAAGAGAAGTAGAGGGAGACCACGACGACGATGGTCAGACTCAATTTCTAACGATTTAAAGATAAGAGGTATAGAACTAAATGAAGCCACAGCAGTAGTTGCAAATAGAGGATTGTGGTGACGTTTAGTAAATTCACAGAGGCTTGCAGACTGAACGCTGAAAGACATAAATGTCTATAATGATAGTATATGTATGTATGTATGTATGTATGTATGTATGTATGTATGTATGTATGTATGAGTAAGAAACAGTTTGAGAAAATTCACATATACATACATTTCAACAATAATGATAAAATGGTAGTAAAAAAATGATCCAGAGTATGATTGTTTACATAAACTGAGACCTTTTATTGAACATCTGAACAAAGAGTTCAGTTTTGTTCCATTCGATCGATATTTGTGCATGGATAAACAACTGTGTTCAACAAAGGCCAGAAGTTATATGAAGCAGTACCTCCCACTGAAACCTCACAAGTGGGGTTATAAGATATATATTCTCAGTGATGTGCCTGTTTACTCCTGTGAAATCTTTCCCCCGTCAGGAGAATAACGAAAAGTTTTGCCTGCAAACCGAACCAGACCTTGGAGCAAGCGGAAATGTAGTCCGACTTACGCAAGATGAAGATGAAAAAGAGTTCCGAACTGCAGACTACCTTCTGACAAAAAACTCAACAAACTTGAGCATTGAATATGTGACAAAAGTCGAGAATGTTGAACTCACATCAGCGATATGGAAGGAATATAAACCTGTGTTAAACATTTTGCGGCAGTCTTCCTTTGGCTTTTGTTGAGAGGTTTGACAGGAAGACCAAGAAAACTGGAAGAGTACAATGTCCTGCCCTGATAACAGTTCACCACGACATAGGGGTGGCGTGGACTTGTTAGACAGCTTGACTGGACTGTATAAAATCATCATGAGGACCAGAAAATGGTATATCAGATTGTTCTACCACTCAGCTGATCTTACAGTAGTCAAAGTAGTCAATGCCTTTCTCCTGTACAAAAGAGTGTGTAAGGAAAAGAATGTTTCTGGCTGACTTCAAAAATGAAATTGCGTTCTGCTTCTCCAACTACGGGTAATCGAGTGGACGGAAGAGGGGTCTTTGTTCCCTGGTTCAGGTGGCAACTGAAGCAGCATATGTTATCGAGTGGACGGAAGAGGGGTCTTTGTTCCCTGGTTCAGGTGGCAATTGAAGCAGCATATGTTATCGAGTGGACGGAAGAGGGGTCTTTGTTCCCTGGTTCAGGTGGCAACTGAAGCAGCATATGTTATCGAGTGGACGGAAGAGGGGTCTTTGTTCCCTGGTTCAGGTGGCAATTGAAGCAGCATATGTTCCTCCATCTGATGCCCTGACTAATAATGTTGCCCACTGGCCATCATATGCAGACACCCGACAGAGGTGTAAAATGCCAAACTGCAAGAGCTTCTCGTTCATCAAATGTTCCAAATATGCTGTTCACCTCTGTCTCAACAAAAACAACAACTGTCTTAATAAATTTCATTGTTAGAACACTACTGTAAGGCCAGAGTGACTTCAAAACTGAATTGGTTAGTGATGTGTGAAAAGTGGCACTGATGTGCATAGTATCAGAAATGTTACAAACTGAAAATTTAAAATATGTCTTGTGTTTTTGCATACAGATTTTAAAAAGTATTCTTACAGCATTTAACACTAAGAGCCTGGACGTTTCAAGAAGGCGTCCCTACCCGGTGCCGGCGTAATTTAGAATCTCAGGAAAAAAATCACAGTTCTGTCAGTTTTCGCATTATAATTAACAAATTTATATACATACTGTACAACGTTTGGGCTCTCCCACGAAAACATATAAGCATTGGAAGGAAACTTAGGCTACAATATTGGTCCAATCTGATATCCTTGTTCACGCACTTGAATTTCTAATTCACTAGAAAAGTTCGATAGTTTTTAGTCACTGAATAACAGAATTACACATTGTTATTCCCAATACTTAGCTTTGGTATGGAAACACTCAAAACATTCTCCTATGCAAAGACCTACGTCATATTTACGACAATATATGGTTGTCATTTCCTTCACAGCACGACCGGTGTTATGTTTGGACTTGTAGTAAACCTTGCACGTACGCTGCGTGTGTCCTTCCTCCTTCGCGCCTACTGCAGGTATTCTGCTTGCTTCTCTAGATGTATCTGCTGTAGGGCATATCTGTTACATCCCACTCGGATAACATTCAGTACATTACTGTCAAAAAATAAACTAAAGAAATCTAGAGGTGAAGATTCTGCAGAAATACCAAGGTTATTAGCATTCAGTCCTGGTGCGCCAGAAAAAATGGGCCTGTTCACAGGAGTAATATCTTGTTTCCATTGTGTTCCGGTACTCCCTTCGTCTTTTTTGACTGGTTCTTCTGGTGATGAATCTGATGATTCAGCACCCTGAGGGACTTGTATATATTCATTTTCTTCTTCACGATCACTTTCATATAGATCAGAATCTGAATCGTTCACAAGTTCCATAATAATCTGTTCACTTATCCGTGGGCTGTATGCATGCGTAGGATTTCCTTTACTTGTACAAGGTCCGGGAAACATATCTCAATAATTATACAGTATAAATCGACTACTTGAGAGATGATTGAAGACTATTTCCTCACTACACTTTCATTCTAAATGTGTGAAGTCATATAATCTATCATTAGAACACACGCACATAAATTTAAGCTTATCTAACCAGAGCGCACGAGGAGTGCGTATATCAGCAATTATGTAAGATCTATTTCCTCACTACACTTTCATTCTAAATGTGTGAAGTCATATAATCTATCATTAGAACACACGCACATAAACTTCAGCTTATCTAACCGGAGCGCGCGAGGAGTGCGTATATCAGCAATTACGTAAGATCTAACTCAGCGCACGTGGCTACGAAACATCGTCCCTAAGTTGTACCACCAATCACTATCGATCGAAAATACTACCTAACGATAGTAATTGAAATCGGCAATACGTCAAAGCAAAAACAAATTCGATAACGTGAATAGCTTTCGAGTGGCTGAATTTCAAAGATCGTGGTAGTAGTATTACTAACAGCGGCACTCAGACGCATGCCGCATGTTAGTAATATTACTACCGGCGGGCGCATAGCGTTAACAACCATTTCTTCAGTATAAAAGAAATTTTTAAGAATAATACTAAAAAGTGAGCATTGTAGGGTCAATTACATATTTCAGCAGCAAAAAAAAAAAAAAAAAAAAACCCGCAGATTGATTACATCCTTGTCAGGCATCGAGACCTGAACCCCTCAGCGCCGACCTCTATACGTGGTAAAGACCCTCTTTCCTTCCGTAGCCGACGACCTCTATACGTAGTATAGACCCATACATGGTTTCACATTTACGGCTATAGCGCGAAGAGTTTTGGAGTTACTGATATGTAAATTGTTTTGTTTCCAAGAAGACATTTTCGGGTTTATTAGTGTTGTAAATAAGAATTGAAAAATCGTTATAATGTAGTTGTTTTTGCAAGGATAATTATTCGTCAAATAAGTCTGAGCACTAATCTCTTGCTTTTTTTAAAGTCTGTTTGCTTCATTCTTTCCCACAGAATAAAATAAAGAAATAATGATCTGAGAAGTTTGTCTTTTCGTGTGATGTTCTTTGCTCTATTTGTACATTGGGAGTGCGGCTTATTTATTATATTTGTCTTTATTTCTCGGCTTGTAATATTTTCGTAACTATCCACGAGCGCTCTGCGTAGGCATCAGTTAGTGCTGCTTTCTGTCATACGATACGAGAACCAGTTGTTCATGGTATATATCTCGCTTGAAAGACGTTGTCTCGACCTTTTATCTGAAATATGTATCGAGTTGGTTTGTTTCGTCATAAATGTTATTCCCCTCATTCAGTTTCGTCCTGTTGCTTTCGGTCTCGCTGCAGCTTCAGCAGTCCGTGTGACGCGCCGCGCTCAGCTGTGGTATGACTGACAGTAACGTGCTTGAAATATTGTATAAATCAGATGAAAGTTTAATCGGAAGTAGTAGTGACAGTATAAGCAGCAGTGATAATGAAATAGATGATGTAGCAGTGGTAAATGATAAGAGTGACGATGAGGAGGAAACAGTACTTGGAAATTTCGTGTAAGAGACTATAGATAATTATACAGGTCAAAGAGAACTTTTCAAAGGTGAATTCTGATTGCTAAATTCTCTAATAATACTCACACAGGTCACAGAGACAAATATTGAGAAATTACCTTATCGGGTTCAGCTGGTGAAAGGTTTGTTTAAAAAATACGCTCGGGAGAGAGAGGAACGAAATATTCAAGGCCGGCGCGCATCAGATAATACAGTTCCAAGGTTGCAGGAAAGACATTTTATCAGGAAATTAGCACCCAAGAGTTGGAAATCCAAACCTCAGAGACATTATATCCTGTGTTCAAAACACGGCGAAAAGAAGACGTCAGTGTACTGCTGCCAGTAGTGTGACTTGAGTCCCTGTCTCAAAGAGTGCTTCGAACTCTATCACACGGAACTAAATTACTAAGGAAATGTGAAACAATTATGTAATTATTTGCATATTCATAGTTCTGTCATAAGGAATTCCAAATTTCGTGAAAATCGGGCTACTCTTATATACTTATAGTAACGCTTTAAGTGAATCGATGCATTTCAGTCGCGCGTAGTTGAAATCTCATCCGGCCGCGGAGTAGGAAGCTATTTAAATGGCTGCGACGCTGAGGGGTTAAAGATGTGTCAGACACAAAGGTTGTACCATATGAAACTGTTGTGATACAACATCGACCAGTCGTCTGCAAGTTGCGTATCATACTGCCAAATTCTGAATATGCCTTTCGTACAGGACCAGCAAGAATAAGGAAAACGAGGCCAATGTTGTCACACGAATAACATTACCCCGATTACTAGAGTCGAAGAGAGTTGGATCAAACCTGAAGGAGGCTGCTCATGACACTGCATGTACTGTTCCTGGATCAACAAAACCAGGACACGAAAAATTGACAAAGATACATGGCTCTGGAGTGACGAGGTGAGAAATGCAGTACGAAAGAAGAATTAGCTTTACCATAATGACCAATAATTGATCAACTACATTGGTATTATAAGTTTCTTGCCGACAAGACACATTTTCATTGGAATGCGTACAAGATAGCCCGTAGTGATGCAAAAAACATAGCTACAACATAAACTGCATTTTACAGATCATTATGCAAAACTAGACGCATGTAGGTGCGCAGGAATTATACCGGCGCAGGAATTATACCAGACCATCAAAGCGAGGCATCACAAAATACAAGACATCCAATGATTCAATGGCATCAACGATGAAACAACAACTTTATTGCTTGATTGGGAGAAGGCAATAGCATGATGGCAGAGCTACTTCAAGAAGATTTCAACTGAGCAATTTCCCCATCCACCAATCCCAAGTCACTGGTGTTGTGGAAGGACCTGTCAGAGACATTGCTTTTGAAGAGGTCAAGGCTGCTTAGAAAGAAATTAAGCTGGGGAAAGCTACTGGCCCAGACGATCTTCCAGCAGAACTCTGCTACTCTCAACAGTGGGATGCAGCAGAATGGTTAGCATGACTCTTCAAGCAGTTCATTAAAGAGGGTCAGCAGATCATTAAGGAGGGTCGAACACCGAGAGACTGGCAACGGAGCATCACCATACCCTTCTTCAGCTGAATGTGTTGATTACCGGCTGATCCGCCTTCTGTGTAACGCGATGAAGATATTCGAATGGATTCTTGATAAAAAGACACATGAGACTGTTGAGCTTTCCAAAAACCAAGCAGGATTTTTTAAGAATTGTGGCACAACTGATGCAATCTATGCTGCACGTGAAAAGCATTGTGAGAAGAACAAGCCGATCCATCTAGCTTTCCTGGACTTGAGAAGGTCTTTGATCATATACTGCATGACCTCATATGGCTAGCACTGCGAGAGCATGCCATACCAGAATATGAGGTTCAGCTGCTTTATGTAGACCCACAGAGCTATGGTCAGGCCACCGCAGGAGTATCCAGTGACTTTCCCATCACCTTCGGCGTTCACCAAGGTTCAGCACTTTCACCGCTCTTGTTCATTCTAGTGATGGACACTGCACAACAGCAGACCTACACTATTCTTTGCCACAGACACTTCTCTATGCTGAAAGTGTCATATTGGCCTCTGAGACCCAGGTTGATCTGATTGCCAAACCCATGAATGGGAGCGATCGACTGGCGAAATATGGCCTGCTCCTAAATAAAAATAATCTTGATTTATAAATTTCATTTTTGTTCCGTATTGATAGCCACCAAATATCATAAAAAGAGAAAGGTTCCACCTAATCAATACTCATTTATTATCACATGTATGATGGAATATCACATGTATAATAGGACTGGTTTCGACCTCTTACAAGGTCATCCTCAGCTGCATTAGAATCCTATGTTTGCATTTTGTATTACGCCTCATTCCTAAAAGCTTTATTACATATTCTGAAATTTAACAACATTATGTTGATTACACTTTTGCTAAGAGTTCCAATATTACAACATAGCTAAAATTATAACAAGTTAATACTCTTATTACATAATATAATGACCCAATATACACATGTAATTATAATTTACCATAGGCTTTTGCCTATTCAGTTAAAACAAGTTCCATTCTTATAAATGTTTAGTCATGTATGATGCGAGCTTTGTTGATATTTGTGAATATTACAGTAGTAAATTAGCAGTAAAATACACCAGTCAAGTGTAATTATATGCCGATGGCTCAATAAAATATATTACATATCTACATTAAAATATTAGCAAACATGGTTGAACGTGCTTAAATGCTCTTCTGAAAGTCTAAAACAGTTGAGAACAATAAATCTTGCGTTGTTTTGTGTTACGTATTACATTGAAATAATGTGAAATTTGCCCATTATACAAACATATAAACACAAAAAAGTATTTAAAACATTGCAAGGTATGCTTAGATGCAAATGTCTGTTTGTAGTTTAAATTAACAAGTGACAGCACATTCTTATGTTGTTTTAAAAAAAACTGATGAACATGTGAGTTACAAGTCTGAATTTGCTTAAGCCTTATCCGATACACTTTGTGTAAAACTCAACCACTTTATCTTTCTAATTTTGTTTTCATGACTTGAACCTGGCTTGTTTGACTTGGCTGATGTTCTGGAAATTGTTCAATTTGAATGACAAGGTCGTAATTATTGGTGGCTCTTTCCTTTCTTATGATGTTGGTGTTGATAAATGTCTGTAAGTCGAAATAAACGAATTAGAAATTTTGAATATAAGTTGCGTACTATTGTATGAGTTCTGTAATAATCTACTTACTGTTGTGGAGTGGTTGAGATGTATGCTGCTTGGCTGTCTGTCGCGTATTGTATCTCGTACTTCTGGTGTTGGTGTCGCCTGTTGTGAGAGGGGTGGAGGGGTGAGTGGGGGAAGCTTCGGCATGTGTATGGGCGGAGCCATGCATGTCCGCTGTCTACGCTATAGCTTGCGTATGACGTTGTTTGTTGACTAATCTGAGGTAATCATTCTCAATGATGGGAATAATCTTATTAAATAAAATATTAGTTTTCTCAGTTATTTCATTAGTATTGGAATTGGGGTTTGTATATTGATCAAATGTTATGTACAGTACGAGTACAAGCATAAATTCACGGATATAGGTAATGATTATGCCTTTGCAGTGTTTACAGTGCACTATGCCTTCTGGTATAGGCTAGAGCAATTTTGTTACTTTCATAGATCTGTCTCTGTCTTATCCTTGGCTTTGACAATATGAAAGTGACTGAGGTATGAGCGATGCTAGTAATGCCAATCCTTATGCAGCCAGTCCCTGCTATGAATGATGTGAAAATCTTGCTCATAAGGTCGGTTCGTGTATGCATTTCAGAGGGCTTAGCAGACTGATATGTAATAGCAACTTCTGGCTCGGTGAGGAAAGCAACGGGAAACTACCTCACTCCTCATTTCCCTAGTATGCCTCTTCAGTGATACCTAGGCCATCTATGACAGCTGATGGCAGAGCTGTTGAGGATCCCACCAGCGGAATCGCTGACGGACTGAACATACACATACATACAGGTAATGATTTCGAAATATTAAATACAAATCCTAAAGGTCCTTTGCTTAATATAAACGAAGAACTGTACATAACATTTGATCAATATACAAACCCCAGTTACAATACTAATGAAATAACTGAGAAAACTAATATTTTATTTAATAAGATTATTCCCATCATAAAGAATGATTACCTAAGATTAGTCAACAAACAACGTCATAACGCAAGCTATAGCGCAGACAGCGGACATACATGGCTCCGCCCATACACATGCCGAAGCTTCCCCCACTCACCCCTCCACCCCTCTCACAACAGGCGACACCAACACCAGAAGTACGAGATACAATACGCGACAGACAGCCAAGCACCATACATCTCAACCACTCCACAACAGTAAGTAGATTATTACAGAACTCATACAATAGTACGCAACTTATATTCAAAATTTCTAATTCGTTTATTTCGACTTACAGACATCTATCAACACCAACATCATAAGAAAGGAAAGAGCCACCAATAATTACGACCTTGTCATTCAAATTGAACAATTTCCAGAACATCAGCCAAGTCAAACAAGCCAGGTTCAAGTCACAAAAACAAAATTAGAAAGATAAAGTGGTTGAGTTTTACACAAAGTGTATCGGATAAGGCTTAAGCAAATTCAGACTTGTAACTCACATGTTCATCAGTTTTTTTTAAAACAACATAAGAATGTGCTGTCACTTGTTAATTTAAACTACAAACAGACATTTGCATCTAAGCATACCTTGCAATGTTTTAAATACTTTAGTGTGTTTATATGTTTGTATAATGGGCAAATTTCACATTATTTCAATGTAATACGTAACGCAAAACAACGCAAGATTTATTGTTCTCAACTGTTTTAGACTTTCAAAAGAGCATTTAAGCACGTTCAACCATGTTTGCTAATATTTTAATGTAGATATGTAATATATTTTATTGAGCCATCGGCATATAATTACACTTGACTGGCGTATTTTACTGCTAATTTACTACTGTAATACTCACAAATATCAACAAAGCTCGCATCATATATGACTAAACATTTATAAGAATGGAACTTGTTTTAACTGAATAGGCAAAAGTCTATGGTAAATTATTCTTACATTATGCATTAGAAAGGAAAGACAAATCCATTTTATTATAATTACATGTGTATATTGGGTCATTATATTATGTAATAAGAGTATTTATTAACTTGTTATAATTTTAGCTATGTTGTAACACTGGAACTCTTAGCAAAAGTGTAATCAACATAATGTTGTTAAATTTCAGAATATGTAATAAAGCTTTTAGGAATGAGGCATAATACAAAATGCAAACATAGGATTCTAATGGAGCTGAGGATGACCTTGTAAGAGGTCGAAACCGGTCCTATTATACATGTGATATTCCATCATACATGTGATAATAAATAAGTATTGATTAGATGGAACCTTTCTTTCTTTTTATGATATAAATAAAAAGAAGACTGAATATATGTTCTTTTTATGATATAAATAAAAAGAAGACTGAATATATTAAGTCACATCCACAAGCAATCGGAACCATTAGGGTAGACGGTGAATACCTCCCGCGAGTGACAAGATTCGAGTATCTTGGCACCATGATCACTGATGATGGCAGACTTGTCGAAGAGGTCAACGCAAGGATATCCACAGCCTGGATGAAATGGATAAAAACTACCAGCGTCACTTGCGACTGGAGGACAAAGGATAAACTCAAATAAAAAATCCAAACTGTTTCACTGTACATATGGTTGCGAATGTTGGCCGACTACAACTGAGACAGAGCATCAACTGGGCGTGATGGAGACTAAGATGCTGAGGTGGACAGCTGGTGTCACTAAAAACTGGATCGCATCTCCAATGAATCCATCAGGGAGAGATTTGGCGTTGCACCCATTCAAGAATAAATGTGCCAGAGTCGTCTACGATGGTTTGAACATGTAGTAAAGGGCAGACGCCGGCACTATCATGAAGAAGGGTTACATGTTAGATGTCGCCAGAAGGAGACCAAAAGGACAAACAAAACAATGGGCCAATACCATTCAAAAAAATCTGAAGAGCATCAATCTCCGCTCTGACATGGCCCAGGACAGAAATAAATGGAGACAACGAATCCATGTAGCAGACCCTGCCAGCAGGAGGGAGAAACGCTGACAAAAAACCAAGAAGTTGCAGCGCCAGATTCTTAGTTAAATTGCAGAAATCTATGAAATGTTTAATAGATTTATCTCCGAAAGTGTAATTTCTTTTTTTTAAGGAAATTATTAATGAAATTAGAGACTTTGCAGATCGGCCTGCTCTTAGGATTAATTATAGGTCCTATGGGTACCCCTTCCTTGAGAACTTAATGTAGCGCCCTTGCTGTGTGGATGTTTGGGTTCATAACAATAACGTTGTGTGCTCCTTGCTCACTGAGGATAAGTGATGTGTTCGTGAGTATTTGTTTTGGAATCCTCTGGATTTTATTAGTTGGGTCTTTTTATGAAAAATCTGAAAAGAAAGATTTGTTTTTTTGGGTGTAATCATCTTTGCTCATGATAACTGTTGCATTGCTTCTGTTGGCTTTATTCACAATCAGATCATTATCTTTTATCGTACAGATTCATTTTTTTTTTGAAATTTGTGGGATTGTCATTTTACATTCATTCATGAATTTAGTAAATTATTTTCCAAATATCACACCTGATCTCATCTCGATCTTCTAATGGCAACATTAGGAAAGCATGTTCTTCTTCCGCTATGGTAGCGATTACTTGTTTTAAATTTAAAGAACCAGGTCAATTAAATTTAGGGCCTTTCTCCAAAATGTTAATTTCTGCGTTACTTGTGTGTCTGAGGGATTTATTACACGTGAATGGAATTATGTTGGTTTTGTTTGAGTTTCAGAATTATGTTTACCTCTTTGTTAAGAGGTGGTTTTTTTTTTTTTTTGGTCCAAAGTTATCTGTTTTGTGGAAAGTGTACTGGAGATCTTTTCATTGACAAACCTCTGAATAAAACTCCCATTCTAATGGGAAACATATTATTATGAACCCAAACATTCCCAGAACAAGGGTGCTACCAAAGGTACACCCATAAGACCCATAATTCATTTTAAAAACAGTCCTAACTACAAAATCATTAATAATTTCCTAAAAATATTACACTTTTAAAAAGAACAAATATATTAAAAATTCCATACATTTCTGCAATTATGAATTGGCATTGGAACAATCATAAAATACATTTGTTCGACATTAAGAATATGTACTCAAATATACCAGCATCAGAAAACATAAAACTGATTAAAGACAACCTCTACAGAAACTGCAAACTAAGTAAACAAGAAATAGACAAATTTATGGTCATTGTAGAATTCCTATCATCTACTAATGTCGTAGGTATGACATCGTAATTGGTGTAAAACCTTCAATTAGTATGGTTAATATATTTTAATGGTGTAAAACCTTCAATTAGTATGGTTAATATATTTTAATTAGAGTTTATTTAATGCTAAATTATCTTTTGTTAAGTGTTAAGCATGACTAGTATATGGGTTCTCTGTAAATATTTAGTATAAAATTGTATAACCTCAAATACATATTGTTTAACCTCAAAATCTACAGAGTCAAAAGCGTAGAAAATTTCATAATGTTCGTATGTTAGACTTATTGTACTATAATTTGGTATGTATGAAGGGTTCTGGAAACTTACTGTAAGGTTTTATCCAAATACACGTAGAGACATTACAAATGTTGTAGATATTTCCATGTACATTTTTAAATAGCGGAGGAACATTTGAGCACCCATTTGACTAGCTGGTCGATCGATGTATCGAGTGTTCCATTAAGAGTGTTGTAAGAACTCTTCCAGAAGTCGATCATTCTAGATGGTTGCTCGAGTAGTATAAACATCGAGCTGTCAGTCAGTGAAGTCAGTTCTTAGTTCTAAGTTCGCAGTTCTTAGGACTCAGGCAAGTGATGGACTGGGAGTGACTGTTGGGCTCCGAGGTTGGAGTCTGAGTACTGGACTGAAGTGAGTCAGGCGGTGAATTCAAGAGAGAGTATGCTATAATGCGCGCGTCAGTGTTGTTGATATCTGTACTTGTCAGAATCAACTTCAGGGTACTCCACTATTGAGTGTTGTATATAGTGTCATTTGCTACTGTGTATAATTGTGTGTTGTGACGTACAGTGTAAATAATTTATACAAGGAAGTTAACGTGTTCTCGTGTGATATTTATTTATGTCAAATAAAATCGCAACGTAGAACAATACTAACTATTTTATGTTCAATCAGTCCACTTACCAACAGGAAGTCCTTGCCATGGGCTCCCCAGCCTCAGTGATATTAGCCAAGATCTATATATGGTAAATTATTTAGAAAGGACGAAAATTAAATTCTTAATAACGTTAAATGAATCTTCTTTTGGACGTGTTATGTAGATGACATTTTCACCATAATTGATCATACTACCACCAATAGTGACAGGGTATTGGAACATTTGAACAAAACAGATCCATGGGTTAAGTTTACACTTGAATATGAAACAAATGATTCATACAGTTTTTGGACTTGTTATAAATAAAAATTCTGACAAACTACCATATGGAATTTTTAGGAAACCTACACAGACAAATACAATGAAAGAATAATTGGTACATCCTGAGGCCCAGAAAAAGAGCACCCTTTTACAGTTTAGTTTATAGAGCTTTTCAGTATTTATGTATACTTATTACACTCAATAGAATTTACATGATTAGCTATATGTTCATGCCAGTTCTAAGTATGATCAATTCTTCCCTTTCCCTATAGTTTTCAAATTCCAGCTATTATCCTACAGATCTCTGCAAGGGGAAGCAATCTACTTCCAGCTATTATCCTACAGATCTCTGCAAGGGGCAGCAATCTACAATTACGTGCTGAGCAAGCCACATCCACTTTTCCTTGAGTGGTCATATTTCAGTGACCGCTCAGTGTATTTCTTTAAAAAAATTATCAATTTATTTTTACCTCCGATTGTTTCCTTTCTTTGATGACTCCCAGGTCTTGTTGCCCTTTTGATGATTTTGAGAAGAACAGGGTTCAATCACTGCAACTGCAGAAGCACCTTCTTCTATTTCCTATACAGCAAGATCATTAAATATCATAAAATTATATTAGATAAAACATTTGACAACAAACAACTGAATCCCAAAACATCATAACAAGTAAACAGAAAAAGGAGTAGCATGTGATATATCATTAAAATAAATTAATTAGAACATGCACTTAATCTCGCTTCATACTTGACCCTGTAGAGAGACAAAATAAGGGTTGGATATATAATTACAGCACGCACAGTATGCCTAATAATTATATTTACATAAGAGCAACTTTACTTCATATTAGTTTTTATTTTTATGGCATGTGGCCTCCGGAGAGGCCTGGTGGTCTTTCAATTTGACGTCGTAGAGGCGACCTGCGTGTCTGCGAGGATGGGACCCTACCTATGATGAATTCTAATGCTTAAGACGGCACACACACCTAGCCCCTGAGCCGTTGGAATTAACCAATTAAGGTTAAAATTCCAGACCGGCCGGGAATCGAACCCCGGACCCTCTGGACTGAAGGCCATAATGCTAACCATTTAGCCATGGAGCCTTTTACTAATGTACACTGACTGACAAAAGAAATTTCAGCACCCAGAAGGGGAGGAGGAAAGGAAATGAAACTTCACGTGTTGACAGTGTATGTGATGTTATTTCAGTCATTACAACATCAAGACAAACATACAAAGAACTTAGCATTATGAGCCCACTTATCAGAATTACGTTGCGCCTACTCTGGCCTGGATGCATGCACTGATTCAGATGGGAAGGGTGTCAAAAAGCCGTCGTATCCCCTCCTGAGGCAAGCTGGCCCACAACTGCAGTAACCGGTCCTTGATATCCTGGTTACTGGCATTGGGACGAGTTGACATCCGAGCTGGTCCCACACCTGCTATAGGGGACAGATCTGGAGAACTTGCTGACCACACGAGTACTTAATATCACGCAGTGGGTTCATAGACACACGCACTGAGTGTGGACGAGCACTGTCCTGTCGCATGAGGGTTGTGGCATGAGGACGCAGGAAATCCATGACATACCGTTGTGCCGTTAGATGCTATTCATCAGTAATCCATGCTTTCTAGTCATGGCAATTAATGGCAGCCTACATATGCTGCTGCTAGTCTCTAACCAATGGTACGGGATGACACAGAATGTTGCAGAGAGTTCATTACTTGTTCTTGGATGGCAGGTACAGATGTGAAGGGCTTACGATGTGCTTGGTGCACAGTGCAGCGATCCTCTCTTGTGGGAGTTAGACATGGTCGATTGGAACCTGTACGATGAGTATGCCTGCCCTCATCACATGCAGTCCAACATCAGGCCTCTGTCACATCCAAATGCCCCACAAATCTGGACTTTGCACAATATAACCAGACAGCCAAATGGAGACCCACAATAAGGCCCCTTTTATACTCGGTTATGTGTTGATAACACTGTCTCACATGAGTACACGGCGCCTCCATGTCCTTCACAATGATCACTCAACATCTGAAGCAGTTCACCTCACTTATACCAAGTGTATGCATACGTTTTTTGCCGGTTCATGTGGTAAAGAAAACACGTCATTTTCAAAGGAAATACCTTTTTTGTTTATTCAAAATATTGGCCATCGGCCCCTACACACTTCGCCCATCTTTTACGTAAGTTGTGAATACCATGCTAGAAAAACTGCATGTCTTTTGCGGCAAACCATTCGTTGAGCCGTTTTCCAACTTCCTCGAAATTGTTGAAGTGCTGCTCTGCAAGCATGTGCCCCACTGATGCGAAGAGCTGATAGTCAGATGGTGCCAGGCTGGTGTAGTACAGTGGGTGTGGAAGGCGATTTCAAGGTCTCTTTCACTGGTTTTGCTGTGTGAGACGGCGCATTGTAGTATAACAAAATCACTTTACCCTGTCTTCTGGCCCATTCCGGTCGTCTTTTGATCAAAGTGTGATTTACATTAACATTTTGGTGACAGTGTTGTTCATTAATGGATTCATTGGGCTTCAAGAGTTCTTAATAGGCTACACAATACCGCTCTGGTCCCACCAGACACAAAGCATGGTCTTCTTCCTGAAGTGATGTGGCCTTGGTGTTGGAAGGACCAACTTCTCCAGGTGACAGCCACGATTTTGTCCGCTTCGGGTTTTCAAAATAAAACCATTTTTTGTCACCTGTCACAATTTCGTATAGAAATTACTTTTATTACATGGTATTGAAGCAGCATTTCACAAGTGACTTTCCATGCACTGTCTTTCACAATGAAATCACCACATTTAAATGGTCTAAACCATGTCTCACATGTTCTAATCGATGAAGCGTGTTGATCATATGCTTCTACCAGCAAACAACAAATTCCCACAGCCATTTTATTTTGATTAAATAAGAAAAGCAATGCCTGCCGCAAATGTTCTTTTTCAGGCACAAACGTTGACATGAACACTGAACGATACAATACAAACGCTAGTGTTTGGCGAACTCAACTTTTGTGTGTTGGTAGGTTAATGTTAGCTGAACAAACTGACGTATGTGTCGAATTCATACGCTGCGTACTGTTTGCTGGCGCCATCTCTTAGTGAAACCGGAATATACTTATGCATAGACCTTGTGTACCCTACCAGGCCTGGTAACACTAAACACGAACAACATTAATGCACTGTGGTGGCCATCACAGAGAATTGGAACTCTTAATCGTTAACATACCCGCCGATGGTGCGTACATGAACAAAGGAACTTGACATCTGACCATTTCTTCTGGGTACATCAAAACTTTTGTCAGGCAGTGTATTAATTTAAACAGCAACTGCTCCTTTTAATAGCCAAGTCACAATATCTCCTTGCCTTACCCTTTCCCCACAGGTGCGAAGTCCACACTTATGATCAACGAGCACTATTTTATGAAATTATATGCAACATTCGGTTTAAGCAAAACAATCTTCACGCCATTAACTAGCTTCTCTCACCATCACTGACTTTCTCTTCATGGGGATGTTTGGCCTTGACAGCGAAGTTGTAAGAATCATAACCGACAGTACCAGTTGCTCACAGGACATGGCCATACCACACCAGGTGCCTCTCTTGTGTTCACTCTTGAACAGGAACAACTCCCATCGTTTGGTAGACAGCATAACTGGTTATGTGATCAAGGTGAGAAACTCCAAGAGATCGTGTAACATGCTTATCTCCATGATGTTACCTCCTTGGCATGAAGAGGACAATCCGCACTTTAGGTGACTGGCCAACTCTCAGCCTCATACAAATACCACCAGACAGACAATAGTGTGATACATTTTTTATGCTGCACTCGCTCTTGTAAACACTTCCTCATCAAGGCCACAATCGCTCTGCAATCAGAATCCCAAATAATGGAAGCAGGTAATCAAAAGATCAAAATGGCCTAATTATTGCGATTCCCACCTAATGCCCAGAATAACTGTTATGTGCCACTCAAGCAGTTACTAGACAAGTTTGGAGTAACACAATAAGGAGGCGATAGGTTGTCACAGGTATTACATATTCAAAACACAATAGCACTTGGGCAAGGAGGTGTTAGTGTTTATCACAGCTGGCAGATGACAGCAGGGTGAGCAGTGGGCACATCAGTGGACCGAATACAGTCAACACATCAGTCTCGCATTACTGACACTCAAGGTGCATTTTAGAGAAGGATTTGTGAATCCTACAAGTGCTAAAACAATAGGACAAAATCAGAAAGGAATGTGTGCTAATCGTTCAGAGGCTAGTGACATTAAAAGTCAAAGGAACCACTGTATCATCAAGAACTGACCAAGCAATAAACTGAGCAGTCATAGATTTAACGCAAAACTGTACATGGTAACAGAGGACTAGACCAGGCATAGCACGTTCAATATGATCAGTGAACCTCCTAGAAATAGATAACACTTATAAAATGATTTATCAAGGGCCTATTCCTTCAATTAGCTCTGTATATTTGCACACATAACAATAATCTTCACATCAAACTCAGTTGCTCTCCGGAACTAGCAAGGAGTTTCAATTTCAGGAACAAGGGTGTGGCGCTGTGGGACGTAAGGTGAATGCACTGGGCAGGGAGAGCTATGAGAAGCAACAAGGGGAGACTGAGAAACCACGGTATCACTGGCAAGTGGACCAGTGGTAAACATGAGCCACATCATCTAGCAACATACTGACGACAAATTACATACAAATTGATGACCAAGTCGCGACTTCGAAACTGATCATGCAGACCAACGGAGTACTCCAAGGAGACCCACTAAGCCCCTTGCTGTTTAACATTGTGACGTATGATGTGGTAAAGGCTACTCTACAAGGAATAGAGGATTTGAAAATATACTTATATGCAGAAGACATGGTCATTGGATCAAGTTCCCTACATGATGTGCAAAAAGCCGTAGACAATCTTGACAGGTGGTCAAAAGATAACAAGATGAAAATTAACAGAGAAAACAGTGAAAATGACATTTCGAAAAGGTGGCCAAGAGGCCACAAGTGACAGGATATACCTAGCATCCACAGTCCTCAAGACTGTCAATACATTAAAGTATCTAGGACTGACCATGCAAACAACAGCAACAACCTACAGAATTCACATAAAGTCTAGAGCAATGACGGTCACCAAAGCCATATATGATATTAAAACAATTACCAAGCTTTCACTAGAAATTGCTAACTATTCAATGCAAAAATTGTGCCAATTGCCACATATGGACTGGACATTATGTGGGATAAACTGGGTCTGGCTGAGCTGAAGACGATTGAAGCAGTCAAGTCGCGCTTCCTGGAAGCTACACTGGGAATATTAAAATACACAAAATCAAGGCTTGCATATGAGCTCGCAAAGGAGACCTTCTTCATCAAGGACCTCCAAATGAAGCGAGGGTTTCCATCCACAGATGCTTGGGAAAAATTACTGCAGGACAGAGTGAAGAAGAGGGAAGAAATCTGGCTCGATTTTTACTCAACAGAGGCGATGATGAATAGAACATGGACAAAGACTAATCAAGACATGCGACACATCATTAACTCGATGGTGGTCCATGGGTATCACCATAAACTGTACAAAAATGAGTACTTCCATGACCCTGACGAAATCTGTGTTTGCAAGCTGTGCAGTGAGCATTGCAGTCGACATCATGTAATTACATGCAAAAACTGGGCATTATCCATTGTGAACTTCTGTGATAGTGAGAGGTGACAGTAATTATAACAAACTTTGTTTATACCATGCACAATTTGTGTGCTGTATCTTTATTATTTATTTACTTATTTATTTATTTATTTATTTATATCAGAAGCAATACATCATATAAATTATTAATTAAGAATGAGAAATAATCAGATAGGTCTAACTGGTGAAAACAAACTAGAGGTACATTCCAGTAACAATTATATCCTATTGGACCAAAATTTGGCGAGATCTCGACCAATGGGTGTGGCTTTCACCATATCTTGCATGGTGCAAGCGAGAGGGCAAGAGTTGCAATTAAGGAGGTGCACTATGATTTGTGCTTCTCCGCAGGCACAGAGTGTTGACTCTTCAGATAAACCCCACTTCTTCATATTGTTCTTAGATCGACCGAACCCATACTGTTCAGACTCTTCCATGTAGACCATGACTCTTCATAACTGGCTGGAAAAGTTTCAGATGGATCCATCCATCCACTGAGATGGAGATTTCTGGATCTCCAGTAAGTTCGCCTTGATGATTGAGGTGACTCCGAAAGGCACTCAGTAGAATGAAGAAAAACTTCTCCTCGATTTCAATTGTTTTTGACCAGGTTGATAATCATGTAACGCATGTGTTTGGGAAATGTCTACTTTAGATCTTCATGTTTGGCAGCTACTTCATGTCTGATATCTGGGGGAGCAATGCCAGCCAAGTAATATACCTTGTCACAAGGTGTAGATCTTAGGTAACCAGTTATAAGCCGCCAAATTTCATTTAATTACAATGCTAAAAAGAGAAAGATGTTCCACCTATTCAATACAATAATATTGTTGCACGAATTAATGTAGCAACATATTTAATATTTAATTCGTGCAACAATATTATGTATTGAATAGGTGGAACATCTTTCTCTTTTTAGCATTGTATTTGTTAGTTCAATACGGATCAGTGATGAAGATTTTCACTTTAAATTTCATTTAAAGCAATATCTACCTGTTTGGCATGACACGATCTAGACCAAACAGGGCATGCATATTCTGATGCAGAGTAGCTCAGTGCTAAAGCAGTAGTTCTCATTGTTTGAGCTTGCATTCCTCAGCTGGTACCGCATAACTTGTGAAGAATGGAATTTCGCGTACATACTTTGTGTTTCGTGTTAACACAATGTTCTTCATATGTGAGTGCACGATCCAGAGTTACCCCTAGATATTTAGGTGTTGAGGAATGATCCAAGAAAGCACCTACCCTGAAAATCTTCAGTTTTTTTCTTGCCTGCATATTCTTTAAGTGAAAAGCGCAAACTTGCGTCTTTGAGGTGTTAGGCTTTAGATGGTTTTCTCTGTAGTATGGACTCAGTTCATCTAAGGCTTCGATAAGTCTCCGTTCAACACTCTCAAACTGATCACCCTGGATGACAATAGCTCGGTCATCTCCATAAATGAAGCTTTTTGTTCCTCTTGGCAAAGGTTGATCATTCGTGTAAATATTAAATAATATTGGAGACAAAACACTACCTCGCGGTAGGCCATTACATTCTTCCAGCGACTATGTCGCCCTTGGAAATCTACAAAGAATCTTTGATTTTCAAGAAGACATTGAAGAAATTCAGTCAGCTGGTTGTTCTTTGTCATCTTATAAAGTTTACTCAACAGAATTTGGTGATTAACTGTGTCATAGGCCGCAGTTAGGTCGATGAAGACTGCACAAGTTATTTTCCGATTTTCAAAACCGTCTTCAATATATTGGGTCAAATGGAGGATTTGTGATGTACAGTTTTTCCCTCTTCTAAAACCAGCTTGTTCTGGGATCAAAAGTGGTTCAATTATTTTTGTAAGCCTTACCAGAATCATTCTTTCTAAGATCTTGAATAAATGACAGAGCAAGGAAATTGGTCTGTAATTTTTAGGATCATGTGGATCTTTTTCTGGTTTAAGGAATGCTATAACTCTAGATTTCCTCCAAATTTCGGGTATTCTGCACGTTCGAATGCAATTGTTAACAAGATTTAGTACCCATTCTCTAGTAACAGGTCAAATATTCTTGATTTGTTGAATACAGATTTCATCTACACCATTAGCCTTTCCATTTTTACTGATATTTATAGCTTCATTCAGTTTGGCCATGGTAAAGGGATTAGAAAGCATACTGGTCTCTGGTATGAGTTTTGTCTTAGTAACATCCACTTTTGTTTTAGAACTGGAATTTACAGGCTTGCCATTTTGGACGAGTTGGTGAACAATTTGGTTTGCAGATACGTTACAAAGAGATGATTCTTTATTAGGATCATTACTGCCTGAGTAGCCTCCAGGCCTTCTGGCTACTCCTATCCATGTTAACCTCTTCCATCAATTTTAACCACCGTTCTCGTTTAGTCTCTGAAAAAGCAGAGAGAATTGTTTTCCGCTTGCAATAATGATTAATAAAGAGCTTATTATTAATATTAAAATTAGCGGAAGCACCATCTCAAAGTGCGCGGTTAAAATTTGCCACATGTGGTAGATTTTGTAGAGATTTTAATTTCATGATTTTGCATTTCTGATATAGTTAACTGCAATGAACAAAAATATTTTGGTGACTACAATTTATATAGCACCAATGGGATTAGCCTATGTCAAGACAAGAGCATAAATAACAGCAGTCTGCCTAACATGCATTTCAAGCAGCTATTCTACCATCAGTAACATCTTCAACAGCACACAAACTGGATCAGCAATTACACCTCATATTCTCCTTCATTTCTCATTGTTTTGTTAACTTCTGCAGCCATGTGCCTTCAAGAGAAAAAATCATGCTGCTAATCAAGCAATGTCACTATTTTACCTGTAAACATCAAGTGCCAAAAATAAATCTGAAAACATTTTTCAGAGCAGTGAACCCTCAGATGTTTTATCTACACCACCACCGCACCAGATGTAAACAAGCTGTAATCCTAACATGGCCGAGTGCAATCATATATTAAATATGTACTGTTTGGAGATCAGGAGAATGCATTATGCCCGGTGAGACATGGGAAGAAGGGGTTTTTGTCAGCCAATCCTATGACATTGCCACACCAATCCCACTACAACCAAGGTGAGATATTTTTACCCTAAAGTTGCAGTCCTTGATGCTAACATTTGCAAGCCAGGCGCTGCATCAATCTGTGTTCGTTCAAATATTTCCTTCCTGCCTTTTTGCCATTTATCTGTTGTTACTGCTGTTCTCCTTTATTTCCATTTTATATCTGAACGAGTAAATGTTTCGTAAAGATTTTGTAATGCATGTCGTTAACAAGAAGGAAAAGACGACTCACAGCGAAGGTAGAGAAATGATAAGTAATATTGTAAACCAGTGGATGAGGATGTAAAACAAGAGAAAATTAATTCACATACAGTAAAATCTCAATTATCTGTCCCTCGATTAACCATTCTGTGAATTGTCCGTCGCCAAAAAAAAATCTCGATTTTTTAAAAAAGCAATGTACAGTCGCTCCAAAACTGAATGAGCATACTCTTGATGTCAATAATAATAATGTTATTGGTTTTACATCCCACTAACCACTTTGACAGTTTTCGGAGATGGCAAGGTGCCGAAATTTTATCTCGCAGAAGTTCTTTTACGTGCCAGTAAATCTACAAACATGAGGCTGACGTATTTGAGCAGCTTCAAATACCATCGGACTGAACTAAGATCGAACCTGCCAAGTTGGGGTCACAAGGCCATCGCCTCAACCGTCTGAGCCACTCAGCCCAGTTCTTGACATCAAGGTATCTTGATACAGTATTCTGTTTTGGAGGGACTGTACATTGACTCTCCAACTCCCGAGTCCACGATCATAACGTACAGTAACTACTGTACGTACACGCATAGCCCTTTCAGACCTGAAAGAAAACTGAAGGCGTGAATTTTTGTTTGT
The DNA here is from genome assembly GCF_040414725.1 of Anabrus simplex. Lineage (NCBI taxonomy): Eukaryota > Metazoa > Arthropoda > Insecta > Orthoptera > Tettigoniidae > Anabrus > Anabrus simplex. The sequence continues at coordinate 632,200,900 of NC_090265.1, read as the reverse complement.
ATGTCAAAAACTGACTAAAATGCTCCTCAATACACATATTGATAGTTTATTTTACAAAATAAAAACTAACATCCGAAAAAAAAGGACCCACACAATTGTGCGTATCAAAATTCAAAACCTCGTATCACATACGATGATGTATCTTCAAAATTTACGTTCACTAACCAATGTACACACTTCATTGAATATATTCCGGTATTCAGTAAAGCTTCTAGATTAATATAAACGCAATAAATAAATACTTACTTTTGGCACTACTGCTTCTCACCATCTCGCCGATCAACTGTGCTTTTTAAACTCTTCTTCCTTTGCCCTGGCGGTCAAGCGCATACTAAAAACAATTGAAATAGACGCCACGTGTCCCGCACAATCACTGCAGTCCAGTCTAGCGCCGAAAAAACATCAAATACGGTCAGGGATAAACAAAATACGAACCCGCACAATTGTGCGTACTCGGTCTGAAAGGGATAGACCAGCAATCGGCATTAGAGATACGACTTCATACATTTTTTTTTACTACATAATTTTATGTTGTGTAAAATTATTTTTCAAAAGAAGAGGGAAGCTATTCAAATTCAACAGTCACAAACTTTATTACCCATTCCACTGTAGACGAATAATGTACTGTAATGTGCTCTCTCCCAGCCCATAGAGCGTAGTGTACGATATGCTGGTTATTTCTACTTCAGAATGACTACAACTTATTTGGTAGCGTGTAACATCTCCAAGTACCGTACATAGATCTTTCATATCGTTCTCTGTCAACGTTAAATATTTTCACCACAGGCTACTGCATCGTAAATATTTCACAATGCACAGGAATCGGAAACCAGCCTAGTGGTCCATCATGGTCAACCTCCGCTATTAGTAGACAGGCAGGCTACATCCTGTACTGCAGTGCAAAGTAAGGAAATGTGAGAGTGACTGATAAAGTTGAACATTTATTTTCCGTTTTAAGAGCCGGGAAATGTTGAGAACGAAATCTGCAGTAAAAAGAAAATGTGTAGTTTTAACCATATAAAATAAAAGTTAATATAATCGAACGGTTAAAAAAAAGTAAAGTAGTCTCAAATTTAGCATCAGAGTGCGGTGTGGGTGTGACAACAGCGCGGGACCAAGTTCTGACAGTTCGCATGGGCTCACTAAAAGGAAAACATTGAAAGCATCATCTTTAAAAGAACTGGATGCTGCGTTATTCACGTGGTTTCAGCAAAAGTGAGGCAAAGGCGTAGCTATTAGTGGTCCTATGATAACAAGGCAGGCACAAATTTTTCACGAAAAGATGGGGCTCTCAGGTTCCTCACCAGCGTCCAATGGTTGGCTACAGAGATTTAAGGACAAACATGGCATTCGAGAATTAAACATCGAAGGAGAAAAACCAAGTGGCGACAGCAGTGCAGCAGAAAACTTGAGATACAAGTTTAAGCGCATAATTGAGAGATACAATTTTGTTACAATTCAAGTGTACAATGCCGATGAAAATGGAATTTATTGGAAGTGCTCAGCCAGTAAAACAGTAGCAGTTGCTGAAGAGAAATCAGCTCCTGGTCACAAATCTAGTAAAGAGCGCGTTATTATCTTATGCTGTGCAAATGCTAGTGGCGACCATAAATTAAAATTAGCTGTTGTTGGTAAAGCAAAAAATCTGCATTCTTTCAAAGGAACAATGATGAAGTATTTCCCAGTAGATTATTGTTATAACAAGTCTGAATGGATGGCACGCAACATTTTCAGAACTTGGTTCCATAATAAGTTTGTTCTGTGAGTTCGAGATTTCTTGGCATCCAAAGGCTTACCATTAAAAGCTGTCCTTTTTCTTGATAATACACCCTCTCATGCTGTTGATACAGAGTTGAAATCAGAAGATGGAAACATTTTTGTTTCCTATTTGCCACCTAATGTAACTTCATTAATTCAGCCGATGGACCAAGGCATCTTTGCAACCTTTAAGGCGCATTATAAGCAGGAATTGCTAGGCCTCTTTCTTTCTGAAGAAACATTGATGGTCGAGTTCTGGAAAAAATCTCAATCTTAAAGAAGCACTTTATCTTGCCCAGATATCATGGGATCTAGTAACCGCTCAGAACATCACTCGATCATGGAGAAAATTTTATGTTGATGTTGAAGAGCTCACCAACGATTTTCATGGGTTCACCGATGAAGACGAAAATGAGGGATCGAAGATCAAAGATATTGTGAAGATAATTGAAAATAACATTCATTTTGGAGAAGTGGATGAAAGTAACATTGAGGAGTGGCCCTAGTCCTGAAAATGTTATTTGTCACCCCTTGTGAAAGGAACGTGTTTCCAACTCAGGTAAGAAAGAGACCTTGCCAAGGCTCGTGATAATGGGAGGAGGCTTTGAATTCTTGAACTTCATAGGATAAGTTGCACCTTCAGCGAGCAAGCCATTAGCCTTGGAAATGTTCAGTTTTTCTTGCCGGTTAGCAAAGAGATTGCTGAATAACACAGTGCGCCTGTTTGTGCTTGTATTTCTCATTCCATTCAGAAATTTATTTTGTGTTGAGTGGTACAGTGAAGGGTAGCGAATATCTGTTGCCTCATAGCCTACATCTGGATTACGAACATAACCGTGTGAAGTTGACTAGCATGCTGCACATTTGTTTAGTGACAGCCTAGTTATGGATTCGGAAAAGGTCATGAAATTTCTTACCAATGAAGACAAAATTAAAATATATCAGAAAGTGGACTGGCATCTGCATCTTCAAGTGCACAGAGGTAGCGTGAATGCTGAAACTCACACTTTCGAGTTTTGACTCGTCATTCCAGTTGGTTGAATCAAAGTTTTGTCACATTCAAAATGGCAGCCAATGGTCAAGTGTAACCTCCAATTCATTGTCTAAGAGTATGACCAGAAAATAATGTTTAATAACCCACTGGTCCAAAATAGAAGGCTTCTACTACCATTTGTTTTAGAAAGAGTGAAATCTGCAATAATACTTGATATTCTTTTATGGCTGCCCGTGCAAATGTTTTTATAGGCTATTTGTTGTCTGGTGTTTTTCACACCTTTCAGTGTACTGTTGGTTTTTTATAATCCCCAGCGCAAAAGTTTTCATATTTGTTCCCTCACATTTTCCCACACCTTTTAATATTATTATCTCATTCTTAGAATTGGTAGATAGAGTTTCCCTGTATCTGTGAAAACACAAAATCCCCAGCAGAAAAGTTTTCATATTTGTTCCCTCATATTTTTCACACCTTTTAATATTATCCTCTCATTCTTAGAATTGGTAGATAGAGTTTCCCCTGTATCTGTGGAAACACAAAATCCCCAGTGGAAAAGTTTTCATATTTTTCACACCTTTTAATATTATCCTCTCATTCTTGAAATTGGTAGATAGAGTTTCCCTGTATCTGTGGAAACACAAAATCCCCAGCAGAAAAGTTTTCATATTTGTTCCCTCATATTTTTCACACCTTTTAATATTATCCTCTCATTCTTAGAATTGGTAGATAGAGTTTCCCTGTATCTGTGGAAACACAATGTAAAATACCATCATGTTGGAAAAAATTGTATCTAGTGATTCCATATCCCAGTTGGATAGATTTTATTTTTGTATCCGTAGTATGTTTTCTTGCTGAATATGTTTTTTCCTTGTCCCCTGCAGATACGTCTTAATGAGGTTTTACTCTATTATTTTACTGCTTGACAGACTTATGACAGAATAATGAAATTCAGAGGCTCCTTGGCATGTCCATTGGCCATACGTAAACCAAATTTGATTATCTAGCTGCCATTTATGTATGGAAACTGTACTCATATTTCAATCTAATCTAAGTTTCTAAACCAATCTAATGGCCTGTTTACACGCGGACAGTAATTTAGTGGTAACTAAATTTTTAACTTAATTTTAAGTGACTTGAAGCGTGTGAACTGTGACTTTAGTGGTAAGTAAACGATTAAGTAACAATTTAGTCAAGTGGAATAGAATCCAGTCTATTTTTCCTTTCAAGTAGACTTCTCACCAGTTGCGCACGCACCCATCGGAGTAGTGGGGGAGCACTGTACTTGCAAATTACCACGTGCGAACAGGCGCAATTTAGTGAAGTTCATAAGTTGTGGGTAAAGCTACGGAGCTGATCATCGTTGTGAGTTCCTCTTTGATCGTTCATTCTAATTGCCGACAACAATGGCTAGATGGACAGAAGCTTTTAAGTCACTGCAGAATTGAAACAATACTAATTATTGTGATAGGTTTTAGATGTGTATTCACTGAAATTTAAAAGCAATAAACCTTGATAATAGTCGTTTTGCTAAACAATTGCTTATATATAATATTGTAACCAATATGTGTTTGTATTTTTCCTTACCTGTATGAAATCTTTCAGAGCAATATATATTTATAGCTTCATATACTTCCGGAATCATTAAAGAACTACTGGCTTTGGAAACTCTGAAGAAATGATGAACGCTTCGGACATTATTTCCCGTCGCAAGCATGTACAGCACGATATACAGTTTCAGCTTTGCTGATAATGCACTACGCATGATGGTATCTGTCTTTTGTATCATTGGTTCAACTTTATGCAGTAACTCATTAAATGTTACTTGTGACATTCGCAAGGATAACATATATTCCTGTCGATCCTCCTCGGCCAATTCTTTAAAGAGAATTGTACTTGCCCCGAGATTATTCCTTCTGGTAATCCATTTTTGCTCCCATTCTCTTTTTCTCCTAACTTTGGTCACCTCATCCTCAACTTCCTCTAAAATGTTATCTAACACGTTGTTGATGGCCGTCCATCTCTGATCTAGTTGACGACACAGGAACGACTGAATCACGTGAATTGAATGACAAACTGCCATGTACCACTGTACTAAACGCTGTCTTACGTTTAAACAAGTCTACGTGAGTTAAGTAGTAACTTACCACTTACTACTGTACTAAACACTGTCCACGTGTAAACCAGCCATAAGGTGCAGCCAATGGAGAATAGATAAAACATCAAAGAACCAAAATAACAGACAGTTTCATCCTCAATGCGCCTGCCAAGTTTCAAGGCTATATGTGTCTGCTAGGCTGACAAAATAATTTCTCAACATGGGGAAAATGTGTTAAATTTGCCCTAAATCAAAACATTTACCTCAAGCTATAGCATAAATAGCAGAAATATGAGGAATGGTTTAGGACCAAACATATAGGGAAATTAAACGGCCGTCTGGTATCACTATCAGTTCGTCAATACAACATACCAATTCGCCGCAGTTAATTTTCAAATGAAGGTGTGCACTATAAAGCATGCAAAACATCTCACTACTTATATATAATATACAGCCAGAATGCTAACTGATTCACTCACTCACTGACATTAAAGTTTACCCTCTTCCAGACAAGCTACAAACTTGAAATTGGGCAAATTGATAGCTATGAGCCTGCAACCTACGAATAATTCCAAAAAGTTCAAACTTTACATTTTTGCACCCCCACCCCCCACAGACCAAAATGGTGGATGCAATCTTCCACTTCAGCAAAAAATTGAAAGTTGATAAAAATTATAGTTCTTGGACTGTAACTGACAAGAAATTCTAAAAAATTCCAGCGTTTAACTTTTTACGACCGACAAATATCGAAATGTGGAGTCAATTTTCATGTCGGTGCACACCTTCACTTCTAGGTATTTAGTGGCTAAATGGTAAGTCGTATCACAAAACGGACAGCATATACCTCACCTCGCATGAGAAGATCTACTACTTCAGTCCTATGGCTTTTAGTTGTATCTCCATCCCTTCTACCTTAGATAAGGCTGTATTTTTTTAATTTGTCACTTCTGTACATTTTCCACTTGTAATTTTACTGTTTGACACACTTATAAGACAGACAGAATTATGAAATCCGGCAGGCACATAAACAAGTCTATTGGCCATTAGCAAGCTAAATTGCATTGTTCTAGCTGGCAGGTTAAGTATGGGAAAGCAAAAGAATTACGTGGAAACTGTACTCAAATATCAGCCAAATCTAAGATTATAACTCAATCTAAAGTGTAGCCGATGGAGATAAGACAAAACGTCATAGAACCAAAATTGTAGATTCTTTCATCCTCGATACACCTGACATGTTGAGACTATAGCTAGAAATTTGATCTAGATCAAAACATTTACCTCTAACTATGGTATAAATAGCTGAAATGCAAGAAAATGTTGCAAGAGCCAACCAAGTAGGCCATTATTGAGACGTCTGATCACATCAACTGCTTGTTGATACCATGTACCGTTTAGCCACAGTCTCCAAATGAAGGTCTGCACATCTTTTGTATAACCTAACTAACCTTAATTTTAGGAGCTGAAAATTTAGGAAGAAATTTAGGAGACAAAATTGGGAGCATGTTTAGAAAATGATTTATAAAATGAAAACGTGTTTTTCATTTCATAACAAATGAAGAAACACTTATTTTCTACACTACACAAAACATTATTGTTCAGGTTCACATCAAGGAATGAGATTTTAAGTGCTTTTTCGAATGTTCATTTTTGCTGTTAGTTTTTTGAAAACTGGCTGATAATTGGTAAGCGCAGTTCACACAAGTTCACTTAAATGTTCATCAGTTAGTTCAGATCAATATTTAGATTCAATGAATTCAAGCGTTGAGTACAGTGATTCACATACATAAGCAGTCCCATGGATTGAGATAAGTCTCTTAGCACACTCTTTTGTTAGTGGGTATTTTTCTTCTGGAACATTTTTCCATAATTCTATGGTAGAAACGCCACTATGAGTCCTTTTAGTCCTTCATTCTCTTGCAGTTCTAGTTGCTCCAACTCAGCTTCTTTATACTTTGATATTGGTGATGAAACAGGACAGCCATTGCCCACAACATCAACAGCAAAAGGATTTTCTAGGAATTAAAATGAAGGTTTAAGTGAGTGATCTCTCAAATCATTAAATCTGCCGATGATTTCTTCAGCAAGGCCGGACATTTTACTCATGTAATCTTCAGTTTCCACCTGAACATCATGAAGGCTTCCAGTAATTTTCGTCAAACATTTGAAGTGAGCAAATGTTTTAGTCTGAAGGTCTTTCCCAGAAAGCTTTAACCTGCTATGAAAGCTAAATACAATCTGGGCCAAATCAGAAATAAGTTTTTCTCTTCCTTGTAAAGACATGTTTCACCATCATCATCATCATCTGCAGTTTCCAAAGTTCAGCATTTTTAAATGCTGGACCACATCTGTAAAAGAAGCCAAATCTAACAACCACTGGGGGTCATTAAGTTCAGGGAAAGATTTTTTCCTCCCCCCCTCCCCCCCCCCCCCCATAAACTGTTTTACTGGATCAAGTAATCAAAGAAATCTGCCACGAACATTGCTTACTGATAGCCAACTTACTAAGCAGTACCAAGATACATCATCAGGAAGCTCATCATTGTACATTTGAACTGTCGGTGTGTTTTGACACTTGAGCAAATACAGTTCACAATTTTTTAGAACTGCCTGCATAATATGCGGGTACTGAAAATATTTTGCTACTAAATTTTCTCTGTGAATAATACAATGTATTTAAAATATCCGCACTAATAACAGAAACTCGCCTCTCTATTGTGTGTCTAGCAGCGGGCATTTCGTTGATCAATTTCTGCAGTCTCTTATTTTCGAGTTCTAAAACAGAAATAATGCACCATGTTCTTCTTAATAAACTCCCCTACTGTGTAACGCTTTTTTAATTTTCCAATATTAAAAGCCAAGATGAAGCCAGCTTCGGTTGTCAAATCTGCTTCCTTGGTAAAAAATTGACATAACCCTGCACTGACCATGAAGTTTTTCCTTTAGCGATTTCAGTTTGGTCTTCCTTAACTGAGAGCCAACAGAGAGGGTATTTATTGAAACCGCCGTGGTTAGTGTCATGATGGCATTTTAGATTACTAGCCTTGAACAGTGACTAAGATATTTGACATAAAAGGCACATTGGCTTCTTTGGCTTGGTTGCTTTCTACAAAAACGAATTCTTCCTCCCAGTCGGTATTAAAAGCTTGATACTCCTCTTCATATTTACGCTTCTTAGACAGCATCCTAACTGTTTGGACAACCAGGCCACAACTGTACTCTAACAGTACACAGAAAAGTATCGGCACTCGCTACTGCCTACGCGTGAACGCGACTGGCTTTACCTCACGTCACTGACTCACTGATAAACTCTCGCACTCAAAGCACTATCTAACGGAATGCCCCAGAACTATCTTCACCTCCCATCTCTCACCACTGACCTACAGTGCCACTAAGGTTAAGCCACACATTGCTGTTACTGACTGCCGCCAGCTGCGAGATGTTGTTAGTTTCCATTAATTATATCAATTAATTTTACTCTAAGCTTGGTGTCAAGAGCCGCACGAGACTGACTCAAGAGCCGCGCGCTGCTCGCAAGCCTCGTTGTGGCCATTCCGGGTATATATTCTTCTTACCTACTGTATAGAAGCCATTTGAAGAATGTAGCTGTGCAACTTACGTCAAAAATTATTTACAAAGTTGTGAATATCAACAGTGCAATGACATTAGTTACACTCACTTCCAATGAAGAGTGGCTGAGGGTTTGGGGGCAGAGCTCCCAATGAGCAAAAGCAACATTATACAACAACTGATGGATATTGGTGTCGCTCTTCAAAAAAAATATTTTTCACCAAAGACTTGTGTTTTTTAAAAGTATGATCATTTTTAAGATTTGTATTTTTCTGTGATTTTTAATTATGCCGATTTTAACTATGTGATGACTGAGGATTACCTCAAGTAATGTCAAAAATACTTTTATTGAGGATATAGCAATTTTTAAAATGAAAATATAGTTATACTGTCATTAATAATAATAATAATAATAATAATAATAATAATAATAATTTCGTGTGGCTATTTCTGGGCGAGTGCAGCCCTTGAAAGGCGGACCCTCCAATGAGAGTGGGCGGCATCTGCCATCTGTAGGTGACTGTGTGTTATTGTGGTGGAGGATAGTGTTGTGTGTGGTGTGCGAGTTGCAGGGATGTTGGGGACAGCACAAACACCCAGCCCCCGAGCCACTGGAATTAACCAATGAAGGTTAAAATCCCTGACCCGGCTAGGAATCGAACCCGGGACCCCCTGAACCGAAGGCCAGAATGCTGACCATTCAGCCGAGTCGGACATATTGTCATTGATAACATATTGAATAGGTGGTCCCACTCTTATCGCATTTAATGTAGAATACTTGTCAATACGGATCAATATGAATTTCCACATGAATGGAGTTGAGATGGTTGAGAAATAACTGTAGGATATTCGTCCCGCGAGATCAGATGATGGAAGTGTCATCCACATAGCAGAGAAAGCATTTTGTTTACAGGATTGAAATGTTTGAAATTTGAGATGTTCTATGAACATGTTTGCAATTACTGGAGAGTGTGGTGATCCCATTGCAGCCTGTTCTGTCTATTCATACAACTCCCCGTTGAAATAGAAATATGTGTTAGGAATTTTTTGAGCAGTATTACAGGTCTTCTGGCACTTTCTGCTCTAGTAGCGGAAATGCTAATGCTGGCGGCACCTTAGTGAAAAGTGACACATCAAAACTTACTAGTAAGTCCTCGTTTTCGATGGATTGATACTTGATGGGCTGGAACAAATGTCAGGAGTCCTAAATGTAGGTTTCAAATATATTATATGTGGTTGAAGTAGCAGGGACAGATAGAATTACAGATGAAATATGGCAAGCGACAGAAGAAGCATCTGTTAAAGTTTTAACTGTAATATGTCAACAGATTTGGAAAACCTCAACTTGGACCACAGATTGTAAAAAAAAATCAATTTTCATCCCCATACCCTAAAAACGAGATCTGTTAGACTGCTCCAACTATCACTCAGTAGCTTTGATACCACATGCCAGCAAGGTGATGCTGAAAATCATACAACGAAGATTAGAGCCATTCATGGAGTGTGTAATGTCCGCTACTCAAACGGGTTTTAGAAGAGGAACCGGAAGCATCATTAGTGACGTACTTTGAATAATGGAAACAGCAAAGGAATACGAGACAGAGCTGTATATGTGCTTTATAAATTACAGGAAGGCCTTTGATAGAGTACATCATTAGAAGATATGGAATGTACTCAGATGGGCATACCTGAACATCTCACTGTCCTGATGCGTAACCCCTACCAGGACAAGAAGCCAACATTAAAACCGAGTATGATGAAACAGAGTGGGTCCCAATTAACAAAGGCATAAGACGAGGCTGTATACTTTTGCCTCACTTGTTCAATCTGTATGCTGAGTACATCATGAGGAAATCTGAACTGGATGAGTCACCTCATGGTTTTAAGATTAGTGAATTCAATATAAACAACTTGAGGTATGCAAATGACACCACTTTGGTTGCTGAAAGTAAAGAAGAGCTCGAGGACATCATAATGAAGGTTATAATAATGTTATTGCTTTTACCACCCACTAACTACTTTGATGGTTTTTGGAGATGCTGAGGTGTCAAAATTGAGTCCTGCAGGAGTTCTTCTACGTGCCTGTAAATACACCAACAGGAGGCCGACATATCTGAGCACCTTCAAATACCAACGGACTGAGCCAGGATCAAACCTGCCAACTGTAATCAGAAGGCCGGCGCCTCAACCACCCGAGAGACTCAGCCTGGCTAAGGGTACGTCCAAGATGCACGCTGGTTTTCTGAGTCAGACAGTCGGCGCTTAGTGGCAGGTGGGATGTGGCCATTATGAAAGCTGGTTGTCAGCTCAGACAGAGCTACCACAAAAAAATGATATGAGATACAACTGATCAGTGAAGCATGGAACTAACAAGAGAACAGGCTGCAGCTCTATTGCTGCTAAGTGAAAATGTTACAACAAAGTTAAAACGAATGAGACGTGATATACATCCAAATAATGAATTAAGATCTATTTACGGGGAGTACAAACTCCTTTTTCCACAGTTACTTGCTGAAGAAAACAGATTTTTTTGAATATTTCAGAATGAGTTCGGATGCGTTTTATTGTATTTTCTTAAAAATTGAACACAGGCTTACGAAGAACTGGGCCAATTACCACAAAACCCCTATTCTTCCGGAAGAGAGATTGGCTGTCACCCTGGGATAAGTAAACGCTCTTTTTTCAAAATGTCAAACACACAATCAACAGCCTGTGAAGCAGGTTGTCTGAAACCAGAATGAACTAATCATTCCGGTAAACATCTGAGTCAGACTACCAGTGTGCAGGCTTCCTGCGTGCAGCTGCATTATGGCCAGACCCGCTTAGCAATAAAGGATATACTTATGCCGACTCAGAAAACCAGCGTGCATCTTGGACGTATCCTTATGAGGGTTAGAAAACAGAGTGAGAACATGGGCCTGCACCTAAATATCAACAAGACCAAAATCGTGACAACACGTTTACCATAAAACATTACGATAAATAGTGAGTTAATCAAAGAGGTGAATAGCATCTGTTTGTTGGGATCAACCATCAGTAGAAGTGGCTCAAGCAGTCCAGAAATTTGCGAAAGACTTTGCCCTTGGAAGAGCAACATTCAGTGTTCAGATGTATCTTTGCATACTAAAGTCAGAATGGTTACGGCACTAATCTTTTCTATAACTACATATGGTTGTGAAAGCTGGACCATAAGGAAGCAAGACAGGAAGCACGCTGATGCATTTAAACTCTTGTGTTTAAGAAGGATACTGCGTATCCCTTGGACAGCCAAGACGACAAATGCACAGGTCATTCAGAAGATCAAACCAGATCTGTCACTTGAGGCATTCATTATTACAATTACAGCCATCATATTTTGGACACATTATGAGACAAATGATTCATTGGAAAAGCCTATTATTCTTGGGAAGGTGGAGGGGTCTCGGAGATGAGGGTGGCCAGCATTGAGGTGGATTGACTCCATCAAATTCCCATCATGTCACTGAAGGATCTGAAGCATATGGTTGAAGACAGAAACATCCGGAGGCAGTCCATCCATGCAGTCACCAGGTGTCAACATCGACTTGATGGCACCTGATCACCATCACCATCATCAATGATATTGGATGGAAATAGAAAAAAGAAAGAAAGAAAACTCACAGGAACCCTCAGAAGGAATAGTTACTCACTAAGCATCCAACTAGTTTTTTAGAAAATTAGAAATAAGTAAAGGAAAGGCCACAGTAGAAGAGAATAAAGGGGAAGAGGAACTGACCCATCTGAGGACAACAATACTTCCGTACATCAGAAACACAATAGATGGGACTGGTAAGATAATTTTAAAAAATGACAAACACCATCTTTAAATCACACCGGAAGTTAACCCGTTATCTGCCACCACTGAGACATAGTAGAATTAGAGGGCCCTGGAGTCTACCACTCTGTATGTAGCTGTGATACCTGCTATGTAGGTGAAACAAAGCGTCTGATTTCTACCCAATTTAACACGTTCCGTGCGGTTCGGGTCACCATGTGTCCCGAAACATGTTACTCTTCTCCGTCGGTGCGAACTTCCCAGAATTGCGAAGTAAGTAACTACGTCCTAGTTACGAATTTCCGTTAACTAATGGCAACCTAGTGTTCCAATTGAAGTAAAGGATCGAGGCATACTGCTAGTTTTGATCGGCCCACCGGTGACCCGAAGGAAGTTTTTTTCATCTTCCATTCATATCGCTTCGGGTCACCCTGAGTCCCGATTGTTGTCTGACCTATATTTTTACGCGGGTATCGCTTAGCGCGGTTACGGTGAATGAAGCCTAGAGTGTTGCTTCCCGCAGGTGGTAGATTGTTGTTTAAGGAGTAACCCTTCTGATATCTGCTTTCTACATTGCCTATAGAGGTTACTGGAGTAGTTACTGATATATTTATTATCTTCCGAATATAATATTTACAAGCAATTTCACGTCCCTTTTAGGTATGGAGCTTTCACATTCTGACACACCGGTGGCACGGAAAAGAAAGAGGGTTAGGACAGCACTGGGGTAGGCTTATATCACGTTCCGTGCGGTTCGGGTCACCATGTGCCCCGAAATATGTTACTCTTATCCGTCGGTGCGAACTTCTCAGAATTGCGAAGTGAGTAACTACGTCCTAGTTACGAATTTCCGTTAACTAATCGACAACATATTGCTCCAATGGAAGTAAAGGATCGAGGCATACTGCTAGTTCTGATCGGCCCACGGGTGACCCAATTATTTCCGGGGTCATTTCTGTTTCACACAATTGTTGAATCGGAACACTGTGGCACAGGTAAATACGCTGGAATGTCTCCTCAACAATAACGCACACAACAAGTGCACATGCATGGTTTAGGATGTCATACTAGGGAGTAAACAAAGTCAAATTCGTCAGGTCACCGGTGACCCGAACCGATAATAACTAAAGGCAGCATCGGGCCACCGGTGGGCCGATACGACGTAACATTAAGTCATCGAAATTCACTGCCGCAGGGAACGTGTTAAAGAACATACCAGTCACACCAAGAACCTAGACAGATATTTCAGCTGTAGCCAAGCATTCCTGCAAAATAAGATACGGCATTTCATTTGAAAGAACCAAGATTTCAGTAGCCATCACAAAAGAAAAATCCAAGAGGTTGTAGAAATCAAGAATCACTTGAACAATATGAATTTAGAGGAAGGATACAAAATCAGCAATTCTTGGATGTCTATTGCACAAAAAATATGCAGGCAAGAACATGAACATACAGGACAAATACTGAAGCTACATAAGAGCACTGGTAACTCCCAGCTACTTGCCGAGTGACACCCGCATTTCAATTTTCAGGAGGCCCCACAGGGCTTACACCAGCTGCAGAGAGAGGAAGCTATTTAAAGGTGAAGTACAATAACCAGTCTAATAATTGATTCAGCTGCATGGAGACTGATTACCTCGGATCGAGTAGAGGTATTTCAGCCACCTTGATAAAGAATACTGCAGTGTATTTGAAACATTGGCAAACTGTACGGAAGGTACAGAAAACAAGAACACGGTTCAACCTGGTAGAACTAAACAACTCAACAGCCTGTGGAAGCTTTACATTCAACAAACGAATGAGATGTTTTGTTCTATAAGAACATCCTCAGATTCTATCAAACCATTTTTAACCACGCGTAAATATGTACAATATTGTTTACATTGTGAATTGGTGATGTTATGAACAGGTGAGACAAATTACAAATGCAAAATTCCTCCACTGTCTCCTTGGTATCTTCGAGAAAGTTAACTGTACTTATCTTGAGCTGCTAGTCATGCGTTACCTCCAGCAACTAAGTATGTTTGGAACGAAGCCAGTTCCCTTGCTTCGGTCGTAGTTCACTATGTAGGGGTGTGAGGGGAAGGCGGTAGGCAATAACTGTTGAATGATAGGAGAGGGGAATTGCTACCGTTTATTCTTACACATTTTTCCTTCTTTATATGAGACAGGCTTTTGTGTTTATGTTTTCCTTGTTCCTATTGACTATCATCTAGATGCTGTAAGCATTAAGCCATAGGGCAGGGGTGGCGAACCTATGACACGCCAACAGGACTTCTGTGGCACATCAGACAACATACTAACACATTTTATCTTTCAACATGTAATAAATAGGTTGGAAATCTAGATGCATAGCATATTTTAATATTATACTTTAATAAAGAAGTATATCTCAATTAATTCTATGGCCATAATTTTCACAAATTTCATTAGGTTAAAACAAAAATATGCCTTATTCTTTAAATTTAAATGTTTTAAAAAATGTAATTTTCAGTGATGTTTGTAACATAAAAACGTGAAACATTCAGTCGAATGGATTTATATGTAATGCTCTAATACCTAAGTGAAGTCAGATTGTGGGTTTCATGATTATTTTAAAGGAAAATAACCAAGAGCAGAATAGACAGTGAAAAGTAATAAACAAGACATTAACTGACATGATATAGGCTTTTGGCATTATGCCGTGTCAAGAAAATAAGGTGAAATTATTTACGTTTCGCAGAGAGCTTTGCTTTGCGTTTTCTGTGTCCATTCACTATTGTTATTTTGTTTTGGTGTTTTCCAAATTCATACGTTCCTCATTGCCAGATGATTCATTCCAGGCTTGTGTCAATGTCATACTTTCGTAGGGGTGTACACCTGTTATGTTATGTGACCCTCTCTGACTGATTCTGATGGTTCCGTCAGCTTCTGCTTTGAACGCTAGCGCTGTACTGTGTCCGGTGAGCCATCTGGTGACAAATAAACTTACCAATTCCATTCTTTTATAACGTCTAAATTCAAACCTCATTGTTCAAGAAGGCTTTCTCGTGATCAGTCGAGATTTTCTTCTGAAGATGCAGAGCAAAGTTCTCTGTGAAACGTAAAGAATTTCACCTTATTTTCTTGACACAGCATAAGCACGAAAGCCTAGTCATGTCTATAAGTACGGGCCATGAAAGTATCAATGGCAACAAGACATTAACTGACACGGTAGTCGGAAAATGTTTGCCATCCCATCCCTGCCATAGGGTATCCATAATTACATAGCTCTGCCATCTGTTGGTAATATTATTAAGTATTATGAAGTTTATGAATGAGTGAGACACTGTGAACGAGGTCACTGCTGAATGACATAGTGAGCAGCTTCAGTCAGGTTTCATTACTTCGCGAACGAACTATTCATTTGAACGATTCACAGTAAAAAGTGTTAATGAGTGAAGTAGTTCATATGAATGAACTGGTTCGACCCATCACTAAAAACATCTTGAGTGGCTAGTATGCTGCCTAAATTTTAAAAATATAGTATAGATGAAAATAACCTAACCCACTTTCCAGACATTTAGCATCAGAGTAGCCTCCTGTGAAATTCATTAAGTGCTAAAGAAAAAGAGTGTGATTTGTTGTCATGATGTTGGTTTGCTATGTAGAAGTTGAGGGGAAGGCAGGGAATAAATCTATTCAGCAGAGGGGGTAGAGAAAGTGCTACATATATTACAGAGTGGTTGCGTCATAATGATTCTTGGTGAAATAAAAATTCAGTAATAAATTAAAGAATGCCTTGTCTATAAACTGTCAAGTGGGTCCACCTTTTCAATACAGTACATGAAATAAACAATATTACATATGTCTTGGGAAAGCCGGTGTTGACAATTGTGAAAGCTACCGCATCATTAGTTTAATATCACATGCCTGCAAAATTTTTACATGGATTATTTACAAAAATGGAAAGACAAGTTGAAGCTGAGTTAGGAGGAGATCAATTTGGCTTCAGAAGAAATGTAGAAACACGTAAAGCAATCCTCACTTTATGTTTGATTTTAGAGGATTGAATTAAGAAGGATAAGCCCATGCACATGGCATTCATAGATCTAGAAAAGGCATTCTATAATGTTGACTGGACCAAGCTATTTGAGATTCTGAAGGTGATTGGGATCAGATACTGGGAACGAAGAATTATCTACAATCTGCATAGAAATCAGTCTGCAGTGTTAAGAATCGCAGGCTTTGAAAAAGAAGCAGCAAGACAAGGCTGCAATCTGTCCCCCACCTTTTCAATATTTACATAGAACACGCAGTAAAGGAAATCAAAGAGGAATTTGGAAAGGGAATCACAATCAAAGGAGAGAAAATCAAAATCATGAAATTTGCCGAAAATATTGCTATTTTATCCGAGTACAAGATGAAAATAGATAAGTCCAAAACAAAAGTAATGGAGTACAGTCAAACAAAGGAAGGTGATGCAGGAAATATTAGATTAGGAAATGAAGTCTTAAAGGAAGTAGATGAATATTGTTACTTGGGTAGACAAATAAATGATGGCAGAAGGAGGACATAAAGTGCAGACCAGCACAAGCAAGGAAGAGCTTTCTTAAGAAAAGAAATCTGCTCACTTCAAACATTGATATAGGAATTAAAAGGATGTTTTTGAAGACTTTCATCTGGAGCATGGCATTGTATGAAAGTGAAACATGGACGATACTAGCTCAGGGAGAAAGAGAATAGAAGCTTTTGAAATGTTATGTTACAGAAGAATGCTGAAGGTGAGATGGATAGATCGAATCACAAATGAAGAGATAATGAATCGAATTGGTGAGAGGAGATTGATTTGGCTAATTATGACGAGAAGAAGAGATAGAATGATAGGACACATGTTAAGACACCCAGGACTTGTTCAGTTGGTTTTTTAAGGAAGTGTAGGCAGTAAGAACAGTAGGTGTAGACCAAAGTATGAATATGAGAAGCAGATTAGAGCAATTGGGCAAAAGTTGACACTGTGCAGCCCAAAGTTTGTAACATTATAAAGAAGTGAAAATAATGCAAATCTTACTTGGAATCCCTTTTAGAGGAGAGATGTGTTCAATGTGATGTCTAGGAACTCACCATCCCACCCCCAGAAGTACATTTACTTTTATAACCTAATAAAGAGCATCACCCACCATCGTCTATGGCTGAAGTAGTTACTTACGTTCCTATGGGTCAACGTGAACAGAATGTGACATCATTGACGTCAAAGCCGATAATTAAATTCTGTTACCAACCTCGGCTGAATAGAAGCACAAATAAAAAAAGATCATGTAAAGGAAACAATCGCTTTGTCAACAGCCGGACCAAACCAATCCAGACCAATCGCTTCGTCACTAGCCGGACCAAACCAATCCAGACCAATTGCTTCCTTACTGACCCGAAATATAAGTTAATTAATCTTTTGCACACTGCCCAAGACAGAAATGCGCTGCTATTGCTCTACAGAGTGCTAGAGACCTAAAAGCCGCTTTGCGGCCATAGCCTGGGTGCTTACGCCTCCAGACCCCCTTTGCTTGGTCACAGTCCAATGGTTTTGTCGCTAACCGGACCTAACCAATCCAGAGTAATCGCTTTAAATTAACTCAACTTTTCCACACTGTCAAATATAGAATGTGCTACTATCGCTTTGTTTGGCACTAGTCTTAGTTCCAAAATGAAGAGTTTGGCAGCAGTGTTAGACCGCCCGAGCACGTACTCACGTCCTCGGCGAGAAGATGGCGAAAAATAAACCAATGGCAGTCATTCTGCGCGCAGCTGAATGTAGTGAATATTGGGCTGCACGGCTTCAACTATTGACGAGCAGATGTAGGATGCAATAGTTACGTAGAAATAAAAAAGTTAGCACAGGATAAACTGGCATGGAGGGCTGCATCAAAGCAGTCTATGGACTGATGACTCAAACAACAACAACAAGTCTTGGGACTAGTTTCAGCCACTTAGTGGCCATCTTCAGCCAAAATAATCATTAAGCAGATCAAGTCGTAACTAAAACATATGTATATAAGATAAACCAGCCAAAATAATAATTAAGAAAAGCATGTGTTAACTAAAACATACGTATATATGATAAAGACAATGTTGCAGGAATAATTATATTAAAATACATATAACAACAAAAAATATAGGTGTGATCTTCTTGTCATAATATGATGTCTTTAAGTTGGGTTAGGACCTCAGGAACCGGGTGAGCTTACCGTGCAGTTAGGGGCGCGCAGTTGTGAGCTCGCACCTGGGAGGTAGTGGGATCGAATCCCACGGTTGGCAGCCCTGAACATGGTTTTCCGTGGTTTCCCATTTTCACACCAGGCTGTACCTTAATTAAGGCCATGGCCATTTCCTTCCCATTCCTAGACCTTTCTCGTCCCATCACCGCCATAAGACCTATCTGTGTCGATGCAACATATGTAAAGCAAAAAAAAAAAAGAGAGAGAGAGACCTCAGGCAATGAAGTAAATCTGGAAATGATCACCAAAGTTAAGAATGAATAAACATACAAAAAGGAAATTAAAGAGGAGAAACATTATTTATGAGACTCACCTCTAGATTGAAATATACAGTACATGAAATGTCTGATGTAGAACAAAACACTGACATGCTAGAGGAAGCAGGCAGGCCATGGAAACAAAAGAGTAGCTAGGGAACAAAACATGCACTGAAATGCTGCAGGAAGCAGGCAATGGAAAACAAAGGAGTAGACAGCGGGAGGAGGTGAAGTGGGGTAAAGAAGGGGAGAGGGGAGGTAGGGGAGGAGATGAGGTGTGTCTAAGGTGGGGCTGAAGGATGTGGAAAGAACGACTGCTGCTGAGAGGGGAATTAAAGAAATTATAGAAAAAATTCTTTTTATCTGACATGATTACTAAAGATAGGAATGAAAAGGTCAAATAAAATGCTTGATTTCTCTGAAATTTCACTTCAATACGGAGCAAAAATTAAATTTATAGCTTATATTTATTGTACATATTTGCGCATGGTTAAAAATGGTTTGATAGAATTTGAGGATGTTCTTATAGAACAAAACATCTCATTCTTTTATTGGATGTGAAGCTTCCACAGTCTGTTGAGTTATATAGTTCTCCCAGGTGGAACCATGTTCTTGTTTTCTGTACCTTCCATACAGTTTGCCAATGTTTCAAATACATTCCAGTACTCTTTATCAAGGTGACTGAAATACCCCTAACAGCAAGGCCATTATGAAATGAAATGGGCTCCATTCATGAAAATATTTTCCAAACAGAAGTTTGTTGGCTGTTCCATGGTAAAGTTCTGAAGTTACTCAAACTCTGCAAGGAAAGTGAGCTACTTCTAATTGAAGGGAAAAGTGAGCTGTTCTAAATTTCCAGGATACAAAATGGGCAGACAGCCTAGAATATCTCAGAGATATATTTTCTATAAATAACTTCAATTTAAAATTGCAAGGTTCAGAGATAACAATATTTAATGCTTGGAACAAAATCCAATACTGTAATACACAAAAGAAACCTAAGTTCTGGCTCAATATAATCTCAGGTCATATTATAAGAGACAGACAATTTCACTTCACAGGCTTCTATCTCGGATGTTACTGATGTCCACTTAAAGATATTGCAGTCGTCATTTGGAAATTACTGTCCCGAATGTGAGGTTCTATGAAGGCAAGAAGTAAATTATGAATCCCTTTGAACACCAAGAGGCAGCCTTTTCCCATGATGAAATCTCTCAGAATGTAAACTCAATATGTTAAAGGATAAATTCTTCATATAAGACTGAAAATTTTATTTTCTACAACTTTAATTATTTAGTACTGGATACTGGATAAGAATGAAAAATGAAAATCAATATTTACATGAATTGGCAATCATCTTTTCTTTTTCCCCTCCCACCACCTATGTGTGAAACTACATTTTCTTGATGACTGAGCTTCAAACAAAACAGAGGAACCGCTGTAATTTATTGACTCTCTCCATGGGGCTATCATTTCAATTCATAGCAGAATTGTACAAGCTAATGAGCAGAAAACAGCAACTAGTCTCATCAGTCTTATTATAACCTTAAAAATTCAAAGAAGGCATAAAAAATATAATAAACTACGGTTATGCTGTACTTTCTAATTCATAATATTAATTAGTGTTGGAACCAGTGTTGAGCAGAGTGTGATGATTTGAATCATTTAAGTTTATAATAAATATCAATGATTAAAATCAGTTGGCTTACTTATTTTCATCTTATGACATGCTGTCCATTGTTCAAATTCATATCAAAAAACTGTAACCGTTACTTCAGCGGCCACACAAATATCGTAAAGAGAGGAAAATAAGTGCAATTACACGGTACTTAAGACACTACACACGCAATAAAACATCTGATGAACTACGCGGCACTCTGCCGATAACAACGCTGGTAAAAATCAGTAGGGGCAACTTGATGATAATAAACCAGGAATGTGGAAAGGTTACTGGGAAACCTTACGAAGGGCCATGGAGGGGCGAAGGTTATGGTTTCCGAAAGGCCAACAGTGATCTCTGGTTTTCAAAATATTATTTACAAAATCGGCAGTAAAAGTGAACTTCCGAAACAAATTCAGTTGAACACCAAATCTAGATACACACTACACATCATAAGCATGTTCTTAGACAAACTACCGTATAGATATTCCTAGACAAGAGCTTTGCCTTAAGTTCAAAACTTAAACAAGTGCATCTCAGTACAAATCAAATTCCACAAATACAATATTTAAGGTAAGGGGAAGGATACAATACTATTACATATCAGAGCGAAATCGAAACTTGTTTTTCACATGTGATCAAAAGATGGCGATTAGGGTAAACTCCTGTGATACAACAATGAAAACTAAATGGAACTTAAAACTGGACAGAAAGAAACAGCGCTTACCCCAACGCAGGCCATGCTGGTACAGAGGAGACGTTCACGACGTCAAAACATCAGGAGGTTCGGCAGGGCAAGACCAAGACGGCTCAGAGACTTAAGACCTCAGACTCCTCCCGAAATGCTGCCTTTTAAAGGGGACCGTGGCCTTGGAGTAGCCAATCAGAACACAGGAGCTTACCCGGATTGACCAATCGCAACACTACGTACTTCAGTCGCGATGTTTAAATACTTTCTCAAATACATACAATTGCGAATCTTCCAATTCCAGAATAGAACATACTTTCTAGAATACATAACTAACAAAGGCTAACACACCCTGTTCTAAAATTCATGTGACAATTTTCTGGACAGTTCCAGTAAATATAGAAATGAAACCTACTAGTTACACATGCAATATGTTACCAAAATATTTACACTGTACAGGTTAGATAATTACATGGCATACAAATAAAACATTCTATCACCACACTTCAGATCATACAGATCATACTTAACAAGGTTTACAAATAAAAACTTCTATAAACACTTTCCACTTCCAATAATTTCTACACCTGTGTCATCTTCCTACCCCCTCCCTTAACCTAATTTTACTGGGGAGAAAGGTGATCACTTTTGAAAACGTTCTCACAATAGTATAGAAAAATCACCTACTTAAAATCAGTTTGCTTCCTTATTGTTGTCTTATTACCTGTAGTCCAAGGTGTGGCACTTCAGTATTCGTTCCACATGTTTGAAATCATAGAAAAATAATGTTTTACGATACGTGAAGTAGCAGAGGAGGGATACTTATTTTATGCTTGTCAGGGATCCAGCAGCCAATACCAAGAAGTTTTCTTACCTACACAGAAGAATTACCAGGTAGCAGGTAGGAACCCTCTTCAGAGGCAGCGCTACCAAGGGAGTCGCACCCCTGCCTATGCGAGTCCCAGGGCACACTGACCCAGTGTGTAACATATGGTATGGGTCCCAGCTCAAGGTTACGAGTGAAGACCTCAACGGCGGAGAAGGTGGACTTCGGTACGGTGAGGATGATAGAAGGGGCAAACCCGTTTCATCTGTACTCCAGAGGGGCGGCTACGAAAGGCGTCTGTCTCTGTCTCCAAGTTAGGGACGGCCTAATTTTAAACTTGGCAGTAGGTATAAAATGCCTTTGGGTGGTGGCGAGCCCATTGTAACAATAGCCTATATGGACAAAGCAGATATGGTGCCTCAGAAAAGGTTAGGGTGTCCCCTGCTAAAAGCAATGCACAGTTCTTCGGATTCTGGGGGAACTGTGAGAAATGGACAACCAGCACCAAACTACATCAAGATTGCGACAGTAAATGTCCTGACACTACCGGGAAAAACAGAAGTACTGGCTGACATCATTAAAGAAAAAGATATAGCCATACTTGGACTGTGTAAGACCAAGAAGAGGGGTATGGGAGAGATTCCTCTGAAAGAAGGATGCAGGCTGTATTACAGCAGAGGACCTGAAGCAAAAAATGGAGCAGCCATCATACTTAGAAACGAAATCCAAGCATATGTGGGATATACAAAATGTGTCAGCGATAGGATGATGGTGATGAGATTCTAGTCTGAAAATGGCATGAAAGATCTATTTCAGTTGTATGCAACACAAACAGGTTGCATAGATGAACATCTAGAGGACTTGTTAGAGGAAGTGGAGAGACAGATAGAAGATAAGGAAGTGCTATTAATGGGAGATCTACATGCGTAAGTTGGAATGGCAACACAAGGAAAGGAAGATGTTGTAGGGCCCTTTGGATATGGAAAGGTAAATCCAGAAGGCGAGCTGTTGGTGGATTTTTGCATGAGGAACCAAATTATTTGATGATATAGATGTTGATTCCCATATATCATCATCTGATGGCCAAGCAGGCATCAATTTTTGGTAAGGAGACAAAGTCTCTCATAGTGCATTGGCACTGCCAGCGGCTTCAAGTAGCCTACGCAGTGGCCTCCACGGTATGCACTAGCCATGCGTCTTGGTAGGTGTGCTAGGTACCAACTGATGTGCCCAACCTAGCAGACGAGGGCGAAACGTTGGCAAGCAGGAATGAGTTAGCTGGAAAAGTTATAATGTCCAATAACGGACCATTTATATTGGAACCAAATGATTGTTGGAAACACCTGGTTTAGGAAGAAGAACAATCAGAAGATTACATGGTACAGTTGGGGAGACAGATGAACAAAAACCATGATTGATTATACAGTATAATCATAGAAAAAGAACACCAGAAGAACCTTTTAGATGTTACAGCCATGCCTAAAAAAGCCTTTGGTGGATACCATAGAGTTGCGATAGGAAAATTGTAAGTGCAAAAGATTGAAAAACCCCCATTAAGAAGACAAGACAAGAATTAAAGTATGGAAGTTGAAGGAGAAAAGTATACAAGAAGAATTTCAAAGGGAAATAATACCCTTGGTACCCAGGACAGAGATGGGGAATGTTGAAGATGAATGGAAAAGATTTAAGGAAACACTGGTTGGATGTGCAGAAAAGGTATGTGTAGAACATCAGGAAATGTGAAAAACAAAGAGACACACTGGTGGAATGATAGGGTAAAGATTAAAATGAAGGAAAAGAAAAGGGCATGGAAAACATCTACGACTGAAGAAAATAGAAGAAAATATGTGGAGGCAAAGAATTTGACCAAGAAAGTAGTGGAGGAAGAAAAGGGGAAAAGCTGGGCCTTATTCACACAGATATTGAGAGATGATAATATGCAGGGCAGCAAGAAAGTACTGTATGGTATTTTAAGAAACAAAAAGGGAGATCAAGGATACAGCAGATGTGTGAAGGATGAAGGCGGCATAATATTAACAAAGCCAGAAGAAATAAATAGATGGAGACAGTATTTTCAGAAGTTGCTGAACATGAGAACTAATGACAGTCATTCAAGGGACGACCAGGAAAGGCAATTAGTTGATAAAGAAATGGATAAAGAAATTACAATGAATTAAATTGAAATGGCAGTAAGAAAGATGCAGAATGGAAAAACTGTTGGAATAGATGCAATTTCAGTGGAGATGATAAAGGCAGCTGGAGCTGTAGGCCTGCAGAGGACATATCGAGTTCTAAGTCAGTCTGGGAGAATATGGAGGCCTCTGAGGATTGGCAAAAAGGAATAACCATCCCAATTTTCAAGAGAGGTGATAAGAAAGTATTGAAGAAATATAGGGGAATTACTCTGATATCCCATGTTGCTAAGATAACTGAGAGAATACTGGAAAGTAGGATATGGTTGAGGGTTGAAAATCAGATACAGGAAAATCAGTTTGGTTTGAGAAGTGGAAGGTCAACAATAGAGCCCATTTTCATTACGAGACAACTAATAGAAAAGCAATGAGAGTATGGGAATGATATGGTGATGACTAGGAGGCAGATTTCTATGACAAGTCATAATTTTTCCCTTAACATTATATCTTATAGTCTTATATTTTCAACACATTTCCAAGCATGAGAATCAAAATTAAACA
This sequence comes from Anabrus simplex, assembly GCF_040414725.1. NCBI lineage: Eukaryota > Metazoa > Arthropoda > Insecta > Orthoptera > Tettigoniidae > Anabrus > Anabrus simplex. The sequence goes on along the minus strand of NC_090265.1, from coordinate 632,176,339 downwards.
GGTTTTATTGGGCATATAAAAGCATATTTAGGCTTTCTTAAGTTTCATGGCATATTTTGAACAAAATATCATTAAAACGGCATATTTTGGTCATTTTCATTTGAATTTTCCTTCATAAAATTCAGAATAAGCTTTAGAAGTTATTTTTCAGAATAGACTGGAATATACTACTGAAGAACCATTCTAAAGTAGTGTATGAAATGTTTCTAACAGGCAGGAGCTATTGTTTGCTAGCTGGGTCAATTCCTGGAAACCGGGCTATTGTTTACACGGAAGCAGAGGTAATTCTGCAGTTACTTGTCATTGTTCTTATCTCTCTCCTTCGCCCTTCCCTCTTCCAACTTCACCACATTGAATGACCTTGGTCATAAGGGAGCTTCAGTCATTCAGTTCCTTTCAATATGCCTAAAATGAAAGTCTCAATTTGTGGGAAGTTGCGAAGTTTTGTTCGCAAGTTCAGTGAAAACATATTCAGTACGGATGGAGTGATATTATTCTGTAAATTGTGTGAGGTAAAAGTTACTGCCGAAAAACGCTTCTGTGTGCAATAACACTGTAATACTATAAAACATAAGAACTGTTTAACTAGATATTCTGCATTCAAAAATAGGTAACGTCTGCTATTCGAAACCCCGACATCAAGTTCACAGTGTTCACAATTTTCACAAGATCTCTGCAAGATGATGGTTTCATCTAATATTCCTTTTAAGAAACTTAACAGCTGAAGCTTCAGACAGTTTCTTGAAAAATATACAAAGCATCCTGTTCCCAACGAATCTACTCTCAGGAAGGACTACCTGAACCCTTATTATGAAGAGATCTTGGATATAATAAGGCATGGCGTGGGAGACAGTAAGATATGGGTTTCAATAGATGAGACCACAGATGTGGATGAGAGATATGTAGCAAATGTGATCATTGGCACACTGAAGGAAGACCTCCTGACATGTGAAGTGCTAGAGAAGACAAACCATTCCACCATTGCAGTTCTGACAATTCAATGAATCTGTTGTAGCCAAACGGGGCAAAGAGAGAACACATTTTCCTATTTGTAACTGACACTGCTCCGTATATGGTGAAGGCAGCCAAGAGGCTTAAAATCCTATACCCGAAAATGATACGTGTGACATGTCTTGCACATGCCTTGCATAGGGCAGCTCAAGAAGTTAGAAGTAGCTACCCTGAAGTTGATAAATTAATATCGAACTGTAAGAAAGTGTTTGTCAAAGCTCCACTTGGCATTCAGAAATTTCAAGGAGAAGCATCTTCATTACCCCTACCTCCCCAGCCAATTATAACGCGATGGGGGACTTGGCTTGATGCCGCAGTGTACTATTGCAACAACTCAGATGTCGTGGAGAAGATTGTGAAGTCTTTTGATCCTGCAGAATCGTCCTTCATAAAAACCACTCAAGATTTATTTTCAAGCACTACATTAAAAGCGAACCTGGCTTAGATAAAGTCCAATTTTAATTCTTTATCTGGAGCAATCACGCAACTGGAAGTTTCAGGTGCAGAACTAAGCGATCCACTGGATGTTGTAAAGTGCATTGAACAGGAATTAGAGCATGTGAAAGGAACAATAGTATCTAGGGTGTGTAGAAAATTAGAAAATATACTGGAAAAAAATAGCGGACTTGTGTACCTGCATGGAATAAGTGACATTCTTTGTGGAAACCCTACATCTGCAGATTTCCAAGAATTTTTTTCCAAGCGATTTAACTCTATTCAAGTACGATCCCGTTACATCATGTGATGTCGAAAGAAGTTTTTCTTGCTACAAGACAATACTCAGAGACAATAAGAGGAGATACTCATTCAACAATCCTAAGATGCATGTGGTCATAAATTGCAACAATTCTGATAATGGAGACAAGATCAAGTGTGAAATATTCATTCAAATAACTTGTTTTGTGTATAAATTAAAACTGATTGAATATTGAACAGTGAAAGTAACTGTAGTGTTTATGTCTTCCACAGAGTCCGTCCTTGCCTAGGAGTACGCAGTATAACCTTAACGAGTTCATGAAATATACATCATTTTAGTTGATTTTGGGTTAAAGATTTTGAAGAATTAAAAAACTTTTTTAACTCTAAATTAATTGCAGCCTGTAGCAATCATAATAAAAGTGTTTCTATGTAATGTAGATGCTATTCATTAAGTCATATTTTGAATTTTATACATCATATTTTTATGTTTTATGTTTTTTACATCATAAATGCATACATATTTCATACATTTTTAGGTAATAGAAATCCGCCCCCTAGTGATGACAATCAATGACATTGAAAAGTCATATGACAGTGCCCCCAGGACTAAAGTTTGGGGCAGTCTGGTGCAAAAAGGATTTGGACAGGGATTTATAAAAATGATCATGGCAATGTACAAGGAATGTTGTAGTTGCATGCAAACACAAGTTGGCAGGACAAACTGGTTCAAAATTACTAGTGGGCTGAGACAGGGAAGTGTCCTATCGCCAATCTTGTTTATAATAGTAATGGATGACATCATGAGAAAATCAAAAGCAACATATGGAGGAAGAGAAATGAACATCAATGTTATTTGCAGATGATATTGTGATTAGGGGAGAGGACATAAAAGTTCAAGAACAGACGGATGTGATTAATGGGAAGATCGAAGAATGTGGAGTGAAAATAAGTGTAGAAAATAAAACTCTTCTTATGACTAGAGAGAGAAAGAAGGGAAAGGTCACATTCGCCTTGCAGACAAGCCCCTGGAAGTAGTGAAAGTATGGGACAAAATATATTACGTACTCATAACATCTTACAAAGCAGAAACTTGGACAATGACAAAGAAGGATGAGAGTCAGAGAGTTTAGAAACAGGCTTGGTGCAGTCAATTTTCATTTAGAAGAATTAAGTCATAAGACAGGAAAAATGGTTTTAAAAAATGTTGTAATATAATAGCTCAATTCAAAACATTGTTAAAAAAGAATTTAGATTGATCCTTCATTATTAATCATAGTTAACTACTTAATCAACAATGGAGCATACACCAATCTTAAAATAAAAACCTTAGTTATTTAGTATTTATCAATAAGATCAGTATTAACTTAATGGAGATAATTAAAAATTAATTTTCAGACCTTTCCCATAACTACTTTTTCACCCAGTGTGAATAAAATTATTTATATCCTCGTTTGTAGTGCCTACTGCCCTAACCTCTAGTACTTATTTTCATTCAATTCTGTTTACCCGTTCTTCCACAATGCACAAATATATAGATATTTGTGACGGAAAATATAAAAGTCCATTTTGTTCTTATTCTGGACAACTGGCTCGTTCTTTAAAAAAATCTGACCAAAGTACAAACAAAAGTCTTAGCTTATTCATTGTTATTGTTGTTGTTGTTTGAGTCATGAGTCTATAGACTGGTTTGATACAGCTGTCCATGCCACCCTATACCGTGCTATACTTTCCGTTTCAATGTAACTATATCCTAAATCGGCTCTAATTTGCTTGTCATATTCATACTTTGGTCTACCCCTACAATTCTTACAGCCTACACTCCTCACCCCACAAAAGCTAACTGAACAATTGCTGGGCATCTCTTCTTCTCGTCAAATTTAGCCATATCAATCTCCTCTCAACAATTCAATTCAGTATCTCTTCATTTGTGACTCAATCTACCCATCTCACCTTCAGCATTATTCTCTAACACAACATTCCAAAAGTTTCTATTCTCTTTCTTTCTGACCTAGTTATCGTCCATGTTTCATATCCATAGAATCCCACACTCCAGACTGAAGTCTCCAGAAACATCTTTCTAATTCCTATATCGGTGTTGAAGCGAGCAAATTTGTTTTCTTAAGAATGGTCTTCGTAGCTTGATTTAGTCTGCATTTTCTGTCCTCCTTATTTCTACCATAGTAATTTTACTACTCAAGTAACAATATTCATCTACTTCCTTTAAAATATAATTTCCTAAACTAATATTTCCACCATCACCTGATATCATTCGACTACACTCAATTACTTTTGGTTTGGACTTATTTATTTTCATCTCGTACTCCTTCCCCAACACTGTCCAAACCATTCAGAAATATCTCCACATCTGCATACTCAGATGAAATAACAATATCATCAGCAAATCTCAGAGTTTTGATTTCCTCTCCTTGGATTGTGATTCCACTCCCAAATTCCTTTACTACCTGTTCTATATAAACATTGAAAAGGATTGCTGCTTTTTTTCAAAGCCTTTGATTCTTATCACTCCAGACCAATTTTTGTAGATTGTAAATAATTATTCTTCATTGGTACCTGATCCCTTATCACTGCAGACTGATTTCTTTCACAATACCCGATCCCGATCACCTTCAGGATCTAAAATAGCTTGGTCCAATCAGCATTACTGAATTCCTTATTTACATCTACAAAAGCCATGTACATGGCTTATTCATAGATATATAAACTGCATACATATGCACTGTACATGAAATAACTGTTACATGTCTCAAAAAATTGTATTTACTTTTAAAAATTAAGGGAAGATTTTTACCTCCACTGACCTTAGTTGCAAGTGTATTGTGAAAATTTAGCATACATATAAATCCAATGCTAATTACATATATCTACACTAATATCTACATCTATACTAATATTATACTAATCTATACTAAAATTATACTAATTATACTAATCTATATCTATACTAATATTATAAAGAGGAAAAATGTGTATGTTTGTAAGAGGTAGACTCAAAAACTACTGAACTGATTTTAAAAATTACTTCGCTTATAGAAAGCTACATTGCCAGTGAGTAACATTGGCTGTATTTTATTTTCAAAACAATTTGAGGTGTGGGACATGGTGGAGGAGATATAAAAATAATAGGCTAATATACGCAAAATATCAAATTTGTTGTACAAGGACGAGACAAAGCTCAATTTAAGCCCCTTGACGCAAAGAACAAAACTTGGTAGGCCCTATGGGCCCGAAAACCATGTTTTAAGACCCTAAAACCAACCGTCACAGAGATATTGGCACCACACTCCCCCTGCTCTAGGAATCGGATAAAGAAACGAACTGCCGTAACCATGGCAATGTCAGCTCCAGTATTCTTACAGCAGCGAGATTATCTACAATATATCACAAAAACTTAACATGTTACAGACATGAAAACTGGTATCTGGAATCCCTTTTAAAAATAAAAGAACACAAATTTTTGATTTCAGAAAATCCATTTAAGGGTCGAGGGCGGGGGGTGAAAAGAAGTGATGAAAGAGTTGAATTCTTTATATGAGGATACATAATATATCTCAGAAACTGGAGATGTTACATACGTTAAAATTGGTACTTGGAATCTCTCTTAAAAATAAATGAACACAACTTTTTTTTTTAATTAACTTAAGGGGATGAAATAATAAAAAAGGCTGGTGAATTTTTAAAATGAGTATCTTCTTCTTCTTCTTCTAGCGCTTTTCCCACACCTGTGGGGTTGCAGGTGCGAACTGTGATGCACATGTGGGTAACCCTATTTTACGGCTGGATGCCCTTCCTGACACCAACCCTGTGTGTAGAGATGTAATTACTGTTGCATGTTCCTGTTGCGGTTGGTATTGTAGTATGTTGAGTGAATATGAAGAGGGGAGTGTTGGGACAAACACAAACAACCTGTCCCCTAGCCAGATGAATTAATCACACGGAATTAAAATCCCTGACCCAGCCTCGAATCGAACCCGGAACCCTGTGAACCAAAGGCCTCAACGCTAACCACTCAGCCAAGGAGTGGGGCTGCTTTTAAAATGAGTATATCTACAGTGTATCTCATAAACTTAACATGTTACAGTCGTGAAAATTGGTATTTGTAATCTCCTTTAAAAATAAAGAAACACATACTTTTTGTTTTTGGAAAATAAACTTAAGCTGGAGATCGAAAATAAGTAAAGAAAGAGTTGAATTCTCTTTATGAGGATACTTGTATCTCAAAAACTAAAATGTTACAGACATGAAAAGCAGTATTTGGAATCTCCTTTAGAAAAAAGAAACCCTTTTTTCCACTTAAAATAGGACTGTTTCTCACATGTAGAGTTCCATGTCGCATGTTCCTGATTTAGCTCTGCCTGGTCATTTTAGCCCCAAAAGGCAATGTTACAAACGTGGTTTACAAAGAGGTTCTGGGGTAAATGAAATGGAATTTTTCGGTCAGTTTTTATACTTAAGGGATTTTCAGATAATATCTTAGTGCAATACCGAGGAACGATTGTTTTTCATGAACTTACCAAATCCTTGCGAGCGCAGCCATGGGTAACAGATAGTATTTTATATGACAAAAAAGTGTTTAAAAATATTAAAAATTATAAGCAACCACTTTTACTCACCATCTCCATAGTGTTCACGCTACAGACGTTAGCTGAATCTGGATAGACTACAGAGTTCAAATTGTCTTGCCCAGCATCCATTTGATGGGAAAGGTCAAATACATCATCTGATAATTTAGATTTTTCTGATAGGTCAAATACTTCATCTGGCAATTTAGATTGTTTTGATTTCAAACTTGCATTTTCAAGCTTCAAATTATTGTTTTCTTCCAAAAGTTTTAATATGTAATTACCAAAGTCTTCTATATCAGTACCAATTAAAATGTTAGTTTTCCCGCAAGAACAACATTTAGTTCTCTCATTCAATTGTGTCTTGAACTTTGCCTTAACATTTACATTAAGATTTCCTTCCAGAAGAGTCTGCAGAAGGGCACTTGATACATAGCTACTAGAGCAGCTATTCCCAGATGCATTTTCTTGACCACATAGAGAAGAATGTGTAGTCAGTACATCGGATTTTTCAGAATTCATTCTTGATAGTTCATTACTACTACAAACTGACTGAACAGAATTTTCACAAACTGCTTTTGATGCTACATGGCTACGAATAGGAGACTTTGCCTTCCTATTTAATGATCCAGAGTCAGATGGTGATTCATGGTGTTGTCCTTGGCTACTACTCTTCTCCTTTCTCCGTTTGTTTTTGTTTGGCATTTTTCAAATGCTTATGTTGTCAATGAAAATGGACTCCACTTGATTAATTGAGGGTTCACCTTTAATGGTAATGATCAACGGTTCTGTCTCACGAGCTGGAAACTGAAAAAGTAAAACAAAAAATATTATAAAATAATACAATAAGACCGAATTACAGTAAAGGCTTTATAAATGCATTTTAGATATAAAATATATATTAATAATTATTCTGAAAGAAATAAAACCCTCAACAAACCTCAAGATATAGTCTTATATTTCAAAACATCAAGTTTTGAAACTAAATTACAGTATAAAGGGATGAAGATCTCAACAATGCCTTCGTATACAATATATACCAACAACAATAACTACCAAAAGGAATTAAGCCCATCAAGAAAGTAGTATAATTTTTATATTTTAAATCATCAATTCAACCTACTTTCATCTTCACCTCACACTAACTGATATCTTCTCCCCAAAAGCACCCGACTCACATTCAGGTGCTCACCAAGCCTACAGTAAAAAATATTCTCATCTGCCATGAACCAAATGACTTCCCATCCTCTTTTCCCTTGGAACGTAACCTCTGCAATAAGAGTCATCTACATCTACCTGGCTCTATGATCATTCACAAGCCCCATCAATATTGAGGCACCCAAACAAACGCCTGGGTTCTGGCACCCCTGAAGGTAAGTCACAAAACAGAATATGACTACCGACCCATTTCAGAGGTGTAATGGTAAGGAAAGAATAGAGAAGTTAAGAGATTAACCCTCCGTTAGTGACACATGATGTCAAAGACCGTTGGTTAGAACAATTGAATCCAATTCCCCCTCCGCTAGAGCAAGAGCGCAGCAAGGTAGCTTCAAATTTTGTAATCTTAAGTATACCTGCCAAATCATTAGTACTTGGGCCAACTGTGCATTCTTGTACAGTACTTTCCTGTCTGTAACACATGCAGTCACTAATCAAATGCATGGTCTTACAGATCGTAGTCACCAACCTTGTTTACAGAAACCATGCAATCGTAAGGTAAGAACAGTCTTCTTCATACTTCATAGTTAATTTAGGTGTGTGCACATATTTAAAGCCACACAGCTCAAGTAGCATTAACTGTTCGACAAGAATGGTGCACGATATAGATGTTGATTCCCATACGGAATCTGAAATATTTGTCCCGAATGAGTAAATTTAAAATACCAATATAAATGGTCCTTTATTGGATATTATAAATTTATAATACCAATATAAATGGTCCATTATTGGACATTATAAATTTTCCAGCTAACTCATTCCTGGTTGATAGCGTTTCACCCTCGTGTGCTAGGTTGGGCTCATCAATTGGTACCTAGCACACCTACCAAGACGCTGGCTAGTGAATACCGTGGAGGCCACTGCGTAGGCTACTTGGAGCCACCGGCAGTGCCAATGCACTATGAGATACTTTGTCTCATTACCAAAAATTGATGCTTGCTTGGCCATCAGATGATGTAGATGTTGATTCCCATAGGGAATCTGAAATATTTGTAACGAATGAGTAAATTTATAATACCAATAAAAATGGCCCGATATTGGACATTAAAAATTATCCAGCTAACTCATTCCTGGTTGCCAGCGTTACGCCCTCGTGTGCTAGGTTGGACTCATCAGTTGGTACCTAGCACACCTACCAAGACGCTGGCTAGTGAATACCGTGGAGGAAAATTTATAATGTCCAATAACGGACCATTTATATTGGTATTATAAATTTACTCATTCGGGACAAATATTTCAGATTCCCTATGGGAATCAACATCTGTATCATCTGACGGCCAAGCAGGCTTCAATTTTCGGTAATGAGACAAAGTCTCTCATAGTGCATTGGCACTGCTGGTGGCTCCAAGTAGCCTACGCAGTGGCCTCCACGGTATTCACTAGCCAGCGTCTTGGTAGGTGTGCTAGGTACTAACTGAGGAGCCCAACCTAGCACACGAGGGCAAAACCCTGGCATCCAGGAATGAGTTCGCTGGAAAATTTATAATGTCCAATAACGGACCATTTATATTGGTATTATAAATTTACTCATTCGGGACAAATATTTCAGATTCCATATGGGAATCAACATCTATATCACCTGACGGCCAAGTAGGCATCAATTTTTGGTAAGGAGACAAAGTCTCTCATAGTGCATTGGCACTGCCGGTGGTTCCAAGTAGCCTGCGCAGTGGCCTCCATGGTAAGCACTAGCCAGCGTCTTGGTAGGTGTGCTAGGTACCAACTGATGAGCCCAACCTAGCACATGAGGGCAAAAAGCTGGCAACCAGGAATGAGTTAGCTGGAAAATTTATAGTGTCCAATAACGGACCATTTATACTGGTATTATAAATGTACTCATTCGGGACAAATATTTCAGATTCTGTATGGTAATCAACATCTATGTCATCTGACTGCCAAGCAGGCATCAATTTTTGGTAATGAGACAAAGTCTCTCATAGTGCATTGGCACTGCCGGTGGCTTCAAGTAGCCTATGCAGTGGCCTCCACGGTATGCACTAGCCAGCGTCTTGGTAGGTGTGCTAGGTACCAACTGATGAGCTCAACCTCGCACACGAGGGCAAAACGCTGGCAACCAGGAATGAGTTAGCTGGAAAATTTATAATGTCCAATAACGGACCATTTATATTGGTATTAAGAATGGTGCAGTAATTTGTTTTATTTAGATATCAGCCTGGCAAATTTTTTTAAGTACTCTTCAGTTTCTACGTTTTAGGAAAATGAGTTTTGAACGAGAACAAGCCAGTATTAGGGAACATCTCAAAGCCGAGTTTGATGACCGCAGCAACAACTGGGAAATTGAAGCTAATGACAGTTATAGTGAAGAGTTGGACTAAGTCGAAATTAGTGCGGAAAATTCCGACAGTAAATAGGAAATGGATCCTGACAATGAACAACTGTTTTATACTGGTAATGACTCCCTATATTACTTTGAAAAAGATATGACAAAGTGGAAAATGCAATGTCCATCAACAAGGCAACTAGAATATAAGGTAGGCTACTCTGGCGGTTGAAGCTTCCATTGGCTGGAGCGCTCTGACGTCACGCGGTATGAACGATAGCGAGTAAGGAACACAGTCGCAGTACAGCAAGCCTGTGAATGCTCGTGCCTGTGAAACATCTTCTCAATCTTTCATCAAATAACAGTCTGGTTTAGTCCGATTCGATAAGTAACGGCACTTCCAATAGATTTTAAAACGTGAAAATGCGTTAAATTTCGTCACATGCTGAGCAGGTAGAACATCAACTATCAAATACATGACATATAATACGATAAGAAATAAAATATTGCCATGCAACTCAAAATAATTAATTTACTTCCTGATGAAGTAAATATTTAGATTAAATGGCATAGGAAAATATGCATCAAATCAACATCTTTATGGAATTATATTAAATTATTAAAACGTACGTGTCAGGAGACTTAATTACTTGATGAACCAGCCCAAAGCTTAGCCTTCTTATTGGCATATTTTCTCAGTGCTAGCTCCTTACTCTTTACATTAAAATGCCATATCCTAATAAATGTCCTGGTTCTTGCGTAGAGACAAATTATTATGTCATGGAATACTGGAAATTTTGACTTAATAATAGAAGTAAGAGTTTTCACTTTTTTGCATCTGGATACAGTCTTACCGTGAAACACACCAAATGAAATTTTGAACTGGGCTATATTTTTTAACCACTCATGACTGGGATGTGCGAGGCCCCCTTTTGAAATAACCGAGATCCAGTAACAGGTCTCTTCTCGCACAACATTTTTGTCTCTTTCTTCGTATTTACTGTATTTCGGATCACGGATACTGTATTATTTCACGAGCTTCGAACTATATTCAGAAATATAAGAATTAGCACATAATAATGTTAATGTTATTGGATTGTACGTCCCACTAACTATGAGATAGGCTCGAATCTGCCAAGTTGGGCTAAGAAGGCCAGCGATCTACCATTTGAGTTGCTACTCAGCCCGGCTATTAGCACATAACAATAATTACAGAAAATATGATTTTCATTTAGTCATTTATATCTGACACCTTTTTACTGTACGAGCTGTAATAATGGAGATATTCAAGAGTTTATTACAAAGTGTTTCAATAACCAAGCATTGCTGACGAGGAGGTATTGTTATGCCATCACAGTAGCAAACTAACTGGCTATGATGGTTGTTGTCGTTATTGTCTTGATAATATGCGAAATAATAATAATGTTATTTGTGCTACGTCTCACGAACATTTATGGTTTTCTGAGACTCGAGGTGGCGTAATTTTGTCCCACGGGAGTTCTTTTACGTGCTGACAATTTATAGCGCCACACATGTTTCCATAATATGTTAACTGCATTTTAATCAGTACAGTGGTTCTACTTCAGATACTGACAACACGAACACTGTTCACGTAGTGAACCACTATAAAATTACTATATATCCGTGATCCGATATACAGTAAATACGTTGAAAGAGATAAAAATGTCAGTCGGTCACTTACTTTCTTGGCTTACGCTGCATGAACCATCAACGATAGACCCCAAGTGTAAGTGTACAAAATGTAGAGCATAGAATCCTCTACAAAAAAGTTCGTGATGGCACATACCTATTTCCAACCGGCTGCCCTCTAGAAGCGATTTTATGCTACAGTCCGCGGTAAAAAATGTAACTCTTAAAATTAAATAAAAATTTCGATATTATCCTCGAGTTCCTCATCAAATAAATTGTTTGACCTCCTCCAGTATTTAATAAGGATTACAATAACCTTGTCAGGACATTATTTGCATGAATAGTTCAGAAGTTATGACCATTTTAGACTGTAGAGGTAATACGTGTCAGCAGGACGGGCGACACCGCTGTCTCATACCACATGATGTCACGCAGAAGGCGGACAGGGAGAGAAACAAGCGAGCGCGATGTGGGAAGAGACCCCTGTGGTCCATCAAAGCTATACGAACAAGGTCAAAACATATTGTTACACTATTACCAGGAGCTAGTTCAATGGTCATGGGAATCAAAGAGCCGCTAGAAATCTGGAAGAAATTTATTGATGCTTGAATGATTGAACCTATAGTCATTTCTACCTATCAACACATAACACTAACAGCTCAAGGAAAGTGCAAAAGGGAAACATATATTAGACCAACTGAGAGTGATGAAATTAAAGCTTTGATAGGTATGTTGTTTTTGAGTGGTGTGAAAAAATCTAATAGTCTCAATGCATATGAGCTCTTTGCTACAGATGGTAGTTATGAAATAATTTGCCCTGTCATGTCACTTCAGAGATTCAGATTACTAACGTAGCACCGAATGTTTGATGACAGAATGACACACCAGGAAAGACTTTCCATTGATAAACGTGCTCTCATCAGAAAATTCTTTGATAAATTTGTGAAAAACTATTAAAAAACATTATAGTCTGTCTCAGTACGTGGCCGTTTGATGCAATGATGTTATGTTTCCGTGGACAATTCAGTTTTCGTCAGTTCATACCCTCCAAGCCAAACAAGTATGGCCTAAAGGTCTATGTACTTTGTGATGCCAAAAGGTTTTACACTCCATTTTTAGAAGTTTATGTTAGTATGCAGCCTGATGAATCTTATAATACCAGCAATACCCCTCCAGCTGTTGTGGATAGAATATGTAGACCAATAAATCATACAGGCAGAAATGTCACAACAGACAATTGTTTCACAAGTGTTGAGCTATGTGGCCTATATAATCTGACCTTGTTAGGTACAATAAGGAAAAATAAGCATCAGATTCCCTCACAGTTTCTGCAACAGCAGTCAAGAACTGTTCCATCAACAATGTTTGGATTTTGCAAAGATTGCACAATAGTATCCTATATTCCTAGAAAGGGGAAAAATTTCTTCTGATTACTTCAATGCACTATGAAGACAGTATGGATGAAACAACAGAGAAAGCCGAAATGATTGTTACATATAATACACTATGTGATCACAAGCATCCGGACACCTCCAAAAACATACGTTCTTCATCTTAGGTGCATTGTGCTGCCACCTACTGCCAGATACTCCATAGCAGCAACCTCAGTAATCATTCGACATCGTGAGAGAGCAGAATGGGGCGCTCCGTGGAACTCATGGACTTCGAACGTGGTCAGATGATTGGGTGTCACTTGCCACTTGTGTCAGAAGTCTGTATTCGAGATTTTCACACTCCTAAACATCCCTAGGTACACTGTTTCTGATGTGATAGTGAAGTGGAAACATGAAGGGACTTGTACAGCACGAAAGCGTACAGGCCGACCTCGTCTGTTGACTGACAGAGACCGCCGACAGTTGAAGAGGGTCATCAAGTGTAATAGGCAGGCATCTATCCAGACCATCACATAGGAATTCCAAACTGCATCAGGATCCACTCCAAGTACTATGACAGTTCGGCGGGAGGTGAGAAAACTTGGATTTCATGGTCGAGCGGCTGCCCATAAGCCACATATCATGCAGGTCAATGCCAAACGACGCCTTGCTTGCTGTAAGTGTCTTCGATACTGATGCAACATTTCTTTGTAAAGGTTGGTTTTCATTATGTAATTGGTCAAAAATTGTATCTGTATAATGAAAAATAACATAAATATGAATTTTCAGAGTAATGTAAGTGCAGGTCGATTTTATGATGCAACCACTGCCAACCTTTTTCTGTCACTGGTGTTATACCTGGTATAGCTAATCACGGAATAATGTGGAATGGTACACCAGACTCTCAAGGATATACCAGGAATGGGCTATACCAGGAATAGTAATACGGAGATTTATTCCTTGTTTGTACAACTGGCCTTAAAAGAAATAAAATAATAAGTGAGCAATTCCGCCTTTTCAATGCAAATTAAATAGTTTTTATTAAATAAACATTTAATGGGACTAGTTTCGACCTATTTAAAGGTCACCTTCAGCCATATCGCGTGTAGAAAACAGTATTTGAAATGCAGTTGTTTTAAAGATGGTCTTAAAACATATAACTTTGACACTATGAAATATTGCTTATAGAATTTCCTGAAGACACATTTGTTGTAAGAAATGAGTTCACTTAGCTGTAGGAATATACAAGAAGAAGAAGTCTTAAATCCAGAACGTAGATACAGTTCAAAATTCACAGTCTTGATGAGATGTGGAATGGGCATATGTGCATAGTGTTGTTGTGGTACAGGAGAAGAAGTCTTATGATATTCTGCTTATCACCGAGAAGCATAAGATACACTTTAAAATTATTCATAATCTTGATGAGATGTAGAATTGAACATATATGCAAAGTATTGTCATAGTAAAATGTGAGTTGAACAAATATATTATTGCAGTGGAAAGGAAATTCTATATAGTTGTGTATAAAGAAAACAACGTAAAAAATGTTGAAGGTATCTATGGAGATTAATGACTTTAAAAAATGAAAGTGAAAAGACACTTGAAGATATGAATTAAGTTAAATTTTTTATATCTTTTTGTATTAAAATGGTGGAATGAGTTCTCATCTAATGCTGATATAAAAGAAAGGAAAAAGAAAATGAGAAAAATGTAGGAAATATTAATGAAATTTAAGGAATGTAATATATTGAAAGAAAGAAAAGAAATAAGCCAAAATGTGGCTCATCTCTCCTGCCACCAGCAGACTGCTCGCCCGGCTTGTATAGCCGAGGTGGGAACGCGTGTACTAGAACTCGTGAGTTCACACAGAAAATCTGATGGTTGGGTGACAACTGCCTTCTTGCTACTTATATGCAAGTTGATACAGTAATATTAATTCAGTATCTTCTGCCTAATAAAACAACATGTTACCTACTTTTACTGTAAGGATTTACTTTTGAAACTAACCTGCATGGTGACCATGATCATTAAGTTGTCAAGTCTTTATGGTACTATAATCTATCAGCTTCATTGTCCATATTGATGAATTAAGAATGCAAGTATGAAGAATGAGATTTCCACCTAATCAATACTTTATTACAAAATGTAATGTAGATGTAACTTTAAACATTGTGTAATAAAGTATTGATTAGGTGGAAATCTCATTCTTCATACTTGCAAGTCTTTATGGTCTCATGCTGCGGTTAGCCTGCTCGAGTTCAGTTGGAGGAAAAATTTCACCATATGAATGCTGGTCAGTGGGGTAGGAGAGGAGGTAGTACACAATTCCCTGCATGTCAAAAGCTCGGGTTTCAGTAGCAAACCTCTCTGCAGTGCTTGTATGGAATAAGGGCATGTGATGCTGTTGGTAATGATTCGTCCATCAGACGTTGCGCTTTGAGCAGGACCCTTTGTGCTATTCGACAGGGATAAGCTATGTACCAACACTGGGTTTCACATTCTCCGTATGGGCGGCAGGAGAGGGAGCACAGTAGCTATAATTGGTCGCAGTGCAAGATTATGCTGTAACCGCCCACTTGTAACCTAACCTAAGCTAACCAGGGAAAAGGGGTTGCTGTATAATTAAATATGTAATCAGCATGAATTTATAAACAAGAAAGGAAGGGAGTGGTGTAGATTGGATAACAGCTGTACCTAAACATCAGAAGGATAATTCCTTGCAAAGTGAGATATGGGCATGAAAATTGGAAAAGTGTTATGAAAAGATACACTGCAGGGCCTTTGATTCATTCTTGTGAACAGGTAGTGTTAGTAGGTAAATTGAGTTCCTGTGCTGCTATACCTGGGATGACAATGGAACATGTGTGCAAAGGTGATTTTAAATACTCTTTTGTTAGTGTTCAATCCTTGGTTCCTACATCCATGACAGCTTCACCTGGGAATTAGTCGGCAAAAATAAAGAGAGCAGATTTTACTGAACTTTAAATAACTGTTATGTCCATTATGTCATGTGTCCCATATAAAACCATTAACCATCAGGAGTTTATATATTTTTTTTTTTTTTTTACAGAGTAAGTGATACAAAATAATGATTTGCTGGTATGTTGAGGTGTTCCTTTGCAGTCAGGATATGCTATTTCTAGGGTGAAAAGATTTTTCTTTGAGGATTACATGCAAGTGTTGTCAAGCTGAAATTATCTCAGTGCCAATCAATCACTACTGATCTGCATTTAGGGCAGTCGCCTAAGTAGCCGATACCGTATCTGTTGTTTTCCTAGCCTTTTCTTAAATGATTTTGAAGAAATTGAACATCTCCCTTGGTAAGTTAACCCAATCCCTTATCTCCTTCCTATAAACAAATATTTGCCCCAATTTGTCCTCTGGAATTCCAAGTTTATCTTCATATTGTGTTCTTTCCTACTTTTAAAGACACCACTCAAACTTATTCATCTACTAATCTCTTCACTGACAGCTTGGTACGTACAGCTTATGATATAGATGATGATTCTCATAGTGAACCTGAAATATTTGTCCCAAATGAGTAAATTTAAAATACCAATATAAATGGTCCGTTATTGGACATTATAAATTTTCCAGCTAACTCATTCCTGGTTGCCAGCGTTACACCCCCGTGTACTTAGCACACCCACCAAGACGCATGGCTAGTGCATACTGTGGAAGCCACTGCATAGGCTACTTGGAGCCTCCAGCAGTGCCAATGCACAATGCACTATGAGAAACTATGCATCTTGTGGATGTGCATAGTACCAACTGATGAGCCCAACTTAGCACATGAGGGCAAAACGCTGGCAACCAGGAATGAGTTAGCTGGAAAATTTATAATGTTCAATAATGGACCATTTATATTGGTATTACATACCACTTAGTCGAGCACCTGGTCGCCTTTCTCCCAAGTCTTCCCAGCCCAAACTTTGCAACATTTTTCTAACGTTATTCTTTTGTCGGAAATCACCCAGATTAAATCAAGCTGTTTTTCTTTGGATTTTTCTACTTCTCGAATCAAGTAACCCTGGTGAGGGTCCTATGCACTGGAACCATACTCTACTTGAGGTCTTAACAGAGACATATGCCCTCTCCTTTACATTCATACTACAACCCCTAAACACCCTCATAACCATGTACAGAGATCTGTACCCTTTATTTACAATCCCATTTATGTGATTACCCCAATGAAGATCTTTCCTTAAATCAACACCCAAATACTTACAATGATCCCCAAAAGGAACTTTCACCCCATCAACGCAGTAAAACTGAGAGGACTTTTCCTATTTGTGAAACTCACAACCTGACTGGGGGACCACTGTTGCTCATGTCCGTAGGTTTAACCTTAAATTACCCTACACATGTCCCCCGGGTGGTGCTAAGTGAGCAACATCAGAATAAGATGAGACCGAACTGTCATATACGACCTCCCGGTCAAGGAAAACGGAGAAGAATCACACCTAGGGGCCCTTCTCAGGGCCCTCAAGTTCGTAACATTGGCCCTTCAATGAAAATATGCCAGCTTAACGTCGAGGGCATAAGCAGAGCAAAGTGTGAACACCTAGCAAAGATTCTCAAAGAACACCAGACTCATATCATCCTGCTTCAAGAAACCCACACGGAAAATGATCTCCAGCTGCAATCCAGAGGGAGAATTCCAGGATTTAAATTAGTGTCCGCAGTTAATCACGCAAAGTACGGGATTGCCACCTATGTGAAGAACGATAATACCCACTATCAAGTCTTGCCATCCTTCTCAGATAATGAAATATTTACTACCTCAACCAAAGTCTGTGATTTGACAGTAGTTAACGTATATAAACCACCTGGAACTCCCTGGCCGTCTCCGCCAATTCCATCTCTGCAAAATCCAAGTATAATTGGAGGCGACTTCAACAGCTATCACACACTATGGGGATACAAAGAGAATGACAGTAATGGGGAAAAGCTCACTGACTGGATGGAAACTGAAAACCTTAAGCTTATCTATGATGCCAAGGATAAGGCTTCCTTCTCTTCTGCACGATGGAACAAAGAATACACCCCAGATCTCTGTTTTGTAATGCAGTCACAACACCCACTCAGCAACATACGACGCACAGTGCTCAATAAATTTCCTCACAGTCAGCACAGACCAACAATTCTCCAGTCTGGATTGCTTGTGCCCATCATTCACTCCTGCCCGAAACAGAGATGGAATTTTAAAAAAGCCAATTGGAAAGAATTTTCTAAACAGATTGACTCCAACCTGCAATGGATAAGACCTATCCATAGTAACTACAGCAGATTCATCGGTGTAGTTAAAAGTGCAGCAAAACGATGTATCCCAAGAGGATATCGTAAACAATACATCCCCGGCTGGAACGAGGAGAGTGAAAGGCTCTTCAAAGAATTTGAGGCCAATGGTGACCCAGATACAGCTTCGGAATTGTTACAATCCCTAGATGAAAATAGGAAGAGAATTTGGCAAGAAACAGTAGAGTCCCTAGACTTCACTCACTCCAGCAGGGAAGCTTGGAGCCTGATCAGGAAATTGGACACACCAAATAGCAAAATTAGACCGAAAACAAGCATCAGTCTAGACGACATGGCCAAGCATATGATCTGTACCTCAAAGGTCTCAGTTGAAAAGCATCATAGAAGGCACGTAAAGCACCTCCTGAAGGAAAAGAAACGTTCGGCTCAACGATCCTCTGAATTCTCTGCCCCATTTCAACTACAAGAAACTAAGCAGGCCTTAGAAAGTCTAAAACCTGGCAAAGCGACAGGTACTGATGGTATATATCCAGAGTTCCTTCTTCATCTTGGACCAGCTGCTGCTAAATGGCTTAACAAACATACTAAGAGACAGGTAACCTACCTTCCGTCTTCAAGAAAACAAAAATAATAGCTGTATTAAAAACATCTAAGGACCCAACAAAAGTTGAGAGTTACCGGCCAATAGCACTACTCAGTGTTACAATGAAGCTTATGGAAAGGCTGATATATAACAGGATTTTTGTGACAATAAACCAGCATATTCCAGTCGAACAAGCTGGATTTAGACCTGGACGAGGATGTGAAGAACAGGTTTTAGCACTAATTACCCATATTAAAAATGGATTTGAGAACAAAATGGTAAGCACGGGCGTCTTCTTAGATCTGACAGCTGCATATGACACCGTGTGGCAAGATAAGCTCCTTCTCAAATTTATCAGCATCATCCCTTGTCTGAAACTCTCCACATTACTCAGTAACATGCTGAGTAATAGGTACTTCCAGATTTTTTCCGAAGACTCCAGAAGTAAAGTACACAAGATAAAGGGCGGACTCCCTCAGGGCTCTGTATTGGCCCCTCTTCTATTCAACCTGTACACACATGACCTTCCTGTAACTAAATCCAGAAAATTCATCTACGCAGATGACATCGCATTGGTTGCCCAACACCAACGCTTCGATGAGTCTGAGTCGACGCTTACATCAGACTTAAAGATTCTAGACAATTACTTTTATCAGAACAACCTTAGACCAAACCCCAAGAAAACTGTTGTGTCTACCTTCCACTTGCGGAATAGAAGTGCTGGGTACAAACCAACCATACCATTCAGAGGAGAGAATCTACAGTATTGTAGTAACCCAAAATACCTGGGAGTCACCCTGGACAGGTCCTTGACCTACAAGAATCACCTCTATAATGTGTCAGCCAAGATCAAAACCAGAAATAACATCCTCCAAAAGCTGGCAGGTACATCCTGGGTTGCTAATGCTCAAGTCCTGAGATCCACTGCTCTTGCACTCTCTTATTCTGTCGCTGAATATTGCTGCTCTACCTCTCTTAACAGTGCTCACACTGGATTAGCAGACACCCAGCTGAACCAAGCAATGCGTATCATTACAGGATGCATCCGACCAACTAACACACACTGGCTTCCTACCCGAAGCCACATACCACCTCCATCCCTAAGAAGATCACAGTCACTGCTTAACTTGTGGAAGAAAATTGAAAACAATCCTCTCCTCCCTATTCATTCTGACATAGCAGCTTCCCCAGCTAAACGACTGAAATCCAGACACCCTTCTTGGCGTACTGCAATGAATTTACAGGACTCCTCCTTTAATGTATCGGACGCCTGGAAAGAACAGTGGCAACAGCAATCCTCATTACCACATCATCACATCATTGAGAACCCATGCAAGTGCCCAGATGGTTTTTCTCTTCCCAGACGGCAGTGGAGGATGCTAAATCGAATTAGGACCGGCCAAGGTAGATGTGGAGCCACTCTCTTCAAATGGGGATGGAAGACATCACCGCAATGTGACTGCGGGCAAGGGGAGCAGACAGTGGATCACATCGCATTTGAGTGCCCTTTGCGTGGTTACAGAGGCTCTATAGAGGACTTAAACTGTGTCTCAAACGAAGCTCTTCTCTGGCTATTAAATTTTGACATGGAACTTTAGTTATGAACTTGAGATGGTAGTTGTATATATTGTATATAATATTGTATTCATCATACGCTAAATAATAACAACCTGACTTTTAACCTCAACTGGTATTATGGATCCTCACAACCAATAAAGATCTGAGTGTGAGGCAGATGAACATTCTCAGGTTCCTTCTGAGCAAAGGCATTTTATTCTCTATTTTTTCTCTGTACGATGATACAATGAAATTATATGCTGTGCCAGTAAATTGGTTCCACATTTTAAGAGAATTAAGTTTCACAATTTATTGAATTAAAATGCAGTCTCTATCAGTTCACTTACTCTGGAACTGACTTAAATTATTTTTACAATGTGGGTTGATACACGCTATATTGTAATTTAGTCAATTGTATCAAGCCATCATCACTGTGATAATTATGGCTTTAATTGTTTTTTAAGTTACACAGTTCAAGATTTAAAAATGAATGTAATTCCTAACATGGGTCTCATGGAATGATCCAGATATCCCTCTGTAGACAATGCTAGGTTTAGGTTACGCATTATGTCAAGTGTTGACCCATTTGTTAGTCTTTCCATACTGTTTCTAGTTGAACCATACCAAAGAAAAAGAAAAAGTGACATCACTTGATATGGCATGTTTTTCATTACACCTAGGCTTGAAGGTTGAACTTTTATTTCAGGATCTGTTCTAGGTAATCATTTAATTAGACAACATATCTTGCCAAGAACATTAATATTTATCAGAGAACTGCCCTAACAAACACCACTGCGGTGGAAAAACATAATATTGCGTTACCTGCTGAATCATAAACATTGATAAAAGTGAATTGAGAAGCGATCATTACTGTACTGTTAATACAAGCATACCGAGCTAAGTAATCACACTTTCTCTTCTCTTTGTTATAGTTAACCCTTTATTTTTAATGGCTCTTGCAGTTTCCATACATGATATTATGAGCATTTTCTTTTATGTTTAGGATACAGACATTCAAATTGAGGAAGACGGTAGTTTCTCCCTGCCGTTTGATGACCTCCCAAATAGTAGTTCTGATATGTATTATACACTCTTTGCAGAATATGCAATAATGTTAATGCAGGGAGTCTCGTAGATATGAATTTAACAATGAATTAAATTTGTTTAGAAAGAATGCTAGGTAATTTGTAATGTTGGTAATGTGGGTAGCGGCTGCCTGGCCGAGGCGGTAAAGGCGTGCTCGGTTTGCCCGGAAGGACGTGGGTTCAAATCCCCATCAGGAAGTCGTAAAATTTAAGAAACGAGATTTCCACTTCCGGAGGTGCATATGGCCCTGAGGTTCCTCAGCCTACACCAAAAATGAGTACCAGGATAATTCCTGGGGGCAAAGGCGGCCAGGCGTAGAGCTAACAACTCTACCCCATCACGTGCCGAGGTTAACAATGGTGGAAGCCTTTACCTTCCACTCCTCCAAGGACCTTCATAGCCTGTACGGAGGTGACCATGCTTTGCTGTAATGTGGGTGCTAGAGTTCATCGAAATGGATACCTCAAATTTAGATAGAGTATGGTAAATTTCTTCTATGTACTGGTACACCTGTTAAAGGCCTTACCTAATCCTCTGAATACAAGTAAACAGGTGGGAACTGCATCTAGGTTGTGCAATAACTTCTCCATGTTAATTTAAAATAAATTTGCTATATTCCGGCATATACATAATCTGAGGAGGAGCATTTCATCGACACACATACACTGACTGACAGAGCAAATGCAACACCAAGAAGGAGTGGTCAGAACTTTATGCCAATTGCAGGGAGAGCAAATGCAACACCAAGAAGGAGTGGTCAGAACTTTATGCCAATTGCAGGGTAGACTGACGTCACTGAGGTATGCTCATGATGTGAAATGCGCCGCTGTGCTGCGCACGTAGCGAACGATAAATGGGACACGGCGTTGGCGAATGGCCCACTTCGTACCGTGATTTCTCAGCCGACAGTCATTGTAGAACGTGTTGTCGTGTGCCACAGGACACGTGTATAGCTAAGAATGCCAGGCCGCCGTCAACGGAGGCATTTCCAGCAGACAGACGACTTTACGAGGGGTATGGTGATCGGGCTGAGAAGGGCAGGTTGGTCGCTTCGTCAAATCGCAGCCAATACCCATAGGGATGTGTCCACGGTGCAGCGCCTGTGGCGAAGATGGTTGGTGCAGGGACATGTGGCACGTGCGAGGGGTCCAGGCGCAGCCCGAGTGACGTCAGCACGCGAGGATCGGCGCATCCGCCGCCAAGCGGTGGCAGCCCCGCACGCCACGTCAACCGCCATTCTTCAGCATGTGCAAGACACCCTGGCTGTTCCAATATCGACCAGAACAATTTCCCGTCGATTGGTTGAAGGAGGCCTGCACTCCCGGCGTCCGCTCAGAAGACTACCATTGACTCCACAGCATAGACGTGCACGCCTGGCATGGTGCCGGGCTACAGCGACTTGGATGAAGGAATGGCGGAACGTCGTGTTCTCCGATGAGTCACGCTTCTGTTCTGTCAGTGATAGTCACCGCAGACGAGTGTGGCGTCGGCGTGGAAAGGTCAAATCCGGCAGTAACTGTGGAGCGCCCTACCGCTAGACAACGCGGCATCATGGTTTGGGGCGCTATTGCGTATGATTCCACGTCACCTCTAGTGCGTATCCAAGGCACGTTAAATGCCCACCGCTACGTGCAGCATGTGCTGCGGCCGGTGGCACTCCCGTACCTTCAGGGGCTGCCCAATGCTCTGTTTCAGCAGGATAATGCCCGCCCACACACTGCTCGCATCTCCCAACAGGCTCTACGAGGTGTACAGATGCTTCCGTGGCCAGCGTACTCTCCGGATCTCTCACCAATCGAACACGTGTGGGATCTCATTGGACGCCGTTTGCAAACTCTGCCCCAGCCTCATACGGACGACCAACTGTGGCAAATGGTTGACAGAGAATGGAGAACCATCCCTCAGGACACCATCCACACTCTTATTGACTCTGTACCTCGACGTGTTTCTGCGTGCATCGCCGCTCGCGGTGGTCCTACATCCTACTGAGTCGATGCCGTGCGCATTGTGTAACCTCCATATCGGTTTGAAATAAACATCCATTATTCTTCCGTGCCGACTCTGTTTTTTCCCCAACTTTCATCTCTTTTGATCCACTCCTCCTTGGTGTTGCATTTGCTCTGTCAGTCAGTGTATAACATATGATTCTGAGAAAGGATTGAAGATTTTCCATATACATATACAGTACAACAAAAATTGGATCTGTAATAGAGGTTCTTGAGAAATACAGCAGGCCCTTGATTTTCATACACACATTCCATAGAAAACGTAGTACATGCCGTCCATTGGCAATGCATTGTCTACCCACGTAAGAATGCTGTAAAAACTTCTACGTGTAACACACATTGTCGCAGAAATCAAGCTGTACATTGAAAAGACTATGTTTAACACACCTCTATAAGGGCATCCACCTTTTCCTTCCAAATTGTCATGACATACATAGTATGAGGGAGTGTTGTCAGTCTGGAGAGGCAGATCTCCTCCACTTACAAATGAGTCATCTTAAGAATCAATACCTTACAATTGTATCTAGTGTCCATAGCTAGTACGGATGCTATCATCGCATCTCGCAAACGTGACACGACCAAATTTCATGTGATTTTCTGCCTTGTGTTAAAAGCTCTACTTTTCTTAAGTACTCTAGACTGTACAATATTAACAAACAACATCCGATATGGAGACCTTCCAGCTTATAAACTTTCATATGTGAATAATTTATTTTTTGAATAAATCTAATGATAATAATAATAATAAATGTAATGCAGGGGTATAATATATGTATTATCACATTGTATATAATTCTTATTTTAGTGACTTACAAATTTTACACATACTTTTTTATTTTCAGAAATCACTTGGAACAAATATTCACCAGGAATGCTGAGGACTCCAAAGCATCCTGCTTTAAATGCTGGCGGGTACTCGATTGACTCGGTGCCGATCCCTGATGTTCTCAAAGGTGAGAATAGTGACTAAAAAAAACACACACTCTCTCTCTCTCTCTCTCGCTCTGACTACCAACAATACAGACATTTAACTATTAATCAAAAAATTCTACCAACAGACAAACCGTGACATACTAAAAATAGACCATACAAACATAAGAATCCAATCATTTGGAAACAATACAGCTGCAATATACTGCATTCAGAAGGGATACTTTTTTATTAATGTTCAAGTGATTAGCGATCCTAACCTTCAAATCAGGGATGTAGTTGCTAGATGGCCAGGTTCTGAACATGATCATACAATAATTAACTCCCATGTCGGAGCACGGTTTGAAGTGGGGAGAATTAATGAAGTGGTCTTGTTACAAGATCATGGATGCCCCTTAAGAAAAAGTGTTTAACTCTGTGTTACTTACATCCTAAAATGAGACCTCAAAACCGTTATAAATAACAACATAGCACACACAGAACTGTGTGGAGAGAATTATAGGGATCTGGAAAAGGCAAATGTTGGTCAACGTCTTTATGTTGACTTCATGCGCCTTCTACAGCTGTATTCAAGATTTGCATTGTTTGTAACTCTCGCGAAAGTTAACATCGTGCTAACAAACATTTTCTGGGGAAAGACTGAGGAAACGCAAGAATCTTAACTCTGTGTTAAACAACTCATGGTAGTTAACCTTCTTTTAGCAACTGTTCATGAAACTGCGCTTTAATTTAATTATTTCATCATTATCCGTTAAACTTCCAGGGTTGGTTCCCCCCCCAAGACTCTCAGTGAGGGATCCCACCTCTACGGCACTGTCCTGGAGTGTGAGATTTTGGGTCGAGGTTACAATTGCAGATGAGGTCCTGTACCTAACCTGTGGTGCTGAACAGGGGCCTTGTGGGGGAATGGAAAGATTGGAAGGGGTAGACAAAGAAGGAAGGGGAAAGGAAGTGGCCGTAAGTTAGGTATCATACCGGCATTTGCCTGAAAGAGAAGTGGGGAGACCACTTTGATGGTGACTGAGGAGGAAATCGAACCCCCTTCTACTCAGTTGACTTCCCGAGACCGAATTCTCATACCAATTTTCAAATATAATGGCAAAGCCGGGAATCGAACCCGGGCTTCCGGAGATGGCAGCTAATCACACTAATCACTACACCACAGAGGCAGACTCTTAATTTAATTATGATCAAAATTTAATTTATCTCCCCTTTAAATACAAACTTTGTGAGTACCCACAACTAACCTTCTATCCACAGTATAGTTTCAGTTATTTCTCAGACAAGTTTACATGCAAGGAACTTTTGCAATACCGTGCACTTGTTCATGTTTTGAGCGAGTGTGAATTCAGTGAACTGTCTCACACTATACAAACTATATACCTTACATTTTAAAAAGTACCTTTTTAGTGATAGATTATGCAAACAGCCCAGCTACTACCATTAATTTAATTAAATCATTAACTGTAGATAACCTGTCAATTTGTATCCCACAGCAATTACATTTTGCTGGCATGTAAGTGAAAATAATAAGTGATACAATATTATAATAGGCTTCATTTCTCTGATTCAACAGACCTATCAAGTAGTCCTACTCTGCCGTTGCAGATGGAAAATCATGATGGTATGTACCTATTAGCCTATGACAAAAAAAAATATTTCCTTTTTCATACTAACAATTAGTATGGAAATATAAGGTTGCTTTTATAGTTGCAGGTACTTCGGGTGCCAACACAAGAGAGGCGGAGGCGGAACGTCCTCTACTTAGTCGGCGTAAGCCAATATTTAGAATGAAGAACTTACACTGTCTGCAACGGGCGAGAAAATTGAACCATGGGTCATAGCGAAGACTGAACTAGTTCAGCTGCAGAAGAGGCTGCTGGAGAAACAATTGCGTGAAGTGGAGAAAAGAGATGAAATAGAAGAAACTCTCTTTCTTATATAGAAAAGAAGCTTAGAACTGGATATAAAAATTAAGGACGAGACACTTAAAAATCTGAAAAATAAAAGATTTAAATATGAAGAAAAGTTGTTTCATACAGTTCTGATTGGAAACCTAAAGCCTAGATCCAAAGTAATCCACAAAGTTATCCCTAACAGCACCATATCCCACATCCTCATTTGCCACTACTCCTCTCTCATCTTCAATTGCAGCATTGATAGCTTCCTGAAGCTGGGGGTCTATTTCAGGTAGTCCTCATTCATTTCGACTGCTAAATTGTGAAGCACAGCACTCGCCACAATTACTGCTTCCACCCTTTCAGTCTTCAATCTAATTCCATTTACCAGTACTGGAAAATGCCCCTTCCACACCCCATATGTCCTCTCAACTACATTCCTTGTTCTTATCTGTGACTCATTGTACAGATTTTCTGCAGGTGTCCTTGGATATGTAATGGGAGTTAAAAGGTAGGGTGTTGCAGCATACCCTGAAACCTAGGACACGATTCCCCATTAGTCCCAGTTCAAATTGAGCTATGAGCGCAGAATTATTAAAAATCATTTGATCATGTACAGCACCTAGCCACCTTACAACTATGTCAACAATTTTTAAGTCTGCACTGCTCACAGTCTGCACATTATAGGAAAAGAAATCTTTCCTTCCCCTATATTCCTCTGCATTTTCTCCTCCTGGCGATCTGATTTTTATGTATGTGCAACCTATTGCTCCTGTCACTCGAGGAAAAGCAGCTATTTAAAAACAATCTTGTTGCACGCAAGCACTTTCCATCCGTGTGTCTGGAAATTTTATGAATCTTGAAGCTAGAAGAGCAATTGACTCTGCAACTTTGTGAATGATTCTGCTTGCAGTTCCTTTGTCAATGCTGCAGAAGTCTGCTGCACATATAACAAAATCCCCGCAAGCAAAATATCTTATTGTTAACAGAAGCTGGTTCATCGGGGAAATGGAACGATTCCTGTAAAGGAGAAGCTATTAGTATTCCTGTATTCCTTTATTTTACTTTTTTTTTTTTTTTTTTTTTTACTTTTAAAACTATGACACTTCGTTCATTATAGTGTAGCTATTCAACTGTTGTTCTAACCTAACCGAGCCAGAAGTCGATATTACATATCAGTTAACCAAGCCCACTGAAATGCATGCACCAACCGACCCTATCGAGAGACATTTTCCCACCATTCATAACTGGGCCTGGCTACACAAGCATCGCTCATACATCAGCCACTTTAACATGGTCAAATCTAAGGACGAGACAGGCCAATAATAGTAACAAATTTGATCTAGCCCATACCCACAGATATACTTCACACTAAACATTAGGTCACGCCAGCATAATGAACACTTTTCTAAGCTAAGCTATGAGGAATATTATTTAGATGCTCCATTATGTACAGTGGGTACTAACATATCATAGACATGAAATGTTTTTGAAATATTTTCCATGACTAGAACAATGAAACAGAACTATAGCCGGATTTCTTCTATCTGCAGTGCTCTTTCTTTCATATAGGCCTATAGTGATTAACAATTACATTTTTCGAATGAAGTAATCATGCGGAAGCAAATTCCTTTTTAAACAATATACCGGTAATTGTACGGTACTATATTGTTTGTACTGTAATATTAAGAACTGATTTTTCAAATGCCAGCAATTTCATATAGGCTACAGTTATTTTGTTTTTTCTTCAAGAGATGCTAATGTGATAGGCCTACTATGGAACATTAATTAGAAACACTTTTATACTCTGTAATTGTTCATAAATTTTCGTAGAACTGGCCTAACCGCATTCTATGTTAATCCCACTTTTGTTAAACTTCAGTAGATTTTAAGGCATTACCGTACTTTCCAAAATGCAGTAATAAAAATATAGAAAAACTATAAGTAAACTCAAACATAGCAGAAGAACACACAAATACAAGGTGCGGATTCTAACAGTTTACTAAACATTACACAACCTCTTAAATCCTCACAAAGTTTTCCCGTTCCATACAACATTAAAAACTACAACAAATTACAGGCTCACAAATTAAGAAATCCTGTGGAACTACTGTAGCGAAGCACTAGCACTACTAATTTTCTATATGAACACATGTCTAACAAATTCCTCGTGATACCGTTATACAATTCCACAAAGAAAATCATTAAACTAAAAATAGGCCTAGTTCCAACAACAGTCTATCATGAGCCTACTCACACAAATCGCTACCTCCATGCAGATTCTCACCACCATCCAGCACAAAAACAGGGCATTCTGATGACACTCACCACAAAAGCGACACGAATTTGCGATATACCAAATATCCAGGACGATATACACACACACTCAAGGTCACGTTCAAGGGTAATGGTTACTATGATATACAGATTCATAGAGCCCTACATCCCAGATGGACAACTAATCAAAGCTCACAGAAAGAAGAAGTGAATTGCCTACCTGCCTTACATTCATAATATCACAGACCTAATTGCCAAGGTCCTCCACAAGCACAATATAAAAACCATGTTTGACACCATCACTAAAATTGCTCACAGTTTAGGTAAAAGCAAAGACAATCTGTCCCCACTATTACACCCTGGGGTGTACAAAATTCCCTGTACTTACAGCAAGGCCAAACATGCTGGTCCATTGGGACTCACATCAAGGAACACCAAAGAAATATCCATCTCAACCAGCCAAAGAAGTCGGCAATAGCTTAGCACATCCTATTGTCGGGTTGTGATGTTGTGTTCCAAAATGTTCCGAGCTTTTACCCACACTAAACACTACAGGTCTAGGATTATACAGGAAGCTGTAGAAATATATAAAAATCCTAACAATTTCAACACGGACACTGGCTATCAATTAATACGTTGTTGCCAGCCATTAAGGATTTACATAGGTAACTCTCTTTCCTGATTTTTCTATATTGTTATTTTGATTTGGTGTTTTCCAAATTCATATGTTCATCATCTCCAGCTGGTTTATTCATACGAAGCTGTGTGTTAATGTCATAGTTTCACAATGTGTGTACACCTGTTATGTCCCCCCCAACCCCCCTCATATCATTATCATCCTCTGGTTTTCTCCACATACTTTCTTTCCATTTTTCAGCTCTGTTCTATTCTATCCTGGTGTCTTTCGTTGCATTTTATTTTATTAGTTTCTATTTATTTCTTCTACCACATTCATCCCTGATTCGTCTGATGTCCTCTCCTCTCTCTCTCTCACACACACACATGGTGTGATAAGAATGTCTTAGTTGGAGCTTAATGTTGTCGTCAGCTTCCGTTTGGAGCAAGTGCCAGCATAAAGCGAGCCCCCTGGTGACAAATGAGCATACCACTACAGCTACAACGGTAAAATATTATTTAATTCAAACCCTCATTATTGTAAGACTTCCTCGTGAACAGTTGAGATTTCCTTCTGAAAACGCAAAGCAAAGTCCTCTGTGAAAGTTCTTGACACAGCACAAAAGCCCATATCATGTTTACAAGTACGGCCCATAAAAGCATTAATGTTAAGATTACAGCCTTGTCTAATCCGTGCAACCACTTTGAACCAAGACTTCATTCTAATTCTCACTGTGACCTGATTTGTCAACATAAATGCCTTTGAGTGAGTGTAATAACATACCCCTAATTTCATAATCCCCTAGTAGGCTAACATGTTTCCCCTTGGTAGTCGTATGGGTTTGCTTCTTCTTGTGACATCAATCCTATGAAGACCAGCTCCATGGCTAAACGGTTAGCGTGCTGGCCTTTGGTCCAAGGGGTGCCATGTTCGAATCCTGACTGGGTCGGAGATTTTAACCATCAATGGTTAATTCCAATGGTTTGGAAGTTGGGTGTGTGTGTCGTCTTCAGCATTAGAATTCATCATAGTTAGGGCCCCATCCTCACAGACGCCCAGGTCGCCTTTCAGACATCAACTCGAAAGACCTCCACTGGGCCTCCCCGGAGGCTACGTGTCATTATTAACTTATCCTAAGATTGATTTGTTGCATCACAAGCAGCTCTCCAGTGTACTCTGTCTTAGGCTAATCTCTTGTGAGTTGTACAGAATAACAACTGGTATCAGTGATCACCTGATCAGTGTACTGCAACTTTGGACTACCTCCAGTATTCCTTGTTTCCACAACTCCACAAGTTTTAAGAATTTTTTCTCCAATTATATTTAATTTATTTATAATTATTTGTATTATAAATTTTATTTGTATTTAATTATTGTAATATATACACACAGTAGACTCTCGGCTATCCGGCCTCATGTGGTGGACGATCAAGCTGGATAGGCCGGAGATCTATAAATACACTCTTCCAACCACAGCCGCACCACAAAAACACCCTTCCCTTGTATCAAAACACAGTTTTATTAATATTTTATGACTTCTTACGTAGTACATCCTAGTTGTAAGGTTTGTTATGAATGCAGTTACTGTACTGGAAAATTTCAAAAATGTTGCCATTGATGCTTTCAGCGCCCGTGCTTACAGACGATATAGGCTTTTGGGCTTATGCCGTGTCACCTTATTTTCTTGAAACGACATAAGCCCAAAAGCCTATCATGTTTCAAAATTATTACAGGAAATATAAAACGACCACATTGTAAGATCCATATGAATAACACTTTTAAAATAAATAAAACATTAATGGAAAACATAGGCCTAATTGTTACAATATGTATTTAAACATATTCGTTACATACATGTGAAAAGGCAGACCTAACATAAAAGTCGAAACTTACAGGTCTGAGGTTTTAAAAGTCTTGATAGATGCCTGCTTCCCCGCTTTAACCCTCTTCCATGATGCAATATCCTCCACTTATGCAAGCAGATGATATCAGCCGGCGTTGCTTCCTCCTGCTCGCTAATGTACTGCAGCGCTATCAATCGTCTTGAACCCTTGTGAATGTGGGATGAGATTTTTATCCTGTCATTTAAGCATGCCTCCTCCTCTTCTATTACTTCCCCTTGCAGAATCATTCCCACAATATCATTTTCGGTTAATTCAACATCATTTGCCATGGATTCTGTGACATCTTCTGCATCAACATCCTCACAGTCCCGTACATTTTTCAGCAACGAAAGATCGTTTTGATCTTTGACTTTGGTTTCACATATGGATTCAAAGTTAAGATCTCCACCTTCATGGTCCAAAAGAATTTTCCAAGACCTTACAAGTAATATGTTCGGAATCTCCTCCCATGTTTCGGCCAATCACCTTGTGACATTTAACAAGTCAATCCTCTTCAGAATGGTTACACAATGTTCATTATTATCAACTGCTGAGAAGACGCCGGTGATACCTTTTCTTTAGCATTTCAAGGATGCCCTGGCCCATCGGCTGACAAAGAACAATCACATTTGGAGGTAAAAATAATGCTTTGATATCTCCAGCTATGAGTTTGTGACTAGCAGGATGCAAAGGCATGTTATCAAAAGGCAGCCCAGCTTTTCTCGGCAAACTGTTGTCTTGATATATTTCTCTACAGCTGGTATGAATTCTTTTTGGAACCAAATTTTAAAGATTTCTGAATTCATCCATGCTTTCTTTTGATGGGTGTAATATAGGGGCGGTGATTCCTGATTTTTTAGGTTTTTAAAAGCTATAGGTTTCCGTGATTTCCCTACTAATGTAAGCTAAGCTTGTGATTGCCGGTTGCATTACTGCAAGCCAAGATGGTAACTTGTTCTTTACTTTTCTAGTATCCAAGTGCCACAGCTTTGTTTCTTGAAGCAAGAGTTTTTGTAGGGAACATCTTGTAATTTAAACCACTCTCTTCGCAGTTGTACAACCGTTCCCCAGAAATTCCCTCCACGTCAATTAACTTCAAAAGATAGTCTTTAAACAATGGCACAGCATCACTGTCAGCACAGATAAAGCCTCTTCATTAATGGTAGGTGAATATTGAATCTTTTCTCCACCGATCCAACCATCCATCACTGGCAGTAAATTATGAATCTTCTCCTTCTATTTGTCACTGAAATTGCAATGTTTTTTTCCCTGCAATATTGACCCAGTAACAGGCAAGCCTTTTCTCCTCCTAAATGTTCATGCCACAAAAATAATGCTTCCTCAACTTCTCCTTACCTCTCAATATCGTATTTCTTACCTTCATTCCACTTTCAGTACCTTGGGCAGCACAGGGCTTTTCAATTTCCACTTGATTTTTCTTCCAGTTTCCAACTGTACTTTTTCCCACCCGTAACTCCAAAGCAATAGATTTGGCTGTTACCCCAGAATCTAGTTGCTTTATAGCACATAGTTTCTCATCCATAGTCACTATAACTTTTTTTGGTTAATCACCCATTTTGCAATCATTAATTAAAACACAACAGAGAGCACAAAAACGACAATTTACCAACATACACACTTTGGACATCCAATAAACAACTGACAAAACAAAGAACAAAGAGTTGCCAACACCTTCTCTCTACGTGTGTTCATTGTTGTTAGTGAGTGCTGAAAGAGAGCTTCTGTCTCATTTGTGCAGGAGTTTTTTTCCGATAATTTATTCAATAAATACCATTAACAATACTGTACTGTACCTTATAATTGTGACTTCACATGTGACAGAAGTACAAGATAGGCATAAAACATTTTGAAAGACCATATACGGTTCTAGCAATAGCCCGTCTGCTAAAGCTTTGGAAAAGTACTGTTGTTACACCACTAAGTAGGCCGGATAGTCACAAGCCAGATAGCCAAGAGTCTACAGTATGTATGTATTTCAGTGCCTGGTTAGTTGAAAGAGAAGCCATGAAGGCCGTAATTTTGCCAAGCAAAATAAAACATTACCTACTTACTTCTTCAAAAATTGTCTTCGGCATTACTTTGTGCCTTAACACATGCTCAATCCACACATTCCTTCTCATACAAATTAGGTTTCACAAGCACAGCTTCACAATTCAAGCTCCCACAAAACTTCTTTGTTAGTCACTTTTTCCACCCAGGAAATTCTGAACATCCTCCAATAACACCACATTTCAAAGACTGCAATCCTTTTCCTCTCAGCTTCCCCAAGTGTTCAGGTCTTACTTCCAAATACAGCACACTCCATACAAAGGTTTTCAATAGATTTATTGTCCAGCTCTTTGGCTGAATGGTCAGCGTAGCTGCCTTAGATTCACAGAGCTCCAGGTTCAATTCCTGTCAGGTTAGAGATTTTATCCTTAAATGATTAATTCCCCTGGTTCAGGATGTGGGTGTTTGTAACTTCCCCTATAACCCAACAATTCAACAACTCGCACATAACGCACAACACAATTCTCCACTACATTAACACGCAATTTGCCACACGGCAGATGCTGCCACCCTCGTCAGATGGTCTGCCTTACAAGGGCTGCACCAGGCTAGCAATAACCACACTGAATTATTAAAACAGATTTATTTTGAGGTGTTGGTCTATGCTGCTTGAGGTCAAGCAACAACTCAACAACTCGCACATCACACACAACACAATTCTCCACTACATTAACACGCAATTTCCCACACACGGCAGATGCTGCCCACCCTCGCCAGATGGTCTGCCTTACAAGGGCTGCACCAGGCTAGCAATAACCACACTGAATTATTAAAACAGATTTATTTTGAGGTGTTGGTCTATGCTGCTTGAGGTCAAGAGGTTACACCTCTTATTAAAGGTGTTCCTGGCCTGGTTTAAGTTATTCGGCTTAAAATCTCTCTCTCTGATCTCCCATCTGATGTTATCCTGCTTCCGACCCAAGTGAATCTCCACATTCTCCAGCTCCTCCCTGCCAAGTGTACAGTTTCTCTGTACACTTACTACCCCCATTTCCAGAGTTTCTCCTTCATATCATCCATGAGCCATCGAAAAATAAGGGGAGAGTGACCAACCTTGCAACACTCCATGTTTCATGATGGCTTCCTCCTGATATTTACCACACATCACCACATCTACCTCATCCCTGTACAGTTTCTGTAGTATTATCCTATCCTCGTATTTTAAAACCGCCTCCTTCAACATTGTAAACAACTCCTTCCAGTCTACTTTATCAAATGGCTTTTTACAAATCAATAAAGACAATGAATGTATCACCAGGCTGAGTGGCTCTAAAGGTTGAGGCACTGGCCTTCTGACCCCAAATTGGCAGGTTCAATCCTGGCCCAGTCCACTGGCATTTGAAGGTGCTCAAATACATCAGCTTCATGTCGGTAGATTTAATGGCACACAAAGGAACTCCTGCAGAACAAAATTCCAGCACTTCGGCATCTCCAAAAACATCAAAAAGTATTTAGTGGGACGTAAAAACGAATAACATTGCTATTAACGTACATATTTTGGCCTTTCCTCAGTCACTTTTCAAGAATCATTCTTAGGCCTAAAACTGTTTTCCTAGTTCCCCTTCTGAATCCAAAAGTACTTCATATACCTTCACTTAAATCCTTCTCAGAATTATTGTAGTAAGCAGTTTGCATGGATGGATCACAAGGCTTATTATCCTGTACTGATCACACTTCTTTGCTGTCACCATTTTGCAAAGTGGGAAAATACTGTAATAATTTTTTTTTTTTTAGTATGAAGGAAGATGTCCTGTTTCATAGATATTCTTCACTTTGTTGAAAAACTCTTCATAAATCTTGCCATCAGAGAACTTTATGAATTCTGTTATAGTAGACATCAAGCCTAAAACATTTTAAGCATCAGCCTGCTGTGTTGTCAGGGTTTTTTCACAAGCGAATGGCCTGATAAGTGGAGATGGTAGCTTAGGGTTTGGCAAATACCATATTTAAGAGAATAATCCCTGCACCCTAATTTTAGGAAGGTTCATTTTGAAAAAATGAAATTAACTAAAATTTCTTCCATCAAAAGAGTAACACAGACATAAACAAATATTTCATATCACTCCGCAAGGTCCACGTGGTTTTACGCAAATTGAACATGTAAATTTACGGATATAGCTGCTTTGCTTGAACATATTTGAGATGACAGAAGTATATTATCACTGCTATAAAATATATTTGCCATGAAAATTAGCAAGCAGGCCAAGGATTTCATTAATCTGAACTTGCAGTAGGTTCGATTCCCTGTAAATCGGACGATTTGTTGTCTCTTGCGTCACTAGAATCCTATCTTAAATTACTTACAAATTCGTCACACTCCACGTCTAAAACACTTTTCACACCCGGTCTCTTTTTACTCGGATATTAACATGACCGATGGTAAATAATACTCTTCGTGCAATGTAGACACTTGAAACAGACACACCGACGAACTCGGATGTTACGTTTTGCGAAACAGTAAAACCTCGTTAATTCGAAATAATTGGGACGTAAAAATCGGACTTCGAATTACATTATTTCGAATTAACCACCAACTTGTAGGCCTACTTCAGAAATGCCAACCCTTGTCACGTCACAAAATAATCTAAGACCCGTTACTGCATGCAATTAACATTGATTCAACAGTTTAAACATTTCAAATGCCATGGAAAAGAACTATTTCCAAAATGTGCCCAACAAGATGCATTTACATTATTAGAATAAAGTACTTGGATAACTCACTGACAAATGTAAACTCGTGCGACGAAAGAAAAAAACACGATTCAAAGACGAGGACAAATTATGCTGGCTCCCCTGTGCAAGTGCTTTATATTTTGGATTACTGTACTGTTTGCAATTTTAGATGCCTTGTACTTGCATGGAAAGTACTGGATGCCCATAAAACATCATGGCTTATCGAACTTTTCTATGATGATGGGAGGAAGTCTTTCGCTTTCGTCTGCATTGCAACACAGTACAGTGACCCCGTCTCCTTTAAAAAAAAGTCTGTCTGAGCTAGGCATAAAAAGCAATGCAGTTTCATTGGCATTGACAGTATTGTTCGGTGCGTACGAACTGATTAGAATTATGAGCCACGCTTTTCGCCAACGTTTGGCATCGCCAGTGTTCACGGATTCTGCTTCTCTGCACACCGCCTGTTACGTGATATTGTAGCGTTCCTTAACACGCTGAATACAAAAGAATTACGATTTTACTCAAACGTAGCACCTATGAAACGCACTGTCGCCACACCGAAGTGAAAGTGCGGAAAGCTACTCCTGCCCGTTCCGGAAGACGCATTCTATCATGACCCGGAGAAATTTTGAATTCAAATTAGTCTGTAAAATGCTATTTTTTAATGTAAACAGTTTTAAATGTTAAGTCTGAATTGTTTTCCGTTTAAACATGACAAATGGGGGCAGTTTTCTTCCATCTGCAGTTACACAATGCATAACTATATACCCAACATCGAAAACTAGGCGAGCAGGAGCGTGTTGCCAACCTTGACGCAAATACAACCCGCACCTCAATTTCGTGCATCAATTTTTTTAAAACAAATATGCAGGGATTATTTGCGTAAATACGGTATTATTAAAGTAGACTTTATGGCTATAGGGATAGAAAGCCTGCCTTTGGTCTGATGACCCCAGCTCAATTCTCAAGATCTTGCCTCCTCGTACTCTTAATTGCCCTGGCTCGAGGACTGTGTATTTCTGACATCTCAGTCATTCATTTCATCCTCAGTCTTCCCAGAGATCACAGTAAATAATATATAAATTCTTTCAAGGTCCACCTATTCAATACAATGACGTTTAATTGTGATTTAATCACATGTCAAATAGTCAAATGGTACTAGTTTCGGCATCTATGTGCCATCATCAGCCTTGAGTACAAATTAAAACAAGATATATATTCCTAAAACATCTAAAACACATTTTAACTCATTATAAAATAACATACAATTAATGTGGTGATACATGAAATACGATAAAATTATGATACAATTGGTGTGATATAAAATTCTTAAAATTCCGGCTGTTCGTTACATAATTCAGTCTGTATGCATCCGGGATAAGTGAATTTTTGCAGTTGTATGCTGTCTATGTGAATGACATTTTTTCCTTTAGATATTAGGTGGTTCCAGGGAAGTTTACTTTGATCATATAAGATCGTGATGTAATTAGAGATGAATTCCCACTTCAATTTGAACCTGAAGGAGAAAATAGCCAAGTTAGACGTTGGAAGCAATGTATGGAAGTTACTAGAAACATTAGAATCGTTGAATGATGATTGACTCACCTTGAGCAGCATGTAAACGTGTTGTTACACAGACGGAGCCGGACGAAATGTGTGGGCAACGGTAAAGGAGGCGAGGGGAAGGAAGGAGGCGGAGCACTTGCGGGGGAATGGAACTAAGGCGGGGCAGAAGGATGGGGTAGTGGGGATAATTGACGGGAGTGTGTATTCCGGATTACTTGGAAAATCGAACTGTTTTTCAATAGTTTGGTATTTTTAAGCCAATCAATTAAAAGATCGAAAAGGATATTGGGTTTCTCGTAAATCTCATTTAAATTGTAATTGGGGTTAAAATATTGGTCGCAGTTGATGTAACAACTTTCAATGATATTCATTATGGGTCCCTTGTTTACTGTTTGAAGAACTTCCATATCTTGTTCAATGTCGGTAAATTTGTGATTAGTGTCGTGCATATGTATACCCATGGCTGAGAACTTATTGTGTCTCACGGCGTTGACGTGTTCCGAATATCTAATCATAAAGTTGCGTCCTGTTTGACATACGTAGGAGCTGCTGCATTCATTCCATTTTAGTCTATATATATTCCAGATTTGGAGTAGATACTGGGGGTATTGATTGATGCAGAGTTGTGTAAAATTTTGGAGGTTCTATTGTTAGTTTTGAATAAAATTCTTACATTGTGTTTTCGGAAAAGGTTGGTGATTTTGTGGACGTCATTATTATAAGTGAAGGTGGTAGAGATAGGAGTTTTTTCTTTTTCTTTTACGAGTTAGCTTTTGGTCGGTACCTATATTTCTTTATTATTTGTTCTATAAACTGCCTGCTGTACCCATTGAACTTGGCAATTGCCCTTATGGTATTAAGTTCGTTATTAAGATCTTTCTTTGCCATGGGTATGGCGAAGGCTCGATATACCATGCTATTGTATGCTGCACGTTTGTGCATTATGGGATGTATGGAATCTTTGTGTATAGTGTTAGCAGTTTGTGTAGGTTTCCTGTGTATTTTGTAAGACAGGCCAGATGTATTTCTAATAA
Source organism: Anabrus simplex (assembly GCF_040414725.1). Lineage (NCBI taxonomy): Eukaryota > Metazoa > Arthropoda > Insecta > Orthoptera > Tettigoniidae > Anabrus > Anabrus simplex. The sequence continues at coordinate 632,138,089 of NC_090265.1, read as the reverse complement.
TGGTTATATCTAGAAAATTGATTGCTTTATTGGTTTCTGATTCTAGTGTGAATTTAATGTATGGGTCAATACTATTCAAGTCTTGAAGAGTGGATTCCACGTTCTTGATTCATTCATCCATAATGACGAATGTGTCGTCCACATATCTAGCCCACATGAGAATATTTGGAAAGTTGTTGTTATTGATTTTTGTATGTTCCAAGTTATCTAAATAAATATTAGCCAAAATTCCTGATGAAGGTGATCCCATCACCACTCCATTCTGTTGACATATAATTTTGTCGAAAACAAAGAAGTTGTTGTCGATGACCAGGTTTAGAAGCTGAATGAAATCTTGTATTTCTAGTTTGCTAAAAGAACTATGTTTACTTAGATTATTTTAAATGATTTTTGGAAGTTTAGAAATTGGTATGCTCGGGTACATATTTTCTATATCAAAGGAGTGGAGGGAGTGGTTAGGTTGTAGGTTTAATACCTTTAATTTCTCAATCAGTTCAGTAGGGTTTTTAATGGATTTGTTGGAGAGAAAGTGATAATTTTTGTTAGGAAATTTTGAATGAATGGGGATGCTTTGTGGAGTGGACTGGGTCTGTAGTTGATAATAGGTTGGATAGGAATATTACGTTTGTGAATTTTTGGAAGGGCTTTGACTGTAGGAAGGCCTGGATTCATGGTTATTGGTTTAGATTTTTCATGGTCTGTAAAAAGAAATGTTAAGTTCTTTAAATTTTGCTTTAGTTGCTTCTGGATTGTTTGGGTAGGATCTTTCTTGATTACTTTAAATGTGTTGTTGTTGAAAAATTCTTTAGTTTTGGATACATAATCAGTTTTATTCATTAAGACAGTAGCTTTACCTTTATCTGCCTTTGTAATTATTAAGTTATTATGTTTTATTTTACTTTTAAGTTCTGTGATTTGTTAGTGTTCAGAGGAAAACTATTTCCACTAACTGTAATGACGACAAATTTACCTCTGAACACAAACAAATCACAGAACTTAAAAGTAAAATAAAACATAATGACTTAATAATTACAAAGGCAGATAAAGGTAAAGCTACTGTCTTAATGAATAAAACTGATTATGTATCCAAAACTAAAGAATTTTTCAACAACAACACATTTAAAATAATCAAGAAAGATCCCACCCAAACAATCCAGAGGCAACTAAAGCAAAATTTAAAGAACTTAACATTTCTTTTTACAGACCATGAAAAATCTAAACCAATAACCATGAATCCAGGCCTTCCTTCAGTCAAAGCCCTTCCAAAAATTCACAAACGTAATATTCCTATCCAACCTATTATCAACTACAGACCCAGTCCACTCCACAAAGCATCCCAATTCATTCAAAATTTCCTAACAAAAAATTATCACTTTCTCTCCAACAAATCCATTAAAAACACTACTGAACTGATTGAGAAATTAAAGGTATTAAACCTACAACCTAACCACTCCCTCCACTCCTTTGATATAGAAAATATGTACCCGAGCATACCAATTTCTAAACTTCCAAAAATCATTTAAAATAATCTAAGTAAACATAGTTCTTTTAGCAAACTAGAAATACAAGATTTCATTCAGCTTCTAAACCTGGTCATCAACAATAACTTCTTTGTTTTCGACAAAATTATATATCAACAGAATGGACTGGTGATGGGATCACCTTCATCAGGAATTTTGGCTAATATTTATTTAGATAACTTAGAACATACAAAAATCAATTACAACAACTTTCCAAATATCTCATGTGGGCTAGATATGTGGACGACACATTCGTCATTATGGATGAATGAATCAAGAACGCGGAATCCACTCTTCAAGACTTGAATAGTATTGACCCATACATTAAATTCACACTAGAATCAGAAACCAATAAAGCAATCAATTTTCTAGATATAACCATTATTAGAAATACATCTGGCCTGTCTTACAAAATACACAGGAAACCTACACAAACTGCTAACACTATACACAAAGATTCCATACATCCCATAATGCACAAACGTGCAGCATACAATAGCATGGTATATCGAGCCTTCGCCATACCCATGGCAAAGAAAGATCTTAATAACGAACTTAATACCATAAGGGCAATTGCCAAGTTCAATGGGTACAGCAGGCAGTTTATAGAACAAATAATAAAGAAATATAGGTACCGACCAAAAGCTAACTCATAAAAGAAAAAGAAAAAACTCCTATCTCAACCACCTTCACTTATAATAATGACGTCCACAAAATCACCAACCTTTTCCGAAAACACAATGTAAGAATTTTATTCAAAACTAACAATAGAACCTCCAAAATTTTACACAACTCTGCATCAATCAATACCCCCAGTATCTACTCTAAATCTGGAATAAATATAGACTAAAATGGAATGAATGCAGCAGCTCCTACGTATGTCAAACAGGACGCAACTTTATGATTAGATATTCGGAACACGTCAACGCCGTGAGACACAATAAGTTCTCCGCCGTGGGTATACATATGCACGACACTAATCACAAATTTACCGACATTGAACAAGATATGGAAGTTCTTCAAACAGTAAACAAGGGACCCATAATGAATATCATTGAAAGTTGTTACATCAACTGCGACCAATATTTTAACCCCAATTACAATTTAAATGAGATTTACGAGAAACCCAATATCCTTTTCGATCTTTTAATCGATTGGCTTAAAAATACCAAACTACTGAAAAACAGTTCGATTTTCCAAGTAATCCGGAATACACACTCCCGTCAATTATCCCCACTACCCCATCCTTCTGCCCCGCCTTAGTTCCATTCCCCCGCAAGTGCTCCGCCTCCTTCCCCTCGCCTCCTTTACCGTTGCCCACACATTTCGTCCGGCTCCGTCTGTGTAACAACACGTTTACATGCTGCTCAAGGTGAGTCAATCATCATTCAACGATTCTAATGTTTCTAGTAACTTCCATACATTGCTTCCAACGTCTAACTTGGCTATTTTCTCCTTCAGGTTCAAATTGAAGTGGGAATTCATCTCTAATTACATCACGATCTTATATGATCAAAGTAAACTTCCCTGGAACCACCTAATATCTAAAGGAAAAAATGTCATTCACACAGACAGCATACAACTGCAAAAATTCACTTATCCCGGATGCACACAGACTGAATTATGTAACGAACAGCCGGAATTTTAAGAATTTTATATCACACCAATTGTATCATAATTTTATCGTATTTCATGTATCACCACATTAATTGTATGTTATTTTATAATAAGTTAAAATGTGTTTTAGATGTTTTAGGAATATATATCTTGTTTTAATTTGTACTCAAGGCTGATGATGGCACATAGATGCCGAAACTAGTACCATTTGACTATTTGACATGTGTTTAAATCACAATAAAACATCATTGTATTGAATAGGTGGACCTTGAAAGAATTTTTATATTATTTACTGTAATCCCACTTCAATACGGAACCAATGAAATTCATAACTATAAATTTCCAGAGGTCATGCGTACTAGTAGTAGTAGTAATAATAATAATAATAATGTAGGATTTTAACAGCATTACCAGCAGTCGTACACGTCGTTCGCTAGTTTATTAGCTTCCTCGGCAAATCAGTGGTAAGGTCCAACCCACAATCACAGGTTCGATTCCCAACAACAAACAACAAAAGAAAACATTAAAGCTGAGAAAATGAGTTTCATTTTAGCTGTTCTGCCTATAAAAAGAAAATTATATTACTCCTACAACAGCAGCCCTGCAGTCTCTTTCTACACAGATGTAGAAATAGATGAGAATGAAATACCAGCACTCTGTTATCTATACAATTTCAGATGTGCGAGGTGAGAAAGTACATACGAGTAACTCATGCCCTATTTATAGATCCCATAAAGCTGACTGGAGAAACATCCCACACAGATCTTAAGGAACCATATCTTCACGGCCAGTAGTTAACTTTAGATTTAATATACTATAACTCAAAAACTATGTTAGATAAAATTTCATGGATTTCTTCAGTCTCTTTGTAGAACAGTTCTCCATACTGACAGCTCATCATCATTCTTGTATTGTAATTAATTTGTCTGAGCAGCTTTGATATTTCAAATTATGCTTTACTGAGAGTGCTAGGAGCCTTTCTAATGGGGCGACACTGCAAATATCTGATTGATTGGTAATGGGAGGAATGTCAAGAACAAAATGCATAAGGTTTGACGTCTAGTATAGTAACTCATCAATGCTTAGAGCCTTTCCATCATGAAATGATCTCATTAGGGATGGAACATGAGAGTGCACGTCTCGATAATCATGATAATCGCAAGAACTTCTCAATGTTTTCTTACAACAGCATGCCTCTTGAGACTCTCAGGAACATAAGCACGCTTCTTACATCCCGGGTACATGGCACATTGAGAACAACAGGCTTTGACATCTTACCCAATGGGACAACAGGCTGGGTAATGAACGGAAGTTTGGCCTTCTATTCGCAGGGAATAATACATGAACACGCTAGAAGAACATCTGCAACATCCACTCAACCCACAGAGAAAAATACATCATTTTATTTAAGCCTACTCATTTCATTGGCGTGAATGCAATTCCTTCCTATGGTATGTCATATAGGTATATTTTATACATCATTATTAAGTATTATATGTAGCTTGTGCATACTTTTACACTTGTTTTTTCTTTTTCTTATTTTACAGTTGATCCCAACAGGGCTCCATTTTAACTGTTCAGAACTTATTTTAACTCATTGTGACAACACACTGTTAATAAGATGGCTTTGATATGTTATAATGATTATAAAAGTTAGAATGCTAATTATTAATCTCTTTAAGGAAAATCCAACCAGTATACAAATTAACAGAACAACTAGAACAAGTCAAATCCCTATCAAGAAAGGCGTAGCTCAAGGTGATCCCCTCTTTCCTATAGGCCTACTATTCAATTTTGCAGTCAATAATGTTCTGAGAGAACGACGTGAAAGAGAAATAGCCGATGAATATGGGTACAACTTAATACCAGGTGTGAAAAATTTGATGGAGCTTGCTTTTGCCGATGACTTGGTGCTATTGTGTAAGAACAAAGCAGCAGCTAAACATCTTACTGATCTAGTATCTCACAACTCTGGATGGGAATACAACTGAGTGCATTTCACCGAATGAAACAACACGATACCTTGGGGTAACATATCAAGAGGAAATTTAATTTAATCCTACTGCAGTAATCAATCAGCTCACAAGAAATTTGAACCAGTTAGTTAGTTTACCCTTTATCATTCCAGATAAGAATCTAAATATACTCAACCAATATACTTGGCCACAACTTATCTACCCTTTCCAGTATGCACCTGTGAAAAACCTGACAATGAAATTTCTTGGTGACATTGATAAAATTATAACGAGTTCCATTCAAAGAAATTATTGGATTACCTACTGACGCCCAAGATGCAACGATTTACGCACCACGCTCTTAGAGGACTTCGAATTTTCAAAGCTCAATGGGAGGCTTTCATTCAGCATACAAATATTTGCAAAAGGCTGATGCATGTGAGAAGCCCATACATAGAAGCCAATAGAGAACTCCGTACTGAAATCGCCCATTGCCACTTAGCAAGGAACAACTTGAACATCTCTAAAACCCTCTTCCCAAGCTCATCCAAAAAGTACTCCGCGATGATTCCAAGCGTAAGAGAATGATATTCTTTTCCCACTGGAAGAAAGGAAACGCTTGATCAGTAATAAGAGAGGTATGTCATGCGGACAATGGACAGAAGCAATTAAAATGAACTGTAATGCCATCCCAGTTCGATCCCTCCCTGGAAGGACCCTTAATTCAACCCATTGCAGAAGATGTGACGAGTTTGAAACCTTACCTCATGTATTAGGGATCTGTTGTAAGGGAGAGCTGATGAGGATCCATCGGCATAATACAGTTTGCACACTGATTGATGGAAGCCTCCATAAACAACAACATTTGGATATCCATGAAGAAGGAGGAGGATGGCTTTCCACAAATGGATCCACAAGACAAGCCGATACTGTTGTAATCGACCGGGCAAAAAAATACGGGAATGGTGAGGGGATCCCACTGTAAGATTCAAGGAAAATGAACAGCAGCATCGATTAGTGTGTGAGGAGAAAAAGGCCATATATGAACCATGCCTTGAGGATCTCGGAAAGAAGTATGAAATCACAAAATGGGAAGTCATTGGCCTTATGATTGGTGCTAGAGGGACAATTCCTAAAGAGATGCTGAACTTATTAAGAATAAACAAAATCCCCGACACTATTATCCAGATCATAGCGGACTCAGCATTGAAAATATCATTGGCGGTTGTAAGACACCACTTGTACTCCGTAACTTGAAGAACCATGTATAGGAATCTTCTTTCTCAAATAATATCTGAAGGAGACAATCTACCTGATGGTGGCAATAGTAATCTTGAGTTATGATTCAAGCCCTGCTTAATCCATACATCATGTAAAATAAATATTATTCATATGAACTGATTAGGAGGCCAATCTTTTGCTTCATTAATTAGGGTGGATATCAGGTAGATTATCTCTCTTCCTTTCCAGCTGAGAGTTATAATTGTATATAAAAAGTTTGTAAGAAAGACGAGATAAATCATAGGCTACTTAAAGGGAAGAGCAACAGACAATTTTATTCAATAGAAAACAATAAATTTGTTTGTTGTTGTTGTGCCAATAATTAATAAATAAGTGTAATAAACACTCTGACAGAATGATTTAGTATAGCGTTAATGCCCAGTGTTAAAGTCATGCTAGTTTAAAGAAATGCCAACACTGGAAATGTTTAAGCTTTTTATGTAAATCAAGCAATTTCTTTCATATTTTCAAGACAAAGTGTTTAAAAACTGGAAGTTTACGTTACTTTTATTACATCCTGTATTTAGAATTACGATGTTAACAATGAGAGTAGGATCACATTGCCTGATTCTTCAAACCAATATAACTGTATGATTCAATATAAATATTACCTACTGTATAGGTACGTGTATAAATCTGTAAAATGTAGTAATTTCAATAAACGGGGGGAAAATGGTAGTCTGTACGAACAAATGTGAAGCGGACATTTGATTTGGTGACTTCTTCACCAGAAACACATTGTAAGCAATTCCCTTTACGTATGTACTAAGACATATTTCATAATAAATATTACGTCCTTAAAAATAATGTTTCGATATTCCAGGCCGAAGAACTATTTTGTTTAGCTGATGGCCCAAATAATCCTCTATGAAGGTTAAGAATTAAATACTATTTGATGTTTATTGTGGTTTTCTTTATGAAGACCATCTTAACGACATTTGGTTATGTCATTCCTTTCTGTAAATAAGAAGTTGTGCTCATATGGACCGATATATAAGGTCAAAGCAAATATTCTGTGTGTTCCATGGCAGATCAACCAAAAACGCAATCGTTCAAAATAATGAATGCTGCACTTTGGGCTATAAGTCCTAACATTTCATTGTAATTTGCAAACGCACTAAAGAGAGTGCAGCACTATCCACTTTCTCTCGAGATGCTTTATGAGATTCTCAAGATTTTGGCTATTTGTCTTGGGACTCTCAAGCGAGAGAAATTCCCATCCCTAGATCTCACAGCCACATCTCAATGTATTTAGTCACCTCTCTCTTTGCAGTACACCACTTTCACATTCTCCATATTCCACTCTTGATTGCCATTTATCTTCCACCATACAGCTCCTCATGGTACTGTTTCCATTTTTCTGCAACACCTTTCTGCTAATACAACACTCCATCGTCATTCCCTAACCCACTACACTTTATTTTGCGACCTCCAAATAATATTTTGATTTCCTTGTAAGCATTGGCACTGCCGGTGGCTCCAAGTAGCCTATGCAGTGGCCTCCACGGTATGCACTAGCCATACATCTTGGTAGGTGTGCTATTTACCATCTAGCCCAAATAGCACACTGGGGCGAAACACTGGCAACCATGAATGAGTTAGCTAGAAAATTTATAATGTCCAATAACAGACCATTTATATTGGTATTATAAATTTACTAATTCGGGACAAATATTACAGGTTTCCTATGGGAACAAACACCTGTATCATCAGATGGCCAGGCAGGCATCAATTTTTGAAAATGAGAGAAAGTCTCTCATAGTGCATTGGCACTGCCGGTGGCTCCAAGTAGCCTACGCAGTTGCCTCCACAGCCCCCCCACATACATCTCAGCATCAAGCGCGACACTGTTCACGGAACACACCTCGCCAAGTGGACATACTCTCCGTCGTCGCAACTTCCAACTTTTGCTCGGCCGGGCGGCCTTCATCTCTACCTGCCACCCAGCCGACCCCAATCAGCAATAGGTTGACGCCACGGTGGCTGCTCACCTCCCCACGACCATGTATTATCCCCGGAGTCTATCCAGCCATCTCCAAAGAAGACATCGAGACCTTCTCGCCGCCGACTTTCCGGTACATAACGCCTTAGAATGATGGATGACCACACCTGTACACCCACTACACAGATTCCAGTGCATATCAGCAGAGAAGACTCCCTCCGCCGCCTCTTCACTTCCGGCGCGATGATCCATTGTAAGAACTACGCAGTGGTGCCAACCCCTCCGTACATTCAAGCCCAGCTCACTGAGACACCAACCCTTGTTCCAGTTGTTCAGGAGCCCCCATCCCGGATGACGCTTCAGCCATCAACACCTTCCTTCTCTTCCTGTCACAACGGTTACCACTTGTCACCCATCACCTGTTATGTCGTCATCTCTCCCAATTTCTTCACCCACTGCCCTTCAACAACTCCCTGCTAGCACGCCGGACTCAACTATCGTCGCTTCACCATCGATATATTCGCCAGCCAACACCACAGCAGCCGCCACCCAGACATCATTTACCCAGTCATCTTCACAGTCCCCACCAGCTGTGTATAGCTGTGTACAACATGGAATCCCACCTCAAATCTCCGACAGGGACGTTCTACAAGAACTTTGTGCGGCGGGCGTTCCCGTCCGCTGGCACTTGGACGTGCTATTCGGATTCGGAACGCCCATGGCCCTACCTTTATGGTGCGGCTCCAACTGCCTACATCTGATGACGTCCACCAGCTCATCGTCACGTCTCGTCACCCCCGACCAGCCCCTCCTCCTGTTTACCCATCTCCACCAGTGTGCCCACCCATTCCTCCAACTGGTTTCATCCCTCCACCCCTCCCAACATTTGAACTCCTTCGTCTTCTCATCGCTTCCCTCCTTACCTTGAACCTTTACCCCGGCACTTCCTTCTGAACTTCATCTCTCCCACTTGCACTCCACCTTTTCCCCCACACCCTTCCATAAATCACTTATTGTCTCGCATGTACTTCTGAATTAAATAAAGCGTTTGTTCAATCCTTAGTTATAGACATAATTCCTATCCCATCTCCTACTTCTTCACATCCTTTACCCACCTCCTTCTTCCATTCACATCTCCCCAACCCGCCCGCATCTCTTGGCCACAGAGAGGGCGTTACCCTCTAGGTGGTCCGCCCCAAAAGCATTAAAAAGTTTTTTTTTAAAAGCCTCCACAGTATGCACTAACCATGTGTCTTGGTAGGTGTGCTATTTACCAACTGATGAGCCCAATTAGCACACCGGGGTGAAACGCTGGCAACCATGAACGAGTTAGCTGGAAAATTTATAATGTCCAATAATGGACCAATTATACTGGTATCAGTAAAATGATTCGAGTATCCCATCACTACTTACCAATCCTTCCGCTGCTGAAAATCTTCAATATGTTAGTGTGACATTAAACCACTAGCAAAAAACAAGTATCCTAAAGTAGATAAATTAATGTTTCATGGCAAAAATGTCTTTGTAAAAAGTACCCTCAAGAATAAATCTGTTTAAAGAGAAAAACCCAGGTCTTGCGCTTCTTCCTCTGCCTATTGTCAAGCGGTCGGCTACTTGGCTTAGTGCTGTGGTATACTATGCAAACAAAGTCGAAAGTTTTGCCTCCGTTGTGAATGCACTTGATAAAAACAATGGGTTGTCAATTGGGATTCTTGAAGAATTACTGAAAGACAGCTCTTTGAAAAAAGATTTGGCATTTGTACAGGGTCTTTTTTTTAGCTCGCTCCGACTGTCAGGGGAACATGCACGGAAGGCCATAGCGCAGCCGGGTGACTCATTTGCCGAGAGATATATTGCTTCATGACCGGCTAAGATGATCTAATGCGGTACTGTAGAGAAAACCATTGCTTCACAGTAATAGTTTAACCTCTATAGTACTAGTAGCGTGTTCAATGTGTTCGCTTTAAAATAGCATAGTTTCTGTAGGAATACAAAAGTTATTGTGTATTTAACGTGTGACGTATACAGTAGAACAGCATGTATTCATTGTGTTGTGCTGTGCGAAGCATTCTTCTTATACAGTGCCGCTTTCGATTCATCCCCAAATTTCCTGGTATCCTCCCTCCCCATAGGAGTACAGTATGTAAATCAGTAAAGAAGTTTTGCACCACCGGGTCTATTCTTAACAAGAAATCACACAGGAGACGAACCGTTTTAACAGAGGAAAAGCTTGACGAAATAGGAGCTCTCTTGGAAAGAACTCCAACAAAATCCCTGTTGCATCTCACTGTACAAGCTAATGAGTCATTATCTTCTGACCACAAAGCAACAAAACTGTTAAAGGCCAAACCGTATAAACCCACCCCTGCCCAACATTTAAAAGCATCTGACAGTTTCACTAGGGTTCGGTATTGTAACTGGTTGCTTCAGTCGGTTCATCACGATGGGTATGTTGACCCAGAACTTTTATTTTACAGTGACGAGGCATGGCTACACTTAAGCGGCTATGTAAATAGTCAAAACAATCACTATTGGTGTGCATAAAATCCCCACCAGCTGCATGTCCGTCCACTTCATGATGTAAAGACAGGAGCCTGGGGCGCATTAAGTGCTTGCAGAATTACAGGGCCGATATTTTTCTGTGAAGCAATAAATGCTGATCGATATATAGACCTCACTCTCCGACCACTCTTTCAAGAGCTGATGGAAGAAGAAAGGAGTAATGGTTACTTCAAGCAAGATAATGCAACGGCACACACTGTTAATCGGTCTATGGAGGTAATAAGGGAAGTTTTCGAAGACCCTGTGATTAATTATCCCCCTAGATCTCCTGATTTAAATCCCTGTTATTATTACCTGAGGGGGATGCTGAAGGGAAAAGTGTATGCGAACAACCCTCACACAAGAGAAGATCTACAAGAGAACATCAAACAAGTTATTTTGAACATCACATGGGCTGAGATTCACCGAATATCTGCAAACCTGTTTACGATGTGTCAAGCGTGTTTGACAGCTGAGGAACAATATTTTGAACATGAAATGCAATGCCAGGTAGGTTTCAGACTAATAGTTTCACTAGAAATGGCTTTCAATAAGTGTGAATTGCCATGATGTAGTGGGGAGGACAAGCGCGCATTATACTGCCTAAGAACGGAGTGTCATTGCACCAGCCGTGCCGTGGTCTGAGTGGAGTTGCGGAGCGAACTAAAAAAAAAAGACCCTGTATCTGCCAATCTAAGTTTCTTGTATACAACCGTAAACATACGTGAAAATCCATTAACCTCTTGACCAAAACAGTGAAGGAAGTACGTGCTGTTGAAAATAAACCAAGTTCACTCTCATAATCAGCCTCGCAGGTACAGGGACTGTTAAAGGTCAAACATCATAATTAGAAACATTAGAAATTATACATTTAGAAAAAAGGTTTGAAAAATGTGCAAACATGCTTAAGTACTGGAGGGTGCTCACGTTGGTGAAATTGACAGCGATAGTGTAGATAACATTCCTCTCTTTAACTATGCATGCCTGATGTCCTGTGATGTGGAGTGATCATTTTCCCAGCATAATGCCTTCTTTATACATAATCGGCATGCGTTTGTGATGGTCAATTTGGAGAAGACCTTTGTTGGTCACTGCAATTCTGAGACTGTTCTAGCAACTAATATTTCAGTGTGTGCAATTGGTGAGTACAAACTGGTACAAATTTTTCACAGATGGTAGGTTGCTTTTGCCAAATTTAAACAAAACAGCACATTATTTTGGTAAATACCATAATATCTACTCTGGTACGCCAAAAATTAATATACTACTGTACTCTTCCATACACAGACATCCGTTTGCCTTAAGGAGCACATATGGTAGCACCACATTTTAATACAATACTTCTCGGCACAACAAGTTCCCTCCTTTGAAGTCTGCTGAGAGCTTTACCAGAGTAAGGTTCAGTTTAGTCAAGTCCTCATGTGCTTAGTGCTCAGTGTGTTGTTCCAATGCCATTTTCATTACATTAGCATGTGTATATACATAATACCTTCAAGATAGTACAAGAAATCTTGTGCAAAAACACACTATGACTCGGTACCAGGCGAGCGCTGGCCGCATTACAGCAAAGTGCTTGGCGGGAGACAGGTTCGCAGTGCAGACAACCGGAAACCCCGTGAATAGATAAAATAACGTCCCTGTATTTTACAATCCGCGTGAAACTTAATGCTTTCCGGCCAGTCTTCTTCTTTTCTCTTCCCAGAACTTCTTCATTCGTTCACTCCTTATTTTTCTCTGCTCCTCAGATATTACAAATTTGGGCCTGTTCTTCTGCTGCTCTTCATGAAATTTGTGGTCATCTACTAGAGTTCTGAACTTCTTTCTGTTGAGGATCAATTCTGGTGTTATTTTAATTTCTTCTGCATCCTTCTTAACCTCCTCCACCCATTTCGTTGTTCTCCTCAATCCAATTATATATTTAAATATCCTTTTAGTCAGGCGGTTGTCATTCATTCTGACGAGATGTCCATAAAATTTCAGTCTTCGTTTTCGCATTGTGTCCGTGATTTTTTCGGAATACTTGTAGAGATCCTCATTTCTCCTTTTCCTCCATGTACCATCCGTTGTTTTCTGAGGTCCAAGAATTTTCCTCAGAATTTTTCTTTCCTTCTTCTCAATTTCTTCAAGTTCCCCTTTTTTATTTAATATAAGGCATTCTGAACCGTACAACCCCTCTGGTTTTACAACAGCGTTGCAGCGTTTAATTCTGGCTTTGTAGGATATTGCCCGTTTATTGTACCTGTTCTGTGTCAGTCTGTAGGCCAGTTCTAGCTCTTTCCTTGTTTGCCTCCTTTAATATTACACTTAATACACTTAATACAAAATACACTTAATACAAAACTCAAAATGGTTATACTCAAAATGTCTGAAAACTGAACAATCTGATCCTAACTATCCGTTCAATCCAACAGAACATTTACATGTCATATTCAAGGATGCTGCAGAAATACAGCGTGCTCCAGAGTTATTTTTCTGCACTGGCAGCACGAGTAGGGGATCTTTCTGTCTTGGCATTACGCACATCTCTTTTATACCCAATATTTTCATGCTCTTCTTCCTTCACTCCAGATTCGTTAAAAAGAACATAAAATGCTATTTATGAACACAGCTTGAAAATATAAAACAGACCCTACACGGTCAATAAAACTGTCAGTACTGAGAAATATTGACAGTAATACTGATCGCGTGTGAACTGGAATGATGGAATGAAGGCCAGTACTGAAGCAGATCAGGATTTCCTGATCTGTGAGCGTCAGTACTGTAGAGTGGTGGGGATAGTGACAGTTATACTGACCGCGTGAGTGTGCTCGTCATTAATTCAGTCAGTATTAACGGAGCAGCGATGGACGACAAATGTGTTTCTCACCGAGGCCAAGTAGGGCATTGCAAAAGTTTATCGAGCTATATGAAATGCTGCCAGAATAAATGTAAAGGCCTCTCTCCACTGAATAACATTTAACACCAACATGTTAAATTGAAAATGTTAGAATTGACATGTATGTTGTCATTGTATCTTCAAATAGACTTTGCATGTTAACTCAGATTGTTGAGGTTAACACTTTTAACATGTTGGCGTGTTTTCCGCTCCAAATGGAAAACTTGTCAAGTCAATTCATTGTTCGTGATATGTCGGCACAGCTTCGGCAACTTTCCGTGCTGTTTCCATGCCAAATGATTGCTTAAACGACGTGCTTCTCGTGAAATATTAGGATTATAGTTACAAGCTACGAATACAGTACGCGCACATGTGTCATTCTCTCTGCACTATACTCAAATTCATGGTCAGAAATGGAGTGGAGCAAAACCACTCTCAACTTAATTAATGATATAATAGGAAGGCCTTCTTTGAGGGATGTCTCATCGAAGGAATACCGAGATTAAAGCGAGGAAAGCCGACAGTTTCCAGGAACTCAAAATTATCTATAATTGCTCCCGTGAGTGCATTGAAAAAAACTAGCCTCCTTCCGCTCCCAGTACAGTCGAGAACTGCAAAAGGTTTAAGTGCCACGTGGACGAAGTTTATACTGTGCGGAAACGCAGGATTATCCCAAGACGCAGGTGAGGTGGAATAGCTGCTCGTAACTGTATGTCCTCCTTTCTTATCGTAGGAAGTATTTTTTCCCAAAACTACATTAAAATAATGCTCACACATTCCCAGAAAAAAATGAAATCCAAACCTGTCTTCCACTTTTAGTTCATTCAGAATGGCATCCACATTGTGGCTTGTATTGAGATATTGTCATACCCACATTCTCCTTTCCTTCCTCCTCAAGATCTTGTAAGAAGCAACAGTGGCAATAACAAAGGCCAAATCCTCTTCATCTGAATTCATACAAGGCACTATCTGAATGTATTACCACAAACTGATATGATAAATAATAATAAATAATAATCGTATGGCCTCAGCTACCGTGTGCAGACATTTCAATTTGACGCCATCTGGCTGTCTGCTCGTCAATTTCGACGTTCCGTTTTACTCTAGGCCCCCACTAGATGGCAGACCGAGTAAACCGAAACTCTCTTGGGCGTCTATGGCTGAGATTTAATTAATTTTGTCGGGTAAACACCAAATGTGTCACCAGAGATCTTTCACATGCCGACATCGTACGACATGGAGTGTCGAATGGACTTTTTTCCGCCCTTCAAAAATCCGACTACCTCTGCCGGGTTTGAACCCGCTATCTTGGGATCCGGAGGCCGACACTCTACCGCTGATCCACTGCCTGTATATAAACAAAGGAAGTCAAGTTTAATAATATTATTTGCTTTACGTGCCACTAACTACTATTATGGTTTTCAGAAACACCGAGGTGCTGGAATTTTGTGCCGCAGGAGTTCTTTTACATGTCAGGAAATCCACCGACACGAGGCAGACGTAGGCCTATGTGAGCACTTTCAATTACCACCGGACTGAGCCAGGATTGAACTTGCCAAGTTGGGGTCAGAAGGCCAGCGCGACTGTCTGAGCCACTCAGACCAGCGAAGTCTAGTTCAACGTGTTTATAGTGTGGACACAATGTTAAATGAAACAGTATTTAACATTTAACAGTTAACATGTTGATGGTGTCACCAGTTAACATACATGTTGTTGTTGTTGAATGTTAATCAATTTTGTAGCGACATTACACGACCATTACTACTGTCAATATTTTGGTCCGTACTAGTGCACTTGCTTACCACTGCAGTAACTCACTTTACAAATAAAAAGTCAATAACTGTCAATACGGAATGAGATTTATAAGATGCAATTGCGGTATTCTATCAAAATGATGATGCTTGTTATTTTAAGGGGCCTAACGTCGAAGGTCATCGGCCCCTACTATCAAAATGGACATGTGTAGTTATCATATTAGCACTCTGCATGAAATGCAGTGTTGATAACAATGTTATTTGCTTTACATCCCACTAACTACTTTTACGGTTTTTGGAGATGCCGAGGTAATGGAATTTAGTCCTGCAGGAGTTCTTTCACACGCCAGTAAATCTACCGACACGAGGCTGACGTATTTGAGCACCTTCAAATACCACCGGACTGAACCAGGATTGAACCTGCCAAGTTGGGGTCAGAAGGCCAGCGGCTCAACTGTCTTGAGCCACTCGGCCTGGCAAAATGCAGTGTCAAGCATAAACAATAGGTTAAAGACTGGCTTAGGAAAAGAGAATAGCATTCTCATATGAAGTTGCTTGAGGAAAATACAATATACCGAAGCAGAAGATTATCAGAATTATCTCCGAATAACATGTTTAGACAGGCAGGATGTGAAAACCATAAGGAACCAACTACTTATGTCTCTAGAAAAAAAGAAAAAAATGCCCGTGCACTGGCAGATTAATAAAGAGAAAACAATTCTGAGAGATTTCCAAAAAATCAAACTGGTAAATATATTTCTCTTTAACTACCATATATCAACAGTGATTACTGTATGTCAGGTTAGGATTCAGAGGTACTCTTTTGGACACAACTGTACCTACATCAGGTTAGTACTAACAGGCACTTCGCTGAACACAAAAGCATCACCAAAAAGTGTAAAACAATGGTAACATGACTGGTAGAAATAATAACATTCATGATCTAAATTTTGTCCCCTTAGGCCTACACAAGATGGCACCAACTGATATCGCAACAGAACTCGCATGGAATAATAGCTTTGATACGACACGATGGGTCCTTACCACCAAGATATCCCCCCATGACAATTTCAAAAAAAAAAAAAAAAAAAAAAAAAGGGTGGTGATTGTAATTTTAATTAAAAAACCAATGGTACTTACCAGGGGAGAGGAAGTTTAAGTTTCTACCCCTCAAAAAGAGAGGTATCAACCCAAAAAAATGAGAAGGATCATGAAAAGAATGAAAAGACTCCCTATGCTTCGAGGACCAAATTATAAGCTACCATGAACTAGGTAGAGAACCAAGGTTAACCAAGGAGGTTGGACAGCAAATACTCCACTCAGTTGGGACCCCATGTTTGTCACACACATGGAAAGGGATCCGTTTAAACGAGACGCCAAATCCTAGAATTAAAGCACAGTGAGCCAAAGGCTCTGTAGGCTACCGTATAGGTTGGAGCGTGATACCCGTGAACAATTTTATGACGAAGTACTTACCGTATGTTAGACTACGGTTTTATGGCATAAGTACAAAATGGCATCTATATAAGAATCCGAAGCTCGTTGTGTGAATTATGATCTCTATTGTTATGCGAAAGGTAGATGTAGACTACTTACAGTACCGGTATCAATAAGAACTGAATTCTACCAAAGAAGGCCGGGTTATCAGTATAGTTCACAAACGGTTATGATACGTAACGATAACGGACACTGCACAAAAAGATCTTCAGAATTAGATCCTGAGGGGCCTACATTCCTGACGGAAAATAAACATCAATAAAAAATCGTGATTTACTAAACAAGACACATAAGATGAACCCTTACAACAGGTCTACTTTTCAAAAGCATTTCAAGCAAAGATACGGACATCTCCACGATAAAATATTAAAAACAGAACGCCTACATGGCAATCCATTAACCTAAGTAATGTGACACCCAATGTTTCTTGAATTGACAACTGAAACCTAATTAATGTGGCATAACACCAACAACGGCCCCGATCATGATCACGAGGAGATAGTTCCTCGTTTTCATGTTGCACACACGGATAACACTTTCAATAACAGCAATACGGTTAATACCTACATATCACACAATTTATTTTGTACCCATCACAAAGAAAAAATGCCTTAACGTATGTAGCAGATCAACTCACGTCACATTCCAGATTAGCAGTTTGAATATTTCTCTTCCTCCAAGTGCCAGCTATGCCTGCTAGTGCTGTTCAAAGAGGTGCTGTTAATCAGATTCTGAACCGAAGGAAATGAACACGTCTCACACAGTGGGGAAATCCCTCAGTACAGTTGCATGGCCACGCGCTGGCAAAAAATAATCACAACGATCGTATTACTAGATAAGATACTTCATGATCAGATGAACATAATAAAGAATGTCATATTAACAACCAAACTCGGAAATTCGAGGCAAAATTAATTAATCTGATGCAATTCACCTTAAATATCGTGCAACCGGGGAAGTCCCAAGATATTTTCTCCACCAACCAGGATAGTGCTGACAATTCGACCCCTTTGATTCGACCTATACCAGCAGCCGAACCTCGTGCAGTCTCGGAAGTGTCTTGAAATACTTGTTTTTATCGGAATAAAAAATGTGGGTGTAGAAGTCATACGAACTGTCGTTTCTGTATTCTGTGATGCCGTGAACAGCTGTTCGCAAAAAAAAAAAAAAAAAAAAAAAAAAACATGGATTATAAACTAGATACTAGCAAAGAGAATGACAGGTTGTGGGATTACACTATTAACTGGAAAGTTGCAGCTATGGTGAAAAGGAGGGGCTTCCCAGAGTTAGGTTTACTGAAGTGACTAGTGGTTTTCGGAAGGCTGTTTTGGTGCTCTAGTGCAGTGTGTTGTTCAGCATGCCTGTTCAAGGTTGTAATTTTTCCCAGTTGAAAACTGATATTGAAAGGTTAGGAGTGAACATATCACCGAGTGTCCTGCAATCTTTAATAGAAGAGTTTGACATAGTAATTAATTCCAAACGAAGGAGTAGTCTTATTCACAGCTGCAGTGATTTGATTTCAGTTCTTGAAAAAAGAGCATACGTTGATACCAACAATTACACACCACTGAAGAGGATTGTTGAGCGTTTACCTTCTACATCTGAAAGGGATATGATCTTGGCACGCTTCGACGAAGAGCCATCGAGATCTGTGCCATTTACACCAAACAATAACTATTATGGTAAGTCTTGGAGGTTATGTTAGAAAAGAAGAACTTTTGTCGTGTATTCAGAATCGGTACCGTATTGGATACGAATATTTTGGTGGTCTTTTTATTCTGTGGTAATTACTGACTATTTTAATTTTTTCCTCAATGCAGTCACTTATTGTTGAATGAGTTACATTGTTCCGCTACCTCATGGGAATTGGTTTGTTGACTATCACACATTCTACTATATGCCAGTAATTTTTGAACAGTGTGTCCAGTGGCGTATACTGAGGGCTACCAAGGGTATCAGTGAAGCCCGCACCTCAATTGAGAATGATGGAAATCTAAAGCACATTGTAATATAAGCATCTGACACATTGCTCCATTTACAAAACTTGAAAGCAGTGAGAAAAAACATTGCATGTATTTCTGGGAGCAAGGCATTGGAGAGTGACATTGCAGCCCAGACTTTCATCCCTCTCCCCTCGACTCGCCCCACGCGGCTTGCTGCTGTGTATCGGATAGGAACGGGGGTTAGCTATGCTAGGCTTCGATCCATCAGATCGCCACTGCTATCTATCAACCATGTGTTACTCATCGTGTGTACTTCCTCACCTCATACTTCTGACTGAATTATATAGACAACAGAATGCTGGTATTTCATTCCCGTTTAATTCTACATCCTTGTAGGAAGACACTGCAGGGCTGTTGTTATAGGAGTAATATAGTTTTCTTTTTATTGGTAGATCTGCTAAAATGAAATGCATTTCATGTTTAGTATTCTCTCTTGTTGGTTAGAATCGAACCTGTGATCATGGGCCGGGCACCACCACTGATCTCCCGAGGAAGCTAATTAACCAGTGAACGATGGGTATGACCGCTGTAAAATTAAATATTTTCATTTAATACGGTAATAATAATGGTGCATGGCATCTCTATAGGCTTCATGGTGACCTAATAAGGATAAAATGAATGGCGAAGACATCATAAACACCCAGTCCTCAAGCTAGGGAATTAACAGTATGAAGGGGGTTGATTCTGAAAATTGAACCAGGACCATCGGACCAAAGGCAAGCATTCTATCCATTAAGCCACAAAGCCGGACTTTAATTTGCTAAACCTTTGGCCACCATCTCCACTGATCAGGGGTTGAGCATTTGCAGTAGCAGAGGCCAGGGCAGTAGCTTGTGAAGCAGCCTTGACAACACAGCAAGCTTCTCCTTAGGCTATTGGCTGCAGCTCAAAACGTTGAAGGCTTGACGTTCACTAAACCAACCATTGAAAAGGGATAACCTAAGTCTAGTGGTAGCCCACGTCTTGATCCCAGCATACGCCACTGAGTGTGTCAGATATGCTTGCTATATTTGTCTGTTTGGTAAAGGTGTGCAGTTTAACCAGTCTGCTTGTATACTTAGCATTGCGAGTAGAAACAGAAATGTGAGCTTGTAAGTTGTTTATTGTTGGCTAGTATAGGGACTGCAGTGGCTCGTCTACTAGAGACAGCACAATTTCTCTTTGAGGGTTGGTATCTGTAATTGTATATTTATGGTTCAGTTTCAGTAGTGTTGTCCTGTTAAGTGGAAGTGAAGAGTGTGTGATTCGGAGAACACATTCAACACGGGTAAAATAAACTCTCACACCATACGTTTGTGGTCATGTTTGTGCCCCTACTGCATAATTGGGTTCAACCAGTTATTGTTTATACCTGCCAAAATTCCACACCTGGTGATATTTTGTCATAAATTTGTAGCATATTGATGGCAGAATGATTAGTTTCACTCTATACGGAAGTCGGTCTAATAAAAAAGTGTTTAAAATATTTAGGAATAAATTAGAAAGAAGGAAAAGCCATATCCTCTATTTCTAAGCCTTTTGATGAAAGTAAGAGATTTTGGGGGAGCCTCTGTACCGTGGTTCAAATCCCGGTCACTCCATGTGAGATTTGTGCTGGATAAAGCAGAGGCAGGACAGGTTTTTCTGTGGATACTCCAATTTTCTGTGTCATCTTTCATTCCAGTAACACCCTCCAGTATCATTTCATTTCACCTGTCAGTCCTTAATCATTGCCCTAAATGAGTGCAACAGGTTTCGGCAGCCGGCACAATTTCTGTCCTCTCTGCTAGATGAGGCTTCGTCCATTCCATTATTGACCCAGTCGAAGCACTGGAAACAGGCTGAGGATTTGTATCTAGAGACTTTGGGCCTTTGCAGATCTTTTACATATAATTAAATCACGAGTGTCAAACATTGCCAGCCGTAAGCACAGTGCCCGTGCTAGAAATACCTGTACACGTGGACACAAGTCTCTTCCCCTCAGTAGGCTCGTACGTCCCCCATATTGCTGACTCAGGGCTGTGCATGCCTGTCTATGACAAACTCCAATTACTGTTATGGTCTACATACAATGGTTGAAATATTCCAGTACATAGACTGTGGGTTTAAGTGTATAAAAACATGACGTTTTGCTACAGAGGTGATAAAGAAGCGGTATAATATTTGGCATTATTCTGCTTCATAATTGTTCATAGGAGAGTTGAGCCTCTAAAAAAGAAATGCCCTTTATTTTATACCGGTACTTCATTGTTTACGGCAACCTGTATAGTAATTATTTATTTTCCTAGTATACCTGCTTTGTTGCCTGCTGCCATTTCTTGATGGATACAGTACTTTTGTATCCATCTCTTAGCACAGGCCAGAGTAAAGTGTAGCATCCACCGAAGTCCCAGTCTCATCCATGGCTGTGACAATATGGAAGCTGCTGGGGGTATGGGTGGTGCTGAGTAATGACATTCAGAGCACGACTAGTGCATCTGAGTGTTATGAAAGGTGTTGCTCATAGGGTCAGTCGTGCTGCAATAGCACTTTCTGACCCACTGAGGAAAGCAATGGCAAACTACCTCACTCCTCGTCTTGCCTAGTACGCCTCATTTTGGTGCTGCCATTGGTTTTTGCTGTTTCCTTATAACCGCATAACCTTTGGTGGTGCTATTTGAGGATCCAACCAGCCTCTGGGCTAATGACCTAATAGGCAGACAGACCTGCTTTGATTACGTTGTTATTATTATTACTTATATATAAAACATGGTGTTTCGCACATTCTGTATTTTTTTTTTTTTTTAAACCGTGCGTTGAACACATTTTATTATATGCCCTTATATGGAAGAATATATACATGTGTTGCGCGGAATACCATAGTTATGAACGTGTAATGTACACCCCTCCAGGTTTATACTGTCTGATAATGTTCAGGGCTAGCGCTCATGCACGCAGAGCTGTCAGTCAGCTCATGACTTTGACATGCCTGAATTAAATGCATCAGTATAATTTCCAGGACAAAGGGAAAGTCTGTTATAATAACGGCGTTGCAACAGGTTCTTGAAATGGATAACTGCCATAAATTTGCAGGTTGGAAAGTTTGCCACAAACTAACATCTGCACATACAGACGTCTACTTAATTTCAGCGCATGAACGTGAGACTTACTTTTCATTTACAGTGTTCTCCCCAGAAATTTTCGTCAGCCACATGGCGGGAATGAGTAGCCGCGCGGGGCTTCGTATAAAATTTCAATTTATTCCCTTGAGGGCATTAACAGTAATATCAGACAGGAAAACCAACTGCAAAATTGAACTATTTTAGTGTTATTATCACGAAAAAGACATAATAGTGTATTTTGAACTTCTAGTGTTTTGCTGCTCGTTCATGCCACGCGGTTACTGTGGAGTCACAATACTAAAAAGAAAGTATAGAGGTTCCACCTAATATCAGTACACTGTTATTAACTTGTACCAATATTAAGTTACAACATCTTAACTTTGGGACCGGTTTTGACACATTTAAAGTGTCATCATCAGCCGATTAAGAGAACAACGCAAAAGGACTAAATCATAAACAATTATAAACACACATAACAAAATATAAGACGTTATTGACAGTCAAAATGGTGTATGTAGAAATATCAATACTTTTTATAGAAGTAAATTCAGTTGATGTTTATTTGTAACATGACAGTCTTGTATATTCCTGCTGTGCTGTAATCATGTAAAAGGATGTTGAATTGATGGTAAATAAGGAGTTGGAAAGCTTGATCCAACATAAAATCTTGAGGGATGACTCGTTCAAAGATTGATCTTGAGAGATGCAGCTTGTGTAGTCTACAGTTGTTGCTAAGCAAGGTCCTATAGGCATTTGTTTTATCAGCACGTCGAAGAGTGGAAAGCGACATACATGAAGTCCTACGATATAGTGTAGGACTTAAGTTCCTCAGTTCGATGCAGATATTGAAAAGGTGGAACCTCTATACTTTCTTTTTACTATTGTGATTCTCAGTTCAGTATGGAACAATTATGAAGTTTTTAACTTTAAATGTTGCTGTGGAATACCATACGGGTTTGTGATATCCTGCCGAATGAAGTGCTCACACGGGATTCAGCACTAATCCAGACAACCCTCGCGCATGACACTACTTGATAGTAAAGCTAAACATTTAAACTCTGATATACCTAGGCCTAATTGATGCAATTATACTGACAATAATGAAGATTTATCATTTAAATAAATAGATTTAAAGTATTTACATTTTAATTTGGAGGACTAAAGGACTCTAATATATATATATTAATATTATGTAACTTGCAGATATCTAGGTTATGTTAGCCGAGCGGTCTGTAAAAGACAGCAGGACAGTGCGCCCTTTAAAAAGGTCCTAGAGAGAATACTGATTTATTTAGTAATTCTGTTGAAAATGGTATGAAGTTTCTTAGATAAACTCAAATGGATTTGTAGATAGTGAACTGACAGAAACTTTCACTTGGGAATTAAATTAACTAATTGATGTATTAAATACTTCTATACCAGCAGGGGCTATTTATAAAGATTTAGTAGGGCATCAAATCTTAATTAAATGAAGAAATAACCTCAGTAGGAACAAGAATACTTTTGCTTCAGAAAGAATTCTTGAATTCCTAAAAGTAACAATTGAGAGCACCATAATGTGTCCAAGTATTCATGGATATGTGCTCGCAGCAAAATTTAATAGGATCCGCTATAACAGTACTTTGGTATACTATGTTCATTAAGTTGTGATGATAACCCTTCAGCATAGATTTTCTGAATATACACAGGTTGCAGTCTGTTTATATCCCAAAAAAAAATTTGTTCTGAATTGCCATTGACATCATAGTAACACTGGCCAAGAAGACAGAAGAATTTAAATAAGGCTGTAGCAGCAAAAAAAGCAAAGTAAAGTAGTCTCCATACAAGTCATGAAGACCTTTGGAAGGGTGGAAGGCAGGTGCGGCTTCATAATACGACCTGCAGAACTGCAGAACCATCAGAATGAAAGATATAATATACAGCGATGAGCGATCCCATCCTCCATACAGTGTGTCGTTATCGAGCCAAAGATCGATACCCGTTCAGATACTGGTGACCTGGCAACCTTATTTAGATCTGTGAACGACAGAACATTAGGAGAGCACGCTTATCTACAGCTTTTTTTCCGATAGGTGGCTAAGATGGAAATTCTAAGTTCCCATGGAGGGAATTAGATTATTTTCCACCAATGGAGCATATCAAAAATCAGATAAAAAATTAGATGGATGGCTTTTCCGGCGTTTGCTCTATTAACCAGCGTTTCGTCTTAGGTCTGACACTAGACTCTTCAGAGTGGGATGTGTCAGACCCTACCCACTGACGCTGGGGTGTATGCAGGTGAACTTATCAGAAGCTTATTTATGAAGCACAGTCTGATAACTGCATACGGGAGATAAAACTCCACAATGGAAATAATGCCCGCGTAGCAATTCCAAATGGAAATTCTAAGTTCCCATGGAGGGAATTAGATTATTTTCCACCAATGGAGCATATCAAAAATCAGATAAAAAATTAGATGGATGGCTTTTCCGGCGTTTGCTCTATTAACCAGCGTTTCGTCTTAGGTCTGACACTAGACTCTTCAGAGTGGGATGTGTCAGACCCTACCCACTGACGCTGGGGTGTATGCAGGTGAACTTATCAGAAGCTTATTTATGAAGCACAGTCTGATAACTGCATACGGGAGATAAGAGTCGCCCATAAGGTTCTGTATGAATTGCACGCTGGCCTATTCGCATGTGTCACTGAGACCATAGTAAATAATAATCTAGAGGTAGCAGGAGTGCCACTGTCTGCGAGAGAATTACTGTAGTAAGCAGAGCATGTTGAAATCTTAGCTGTTTGCCAAAAAGCTCACTCCACTGTAGTCATCAAAGTAAACAGGAGACTTTTAAAACTGTGTGGATATTGATATGGTTTAAAATTCTTACATGTCAACATTCTCAGAGTATGATGCTACTGTCCAGTAGAAAGAAAGCCCAAAAAGCTTGGGAGAAATGTGTGATTAAAAGGACAGTGTTCAGTTGCGATTAAATCACACAAAAACTATTTATTGATGTTAAGTCTTCAAACAACATACTTTAAGATTAGGGGTACGTATCTCTACCTTTTGTGTAAATGGCCAGAACTATAGGCATAATTCTATCCAACAGCAGAAAACATTTTCTCTTGTACGAAGCTGAGCGAGTTTTTAGGCCTAAAAGACTTGGCGAGTTTATGTGGCTAAGTAGACAAATTATTGCCATTGTTGTTTTTTTAAACATATATTTTACTAAATTTATAGCTGAGATGCCCCAATTCTTGGAATCATTGACACTTCCTCCCCAAATGCGGTTGTAAATCACACTCTCACCTCTTTGGGACGACCTTGTCTTGCTGGATGTGAAAGGAAAATTCTGGCTTGACAATTTGTATTGAAATATTACCACTCCAGGTTGGCACCTTGCTATTAGATAACACTGTGGCTGAGAATTATTTCTAAGGTTTAAACTGACCTCCTTTTAACAAAGGTTTTAATATAGTCCACGAAACTTTTAGTCATACTTCGCTTTACAGGGGTGAGGAGTAAGGAGGTAGCTATCCCGGTTCCGGTAATACTGCCTAATGAATGGAAATGAAATCTGTATTGAATCGATAGTATAATAGATCAATATTAATTTTCTAAACCGCCGTTTCCGTGTAGGAGTTCTAGGTTGTTCATGTGATGTACTTTGATTTTCCTCACTCACGTTCAAGCTTAACCTATATTTTGAGTTTGCTGTTTAAATAACAACAGTATTTAAATTGTTGCAATCATACAACCAGACGTTTCACGGCGATGCATAATCAATTAATATTTTTTGTGTCAGAGGTTGCCAATACGAATCTCAAAGATAACCAAGGTCTACCGATTCAGCACTAGGGAGCCGAAGTATCACTAAAAGTTTTGCGTACTGTACATAGTCTTTCACTCTTCATAATACAGCTGGCAAGATGAGACAAACCGTAAAATGAATTGCATCAGTAACTGAATGAATATTCTACAAGTAATCATGAATATGTTTCTCCATAATCGTAGTGAATTTGGAGTTAGATAATAATGAAAATGAAAACAGGAATGTTAATACCATCAGATGATGTTCCTCCTACATTAAGGAAGCCGGTTCCCAAAGATGTATGTAGATCTTAGAACGTATGTAAGTATGAGTGTCGATACTAGATCAACATTTTTTCGCTAAGCGGAAAGGCTTCTTTTTTTGCAACTATTTAACTTTTTTTTTTTTATAAGTCAGTTATTTATGTCGATGTCCCTCAAAATCAGGGTCTTACAAATTGAGACATATACCTGTACTTTTTCTATGCATTTTCAGGACTTGTAGGCTGATAGAACATGGAGTAAGCCGTTTCTGCAGGGATCAAGGACGAATGCATACAAACTCAGTTGGCACTTCCTGTATGCAATATGAATTGAGATTTGTCTATTACAATGGACTGGGCTTCACATTTATTAGGGACTCCACATCAGTTATCTGTGTTTAGGGCTGTTGCCCACGTGACAGATTCCCTATCATTTGTTTACCTACTTCTTTTCTTAAATAATATGAAAGAAGTTTGAAATTAATCAAACATCTCCCTCGGTAAATTATTCCAATCCCTAACTCTCTTCATGTATATGAGTATCCCCAATTTATCATCTTTAATTCCTGCTTTATCTTCATATTATGATCTTTCCTTCTTTTAAAAACTCCATTCAAGCTTATTCATTTACTAAAGTCCAAGCCATCTATCTCTCCACTGACAGCACAGAACATTCCACTTAAGTATATTTTTCAGATATTTGAGAGAAATTCTGTAAGTCATGTATTTGCTTGTTAACATACAATTAAAATAGTGGGACATGTTTTGTTCCTTCCTCTGGGACATCTTCAGCCACTTATTAAATAAGCACCATTCGAAAAGCACAAAAATATACTCTGAGTTAAAATGATGTGACACAATGTGATGGCTCTGTCTAGTAGAAACTATACTGTAGCACAATAGTTACAGTTTACAACTGTAGCACAATAGTTACAATTGTATGTAACTCTCCAGTACTAACATGACAAATCATAGCGTCAGTGCTAACATCGGTCTGTGAGTCCGAAGTTATAAACATCCATATTTCTTATGTTTTAAAGCAAGTAAATCATTTATTAAAGAGAAACTACACTACAAAAATTGATTATTAAGCCTTGTATTGTTACTGTTAACAATAAAGAGGAAAAAGAAATAAATTCACCATTGTCAGGAGACACACACACAGAAATAAACACTCCTAATGATTAACTAGAAAACTTGGATAGTGACAATTCTTACAAAGATGCAATGAACAATTCATCGCATACAATCACCATGTTCATTCCTTCTTTTCAGAACAAGTTGGATTAACAACCACAATGTGCTCCAAGCACATGAACTTCCCACACAAATAGCACTTGTATTTTGTTTTACGAACTTTCTTTGTGTCATAGTATGCACACCGACCATGCGCTTTTTCTTCCTGTATAGTCACCGGCATGTTCTCAGCTGGAATGTTACAGATCTCTTGAATTCTCATTCGAGTCAGTCTTGGAACTTGCTTGACTGTGGATCTTCTTTTTAAATGATCTCCAATTAGATCGAATGCCAGTGTTCTAAGAAAATTCTTTGCATCATATTGATGATGATGCTTGTTGTTTTAAGGGGCCTAACATCGAAGGTCATCGGCCCCGCATCATATTAGCTTTAGGATTGTTGCTGTTCATTATCACAAAAGCATTTATAGCAGCAATGTTCATCAAACTGTAAAAGATTACCATAGGCCACCGGCAAGTTTGTCTGGCACAGTTATACCCTGCACTAAGCTTATCAACCACATCAACACCCCCTTTCGTGTCATTATACAACATAATCATTTCAGGTTTATCGGTGTTGGGGTCAATTTTGTCATCACGATGCATTGTGGATAAAAGCAGCACATTTTTTCCTTTTCTGGGAATGTATGATACTAGGGTGGAATTCTCCTGGAACCCAAACATTCTGGAGCCGACGGGTCTATTTTTGCCTTCCAGAAATTCACGGGGTAACTGCCTTTTGTTTTTCTTATAGTACCAAGTAAAGTCAATTTATGGTTTTTCAACAAACTTTCAAATAATTCTATGCTGGTGAACCAATTGTCCGTGGTCACATTCCTACCTGTATTCACAGTAGGTTTCACTAATCTTTCAACTACTGCTTTTGCACTGTTATCAACAGAATATGGGCCATTGGGCTGTTTACCAACGTATACCTCAAGGTTTGACGTATAAAACATTTTAGCACATACTAACGCATAGATTTTAATCCCATATTTATTGGGTTTGCTTCGTATGTACTGGCGGAAGCCACATCTTCCTTTGAAAGCCTCAAGTTTTTCGTCAACAGTCGTATATTTAGATGGGGTGTAGTTAGCTTGACAATTTGCCACAAAAATGTCAAATACATCCCGAATTGCAGCCAACTTATCTGTTTCTTGTCGGTGCAATCTCATTTCTTTGTTGTCAAATCTAATATGCCTCAGCAGAAATCTAAACCTCTCCAGTGACATAGTGAGCCGAAACATCTCAATCGATGTACCGTTAGTTTTCCATAAGTCCGTTGCGTTCAAATGGTTTATCTTACATACACCAGAAAGGTACAAGAGACCTAACAAAGCCTTCATTTCCACTAAGTCAGTAGGTCTTGCAGTTCGATATTCTTGTTCATAAGGTTCATGAGTTATAGAGAGATTTTTAACAATCGACCAGAATGTATAGAATTCTAGCATCAAAATAGCAGTTCCATATATCTACAATAGAAGTGAAATTTCTTGCCGGTCCCTTCACTCCAGGCAAATGAGTTACGAGATTCACTGAGCGAGTTCTTACATTTTTAGGAGGAATATGCATTTTCCATTTTGTGACACAGTCTTTTCCAATGAAGTGCGGAACATTACGTTGCCGTTTTTGTTGTGTAGAAGTCCCATTATCAATATCTTGCTCATCCTGTATCTCCTCCACGTCCTGTTCCGACTCCAAATCTTCTTCACGACATTCAAGATGATCTTCTTCCACAAAATCTTCTGGAGCCACATCATTCTCTTCAGATTCCAGTAGTAATTTCAGCATGTACTCTTGTTCATGTTCATGATTCATTTTGTTTCATTTCTAGCAGAAAGTAGCATGAGTACTAACTTCGGTCTGAGAGTCCAAAATAAAGGAATGCTTGCTAAGAACTTCAGCCAGGCACTTAACATTCACGGCAACAATTATAAATAAACTGACCGATTTGAAGGTACCAATGAGCAAAGCGTAAGCGAAACGTGTGCACCAAAGTTATAGGAGAATAATTGGGCGGGCGGTCTCGGAGCCCGGATGTTAGTACTGGAGGGTTAATAATACTATTGCCCTACATGGGCTCATTTGACTGTTTATCATTCATCAAGACCTTATCCCCAAAGACTTTTAATGGAAGATATTTGCTATTATTGCGATATATTTTTTGAGTGTTCGGACAGTTTACACAGTAGGCCTAGGTGCTGATGACCATGTAGTGGATATTACCCTTAAACTTGTTTTACATTTTATGAAGTGTCAATTTTATTTTGTAACAAGAAAAAGTAGAAAGGAACTGAAATCTTCTAAGACTGCAAAGTCCTCCTGGAAGCTATCTGACAGCTGACTTCTGGACTGGTAAGCAAAAGCATAATATTGTGCATGCAATAATTGTCTAGCTCATTTGCAATCTCAAGAAGGTGAAAATCAATCAGAAAATATGAAACAATATCTAAAGTATATGAGAGGAGAGATCCTTCCTTTATGCTTGCCAGAGACCCACCATCCCACCCCTAGACGTATTCTTACAAATATAGAAAAATTAAAACCGACACTACATCGATCTTGCTTTTTTTTTTTTAAACTTTAGTTTACTCTCCACTTAATCAATACGGTTTTACTTTCAAATAGTACTAGTTTCAATCTTATATAGCGGCCATCCTCAGCTATTTATCATAAAAATTGGAATTGGAAGGCATGGAAATCGTTGGGAGTCAGTGGCAAGACAAGTTCTCTACAACCTCACATCCTTAATCCTGCAGGTGTTAAAAGAAAGATCTGGGCTTTCTCGGACTTCGTGCATGTATTGAAATGCATAAGAAACCACTTTCATGATAAAGTAGAACTTCACTATAACAACAAAACCATTAATTTCAATTTTTTTACGCGGAACTGTTCAAAGAAGATCTCTCAGGATATGCTGGGCTTAGAGCTTACCCCAAGCTGACAGTTGGTCATTTAGACCCATCGTCTTTCCAGGTCTGACTACCACCACAAATAAAGCCAACCGCCCTCGCTCCAACCTCTTCTAACTGCAAAATCACCTGTATTAGAAATTTTGTGAGAATTTCTTTTGGCGTAGCATTTCTGCTTGCCTAAACAGCAACTGGTTGCACCCAATAATGCATAAAAGATGCAAACATGAACACTCGTGTGTGATTTGCAAGCAAGTTCTTCTGGAGGTCTAGTGTGTGTTTAACTAATCGATTTACTTTATGGGAAAAACTATTGAACTGGATTTCTTCTCTTAGCTTAACTAAATCAAAAATAATAATACCATAACGTGAATGATCACTCTTTTCATCCTTAAGAAAATCTGAAATAGCATTTATGCTATGAGTATTAAATCATAAGGGCACTTAAGCCCTATACAAAGTTTTCTCAAGTGACTTTCTGAGGTCAGAGGCAGGAGGTTATGTCACCAGCAATGATGGAATCCTTTCGGTGATTTTATTCTCAACAAAATCGTCGGCTGTAACTCAGTCCGTTCAACTCAGTTTATGGATGTGTTTGCGATGGCTAAACAGGCCAGTCTTGGCATAAAACATACAACCACACAGATCACACTGAAAGGATGCTGGAGGGTGGGGTTGTAATTGACGGAGCTTTCTTGCTTTACGTGAAACTATTTTCATGTTTTTTGCCCATATTGAACTTAATACTAATTGTTACACTTCTTGTTTTTATTTTCCACCTGATTCAATACATAAAATTTTGTGTATAAAATGTATAAAATTTTAATGTATTTTTATGTATAAAATGTATAAAAATTTTATGTATTGAATCAGGTGGAAAATAAAAACAAGAAGTGTGACAATTACCTATCTTGCTTGTCGCTTAGCCTCTTGATGTCTGCAGCGTTCCCTTTCAAACAAGTTGACAGCGGTGGATGTAGTGTTCCGCTACAGTGAACGGACCACTGCACATTCTTCCCATGTCTGTATATCTATACCAGTTGTCTTCATGATGTAGCAATTAGGCAGGCGGAACTAAGTATTAGTAATGAAGAGTTTGTGTTCAGCACATAAACCAAGGAGCAGTAGACCATTGGCATTACAGATGTCAAGTCCATGTTTTCCCATCACATTGCCCCATAATTTGTGATCTTTACCAACTCTGGTGTTGAAATCGCCAAGTAGTAAGAGCTTGTCTCTTGGTGGTACTTTGGTGATGGTAGTGCTCAGCAGGTTGTAGAATTGGTCTTTAACTGATGTATTCTCAACAATAAACTCTCTAAAATGAATTAATTGTTGTACTTCATTCCCTTAGAAGATTTCACCTAACATTTCTGAAGCATGGTGTCGATTATCATCTTTTCCTTCTTGCTAAGGTGTTTATCTCTCTAATATCTCTGTATTTCTAACCACATTCTCCAGCAAATTAATTGTCGATTTTGCTGAGTTGAGACTGGATGTAGCGCGAATTAAATTTCAATTAGCATTTTTTAGGTGCCTTTTGAGCGATAATATTGTCTTCGGCATAAGAAAGTACTCTAGAATGACCCAAATTTCGATCAACATTAGACTCGCCTTTTAATTCCCCATTCTCTGTTGCACTTCTATCTTCTTTCTTCTTTTCCTGATGGTGTCTAGGTTCTTTTTCCTGTTGGGAGTTTCATGGGACTTGAAAGGTATTTTGACAAATTAGGGAAAATGCTCCTGGACGTAATTTCCATCTCACATGAGAGATATTCAATTTTCCACTATTCACTATAAAATTATCTGATTTTACTATCAAACCATCAGAGAAATAAACATGACAAATTCTGCTATTACACGTTAACTCAGTATCCTTCCATGGAATAGCTCTGCTCCATTTTTCAAATTGATTTCTATCCTTCAGTTGTGAAAAAAAATCGCATATCAACTACTCCACCATAGCCCGACTTACAGCCAGGCACAAAACACTACAGCATGCTGAACTATTAAACTAATCAAGCCACATAAGATACATGCTTGAAGTACACAACATACAATGAACTGAGTGTAGGAACTGAAGGCAAAGAAAATTCAACTTATTCACTGAAATATCTCGCACAGTAATGTCTCCCGCACTTTTATATACCCGGCTTGCTGATACTACTGGAGCATATGTTGGATATAATCACTTGGCAGTGGCGGGACCACAAACTACCATGCTATAATGCCCGAGTCCTCACACTTGGTCTTATATTCGTCATGATATGTATGTGGCTGAAAGGAAGGTGGATAAGCAATATGATCATTTTTATAGGAGGAATGTGTCGTGGTAATGAAACTTGTGATTTGGGTTTCATATACTTTTTATCGTTTCTCAAAGTAATGTTGTTGGCATTTCAGTTACATACAATAGTGACACTTTCTCAGTAAATACAAATGACTTTGCAGTGCCATCTGTCTTAACGATAATGTACTATCTATCCATATAGCCTATGCATACAACTTTTGAATCTTTACCTGTCAAGTGATATGTTAGGTGAGTGGCGAAGCTAATAGAAGCGGGCGAGTTGGCCATGCGCTTAAGGGCACACAGCTGTGAGCTTGCATCCAGGAGATAGTGAGTGGGTTCGAGCCCCACTCTCGGGAGCCCTGAAGATGGTTTTCCGTGGTTTCCCATTTTCACACCAGGCAAATGCTTGGGCTGTCTGTACCTTATCGCCACGTAACGAAATACCCCAGAAAGTAAATATTTTAGTGCCTACAATATTATCTGTCTCAATTCAACACAATTCACTAGAGGCAATAACAAGTGGCCTGCCTTGTCCTATTCACGCTGTCATCGCTAGCAAATATTTTCACCGGTCTAACGGGTAAGCTTTCTCCTTTTTACAATTTCCATCCCCTTTTTATTTTCGTAAAACATTACTTCACTCTTCCCTTTTTTCTTTCTTTTCAGATTTCAAACTTCAAGTCTATACCCAACAAGTCTACAATTAATCCACGCTTCAAACATCGAAGTTCTTTTTAATGTCTACTATTACATCTTTTCTATTTTAACAACCTTTATGATTGCTTTTACTTTTCAGATTATTAATATTCATTGTACTTCATGAAAAATTTTTGATGCTAATCTGTATAATATGTTACAGTCTAATTTTAATACTATACAACCACTTTTATCACAACTTTACCATTCTTTTAACATAACGACATTTTTAACCATTTAAATAAACTCAGGGCCCTGACCTTAAGCTTTGTATATTTATAGGTGATGATGTTCGCAAAGACGAATGAAACGTGTCCTATTAACCAATGTACCTCATGAATATTTTATAAATAATTGAGTGCATTATTTTTATATTGAATAGGTGGTAATAAAAAGTTTTTAACTTTAATGTTGTTTGACTCATAGTGCTCCTGTACATTGGTTTCCGTAATGTTGAAAGCTTGAAATACACCAACTTGTAAGCTGAAAATATGTTTTAAATGCCAAATGCCGAAAACCGTAAAAGTTCTTAGTGGGATGTAAAGCTGTTAGCATTATTATTAAAAGGAAGGACATATGTCTTATGTGGTAAGTCCTTGAACTTGCAGAAATCGCAATGAATTATACAATCTATATTCCCTCCCCCCCTTCCTTTAAGAATGCAGTTATAGTAATGCATACATCAGAATAAAGGCAGGAAATGTTTAAAATTAATTTAAGCGAGACCGAGCTCGATAGCTGCAGTCGCTTAAGTGCGGCCAGTATTCGGGAGATAGTAGGTTCGAACCCCACTGTCGGCAGCCCTGAAAATGGTTTTCCGTGGTTTCCCATTTTCACACCAGGCAAATGCTGGGGCTGTACCTTAATTAAGGCCACGGCCGCTTCCTTACCACTCCTAGCCTTTCCCTGTCCCATCGTCGCCATAAGACCTATCTGTGTCGGTGCGACGTAAAGCAACTAGCAACAAAAATTTTTTTAAAATTAAGCGAGTGAAGGAGAGAATGTATGACTAGCTCAGGTTGGCGGATTCGAGTTCGGCGGTATTTGAAAGTGCTCAAATACGCCAGCCTCATGTCTATATCTACTGGTACATAAAGAACTCTTGCGGTACGAAATACTGGCACCTCGGTGTGTGTGAAAACGATAGAAGTAGATAGTAGAACTAATATTCAGTTCTGCAGTGAGCTTGAAAGCTGACCTAATTTCCGTTCACGTAGCTTGGCACATTAGTATTCCTATATGTTTCCTGATAACCGTGAAGATATAACCAGCCTGCAGGCTGAAAATATGCCCAATCTCTCTCCGTACTGGTTACCGGTATTGAAGAGAGAAGGAAATGTTCGCGCAAAAGAAAGGGAAGTCATTGGATGTCTGGAACTTTCGAAAATCACACTGCAAAGACTTATTAAACAAATTGCATCGTTTAACACGCCCCTCTTTTCAAGAATATGGTTATAGTACGCCTACTGTATATCAAATAAAGACAGATATATGTAACATTAATTTGAGTGAGAAAGGGTGTTTATTTCCTTAATTTCTCATTGAGCGTGGAAACCGACTTAATTATGAATATCTTGATTTATTTCATTGTAACTTTTATCATTTACTAGGGTAGGGAAACATTTATTATCGGTGTTTACATTGAGGTTAGTTTGTTATGGTTATGTCTGGTGATTTTAATATGTAACCAGGCAGGTTGGCAGCAGTGATCAGCCATTACAAAAAAGAGAAAAGAAGAGCATCGGGCGGCGATATTTACTTTCTGGGGTATTTCGTTACGTGGCGATAGGGTACAGACAGCCCAAGCATTTGCCTGGTGTGAAAATGGGAAACCACGGAAAACCATCAGTATTGTAGGCACTAAAATACTATCTGTCTCAATTCAACACAATTCAATAGAGGCAATAACAAACGGCCTGCCTTGTCCTATTCACGCTGTCATCGCTAGCAAATATTTTCACCGGTCTAACGGGTAAGCTTTCTCCTTTTTACAATTTCCATCCCCTTTTTATTTTCGTAAAACATTACTTCACTCTTCCCTTTTTTCTTTCTTTTCAGATTTCAAACTTCAAGTCTATACCCAACAAGTCTACAATTAATCCACGCTTCAAACATCGAAGTTCTTTTTAATGTCTACTATTACATCTTTTCTATTTTAACAACCTTTATGATTGCTTTTACTTTTCAGATTATTAATATTCATTGTACTTCATGAAAAATTTTTGATGCTAATCTGTATAATATGTTACAGTCAAATTTTAATACTATACAACCACTTTTATCACAACTTTACCATTCTTTTAACATAACAACATTTTTAACCTTTAAACCTTAAGCTTTGTATATTTATAGCTGATGATGTTCGCAAAGACGAATGAAACATGTCCTATTAACCAATGTACCTCGTGAATATTTTATAAATAATTGAGTGCATTATTTTTGTATTGAATAGGTGGTAATAAAAAGTTTTTAACTTTAATACATTATCTTCAATACGGTCTAATTATGAGATTTATCACATGTAGTCAAACAACATTACCAGATTTTTACATATATATTGGCTTAAATCACATGAAGTCAGGTTGTGAGGCAAGAATTGGATAGGAAAGAGGGCTAGGATTTAAAATGTAAATAAGCGTACAGACACAGCACTAGCCTGAAATGAAAATGACGGGCAAAAAAAAAAAAAAAACTTCAGACCTGCCGACTGTGGGGTTCGAATCCATCACCATCTCCTGAAACCAAGCTCACAGCAGTGTGATCAAACTGCACAGCCAGTTCACTCAGTTTCCTATGACGCGTAATAGGCCTACCACATGGGCGACACACTTACCTGTATATGGATCTTCAATTCTTCAATTATACATGTATGCAAAAACATTATGCACCTTAGTAAGAGGTACTTCCCTAGTTGGTTCTCTGATTGGTGCACGTATAACAAATATATTTGGGAAGAAATACTTTTATTTTATATTTATTTATATCATAAAGAAGTCGTGTTATCATAGCAAAATGAATATGCAACGAAATGAATCTGAAGAGATAAGCATTATTTACTGCATTAAATATTAGTTTATTTACATGTTAAGCAATATGTAGTAGTAGTAATAATAATAACAACAACACCGGGCGAGTTGGCCGTGCGCGTAGAGGCGCGCGGCTGTGAGCTTGCATCCGGGAGATAGTAGGTTCGAATCCCACTATCGGCAGCCCTGAAAATGGTTTTCCGTGGTTTCCCATTTTCACACCAGGCAAATGCTGGGGCTGTACCTTAATTAAGGCCACGGCCGCTTCCTTCCAAATCCTAGGCCTTTCCTATCCCATCGTCGCCATAAGACCTATCTGTGTCGGTGCGACGTAAAGCCCATAGCAAAAAAAAAAAAAATAACAACAACAAACGTGTGCAATAAGGAAAAAGGAAATAAATACAAGTAAATATAAATATAATTTACAACATTTAGAGCCATTCCATGGTCACTGAATTACAAAGCAGGGGTATGAATAAACAAACATAATAAACATGAATACTAATATTTAAAAAGCAAAAAGCAAAGTCATTTCCGTACAAACCATGAAAGCCATTGGAAGGGTGGAAGGTGAAGGCTTCCACTATCCATGACGTTGGCACTTGGCGGGGTGGGGTGGAGTGGTTAGCTCTACGCATGACCGCCTTTGCCCCCAATAGTTAACCTGGTACTCATTTATCATATGCAAAACATTCCTTCCAAATTACGTTAAACCCCTGTCACTCATTATTATTATTATTATTATTATTATTATTATTATTATTATTATTATTTATTAATTTATTTATTTATTATTTATTTATTAATAATAATAATAATAATAATAATAATAATAAAGTATTAATAAATTGCAAATGGGAAATATCCTGGTGGCAACGGTCACTTACAGTAATGTGATAATAAAGTTAACATAATTACCCAACTACAACAAACAAACAAACAAACAAACAAACAAACAACAAGAGTACAAGAAGCAGATATATGGAAGGAAAATATAACAAGAATTACTGCTAGTTTAATATTCTAAATCGAGCAACATCATATACAAATTCACACACAACTTAAGTATTTACAGTGCTTAACAATATGGCTTACAATATTATAGGTTGACCTTACTACTAGCTTAACATTATAAGTGATAATAAAGTGAAGTTAAACCGTAATTACCCTACAACAACATCATTACAACAAGCAAGAAATACTACTAATTTAACTTTCTAAATCCAGTGTCATTATATACATATTCACATACAACTTAAGTATTTCCAGTACTTAACACTACAAATTACAATACTATAAATTGAACTTACTACTAGCTTAACACTACAAGTGATAATAAAGTTAAATCATACTACCCAACAACTCAAGTACAAAAAGGAATTCCATGGAAAAAAATATTACAAGAAATACTACTAGTCATTCTAAATCCAGCATCATGTACAGTTTCATACACAATTTAATTATTTCCAATACTTGCCACTATGGCTTACAAAACTATAGATTGAGCTTACTACTAGCTTAACATTACAAGTGATAATAAAATAAAGTTAAAAACATTGTTAATTAACCAAGAACAACAATAATTACAAAAACATGAGTACAGCAAGCACTTCCCTGGAAAGAGAATACCACAAGAAAAAGCCACCCAGTTTCACAATCGAAACCAAGCAGAAAAATCACAAATTCAGTGCCCGTAATTTACAACTTTTACTTCTCATTTTACACAAATGGTCTTCTTAAATGACTTGATACCAGAAGGGAATCTATCAAAGACTGCCGCAGGTAATTTATTCCAATCCCTTATGGTCCTGTTGACGAAGGAAAACTTGCCAACATCCGTATGCTGGTTTCTGGCCCTAATTTTATGCTTATGATAATTTCTCGATAAGTATGAGGGAGGTTCTAACCTATTCCTAATACAACTCCAAGCAGCCCTTCCCGTATAGCTCTTATAAAGACCACACAGGTGAGCTCTAGTTCTTCTAGATTCAAGACTTTCCCAATTAATGGTATTCCTTCTATTCCCAGTTACGAAACGCATCGCTCTTCTTTGAACTTTCTCTAGGGAATTTATTAAACCCATACTGTACGCATCCCAACATGCAGATCCATATTCGAGAATGGGTCTTACAAAGTATTTATAAGGTTTATTTAAACCTACTAGGGTGGTGAACACATAAATAAGAATTCCAATGAAAGTATTTTCCTTCTGGACATTCATGCCAGACAGATGTTTTTTTTTAAACAAATTTTTTTCACTATAATATGATTTATCTATAGAGCGAAACCGCTATGCAGTGTGCGTCTCATAGCAATCGAGATAGAATTGGTAATGTACTATGTATCTGTAGAGCCTATATATGACTTTTTACAATTACCTCTAAAATGAATTTCAGCTGTGTGACAACGCTAAAAAGACTATGGACTTCGAGATTGGCATTCCTGAAGAGGGTTTTCTACACTTTCTCATTTTCACACATTGATTCAAGAGTCTGTATTGGCTTGTGACAAAACCACTGTATTCTTCCGAAAACCACTGATAGGGACAGGTTTGGTTGTGATCCACCGAAAACAAATTATAATGACCGGTTAGGTAGTGATCCATCGAAAACCACTGATTGTCGCAGGGTTAGGTTAGGTTCGACAGGATTTGTAATTGAGCGACTGTTGTCATTGAAAGCACTGTCGTGACGACTGAAGGCAATAAACATAAAACTGAATCCATTGGTCTACAAAGTTTTCATTCAGTAGATACGCTAGGAACTTCTTCTAAAAAAAGGTATTCCCTAAAAATATGAGATCACCCCTCTTCAAGGATAGGCCTATTAATTGATAAAAAATGTGATTTCTGTTGAATG
This sequence comes from Anabrus simplex, assembly GCF_040414725.1. Lineage (NCBI taxonomy): Eukaryota > Metazoa > Arthropoda > Insecta > Orthoptera > Tettigoniidae > Anabrus > Anabrus simplex. Next base: position 632,098,948 of record NC_090265.1, on the reverse strand, counting down.
ATACAAAAAGCTGTCTGATTTTAAGTGAAACCAACTACTATGTAGCAAAGTCACCTGATGATGAAGTCAATGAATTACTACTTACACTACTTTATCGTAACATCTCTCATGAATGTATCTCCATTAGTAGGCCTGTATCTGGATTAGAAGTCCACGATCACTTGCATTAAAGATATAAGTATAAACACCCATTTCAATACCTTAGAACAAATGTAATTGCTGCGAACACTGAACCTATATCAGGCAGTAAGAAATAAGAAGCTTGGAAGGTGTTTAACAGTCAGGTATCAAGCACTGATTCAGGTGGAGATTGTCGAATGCAGAATAAACATAATAAATAGGCCTAGATACAAATATCCAGTAATATTATATGAAAATACACTGAGTAAGTTTTGATTGAAGTACCTCTCTAAGGTTAATCATTGGCCTAAAGTGAATACCTGCAAGTCTTTTTAATAACCAAGAGATCCCTTAACAGTGGAGAAGTCAAAATCAAAAACCACATACAGAGCTCAATGAGCGGTAAGTTATAATGCCACTTCCGATCTAGTGCCAGTCAATTTCAATCAATCAGTCACCACTGATCTGCACTTAGTACAGTCGCCCAGGTGGAAGATGTAGTTTCAGGGATAGGCCTAGTATTTTCTTCAATAATTGCAAAGAATTTGGAAATTTATTGAACATCTCCCTTGGTAAATTACTCCAATCCCTAACTCCCTTCTTAAAATATATATATATATATATATTTGCCCCACTTTTCATCAACTTTATCACTGTACTGTGATCTTACCTACTTTTAAAATACCACTGAAACGTATTCGTCTACCAATGTCATTCCACACCACCTATCCACCAACAGCTCGGAACATACCACTTAGTCCATCAACTCGTCTCCTTTCACCCAAGTCTTCCCAGCCCAAACCCGACAAAATTTTTGTAACGCTAGTCTTTTGTCAGAAATCACCCACAACAAATCGTGCTTCTGTCTTTTGAACTTTTCCAGTTCTCAAATCAAGTAATCCTAGTGAGGGTCTCATACACAGGACCTGTACTTAAGTTGGGGTCTTATCAGAGACTTATGTGCCCCTCCCCACTACATCCGTACTACAAACCCTAAATACCCTCATAACTATGTAAAGAGAGATCACCTCACTATAATAAAATGAAGTAAAATAAAGTAAGAACATACCAGGTACAAAGCCATCTTTCGTTCCAGCATGAACAATAACCAGTCTTCCTCCCTCAGACACAGGTCGACGTATTACTCCTTGAACATCATGTCCAGATTTGTGTGGTTTATTCCAGGAGTATGTGGGTGACCCTGAAAGAGAAATGCACAATTGAAACCAAAGACACCTGATGAAGATAAATTATTCCAAGATTTTTTTATATAAAATGTAATATATAACATATACACTGACTGACAGAGCAAATGCAACACCAAGAAGGAGTGGTCAGAACTTTATGCCAATTGCAGGGTAGACTGACGTCACTGAGGTATGCTCATGATGTGAAATTCGCCGCTGTGCTGCGCACGTAGCGAACGATAAATGAGACACGGCGTTGGCGAATGGCCCACTTCGTACAGTGATTTCTCAGCCGACAGTCATTGTAGAACGTGTTGTCATGTGCCACAGGACACGTGTATAGCTAAGAATGCCAGGCCGCCGTCAACGGAGGCATTTCCAGCAGACAGACGACTTTACGAGGGGTATGGTGATCGGGCTGAGAAGGGCAGGTTGGTCGCTTCGTCAAATCGCAGCCGATACCCATAGGGATGTGTCCACGGTGCAGCGCCTGTGGCGAAGATGGTTGGCGCAGGGACATGTGGCACGTGCGAGGGGTCCAGGCGCAGCCCGAATGACGTCAGCACGCGAGGATCGGCGCATCCGCCGCCAAGCGGTGGCAGCCCCGCACGCCACGTCAACCGCCATTCTTCAGCATGTGCAAGACACCCTGGCTGTTCCAATATCGGCCAGAACAATTTCCCGTCGATTGGTTGAAGGAGGCCTGCACTCCCGGCGTCCGCTCAGAAGACTACCATTGACTCCACAGCATAGACGTGCACGCCTGGCATGGTGCCGGGCTAGAGCGACTTGGATGAGGGAATGGCGGAACGTCGTGTTCTCCGATGAGTCACGCTTCTGTTCTGTCAGTGATAGTCACCGCAGACGAATGTGGCGTCGGCATGGAGAAAGGTCAGATCCGGCAGTAACTGTGGAGCGCCCTACCGCTAGACAACACGGCATCATGGTTTGGGGCGCTATTGCGTATGATTCCACGTCACCTCTAGTGCGTATTCAAGGCATGTTAAATGCCCACTGCTACGTGCAGCATGTGCTGCGGCCGGTGGCACTCCCGTACCTTCAGGGGCTGCCCAATGCTCTGTTTCAGCAGGATAATGCCCGCCCACACACTGCTCGCATCTCCCAACAGGCTCTACGAGGTGTACAGATGCTTCCGTGGCCAGCGTACTCTCCGGATCTCTCACCAATCGAACATGTGTGGGATCTCATTGGACGCCGTTTGCAAACTCTGCCCCAGCCTCGTACGCACGACCAACTGTGGCAAATGGTTGACAGAGAATGGAGAACCATCCCTCAGGACACCATCCGCACTCTTATTGACTCTGTACCTCGACGTGTTTCTGCGTGCATCGCCGCTCGCGGTGGTCCTACATCCTACTGAGTCGATGCCGTGCGCATTGTGTAACCTGCATATCGGTTTGAAATAAACATCAATTATTCTTCCGTGCCGTCTCTGTTTTTTCCCCAACTTTCATCCCTTTCGAACCAATGGTGTTGCATTGTCACTGTCAGTCAGTGTATATTCACCATTCATAAAAATCCAAGTCCCATCCAAGAAAACAACAGGTTTTGGTTTCTCATGTCCTTATTACGCATGTATTCCCTCAGAAAACAGGATCTCTTAAAAACCAATGTCTTCATTTTCTCTAACATACGCATAGGGATCACCTTTACTCCACACAAACCCCATAGCCTTCAAAATTCTTCTTAAAGATGTTTCGGAGCCCTTGTACAAATAAGTGTCATAATTTGCTTTCATGTGGTCGAAAACCTTTCTTACAGTTACGACTTCTCCTGTGGGAAGAAAAAAGAGAGTTACAAGGGACTCAAAAGAGCTGTATGACAATACATGCACAAAACATTTCTGGGAGCTTATCTCACCTGCGTGCCAATTTCTATAAATAATGTTGCAATAGATTCCTTATGAAGTCACCTTACCTTTATGTAATTTATCATAAATAAACCTTGCTATCGCTTCCTTAGAAAAACTGTCTATGCCGGTCACTGGATGTTCACGCTTCCGGCGTTTACCTGGTGTGGAAAATTCAACTCCCTTCTTGAAATTTCCTATTACTTTTCGGACTAAACCGAAACTACATTGTAAGAATACACACACAGAAATATATTACATACACATATACCGTAAGTCAACATGAATACACAAAGGTTAAGTCTACAAACCGTATCGAAGTCGACACAAGACATGGTATAGGCCTACATGATCAGGTTAGGTTAGGTTCAGAATGAAATACTGCTCCATTTCAACTGATAGTCATTATGCCAGAAACTTATCATAGAAACAAGATAAAAACGAACACTTACCCCAGTTAATAATGCAACTCTTGCCATTAGCTTCGTATCACTACGACTGATACCTTCTTCGTTGTCTTCCTGTTTCAATTGCTCGTAGCAATGTACAGTACAAGCATTTCTTGACCTGATGCTTGTAAAGGACATAACCTTGGTTTCCTTTTCGGAGGAGTTCTTGCAGATTTTTCTTCCTTCTTAGACATCGCAATCGAATTCTGTTCGTATAAGTATGGGACGAAATAGGAACGTAATTAATAAAATGATGTGCTCATCATTTCACACAAACTATGTTATTAAATGCATTATCCGAACATGCCACAATTCTACTTACCTGGTATTAGCCAAATAGATTTACAATCCCACAGAAAAAGAAAATATGCTATAAATATTCTCGCAAATGTATCGCTAGTGATTTTAAAGGCAATGCGGTGGCAACACACAATTCACGCTAGAACAGTGACTGAACGTTGCCAACGTGCCAGATTAACGGTAACAGTAAGACGTCGTATCGGCAAGTAGCGTCCCTAAACTGTATGGTTACCGACACTGAAAAAGACCCAACAGCAAGAAAAGTTACTATAAATCAATACCTTAATATTACAGGGGAGAAAGGGTAAGATTGCACCCTTAGGGTACGTCCTTACACGCCCGGGACTATAATTAAGGCCACGGCCGCTTCTTTCCCACTCCTTGGCCTTTCCTATACCATCGTCACCATAAGACCTATCTGTGTTGGTGTTAGGTAAAGCAAATTTAAACAGAAGCTAATAAACAGGGAACGGATTTATATGTACTAATAATTATTGAAATATGTACATATATATTTAGTTATTTTTATTGAAATATGGAATTATACATGGACTTAAAATTACACATATAACATTAATTTCTATTTAATATCAAAGTTCAAAGAAGCTAAACAAAGTAGATCTACATGCAACATAATGTTGTACTTCTCATTTTAATATATTTGAAGAACACACAATCTTTTATTCTCTGCTATCAAAACAATGGATTACAAAAGGTTCTTTTAAGTGCTGGAAAGTGAATATTCTCCTATTATCTCTAAGGTCAGATTTATATTGACTGAAACTGCGTTCAACATCGGAAGAGGTAATGGGGGCATAATTCAACTTCACAATATCTGCTGGAGTTAAATCCAATGTTAATTTTACACTTAAATCTCCACACAGCATTGTAGCAACCTTTGTCATTTCTTCATATCCAGGGTTCTTTGAAAGTACAGTGCCCATCTTCATGTTTGCTACATCTGCAACTTTACCTGTACCACAATTTAGTCACAGCTTTATTCACAATTTCACAACTTTCAGAAAGTGAGAGATGCGAGTTTTGGAGCCGTTTCAGTGTTTTTGTGATGCATGAAAAATTATGATGAATGTAACAGAAGTCATTTCTCACACTTGTATCGCAGACAACTCTGTTCGCAGCTTCAATTGAGGCTGCATCTTCAGAATCCATGGCATGCAGAATGTTCTTAATACAGTCTATATTCAGCATAATATTCAACCGCTTTCAACCACGTACCCCATCTACTTAGAATCGGATTAGGCGGCGATGGAATCTCTGGGTACATTTCTTTCAAAAGATTAACTCTTCTGTGGGCTTTGAGAAAAAAATTTCACTGAGGAAATCAATAAATCTACTTTGGGGTAACTGCCTCTTACCACTTCTGCCACACGATAAAAGGCATGTGCTACACATGTTAAATGAGTCATCTTAGGATATACAACACAATGCTTCTCCGGCTTTTATCATATGAGGTGCAGCATTGCTAATAAAAGTTAACACTTTATTATACTTAACGCCCTGTGGCCAGAGGATACCCATAGCCTCACTGAACAGTTTTTCTATAGTTTTGTTATCGCACTTTTCTAGGACATCACAGTGTAAGAGAATCCGTTTACAATAATCTTCGCTTAACAAACCAATGATTACATTGCCTATTAGCCTGCCTTCTTTGTCTGTGGTCTCATCAGTGGAAACCTAAATTGGACCGTCTTTAATCTCTTGCCTTATCTTCCGAACAGTTTCATCGTATATGGCTGAACAGTACGTTTATCTGAACGTTGACTCATCCGGGACGGATCATTTAGTATATCAATCAATCAATCAATACTGATCTGCATTTAGGGCAGTCGCCCAGGTGGCAGATTCCCTATCTGTTGCTTTCCTAGCCTTTTCCTAAATGATTTCAAAGAAATTGGAAATTTATTGAACATCTCCCTTGGTAAGTTATTCCAATCCCTAACTCCCCTTCCTATAAATGAATATTTGCCCCAGTTTGTCCTCTTGAATTCCAACTTTATCTTCATATTGTGATCTTTCCTCCTTTTATAAACGCCATTCAAACTTATTCGTTTACTAATGTCATTCCACGCCATCTCTCCGCTGACAGCTTGGAACATAGCACTTAGTCGAGCAGCTCCTCTTCTTTCTCTCAATTCTTCCCAACCCAAATATTGCAACATTTTTGTAACGCTACTCTTTTGTCAGAAATCACCCAGAACAAATCGAGCTGCTTTTCTTTGGATTTTTTCCAGTTCTTGAATCAGGTAATCCTGGTGAGGGTCCCATACACTGGAACCATACTCTAGTTGGGGTCTTACCAGAGACTTATATGCACTCTCCTTTACATCCTTACTACAAGCCCTAAACACCCTCATAACCATGTGCAGAGATCTGTACCCTTTATTTACAATCCCATTTATGTGATATCCCCAATAAAGATCTTTCCTTATATTAACACCTAGATACTTACAATGATCTCTCGAGGAATTCCCTGTAGCACTGATTATTCAGTTTGAAGAGAGGTATGTCAGCAGAGATGAAAGTACGGCAAAGATCGGTGTTGAACTCGGACGTTACACTGGAAGTTGGTGGTTGTGTCAGAAACAACTGTCTCTGCTTGGAATCTCGTTGATTGTTAGCCTGGTGTTTACTGGTTGAAACGTGCTGTTGCACAAGGAACCTTTCAGTAGATGTCACTTTAGGCATATTGTAACAACGTTAATGTCTTCAATGAATATCAATATACAACTGCACACACTGAACATACAAGAACACTATGATCCGTCTCACTGCTAATTCAAACTGTGAATGACTGGTAGTGAACTAGATGGAGTTATGAAGTAATCAAAGGGAATTCCCGAATTACGAACTAATCCGGAAACCACTAGCACATCGTTGATGAATGAGATTTCCCTAGTTACGAAATTATGGCACAGACACAGTCGATGTTGTATAATGCAGCTTATCAGTGCTGTAAGTGTGATTCAGATGGTCACTGTACTGACCGGCTGATCTCCACTACTTCTGGGCTCAACCTCTCTCTTTCTTCGCACGGCTTATCAGCTTATTTTATCAGCCCAGACGTGGACAGGCGTGATAATGACCTGCACACCAGTTAAAATATGAATTTTTCGAATATAGATTTTTAATTTATTTCCCCATTATTGAGAGGACTGCTAATTTAATATAATTTAATACTTTTTAGGCGAAATATGGACTATATTGAATTTAAAGACGAAGAATATGGAACATATGTGCTAAACTCCAAAATATGGAAAAATATGGAAAATGAATACTCAATTTTTCAGCTCCACACATCATGATTCGTAAAGATGATAGATAATTAATTTTAGCTTCCTAAAGAGATATGTATTTACATATAAATCCGTTCCCTGCTAATAAACCACGGACTTCTGATTGGTGACTCAGTTCAACCCGTCATTAGAAATTAATAACAGGTAAGGTAAATTTGTATAAGATGTAAATAAATGTAAGTTAAGTGGTGACAGGTGGAGTGAAGGCAGCAGGAGAAGGAGAGTGAAGAGGTAAAAGAAATTAAATCGGCAAGACAGTTCACTAATTTCAGTTTATCCCCACCCAAAACCCCTACTACCCAGGCAGGTCCCCCAGGTGTGACGTCATAGATGTGCCAACACATTCTGGCCTTGTTGTGTGATGTGTCATGGTGTGTGACAGTTGTAGTTAAACTCCATGACATAATTATATTAACTATTTGAAAAGTAAAATTGGATAGTCTTGTCAATAGCCAGTACTGTCACAAGCTATACTAGAAGCCTGTACGTAGATCTAACCTGGAGACTAACACCCCCCCAGATCCCCTTTCCCTCCATCCCGATAGTCGTGTCAATAGCCGGACCTAAACAATCCAGCCCAATGGTCTTGTCACAAGCCAGTCCTAACCAATCCAGACCAATGGTCCTGTCACTACCTGGACGCATCTCATATTCTGTCATGTTCTTGTCACTAGTCTAAGTTCCTAAGTTGGCATCCGTGTGTAGCGCACCATATTACATTCTTGAACTGTCCTTTGCAAACTAGTTTGTAAAGATTTACCTTGTTTTTTTATTTGTATATAGATTTGTAAGCTCAAGCTCAATTAATGGAGGAAGAGCTGCGTAGCAGAGGGACCAGTGAATCAGGAGAGGGATCACACTTTCTCTTCCACCCGCTATGCTGTTAGTATATGATACTGCTTTGTTAAGACGGAGGCATTTATATATTAGTGGATATACATATCTCTCCTAGTGCATTGTCACTGCATTGTCCTTCAAAGCAAGCTTGCAGTGGTGTCTAAACCGTGTACTACTTAGCATCTTGGAGAGCTGTGGGTCTAACTGATGAGCACCAAGTGAGTTGGATGCTTGGTTCAGCCTGTGTAGCTTTTAGCTTACATTCGGTAGATGGTGAGTTCGAACCTCACTCTCGGTAGCCCTGAAGATGGTTTACTGTGGTTTCCCAATTTCATACCAGGGAAATGATGGGGCTGCACCTAATCTTTTTTTTTCTCTCGCACCAATACAGATAGGTCTTATGGTGACAGTGTGACAGGTAAGGGTTAGGAGTGGGAAGTAATCGACCATGGCCTTGATTAAGGCTCCACCCCGGCATTTGCCTGGTGTGAAAATGGAAAACCACGGAAAATCATCTTTGTGGCTGCTGATGTGATACTGCATCCGAGTCACTGTGTACCTAAGTATAGGCCTACAATGTGCTTACCACCTTTCTAGGGAGGAGGAATCCCAAAGGGGAAGTGAAATAACAATCTTACAATCTGACCATTAGCAGCACATCAAACACAAATGGATATGTAGTCAACTGCTCGCCAGATAAGGGATGAGAGTTTGAGGGTTAGGAAGCAAGAGAAGTGCGTAGCAAGTGAGAATGAATATGCGAGTCACTTTTTTGCCATGCCTGCCATAGGGCTTATCTTATTCAGGATCAGTAAACTGCACCACTTCTAACAAAGTCACTCATGCTATTAAAAATATGAAGAACTCAAAAACACCAAACCCTGACACCCTACCAGCATATATTTGAAAGCAAAGAGAACTTGAGGCTATTACCAAATGGCTGGCTAACTTCTTCCATATCGTGGTACAGCGTAGTCATGCCCCACTACTGGGCAACACAAACATATAACAGTGTCCATTCTTAACAACAAAGGAAGAAAGTGACAAAACTGGTAATGAAAGTGACAATTTGAAGAAAATGAGACCATCTGACTGGAGGGAAGAGACGTTTAATGTTGAATTAAATGGTGCTGGAGATACAAACGAAGTACCATACGTGAATAATATGTTGTTGTTGTTTGAGTCATCAGTCCATAGACTGGTTTGATGCAGCTCTCCAAGCCGGCCTATCATGTGCTAACCTTTTCATTTCTACGTAACTGCTGCATCCTAAATCTGCTCTAATCTGCGTGTCATATTCATACCTTGGTCTACCCCTACCATTCTTACCTCCTACACTTCCCTCAAAAACCAACTGCATAAGTAAGGGGTGTCTTAAGATGTGTCCTATCATTCTCTGTCTTCTTCTGATCAGATTTAGCCAGTATCTCTTCATTCGCGATTCAATCTATCCATCTCACCTTCAGCATTCTTCTGTAACATACATTTCAAAAGCTTCTATTCTCTTTCTTTCTGAGCTAGTTATCAGCCATGTTTCATTTCCATACAATGCCACACTCTAGACGAAAATCTTCAAAAACATCTTTCTAATTCCTATATCAATGTTTGAGGTGAACAAATTTCTTTTCTCAAGAAAGGTCTTCTTTGTTTGTGCTAGTCTGCATTTTATGTCCTCCTTACTTCTGCTATCATTAGTTATTTTACTACACAAGTAACAATATTCATCTACTTCTTTTAAGACCTCACTTCCTAATCTAATATTTCCTGCATCACCTGACCTTGTTCGACTGCACTTTTGTCTTGGACTTATTTATTTTCATCTTGTACTCCTTACTTAAGACTCTGTCCATATCATTCAGAAATTTCTCCAGATCTTCTGCAGTCTCAGATAAAATAACAATATCATCAGCAAATCACAGGGTTTTGATTTCCTCTCCTTGGATTGTAATTCCGTTCCCAAATTCCCCTTTGATTTCCTTTACTGCTTCTTCTGTATAAACATTGAAAAGGAAGGGGAACAAACTGCAACCTTGCTTCACTCCTTTCTCGATTGCTGCCTCTTTTTCAAAGCCCTCGATTCCTATCACTTCAGACTGATTTTTATGCAGATAGTAGATAATTCTTCGGTCTCGGTACCTGATCCCAATTTTTGCTCTCACAGATGCACTGATACGCAAGTCAAGAATTGAAAATTCAAACTAACTTAAGGGAGATTCATTAAAGGTATCCATCTGTTATTGTAAAGAAAGTCAGCCCGATACACTCTTGCAATGATTCATAAATACTTTTTAATTTTTTATTATTATTTCTTTTCATAAAATGTGTTATTAATATTTCTATATTTTCCATAATTGGAATAGCATAGCAACAATCTTAAATTATTGTTATAAGTGATAATTTACTCTTTTTTCAGCACCACAACAGCAGAGGAATATGTTTGCTTCAGTGGATGCATCTGCTCAGTCCTACACTCAGAGAATCAATTATGAACTGAGTAACCACCCTGAAATATTACCTGAAGAAGGTAAGTTACTAAATGGATTTTATAAGTTGTAATGTACTGCAATTATATGCTGTGCACTTTTGATTATGTAAGTTAAATTTCCATTTCTTTCTAGTTATTGAGCACATAAGTAACTCAATTGGGAGCAAGTGGCGTGACATGGCTCGTAAATTGAAGTTGAGAGAAGGCGATATACATCGTATTAAAGAACAACATGGTAATGATTCATACCAGTGTGCTTACCGTGTAAGTATTAATTTAATTTACTACCTACAATACAATTATAACACTTTTTATCTAGGAAATGTTCACATCTGATGTTTATTTTCATTTCAGTGTTTACTTCTCTACCAGTCAAAATGTGAGCGATATGAACTTGAAAGAAATCTTCTTTCTGCTTTGGAAAAAGTACGACGCAATGATCTAAGAAGCCAAGTTCACAAAATATTGAATCGGAGGAATTTGTAAAACTTGGACTGAGATGCAGTTACAGTGGAAGATCTGTGAATTACATCAGTCAAAGACGTCACACAAATGATGAAACTATTCAAAATATAAACAATTCCTTTGTCTTTTGTTTTTCCTTCTTTTTTTTTCAGGATAATTAAGAAATTACCATATTTCAAATGGGAGTTAATTTCATGTAATGGTAAATCAAATCTCCTGCAAAGATAGAGGTCTCTGAGATTGGCACATGCTCTGTGTACATACATAAGAGGATTCGTTTTTATATCCTTAGTGATTGATAATGGATTATCCAAAGTAATTTGGACAAAGGCTCCTTCTACTTTTTTCTTTTCAGAAACAGGACCAATTTGCCCTGGATACGAGGACAGTAAATAAAGTAGTGGCAACGTAGTCCAGGCATTCGCAGGAGATCGGACATGCGCAAATAGGATACGGGAGCGGTCAGGTTGTTAATGTGTTGTGTGCATTTGATGGGCATCCAGTTGGGAGTGTTGTTACTGTATGGCATTGAAGTGAAGAGTATTGATTTCACTGTTCTAAAGCCTATTTTTAAAAGGTGATCATTGTTTGTGGATTAAAATCGCGGTTGTCTGTGCCAAAAATGCACCAGAATGTTATCGAGGAATACATGAATTCTGTGGCAAGAATGCATTACCATATAGGACGGTTGCACGATGGATCAAGGCGTTTCATGCGGGTCTCGTAGAGACAGAATGGACAGCCGACTTGTGCGGTACAAATCCACAATCTCATTCCAATCCGCACAAAATGCCTTGACTCATTGTGCAACCTTCCTATACGGTAATGCATTCTTGCCACGGGTTTGATGTAATCATCAATAACATTCTGATGCTTTTTTGCCATGGACAACATCGATTTTAATCCACAAACGCTGATCACCTTTTGAAAACATGCTTTTTAGTGTTGAAATCGATGCTGTTCTCTTCAAAGCCACACAGCAACAACACTCCCAACTGAATGCCTGTCAGTTTCACACTACACATTGACAACAGCACCACCTGACCACGCCCATATCCTATTCACGCATGCCTTTCTTTCTTTATTCGAATCAGAAGTACAATAGAATAATACTACATTTAAAAGAAACAAACTATATATACAAGTAAAAGGTCTTCAACAATATATGTCATGCCTGATCTCCTGCGAGTGTCTGGACTATGTTGTCACTACTTTATTTACAGCCCTCTTAGTAACCTTACAAATCCGGGGCAAAATAAGACTGGAATGTGGCTGGTTCAAATAAAATGACAGGATGTTACGAGCCCATTATGATGATATTCTTGATATTTGTGAATAGCAGCCATTAATTTATCTTGGAATATTTTTATTTTTAATCTTGGAGAAAGTTGTGGAGAAAGTGAAAAGTTATGTTGATGCTCCATCCTAACGAAATAGTATTTCATTTGTTTTTATCTTTGCAGAATTGGTTGGTAGTCAAGTTTTGCTGTATGAGATGCCACATTCACTGCACTTTAAGATTACTATTTAAATTTTTTTTAAAGAACAATATGTAGAAAAGAATGGAATAGTGCGAGGCTCTGGTCCTTGTCCGGCTTAATACACTCAATATCTCAACATGGTTTGATCGATTTTGTAGAGCTCAGATGTTTAATTTTGTCCAACCTGAAGCTGCATCTTGGTTTCTGCTGGTATTTTACACCCATTTTGCTGCCTCTAGGAAGAGTTCCTTGTTGCAGTAAATATTTTGAAACATTTCTGTTTTACAGATATTCTTTGCCTCATTTTGAGCTGCTTTGTTACATGAAACCATAGCCTTGCCACACTAGCTGCTCTTCATCTGCATTATTGTTTGTTACCTGTGACATAACATTTTTCTGCTCCTCATTTCCCTTGATTGTTATTGTCTAATCTATCCTGTAATCAGATTCCTTTCCTGTACACATTGTCCAAAAATTATTGGTTTCTGTAGTACTATATTTAATCTAGTATTGAATAGAAATACATGATATTACCACGTTAAGTTTTACCTTAAATGCATTCTATTTGTGTCCCATGTAACACGGCAGGTGTAAGTGGTTCAGTGTTGACAATAATATAATAATCCAATAATTTATGGATTGATTGATTTTGGATGATCTACCCCCTATGAACATTTGTTTAGGACACTTGAATTAATGGTCATTATAGCATTCATATTTTGTTTGTATTAAATAATGGCATCAATTAGGTTATATTGTTTTCACTTAAATTGTATAACGCATGAAGATAAAATACTATCACTTGGGGTGAATATGCCCATAGGGGTGTTTACAGTCAAAACTAGTTAAACGTAATAAGATGCCTCTTTATGCATTACATTTTTATTTTTTTATGTGATAATCTGCTCCCAAATATGTTTTTAGTGCATTAGTACTGGTTTTTATGTGTAGTCACTCCTAGTTGATGGTAAATATTTCTGAAACACTAGTCATAAAGGATAGTTGTCTAATTGTCTGTGTTAATAAATGTCAGGAGGCCACACAGAAAATTGCAAGTTACAGATAGGGAATATTATTTTAATTGAAAAATTAAATGATGGTGCAAGCATTAGGAACATCCATTTACACTACTCTAAATTACACTACAGCACTGTATAGCAAGGTGTTACTTTGAATGAAGGTATGATGTAATCTTTTTTGTTGAGGTCTGCATTAATTTCTCTAACATGAGATTTGAAGGTTCTTGATTGATTTATTTATTTATTTAATTTTTTTAATGACTGTAATCTCAGTCCTGCTGTTGAAAGAAGTTGATCAACATGTCAACCATTTCCGTCGCAGCAGACGGTGAGATTTTCTCTTCTGCTGTGTCAACGAACAGTTCACTAGTACCATCAGATTCCCTACCACTTTCCTGAGTGTATGCATTGAGCTTGTGTTTGATGATGTTATGGTCTTGCAATCGCTCCTACCCTTCTTTATTTTCATCACGACCGAGCCATTCCTCCATGTCATTCATGTCTACATTACTGAAATCTGGGTATAACTTAACAAGATTGAGACATGCTCTGATATAGTGTTCTTCTTCTATGTCATATTCTAGAACATTCATTTGTTCCAATAATTTTTGACCATGAACCTGTCAAGGTAATAGTAGCGACTGTTCCAAGCTTTGCACTCTGCATAGTCTATGTCAACTTGAGTTTGTGTGAACCTGATGCATTTCAACATTTCTATTGTTAGCTTTTCTTTACTGGTCTCATGACCAGGGGCTGAAGTTTTTAACTGTGAGGCCAAAGTTTTAGAAGGCATAATTTCCAGAAAATACCAGATTTATTGAGGGGTTGTTTTGTTTGTTTATTTATTTATTTATTTTTAATTTTTTCTGCTGTCATATCATTGTTCAGCGTTTTTGACATAGATACAGGACAGTCTTCTCAGAGAAAGAAACCAAAGCAGGGTTTTTCTGTACCTGCGTTTGACAACCATCATCTGAAACCAGGATTGATTGTGATGGATTTGTAACAACTTTTACAGAAGGCACAAAATATTGTTTTTAAAAAGACTACTATATTTGTAGCTGGATTGGTTCATCCAAGCTTTAGAATGATAATTTGCACTTTTTATCCTTTCCCTTAAAAGATCATGGTTTCTTTGCTCATTCTATAACTGTCAACTTGAGTTTGTGTGAACCTGATGCATTTGAACACATCATTATTGTTAGCCTCTCTTTACTGGTCTCATGACCAGAGGCTGAAGTTTTAACCGTGAGGCCCAAGTTTTAGAAGGCGTCATTTCTAGAAAAGACCAGTTTTATCGATTGTTGTGTTTTTCTTTGTTTTTTTTTCCTGTTGTCAGATTGTTTCAATGAAGGAATGGAACTTATCATTAAACAATTTTGCTGCCAACAAATCTTCACGAGGGCTTTCACCCTCAATGTTTTATTCCCTGATGCTAAGCTGACATTTAAACTTGACTAGCCAACCCTAGATTTGGGAAATTGCTCAGTAATGTTTAGATGATTATTAACTTTTTCAATGACCATTGGATCTGAATAGGAACATCCTCCATGCTTCTGTCCAAATCAAACATAAAGGGCTTCTTAGATCTTCTAGAATCAAAGCCTTCATTGTTTTCCTTTTTGACAATGCAGGTACTATATCAAACAATGTAACAGACTTCAAAATTTCAGCTTTAATATTTCACTAAATCCCAAACTGTTTGTTCACCAGCACCAAATTCTGTACACACTAATTTTCACACTGGCATACTTACCCCTTACGTCATGGTTTATAATTTTAGCTCTTTTGTTGAAACTTAGTGCTATTTGTCTCCGTCTTGTAGCCGCTGGAAGAACATGTATGCACAATAGATCAGGATTAATAATGGCCTACTTACACAGAAAGGTAATAGCACAATTGTTCACTTATCCTTTGTTCTTTCATCGTTTGTTGACAGACATTCTAAATAGAGTGTTTAACATAAAGGCTGTAAATATGATTCAATACCTTCAAGAAATTTGTAAGCTGTAGAAGAAATTGAAATGTGCATTTTATCGTGAAAATTCTTTTAATTTTGGTGTTAAATTGTCTTGACAGAAACTGCATCTTACAGCTAAAAATTTGAACTTAAATTTATGGCCTTTGTACATATTTTGAGGTTTTTTGCAGTGCATTTTAAAATGTTTACTGTTCCCTCCGTTTATTTCTGTGTATTTACTTCATGTTGTATCCTATATTTGTGATAACCAGATAGTTATAGTAATGGTAAGTTATTAATATTATTTTAATTTCATCTTCTTATGTCATTATATACTCAAATAGGTAACATAATCAAATTGAATAACAATAAATTTGAAATTGCATTTGCTGGCAAACAATATGGTAAACCACATTATTATTATTATTATTATTATTATTATTATTATTATTATTATTATTACTATTATTATTATTATTAGGCTATTATTACTACATCCATTTAAGTAAGCTCTGTTTGTGCCGGTAATATAATGGACTGACTCGGCCTAAGCAAGCTGATTATGAAACTACAAATATTTTCGTATTATTATTATTATTAACTACTACTTTACTGGCCACATTGTACCACTTGAATAGTTCCATGTTCTCTTTCTCTTTGTGGTTCTTGCGGTCTGCCCAGTACTTTTTCATTCATTCCGATTGTAATTTTCTCAATTTGTCTAAATGCTCTATAGCACTTCTATATGTCATTTCTACTGAAAATTTGTAAGTCTTAATAAGAGTATTAATTTTATTTTCTTTCTCTGCATTTGCTTTGAGATCTTGCTTAATTTCATGGATCCATTGTCATATCTTCTTTCCAAGATTTCTCATCCCTATTTGTCATAAAATCATGTTTCCTGGCAGTCACAAAGATGTGAATGAAATACAAAATTATTTTCATTTCATTCAATTATTATCATCATTTTTATTTTTTTAATCCTTCTGGCTATAATAGGTGTTTTTCATGTTGCAATTACTATTACATATTTTAATTAACTACTGTATAATGGGTTCACTAAACTGGGATAAATTCTTTGCTACTTTCATCTTGTACCCTATACAAAGTTTTTTAAATGATGACAGTCTAAGGGAAGTTCTATGTGCAGTATTTTCTTTCCTGTCAGTTGGTTCTTCTGTGAAAATAATTCAGATTCATCAGAGAAGTCTTATTAGAATATACGGCAGGTAATTATTGCAATATCCAGACTGCTTACTGTACTATGCAATTTCTTTTTGTAGCTTCTCAGGTGGCATAAGACATTGTGGACAATCTATTAGTTTCCTGAATGGACACCATCACTTTTGTTCAGGTCATTTAGTTTGCAGTAAATCCTGCAGTCTGGAACATAAGTTAAATTAATATTTTACCAACATATACTCTGCAGCTATTTGCCCATTTTGGTTGTATAAACTTAGTTCTTCATCCATTTTCACTAAGATGAGTCTATAGTTGAGTGACATTTTTCACTTGTTTTTCTGAAGTTTTTTTATCCAAATGACTCTTAACGGTGTCATCTCAAAGTATTAATATTCTCTTCTGAAACGTTTGAAAATGTCAGTTAATAATCATACAGAATGTTTGTCTTTGATATCATCATAATCGTAGCATGTTTCCTCGGGTGCAGGGCCTGCTCTTTGGATCTTTGCCACTTATTTTGATCAAATGCATCTTCAGGGTTCAGGCTAACAATCTGCAAATCCTTCTGCTCGTGTCCTTCCACCTCTGTTTTGGCCGCCCACACGGTTGCTGGGGTATAGTTTCCAGGTAGTAAGTGGTTTTGCCTACCGTGAAGGACACAGCCCTCAGGACATGTCCAAACCCACAGAGCCTTATTTTTCTCATCTTTTCTGTAATTGATGATGCACTAAATTGCTTCCAAATTGTGTCATTAACATGATCACAAAGAGACAAACCGAGCATTTACATCTCCATGGCACAGAAGCGGCTCTTGGTATCTGTCATTGTGGCCCAACACTCTATGCCAGACAGTGCAACAGGTAATATGACTGACCTGTAGATGATTTGATTTTAGTTGATCAATAGAATCACACATATTCTACGACTCTCGACCATCAGCCAAAATTTTGTATCATATGCTTATCATCTCAATCTATTCTTAGCCTCCATCTTAAGCTTCAAAGTTTCTAAATAATGCATAGACTGGGCAAGTTGGCCGAGCAGTTAGAGTTGCGCAGCTGTGAGCTTGCATCCGGGAGATAGTGGGTTCGAATCCCACTGTCAGCAGCCCTGAAGATGGTTTTCCGTGGTTTCCCATTTTCACACCACGCAAATGGTGGGGCTGTACCTTAATTAAGGCCACGGCCGCTTCCTTCCAACTCCTAGGCCTTCCCTACCCCATCGTCGCCATAAGACCTATCTGTGTCGGTGCGACGTAAAGCACATAGCAAAAAAAAATAATAATAATAATAATAATACATAGTAGAATTTGGTTAATTTGATTGTTTTTAATTGAAATTACCAATTAATATGAACTCTTCTTGCATTACATTCTTATACACACAATATTCAAATTTTATATTTAATTTGAAATAATAATACCTTATTAACCCCTCAGCGTCGCAGCCTTTTAAAGAGCTTCCTACCCCGCGGCCGGATGAGATTTCAAGTACGTACGACGGTAATACATTGATTCACTTAATGGTGGGGCTGTACCTTAATTAAGGCCACGGACGCTTCCTTCCCACTCCTAGGCCTTCCCTACCCCATCGTCGCCATAAGACGTATCTGTGTCGGTGCGACGTAAAGCACATAGCAAAAAATAATAATAATAATAATAATAATAATACATAGTAGAATTTGGTTAATTTGATTGTTTTTAATTGAAATTACCAATTAATATGAACTCTTCTTGCATTACATTCTTATACACACAATATTCAAATTTTATATTTAATTTGAAATAATAATACCTTATTAACCCCTCAGTGTCGCAGCCTTTTAAAGAGCTTCCTACCCCGCGGCCGGATGAGATTTCAAGTACGCACGACGGTAATACATTGATTCACTTAAAGTGTTACTACAAGTATAAGAGTAGCCCGATATTCACAAAATTTGAAATTCCTTATGACAGAACTAAGTACATGCAGATAATTACACAATTGTTTCACATTTCGTTAGTAATTTAGTTCCGTGTTATAGTGTTCGAAGCACTCTTCGAGACAGAGACCCATGTCACTCTTCTGCAACAGTACACTGACGTCTTCTTTTCGTCATGTTTTGAACACACGATACAACGTCTCTGAGGTTTGGATTTCTCACTCTTTGGTGATAATTTCCTGATAAAATGTCTTTCCTGCAACCATGGAACTGTATTATCTGATGCGTGCCGGCCTTGAATATTTCTTTCCCCGCTCGAGCGAGCGTATTTTGTAAACAAACCTTTCACCAGCTGAACCCGATAAGGTAATTGCTCAAAATTTATCTCTGTGACCTGTGTGAATATTATTAGAGAATTTAGGTATCATAATTCACTGCTAAAAACTTCCCTTTGACCTGTATAATTATGTATAGTCTCCTACACGAAATTTTCAAGTACTCCTCCTTATCATCACTGTCATAATTTACCACTGTCACATCATCTATTTCAATATCAGTGCTGCTCACACTGTCACTACTACTTCCGACTAAACTTTCATCTGAATTATACAATATTTCAAGCACGTTACTGTCAGTCAAACGACGGCTGAGCGCAGTGCGTGACATGGACTGATGAAGCTGCAGCGAGACCGAAAGCAACAGGACGAAACTGAATGAGGGGAATAACATTTATGACGAAACAAATCAACTCGATACATATTTCAGATAGAAGGTCGAGACATCGTCTTTCAAGCGAGATATATACCATGAACAACTGGTTCTCGTATCGTATGACAGAAAGCAGCACTAACTGATGCCTACACAGAGCGCTCGTGGAGAGTTATGAAAATATTACAAGCCGAGAAATAAAGACAATATTATAAATAAACCGCACTCTCAATGAACAAATAGAGCAAAGAATATCACGTGAAAAGACAAATTTCTCAGATCATCATTTCTTTATTTTATTCTGTGGGAAAGAATGAAGCAAACAGACTTTTTAAAAAAAGCAGAGAATGGTGCTCAGACTTACCTGACAGATGCTTAACCTCGTAAAAACAACTACATTATAACGATTTTCAATTCTTATATACAACACTGACAAACCCGAAAATGTCTTCTTGGAAGTAAAACAATTTGCATATCCATAACCCCAAAACTCTTCGCGCTATAGCTGTAAATGTGAAACCATGTATGGGTCTATACCACGTATAGAGGTCGGCGGCTACGGAAGAAAAGAGGGTCTATACCACGTATAGAGGTCGGCGCTGAGGGGTTAAAACTTGGATATTTTCAAAAAGTGACATTTAATGATGATTGAACGCTGGCTGGGGAAAGAGAGAAGTAGTGAAGAATCGTGCTGGTGTTGGAAACAGAACTGTAATTGTTGCAAAGCTGAGAAAAGTTTCAAGCTCTTAGCTTCCCGGGGATATGTTCCTTGAATGGTCTTCTCAGTAGCAAACTTTGAGTTTTGATAACTGGAAACATCTGCTCATTAGGCCTAAACCTAGAACTCCACATGGAGTTGATTGACAGCTGTCAGCAGATGAAATAAGATATTCCACTGGCTACTTGAAGGCTTAGAACAGGGCCTCTCAGTGTGCATGCATTGTGCACGGTGCAAAAGACGACTTTGCTTGGCTGACCAGAGTGCAGACCTCCACTCCTCGATTTGGAGCAATAGCGCTGTCTCTTTCCCCACGCCTGTCTCGTTCACTCCGCCTGTCTCTCTCTTCCTCACTTGCTCCGTAGCGCTCCAAATCCGAGCCGAGCTTAGCCGAGTAACCCAGAGACGAAGCGTTGGTCCGACTCAAGCTGAGTGGGACTGTGCACAGGAACTCTGCGCCTCAGTTTGCACGCGTGAGATTTTGGACGTTTGAGAGGCTCTGGCTTAGAAGGTGGAGCTTGGGAACACTTGGTAAAATATGTCATAAATTGCAGATGCTTTGCTACCGTGGGACAACAAAATTGAAGTGATAACCTGTTTCAGTCAATACATTAACTTGAGGAGTTTACACACAAATAAAGTCAAGGAAATAAAGGAAAATTACTAGTTTTTTTAAACAAGCTGTGAAGGATTAATAATATTTGTAGTGTCATTATTGTTGTCCGACTCCGTGGCTGAACGGTCAGCATCGAGGCCTTCAGTTCAGAGGATCTCTGGTTCAATTCCTGGCTAGAGTGGAGATTTTAATAATAATATCCGGATAATTCCCCTGACTTGGGTGTAAAATTTTATGATCTGTTACTGTTTTGCCATATTCTATTGTCGTGGCAACTCTAGGAACCCTGTGATTGTCTAATTTAAATTTTATTACTGGACCTTTCAGGTTCAAATTAATGAAGTTCTACTATATAAAAAGGGGAAGAAAAGTGCCATACTGATAAAGATAAGTATTTATAGTAAGCGAGCAGAGAAATCGCATACACTTTATATTTTCAGTTTCTCCTTTTTCATCAGTATGAGGATAAAACCATACATGCTTTATTTTATTATGGCATTTCTTTACTAACATGCCTGTTTCATAAGCAAGAATTAATAATTTTTGTTTGCTCTATAGCTTCATTCTGCTCATTAGTTCCAAGTATGCTTGACAACAAAGACATACATGTCATATCTGCTTGCATTTCTATCTAGTGTTTTCTGTTCTGAATGTTTTTGGTGGATATTTTTAAGATTCTTTGTTTCCACAAAAGTTCCACAATAAGGTTTTGTTGTGGAGTGGTGTTAAACTGTCCCTGAATATCAAGAATGATGATTTTATTCTTATCTCAGCCTGCCTCATATGTACATATTACTGATAACTACTCTCCTGATAATGCTAGGGTTCAAACTTCATTTTTTGTTTGAAGAGAATTTACACTGCAATATTCAACTGCTCAGTATACATGCTGTTGGTCTTTCTCAGTTATGAACTTTGCATCCACCATTTTAAAGAGGTTTTATGTGTTGGTAATTACGTTTGTATTGTTTCGCTTAAAATTATAGGTTGATTATATCATACTATATGTGACAATTTGGGGGGGGATGAATAGCATAGTGGCTTAACTGCTGGCTTTCCACCTGGGAGGCTTAGGTTCAAATTCTGGTCAAGTTTGGTTTGGGATTTTCACTTAAATATCACATAGCCTCAGGCCTCAGGAAGGGCATCAGACATTAAACCTCCAGCAAAAACCAAAATGAGCCTGGGTCGATCCAGCAATGCCAGAATTACCTGGGATAAGCTGAAGAATGTTTTGCTTTTGTATGACAGTTTTGCTTATAACCAACTTGAGATATCTGATTAGACTGTTATCAGTTCCACTATTGTTGTGGCTTACTCTGATTATTGGCTCATAATATGGTCAGAATCCAACATGACTGGGTTCAGGACTAACGACAAAAGACGAGGAGCTTCTGATTGGCAAAAATTCTCCTTTTTTCTCCTAACTCTGATTTTCAGTATTTTAGTTATATATTTTTTGAAGATTCCAGGGAACATTATTCTCAAATTTCACTGCCTCCATCATTACGGTCTATATATACATATGGGCAGGACGGGACTAATATCAATCAAAGCAAAGGATAACATCCCTTGCACTTGTAATTTTTTTTTTTTTAATCCCAAACTGAGCTGCTTGAATATTGAACGCATGTGGGGAGTTTTAATTATGAAGGATTAATTTTTAACTGAAAAATTCAGTCAGAGCAAAATTGTTGTTTTAATTGACACGTAGATTGTCATCATCATCATCTTAGTATTGTTCCATTAGGACAGGGTCTGCTTTTCACATCAAGCTCGCCACTTTATGTGGTCTGTCGTGTCCTATGAATTAAGACATAAGATTCCGGGTTCTTATGTCATTGTTCATGGTATCCAGCCTCCTTAATGTAGGTCGCCCTCGTTGCCTCTGATCTTCGAAAGCAAGATGATAAAATCTCCATTCCTGTACTCAATGATTGGAGTTATGCCTGCTAGTTGTCTGATGGTTATTTTATTGATATAGTCATGCTGATCTCCAATGTCATTTACAGTTCCAAAGCATGCAATGAGTGCTCAGCACCTTTAGAATTAGGCAAGTGCTGGTACAATATAGCAGAGAAATCGCTAATGTTTTCGCATCATTTGTATTTCCGTAACATGTAGCGAGTGTTTGGCTTGTATGAACTAGGCTAGCACTGGTACATTATAATGCATCTGGTCTAACCAGTGTGTGATATAAGGCTTCTAGACATTTTGTTATAAAAATCGACACCTGCAACACCCCCGAAACACAACCGCATCACTTTGATTCTTGCTTATACGTCTTCATTCACACAACGATCACTCTGCAGCGAACACACACTCTCTCTCCACCCCACTCCCCTAACAAGTGTCCACCTCCGATCAACACATCTTGTAGTTGCTCGCCCTTGAGGTCTCCTTTGTCGTACCTTCCCTTCTACCATCATCTCCATACCTTCCTTCCATCTAGAAATATGGCAGCATATCACAAGAATGCTCCCTTGAACAAGGTTTCACAGTAGCCCTCCACGGTACTTTTAGGATCAGTTTTCTTGTCCCCATCGTGATCAGAGATAAAACTTTAAATTCCCTCATCAGGTATTGCAATTTACTAAAAATTTCACAAGATCCTTGATGCTCTGCACGCTGTTCCAGTTCATGGCAAAGTTATTTAATTTGTACATTCTTATCCCTTACGCATGTAGCCTTGATCTCCAAGCATCCTTAGTCTCTCGTTAGAATCTTCATGCCCCTCACCTTCTGTCAGAGCTTTCCTCCCCTTGGCTAAGGTCAGTGTGGAGTCTGTAATCCAGTGCTTCTTCTTTGCAACTGTTGCAAGTTCACACTTTTTTGCAGTCTTCTCAATACATTTTGTGACTCCTGCTCATGTCTCTTCAGTGTCTTGTATCGCCTGTGGTCTGACATCTTTCTGCAGGTTGCGTTGCAACTCGGAGGGGTTCGTAACTATACTTGGACTTGAATTTCAAGTCCTCTCTAGGGTGTGTCTCAAGCATCACGTCGTCAGCATTTTGTGAAATGCTCTTCAGTAAGTCACGTGTTCTGGTGCCCCTCACAATAGCAAGGAGCAGAGGAGAGAGGCAGTCTTTGATCACTGACTGTCACAGGGAAGCTGTCTGTGTAAATAAATCTTATTACATGATTTTCTTTTCTTCAAGAAATGTTTTCCTTTGTTAAAATGTTGCCATAATGTAAACACAAATGAAGAAGATAGCTTCTGCAACCCAAGGAGAGCAGAATTTTACACTTTTGATCCCTTGTTCTGTCAGCAATAAAATGAAAGGTTTCCTTGCCCGATTTTAGTTATCAACTCTCTATGGTGTCAGATGTCGAGCACCATTCTCCTTGCCAGAGAAGTGCTCTCATATTATTGTAGAAAATATTCCTTGAGGTTACAATGGTTAATTCGAAACTTGCCTTACATTAACACTTTGCTATCACATATTATGCCATAACTATTGGGAGGTGTTCCATCTTGACAGCCACACAATCCCTTAGTATAAGAATGTAGTTGAGAGGTGGTATTTGGCATATTTTAAACTCACTACAGCCATTTACTAATATTGACTGGGTGCTTGTCTTGTATACTAAAGGTTGCAAGACCAAACTCAATGCATTCAGTTGTCATTTAAGAATGCTTATATATAGGACACGTGTTCATTGATTTTCTGATACGGTACGGGACGTTAGAATCCATTTTCAGAACAAATTGTTGGCACACTGGGCTTGTCACAAGACTGATAGTAGTCATTAAGCACATAGTATTACTGTCAGTGCTGTTGATGGAGCCAGGTAGATTTGGTTCCAACAACATGGGAATCAATACTCCTGATTCTGGTACAAGTTCAGTATTTGCGTATGTTTAAGAGCAATCCAGAATCTTTTTTTTTTTTTTTTGCTAGGGGCTTTACGTCGCGCCGACGCAGATAGGTCTTATGGCGACGATGGGATTGGAAAGGCCAAGGAGTTGGAAGGAAGCGGCCGTGGCCTTAATTAAGGTACAGCCCCAGCATTTGCCTGGTGTGAAAATGGGAAACCACGGAAAACCATTTTCAGGGCTGCCGATAGTGGGATTCGAACCTACTATCTCCCGGATGCAAGCTCACAGCCGCGTGCCTCTACGCGTACGGCCAACTCGCCCGGTCAATCCAGAATCATGAGTAGCTGTAAAATGATATATAAATCAGTACTAACTATTGCTTGAATGACTAAACAATGATTCTGTGAATCACTGTGGAAAGGAAACTATTATTACTTGATATAACTTCTGCTTAAAGTAGTGAAGAGAAAAATGTTTCCCTTGTAAGTTGCTATCAGCATAATGACCCTAGTTGCAAATAAGGGATGGATTGATTGATTGATTGATTGATTGATTGATTGATTGATTGATTGATTGATTGATTGATTCCTTCCTCTCGCCCTGATACCACTGCCTGATTTAAATTAACTGAAAAAAAAATATGGATCAGATGTCAAGAAACAGTACACATGTCAACAAAGACTGTTACATTCTGCAGGACATAATTTTATCATAATTTCTGTTTTCTTTTCTTTCTTTCTTTCTTTCTTTCTATGTTGTTTTTTGTTTTTACTTTTCAAGCAACAATATAAACAGACATGATCATTATTAAGTATTGAATAATTCAGTGGCAATTCCAATACCTGCTGGGTGTAAAAAAAAAAAAAAAAAAAAGAGAGGATATATTTGGCGAATTATAGTTTACACTCGCATGAAGAGATTGAAGATGTACAGCTGTTCTTCTCTTTATTTTCTCATCCCTTCTCCAACTTTATTATTTAGATCTACTTTTGAATTATCTTTGATTAGTATAGGCTCATAAGTTCATCAAAATTGGTGCAGAACTCCTTATTGGAACAATTTTATATATATATATAGAGAGAGAGAGAGAGAGAGAGAGAGATATGTGTGTGTGTGTTTCAGTAAGATGTAGATGTTACCTTTATTTTTATTTTCTTAAGTGTGTTTTCCTTGTTTTACTTTCCTTTCCATACAGCTTTGGGGACCCTTTGAATGAAAAGTCAGTAATGACATAGAATTGTGCCACCTCACAAAGCCAACTTGGGTACCATTCTTGCTTCACATTGCCTGTTTCTCATAGCAAGTGCGTGACTTGTTTGTGGAGCCATTTCTCATGCGACTCCAGAACTTGGTCTTGATAGTATGATCTTCCCGGTTCCAGACATCATTCACACACTTCCCTGGTTGATATGTTCAGATACTGGAACAACATGAAATACAGTTGGAAAAGATTTGATCACAATTAATGGGGACAGTTGTTACTGTAGAGTCTGACACTTCATTGAAATATTAAGCAAGTTAGTTGAACTTCAGTCAAAAATAAAAGAAAAGTTCTCCATTTGTAAAATGTTATCCAATAGTAGCATGAAGTATTATGAAATTTCTACCATTATTTATTTGCACAACAGGAAGTGTATGGAGTTTCCATTGGCAAGAAAGACTGTTTGTTTTCTTCTGTCAGTTTATTAACGTATTAGAGCCTTGATAAGTTGTTCACATGTAGATGGAGATATCTATTATCAATATTGTACAACATATTGCCATCGCACCTACAAAAATCGCTATGTGAAATACGGTACAGTATTTTAGTTTTGAACTTCAGCTGGAAAGTTCTGTCATCTAAGGTTCAATATTGTGCAACATTCATCAAGGAATTCTCACTCTTCATAATATATGTGCTGTGGGTCAGTATTTTTCCGGAAACATTATCACACACTGATTTTCATAGGCACAACGACTATATTTACAGAGCTATTTTATGCATCAGGTTAACTACTCCACACCACAAACTGTTGTTACGGATAGTGGAGCCTTTTACTTTCCACCCCTTCATGGACTTTCATTGCCTGTGCGGAGATGATTTTGCTTTATATTTTATGCATAGAAGTGTCTGGTATTCAGCAACCTTGACCAAACCTGATTATGATAAATGGTATATTGAGGTGCGTTGGAAATGTTTGACCATTTCCACATCACAGTTCCTGCTTGTATACCTGCCTTTCCAGGAGGGTTATAATTTACCTCACTAAAATTATTTTCAGGTGATCTACCCTGTTCATTTATTCAATCACAAACTTCACTCTCCCCTGACATGAATTCATTATTACTATCAGTTTCAAGCCACTTTGAAAAATCCTCGCTGGCTACTATTTTCCTTCACCAACTGGTGGGTGTTGAGCATCTTTAATTATTTTAGAGCTTTCTTTGAACGTTAACATATTTGTTCCATTCAAGAATGTTGTAAATGCTTTTGAAATAAACTAGAATAACCGTGTGACCTATCTCGTGCCTGTTATGTGAAATAGAAGGATTTAAAAACTTGCAAAGAACAGTTCTGTATATCGGCTTCTTTCCCACCATAGGCATATATGGAATGTTTCAGTAAGTTTGCACCAATGAGTTAACTAATCAAGATATCCAACCTGACCAAGATGGATTAGGTTTGTCCCAATTACACCTAATTATATTCATCCATGTGGTGAGTTATGTCTGTAAGGTGAGTGAAATCTTTAATTGTGAATTCAATAATTCTCTTCAAGACTGGTCTTCACATTACAACTAGAAGTAGCATAACTACTGTACTTAAATCAGTCCACCCAATGTACTGCACATAAGTCAAAGATGAAATGTGCCTTAATTTCTTTCGTAAAGAAAATAAACAAGTGATTGAATCCCTTCCTTTTCAGGGGCGTAAAGTACTTTGGTTGGCACTTACTCCCCAGGCAGAGAAGATTTAGGCTAAACTGTATTGCAGCATATAGCAGCAAGCAGCATGCGATAAATGTGAGGTCCTGTTAAGTCATTACGCTTGGGGGCCTATGTAACCGACATGGTTAAAGTACGGTGATTTCAAATGGTCCACCGATACAATACAATAAAATTTCTTGTTCAGATTAAGTTACAACATATTATTTATTCGGTACTAGTTTCGACGCTGATGTGTGTCATCTTCAGCTGATTGTGGAAACGGGCAATCATACAAAAAAAATTACATGTACACAATATAAAATACAAGTTACATATCACTATAAAATGAAAAGTTCCTAAATAAATTGACAATAATTGTATGATTGCCCATTTCCACGAAGATGTCGCACACCAGGTTCGAAACTAGTACCGAATAAATAATATGTTGTAACTTAATCTGAACAACAAATTGTATTGTATTGTATTGAATAGGTGGACCATTAAGTTCTCTTTAAAGCTTTGTTATTCTCAGTTCAATACAGACCCATAATGAAATTTATAACTCTAAATGGTGATTTCACTCAGAGATGCTGCCCATAGGTTTAGTTCCCCATCAAACACTTGAAAACTTTTAGAAATGACACTTGCACTTGTCAAGAGGCTCCTAGTCTTTAGGGTTCACTCAGCCTACGTCAGAAATGAGTACAAAGTTAATTTCTGCGGACACAGGTGGGTATATTGTTACAGTAAAAACATATTGCATAGGGATGTGTGTGAATGGAGCCTGGAACCAGTAAGATTGGTACTATTCCAGACCAAGTGCTGCAGTCCTTTTGCATGAGAAGAACCGGTTCCACAACCACTTCACACACTCACTGTGCTAAACAATGTGAAGCAAGAATGATACCATAGCTTTATGAGGTGGCACAATTCAAAGCTGAGACGCTTTTTGTTGCTATTGTGGAGGATGTCACTTTTGGATATTCAAAACAATAAAAAAAAAAAGAATTGCTCCATTTCTAAAGGTTATCCAATATTAGCGGAAAGTATTATAAATGCTTACCGTGAATTCATTGCGTTTATGTATGGTGTTTCCACTGGCAAGAGCAACTTGATAGTAAGTTCATTAACCCAGTAGAACTATCCTATTTATCTCACTTAGTACTGAAGTCACAAATAGTGAAAACCTTCACCTACAATGGCCTATTGAGAGGTAACATTCATATTCAACATTTTGTCACACAGTTTCTTGATGGATGGTGTTGGGCAATACTGGAATTCTGCCTTTTGTACTATGCCAATTAAGCATGTTCCAGAAAGATACTCATTGCCACTAATGCTATTGAAAACATTTGTATCAGCTGACATATTATAGGATATTTGTTGACAGTTCTCTTTTGCCCAGAATGCTTGTGCAACATTGTTATATATAGTCACTGTCATTTGCTGCTGCATTAAATCCATCATTGCTCAGCATTAGTCACAATTTTGTGAACGTAAATTATGATAACAGAACTATCACTTGATTTTTAACTGTTATTGCTGAACATTAATGATAGCAAGTTACCTTGAATTTCAAGGCTGTTCAGGGCTACCCTGTTTATAATTATTTGCATAAATAAAGTAATTAATATATTTTAAATTCAGCCTTTCAGAATGTATTTTATTGTACTACATGCCCATCTAGATTTGCCATCTCTTAAGCCTTTAGTCCAGAGGCTGGTTGTATCCTCAAATAGCACCACCAACAGTTATGTGAATATAGGAAAACCAATGGCAGTACCATAATGAAGCATACAAACATGATGAAGAGAGAGGTATACTTTTGTTACAGCACACTTCGCCCTATGAGTAACACCTTTCTTAACATTAAAATGTGCTAGCCAAATCTCATACCTCAGCAGCTTCCACCTTGCCCCAGTCACATATGAGTCTGATACTCTGATGGATGCCACATTTTGCTCTGATCTATATCAGAAGACGGATACAAAGATACTCTATCCATCAAGAAATAGCAACAGGCAACATCTAGAAATGTGTCATCAAACCTCGCAATGAAAGTTGTACCTTAATTTTACCTTTGTCACAAGTTGGGCATTGTAAACCAGGGCAGCATATGCCCTACATTTTGCTAGTGGTTCATCTTGGAAAAGAAACAGTGTAGTCCTCTCTGGCATCAAATAGACGTTCTATCTTTCAGAGTTATGAAGAGAACCTGTCGTATTAAAGGAATTGTATCAACTCTTTGTTTAAAGTTATGGTCTAGTGGTAACTTGTCTGTATACATGTAGTATGGTAGTGCAGGGAATAGTTAGGAATAAGGATAGATTTTATGTTTATACAGTTTATGCATGGTACTGTCGTACACCATGTTTCAATATTGCATATTATTGACATATCTCTTTTCAGTGTAGTATTTTCAACATACATTCAATTTTATTGAAATTAGTTTGTGTGTTGACTATTTTTAGCCATAATTGTGATAAACTTGCAAAATATTTTCAATTGTTGGATTTGTTATTATTAATAAATATAACTTAAGATATATTATATGTGTTTAAAGTGTTACTCTACCTTTAATTTGTATATGTGGTTCATTATATATGTATTTTGCTTGTCAGCTTATTGATTAAATGGCATTGATTAAATACAGCTTTTGTAATTATTGTCCTTTCATTCCCTGCTAAATGAACTAGTAGAAGACTAAAGTAAGAAGCGTGGTATTAAAACAGTACTTTCACCCAAAACTTACATTATGGAGAAAAATATTTATTGACCTAATGTTTCATGGTGCACTGCGACTGTGTAAAATAGGCAGTTTTGTAAGTTTAACTTGCCAGGTCAGGATGAGAAGCCTGCAGTTGAATGTTGAAATTATTTTTTAAATTTGTGGAACATAATAAAAACTATACCTGGGTCCTGTTCCACTAATACCAGTATATGGTCTAATACATTACAAGCGTATTGAAATATTACTAATAGTCATGAGTAGAATTCTATTCCACAAAGATTTTGTGTACTTTATTACGCCATACAACTATACAAGTTAATTTTCATTGTTCTGGTCCACAGAAGTATTAATATTAGTCATTCTGTTGTAACTTGTATTGATTTCTTTACAACAGAGGTGCTCAGCTGGGCGCCCGTTGAGGCTAGGCCAGTGTGGCCGGGTTGACCTGAAGTAAATGCGGGCAGCTTACGTATCAAGCATACCTCACAGTGAAGCGAGAGAGCCAACACACTTTGCATGGAAGTGGAGTAGTGATGTTCAATTGTGACTACGAAGCTCTCCTCCACTACTCAGCAAAATGTTGATTGTGGTACAGTACATTTTTTTTTTTTAAAGACGCTATATTCGCAAGAAAACCAACCTTTTCAAGATACTGTGGTTTGATTTATACTGCGCCTGATATAAAGTCAAGGTTTTTTTCTTATATTTGTACATTCAAAGAAAACTGACACGTTATAATTTTTGTGTTGCAGTTTACAAAGATATGGGATTTGACCGTACAAGCTATGATTTACAATTCCTTGTATGGGAATGACAGTATTTCCATTTAAAGAAAGTAAAATTTTGTTATTCATTCAATAAAACTTAATATATTTACATAATTCAACAAGTTTACTGCTTGATTTTGCACAGTATTGTAGTGTTATGTGACTTTCCGTGTTCACTAAATTCCTGAAAATAGTATTTAAAACTTATAAGGCATGATCATGGTGAGGGAGTTTCATCGTGAGTGACGACATAGACATTTCCTATGTAAGATTTAAGTACAATGTAAATCCATCTACCAAATAGATACACAGTATGTCAGCAAATAAATTACCTATCATGTTATTCCCATTATACATGAGTGGATTGTTGGTGAGTTTTATCAGATATTTTAAACCTAAGCAACCACAAGCTACAGCTTATCCATCTTAACTTCATATCAGAAATGTTTCTGAAGTACCTCTTAATTCATTATGTACAGTACAAAAATATTTCAGGTTGTAGGCACTGAACATGAATAACTTATTTCTTACAACATAAATTGAAAATGAAATGGATTTCTGCCCTTCTTTCATTATTTTCTGCCTCCATTTCAAACTGGGGTATCACTGCAGTGATCAAGTGTGACTGGAAGAACTTCGCCCAACCTTCACGGCCTATGACGTAACCACATCACTGTGGCTTATTTAACATACGCCCATCACCTGCCTGCAGGACAAAATGACCAGCGTGAGCACCTGTGCTTTACAAGTAAGGAAATTTTAATAACTTTTAATACATTCTTGTTTTAGTATAAAACGGGCAAAAGACAGAAATGTGGAAACTATAGAGGCATAACGCTGTTGGAAAAGATCATCAAAATGAGACTTGGGAAGATGGTGGAATCTTTGTGAGAGGAAGAACACCATATATTCAAGAAAGATCGAAGTACTATTAATCTTTTTATTTATTTAATTATTATTATTAAGAAATGCACACAAGTTGTGTATATATGTTACAGTACATAAGTTACATAAGTAATTAAGCACAATAGTCTATCAGGGGTATTACTCGTTTTTTACAAGTGGTAATGTGGTAACGATCACAAGGTTGATCGCACAACTCGCATATACAGTTATTTCCGGGATCGTGAAAACGCTTGTTCTTGCATACTTTGTGGTGGTACCCATGCACAGCTATTGAGGTCACCAGGTGTTGCAGGTATTGATTCGTGTTGGCCCAGGATCTATTTACCATGGCTTCTGTAGTATAAAAGTCCAGCCAGATTTCTCTTCGTTTCTTTTGTCTTTCAAGGAGCAGTTCATTCGAGCTGTCGGTAGATGGGAGAGTCATACGCAGTTCTTCTACAAAGAACGGTTCTCTCGCTAGCTCGTACACTAGCCTTGACTTTGTGTGTTTCGAAACACCTAGAGCGGCTTTCAAGAATCTTGATTTAACTGCTTCCAAAGTCATTAGATCTTTTAGACTTAACTTATCCCAAATAATATCTATTCCGTATGTTGCAATGGGAACTATTTTTGCGTTCAATAAGGCCATAGCGCTTGTTAATGATAATCTGGATAATTCTTTGATGTCAAAAATTGCTTTTGTGGCAGATGCTGCACGGGATTTCACATGTATTCTGAAAGATCTGGCGGTGGTTTGCAGAGTTACTCCCAGGTATTTGAAGCTGTTGACTGTCACAAGAGGTTTCGGTCCTAGATATATCCTGTCCTCCGCAGCTTCTCGGCCTCTGTTGCGGAATGTCGTCTGTACAGTTTTCTCGGTGTTAATTTCAATTTTGTTTTCCTGTGCCCACTTCTCAAGTTCGTTTATGGCTCTTTGCAGGTTGTAGGTGGAATTCGATCCTATGACCATGTCGTCCGCATATATGTAGATTTTTATATCTTCCGTCTCTTGTCTAATCATCTGTACAACATCGTATATGGCGACATTAAATAATAGGGGGCTTAATGGGTCTCCCTGTAGGACGCCGTTGGTCTGAGTTATTGTTTTCGATGTGGTTACGCCATCTGTGATCTGAATTAAATTGGCTGTCATCATGTTATGGATCAGTACAGTGAGCTTATTTATTCCTGTTATTGTTTCCAGCTTCGAGATTAGGATACGTCTGTTTACTGTATCGAAAGCTTTGGTGTAATCTACGAAGACTAATGGAATTTTCCTTGAGGATGCCTTAATGTATCTTCTATATCATCAATTAAGTTGTTAATGGTGTGGAGAGTGCTCCTGCCTTTTCGGAAACCAAATTGTTCTTCCAGAATCCTGTGTTCTACTTCCTTAGAAATTCCCTTTGTGATAATGCTTGTGAGTATCTTCAATTTTTGTCATAAGAATTCTTATAGAAGAGTACTGGGAAAATGGAAAGAATCTTGTGATTACATTTTTGGACATTGAAGAGGTCTAAGACAGCATCCCTCAGAACAAGATCTGAGAATGTCTGGAAGAAGTTGAAGGTTCCAAAGTACCTGACTGACAAAGTAAAGATGCTATACTGGAATTACTACATCTTTGTTCAGATAGGCAGTGGATGATGAAAATTGTTTGAGACAAAGAGAGGTGTCCAGCTATGAAGTTCATAATAGTTATGGGCAACATAATAAAGTCTATCAAGAAAATGGACAACAGACCAAATGCCCTGGTATTGCTGATAATGTGCTGTTTTTGGGAGAAACAGAGGCTGAAGTACAGAAAAAACTGACTAACTGGAACAATATGTTCAATAACTTTGAGCTGAGGATGAGTAAAAAAAAGAGCTAAGAAATGACCACAAACAGGAAAGGAAAAAAACTCAAGCCTCTTTTTGGAAGATTCACTTCTTTCTTCAAGTATTTAGGAAGCACAATTTTGAAAGACAACACTGTCAAGCAGAAAATACTCAAAAAGGACACAGTAAGTATCAAACTTTTACAACAAAGTCAGAAACTATCTGTAGGACTGCAAAATACCACAAAAAAACAAAAGCAACCATGTACCATGCCTACTTTGTACCAGGTCTCACATGTGGTTTAGAGGCATGACTATAGCAGAGCCAGGCTGAGTGGCTCAGAGGGTTGAGGCGCTGGCCTTCTGACCCCAACTTGGCAGGTTCGATCCTGATTCAGTCCCCGGAGGTATTTGAAGGTGCTCAAATACGTCAGCCTCATGTCGGTAGATTTACTGGCACATAAAAGTAAAAGAACTCCTGCGGGACTAAATTCCGGCACCTTGGCGTCTCTGAAAACCGAAAAAGTAATTGGTGGGACATAAAGCAAATAGGCTACAGTAACATTATTATTTATTGACTACAGCAGAATTCAAGCAACAGAAATGAGACTCATTAGAACTATGAGTCAAACTACTTCAAAGGACAAAATCAGGAATGAAGTAAATAAGAGGGTAGCTGGTATTAAGGTCCTTATTACCAGTGTAATAAAGAGCCATGGACATCAGTAGTATGGGCACATTATGAGAATGAAGAGCGAGAGACCTGCCAGGAAATATTTTGATTTTACTGTCCAAGAGGAAGGCCAAGGAAATGCTGGATAGAGGCAGCAAAATCACACTAGGAAGAGAGAGGTCTTAGATGGGAAGATGTTCTGGAACAGAAGATATATGTCGACAGGAAGAGACAGTGAGCCCTTTTACACCACACCCAGGAAACTGGAGTTGGAAAATAATGATGATTAATAATAATGTTATTCGCTTTATATCCCACTAATTACATTTATGGATTTTGGGTAGGTAGTGAAAGTGATCAGACTGATGACAATGTGTATGTATTTAAAGAAAGAATAAATTCCATTTTTAACTCTATATTTGAGTACAATGAATGTTAGATGCAGTTGAGGAAGGACATTTGATTGATTTTGGACATAAGATATAGCAGTGTCTTTCAAATGATGGAACTAGGCTGGAGACCCTCTCCTCAGCCAGTGTTACATGATGATTCCATGTACCCCTGAAAGGACTGGCTGATTACTCTAAAAATGATTTAGATTAACATAAAAAGAGTCCAGAGATTTAACAGAGCACACAAAAGAAAATGCTATTAGAATTCTAAAAGAAAAATTTATGCTGTAGCATTGTTTGTCAAACACTTCTTCCATCACATAATTCTAGGACGACACTTGTAACTTTAACTAATATTTAGAATGTTGCTTTCACAGCCTGTTTTAATAGACATTTCATGGGATTTTACTCAAAGAGTAGAAATTCTTTACATTTTGCAGAGACAGAAATCTACTCTTTGTTTTTTTTTTGACACTGCAAAAATCCCAAAAGTTATTGTGTTGTACATTGATTCAAAATAAGAAAAATAAGAATGAGCATATTGTACACTTTTCTCAGTAACAATTAATATTTGTTGTGGCTATCCACAGGGTTTGTATCTACATGAGAGGTGAGTTATATTTTGATAATAATTAAAATTTTGATGAAATATTAAATGCAAGGAACATAGTGCACATTCTCATTTTGAGTGAATATACATTACGGTACTTTGTGGAGCAGGAAGTTACAACTCCATTCTTTACAAGAACTTATACTAATGACTAATAATGTATTAGATATTAGACCCTACTTTTGTGAAATAGGGCCCAAGTATTACAATCATGGATAATAATTATCGGTATAATATGAATTCGGTAGGATGGCCAATTCCTATCCACTCCTTCTCTTTCCAATATTATGTGGCCTACCCACCCAAGTATTGCCTATCATGCACAAAAAAATTTCCCCCTAATTATCCAAAATTGATTTCTTTCTAATCTCAAACCTCTTTACGCCGTTAGGTACCAAAGTCTTTTGTAATTCTTTGTCTAAAAATATAGTACTCTCTTCATTATCTTCAGGCAGATTAACTGTAGTGGTCTAGAAAGATCAAACATTTAACATACAGATCAGTATAGCTTGACTATGTTGGCGTTCTGTTTAATAAGCAAGCGTTTACAGTAAGAGTACTATTCTTTGATTTTTTTAAGTGGCAAGCAATACTGAAAAACATAAACACAGTATTAATGATGCAGCAGAAGCTGGAAATAGTGTGTAAACTTGAAGAAGGCAGTTCTACACAGCACAAGCCTTTGACTTAGTGTGGGTGAAATCAATATCCGGGATATCTTTCAAAAAACAAAGGCAAAATAATTGTTGTAACCAACTCTGACTCATCCAAGGATTTGTCGAACTGGAAAACAGTGAAAATATCTACCAATGCTGGACTGGATGAAGTCATATTGGAATGATTTTCAAAAGAAACAGAGCAGAAGGCACATAAATATTTGGCACATTGCTCGCCAAACAGGGCCAATCTTTTTTTTCAAAGTCTTGGGGATTGAAAGTGAATTTAATACGACATTCTAACACACATTAGATACTGTATATTAAAGTCATTTAACTCTTAACGCCATAGCTGCTTGCTGCTGCTGTTACTGCTTCTTTCCTGGCCGTAGGTGTGCCCACAATGGACACTCCCAAGTATCACTCAGGGTCAGCCCTTCTGATCCTTAGAGAATACTCCCATTTCATTTCATCTCATTAGCTCCTCAACTGAGGTTCGCAATAGAAAGGGCATCTGGCCATGAAATGAAATGAAATGGCGTATGGCTTTTAGTGCTGGGAGTGTCCGAGGACAAGTTCGGCTCGCCAGATGCAGGTCTTTTGATTTGACTCCCGTAGGCGACCTGCGCGTCGTGATGAGGATGAAATGATGATGAAGACAACACATACACCCAGCCCCCGAGCAAGTGAAATTAACCAATTATGGTTAAAATTCCCGACCCTGCCAGGATTCGAACTCGGGACCCCTGTGACCAAAGGCCAGCACGCTAACCATTTAGCTATGGAGCCGGACACCTGGCCATAAAATTTAAAAAAAAAAAAAAAAACCATGAAATGCAATTTCATCTCACCTCATCCCTGATCCCATATAAGGAAACGGGACTAAGGAGTTGACATACAAGAGACATTACAGTACATTTTATATAAGTTTATTATCTAAAACTGATTGATGTAGATTAAAGCTACCTTAAGTTTATTAAAACTCAGCATCTGTCTTAAAATGATCAAACATCTTATATTCTGATCCTATCATTTTCTTCATGAGGCAGAGTGGGGTAGTAAAATATCAGGGTTAGTCAGAAAATTAACCTGCCATCTGCAGGAAACTTTATTGACAAGTCACAAAGTGATATAGGCAAAAAGGAGCATCAGCCATTTATTTTTCTAAGTATTACCCACCAACAATGATGCATTTATCCGCCTGCTCCACAAGCTTGAAGAGCCCCTGTGGGTAAAAGTCTTATGTCCTAGGTCCAATAACAGACCATTTATGTTGGTATTACCCTTCTAGTGACCGCTTCAATGTAGGAAAGAAGTGAATGTCACTGGGCATCAAATAAGGGGTGGTCCAGATGCTCCCAACTGAACATTACTGCTACCTTGTGGGTCTTATAATGTCATGCAGAGGGATGACATTCTGTGAGAGGGCGAGATCTTGTCCGTCAAATGGCATTCTTTAGTTCTTTCAGTGTCTCGCAGTAGCGTTCCCTGCTCAGGGGTTTGTCTTGAACTTCTTTCAGATTGGTGGATCCCATGGAGACTGTGTCAGAATAGTGGACCTAATTCAGAACAGAAATGCATATCCCTCTGCCTTGTAGAACAAGAGAAGCTGCAGGCTTGTTCCCATTCTTTGCTACTTACGTTCTGGTATCAGCTGGCAAGGTTCCCATCAAGATAACATTTCACAGTACTGCAGTATATTGTGGTTGATATCGACTTCTGTATTATCATCACATACATGTCTTGTTGAATCAGTTAATCAACTCATCTGATAATGGTCTTGTGTCCCATAGATGTTGTTGGGCTTCAGAATGTCGCATCATCCAGCATGCTCGTACATTTGTCTCGGAACTGCTGGCACCATTCCCACAACATTAGTGTCAATATGACATCAGGACCTCACAACTTCCATTAGAGGGCTATGAATTTCAGTACCAGGGATCCATGAGCCCATTTTAATAAATAACAACCTGCACTTTCTCCTTTGTCCAAAATTGCATTACACATCCATTCTCCACGATTGCTGGACATGCGTTATTCCATTAGTCTGTCTCTAACACAACACTGCGCCTGCACACTGATGGCTGTACGTCATGCAACAGACAAGGAAGGATGCGCATGTTAGCATAATAGATTTTCAAACCACCAGTTTTACATCTCTGGAAATAAAATGGGGAACCTTATTTTCCTGTTACCCTACGTAATTCTATACTTTTTCCTTTCACCACTTGAGATGTATAATGGATAGGGGGAGCTATAGTAACATTATGGGTAATCTTGAAGTGAAGGTTCCACGGTGTGTAGAATTATTTACTTTTTCTTCCGGGTTAAACCGTGTTGTTGTTTTCTGTACATTCTGTACAGTTTGCCGACGTTTTGAATACTGTAATGTAATCTATTTGAAACGGCAAACTGCACGGAACGTACAGAAAACAACAACACGGTTCAACCTGGAAGAAGAACTAAATTATTGTGTATGATGTTTATAATGGCTTGTACTTTCATGTTTTCATTTTTTACAATATGTAAACCATATTTTTATGTGTTTTGAATGTACACTGAAATGCATAACAGACTATTTTTCAAAATGAACTTATGTTTTGTATTTTTCTCTTAAGAATTTAAACCAAGGAGTTTGTGCACCCATGGAATGCCATGCAGGGTTTGGCCAAGTAGCTCTGTAATGTACAGTATTTAGCATGCTATCAGCACTGTAGATGCCGAAAAATATTTCAAAGTGAATATAATTTAATTGTAAGTGATAGGAGAACACAAAAGGCAGAATAAAATATTGTGGCTGGGTGCTTAGAACTTAAATCACTACACAAAGGAGTAGCATGTTTTACTATCCACAAAATTTATTGAACTACTATTTACAGTTAGTTACAAGTTCACTCGCATTTGAGTTTTCTACTCGACACAGATTTTACTCATGATCATAACACACTCACTCAGGCGATCCACACAGCACACCAGCCCAATGAAATCCTGTTCTCTACACGGTTTCTCACAGCACAATGTCCTTCCAGAACAGTTCACAACTAGCAATCCTCGTTGAGCTCCATGTAGCCGTCTGATGACAAATGTCATGTCGTGGACTCATGACAGTCTCGTACTGCTTACTTTCACTCGTGACTGACATACTCAAGACTTGCTTACTTGAGGCTGATTCCAGACTCCTGGTGTGCACTAGTTGTGGTCTTTTATAGGCGAGAAGCTGATTCTAGTAGCATAACTTCCATATCATTCTGAGCACCTTGACCATTGACAGTCAGCTTCCAGCTTCTTCTAGGAGTTTCCTCATCACAAGGCTAAACATTTTGTCAGCACTGTTGTTTTGCTCACTGGTGGTTCCATCTTCATTCTCGCTGCTGCGCTGCGATTATTATTTCTCGCTAGCATTCTTGCTGGCCACCCCACACTTGGCCTTGATTGTCGCAGTATTTAGGTATGATCTATGATTTCCTTCAGCAGTGTCACAGATTCATGAACATGAACATTATTCTGATTTTGTATCAATATAATCCAAGTAACTAGGAAGCCTAATGCAGGAAAATGGATGAAACTATAAGGAAATAAGTGAGCAGGAAAGACTCGATAGAAACATTTCTCAAAAATGTTAAGAGCTTAGTGTGGAGTAAAGATGACCCCCAAAACAGTGAAAGTGTGATATACCAGACATACTATATCCCATTACTGAAATATGGTTCAGAAACTTGGATAATTAGGGCAAGAAAGAAAAACAGGACCCAGGCTACTGAGATGAAATTCTTGAGAAGTAGAATAGGTGTAATAAAAACATATAAAATAAGAAATGAGAAGTTAAAAAAACGAATGCAATTGGAATCATTGCAGGACAGGATAAAGGATTCAATGTTTAGATATTATGGACATGGGAAGAGAATGGAGAAGAGGATACCCAGGAAGATGGGAATGGAAGAGAGGAGTGGAGTGATAATGATGATGAACTAAAATTCTATTATTTTTCTTCAAAATACCACAAAATGACAAATGCATAAACATAAAATGCATAATGCTAAATATACAAATCAAAATGTGGTATTTCAAAATTAAAAACACTAAAAACCACCACTCCTTATATTGGGCAACAAATTCAAAATTGCAGGAATTGAGCAATTTTGGCTTCCAGCAGACAAATTCATATATTGTTTCTTACTAAATGAATATTCACCATAACATAGTTGTTTTTGTAAGTTCATTTTCTTTTTCAGAATTGGAAAGAAACATACAAGGAATGAGTAGGGCCATATACAGAAAGATAAGAATACATATTACAATAAAACACAATGACAAAAGGGTGCTGACTCTGAGGCTGCAATGGTGCTTGAGCATTCCCCAAAATTTTTGTGGGGGCACCCAGCAACCCCCCTCCCACAAACTGGGAGAATAAAAATTAAAAGATAGATAATAACAAAAGAAAGGAATGTGGGCAATTTTTCATCATAATTCTTAACCCTAGCAACCAAGTAATTTTTGTCCCTACATCATCAACAGGTGGGGAGTGGGGCTAAGGAACCCATTAAGAAACTTTTATTTACTTTATTCTCAACCACAAGTTGGATATTTTATTAATTAGACCTGATTCATCCAAAATTTCATAAAGGGTAATTGATTCCAGACTTAGTTATGTTTGCTAAAGATCGCTTTCAATTATACTTACGAGTATTTTTACATGGACATCAGAACGTTCTTTTGCCACTTTGAGATTTAAAACTTACCTGTGCAGTACCATGATATAAAGAAAATTGAACGACAATGCAATTGTGCATGTCCATAATCAAGAAACAAAAACTAAACTGAACCTCGAAACTGTGGCAAACATTTTCATCAAACAATTGACTGTTTGTAGGAACACACTTTTTTTAAAGTAAGAATTAGCAATTCTACACAGATTTTAAATGTTACACTCAAGACTTTGTTTCTCTTTTATTATTATACTAACAATAAATGCCAAATCTGAGGCAGTATGCTTTTTTAAATAAGTCGGTTTGGTATCATTCCATGAGAAAAATAGACTGTTATGGTTTTTCCCATAAGTTTTTAGAGACACAATTTGTATTTCTTTATCTTCCATCCTTTTAATTCACACATATTTAAAATGTAAAATCTGATACTTTTTCATGACTAAAATTCACCTTTACCTTTTATGTGGATTTTATATCGATTGTATGTGGATATATGTGGCCATTTGTTTGTACTCATTCATTATTATTGAAAGAGCACATAATAAAACAATAGTTTATGTTTTCCATCAAGAATCGCTCATTCAAAAATACCCAAAACTGCATTTTTATGGGGGTTAAATAATTGAATTATTATGATATTTTCTGGGGCCTTCCCCCTCCTTGGACTGTGAGATCTTACAATTTGCTTTAGATCTCACGACGCAAATAAGCCTTATGATGACGATAGGATGGGAAGGGGGTCGAAGTGGGAAGGAAGCAGCCGTCACTTTACATAAGATACAGCGCCACATTTGCCTGATGTGAAAATGGGAAACCACGGAAAACCATCTTCAGGACTGTCGACAGTGGGGTTCGAACCCACTATCTCCCGAATGCAAGCTGATAGCTATGTGATCCAAACCACACAATCACTAACTCGGTTGAACTGAGTTAGAGCACCCCCACAAATTTTCAAAAACTGGTGCCCCTGCAATGACAGGTTCTTCTTCTACTTTTCTTCAAGGGGCCGCTAAATATTACTTCCTAATTAGCGTTGACCTCTAAGATATTTTGCTACCATGTTTTTCCTTCATTCCCACCTAGATATACCTGCTCCCTTCACAAAGCTGCAGGTTGTTCTTATTGGATCTTCTTGGTTTTTTTCTCTCTCTTCACCTGGTAGTCCTAGAGTGAAGAGTCTGATTCTACCCAGCGCCTCACATTTGAAAAGTATGTGTTCAGCTGATTCCTCTGCTTCATTGCCTTTCCTGCATATATTGTCTCTTATTACTCCAGTTCTATGTAGGTGTTTTTTTCAGATGGGAGTGTCCTGTCAACAGTACTACTATCCATCTTATATTTTCTCTGCTGAGTTTCAACAGTTCTTTAGTATGCTTCATGTTTGGTCCTTTTATGAGTTATTTTGTAAGCCTGCATCCTGGAGTATTTTTCCAGTTCTCCATTTGTTTCTTTTGTACCCATTTTCCTATGTAGTGTGGGGCTTATCCATAGGAAATTCCGCATACAGGTTCTGGGCCTACAAAATGTGTTTCTGCCCCTTTCCGGGCCAGTTTATCTGCCTTTTCATTTCCTTCTATACCTGCATTCCCTGGTACCCATATTATTTTGACAATGTTGTACTTTGCAAACTTCAGGAGAAGTGAATGGAAATACCAGACAATTCTGGATATTATCCGGACTACATCTAGTGCCTTAATGGCCGCTTGGCTGTCCGTAAAAATGAAAATGTTCTATTCCTATAGTTCATGTTCAGATTTTCTTCAAGACATGTTGTGATAGCTATCACTTCTGCTTGAAAGACTGTAGTGTGTTTGTTCAGGCTCATCTGGATTGATCTCTCAGGTCTTCCCCGTTGATTCCTCCTCCTGTGCCATCCCAAGTCGTTGAGCCCTCAGTCCACCACACTGTATCTTC
The DNA here is from genome assembly GCF_040414725.1 of Anabrus simplex. Classification (NCBI taxonomy): domain Eukaryota; kingdom Metazoa; phylum Arthropoda; class Insecta; order Orthoptera; family Tettigoniidae; genus Anabrus; species Anabrus simplex. The sequence continues at coordinate 632,056,437 of NC_090265.1, read as the reverse complement.
TTTTTCAGTATTCCATTTGTTGATATCCCAGTCTTCTTTTTTTATTATCTGGGTCTCAAACAGTTTTTCAAAGCTGTACTTTGGTATCATATGATCAGAAGGCATGTGTAGAACTTCCTCTGTTATTACTCTGTTAATTTTACATTGTCCTAGATTGGGTCTTTGTGAATTCCAGCACTCTGATTGTGCCAATCTGTATGAACTCATTCTAGCCTGTCCTTTTATGAAATTGCATAGTGATGGGAAGTCTAGCAAAGTATTCAAGGCATCTGTCGGCATAGTTCTCATAGCCCCAGTTGTGGCTATGCATGTCATTCTCTGTAGGCTATCCAATCTACTACTGACTTTTCCTTGGCTTACTTTCTGCCACCAGATGATTGCAGCACAGACCATCAACGGTCTAATGATCACTGTATATATATATATCCAGATTACCATTGATGGTCTTAGGCCCCATGTCTTACCGATGGCTCTTTTACATGCATACAGCAAGTTCTTGGCCTGGGTTATGCTCCTTTCTATATGTGGATTCCAGGTTAGATTTTTATCTAACACTACACCTAGGTGCGTGCCTGTTCTTCCATATATATATATCTTGCCTAAAGAGCTTCAGTGATCTATTTCCCTCTAACTTTCTCCTTGTAATAGGGACCAGAGTTATCTTGTTCGGGTTGACTGATAGTTGTTCTTCCCGACACCATTTCTCCACAAGGTTAAGTGATCTTTGCACGAGGTCATGGATAACACTCAAAACCTTACCTCGTACCACAATCACTAGGTCATTTGCATATCCTTGTGTATAAAAACCTCGTTCGTTGAGCATAGCTATGATTTTGTTCACCACGAGATTCTACAGCAGAGGAGAGAACTCCTCCCTGAGCACAGCCTCGAGTGGCCCTAACCATCAGCGTTTCTTCAAACAGGGTTGCTTTTATCTTCCTTCCGTCTAAAATGGATTTATTAAATTTGATGACGGTTTTACTCACCTTGCTCTTTTTAAATACTTTGATCATAGTATCATAGGTTGTATTCCTGAAGTTCCTTCTATATCTAGAAATGCTGCTAGTGCAATTTCTTTATATTCTACTCTATCCTCTAGTTTACAAACCAACTGGTGGAGTGCTACTTCAGTGGATCTGCCAGGTCTATTTTCATGTAACGTTGAGTTCAGTTGCACCATGCTTCTGTATTATATTTATCCAGAATTTTCTCCATTTCTTTCAGCATGAAGGAGGTCAAACATAATGGTCTATATGCTTTGGCTTGGGCATAATTTGCCCTTCCAGGCTTAGGTATGAATACTGCTTTAGATTCAGACCATGATTTTGGCACGTACCCTAAAGCTAGACTAGCTCTGAAAAGGTCCGTCGGGGCATTGACGAGTATCTCCCATCCCTCCTGTAGGAGTATCGGAAGTACCTCATCTGGCCCCGGAGCCTTTATAGGATGGAACGTATCGATTGCCCATTTTACATGGTTATGTTTATTTATTCTTTTGGCACAGTTCCAGTCTGCTGTTCGAGCTCTGGTCTCTGTTCCAACTGTTTCTTCTTCTGTCATCTCCTCAGCCTCAGGAAAGTGACACGCCATTATTATCTCCAGCGTGTCCCTCCCCGCCTGAGTAAACGACCCATCTGGTTTCTCCAGTCTCCTCAGTTGATTTTCAGAACCTTCTGGAGCCTTGCTGTTTTAGTGTATGATACCACTTTCTCACAGAACAGTCTCCAAGAATTTCTTTTTGCTTTCTGTATCTCTAGGTTATACTCAGTTAATGTTAAATGTTAATCGTATGGCCTCAGCTACCGAGTGCAGACATTTCAATTTGACGCCATCTGGCTGTCTGCTCTTCAATTTCGACATTCCGTTTTACTCTAGGCCCACTAGATGGCAGACCGACTAAACTGAAACTCTCTTGGGTGTCTACGGCTGAGATTTAATGGATTTTGTTGGGTAAACACCAAGTGTGTCACCAGAGATCTTTTACATGCTGACATCGTGGGACATGGAGTGTCGAATGGACTTTTATCCGCCCTTCAAAAATCCAACTACCTCTGCCGGGTTTGAACCCGCCATCTTGGGATCCGGAGGCTGACACTCTACCACTGATCCACAGAGGCAGCTAAACTCAGTGAGTTTCCTATGATATATGTCCCACATACCATTTCTAGATGATATTCTATACAACATCCTAACTTCTTATTTTTATTTTGGCTAATTTGCTGTTCCACCACCTTACTTTTTTGGTGTTTTTCTTTTCTTTCAGAGGACAGTTTTCATGGAATGAGTCTATAATGGCCTCTTCTAATAATTCCACTGCCTGTAACGTGCTACTGCCATAACCTCTCCATCGACGTTCTACGAGTTTCTGCAAACTTCGTCGCATGTACATCTCCACATACTCTACAATTTTATGTTTCTACAAGACTATAATGCTATTATTATTGTCTGCTCTGGTTATCAATACTTCTTCCTATCATCGGAATTACCTTACTTTGCTCACCTGTCGTTACCCTCCGACTTTTCTCGACACACTGACCGCTGTCCTTCTGTCTGCCTCGCACCTACTACGTCATCTGCCACGTCACTTGATCTTTCTCGAATGAACTAGTCTTCGCTTCCGGGCGTGTATATATTGGACTGCTTGGCCCGTCTTCGGCAGACTGGCATCATCTTCTGTAAATAGTGTGTGTGTGTGTGTGTGGAGGGACTACGGACCTCGCACGGCTTGCCGTGTGTGCGCCATTTTCTTCCCTACCAGCTGATGGAGTTATTCTGAAAGGACTTTGGTGAGCTAAACATATCATTTACTAAACTTGTTTTGGAAACTTTAATACTCGGCCTGTTTCGGCATGTTGAGTGATGGCATGCTATGAAAACTTTCAAGGCCTTGGTTTCGAGTCTAACTCCTTGCCACCTTCAAAACTGATCAAGATTAATTGATTTTTAGTGCTGAACACTGGGTGATGTGGACTGAGCCTAAACATCGTCAAACAGAAACTTTCACAACCTTAGACGATTCTGAAAAAAATCTATTGGCAGATCAAACATTCTCCAGCATTACGCAGTCGGAGTTTCCTTTCTTTTCATCCTCACTTATCCTTATTGTACTGATCCTCCTTTTTACCCTACCCTTTTCTCTTTTATTAGGTGTGTATGCTTTTTATATTAGGGCGCCCTGGAGGCGTATTTGGTTTTTTTAGTGTGGCCAAATATTTCTTGATCTTCATGGTAAAAGTGTACTTGTTCCCTCCAAATTTGATCAGATAATAATATTAATAATTATCCTTTGAGGTGATTGTGTGTGTGACACCTCTCTTTTCAAAATAATAATAGTAATAATTGAGAAAACTGTTTTTGTGATCTAGTTCCATTATATGGTCGAGATTCACGCTGACACAGTGTTTCTATTGTAACGATTTTTGTAAATTTTGTCCAAACTTATCTGTGGGTTAGTCCCCTTTCGAAAACGTTTCCTCTAAAACGGGTACCCGAGCTGTTTTGTCTTTGTAACCAATGCCTGGGATTTTTGCTCGGACTATATCATCTTGGTTAACAAGGTGTATATTGTGATAAACTTTTTTCACCAATTTTATTGACCAAAAGAAAAAAAAAAAAAAGTTCTTCTTTCAAAGGTTTTGAAACTCTACATAAGAAATATATCATCTGAGATGGTTATCTGTATAACTTTGGAAAAACTGTTAAAGCACGGACCTTGCATGGCAGTTCCTTTTTAATCTCTTGTATATATATTGGTCAATTTTATTCTGTAGGTTTAGCTTAATTATCCCTTTGATACTTTCCTACAAATGTCCAGGGTCTATTTTCTCCAAAAATGTTAGTGTGTACTGTATTCTCTTTAAAGCTGCTGTTTCCAATACACTTGGTCATCTAAAATTTTTTTGTAACGTGGTGTTCTTTTTTGATTTTTGGTACCAACCACGGTAAACCTCTCCTGCTATCCCCTCCCCCAGTACTGCTTCCGCTCACTTTGCTCCTTTCTTGTTTGATGTGATCGACTCCTCGGTGCAGTGTTGCCTATGCACAGACATCGTTTTGGTAGTTTTTTCTATCAACTGCGATGAAAAGACTAGTTTTGGAGAAAGTTCTCAAGATATCTTAACTATGTTGCACATAACGTCACATATGGTAGCAGACATTCCTTTTTTCCCCATTCTCATCATATTCTCTTGTTTAAATTGATACACTTTTTTGGTTTCTCCTTAGATCTTTTCGCATTTTGTTTTGGTTGTTCTCGTAACACTATGGCTTGCTTTTCGGATAATTTTCGATTGGGCGACGATAGCGTTTTATCTCCACCCCCAGTATATCATACTCGGTCTTTACCTGAGGTTTCCACTAGTAACTTAATCTCCTTTTCTGATACCCCAACATTATCTTCCCGTGTTAATTCTCCCGATTTGTTCAGTGATTCAGAGGGCAAGCCCTCTTCATTACCTCAACTTCATTCTATGCCTCCCGATCCATATCTCTACCCCCCTCCCCCTTCACTACCTCAATACACGTCTGTTGATACCTCTCTCAATGTACAGATCATAAAACAATCTCTTGATCAAGTCCCTAAGGGCTGGTTTACACGGGTAGAGTAGCGAGGCGAGTAGAGTAGTTAGTAGAGTAGCCACGTTACTCGACTCTACCGCTGTCTGGTAGAGTTGACACTCGTATCGTTCATACGGGAGTAGAGTCATACAGTAGAGTAGAATACAGTAGTAGCACCATGTCAAGACGTAAGCACATCGTAAGGAAGTGTTTAAAGACATTTACAAACATATTATTGCAAGAGGTTAGTGAAGCGTTAGAAGAAGAAGTAAATGAGGAAAAAAGGGAATGGGTAAGAGGCTGGCTTAGTAGGAGAGATACACTCGGGGCATCGGCATTAATTCTGAGAGAACTTGGCAATTTGGAGAAATATGGGGGGACAAACTCGACACAGTTGGCCAAGAACATGAGGGTTCGTCTCAGGAATCATTTTGTTAATGAAGAAGCAGTTCCCTGGCAGTACAAGCATGTATTTTAACCCAGGAACACAAACGATTGAATTTTTATGACTTTATTCATTACTGTACAGAAAGTAACAACAGTGTAATCATCCCCTCAGGATTTTACTAGTCTTCGTCTGTAAATACTGTAGTGGTGATTTCTAAGATAAAACTATATGAACGAGCTCCAGTCTAATTATAGATCATAATTCTGGCGAAGGTTTTTGTTCCACGGTGAATGGGTGAGGTACTCCTTTCCCCAGTTAGATTGTAGTGATGTTTCTATTTCCATTTTTTGTATTTCAGCCAACCTAAATCTTATCGGAATGAAATTTTACAGAATTCATTTCAAAAGTTATAGAAAGAATACCCATTGGCCATCAGTGTGTCGTCTCAGAACCCACGAGTCTCAAAACTCACAAGTATCAAAATTCACGAATTCTAAGAAGAGGATTAGCAAGAATAGGTTTCTCTATCTGGGCCAGTCTCAAACCTTACGAGCAGGACCCGTTTTTATTTTTGCTAGTGATGATATAATCGGATATTTTTTAAAAATCAAATAGCTTCCATCCGGTTATTTAAATAATGGAATAAATAATCAAATGAATTTCAAATATCATTCAGTTATATCGCGTAGAATAATCGGTTGCGTCATGAATAAATTTTTCGGTGTAAGTGTGTCGGATGGATAATCGATTGAATTATGTGAATAGATGAAAAATAAAAATACGCCTCTTTTTTGCAATCCATGAAGTCCAATGCTGAAGACGGCACAAACACTCAGTTCCCGAGCCATAGGAATTAACAAATGAAAGTTAAAATCCCGGCCAGGAGTCGAACCTGGGATTCCCTGGATCCATTGGACCACAGGCCAGCATGCTAACCATGTATCCATGCAGCCGGACGACATAAAATTAAAGTAGGTATATTGCCTGCTGCTAGTTAAAATAAATTTTCAGTTGGTAGTAATTACCGAGGCTTAGTTCTATTATGAGGCCAGAAGACGGCATTTACTTATATAAGAAACTTTATTTTACCGATATTAAATATTACGACTGTTAATTCACTCATTTAGTTTCATTAGAGATTAATTTGGTCATGAATCTCATCGCAGGGAAATTAAATTACTTATCTCCATTCCCTTCAGAAAGTGGGCGAGTATGATGAACGGTCTCTGATACGCTTTCCGAAAATAATATGAACTCATGCTCCACACGTATGACTGAGTCATGTACTCCCAGATGCCTTACTTAGCATAGATTAATATATTACATCACGCCCCCACGCGATTACACGAAACGCAATGTTATATACTCGTAGTATTGACCACTTGGGTCACCAAATGTATAAAATCATAAATTAAAATGTGTCAGAATTTTATCTAAAATATAGCGAAGTAGCCAATCGCTGTCTTTGACGTTCTGTTGCTATATGACTTAAAAAAGACTCCTCAGCGCTGATGTTGATGATATTTTATGATGGTGGTTCTTTCCCCAGCCAACAAAATGTGGAAAGGTTCATTAAAAATCAATAAGTGTTGAAAACAATGAAGGAAAAGGTGGTGGTGGTGATTACTGTTTTAAGAGGGAGTGCAACTGGGCAGCCATCCTCTATTAATACTAATCAAAGGGAACAAAATGGAAGGTGGCACATACTTCGAGAAAATGAAGGTTTCGGGCAAAGAAAGACAAGGGCCTTTTCTAAAAAAATGTAAGTATCCCTGGGCCCCTTTTAGTCACCTCTTACGATAGGCAGAGGATTCTGTGGATGTTACTCTGTCACCCCAACACACAGGGGAAAATAATGGTCGGTGAATGACACAGAGGTGTATTGTTATTATTATTATCATCAAAACATTTTTCTGTGGTCTTAAAGGTAATATAACGTATTTTTCCTTTTGATATAAATTTAATTTTAATGGTATTGTGGCCTCAGGAGAGGCCTGGTGAGTGAGTCACCGCGCACCTCACCCCTCCTGCCTTCATCGCAGGCACCTGCTATCCGGAGTCGTGAATTTTGAGACTCATTGGAAGATTAATTTAGCTATTAGTTTGCAGTCGTGAGTTTTGATACCATTTGCTACTAATTTTCGCACGTGAGTTTTGAGACGTAACCGGCCATAAGTACACTGTAAATTACGCTGGCGTAGGCCTAATTTACAGTAGCTTCTTCGCCATAACTATCCCAATTATTGATCCATTTAATTTTTTTTTTTTTTTTTTTTGTTCGTTGCTTGTACGGCCCAGGTGTAGAGCTTAAGCTTCTAGATCTGACACTGTACTGTAAACAATAATTATTTTGGATATTCCAAACAACATAGGGAAACTATTCAATTTGTTGGGGAAATTACTGTTATTACTGAAAATTAACGGCAGTGGCAAGTGATATGTAGAAGATCCCTATGTATGTTATTAATGTGATTAATGTACACAGTCCTGCACCATTGTATTGCCTAACTTAATCATGTCGAGACACATGATGAACACGCTGTGTAACATTGAAACTTGAGAAATCTCCATATTAAGTGAGAATCCAGCTGACACTTGTTTATATTTTATATTGCATCTTCGAGTGTAGATGTCTGCGGCACCACCTCCAGACTTCTTGGATCTTCGTATTTTCATGAGTTCTTGATTGTATGTACATCGTAATTTTTTTTAATTTTCTGGTTCAGTTCCGTTAACTCAAAACCCTCTTTACCCATTTTCGCAATCAAGTCCTCTTCCGCCGCCCGTCTCATATTCTTATTTCTATAAGTAACGCTGTTTATTTTCCATAAACATTCTTTTTCGCTGTAGAGCTCCACAAATTTGCAAGTTTCTCCTTCCGTCCACTTCATTTTGCCGCCAAATAAACGCTCAACGTAATACCACCGTCTGTACACACATGCAAATACAGCAGTCGAATGACGCAGCAGCTGAAAAATCGAGCGTCCTCGGACTTCTCCGCCAGCTCTCGGAGCTCGGTTCCGGTGGAGGGGGAAGGATAGTGGTAGAGTTACTTTACCGCAGCGGAAACCCACTCTACTCTACTGCCTACTAACTACTCTACTCTACTTGCTACTATCCCGGTCGTTTACACGATGCTAGTAGCTCTACTATCCACTCTACTCGCCTCGCTACTCTACCCGTGTAAACCAGCCCTAAATTACAATCTACTGATCCTCGTAGTTTGACCTTGTGGCTCTTTTCTGCACGAAAATTTCTAAATATTGGTTTAGCTTCTTTTCCTCAGTTAATGGGATTACTGTCCCCTAAAACGACTGTTTTTTTTACTAAATTTTGGGTTGATAATATGTTAAGTTTTTCCAGTTGGTATCAACTTCGGAATGCCATACACAACTATTTCTTACCTTACGAAATACGTTGCAAGCTGAGCCTTGAATTTATTCGTCGTCATCAACTTCCCACTGAACCTGCTCATGACAATCTTGATTCGATTACGACCTATAGTGATATTTTAAACATTGCTCACTCGGTCAATGACTTAATTTCTATCGTTCAATTCTATGCTACTCCTTCCTTTCGGCAGCTTTTCGATGCCTTAAATCCTCCTACGTCCATGCTTCAGCTTTTTAATTTAGCTCAATCTCATGCCATTCATTCTCTGGGAGATATTTCTTATAACTCATCTATCCCCCCTCCTCTCCATTCTCGTCCTTTACCTTCTACATCCGTTTCTTCTGCTAATACTCCTTCTCCTATTATTTGCTTCCGTTGTAAAGGAAAGGGTCATATATCTCGGAATTGTGCTACTCCCTATTCGGGAAACGTGGCTTACCCACGTCATTAGACAGTAGGCGTAATAATGGGCAAAATCTGTCTTCTGTTGTTCAGTCCCCCTCTACTCTTGTTTCAAATGTTCGATCTTTGCCGTCTGAATTTTCTTCTCAACTTGTTTTGACGGAAAGTTCGTCATTTGTACCTCCTACTTCTCATATTGTCTTGACTATTAATAATGTCCCCTCCGTCGCTCTTCTTGATTCAGGGGCTGCTGTTTCTTTAATCAGTTTATCCTTCTTTGAATCTCTGAAAAAGGTATTTTCTCACCTTCATTTTCTTCCTTCTACTGTCGGTTGTGTTTCGGCTTCTAATCACCCTATTGATGTTCTTGGTCATATTTCTCTCACTGTTAAAATTCAACATTTTTCTTGGCCGTTTACCTTTCTTGTTGTTTCGGAATTATCTTCTCCTCTTATTTTAGGCTATGATTTTTTTTTCCCACACTGGTCTTATTTTTGATTCCATGAACTCTACGATTTCTTTTCATTTTTCTTCAACGGTTATTCCATTAATTAATATTGCTGATTATCCTTCTTCAACTTCATCCATGTTTCACAGTATCAATTCTATTCATTCTGATCAAATTGATTCTTTGTTAACTGAATTTTCTGATGTCATTACTCCTGTTCTTGGTACGGTCAAAAATTTCAAGGCTCATATTGACTTAATTGATTCTACTCCTGTTCGTTCTTCCCCCTATTTTCTCAGCCCTCCTCGCATGAAAATTTTAAATCAATTAATTGATAAAATGCTTCAGGACAAAACCATAATTCCTTCTTCTTCTAATTATGCTTCCCCTGCCTTTATTGTTGATAAACCCGATGGATCTTCGAGATTTATCATAGATTATCGTAAATTAAATGGGCGTATACTCTACGATTCCTATCCTATGCCCAAATTGCAGTCCGCTTTTCAACATTTTTCCAACGCCAAATATTACTCCATTTTCGATCTTAATTCTGCATACAATCAAATTCCCCTAGACGAAATTAGCTCCCGTTACACTGCCTTTATTACTCCTAATGGTCTTTTTCAGTTTAAAAAAGTTCCTTTCGGACTTAATTTAGGTTCTCAAATTATGCAACGCTTTGTTGATTCACTTTTTTCTGATATAAAATATCAATATTTGTTCCCATTTATTGACGATATTTTGATCTATTCCCCTGATCTTTCCACTCACCTACAGCATGTTCGTGAAGTATTAACGCGTCTTCGTTCCGTGGGTTTAACGGTTAATCCTTCTAAAGTCTTAATTGCTCAAACTTCGATTAAGTTTTTAGGTCATATTCTCAGTTCTAACGGTGTTGCTGTCGATCCGGATAGGGTTTCTGCCATCCATAAAGTCCCACCTCCACAGAACTTAAAGCAGTTACGTTCCTTTCTTGGTATGGTTGGATTTTATGGAAAATATATACCTAATTTTTCCCATATTTCTGAACCTCTTAACTTATTGAAACGCAAAGGCGTAAAGTTTCACTGGGGTGACTTACAGCAAAATGCCTTTTCCTGTTTAAAAACTAAACTATCCCAAGCTCCTCTCTTACAAATTCCTGATTTTAACATTACATTTGAGCTTTCTACTGATGCTTCCGATGTCGCCATTGGCGCTGTCTTGCAACAAACTATACAGGGCGAAACCCGCCCTATTGCCTATTATAGTCGTTTACTATCACCTGTGGAATGTAAATATTCCGTTTATGAACGGGAAGCACTTGCTTCAATCCTTTCAATTGAACATTTTACCGACTATCTCGATCATCGCGAGTTTATCGTCAGCACTGACAACCAAGCACTTTCTTGGTTACTTAATAATGCTCCGAAAATTGGACGTACTGGTCGCTGGTTGCTTCGTTTGTCACGTTTCAAATTTTCTTTGAAATTTATTTCTGGTTTTCAAAATTCGGTCGCTGATGCGTTGTCTTGCCTATTTGACGATCATCATCTTGCTGATTCCGAAATACACCACCTTCCGGTTGCTATGGTAAATTCTATTTCTTCTCTTACTGATTTTCCTTTGTCCTTTCAGTCCTGCCAAGACCATCAAAATCTCGATCCATACTGCCAACAATTGAAAAACGATATTTCTTCTAATGATTATTCTGGGCCTTTTCGCATTGTAAATCAACTACTTGTCTTTAAACCTACTCCTCGGGCTACTCCTCGTCTGGTTCTCCCCTCCGCATTACGCCCCATGATATTTCAATATTTTCATGGATCCCCTACTGGTGGACATTTTGGAATGGCGAAATCTTATTCTCGCATTGCCTCTCAGTTTTATTGGCCCCAAATGCGAACGGATGTTTTCTCTTGGGTCCGATCTTGCGACCTGTGCCAAAAGCATAAGCCCCAAAATCATCAACCTTTTGGGACATATGCAGCCTCTCCCTCTACTTACCCGGCCGAGAAATTCTATATCGACATTGTCGGTCCTTTGGTCAAATCTTCCAAATCAAACTCCTACATCTTTACTTTATTGGATGGTTTTTCCAAATTTCTTGTTGTACGCCCATTACGTAACATTTCTTCCCAGATTATCATTAATTTACTAACTAATCACGTTTTTCTTCTTATAGGCATTCCTAAAATTCTGGTCTCTGATAACGCGTCAATTTTTACTTCAAAAGCTTTTTATAATTTCTGTTTTTCTTATGGTATCAAAAAGGTCTGTACCTCACCCTATCACCCTCAGGCAAATGTTGTTGAACGTTACCACCAGAATCTTAAATCTTTTCTTTCCATTTTTCATTCCCAAGATCAAAAGTCATGGGATACTGAACTCCCTCACTTTTGTCTAACTTTAAATGCTACTGTTAATGATTCTACCTCCTTTTCTCCCGCTAAACTCTTCTTGGGAAGAGATCTTCATACTCCTTTATCTTTAAACTGGAACCTGCCCTCTTTATTGCTTACCCCTCCTCATTTACTCACTGACTCTCAACTTCGGGAAGCTCTTGGTAATTTAAATCATGCCAGGGACCTTTAGCGTAAAACATGTAATTCCCGTCTTCGTCCGCCTAAGTTCAAGCTTTTTGATCAGGTTTTGTTAAAAAACCATCCCATTAGTTCTACCCAACATCATATTTCGGCTAAACTTTCCCCTTTATGGATTGGCCCATACCGACTTCTTTCTTTCCCCTCTTTGGTTACTGCTCAATTGCAGTCTCTCTCCAACCCTCAGGATATTCGGCAGGCCCATTTTTCCGAACTTAAGAAATTTTCCTCCTGAACCTTCTTGCGTACTGAGGGAGAGTTCTTTTATGTTTATTATCTGGTATTTGGATTTACCTTCTGCTTGCTTTGTTTGTTCTGGTCCACATCTCTGAAAATTTATTTTACTCTTTTTGGCTCACCCAGTCCTTTTTTCCTCCACCCACACACACTTTTGATGTCAGACTCTCCCATGCCCCTTTCTTGTATTGTCCTTGCTTTTTATTTTCATGGGAAACTTCCTGTAATTTTTATATTTGGCCACTTAGTCTACTATGCATTGGACCGGACTGCTTTCCATTGTTCCTATTTCCTTCTTCTTTCTTTTTCTCTTTCCCTTTCCTTTCTCTTTCTCTGTTTTCCTTGTTTTGCTTGCTTCTTTGTTTTCCATACTTCTGTTGTTCCTTTTTTTTCTTTTTTCCGATACTGCGTTTCTTCTGGTCGCCGATCATCGATTCCGGTGGAGAAGCTGCTCTTGGACATCCCTGCTGCTGCTGCTGCTACGCCTACCTGCTTTCGCCCATCCGTCGGATTCCGCCCGGTGGCAGGAATATGTAACGTGCTACTGCCATAACCTCTCCATCGACGTTCTACGAGTTTCTGCAAACTTCGTCGCATGTACATCTCCACATACTCTACAATTTTATGTTTCTACGTGACTATAATGCTATTATTATTGTCTGCTCTGGTTATCAATACTTCTTCCTATCATCGGAATTACCTTACTTTGCTCACCTGTCGTTACCCTCCGACTTTTCTCGACACACTGACCGCTGTCCTTCTGTCTGCCTCGCACCTACTACGTCATCTGCCACGTCACTTGATCTTTCTCGAATGAACTAGTCTTCGCTTCCGGGCGTGTATATATTGGACTGCTTGGCCCGTCTTCGGCAGACTGGCATCATCTTCTGTAAATAGTGTGTGTGTGTGTGTGTGGAGGGACTACGGACCTCGCACGGCTTGCCGTGTGTGCGCCATTTTCTTCCCTACCAGCTGATGGAGTTATTCTGAAAGGACTTTGGTGAGCTAAACATATCATTTACTAAACTTGTTTTGGAAACTTTAATACTCGGCCTGTTTCGGCATGTTGAGTGATGGCATGCTATGAAAACTTTCAAGGCCTTGGTTTCGAGTCTAACTCCTTGCCACCTTCAAAACTGATCAAGATTAATTGATTTTTAGTGCTGAACACTGGGTGATGTGGACTGAGCCTAAACATCGTCAAACAGAAACTTTCACAACCTTAGACGATTCTGAAAAAAATCTATTGGCAGATCAAACATTCTCCAGCATTACGCAGTCGGAGTTTCCTTTCTTTTCATCCTCACTTATCCTTATTGTACTGATCCTCCTTTTTACCCTACCCTTTTCTCTTTTATTAGGTGTGTATGCTTTTTATATTAGGGCGCCCTGGAGGCGTATTTGGTTTTTTTAGTGTGGCCAAATATTTCTTGATCTTCATGGTAAAAGTGTACTTGTTCCCTCCAAATTTGATCAGATAATAATATTAATAATTATCCTTTGAGGTGATTGTGTGTGTGACACCTCTCTTTTCAAAATAATAATAGTAATAATTGAGAAAACTGTTTTTGTGATCTAGTTCCATTATATGGTCGAGATTCACGCTGACACAGTGTTTCTATTGTAACGATTTTTGTAAATTTTGTCCAAACTTATCTGTGGGTTAGTCCCCTTTCGAAAACGTTTCCTCTAAAACGGGTACCCGAGCTGTTTTGTCTTTGTAACCAATGCCTGGGATTTTTGCTCGGACTATATCATCTTGGTTAACAAGGTGTATATTGTGATAAACTTTTTTCACCAATTTTATTGACCAAAAGAAAAAAAAAAAAGTTCTTCTTTCAAAGGTTTTGAAACTCTACATAAGAAATATATCATCTGAGATGGTTATCTGTATAACTTTGGAAAAACTGTTAAAGCACGGACCTTGCATGGCAGTTCCTTTTTAATCTCTTGTATATATATTGGTCAATTTTATTCTGTAGGTTTAGCTTAATTATCCCTTTGATACTTTCCTACAAATGTCCAGGGTCTATTTTCTCCAAAAATGTTAGTGTGTACTGTATTCTCTTTAAAGCTGCTGTTTCCAATACACTTGGTCATCTAAAATTTTTTTGTAACGTGGTGTTCTTTTTTGATTTTTGGTACCAACCACGGTAAACCTCTCCTGCTATCCCCTCCCCCAGTACTGCTTCCGCTCACTTTGCTCCTTTCTTGTTTGATGTGATCGACTCCTCGGTGCAGTGTTGCCTATGCACAGACATCGTTTTGGTAGTTTTTTCTATCAACTGCGATGAAAAGACTAGTTTTGGAGAAAGTTCTCAAGATATCTTAACTATGTTGCACATAACATCACATGCCTCATCCAGTTCTTTCTGTCCCCTCACATTAGTTGGTTTTTTTTTCAAAATGGCGCCCGGTAATGACGACGTAGTGTTTTATTCTCCGAGTAAATTAACCGTAAAATGTGACGAAAAGTGCGGAAAATGTCGAAAATTAGTGAAAAATGGAATGTTGTGTGATTCATGTGATCGATGGTGGCATTATAAGTGCAGAAATTGCCCTAGAGACGTAAAAACTAATGAAAATGTTGACTGGATTTGTGAGCAGTGTGTTCGGAATGTTGTTGTTGGGGACGGCGTTGACGAAGCACCGAAAACAGTCTATGAGGAATATAAAAGTGCATTAGAAATTATAAACATTCTAAAAAAGGACAATGAGACTCTTAAAGTTGAAAATCAAGAATTAAAAGAAAGACTGCGATCGCTAGAATTTGGGACTGACCATTCTTCGAGTGATATACCGGTACAAGTAACAAACTCGAGCACGTGGTGTCAAGTAGTTCGTGGATGGCCGGCTAAGAAGAAATCTACAACTGAATTTCCGGAAATAAACATTAGAAATAGGTTTTCTGCCCTAAATAATCTAATCATGGAAGAAAGTGATCGTGCGCGTGAAACCAAATCATCGCGATCCGTTGCCGTGCCGAGTTTAAAATTTAGGCCTAGAATTCAGATTCAAGACCCAGTTAGGCCTAAATCAGCGAAGGTAGCTGTGTTTGGTGATAGCCAAGGAAGGGGAATTGCGGGAGTTATTAACGACGAGAATATAGCAGCAACCGGAGAAATATATCCAGGAGCTTCTATCAGCAGTGTTGTGGAAAACGTAGAAGCAGCAACTAGGAACTTCGGGAGCGGCGATGCAGTGCTTATCATCGGTGGGACGAACGACGTAGCTCGCGACGACGCCAAGAATGTAAGATCACAACTTAAACATACACTAGGGAAGCTGACCCACACTAACGTTTTTGTAGTGAACGTGCCCCACAGGCATGATTTGAGTAGAGACTCGTGTGTGAACATTGAAGTGGACAAGGTCAATACAGATATTGTTAAAATTTGTAAACATTTTCGGAATACTCAGGTTATTGAATGCAGCAGTTTTGAGAGATACTGTTATACAAAACATGGCCTCCATCTAAACAATTCAGGTAAACGAAAGATAGCAAATATTGTTCTAGATTTTATTAATCTTAAGATATGTACTGTAAAACAGGCAACTCCCTTGAGTTATAATACTGACCAGGAAAACTAGTAGAAAGAGCCAGCTGTACTTCAAGCTGGCTCAGTCAACTAGAAAAAGAAACTCAGGATAGTAAGGAATTTCAAGTTACCCAATTGCAACAGTCAAGTTTTAGGGAGGAAGGGGGTCTGAGATTGCTCTTGGTAAACTGTCAAAGTGTAGTAAATAAACAATTAAAATTCGGTACATTGATGGAATCTTATGAGACTGATGTGGTGATAGGAGTGGAATCGTGGTTGAAAGAAGGGGTGGGTAATAGAGAAGTATTTCCAGAAGGGTACACAGTCTATCGTAGAGACCGAGGAGATAAAAAGGGAGGGGGGGTGTTTATTCTGGTGAAGGAAAATTACTGTTCACATGAATGGTTTACCGATGAAAGGGATGAAATATTAGGGATAAAATTAGTTTGTGATAATATGAAGGAGGTGGGAATTATAGGAACATACAGGCCTGGAAGAGAGGAAAGAGACGTGGAAATCTTTGAAAAAATAATAGATTATACTCATAAAAACAATAATAATGATATGGTAATAATTGGGGGAGATCTAAATTTGCCTGAAGTTGAATGGAAAGGAGCTGCAAGTGAAGCCCATTAACAGAAACTGGCAAATAAGTTAATTTGGGAGGGAGGATTTACACAAGTAGTACAAGAACCGACTCGTCTCAATAACTTACTAGATGTATTCTTGGTTAAACCATGGGAAATTGTTGATAAAACTGAGGTAATTGAAGGAATAGGAGACCATAAGGCTGTAATAATGGATGTAGGACTCGTACCAAAAAGGCTTAATAAGAGGGTTACACAAGACAAGAAATTGTACAGAAATACTAAAGTTGATGAATTTGGGACTTACCTTAAATCACAATTCAGTTGTTGGATAAGTGAAGGGAGTAACGTGGATACACTTTGGGCTAAATTTAAAGGAATTATTTGGGAAGGAGAGAAGAGATTTGTACCTGTTAAGAAGGGTAAAATGACCTCAGACCCTGTTTATTATACAAGGGAAATAAGAAAATTAAAAAGAAAATGTAGAATAGTAAACAGGAAAATCAAAGAGGGTAGGGAGAGTAGAGAAACTAGAAAACAGCTAATGAGGGAACTGAATAGAGTGAAAAAGGAAGCAAAAGAGAATTATATGAATGGCATACTTCAAGAGGGTAATGACCACAAAGGGAAATGGAAAAAGCTGTATTCATATATCAGGAATCAAAAAGGAAAAGGAGTCCAAATTCCTACAATGGTGGGAGAAGGGGGTGAACACTATTTAACAGATACTGAGAAAGCAAACCTATTTAGTAGGGAATTTAGAGATTCAGTAGATGATTGTCAAGAGTTGGAAACCGAAACAGAAGATAGAGAGGGAGAGAGACAGAGGGAAACAAGAAGCTTCTCATTCACAAACGAAGATATTTTCAGAGAAATCCAACTGCTTCAGCAAGGAAAAGCTGCAGGAAGTGATCAAATTACTGGGGAGGTATTAAAGACAATGGGGTGGTACATAGTGCCTTATTTAAAATTTCTCTTTGACTATGTCATAAATAATAGTGTAATACCAAAGGAATGGAAGGAATCTATAATAATACCAATTTATAAAGGAAAGGGTGATAAAAGGAAACCAGAGAACTACAGACCAATCAGCCTGACCAGTATAGTTTGTAAAATTCTGGAGAGTTTAATATCGAAGTACATCAGAGGGATATGTGATGATAAAAATTGGTTCATGAGGAGCCAGTATGGATTTAGAAAGAAATTTTCTTGTGAGGCACAACTGGTGGGATTTCAGCAGGACATATCAGATCAGTTGGATTCAGGAGGTCAGTTAGATTGCATAGCCATAGATCTTTCCAAAGCCTTTGATAGAGTGGAACATGGAATATTATTAAAGAAATTGGAGGGAATAGGATTGGACGTAAGGGTTACACGTTGGATAAAAGCATTTCTAAATTCAAGGGTTCAGAAAGTCAAAGTAGGAAATAATGTATCGCAGGAAGAGAAAGTTTGGAAGGGAATTGCACAGGGTAGTATAATCGGTCCGTTACTTTTCTTAATATACGCAAATGATTTAGGGAACAATATAACATCAAAAATAAGATTGTATGCAGATGACATAATTGTTTATAGAGAAATAAACAACATTGAGGATTGTTCAGAATTACAAAGGGACCTTGAAAGTATCCAACAATGGGTTGAAGAAAATAATATGAAGGTTAATGGAGGCAAATCAACTGTTACAACTTTTACAAACAGGAGCTTTAAAACTGAATTTGAATATACTTTGGATGAGGTAGTTATCCCAAAAGATGGCAAGTGCAAATACTTAGGTGTGAGATTTGAAAGTAATTTGCACTGGAAGGGTCATATTGATGACATTGTTGGGAAAGCATACAGATCATTACATGTCATAATGAGGCTACTTAAAGGATGCAACAAAGAATTAAAAGAAAAAAGTTACTTGAGTATGGTTCGTCCATTATTGGAATATGCAAACAGTGTTTGGGATCCTCACCAAGAATACCTAATAAAAGAAATAGATAGTGTGCAGAGGA
Source organism: Anabrus simplex (assembly GCF_040414725.1). Taxonomy (NCBI): domain Eukaryota; kingdom Metazoa; phylum Arthropoda; class Insecta; order Orthoptera; family Tettigoniidae; genus Anabrus; species Anabrus simplex. The sequence goes on along the minus strand of NC_090265.1, from coordinate 632,038,304 downwards.
AAGCAGCAAGATTTGTAACAGGGGATTTCAGGAGAAAGAGTAGTGTATCAGAAATGTTAAAGGAACTTGGGTGGGAAACTTTAAGTAAGAGAAGGGAGAAAACTAGACTTACAGGATTATATAGAGCCTATACAGGAGAAGAAGCATGGGGAGATATCCGTGAGAGGCTTCAGTTGGAAAATAATTATATCGGCAGGACTGACCACAAATATAAAATTAGAAGGAATTTTAGCAGAAGCGATTGGGGTAAATTTTCATTCATTGGGAAGGGTGTGAAGGAGTGGAACAGTTTACCAGGGGTAGTGTTTGATCCTTTTCCAAAATCTGTACAGATATTCAAGAAGAGAATAAACAGCAACAGAGAAAATAAATGAAGTGTTAGAGATCATTCGACCGGTGCAGGTTATTGTAAATTTTAAAAAAATGTGTGTGAATAAATTAATTCCATCCCCTGGTCTAAGGAGTTTGGACAGCCAAAGTAGGGGACTGCCTGTAGGGGTGAAGTACAGTGGGGACTTCGAGGGCCCTGGGACCGTTACGGTAGCTGTGAAGGCCCTTCAGGAACTCTGAAAAGTGGTGGCAAAAGGGGCTCTGGTTAAGACGCAGCAGGTCGTTATGCTACTTAGGATCCAGAACGGGTAAAAAAAAAATAGTAAATAAATAAATGCAATGTAAATATTAATGTTATACCAGTTTTATAGTATCATTTGAAGCAATTCCACATACTGTATATCAGTTGACTATATTTGTAAGTAGTACAGGAGATATTATAAGTAGAATTTTGTAAACAATATAAATTTATTAAGGATGAGCTGTGTGTTTAATAGAAAACATTGTTAGCGTAAATTGTATAATATTGTATTATAGGAAAAATTTTCTTCTCTTGTTAATTAAATATTTAGTGCTTGACAATAATGTATTTTAGTGTACCATTTGCCACCGAGGTAGACACCTCATTTGCAAATAAAGAGATTTTGATTTGATTTGATTTTTTATACAGCCTTCCCTAGAACTTCTCTGTATCTGTGCCAGTTAGTTCTTTTTGGGTCTTTGTACATCTGAATCCCACATACTCTCACATCTATTGTAAATTGGATGTGCAGGTGGTCTGCCAATGATGGTTCCTCCAGCACCTTCCAGTCTTTAATAAAGTTTGCAATAAGTGTAGTGCTTAGTGTAATGTCTATTACCTCGCTATGATTTTTATTTATAAATCTAGGCTTGTTTCCTAGGTTTAGTATTGTCAACTCAGTTCCAATAATAAACTCTAGTAAAGACTTCCCTCTTGCATTGCAGTTCGTGCTGCCCCATGCCATGTGGTGTGAATTTGCATCTGCTCCAAGGACTAGGTGTTCGCCTTTCCTCTTTGCGTTGCAAATTAGTTTCTCAAATTCTTCTGATGGGGGCAGATTAGTTGAGTCATATGGGAGGTATGCAGAGCCTATGATTATTTGTCTAGGTCCCTCCCAATTTCCAAGTTTAATCTTGGCTACAGTTAAGTCCCGTGAACAGTGTTCCTGCAACATGAGACATTTTAATTTCCTATTCACAAGAAAACATGTTCTGGGTATTTCCGATGTTGTATCATTACATCAGCTTACCTCCAGATTCTGCCAGTCTTGCTACTCTGCACTTGACTACCCATGGCTCTTGAATAAGGGCTATGTCAATAGCCTCAGACTTGAACTTCCAGGTGAAATTGGCCACAGCTGCTTATTTATGCTGAAGATTGGCCTGAAGGACCTTCAGCTCCATCTTTATCAACATTGGGTTTCGTTTTTCCCCTGTGACTTGAACCTTGATCTGCCCAAGTCTGAGCTTAGCCTTAAGGCTTCTCTTTTTGAGCTCTTCAAAATCTCTTTCACCAAGGGCTAAAACAACTGTCCTTCCTGTCATATTGACTGAAGTGGCATTCAGCACCCTCCATTCTTGTGTTAGAGGTTTGGTAGCGTGCTAATTGATTCTGACAGCAGTCTGCTCTACTGGAGCTTCTGTCTCCATTTTTTCACCTTGGGCTTGCTCCCGGATCTGCTCTACTGAAGCTTCCTTGGCTTCCCTTGATGTCGAAGTTTTTGAAATTGGTTCCTTATAAGCATCCATATTTCAATCAACCATAGGTTTTTTGCTCCTTCTAGGGTCCTGAACGTCGTTCTCACCATCCGTGGTGAGGCATACAGCCAGACATTGTCCTCCCACAACTCAGGCTCTCCGTAGCAGAGACCACACCCCTCAGTCGTCCATCCAGCGGTCCGCCCCTGGCCTGAACCTAGCCAGGTTTGTTCCCCTTTCAGTAAGCCTACACACGTGGTCTCCACTTGGCATTATCGTGACTGAGTTCACAGCCATGACATTTCCCCTAGGTTGGGATCGCCCCTTTCCTAACCCGCGGCTCGTCCAGGCTACCTAGAGCAAAGTGATGTGTTGGTTCCAGCACCCCGCAGTGAGCCTTTACCTCAATCACCAGCCCCACTTCACCTGAATCACCGTATCACCCATGTGGAGGAACCATGGATGCCTCTCTAGCATGTGTGGGCGAGGCCTCCACTTCCAAGAATTGACTTTGTCTAGTAACAATGCAATGACAGGTTAGTGTGAGAAGTAGAAGCAACAGGAAGAAAAGAGAAGGCCAGACATAAAACAACAAGGATAATCTCCATGTCTTCATACATCACCATCTTTACACAGACAGGCTAGGCTCTCTCCTCATCAACCACTCTTATTCTTCACCTATTTCTTCTTGGCCCCCACTGAGTTTGTTTCTGCTTCTCAACTTACTGATGATGATGATGATGCTTGTTGTTTAGAGGGGCCTAATATCTAGGTCATCGGCCCCTATGGTACGAAATGCGATTACATTTTTTTTTTAATAAAAAATTCATCCATTGACCAGAATTCAAAACGTGATGATGAGGAATGAACTGATGAATATGAATTTAAAACAATCAGTGGATAAGACGCGCAATGCTTCACATTCCCAGAAACAATATTACTGATCAATTGATGATGCTTGTCTAAATGGGCCAATATCTATGTCAACGATCCCACATAATGGCACTTATCGCTAGTAAAGGAGAACCATGGTATGTCTCAAGTTGCGGTACTAATCAAAGGTAGCGTAAACTCACGGTGTTCCAAACATTATGGTACTACTCACAAGTATTGTACCTCGTACAGGTAACGCAGACCTATGGTATTTCTCACACAATGGCGCCACTCACAGCTAACGCAAACCGATGAGGCTCCTCACCTAGGTATACTAATCACAGGTGCTGGTATTCCCGTGGTGTTCCTCACATAGTGGGTACCAATCACAGGCAACGTAGACCGGCGGTGTCACTCATATAGTGGTACAACTCACAGGCTAAGCCTAAACACGCGGTGTTGCTCACATGGGTACGACTCAGGGTACTGGAAACCCACAGTCCACACCTACTGCTGCTATGATTCACAAACCTATTGTGGCACTACTCGCAAGTAAAGGCGACCTATGGTGTTCCCCCCGTGATGGTACTAATCAAAAGTAGTTTCATGGTTCTCTGACAATCATCCCTTGGTCGCCCCTTTTAGTCACCTCTCACGACAGGCAGGGGATACCGTGGGTGTATTTTTCGTCTGTGTCCTCCACCCACAGGGGGTAGAGAGAGAGAAAAAAGAAGAATAAAGAAGGGATCCGTCACTTCAAAAAATGAAGTAACGGATGAAGAAAGGCAAGGGCCACGAAGGGCGTGAAAATGAAAGACTCCCTAGCCCTCGAATGCTCTAATACCGTCGATGTCGGAAAAGAACAAGAGTTGACCAGAGAGGTCGGACAGGATAGACGAAAGTGAGGAGCCTGGCACAAGTAAGTGGAAGCAATGCCAAGACTCAGCTAAGGTCCCCATGGTCGCCAACCCACGCTCCCAAGTTGAGAGCCCCTTGGTCCCCTTTTAGTCACCTATTACAACAGGGAGGGGATACCGCAGGTATATTCTACATGTGCGTCCCCCACCCACAGGGGATAGTGTGTTTGGTCCGCAAGAGGTATTTTATTTCCCTGAAGTCCGCCGGCAAGCTGGTTAGGATCCCCTATCCACCACCTGGAACGCGCCACGTAGGAGTAACACCTCTCCTCCTGCTACGCCAGTGTAGTAGGTTCGTGGTCTCAACTTACTGAGGGACCATCTTGACAGATATTCAGTCTTCATGTGAGAAGAGTAGGATAAAAAGATCACAGGAAAATGAAATAGAGAAGAAATTAAGGTGAATACAGGTGATATATGACTTGGAATATGGGACAAACATAGAAACAAAAATGGAGCCCAATGGGTCAAGAGATGTAATGGAAAAAAACAAATGAGTAACAAATAAAGTAATGTATCAGAAGCAAAGTGTTCTGGGTCAAGTATTCATAATTTTACAGAAGAGTCAGCTCAAGGACAATATACCTCCAAGAGAATATAGACATACAGAAGCCGTACCAAGATGCATGGCTAGTTACCAACTGATGTACCCAAATTGCCACACTAGGGCAAAATTTTGGCAATCACAAAGAATGAGTTGTCTGGAAAATTTATAATTTCCAATAATGGACCAATTACAGTACATTGGAATTATGAATTTACTCATTCAGGAAAAATATTTCAGGTTCCCAATGGGAATCGAAATGTATCTGCTTAGTCAAACAGCTCATTTCCTTTCTCACAAGTCTTCCCAGCCCAAACTTTGGAACATTTTTGTAACACTTCTCTTTAGTTGAAAATCATCTGCCTCCATGGCTAAATGGTTAGCGTGCTGGTCTTTGGTGAGAGGGATCCCGGGTTCGATTCCCAGCAGGGTCTGGAATTTTAACCATCATTGGTTAATTTCGCTGGCACGGGGGCTGGGTGTATGTGTCGTCTTCATCATTATTTCATCCTCATCACGACGTGCAGGTCGCCAACGGGCGCCAAATCAAAAGACCTGCACCTGGCAAGCCGAACATGTCCTCGGACACTCCTGGCACTAAAGGCCATACGCCATTTCATTTCATTTCAGTTGAAAATCACCCAGAACAAATTGTGCTGCTTTTCTTTGAATTGTTTCCAGTTCTTGAATCTAGTCCTAGTGAGGGTCCCGCACACTGGAACCATACTCTAAATGGGGTTTTACCAGAGACTTATATGACCTCTCCTTTACATCCTTACCTTACCCTCACAACCATATCAAGAGATCTGTAACCTTTGTGCTGGACATGTGATCAAGATGGACATGGAGAATGAGTATGGGAGACAACGTGTAGGATGAGAGGAAAGACAGGAAGGAAGGGACAGAGAACTGGAGAAATAAATATACACCAACCAATATGCCAGAGCTCAATGACAGAGAAAGGTACAGGAACAGGATAGCGAAGCACCAATGAGCGAGACAAGAGAAGAGGATACTGAAAATATCAGTTGAAGTACAGGAGAGTAGAAGGAGAAGAAGAAAATCCAAACCATGACAAAGCTCCCCGACATCCTACAAGGGCCATAACCAAAGAAGAATCCTGTTTATGTGATTACCCCAGTGAAGATTTTTCCTTATTTTAACACCTAGCCTGACTTTTCACCCCATTTACCGTCATACTATTGCCTACTGTCCATCTCACAACATTGTTGAGGTATTTTGTCTTTCTGCAGTCACTCAAAATTTTTCCAAAGACTGTCTTTATGGTTTTTCCAACTGAAGTCAACATAGGTCCTTACAATGATGTCAGTAGGAATGTAGCCATTAAAAGCAATATTATCATAAAAAATACTCAATCAAATGAAAAACTGCACATTTTCTCACATTTAACAAACAGTCCAAAGTTCTATTAAAGAAACTGTTCTAGTTTTATTTTGAGTCCACTTTGTCAATAAACCTTATAACGATAGAAAATTATTGATTTACCATACATGTTTCAGGAAAATCATCCATTCCCTTCATCAGTGATGTCAGTTCAAGGAATAAAACATATAACACTATCTTTTATTTTTTGTTACAGTTTAAATAAGTATTGTATCCTAATTTCACCATATCAATGAATAAAGAAACTAATGAAATATTATGAAAATGGTCATTACACAAAATTTAATATTTTGTTGAATTGAATGAGAATACCTAAATAAATGTTTAAGATTTTCAAATTTTTCTTCTTTTCTTCATTAAATGATCATTTTAAATGAATGAGATAAAGTGAACTCAAAATAAAACTATAATAGTTTCAAACAAGTCAATACAGGATCAAATAAAATACCAATTATGGTTAAGTTTATCAACAGTCCAAAGTTCTCGTCCTGGAATGACCAGGCTGCAGACAGCCATGAACACTCATCTGCCATTATTCCATTGAGTGTGCACACTGCTCATTCAAATCAGTGCCTCAGAGTAGGGATTGAATAGCTAGAATGCTATGATGAACCAGTGTGTTATGCACCAGTAGTATCAGAAAATTTATGAACCTGAGGAAAGGCATGCTAAAGAAGAGAGAGATCTAACTCCCCAGCTACTTCCTGACAATATTCAGGCAGGCTGTTACACTTGGTACGCAGCAGTAACCCCATCTATCGGAGATGAGTGGCAGCAGAAGACACAAAACACATCACAACAAACAATGGTCAATGTAATGTTATTATTGATCAATTTTATGAGCTTTCTATATTGTAGGCCTTCGCATTTAGTTTTCTTCCAACTCTGTGATATTAGGGCATCGTATAAAATTATTTATAGGGTAGAATGTAGTTCCTTATTCCCTGACTTTACATACCGATTTTCATTTGGCTGATTGTTGGATGCGCTAGCAAGTGGTTGACTGTTCCAAGAGCTCTGTGTTATCTCAGTGATAAAGTAGTTAATAATTGTAGAAATTTACCAAATTTTGTGTGTGTGTGTGATACATTTAGCTACACAAATAATTGTGTTTGGTGTTTGTAGTAATCTGCGATTAGTGGCATTTATTTACATTTTTCACATTGAGTAGTTCCGTAGGCGTTCGCTAGATTACAACCTGTAATTTAGGTCTGCGTTACAGAAGAAATATCTCTTTCTTTTTAATAGTATTACTAAAATATCAATAGGTTTGTTGATATAATACTTACAAAGATGGGATATTAAAAAGAGTCGTAACTTCAGCAGCGGTTATATCTATTAGTGCAGGCATTTGACAGGGTATTTCAAATAGCAGTTCAACGGTCCCACCTATCACGAAGGTAATAACTTCTTTAAATAACGCAATACTGTTGTAAATTTTGTTTTAAGAAAGGATTTCAACAGAATAGACAGTATTTCACTGGCGAAATAGTTAACAGTCGTAATTGTTACTGATTATTGTCGCTCTTCGTATTCAAATATTGGCATTGTTGGCTACAGTCATGAACAAATGGTGTAGTGTATCAAGAAAATATAAATAAAAATCAGCTAATTCTTGTATTCTGATCATTTGTAGTTCTGAGTAAGCAGTTAAAGTATCCGTAATTTATATTTCACGCCCTCGACATTTCAGTATTTATGAGCGGTTAGCTAATAATCAAGTTCCCACATTCCAATAATTGCATTTCAAGTCCCTGGCATAGTTTAGACAGAAATACTTTCGAGAAATTATTGTAAACAACCTCATATTTTTCAGCATTTAAAGACACTTTTATTCTCCATCCTGTGGAGTAGGGAACAGGGATACACATCTCAGGAGAGATTCTCAAGCCTACTGTGGGGGACACATGCACAGGCTTTTCTTCTCCAAATTGGACTATACTTACGTCCACGCAACCCTTCGTCCTTTTTTGCGGCCGGGTGGCCATCATCTATAGTTGCTACCCAGCCGACCCCCCAAAACATAGGTTGACGCCTTGTTGACTGTCACCATGTACACCTGTGCCATCCTAGACATTGCTCCAGCCATCTCCGAAGATGATATCTACGCCTCCATCCGCTCCGCTGGCTTCCGCATACATGACGCCTGCCGGCTATTGGACGGCACCAGTTCATTGCCTTTTTCACTGATTCTTCTCTACATACCAACGTTGGACGACCAGCAGCGCCTCATCGACGCCGGCATATCCGTGCCTAACCGCTTCTACCCCGTGGAATCTACTCCTCCATCCATACTTGCCCAACTCTTCGCCGACCCTACCACCCTTCCCGTCATCCACATGCCATCAACCTTACCCTCGCAACAACCCACAACGATTTTCTTTTCCCTTTCCCCTACAACAACTATCACCCCCACGACTTCTGCCATGACGCATTTGTCCTCCTCTCACATCCCGGCTACATTTATCACGACTAGCCGCCCATCGTCCATTATGACCTCCTGCCTTCCACTTTCTACATTTTTTACAATGGTAAACCCCCTCTCTCCTTATAACAACACCTTTGCATCCTCCGACTCAACACCGCCATCACCTCAATCATCGCTTCAAGACAACGTCGCAGCAGCACCACCATCATCAATGTCCATGCAGCAATCCACATCTCATTATGGTCTCCCCAGCTGTGTGATCCATGGACTCGACCCTTCCATCTCCAGCCAGAACATCCTACAAGAATTTCACGCCACCGGAATCCCCGCCTGTCATGCGTTTCGCATTCCGACCAGTTCAGGACCAAATATATGGTACGTCTCCTCCTCCCGACTATCGCCGATGTCCAGCGCCTCATTGCCACCGGAGCCCCCATCTATGGTCATTGATATAGAGTGGAGCCTTCTCGTTTACGACCAGCATGCTCTCAAACCTACACCATCTGTTGTTGCCCCCGGCCGACCCCTCGCCCCGTTCCATCTCCTCAACCCGTTAGACCACCCACTCCTCCAACTAATTTCTTCTTTTCACCACCACTGTCCCCCGCTGACCTTTTCCGACTCTTACTCACTTCTCTTGTAACCTTCTCATTGGTGTTTCATCTCCTTGCTCTTCAACTCCCTCAGCACTCCCTTGCTTAAAACTTCTCTTCCTTGAGTTCCGTCATATCTCTCCCAACAAGCTGAGAGCAATTAAGAAGACAACCACCGTGTGGCCGTCCTCTTTCTGGCCTTCACGGAAAGAGGACATAGTATTGTGTAGGCTGAGGATAGGTCATGGACGATTTACGCACTCTCATCTCCTAAAGAGGGAAAACCCCACCCAGTGTGCTCTTGTGGTGCCGACTTCACCGTGGCCCACATCCTCACAGAGTGCGCCAATCTCTCTGGCCTAAGACAGAGCCTCGGCCTGCAGGAAACACTCAAACGCATATTAGCCGATGACAGGACTACTGCTGATCTCGTCATCCACTTTATGTGCAACAGTGGATTAATCAAGGGTATGTAAATTACAAGTATACTGTTACTTTTGATTTGTTAGTAATTTTTTGGCTTAATTCAATCATGTTTTGTTTTATTTTGTACTTTGTTTCCAAATTCCTTTATTGAATAAATTTGTTTTATTTTAAATTTATTTTCCACTTAATTTGTTCAGAGAGGATGATTACCTGGTTGTACTTCCTCTTAAAACAAAAATCACCACCACTAGTATTACTCGTGCCGTACCTACAAGCTTTTGTCGTGTCATGCAGACAGTACACACAGACATGCCAACTTTCAAAAATAAAAATAAAAATTGGCAGAGAATCGTGACGTATTATGACACATCACTGATGGCAGAACATGTACTAATCCATTATAATTCAATACATTAACAACTCTATTTGGCCAACATATATATTTTTTTCATTCTTACGGTTAAAAGTTTTTCCAAAATTTGTTCAGACAGCAAGGATCTGTGTTTTTGTCTTTGTGACTCTGCTAAAAATCCTTTCACATTCTGCATTGCTATGTGGAATTGATAAAATACCAAGCATCACCTTAGAGAGTCTGTCATATTTAAGTACACCATCACCTGATTTCATCTGACCTACCAATGCCCATTGAACATCAATTCTTCCTTTTGCCAGGGCTGTTTCTTCGAGCTGAAAGTTACAGAAGTGGGAGTTCAGAATATCAGTTTCTTTATCTAAACTTCTGTTTCAGTAGTCAGAATGTTCGGGAACTTGTTAATTAAAAATCTAAGGCTGGAAAATGATGCCTTACTTATAGCAGAAATATTTGAAACTTCTGCATTAATTAAAACTTCATCCTTGAACGGAAATTTGTGTACCATATAGTCACACGATGAAGAGAAACACTTTCTAACAGACTTAAAGAATATGAACTTTTCCTCAGACTTCAATGTGTTCGCTAAAACAAATGCAGAGTTCCCTATTATCAGATCACAATCATCCTTTTGATTTGCTGGAGTATGATAATCTACATCAAGGAGAGAGGAGGAGCTTTTAATAACGTGTGGTTTCATAAAACTTGCCATCACATTCTTCAATAGTTCCTCCAAAACTGACCTCAATAAGTAGATATGCGGCATACTTGACTGAAGAGCCACGTTTGGATTCTCAAAATTATCCATCAAACTTGAGAGAAAAAGGCAAAAGGATTTATGTGAATTTGATGAAAGGAACATGAACAGTCGTTCTTCACGTGACAATGCAAGGCTCTTAGTGTCATCAGCAGTTTCATTTTTTTTAGTGATTCTGATGACTGGGTTTTCCTTTTAACTGAGGAGTGTGGTGAAATGTTATGACAATGCTTTACCTTTCTAGACAAACAAGGCACATCCACACTTAGACTGTGCTTAGGAATTTCATAAGTCTTCAAAGTTTCCATCTGAGAACCCTAACTCACAATTTCGCTCCTGAATAAAGTCACCAAAGGGTCCCACTGCAGCAAAATCCTATCTAAACACCTTCTTAATGATAACCATCGGTAGGCACATGCTTCAGAATTTTCCTGATCTTTGTGTTGTGTTAAGTTTGAAATTCTCTGAACTTTTCTTTCCTCTTTGCACTCCATTTCAAATAATAAAATATATCAATTATACTTTCATCTACATTTATGGGCAAGCACGCCGCACCCTTCTCTGCAGCAAGATTATTAGGTTACAAGAGCAGCCTACGATGATTATGTTACTATCTTCCCGCTTCAAACATCCTGCCACACCATTCTTTCATCCTACCATTACTAGAGCATTATCAGCACCAAGAGCTGGGCAGTTTTTCAATGGAATGCAGAATTCCTGAAAAGTTGAGAGCAAAAGATTGGCAATGTTACCTCCAGTAGCATCCCCTTCTAAATTAGGCACAGAGAATAAACAACTCTGAATTTCATCGAGATCAGGTCTAAAAAATATTACAACAATAGGATATACTTTCAAGTCGCTTTTATTGCTACCATCAGTAGCAACAGAAAATGCATTCACCTGCAAATGTGATACAACTTTTGCCCTTTCTTCCATGCACATTTCTGTAATGATAGTCGCTGTTTTTGTTCTAGCATGCTCATATCATTTAGCGATTTCTGAATCACGAAACATTTTGCGAAACAAAGGTCCCGCGTGGTCGGCACAATTTACAGGCCGGTTATGTTCTATGATAAATGACGTTAAATAAAGCCTCAGCATTCGTCACTGGATTTACATGAAAAGTTCAGTTTCTGGTTTCTTTCTACACACTGGACACTCTCCTTATGTTTTTTCCTTTGCATATGTTTGAGTGTATATTGTACTTCCCACCATGCGCAACTGAAAAATCACACCTACATGTAGTACAGATTGTGAATGTTGGTCCCTGACTGGATTAACTGAAACATGGAAACTCTTCCTTATAAGCACTTTTAAACACTGCATCATATTTCCATTTTGACATTTTGTCCAAAACAAATATTAAGACATACAACACGAGCACTTATGCAGGTCCTGGCCTGGGTAGATGTCTATGGCATGCTACTCCTGAGGTTAGGTTACTCGCTTGTGACTTACACTTCCTATTAAGCTATTTGAGTATCTGACCAAAGAGAATGAAATGACTGTATTATAGACCAAACAGGAGCACATGACTCACCACCGTGCCTCGTACTGCCATCTGGTTTCATTATTAGAACTACTATCGACCAGCCATACTCAGCCACATATCGATAGAATGAGGAAACACGTGGGAGTTTAAAATAATATGAAAATTACTGATACTGCTCTGAAAATCAGGAGATCGGGAAGAACGATGAAGAATCAGGAGTATGTATGTATGTTGGGTATTCAGCCCGAAGGCTGGTTGGATCCTCAACAAGTTCACCATTAGGTGTCATAGATGGCCTAGGTGTCACTGAAGAGGCGTACTAGGGAAATGAGGAGTGAGGTAGTTTCCCGTTGCTTTCCTCACTGAGCCAGAAGCTGCTATTGCACATCAGTCTGCCAAGCCCACTGAAATGCGTGCACCAACCGACCCTATGAGCGACATTTTCACACCATTCATAGCAGGGACTGGCTGCATAAGGAATGGCATTACTAACGTCACTCATACCTCAGCCACTTTCATATTGTCAAAGCCAAGTATAAGACAGAGAGGTCAATGAAAGTAACAATTTTATTCTAGCCCATACCAGAAGACATAGTGCACTGTAAACACTACATCTTGCCAGCAAAGGCATGAATTGGGAGTCTACCGCTTAAATCGGGAGACTTGGTACATCTGTACACGTGAGTATCTGGGTTCAAAGACTGCCAGCCTCTCATTTCTACTTTTCCTTTTTCTCCCCATTTCCTTTTTCTCTTTCTTTAATTGACTTGAAAAATCAGTAGTACTCATTAATAAGCACTAATTTTTTTATTTCAAAACATGTGGTATAATGTTTCACTAACTACAAAACAAAAATGACCGGGTGAGTTGGCCATGCGGTTAGAGGCGCGCGGCTGTGAGCTTGCATCCGGGAGATAGTGGGTTCGAATCCCACCGTTGGCAGCCCTGAAGATGGTTTTCCGTGGTTTCCCATTTTCACACCAGGCAAATGCTGGGGCTGTACCTTAATTAAGGCCACGGCCGCTTCCTTCCATCTCCTAGGCCTTTCCTATCCCATCGTCGCCATAAGACCTATCTGTGTCGGTGCGACGTAAAGCCAAAAAAAAAAAAAAAAAAAGCAAAACAAAAATGCGTCCACATTCTGATAAATGTCTAAATAATAATATATATGTTTGAGATCACACATAGGTTCTCTATATCCTACAATATTACCCTCATTGATTTATTCTATAACAAATCAAAAGGTGAACTGTGAAATTATCAAGAAAAGATATGCTAAACTTATACAATATTAACAATTTGTAATATCTGTAGCCATCTCTTTTCAGTTCCGACTCAGTAAATTTATAGTTGTAAATTTATAATTGTTAGGCTCTTCAGTCCGGTAAAACTAACTTTGAGTAAATAAATTTATAAACTACCTGAAATAGTAATAGTATTAGATATAGTAATAGTAATAGATTCAATTAAATTGTGTCTTTTTCAGGTGTAATACTATTACCATATGTTTTCTCTTGCAGGTAGTTTATAAATTTATTTACTCAATGTTAGTTTTGGCAGACCGAAGAACTTAACAGCTATACAATATTAATAAAACTTTCTCAAAACAATTTATAGCATGAATGTTTTTTCTTTTACTTTTGCTGATTTTTATTGTAAAACATAAACAGTTTCACTCTCTCCATGTCTTATAATTACTGCAACAGTAATTACAGGATTAACATAAAAATCAAAGCTCTGTGCCTATCCTAGCCTGAACAAAGACAAAAAAAATAAAAAAAATAAAAATGAGACACTTGCATGAAATTCATGGATGCTGACCATCAACCAGCAGTGCAGACACTCGCACACAAAGTCGGTAGATGCTGAGTGGGTCTCTGCCCACAAGTGGCCACGGCTGGTCTGTGGTCCAACAGCTCTGCACTCTGACCGGCCTACTGAGTAGAAGAGGGGTTGCCATGGCTCTACGCCTCTGCATTCGGCAGACAGGACAGGGCTGGACCTCATGGCTGGCCCCAACCGTTGGTTGTCCTGAGAATGGTTTTTCGTGGTTTTCCATTCTCTTGCATTAAGGCGAAGGCCGGGACAGTTCCTAGTAGAGGCCATGGCCGCCAACCCCTTCACCTTCTCCGAGCATCTCCTTCACCGTAACAAATCTCCCGGCCTGAGAGACGGCGTCACCGTCTAGGATGCCCACCTCCCCCTACAGGGGAGGAATAAAAACATTTTAGTAATAGTCACACACAAGTTACCAACAGGTATACAATGTTGTTAAATCTGAAGAACCATTTTCTCGTTAAATATGGGCTAATGGCACAAACTCAATGTCATGTATCTGTTTACTTTTTAAAGTCAATCAGCCTCCCAAAGTTTGAACGAAATCAATGACCCAATAGCTGTGGTTTCCCATTGTGAGCCTTGAACTTGGTCATCACTTGTTCCATTTGTTTAACCTTTTCATTCCTGTGATCGAATGTACTTGAACTGCCTGAAAAGGCTCTCCGGTGCCGTGATCTGCTTTTTAACTGTGTTATATGCTCCTGCCATCTATTAGCCACATTTTAAACCAAGCAGTTTATACTATTTCTGTAGGAAAACGGTTTTCTTTTGTCACACAGTTGTAAACATCGTGTTGGAATGATGGCTGCTGTGCATGAACGTAAGATTCGCCCAGAGGAAATCTTACACTTTTAGAGGAGATTGAGTCCGATGTGGATTCTGATAGTGGCGGTAGTGATATTGGGGATATTAGTGAAGTGATAAGGAGTAATAGAATATGTGATTGTACTAGTAGAACTTGGATCCTCTATAGTTAGGGAAGAATTTGATAAAGCTTTGGCTGAACTAAAACAAAGGAAAGCTCCTGGAGTAGATTCAATTCCTAGACAAATCCTGCAGGTAATGGGGTACAAAGTAGAAACATCTCTATACCTGCTAGTAAACCAAATTTATATTAGTGGAGAAATACCAAAAGATTTTGAGCAGGCTATCCCTGAGAGAAACAGGGGACAGAAATGTGAAAATTAAAGAACATTCAGCCTGATAACTCATACTTCCAAAATTATAATGAGAATTGTGTATCATTGTACTTGAAGAAAAATTAGAAGGGGGAAAAAGAACTCATCAAGATGACCCCTCAGTGATATGCTTGCCCTCCTGATAAAGCTGCAAAACAGAAATGAACTCATCGGGAGATGAAAAGAAATGGATGTAGAAGAACTGGGATTGATGAGGAGAGGGCCAATTTATTGAAGAATTTGTTGAAGACTGCAGTGTATGAAGATGTGGAGATTATCCTTGTTCTTTTGTGTTTTCTTTCTATTTCTACTTCTCTCACACTTACCACTCATTGTGTTTAGCTCAAAATGTGTTCCATTCCTCTCTATGAATATACATTGCTTGGCTCTTGATGGGTATATCTAACAATATCACACAACCAGTAGTGTAGCCAGGTCCGACTGATGGGAGGAGTTATAGTTACAAAATGACGATAGGATATAATGAAGGTGCTTGTGAGTGTGTGGTGTGCGTATGCATGAGTGTCATGTGTCATAATGATTGAATGCATCCACAGGATCTTCTAAAACTTTACCAAAAGGTAGAATGCATTTACTGTGCTCTATTTCTGCCAGTGTTATGTAGCTGCAAACTCCACTCTATTTCATTTTTGCTAAAGAAAATTTTACTTTGGTATATTGTACTGGGAATATCAGAAGAGTGTTCTTCAGTTTCTTCATCTGAATGTTTGTCAAAGACTTCTGATGCTGTGCTCTCATTATCGTCATCACTGACATCATTTCCTTCTGTAATATCACCTTCATCACAAACATGCTCGTTCTGAAGTATTTGGAGATCATCTTAGCCAGAATGTGGCTGATTCCTAACAAAAAAATGAGAAATATTGCTTTAAAATTACAATGTTAAGAATGCAGTGCAAGAATACTATGATATATTTGTTATTATGTAACCAGCTTACCTTAGTGTGTTTCCTTCAAGGATATACCTTCACACCAGCTGTGTTTCCTTCAAGGATATACCTTCACACCATTTGACCACTATGGTAGAAATGAGTCATATAGCACAAATAAAAATGTATGTTCTACCTGGAACGGTGAAACAACAGTGTAACAATATAAAATATATTGTTGGCAAACATGATATCAGGTTGAAATAACATGGAGAAAGGTCTGAAGAGTATAGTGGGTGTTCCATTACTTTCCTTCTCCTGCGATCCAGTAGCCATTATGCATGGCAGTCTACTCACAAGTGATTTAAAGTCGCACACTGTGCTCTAGCTGTAAATCACAGAGCCATCTAGTTATGAGGACACATTTACTTGAGACATCAATGAATGAATGAATGAATCATCAATCAATCAATCAATCAATCAATCAATCAATCAATCAATCAATCAATCAATCAATCAATCAATCAATCACTGATCTCCATTTAAGGCTGTCACCCTGATGGCAGATTCCCTATCAGATGTTTACCTAGTGTTTTATTAAATTGTTACAAAGAACTTGGAAATTGGTAAATGATTCCTGTCCCCAATTCCTCTTCCTTTAAAAAAATATTTGGCCCAAATTGTCCTCTTGACTTTTCCTACCTTTAAAAGCTCCACTCAAGATTATTCATCTACTAACGTCATTTCACGTCACCTCTCCACCGACAGTTCGGAACATACCACTTAGTTGAACAGCTTGTCCCCTCACTCCCAAGTCTTCCCAACCCAAATTTTCCAACATTTTTGTAACACTATTCTTTTGTCAGAAATTGCCCAGAGCAACTCATGCTGCTTACCTTTGGATCTTTTCCAGTTCTCGTGTCAAGTTATCCTGGTCTGGGTCCCATACACTAGAACCATACTCTAACTGGTAGTGATGGGCAGTCTGAGACGAGGTCTCGAGATTTCTCTGGATTTCTCGAGACTAGCGCAGGCATTATTTCTCGCAAGAAATTTTGAGAAATCTCGAGAGCGTTGTCCCCACAATGTGCGGCGAGCAGTGTGTCGTAGGCCTGCAGGTAGTCGGAGCTGAATGTTGTTTGTTCCGAATATGCGAATAGCCCACGGGCCTTCTCATTTTCGTAAATACGTGTCAAGAAGCGACTAGGGCGTTCGTTTATACCGAGGTCTATTTTGACGAAGTATAACATAATTATAAAGGATACGCATTCGGGCATTGTATGCACTGGTAGGTACACGAATGAGTGGTTTAAGTACAGAACCTGACGGCTACTGTAGGTACTTGTAACTGGATACTAGAGGCGTGCATTATTCAAACTCAAGACGAGGCAAGACGCGCCTTGCTGCATATGCAACCACCATTACGCACGAGTGGAAAGTGCAATCTAAATTGCTATAGAGTATTCGCGTCATAATTATGTAGGTACTTTGATATATGACGGTGCAATGTGAACTGTGTCGAACTGTACGCGACACCTTGAAGACTATGTCCGAAACGCAACGTAAGTCGTGGATGTCGGTTATTTTTAAGAGATGTCACATAGCACAGCCCACTGTATTGCTTATTCAAAAGAAGTAAAATACATCGGCAGAAATACTTCTGGGATGATCCGGCACTTACAAACGCATAATATCAGTGAAGACCGGGTGAGTTGGCTGTGCGCGAAGAGGCGCGCGGCTGTGAGCTTGCATCCGGGAGATAGTAGGTTGAATCCCACTATCGGCAGCCCTGAAGATGATTTTCCATTTTCACACCAGGCAAATGCTGGGGCTGTACCTTAATTAAGGCCACGGCCGCTTCCTTCCAACTCCTAGGCGTTTCCTATCCCATCGTCGCCATAAGACCTATCTGTGTCGGTGCGACGTAAAGCCCCTAGCAAAAAAAAAAAAAAAAAATCAATGAAGAGGAATCGTCACAGAACACCTCCGGCCCGGTCTGAATCACAAGAAACTACCCTGCCGACAACGATTGTGAGGCATCCAAGTAGGATTACATCCTAATAACAATTATTAACAAATTATAGGGGTTATTCAGCTAAGATGTCCACCTGACATAACTCGTGAACAGTTTAAGATACTGGCATTCTGTATTCACTTTCGTTAATGGTAAGGAGCTCATAGTCCAACATGCAGTGCTTTCATAGGATTTTGACAAAATTTATCGTCACACACGTTTCCATGTGAGAACTGCTGATGATAACTATCAAGCTTTCACTCGTAGTTACTGGGACGTCGCACAGCTCGCAGCACTCGAGAATCTGTCTCGAGAGCGTTGCCCATCACCCCTGTTACACGTTCCACTCCTGTGTAATGGGGGTTGCATATGTAGCAAAGCACATCTTCCCCGTCTCAGGTTCGAAAAATGCACGCCTCTAGTATCCAAGTAGGTGTACATCCTATCTACAGTTATTCATAAAGTATGCATTGTTATTCACCTAAGATGTCCACCCCAAATAAGTCGTGAACAGTTTAAGATACTGACATTCTGTTTCCACTTTAGTTAATGGTATTAAGGGGTTCATAGTTGAACATGCAGTACTTTCCCAGGCGTTTGACAAAATGTATTGGCTCACACGTTTTCATAAGAGAACGTTATTTCACGCAATAACTGCCAATGATATACTGTCAAGTTTACAGTCATACTTACTGGTACATCGCACAGCTTGCGCTACAGGAGGATCAGTCTCGGGATTCTCGCGAGAGTCTCGAGATCTGCGACGTCAGTCTCGAGAGTCTCAAGCGAAAGCGTTGCCCATCACTACTAACTGGGGTCTTAACAGAGACCTATATGCCCTCTCCCTTATATCCTTACTACAACCCCTAAATACTCTCATAACCATATGAAGAGTACTCTGACCATCATTTACATGTAACTTAAAAACTTTCAGTCTGTCGAACACACAAGTTCGATGTAATATACTTGTAAAAAAAAACCACACTATTAAACAAGGAATAAAAACACACACTATTGAGCAAAGAATGACGTGTTTAATTCTTAAAAGATCATCAGATTCTATCAAGTCACACTCAATATTTGGAAATATTTATGTTTATTTCTGTCTGAATAACGAGGAAATTGAAATTGGGAATTTAATGAAGTCCTGCTTTGTCTCCACTGAAGCATACAGTGTGAGGCATTAAAACGGTTTCATTTCATTCAAAGTGTCAAAATTTCAATGTCTGATGTTTTTCCCAAGCATATCCCATAGGTGTTCAATGGGATTAAGGTTTGGGTTATATGCTGGCCAGTTCAGGGTTTGTATCCAGAAATCACAAAAAAGTGAGCAATACGGGGATGGGTGTTGTCATGCATTGGTTGGAAGTTTTTTCTTACAACTGGGGCAAAGAATTACATGTTCTGTTAACCCACTGACATACTCCTTTTAATGTACTGAGCACGTGCATGTATAAGATGCATGCATAAGATAACAGTTTTACACTACTAAGATTTATACCTGTAATCCGCACCATACTGAATTTTAGTCATGCCCTTGTTTGATGTGTTGAAGTGCAGCATCCAGAAGAACAATTTGTAAGTTTTAATGGTGTGAAACACCCTAAAACACTCCTGGAAATGCAAAGCCACCAAATACTTTCACAGTCGTATCTCATTATACTTTTTTTTTTTGCCGGTCTTGCTTTTAGCACAGTCACGGCATGGTTTAGGGTTATAATTCTTGTGAAATGTTCCCAGTGGTCTCATACAGGATGAGTTGGGATTTTTTTCTGTGAATAACTGATCAGCAAAACTGCTTCTTTCAGTAGCTATCTCTTCCCATAAAGAGATGTGAATCACACGTTGAGAAATGTATAGAGCGGAGGGATCCGGAGGAAGGGTCCTGTGTATGATGGGTTTTATTCCAGAATTTCATATAAAATCATAATTGGATAGTTTATCACCTGTTTTACTCCATTCCCAGCTACCTTCCTTTGTCTTTTTGTAGGGATGATGGACTTCATTATCATCATCACTTTCAAACTCATCATCACTGTCACGTGAAATTTTTTGTTATGCTGCTATAATTTTCGGGGTGTAAGGCAGTTGGATACGTAACAAATAGCCTTTTCAATGGTTCTCCGTTGGTTCATGAAGAGCCAGTATGGATTTAGAAAGAAATTTTCTTGCGAGGCACAACTGGTGGGATTTCAGCAGAACATATCAGATCAATTGGATTCAGGAGGCCAGTTAGATTGCATAGCCATAGATCTTTCCAAAGCCTTTGATAGAGTGGAACATGGAATATTATTAAAGAAATTGGAGGGAATAGGATTGGATGTAAGGGTTACACGTTGGGTAAAAATATTTCTAAATTCAAGGGTTCAGAAAGTCAAAGTAGGAATTAATGTATCGCAGGAAGAGAAAGTTTGGAAGGGAATTGCACAGGGTAGTATAATCGGTCCGTTACTTTTCTTAATATACGTAAATGATTTAGGGAACAATATAACATCAAAAATAAGATTGTATGCAGATGACATAATTGTTTATAGGGAAATAAATACCATTGAGGATTGTTCAGAATTACAAAGGGATCTTGAGAGTATCCAACAATGGGTTGAAGAGAATAACATGAAGGTTAATGGAGGCAAATCAACTGTTACAACATTTACAAACAGGAGTTTTAAAACTGAATTTGAATATACTTTGGATGGGGTAGTTATTCCAAAAGATGGCAAGTGCAAATACTTAGGTGTAAGATTTGAAAGTAATTTGCACTGGAAGGGTCATGTGGATGACATTGTTGGGAAAGAATACAGACCGTTACATGTCATAATGAGGCTACTTAAAGGATGCAACAAAGAATTAAAAGAGAAAAGTTACTTAAGTATGGTTCGTCCATTATTGGAATATGCAAACAGTGTTTGGGATCCTCACCAAGAATACCTAATAAAAGAAATAGATAGTGTGCAGAGGAAAGCAGCAAGATTTGTAACAGGGGATTTCAGGAGAAAGAGTAGTGTATCAGAAATGTTAAAGGAACTAGGGTGGGAAACTTTAAGAGAAGGGTGAAAACTAGACTTATAGGATTATATAGAGCCTATATAGGAGAAGAAGCATGGGGAGAAATCCGTGAGAGGCTTCAGTTGGTAATTATATCGGCAGGACTGACCACAAATATAAAATTAGAAGGAATTTTAGCCGAAGCGATTGGGGTAAATTTTCATTCATTGGGAAGGGTGTGAAGGAGTGGAACAGCTTACCAGGGGTAGTGTTTGATCCTTTTCCTAAATCTGTACAGATATTCAAAAAGAGAATAAACAGCAACAGAGAAAATAAATTAAATGTTAGAGGGCATTCGACCAGTGCAGGTTAATGTAAATAATGTGTGTGAATAAATTAATTCCATCCCCTGGTCTAAGGAGTTTGGACAGCCAAAGTAGGGGACTGCCTGTAGGGGTGAAGTACAGTGGGGACTTCGAGGGCCCTGGGACCGCTACGGTAGCTGTGAGGCGATTTGAGCAACAAACAAAAAGGTTTGATGTTGGAAAACTAGAGGATGATAGAAGTAAGGAACAGTTCAAGCTTGTCCTCAGTAAGAGTTTTCCAGTACTACAGTTAGATGAAGATGATGTTAAAGAACACTGGAAGAAAGTTGAAACCACTTTGACAGAGACAGCAGAGGAGGTACTTGGCTTCAAGAACATCATGAGGAAAAATTGGATGACATCAAATACTTGGGGATGTATTGAACAATGTAGAGAGCTGAAACTAAAGTTGAATAATTGCAGGACACGAAGCCAGAAGGTTGAACTCCAAGCGGCATACCCTGCTAAAGATCGGGAAGTTAAGAAGAGTGCGAAAGCAGACAGGAAAAAATGGGTATCAGACTTTGCTGAATTAGTGGAGACTGCAGCAAGAGATAGAAATATGAAAGGCTTGTATGACATCACAAGGAAACTCGCCAAGAAGAAATTGAAACAAAGTAGACCCATCAAGAACAAACAAGGAGACATGCTCACTAGTGATGAACCTAAGTTGAATAAGATGGCGAGAACACTTCATGGAGGTGTTGAACACAGAAAATGTAGAGGAAGATAGACGAAATGGTAGAGGTGAACGAAGATTGTGAAACTGATGGTATCAACACTGAACCACCTTCAAGAAATGAGATAAAAGAAGCGATCAGCCAAATAAAGAATGGGAAGGCCCCAGGAGTGGATAATGTAACACCTCAGCTTCTAACTGTGTACCCCGATATGACAGCCAATCTGTTGCATCCACTGTTCACAAAAATTTGGAATAAGGAAAGAATGCCAAAGGAATGGAGAGAAGGACTCCTTGTAAAATTACCAAAGAGAGGTGATATCCTCTTCAGACCCAACGCCCACGCAAGTGGACAACTATGATGAAATCCACATTTCTGAGCTCTTATATTCCTAAATGAACAATATGTACCAGTGTTTATATTTTTTAACTTCAGACGTTTCTAATATAATTTGTCCACAAATGTGGACATTAGGTCTGCATTATGTCTATGCATCATGTTCACTTTTGTGAATAAATGGTGAAATCCACTAATATTTCAAGTATGATAATGGGTTAACTTCAATAAAGAGTGGAGTCAACTTAAATAAATTGTAAATGTATTGTATATTTTGAATCAGCTGACATGAAAACATAAGAGAAACACATATTTACATGTTATTTCAGTAACAGACTGTAAGTTTTCTTCCCCTTTATCTATGGAAATGCACAAAACAATTCCTGTCCTTAAGACGGCACAAGTAGACTTTGCATGTTATGCAGAGAATGCGGCTTTTTTTCATTGCAGCCAGGATTTCGGCATTTTTTCACGTCTTTAACATCTATGGCTAGAGGAAGATGACCGGCAAACCTAGAAACAAATTGATTGTGTAACTAAATAAGTATGATGATTTATGAGAGTTTCCCCTGTGTGTTCTAGATTAATGTAGATTTAGTTAAATTAGGTACCGTGGCAACATGGTCCCTACATTACCTTGAGCAACTTATTGTTGGTAAGACCAAATGTCCACATGCGTGGACAAATAGTCTTACCCAGCTATTGTTGTTAAGACCAAATGTCCACATGTGTGGACAAAATAATTTGCATGCACACACAGTCGACACCAAATAAAAATAATAATACATTTCTGCGTTATTCGTCAGTTCGGGTCTTTGATTACCAGAAACTAACTGAAAGAGTTTATCAGACAAGCCCGTAAATGAAGTATTAACAAGTATTTACCTGTAAGTCGGCTGTCCTGTAATGTATCCATGTCTTCACTTCCCGCCAACTTGCTGAGTGCTACCAAGGAGGTTATAGAATTTTGAAAAACAGTGAAGTTTAAAGAGAGATCCTTTGAGAACACACTCAAAGTAAAATTGGAGGGAAATTCGAATTTCATTGTTAGTCGGAGAATAAAACATATTTGTCCACATATGTGGACATTGGGTCGGAAGAGGATATGACCAACTGTCACAACTGGAGAGGTATCACCTTGCTCTCGATTCCCAGTAAAGTGATAACACGGGTGATCCTGAACAGGATAAAACCAAGGAAAGAAAACCAACTGTGCAATGAACAAGCAAGTTTCAGGAGTAACCGCTCATAAATAGACCATATAAACACTCTATGAATTATTACTGAATAGTTTAATGAATACAATTCTGGCCTATATCTTCTGTTTGTGGACTTCAAGAAGGCTTTTGATTCATTGAAAAGGAACACCGTGAGGAGAATGTTACAGAAGTATGGCGTACCAAGTAAAATCAGCAAAATCAACAGACTTACAACTTCACGTGTAAAGTACTCCACGAACGGAAGCTTTTGAAGCCTTTCTCCATAAATTCTGGTATGCGGCATGGGATGTCCTATCTCCAACTATCTTTCTCCTTGTTCTGGATGACATCATGAGAAAAGTTATGGAGGGAAGGTAAAGAGGCATCCAGTGGGGATTGGGTGATAGATTGGGGGCTTTGGAGTATGCCGATGACCTATGCCTATTGACTCAAAAACATACTGATATGGAGGGAAAGATACAGGATCTGGAAAGAGAGGCAGGAGCAGTGGGCCTCAGGATAAATGCCCAGAAATCAAAAGCAATGAATATCAACGTGAAGAGCAAACAGATATTTAGAGTCAGTGATGAAGACATTAAAGAAGTCGAAGAGTTTACATATTTTGGCAGTTTGGTTACGCAGGATGGAGGAGCAGCTGTTGATGTCAAAATAAGAATTCAAAAGCAAATGCAGCATTCATACAACTCTATCTTATATGGAGGACCAGAGAAATCTCAATGAAAACCAAACTTCGCATTTTTCGAACAAATGTAAAAACAGTACTGTTATATGGTTGTGAAACCTGGAAAGTTATCACAGAAATCACTCATAAACTACAGGTATTCATAAACAGATGCTTAAGGAGAATTAAACACATTTTCTGGCCAAAAATAATTTCAAACGAAGATCTTTGGAAACAAACAGAAGAAGAGCCCATTGGCATACAAATAAAGCGGAGGAAGTGGAAATGGATCGGCCACACACTGCGGAAGCAGAAGGATGCAGTGGAGAGAAAGGCTCTGTTTTGGAACACCCAAGGACAACGGAAGAGAGGTAGACCAAGGAAGTCGTGGAGACGCAGTGTGGTGGAGGAAGCAAAACAAGAAGAGAAGACCTTTGAAGAACTCAAGACCCTGGCTCAAAATAGGATGCGCTGGTGCTGCTTTGTCGAAGCCCTATGCCCTGTAAAAGAGTAAAAGGACATAAGTAAGTCAAGGTATAATTTTCACTGCTAGTAAATAAAATTGATTAATTCTCTAAAACTACATCACTGCCCAATTCACCCTATCTCATAATATATGTTCAATTTTATTCCTTGTATTACAATATTTACTACGGCCGGCCATTTCTGCTGATTATTAAGTGGGTAATCACCCTACTTGGAGGGCGTTTACCTGCTGCATGATGCAATCTGTTATGTGTATTCCAACTTTGAGAGAGAGAGAGAAGATTCTCAGCTTACAGACGGTATACTGCATGTCATACCATCTATGGACAGAAGGTTTGAACTAGTTGTAGAAAGCTTACCTCAGCAGACCGCCTGCCAGGTGTCTGTAGTCTGATGGTCGCTGCATGCGCGGCCGTCTGACAGGTGGCAAAGTATGCCAATGAGCTAACACCACCTCTCCTTCTCCCCTCCCTCCTCTTCCCCTACCTTTTTTTACCCCCTCGCCTCATCTCCTTATCTACTCCTTTGTTTATATTGCCAGCTTCCTACAGCAAGTCAGTGCTTGTTCCCTATTCACTCCTTTGTTTACATGGCCTGCCTGCTTCCTCCAGCAAGTCAGTGCTTGTTCTACATCAGACATTAAAGGTGAATCTAGCAAATAATTTTTCTCCTTTTTAATTTCTCTTCTGTATGTTAATTCATTCCTATTTCTGGTTATCATTTCCAGATTTACTTCTTTGCCTGAGGTCCAAAGTCAACTTAAACACATATTATGACAAGAAGATCATAACCATAATTTTTGTTATTATATGTATTTTAATGTTATAATGATTCCTGCAACACTGTCTATGTCTGGTATGCATATGTTTTAGTTATCACATAATCTGTTTAATATTTATTTGGCTGAAGATGTATCAGTGTTCATTCAAAGCACCTCCATCAAAGATTAGGTACTGTATTTATTTTGTGTATGGCTTTTAGTGCCAGGAGTGTTTGGCTTGCCTGGTGGAGGCTTTATTTAATGCCCATAGACAACCTGCAAATCTGGGTGTAGGATGATTACGATGATGGGGTAACGGAAGGGTGAAACCTGGTGCCAGCACATAGCCTACTCCTGTTGAATAATACCAAGGGACCTGTTGAAGGCTTAACATCTCCATCCAACGAACAAATTCCAATAGTCATTCTAATGATTGTAAATTGTACACCACCACCAACTCCTACCCTGTCAGCCAACATTCTGATGGTGAAAACTTCTTCCACCATTGGGACTCGAACCAGCTAACCACGGTGTCAGACCATATGGACTCTGTACCTTAATGATCATGGCCAACCAGGCAGGCTTTCATCATTGATGGCAAGCTATGTTCACACCTCAAAGCTGATACTACCCCAAACCATAACGGAACATCCTCTCACTGATATTGCAGAGTGAACTCTCCAGTCATTCTCCATACTATCTCTACCATCACGCGACCAGAGAAAAAATTGTGTCTCATCCGTTAAGAGCACCGCTGACCATTGGTCAGTTCTGGTACTGATATGTGGATTCTAATCGTGCTGCTCGGCACTGGGGAGCAAGCTGCACACCAATGTGCAGGGCTTCTTTACCTCAAACTGGTTTCCGGAAGTTTTTGTTTTACAATCCTCTCACTTACAGTGATATTTCTTACCACCTGAAGACAATTTCTGGCTTGGACAGCAATCTGGCAAGACCTGAAGGACCAAGAACCTGACATCCTGACAGTTGTAGATCCACATCATCTCTTTTTTTTTTTGCTAGTTGCTTTACGTGGCACCGACACAGATAGGTCTTATGGCGACGATTGGGCTGGGAAGGGCTAGGAGTGGGAAGGAAGCGGCCGTGGCCTTAATTAAGGTACAGCCCCAGCATTTGCCTGGTGTGAAAATGGGAAACCACGGAAAACCATTTTCAGGGCTGCCGACAGTGGGGTTCGAACCTACTATCTCCCGAATACTGGATACTGGCCGCACTTAAGCGACTGCAGCTATCGAGCTCGGTCACATCATCTCTAATAACTGGAGAGTTTACAGGATCTTGGAGCACAAAGGATACTTCCAAATGGTACACCAATCACTTCAGCAGTATAATGACTGCTTCATCCAACCTTGGTATAATGCGGTAGCTCTTGCAGCACCTAAGAGGCATCTTTATTCAACAAATGCGAGAGAAAACTGAAAAAAAAATTGTTACTTGTGACAGAAATTATATCATATATTTATAATCCACCAACAGCTTCTGGTCCAATACTGCAATTACAAAACCTCCCTAAATGTAAGTGGTCCCTGTATATTGGTTTTTATTCATTTCTGGTTCAAAGTTTACACAGTGATTCTTTTTTTTAAAGCCACTTAGTGTAATTAAAAGTCTGGCGCAAACAACCGGGAACCTCTGGCGAGGAAAGGTTATTAGGAAAACAATTAAAAATGTAATGCAGCAGTTGACCCAAGTAAGCAGAGCAAGTTGGTTTAAAATTATAACAGGACTGAAACAACTCGTTTCCTACTCCCTTTTCCCCCTCTCACTAACCTGTTCCACCTCCCTCTTCCTATCCTGTCCTCTACGTTTCCCTTTCCTCTTCCACTATTACCCACATTAAGTTTAGAGTGGCTGAAGTGCATTACTTCATGATGACCATTCCCGTTGTTACCCCACCTTTGTAACACTTCTCTGATCTCCATCTTCTCTCTGCTGATCTATCTGCCATGACTCTTACCAATTCCTCATTGACGCCTCTCCTGGGCCTACTCTCTGCGGAAAACCCTTAATCATAGTCGTCCTTGACATTAAGACATTAGCCCACCTGTTTTTGACGATGTCCCCTTCCCCCCCCCCCCCCCCTCTCGGCTATCTACCATATGCTGTACACTGATTGAGAGAGTCCTACCTTCATTCCTGTCCTCAATTACAAGTCTACTTATCTCCAGGCATCAGGAAAAATAACAGAGACCAGAAGTGGTGGGGATCTAATGTGGGTGGCGTTGAGGCTCTGGTCATGGGAGACTCCATTGCCCGGCATGTGGGGAGAGTACATGGAGGAAGGAACCAGGGATATGGTGTTATCCAAGAATTAGGTTAAGGCAGATGTCGAGGAAAAAAGAAGGGAGGGAGGAGGGTAAGGAGAAGGTGGTAAATTTCCACGTTGGTTCTGATAATGGAAGGCAAGCAAGAATAGGTACTAACAAATTTTGGGATGTTTGGGATCTGGTTTTTGGCAGCACGGAAGAAGTTTAAGAAAGCAGAGATTATTATTGGTGAGATACTGAATGGAGGGTGTTTGGAGAATTAAATGGGACTATGGAATGGGTGTGTGGAAAATTGGGAATGTGATTTGTAGTTCCTAATGGGTGGGCAGAAGATAGGGATATATGCTCATATGGCCTTCACCTGAACTGCAATGGTACGTATAAGTTAGGGGGTTTGTTCAGAAGAGTTATAGGGAGGTATGTTCAGGGAAACGGGATAGACCAGAGAGCGGTGATGACAGTATAGGAAGCATGAAGTCAAGTAAAGATGACATAAAAATGTTCATGTTAAACTGTAGAAGTACTGTAAAGAAAGGAATAGAATGAATGAATTTGATGAGATATATATTTACCAGATATTGTAATAGGAATTGAATCATGGCTGAGAAGTGATATTATGGACGCAGAAATCTCCTCATGGAACTGGAGTGTTTATTGTAGAGGTAGGTTAGGAATGATAGGAGGGGAAGTATTTATACTCGTGAAGGTAGAATTTGTAAGCTATAAAAAAAATTAAGGATGAGGAACATGAAATTCTAGATGTAAACTCATATCTATAAAGACAACAGGCAACTTGATTTTTACCAGATGTATATATATGGCAAGGCTAGTGCTGATGCATAATTATTTGATAAGATAATTATTCAGCTATGTTAGGGACGACACAGAAAAGAACGTTATTGTAGCGTGTGATCTGAACCTGTCAAATGTTAACTGGTAAGAGGATGCAAACGACAGAAAGCGTGACCAGCAAACGGAGAATAAGTTATAATGAGAAGGGCAGCTGAATCAGAAAGTGATGGAACCAACTAGAGAGGAAAATATTCTAGACATGGTGCTGATAAAAATAGACAAACTCTAGAGGGAAACTGAAGTAATAGATGGCATAAGTGATCATAAAGCTGTCTATGTTAGAGTTAAAAATAAATGTGTCAGAAAGGCATGTTTAAAAGTAGGGCTATTAGGCATAACATGGCTGATAAAGAGGGGAATGGGAAAAATTATAGAAAGCAATTATGATCAATGAAAAATGGTAAATAAAATTGTTAACAGCCTATGGGATGGCTTTAAAACAATTGTTGACAAATGTGGAACAGATATCTACCTTTAAAAGTGATAAGGAATAGTAAGGACCCACTATGCTAGAGAGGCATTCATGGTTCTTCCACATGGGTGATACAGTGGTTCAGGTGAAGGGGGACTGGTGATTAAGGTGAAGGCTCACTGTGGGGTGCTGGAAGCAACACATCACTTTGCTCTACGTAGCCTGGACGAGCCATGGGTTGAGAAAGGAGCGATCCCAACCTAGGGGGAATATCATGGCTGTGAACTCAGTCACGATAATGCCAAGTGGAGACCACGTGAGTAGGCTTACTGAAGGGGAAACAAACCTGGCTAGGTTCAGGCCAGGGGTGGATCGCTGGATTGACAACTGAGGGCGTGGTCTCTGCTACGGAGAGCCTGAGTTGCGGCAGAACAATGTCGGGCTGTATGCCTCACCACGGATGGTGAGAACGATGCTCAGGACCCTAGAAGGGGCAAAAACCCGATGACTGAATGAAATATGGATGCTTATAAAGAACCAATTTCAAAAACTTTGACATCAAGGGAAGCCAAGGAAGCTCCAGTAGAGCACATCCGGGAGCAAGCCCAAGGTGAAAAAATGGAGACAGAAGCTCCAGTAGAACAGACTGCTGTCAGAATCAATCAGCACGCTACCAAACTTCTAAATTAAAATTGAAATAATAAATAAAGAGGTTCAACCTATTCAATACAAAAGAATAAGAAATGCAGTGATTACATTCCTATTTAATAATAAGTAGAAGTGGTACCGGTTTCGACCCTAGTCCAGGTCATCATCAGCCGATTAAAACATGAAAAACAATGCATAGGAAAAAGAAAATAAAAGATCAAGTTCACTCCGGATCAGTAGAAGAGACGATATAAAAATGACAGGGGTAGACACTGTAAAATTCAGAAGAAGTAAAATGTAAGTCACTTAAAAGAAACAGTGCGTAATTTTCTGAACGGCAGTATGGCACACGCAGTGTTAGGCAAAGTCTTAAAATGTTTATGAAAAGCGGAGAATGGTTAAATGAGCTAGCTTGTATACACTGTCAGGCACAAAGTCATAACACAATTGAACACATATGAAGATCCATAATCATGCTGAAGCTGAAGATGAGTAGATCAATTGAAGTAACTTGCCAGCTCCCGGTGATCAGCGCAATATATTCAACATCAGGCACTGTGGTTTCAAACGCCAACGTAAAATGAAGAATAGTTTAATGAACCAGTATTTGCTTTGGTTGGGGGAATGTAAGTATATATAGATACATATAATATAATATAATATAATATAATATAATATAATATAATATAATATAATATAATATAATATAATATAATATAATTGAATGAGTAATTGTGATCCTGTAGAATTTTTGGAACAGTTGACGTGAAAAAAAAAAACAATTATGAAGAGAAAAAAATATAGTAAAAAGTGCAATACCGGAAACAAATGAAAACATATATGCACAGTGCGCTATTTATTAAAATGTAAAAAATTCAGGTCATGATTGAAGTAGTCAAAGTCGGCGCAAGGCAAGAGTTAAATTTGAATGAGAAGAACTGAAATGAAGGTGGCATTGTTTTTTTTATAGGCGAAAAGAAAAGATAGGATAAATTAATAGAGGAAGAGGAATAGTGGAATAAGAGAAGAATAAAAGAGATTGAAGTTAAACTGTGTTGAGGAAGGATAAGATAGGGAGATGAAGGAGGATAGTTTAGGGTGGGTTATTGGAGGTAGAAAATGTGGGTAGGAACTTTGTAAGGCATGGAAAATAGAATTGGGGTTTTGAAATTTAGAATTTTTGAGAAGAAGAATTAGGAAGTCGAAAAGGATGTTGGGTTTTTCAGAAATGTTGTTTAAATTGAAATTAGGGTTGAAGTATTGGTCAAGGTGAATAAAGCAATTTTCAGTAGTGTTTAAGAGGGGGCCTTTGTTAATGATTTTAAGTATTTTCATGTCTTTTTCAATATTGGTGAAATTATGCTTGGAGTCTTGTATGTGTTGTCCTATGGTGGAGAATCTGTTGTATTTAATGGCGTTGATATGTTCGGAGTATCTGATATTGAAGTTGCGGCCAGTTTGTCCGATGGAGGAGGAGCTGCAGTTGTTACATTTCAATGTGTATATTCCAGATTTAGAAAAAGCATTAGATTTATTTAGTGATTTAGAGTTGTATAAAATATCAAATTTCTATTGTTAGTTCTAAAAGAAATTTTCATGTTGTGTTTTTTAAAAACATTAGTTATTATATAAGCATCTTGAGTGAAAGTGAAAGTGGAAAATGCAGTTGGTTTTGTTATGTCTTTAGATAAACTGGTTTTAGGACGGTGTTTGAATTTGTTGATGATACGGTTTATGAAGGAGTTGTTAAAGCCATTGAATTTAGTGATGTTACGGATGGTGTTCAATTCATTATTTAAATCTTTTTTAGACATTTTGATATTTTACAGAACTCTAAATCACTAAATAAATCTAATGCTTTTTCTAAATTTGGAGTATACAGATTCAAATGTAACAACTGCAGCTCCTCCTACATCGGACAAACTGGCCGCAACTTCAATATCAGATACTCCGAACATATCAACGCCATTAAATACAACAGATTCTCCGCCATAGGACAACACATACAAGACTCCAAGCATAATTTCACCAATATTGAAAAAGACATGAAAATACTTAAAATCATTAACAAAGGCCCCCTCTTAAACACTACTGAAAATTGCTTTATTCACCTTGACCAATACTTCAACCCTAATTTCAATTTAAACGACATTTCTGAAAAACCCAACATCCTTTTCGACTTCCTAATTCTTCTCAAAAATTCTAAATTTCAAAACCCCAATTCTATTTTCCATGCCTTACAAGGTTCCTACCCACATTTTCTACCTCCAATAACCCACCCTAAACTACCCTCCTTCATCTCCCTATCTTATCCTTCCTCAACACCGTTTAACTTCAATCTCTTTTATTCTTCTCTTATTCCACTATTCCTCTTCCTCTATTAATTTATCCTATCTTTTCTTTTCGCCTATAAAAAAAAAATGCCACCTTCATTTCGGTTCTTCTCATTCAAATTTAACTCTTGCCTTGTGCCGACTTTGACTACTTCAATCAAGACCTGAATTTTTTACATTTTAATAAATAGCGCACTGTGCATATATGTTTTCATTTGTTTCCGGTATTGCACTTTTTACTATATTTTTTTCTCTTCACAATTTTTTTTTCACGTCAACTGTTCCAAAAATTCTACAGGATCACAATTACTCATTGAATTATATTATATTATATTATATTATATTATATTATATTATATTATATTATATTATATGTATCTATATATACTTACATTCCCGCAACCGAAGCAAATACTGGTTCATTAAGCTATTCTTCATTTTACGTTGGCATTTGAAACCACAGTGCCTGATGTTGAATATATTGCGCTGATCACCGGGAGCTGGCAAGTTACTTCAATTGATCTACTCATCTTCAGCTTCAGCATGATTATGGATCTTCATATGTGTTTGATTGTGTTATGACTTTGTGCCTGACAATGTATACAAGCTAGCTCATTTAACTGTTCTCCGCTTTTCATAAACATTTTAAGACTTTGCCTAACACTGCGTGTGCCATACTGCCGTTCAGAAAATTACGCACTGTTTCTTTTAAGTGACTTACATTTTACTTCTGCTGAATTTTACAGTGTCTATTCCCGTCATTTTTATATCGCCTCTTCTACTGATCCGGAGTGAACTTGATCTTTTATTTTCTTTTTTCCTATGCATTGTTTTTCATGTTTTAATCAGCTGATGATGACCTGGACTAGGGTCGAAACCGGTACCACTTCTACTTATTATTAAATAGGAATGTAATCACTGCATTTCTTATTCTTTTGTATTGAATAGGTTGAACCTCTTTATTTATTATTTCAATTTTAACTGTGATACTTTTCAATACTGTAACCGTAAAAGTTTAGTTTGGTGGCTAGCTCGAACATAAGACTCGGCCCAGGTGGTGACCGGCCACTATCTGAATGGTTACAGAGGAGAGGGAAGTCAGATTAGTATAATGGGACACTGATTGTTTATTAAAAAAAATTTATTCATGAAAATACAGTCAGATTCCCACATCACCTCAGTGTAGTAGTTATGAGTACTTCTAGTTGTCTCCATAGATACTCCTTGTGGAACGGAGACCCAACCAAGGAAACATGATCCCTCAAAGGCAGCAATCAAGCCATGGAAACACGATCCTTCGTGTTCAGCAACCGAACCATGGAACACGATCCGTTGTAAGCTGGTCGTCGTTGATTTAGAAGGTCTTGGTTCGAGGTAAGCACTCGCCGATTATGTTACGCGAGTGT
Source organism: Anabrus simplex (assembly GCF_040414725.1). Taxonomy (NCBI): domain Eukaryota; kingdom Metazoa; phylum Arthropoda; class Insecta; order Orthoptera; family Tettigoniidae; genus Anabrus; species Anabrus simplex. The sequence continues at coordinate 632,005,098 of NC_090265.1, read as the reverse complement.
CCACATTTGACAGTCCAAGTAATGGAATGGTTTCGCGTAAATCACAGCACTTCGTAATCGTGACATAATATTTAATAATTGATTATGCTCTGACTTAGAACAAAAATGTTAGTTTAGAAAAATAGCATGTACTTGTGTGAAAAGATTGTGGTTGTTTGCTCACACACAAAGGAAAAATCAAGTTTGAATCCCTACACTTGCGTGGTGTCTTCCCACTAAACTAGAAATTAACACCGTTTCTTTACACTAATAAATACACAGTTTATTCTTAATCACATCAGGAAATATAGCGTCCGATGGAATTACTTCATTTGGAGATAATTCCTGAATATTCTAGAATGAAATTAAATGTCTGCAGCGACCGACCAAAAGCACTTGTGAGATGACGTGTCAATTAGCACATCACAGTTCAAAATGGAAATATCACTCGTAATTACTGTATTCTATACGAATGTCTAAAGCAATTAAGACTGCATTCATGTCATGGAATGTCTATTCGTAAAGTACAATTCACACGAAGCACTTGTTATTATTATTATTATTATTATTTCGAATGGGCCACCAGAGGACCACGTGCCAATTTCAATTCCTTCTTCTTTGTTCTTTCCTTTTCTTCCAGTACGCTTTCATCTCTTCACTATGTTTCTCCTTTCTGTCTTCAGACCTCTTTGAACCAGTCTTTTTTACTTTCCTACTTTGGAATCCTTCTATTTTCATTACTTTTCCCCGAAAGCCTTCTCTATTATTTATTTCTTCTGTTGTTATATTGTTTTTTTCTAAATCCTTTCTTACTTCATTGACCCAGCTTGTCGTTGATTTCTTACCCCACAAATATCTGAAAATCTTACTGGTACATCTACTATCTTGCATTCGATATAAATGTCCAAAAAACATGTCTCCTTTTCCTCATTACATCTGATATATTTTCTATTTTTTGATATATTTCAACATTACTTTGTAATTTCCAACCTTCTGCTGTGTTTTGTGGGCCTAATATTTTCCTCATGATTCGCCTTGCTAGTATTTCTAGTTTATCTAAATTATAGTTTAATGCCAGACATTCACTTGCATATAGGCATTCTGGCTTCACTACTGTGTTGTAATGCCTTATTTTTGCATTTTTGGATAGGCATCTTTTATTGTAGATATCTTTGGTGACACCATAAGCTCACTCCATTTTATGTACCCTCTCCTCTACTGCAGATTTTTCTAAACCATTTTCTTGGATTATTTCCCCTAGATATTTGAATTTTTTTACCCTCTCTATTTGGCCAATATCTGTTTTCAGAAATTTTGGTGCATCCCAAATATTTGTTAAAAATTTTGTTTATTCTGCAGAAATTCTTAAGCCAGTTCTGCTGGCGATTCTTTCCAAGACATTTACTTGGGTTATAGCAGACGTCACATTTTCAGAAAGTATTGCAAATGCAAGACAATTAATTTCGATCCATTTGTTTCCTCTTCCTAACCTTATCGGTGAAATGTTGAGTTCAATAAGTTTTTCGTTCCAAATTCTCACTATTTTCTCTAGGACACAATTAAAAAGAATTGGGGATAGTCCGTCGCCTTGTCGTACACCAGTTTTTATTTTGAAAGGCTGTGATATCTCTCCCAGAAATTTCACTTTAGAGACTGTGTCTGTAAGTGTTTCACGGATTAGATTTGCCAGTTCAGACTTTATGCAAATTCTCGAATTATTTTATATATAGTTTCTCTGTCAACAGAATCAAAAGCCTTTTTGAAATCTACAAACATTACTACAATGTCCTTTGAATTAAGTAACCTGTGGCGAATTACTGACTTAAGATTAAATATTTGTTCTGAGCATGATCTTCCTTTCCTGAAACCACCTTGATATTCACCTAAATGATTGTCTAGTGTTGTTTCTACTCTGTTTAATAAAATCTTGGAAAATATTTTATATGCCACTGCTAATAAAGATATTCCTCTGTAGTTATTAACGTCCTGTTTATTACCTTTTTTGTGGAGTGGATGTATCAAGGCTACTTTCCATTCCTCAGGAATTTTTTCAGTTTTCCAGATTTCTTCAAAGAGTAATTGTAGCTCATTTGCTATATTTGGCAAGGACCACTTCAAAAGTTCCGCTGTAATAGAATCTTCTCCGCTAGCTTTGTTGTTTTTGAGGGTTTTAATTACTTCTTCAATTTCTTTTATAGTTGGTGGTATGTCTTCTTCCAAATTTCCATCAGTATCTTGAAATTCTAATTTATGACTTGGTTCAGGACAGTTCAAAAGTTGATCAAAATATCTTGCTAATATCTCACAATTTTCAGTATTGCTTAGTCCAATTCTGCCATTTTCATCCTTGAAACTAACATTTGTAGTTTGGTACCCCTTTAATTCATTCTTAAAAGTCTGATAAAAGTCACGGGTGTTATTTTTTATAAAGTTTTTGTCCATTTCTATAAGTTTCTCCTTTTGAAAGGCTCGTTTAGTACTTCTGATTATCCTTGCTGTTTCCTTCCTTTGTTGTTTAAACTGATCAAAATCTTCAATTTTCTTTGAGCATTTTCATTTTTTCCATGTTTTAGCCCTCTCTGCTAAAGTTTCTTCACATATTTCATTCCACCATATTTTCCTTTTATTTTTTATTGGCCCAAATGTTTTCTGTGCTGCATAATTAATTGCTTTGGATATTTCTTGCCAGTTGCCTTGTTTAGCCACTTTAATTTCGTCTTGGTAGTTTTTCATTGATTCTTTTGTTATAGTAAGTCTCTCTACATTATATTTTATTAATCTCTGTGGCTTTCTTTGTTCTTTATTAGGTAGGAGTTTGGCTTTTATTTTAGAGAGATAATGGTCAGAATCAAATTCACCATTCCTTACTACTTTCACATTCATAATTTCTTTTGTACTTTTTTTTGAAACAGCCACATGATCTAACTGAAATTCTCCTAACATTGGGTTTGGAGATATCCACGTTTTAGCTTTTCTGGGGAGTTTTCTAAAGAAGGTTGACATTAGTTTCAGGTGATAGCTTTGACACAAACTGATTAGCCCAATACCATTTGTATTTGTTCTTCTGTGGGCTGGGTAATGTCGTACTACATTTCTAAATTTCTTTTCTCTACCTATTTTTGCATTGAAATCACCTAATAGTAATATGGTGTTCATTTTCGAAATTTTGGATATTTCATTTTCCAAACGAACCCAGAATTCCTCTGTTTTTTGAGGGTTTTTCCTATTGTCTTCATTTATTGGTGCATGGCAATTAACAAGTGTGTACGTTTTGTTTTTGCATTTAATTGATAGGAGAGATATTCTTTCTGAGTTGGATTTAAATTCTGTTACATTTCCTATTATACTTTTATGAATGTAGAAAGCTGTACCAAGTAGTGGCATCCCCTTCATAATTTTGATTGCTGGTTTGCCTTTAAAGATCCTGTAGTTACAAGTGTCTATTACATTTTCATCTAGGAATCTAGTTTCTTGAACTGCCAAAATTTCAATTTTGTTTTTCTCTAGAAGTATTTCTAGTTCTTTTTGTTTACCAGTCTTGAGTAGAGAATTTACATTTAAATAGCCAAAAAAGAATTCCTTTTTGAATTTTATTTTAGAAGGATTCCAAGGTTGCTCCGACTCAACCTTCTGATTGCAGTTGTTGGGACTCCCCAGAACCTTTAGTCCCAATGCATTGCATGACGCAATGGTGGATTTCTCTTTCGAGTTACCACCTGGGGTAGTGCCTTCATTCAGCGGACTTTCCATACTGCAATTGAAATTGTATAAAACACAAAGTGAGGAATTAGATTCCAGGATAAGATCGGATTGTTAGTACGAAATTTGATTTTTGTTCGTGGTTCACTCCACTAGGCTCTTCCGCTCTCTCCACCGTTCGGAACTAAAGCAGAGTTCCTCTTCCGCCTTCAAGACCGTTGGCCAGGTTTCACCTGTAACCCTAGGCAGGGGCCCTTACCGAGTGCTACCACCCGGAGCCAGATGGACCCAGGTTTTTTAACGAGGTTGTTACTCCTCCTCCTCCTCACTTCCCTGTCTCTTGATAGACGAGGCCCCAGGCTTGGGACCGGTAATAGCGGAGTTTATTATTATTATTATTATTATTATTATTATTATTATTATTATTATTATGAATAATAATATCTCCTATCAGCAGAGTTCAATTCACTAAAACATGTCACTTATAAGTACTGCATTCTTCACAATGTCTGAAGTGAACTACTAGAACACTTGCAATAAGTAAAGTACCTGGATATTCAATCACTCAAGTCGAAACGTCAAAGTTCAATTAAATTCACTTTGAAATTGTTCTGACATATGTGACACACATAAGTATTGGTTCTACTATGATTTACAAGTCCTGGAGCTGAACTCGAATCTTTACTAGTCCCTTTAATAAAGTTCTACTCACTGCAAATGTATAAGTTCCGTAGCAACGTTAAGTATTCTATGTCCAAAGTTCACGCTTCACTCGGAAAGAGTCCTGTCAGAAAATACGATGCAGCGAAGCAACGTCGTTGAGGTGTAGACTGTAGCTGTACTGTAGATGAACTGGCGGCCAACATCACCAACAGCCGACCGACCGGCCTCGACTGTGGCACAAGGCAGACTGATCTGACAAGCGAAATGCTTGCCTATTTATTCAGTGTTCCCTGGGAACCGTAATTGCTAATATCCTACGTACATTTTAACGGATCTCCATGAAATTTAGGGATTATGACTATATAAAATCAGACTACGCAGTGATGTTGTTCATTTTTTTATATCATTAACCCGTCTGAAAGAAATTAACGATGGAAGAAAATGGAACATTCCATCTGATGTAACACCACCTTGGTCACATTACTCGGTCGTGACGTTTCACTTCCCCGCTGCTCGCAGCTGACGTGGTCGCAGGGGAGCGTGTCCAGCAGGTAGCATAACTCCGCATACATTGGGACTTTGATTGTGAACCGTGTTACGGGTATAATACGGAACAATGAAATTTTTATCTTTAAACAAAACTTCTAACACAAGAGTGGAGAGTGCTGAATGCCACTTCAATCGACAAGACAGGAAGGACAGTTGTGTTAGCCCTTAGTGAAAGAGACTTGGAAGAGCTCAGAAAGAGAAGCCTTAAGGCTAAGCTCAGACTTGGGCAGATCAAGGTTCAAGTCATCAGGGGAAAACGAAACCCAATGTTGATAAAGATGGAGCTGAAGGTCATTCAGGCCAATCTTCAGCATAAAAAAGCAGCTGTGGCCAATTTCGCCAGAAGTTCAAGTCTGAGGCTATTGATGTGGCCCTTATTCAAGAGCCATGGGTAGTCTAATGCAGAATAGCAGGATTGGCGGACTCTGGAGGTAAGTTGATGTACGATACAACATCGGAAATGCCCAGAACATGTCTTCTTGTGAACAGGAAATTAAAACGTCTTATCTTGCAGGAACACTGTTCATGGGACTTAACCGTGGCCAAGATTAAACTTGGAAATTGGGAGGGACCAAAAGAAATAACCATAGGCTCTACATACGTACAATATGACTCAACTTATCTGCCCCCATCAGAAGAAGCTGAGAACCTAATTTGCAACTCAAAGAGGAAAGGCGAACACCTAGTCTTTGCAGCAGACGCAAATTCACACCACACGGCATGGGGCAACACGACTTGCAGGGCAAGATTGAAATAATTGATAAAGAGATTCAACCTATTCTTTTGTATTGAATAGGTTGAATCTCTTTATCAATTATTTCAATTTTAAGTGTAATATTCTTCAATATGGAACAATGAAATTTTTAACTTTAAATTGCAATGCAAGAGGCGAGTCTTTACTAGAGTTTATTACTGGAACCGAGTTGACAATACTAAACCTAGGAAACAAGCCTAGATTTATAAATAAGAATCGTGGGGTGGTGATAGACATTACACTAAGCACTACGCATATTGCAAAATTTAATAAAGATTGGAAGGTGCTGGAGGAACCATCATGGCAGACCACCAGCACATCCAATTTACAATAGATGCAAGACTATGTGGGATTGAGATGTACAGAGACCCAAAAATAACTAACTGGAACAGATACAGAGAAGTTCCAGAGAAGGCTGTACAAAAAAATTCCAACTAACGTGAGAGGACAAAAAGAATTGGATGAGGCATTGGAACTATTAAAAAAGACCATTAACGATTCCATGAAGTCTGTCCTCTCAAAGAAAAGAAAAACACCAAAAAAGTAAGATGGTGGAACAACAAACTAGCCAAAATGAAAAAAGGAGGTTTGGATGTTGTATAGAATATCATCTAGAAATGGTATATGAGACGTATATCATAAGAAACTCACTAGTATAACGTAGAGATAGGGAGAGAAAAAAAGAAAATCTTGGAGACTCCTTTGTAAGAAAGTGGATTCACACACTGAAACAGCAAGGCCCCAGAAGGTTCTTAAAGCAGCCCATATAAATCCAGTGGGGACACTGGAGAAACCAGATGGGTCATTTACTCAGGCGGGGAGGGACACGCTGGAGATGCTAATGGCATGTCACTTTCCTGAGGCTGAGGAGATGACAGAAGAAGAAACTGTTGGAACAGAGACCGGAGCTCAAAGAGCAGACTGGAACTGTGCCAAAAGAATAATAAAACATAACCATGTAAAATGAGCAATCAACATGTTTCATCTTATAAAGGCTCCGGGGCCAGATGAGATACTTCCGATACTCCTACAGGAAGGACGGGAGATACTCATCAATGCCCCAACGGACCTTTTCAGAGCTAGTCTAGCTTTAGGGTACGTGCCATATTCATGGTCTGAAGGTAAAGCAGTATTCATACCCAAGCCTGGAAGGGCAAATTATACCCAAGCCAAAGCATACAGACCACTATGCTTAACCTCCTCCATGCTGAAATAAATGGAGAAAATTCTGGATAAATATATCAGGAGAACGGTGCAACTGAACTCAACATTACATGAAAATCAGTTTGCATATAGACCTGGCAGATCCACTGAAGTAGCACTCCACCAGTTGGTTTGTAACCTACAGGATAGCATAGTATATAAAGAAATTGCACTAGCAGCATTTCCAGATATAGAAGGAGCCTTCAGCAATACAACCTATGACTATGATGAAAGCATTGGAAAAAAGCAAGGTGAGTAAATCCGCCGTCAAATGGATTAAATCCATGGTAGACGGAAGGAAAATAAAAGCAACCCTGTTTGAAGAAACGCTGACGGTTAGGGCCATCCGAGGCTGTGCTCAGGGAGGAGTTCTTTCTCCTCTGCTGTGGAATCTCGTGGTGAACAAAATCATAGCTTTGCTCAAGGAACAGGGTTTCTACGCACAAGGATACGCAAAAGACCTAGTGATTGTGGTACAAGGTAAGGTGATGATTGTTATCCAGGACCTCATGCAAAGATGACTCAACCTTGTGGAGAACTGATGTCGGGAAGAACAACTATCAGTCAACCCAAACAAGATAACTCTGGTCCTTTTTACAAGAAGGAGAAAATTAGAGGAAAAGAGATCACTGAAGCTCTTTGGGCAAAATATATATATGGAAGAACATGCCCTGCAACTAGGTGTAGTGTTAGATAAAAATCTAACTTGGAATCCACTTATAGAAAGGAACATAACCCGGGCCGAGAACTTGCTGTACGAATGTAAAAGAGCCGTCGGGAAGACATGGAGCCTAAGACCATCAGTGGTAATGTGGATATATACAATGATCATTAGATCATTGATGGCCTATGCTGCAATCATCTGGTGGCAGAAAGTAAGCCAAGGAAAAGTCAGTAGTAGATTGAATAGCCTACAGAGAATGGCATTCATAGCCATAACTGGGGCTATGAGAACTACGCCGACAGAAGCCTTGAATACTTTACTAGACTTCCCATCACTATGAAATTTCATAAAAGGACAGGCTAGAATGAGTTCAAATAGATTGGCACAATCAGTGTGCTGGAATGCACAAAGACCCAATCTAGGACAATGTAAAATTAACAGAGTAATAACAGAGAAAGTTCTACACATGCCTTCTGATCACATGATACCAAAGTACAACTTTGAAAGACCCAGATAATAAAAAATGAATACTCTGATATCATCAAATGGAATACTGAAAAAGAATAGTGTGGTGGACTGATGACTCAAAGACTGGGGATGGCACAGGAGGAGGTATCAATGGGGAAAAGACCTGAGAGATCAATCCAGATGGGCCTGGGCAAACACACTACAGTCTTTCAAGCGGAAGTGATAGCTATCACAACATATATTGAAGAAAATATGAAAATGAACTATAGGAATAAGAACATTTTTATTTTTACGGACAGCCAAGTGGCCATTAAGGCACTAGATGCAGTCTGGATAATATCCGGAATTGTCTGGCATTGCCATTCACTTCTCCTGAAGTTCTCAAAGTACAACATTGTTAAAATAATATGGGTAGGTATAGAAGGAAATGAAAAGGCAGATAAACTGGCCAGGAAAGGGGCAGAAACACATTTTGTAGGCCCACAACCTGCATGAGGGATTTCCTATGGATATGCCCAACACTACATAGGAAAATGGGTACAAAAGAAACAAATGGAGAACTGCAAAAATACTCCAGGATGCAGGCTTGCAAGGAATTGATAAAAGGACCAAACAAGAAGCAAACTAAGTACTAAGGAATTGTTGAAACTCGCCAGAGAAAATATAAGATGGATAGTAGGACCGTTGACAGGACAGTGCCATCTGAAAAAACACCTACATAGAATTGGAGTAATAAGAGACAATATATGAAGGAAATGCAATGAAGTAGAGGTATCAGCTGAACACATACTTAACGAATGTGAGGCGCTGGGTAGAATCAGGCTCTCCACCCTAGGACTACCAGGTGAAGAGAGAGAAAAAATCCAAGAAGACCCAATAAGAACAACCTGGAGTTTTGTGAAGGGAGCAGGTATATCTAAGTGGGAAATGGAAAAACATGGTAGCTAAAGATCTTAGAGGTTGACGCTAATTAGGAACTAATATTTAGAGGCCCAATGAAGAAAAGAAGTAGGACCCATTATATTATATCAGTGAAGTAGAGAGATTAAGAAGGAAGTGCAGATTAGAAAGAAATAGAGTTAGGAATACTTGCAGGAGTAAGGAGGGATTGAAGGAGCTCACTAGGAAATCAAATTCAGCGAAAAAAAATCAGCTAAAAATAACAAGATGGCAAACATAATTGGCAGGCAAATGAATTTTAGATAGCAATGGAATGATATGTATAGACACTTTAAGGCAGAAACAGATTCCGGGGATAGTTAATGAACAAGGGGAGTGTGTATTTGAGGACTTCCAGAAGGCAGAATTATTCAGTCAGCAATATGTAAAGGTACCTAATTGGATATGAAGACAATGCCCTGATAGAGGAGGCAACTAATACTGGCAAAATACTGAAATTTACCTATAATAATAAAGACATTCATAAAAAGATACTAAAGTTGAAATCTAGAAAAGCAGCTGGAATTGATATGATTTCTGGGGATATATTAAAGGCTATTGGTTCGGATATAATGCCATATCTTTGATTACTGTTTGTATGAAGGAGCAATACCAAATTAATGGAGAGGTGCTATAACTGCCCCAGTGTACAAGGGAAAGGGCGACAAACATAAAGTGGATAATTACAGGTGTCAGCTTGACATGTTGTTTGTAAGCTCCGGAAAGCATTCTTTCTGATTATATTACACACGTTTGCAAAATTACTAACTGGTTTGACAGAAGGCAATTTGGGTTTAGGAAAGGTTATTCCAGTGAACCTCAAAGGATTTCTGCAAGATATTTTAGATTCAGGTGGTCAAATGGACTGTATTGCTATTGACCTATCCAAGGTTTTCAATAGGGCAGATCATGGAGGATTACTGACAAAAATGAGGGCTAATGGACTAGACAAAAGAGTGGTTGAATGGGTGGCCACATTTCTAGAGAATAGAAATCAGAGAATTAGACTAGGCCATTATCTGATCCCGTAGTGATTAAGAGGGGGCTCCGCAAGTCAGTATTATTGGACCTTTATGTTTTCTTATATGTATAAATGATATGAGTAGAGATCTAGAAACACAGACAAGGCTATTTGCAGATTATGATACACTGTATTGAGAGTAACTGAGTTGCAGGATTGTGAGTGACTGTGGGGGGACTTAATGTTGCGAGATGGACAGCAAACAATGGTATGAATGTAAATGGGATGAAAAGTCAAGTTGTAAGTTTCACCAAGAAGAAAAGTTCTCTCAGTTTTTAGTACTGTGTTGATGGGGTGATAGTACATCATGGGGAACACTGTAAGTACCTAGGTGTTAATATAAGGAATGATCTTCATTGGGGAAATCATATTAACAAGGTCGTTAAGAAGGGTTACAGATTTCTTCACATGGTTATGAGAGTACTGTATTTAGGGGTTGTAGTAAGGATGTAAAGGAGACGTTGTGTAAGTCTCTGGTAAGACCGCAGTTAGAGTATGGCTACAGTGTTTGGCAGTAAGGAGAAGAAATGCTGTTCAACTGAGACCAGGTCAGGGACGAAGAAGGCTGAAAATTGATTATAAGTAACAGAAATGACAATTCTGAAAAAAAAAAAAAAAAAAAGGATGGAACAGAAAATGAGTGTAGATAGAATAGGAAATGAAGATACAAAATAGAATTTTGGGATTGTCAGAGATGAAATTATATTTCATTTGCATCTCAGTGCTGTTTGAAGTATGTGAAAAAACCAATAATTTACAAAAAAAAACCCAGCTTTGAAGCCCTAAACAACAGTATTTGGATCTTTACAGATCAATCTGCAGAAATACATTTCCTCATTTACATTCTGAAAATACTCCTATCATTGATGTAAATTTTCCATTGGATTCAATTCAATTGTAACAAATATATTAATACATTTACAACAAATTTCATCAAATTTTTGTTCCACTTCAGGATGTCACTTACTTCCACAGGCAGAACAGGTATGACATGCTGTACTTACCAGCAGCTTTGGTTTCTAGACATTCTCAACATCAGAATGAGATGCAAGGTTACTTACAGAAGCAGATTTTCATCTCAGGATTTCTTGCTTTCTCCCAGAGAAGAAAACAAAAAATCAATTGAATGCCCTACTGTACCAGTAGCTTTTGCTTCAGCAGATCTCAAAATAAACTTTATGATATGCAAGGTGATATACAGTTTTTTATTATAATAGCAAGGATTCTTCTCAGAGTGCCTTCCTTTCTGCTACAGAGAAAGTAACATTATTGTTAATTCCACTTACCACTAGCTTGTGTTTCTACAAACTAAGTATTATCAAAATTATGAATTATATTTTCATCTTTTGCTTACACTAATGAGGATTCATTTCTGCAATACAGGTTACAATCTCAAGCCTTTGCCACCTGTAATAGAGGTATTTTTTTCCCCTGGTGGTTTAACACTGCACTAAGATATCAAAGGCTTTTGGTGACAAGGATATGAAAGGGCTAGGATTGGGAAGGTAGCAGCTGTGGTGTTAGGGTACAGCCCAAACATTTGTCTGGTGTTAAAATGGGAAACTCTGGAAAACCACGGTGGAGTTCAAATTCACTATCTCCCGAATGCAAGCTCACAACTATGTGACCCGAACCATATCAATCACGACTGAACTGCATTAGGGCAGTCACCCAGGTGGTAGATTCCCTAACTGTTGTTTTCCTAGCCTAGCTTGGTCAATAGAGGAATATTTTGGCAACATAATTTCAAAAATAAAAATATTGCACATGGATAATAAAGGCTGCAACAGAACTTAATGGTTTTTCAAAGTTATGGTACCAAAGAAGAATTTTTTACTTTTACAATGTGCTTTATGTTGCACTGACACAGACAGGTCTTAGGTTAGGTTTACACTAGCAAGTAACTTGCACAAGTTATTGCTGCAAATTTTTGCAAGGCACTTACTGCTGGGTTTACGCTTCATATATAAAACCAAACTAAGCAAGTTACTTACACAAGTTTTTCACAAGTAACTTGCAGATAGTTTTTACACGTGCTTGCAATGCCAGTAAACCAAAATGGCAACATACAGGCAGATCAGATATGCTGCAACTCTCTTAATTCTTATGAATAAAGGGAAAAAAAGTAAATAGGAAGGTTTGGGTTAGGAACTGGATACTCAAAACATCATAGTATGGAGCCTACAATCATCTGCTGCAAGAATTGAGAGTAGAGAATGCTGATAGTTTTCAAAATATTTGTAAAATATCTACAAACGATCTGGAATGTTTATTGAAATTAATTAGAATGAAGTGGAAATGTGATACCTGACCTCGCCGGAGAATGCAGCTGCAGCTTCGGTCAAGTGGCTTATAAAAAATCCTGTCAAAATGCCACTTAGTTATGTGACAGTTTGAATGTTAGCATAGTTTGGGACTTGTGCTAACAAAATTAATTTCATCTCTTAAATAAGGTGTTACCATAAAATAACAACCCCAAAACCCAATGTACTATACACTGATATCTCAACAAGCAGCTACGATAATAAATATTCTATGATGGGAACAATGAATCCACAGCCTTGCTCTCAGATGCACAAAAAAGTCTTGTTTTCAGGTTGTGCCAATTTCTCAGTATTTCCTTTGCTAAAGTTTTTAAGTCCTCCACACCTGTACTGAAAGCATTGGGTGTCTTAATTTTGTCTTCGAATTCCCTGCTGTGAACGTCCCAAATTTCTGAGAAGTTCTCGATTGTTTGTATTAGCTCACCAATGTCCTTCCTGGACCACTGAGTATATGTACGATGCTTGCATTAATTAAATTACATTTTCTAAATTAAATTACAATATACAGAGAAATAAATGTGTGAAATGTGATCACCTACTTACCAACTTGCACCTTCCACTTGCACAAAATAGGATTGGATTCTATCCATGCAAGTAACTTGCGGAAGCTCACGGTGTGCATTTCACACTGCTAGCACGAGACTGGCTGCAAGCATCTTGCCCAATAAATTGCTAACCGCTGCAAATCATCTTGCTGATGTATTTAGACTTGCAATTGGAACAGCAAGTTGCTCCGTGCAAGTAAATTGCTGCAATAACTTGCTAGTGTAAACATAGCCTTTAGGATAGGAAAGAGCTTGGAGTGGAAAGGAAGAAGCCATGGCCTTAATTAAGGTACAGCTCCAGCATTTGCCTGGTGTGAAAATGGGAAACTACAGAAAACCATCTTCAGAACTACCAACAATGGGGTTCGAATCCACTATCTCTCAAATGCAAGCTCACAGCGGCGCGCCCCTAACTACACGGCAAACTCATTCGGTCCAAAGAAGAATCTGCTGCTTTGAACACACTTCAATATCGCACTGACATGGAGTAACATGACCTGTCTTCTCCAAAGAGTGAAGAAATGGACAGAACTTTTTTGTTGTGTACTACTCTAAAGGGCCCCATACGTAGTCGGAGGTAAGTCTGGGCAAACCACTCTCTTCAGTCATGTCTCTGTGTGTATGGCTGATAAGTCTTTCGACAAAGTCCGCAGGCAAGTCTCTGACAATCTGGCGCTGCTTGAATTGAGCCGAGGACTTTGCGACGAAAGCGCTATCTCCGTGCTGAGGCAGAAAATATATAAACGTGGTAACCTACAAATCTTTTTTGGGCGTCTTCTTTGTGCAGAGTGCTACATTATGTCCAAATAACTCATCTTCTATACCGACTAATTAATTTCAATCTGTATACATTTTTCAACAATAATCTTAAACGGAAAACAGCTGAACGCGTCGTATTCAACTTCCTCGGTAAATAATCATTTAGTCTGAGAGTGTAGGCAACTGCATACTTCTGATTTACCTCCCGGAGGCAAGTCTGTGCAGGTAAGTATTCCAGAAGTCTGCATGTGTATGGGGCCCTTAACAAACAAAGAGTCTACTGCTGTACTAGTTTAATGCAGAACTAACCTACTTCTTTCACTGGGTAACTCATTGAAAAGGGGGAAGGAAGAAAGCTGAATATAAACCACCACCTAGAAACATAGCTTCTAATGCACTGTAACAGAGGTCTTATCAAAGTTATGTTCTGTATAAAATATCGTAGCTTATTCAGTTTATATGCAAAAAAACCACAACCAATATGCTGTACTGTACGGATTTCAATTTTGTACTTTTCATTGCAAAAATCCCTAATTGTACACTGTCTATCTCTCAAGGAAATACTGTATTAGCTTAAATGTAAGAGGGTCTTACATACAATAAGACCATGAATTTTTGGAATGTTTTTATAAGAAGAATTAAATAATGAATGCCATTACAACATATCCAAGCTCTCCTGTAACTAAGATACTTCAGTAAATCCAAAGTAAGTATGAATTAGTCAAAGTATGTAGATCTAAGAACAAAAGTTGTTTTTTAAAATAAACTATTTTCTAGAACACCTGAAAGAATCTGCAGATATCCTGTAGACGCATGGGTCCCTCTTAAACAAATGTTTTCAAACAGGGGAAATACCAGAAAAATGGAGGCCAGCAACCATGAAAATTCTTTGCAAAGGAAAAGGATCGTTCGACACACCAGATTACTACAGAGGACTTGTTCTGGGGGATGTCCTTTTTAAGATATTCACATGTATCATTAACGAAAGGCTTAAGGATCAATTAGTATATTATATACCAGACTCCCAGTTTGGTTTTAGGAAACAGAGGAGCACAATACAGGCCGTGAAACTTCTAATGCAGGATACAGAAGGAGCATTACGACATCCCATGGAAAAGTACAAAGCAGTATTCGTAGATTACAGAAAAGCCTTTGACCTAGTGAACAGAAGAAAGCTAATGGAAAAATTGGGAGAGATTATAGGGGAAAGCCATCCACATACCTTGATAATACAAAACATCATGAGATACAATTACATTGAAATTAGTAACGATATAAGATCAATGTTAATGGGGCTTATGGAAGGAAGAAAGTAAAACTGGCTCAATCAGCAAAGAGGATGCATCTGGATGTGCTAGGAGTAAGTGATATTCGGGTAAGGGGAGATAACGAGGAAGATATAGGAGATTATAAAGTGTACTTGACGGGTGTTAAAAAGGGAAGGGCAGAGTATAGGGTAAGACTGTTTATCAGGAATACAATTGTACGCAACATAGTTTCTGTTAGGCACGTAAATGAGCGAATGATGTGGGTAGATTTGGCAGTTGGAGAAATTAGGATGAGAATTGTCTCAGTGTATTCACCATGCGAGGGTGCAGATGAGGATGAATTTGACAAGTTTTATGAAATTGAGTGACATCGTGGTCAGGGTCAACAGCAAGGATAGGATAGTGCGAATGGGCAATTTCAATGCGAGAGTTGAAAACAGAACTAAAGGATACAAAAGGGTGATTGGTAAATGTGGGGAAGATATGGAAGCTAATGGGAATGAGAAGCATTTTCTGGACTTCTGTGCTAGTATGGGTTTAGCTGTTACAAATACATTCTTCAAGCATAAGGCTATACACCGCTACACATGGGAGGCTAGGGGTACCAGATCCATAATAGACCATATCTTAACAGACTTTGAATTCAGGAAATCTGTTAGGAATGTAAGAGTTTTCCGGGGATTTTTCAATGCTACAGACCACTATCTGAACTGTAGTGAACTAAGTATCTCTAGGCCTAGGATAGAGAAAGTGAAATCTGTCTGCAAATGAATAAGGGTAGAAAATCTCCAGGACGAGGAAATTAGAAGTACATGGATATGATTAGTGAGAAGTTTCAAACAGTAGACAGTAAGCAGATTCAGGATATAGAAAGTGAATGGGTGGCATACAGGGAAGCTGTAGTAGAAACAGCAAGGGAATGCCTTAGGAACAACTGTGTGTAAAGATGGGAAAAGGCAAACATCTTGGTGGAATGATGAAGTGAGAGCAGCTTGTAAACTTAAAAAGAAGGCTTATCAGAAATGGCTCCAAACAAAGGCTGAGGCAGACACGGAATTGTACGTAGACTAAAGAAACAGAGCGAAACAAATAGTTGTTGAATCCAAAAAGAAGTCGTGGGAAGATTTTGTTAAGAACCTGGAAAGGATCGGTCAAGCAGCAGGGAAACCTTTCTGGACAGTAATAAAGAATCTTAGGAAGGAGCGAAAAAGGAAATGAACAGTGTTTTGAGTGATTCAGGTGAACTCATAATAGATCCCTGGAGAAGTGGAGGGAATATTTTGAACATCTTCTCAATGTAAAAGGAAATCGTCCTGGTGGTGTTGCGAACAGCCAAACTCATGGGGAGGAGGAAAATGATGATGGTGAAATTGCGCTGGAGGAAGAGGGAAAGATGGTAAATAAACTCCATTTTCATAAAGCAGCAGGAATAGATGAAATTAGACCTGAGATTAGGGTTGGGCAGACCGGAACAGTCAGTTGTTCCGGAACATTAGAAAGCTTGAGGTGGAGTGTTTCAATACATTGTGCCAGCACACGGGACTGTAACTGCACAGGAGAGAGAACTTCGTAAGGCAAGATGACATGCTCCGCGTCAGCGGGAAAGCGCTGCTATACTGGGTGTGCTGTGTGTAGTTACGGCCAGCGTAAAGCTACACGGAATGTGAAGGAAAAGTTGGAACACTGAAATTCGCGCCAAATAATAATGTTTAAGGGCTCTTTTAGGTGCAGATTTTTTCGGTCAATATGAAATACACATAACACGGTCACAATGGCAGTACAGGTGTTTAAAAGTAACTAATCCCAGGACATTTTCACCGGTTGAATGTATCAGTCTATTGTGAGTAATTAGAGTCAGGATAAAACTTCACGGCACGTGAAAAAGCAGTCGGAACTCTGAAGTAGGCACCCAGAAAACCAGGTCTAAATGTTGTTTTTAGGATAAGAATGTTTTCATTTATTTTGAAATACACCTGTCACAATTACACTGGCAGGTGTGTTCACAAATGTCACAATGTTATTTTCACCAGTTAAAAATATACTTGCACAGTTGAAGAAACATTCGTCAGTACTCTATATACGTACACAATATACAAGCGGAACACAAAAATAAAAATAACCCATACAAGCAAAACACGAAGATAAACATTGAACACTAAATACAAGTGGAACAGGATAATAAAAATAAAACTGTACAAGTAGAACAAGAAAATAAAAATTGTGGAAAGTTTAAGTTTCAAATGTCTCGTCATTGTGCCGGTTGCAGATGCCTTTGCAGACAAAATAGAAGAACATAAATTGCATTTCACGCTGTCCGGTTTTATTTTAGTAAAAAAGGAGTAAACAAGACTCCGGTGCAACATTATTCAAAGTTTACCGTCTTTCGTAGGTATATATTACTAGGCTTCAATGAAAACACTCTTACAAAACAGAAAACATTAAGTTATCCGCATGTACCGAAGGCCAGTTGCCGGTGCAACAGAACTCGCAGAACAAAGGGGATACGACGGAACACTCCAGCACATGGCGACACACTGCCGGTATCGACAGTCAGTCAGTGGGCGAAGGGCAGTGCATAGTGGCGCTTCTGATGGGACAGCGTGTCACTGTCTCGGTCTCACTTGAGACCGTTTCGGAACAACTGGCGCTCCGTGTTCCGGAACAGCGGAACATAATTGTGCACCAGCACAGTGTGCCAAAACAGGGACATAGTCCCCAACCCTACCTGAGATGGTGAAGTATAGTGGGAAGGCAGGGATGAAATTGCTTCATCTATATATATAAAATAAGAGTTTTGTCTGTACATTGCTCAGAATTTAAAAAGGATAGTATTTCTGTATCAGTCGTGCCCACAGTAACAAGGAAATGCACTTTTTACTTTTCCGTAATTTCTGTCTGTCTGTCTGTATGTATGTATGTATGTACACGCATCACGAGAAAACGGCTGAAGAGAATTTAATGAAAATCGGTATACAAAGTCGGGTAATAAGTCGCTACAATCTAGGCCATAAATAATTTTATTCATGCTGACTGAAATGGTAGTTTAGGGGAAGGTCTAAAATTTAATTCTCAAATATTTATGCTATTAGTGGCCATATCTTAATGAAAATTGGTATACAACGTCGGAGAATAAGCCGCTATAATCTAGACTATAAATACTTTTACTCACGCTGAGTCAAATGGTAGTTTACGGGAAGGCCTAAAATTTAATTCTCAAATATTTATGCTATTAGTGGTCATATCTTAATGAAAATCGGTATGCAAAGTTGGAGAATAAGTCGCTATAATCTAGGTCATAAATAATTTTATTCACGTAGAATGAGATGGTAGTTTAGGGACAGGCCTAAAATTTAATTCCCAAATAATTATGTTATTAGTGGTCATATCGATAAATATTACATAACTAAAGTTATATTAGTATTATATTTCAGATCATTTATGTCTTATACATTGTTACCATACTGGCTATGATCAGAGATATTCATGAATTTTGATTTTTTATACTAAGTCCTTATCAGCGCCGAGTCACGAGAAAATGGGTAGACAGGATTTAATGAAAATCGGTACGTATGTACTGTAAAGTGAAAAAGGAACTACAGTCTACGCTATAAATAATTTTATAAGATGCCCTAAGATCACACAGTCGAAGGCCTACAATATAGAAAGCTCATAAAATTGATCAACAATAACATTACATTGACCATTGTTTGTTGTGATGCGTTTGTGTCTTCTGTTGCCACCCTGCTCCAATAGATAGGATTACTGCTGCGTACAGAGTATTTTTTTGAATTGCCTCACGTCGCACCAACACAGATAGGTCTTTTCTTAGAATTTGTTTTACGTCGCACCGACACAGATAGGTCTTTTCTTAGAATTTGTTTTAAGTTGCACCGACACAGATAGGTCTTACGGCGACGATGGGATAGGAAAGGGCTATGAGTGTGAAGGAAGCGGCCTTGGCCTTAATTAAGGTATAGCCCCAGCAATTGCCTGGTGTGATGGGAATCCACGGAACAACATCTTCAAGGCTGCCAACAGTGGGGTTCGAATCCACTATCTCCCGGATGCAAGCTCACAGCTGCACGCCCCTAACTGCGCGGCCAACTCGCCCAGATGTACGAGTGTAACAGTCTGTCTAAATACTGGCGGGAAGTAGCTGGGGAGTTAGGTAACTTTCTTCTTTAGCATGCCATTCCTCTGTTTCATAAATTTTCCGATACTACTGGTACGTAACACACTGGTTCATCATATCATTCCAACTATTCAATCCCTACTCTGAGGCACTGATTGGAATGAGAATTGTGCATATTTAACGGAATAATGGCAGATAAGTGTTCAAGGCTGTCTGCGGCCTGGTCATTTCAGCTCTGGAACTTTGGACTGTTAGATCGGTACCGTAGTACTGTTCGTTAAAAGTGAGAAAATGTGCAGTTTTTCATTTGATCGAGTATTTTATATGATAACATTGCTTTTAATTGCTACATTCATACTGACGTTTTTGTAATGACCTATATTGACTTCATTTAGGAAAACCACAAAGTCAGTCTTTCTTAGAATCCCGTAGCGAAGCACGGGTACATCAGCTAGTAGAATAATAAGATTAGCATAGAGTGTTGGTAAGGTACCTTCAGATTGGACAAAAGCAGTAATTGCACCTATCTATAAGCAAGAGACAGAAAGGATGGTAATAACTATCGAAGTATCTCATTGATTAGAATACCAGGCAAAGTATTCACTGGCATCTTCGAAGGGAGGGTGCGATCAGTACTTGAGTGGAAGTTGGATGAAAACTAGTGTGCTTTTAGACCACAGAGGGGCTGTCAGGATCAGATTTTCAGTATGCACCAGGTAATTAAAAAATGCTACGAGAGGAATAGGCAGTTGTGTTTATGCTTCGTAGATCTAGAGAAAGCGTATGACAGGGTACCGAGGGGAAAGATGTTCGCCATACTGGGGGACTATGGAATTAAAAGCAGATTATTAAAATCGAAGGCATTTATGTTGATAATTGGGCTTCGGTGAGAATTGATGGTAGAATGAGTTCTTGGTTCCGGGTACTTACAGGGGTTAGACAAGGCTGTAATCTTTCACCTTTGCTGTTCGTAGTTTACATGGAACGTGCTGAAAGGTATAAAATGGCAGGGAGGGATTCAGTTAGGTGGAATGTAGTAAGCAGTCTGGCCTATGCTGACGACTTGGTCTTAATGGCAGATCGTGCCGAAAGCCTGCAGTCTAATATCTTGAAACCTGAAAATGGGTGCAATGAGAGTGGTATGAAAATTAGCTTTTCAAAGACGAAATTGATGTCAGTAGATAAGAAACTCAACAATTGAATGTCAGATTGGTGATACAAAGCTAGAACAGGTCAATAATTTAAAGTATTTAGGTTGTGTGTTCTCCCAGGATGGTAATATAGTAAGTGAGATTGAATCAAGGTGTAGTAAAGCTAATGCAGTGAGCTCGCAGTTGTGATCAACAGTATTCTATAAGAAGGAAGTCAGCTCCCAGACTAAACTATCTTTACATCGGTCTATTTTCAGACCAACTTTGCTTTACGGGAGAGAAAGCTGGGTGGACTCAGGATATCTTATTCGTAAGTTAGAAGAAACAGAGATCAAAGTAGTGACAATGATTGCTGGTACAAACAGGCAGGAACAATGGCAGGAGGGTACTCGGAATGAGGAGATAAAGGCTAATTTAGGAATGAACTCGATGGATAAAGCTGTACGCATAAACTGACTTTGGTGTGGTCATGTGAGGCGAATGGAGGATAGGTTACCTAGGAGAATAATGGACTCTGTTACGGAGGGTAAGAGAAGTAGAGGGAGACCAAGATGACGATGGTTAGACTCAATTTCTAACAATTTAAAGATAAGAGGTATAGAACTAAATGAAGCCACAGCACTAGTTGCAAATAGAGGATTGTGATGACATTTAGTAAATTCACAGAGGCTTGCAGACTGAACGCTGAAAGGCAAAACTGTCTATAATGATAATGTATTGTACCCGGATGAGATGGGCCCTAGATATCATGATTTGATATTATAATATAAATGCAGACATACGGGAATATTAAATTACGTACAGTGTCAGTTTGGTGTGGAAAGAAGAATTTCGACATAGCCAGACATGGTCGCGACAGTGATGGAGCATTTATTTGTGAACAAGGCGAGGCCAGGTGCATCACCGATACAGAGAATATGACGTACTAGGGTTTCCAACGCCTCGATGAATTTTGTCATCAGGTTGCAAGGAAGCGATATTTGAACTAACCGCTGCGATGGTAGCCAATGACTAAATTTTTCAGAGGCTCGCAGATGCGCCAACATAAGAGAAACTAAGGTGAACTCCAGTTAGCTTCTCCGATAAAAGTAATTAAATTATTCCAACCACAAAATTGAACAGAGGGGGATTTTTGTGATACCATCCCAATGTTGATTAATAGCAATTGTAATAAATTAAAGTAAAGAATTCTTGGAAATGACCCACGCTAGCTCGCCATTGGTCAAGACGATCACGCCATCAGGGACGCCGACTTAGCGCGCGAAAAGTGGAGGACAGAAATCAAGTGATATCTCCGTGATCGCCGAACGATATGAGATCAGAATACGACACGTGAATGTGTATCGCCAGTTTATTAAGTGGGATAAATAAAGAAATCCAAATCCACCTGCAAATACCGATTTAGGATAACCAACCCCCCTCCCACTGATATGACCACCGATGACCCACGCGCGAAACCAGGTCGACCATATATACTAGGGAGTCGAGCTTCACATCAACCAGTCGTTTGAAATAATTTGATACGCTGACACGGTGACTCTGTAACCCAGTGCCAGAAAACGCATTATAAATTCTGTTGAAAGTACATTAGTAGTCATGGTGAAGACAAACAGTGATAGTTATTCAGAACATCGAGTGTAAATTATCAGTATCACTGTATGTGAAAATAATATATTTCTCGACATTTTATGTGTTGGAATTTTAAGGATCGACAGAATGCCGATGGTAATTTTTGAAGGCATTGTTCAGAGCCTGAAGTAAATATTTCATGATAGACGGTCTAACAATTATTGTAGCAGGGAACTGTAGGAGCGAGGCGATCACGAGACGGTTTCGTATACTTCAGGAAGTGCGGGTTGAAGAATGCGGTATGCGCCGGTTCGAATGAAACGCACTTCGTCGTAATGTGTCACGATGTGTGATTCGGGCTCAAGGAAGAATAATTGTGCAAATGTAATGGGTCTAGAGGAACCTATAAGTGTTTTTTTATTCTTGTATAAATTAGTGTAAATTCCTTAAGTAAAGTATTAATCATGGGTAGTCACCCAGAAGTGTTTTATTGTGTTAAATTTATAAAGTGCAATATGAAGTACGAGTAAAATTACCATGGGGCCATGAGGCTTCTCATCCGCTACGAGACAATGGAATTCTACATAGGAATGAGTACACCAATTTAATATTTGGGGATGTTATCGCGACAAAACGGGGTCCAGTGTAGATTAATTATGGTTACTTAAGGTGGTTCGCCTCCCGAATCCATTATTTTTTTTCTGATACACGGACGAACTAATTTATATTAACGTAATAATGGGTTAGATTAATTAATTGAGTATTTGTTTGTTGTAGATAATGTAAATATGGGATATTACTTTCAATTAATGCATGCTGTTTGTGAATACTTTGATTTAAGTTCAATTCAAGTGTTAGATTTCTTTTTGTGCTAACCCATTTATTTGATTTTCAATCACTGCGGTGATTATTTGTATGTTAGTATGAATATTTGTTACCGGACAGCCAGGTTATGAAAGTGCCAGAGAGTAAATTTTGTGTTGCGTACGGAAGGTCATAATAATAATAATAATAATAATAATACTGCTTTATGTGCTTTGTGTGTTCGCAAGTTCTATAATAATAGTAATACTGCTGGGTGTGTTTGCGAGAGAGAGATAATAATAATGTTTGTGAGTTGGCAAAGAAAAGTAAATTATTATTAATAACAACAGAGGTGCCAACCATTATGGATTATCCGTAATTATTACGGATTTTCCCTCACGATTATAGGATTACGGTCAAAGGGGAAATTATTACGGAGAAGCTGACATTATCACAAAAAAATAATTTTCTACGGAAAGAAAGAAAATAAGGAAAAATGTTCAATCCTTTCGAGCCTTTCTCCTAAATGGTCCCCGTTTTATTGCTTGTGAGTTGGCAACGATACTTATTCGATCGTGAGTTCCTTTTGCTACCCGTAAGCGTTGAAAAATTCATTGTGAATGAGGGAGCTCAGGAGCTGATCTTTTCCACTATAAACCCTTCAGTAATGTTGCATTTGCTGTGTTAAGTGTACGGTACTGACAGTTGACAGAATGATTGAGAAAGAAGTGAGGCCTACATTAAGCACATCTGCACTGGAATCACTTGTGGTTGAGAAGACGAAAATGTCATCACAGTGGGAAGGATGCTTCAGGAAAAACTACAGTGAAAAGGAGCTGCTGTGTGAGAAACAAGGTACAAGGAATATTTTTTTACAGAATTAACAGGTTGTGTGCAAATGTTATTGTTTAATATATTCTTTCGAATAGATTGCTAGAGGGAAGGGCAAAAGGGATGTCATTATCGAGAAGGGCGGTTTGGACTTGACTCTACATTTTTCTCGGGGACGGAGGGCGATTACTGATAATCAGCTTCAAAGGTTGGCACCTCTGTAATAGTAATAATAATAATAATAATAATAATAATAATAATGCTTTGTGAGTTTGCTAGTGCATATAAAAATCAATGTGGAGATGACATGTAGCGTTAAAGAATTAATTCGGGCAGTAAGTTTGATTTTACGTAAATTGTTCATTTCACGTTTTTGGACTTTATCTTAACCATTAAAATTTGTTTAAAAGCGATAGAGGCACATGAATTAGAATGGTCACGATATGTTGAAAGCCCAGAGTAGTTTGAGCCCATATTTAGAGTTGGAAGTCATGAGGTACGAAAATCCGGCATGACATAAAATTGAGCCGTACTGTTTGTAATGATGAATTAGATGAATCTCAAGGCCTAAGATGATATAAAATGCCGATTCCGGTGTTATGAGTGACAGAATCCACGCACCGAGGATTAATTTACGAATTAAATGTTTAAAGAGTTCCAATGGAAAAAAGATGGACTTCAAACGAATTGGAAGGAATAGTTTAGCAATCGCCGGCATCGGAGGTATTTGCCCAGCCGCGATGTGTCTTGGGAGGACATGTGTCCCCATAAAATTAACGGCAGTACGAACTTGAAGGTACGGTCCTGAATACCGTGTTGTCCCAACCGATATAGAGCAGATCTTGGTGGTTCATAATGGGATTTAACATATGTGACTGAATTCTAAAGAGTGGAAATTAAAATATCAAACTTTCCATTTTTAATAATAATAATAATAATAATAATAATAATAACAATCCAAGGGAATCTTGTCTTAAATCAATTGCTTAGTGCCAAAGTAGACTGAAATTGTAAAAGCTTATGCATGAACCATAAATATCACTAACGGTAGTGTAACACGTGAAATTAAACTACCATAATAATAATTATTATCAAATAATTGGAAGAATTTATTCGATTAATTTGAGAATAATTATGGTGAGATCTATGTAAACTATTAAATCCATGATGAATAAGTGATACGATAATCTCCACTAATAATAATAATAATGAAAATAATGAAAAGTTGAAGGAGCAGAAGAACAACTTGAAATAGTATTTTGAGAATAATAATTATGATGACAGAAAATTGAGATATTTTATGGACGATGATTCAGTGTTACAAATATTATAATAATATTTTATTAGGAAACTGATCATTAAATTGTGCGGATAAATTACGAGGAAGAACGACCCTTTGTTTGAAACGTCGGCAAGGGTTAGCACATAATCATCCCAGATGAGAAATGATAATAATCAAATATAGGATTATAATTGAAATTAATGATGATAATAAAATAATTGATGGTAATTAAAGAATATGATAATGATCAGATATAGGATGATAATGATAATTATTTAATTATCATAGGATGATATGATCGGGACAGTCGTCATGTGTCGAACTGGTCGGAACCAGATGTTGGGTTTCCACGTGGGAGATTGTTAGCGGTAGATGCGAAATAACCCACGGACGGCACATGTCTTCATTGTCAGAGCATAGTGATGAACCTCTCCGTACATCTTGTATTGACAAAAGTAAATGTTGAGTTAAGCTTTGAGTTAATGGGCTATACCTGGCATGTTTGTGAATCTGGAAATAATAGGCTAGAGTTTGTCCGTACTATAAATTCCCGTTTTAAATATGATAACATTTCCACGGTGGGGGTCCGGCTCACCAGAATGCATATACCGGAAGTGTCTCATGTCCAAACGGAACGAGGAGATGACAGTAAATAATTACTCTCATGCCTTCGTCTCCGAAAGATCTCCAGCGGTGAAACGTCCACTCATACGGATGTGGATTCGATCCCCAATAACCAATGGGGCGAATTCACCAAATATTGTACACTACTAGAATAGTGAGGAGAATCCAAATATTATATCATTTCTTTTTCAGGGTGGAAGTGTCCCAATGTAATAATTGTCATCATGTGCAGTTTGCAAAATAAGTCAATAAATTGCTCCTCATTGCAATTTCAATAGGAAAGTTTCCATATCTTTTTATTGTAGTTAGGCTATGAAATTTAAGTTGTCACTTTCCAGTCCTATTCTGGAGTCTATAATTTGTATCCATGAATGAGCCGTCTCCCGTTACCATAATTTGCATGCCCCGTTCATCCCTGTGTTCATTTGGTGCGCCGATCAATATTTTGATTGTTTTCTTTTCTCTTGATTAAATTTTTTAAAATCTTTTACGAACTGATCACCCCTGAGATTAAGGCTATTACCCTGCAACTAACAAAAGAACCTGCGCAAAGCACACTTCTCCACGCATTCTCTCCGAGTGGACGTCTGACATCATAGGGAGTAGTGGAGGGGGTCACATGCTGCCTGGCCACTGTACTGTGCACACTGTGAAGCGTAGTTACACAAGAGTTTCGCTGTCACTTCTATATCCATTTTAGCGCTCTTGTTTTTTTGTCAGTTTTATTCGCATTTCTTTCTTTAGTTGTATTAATTATAGTCCTATAATTCCTTCGCGTGTAGTGTGTACTGTATTGGTAAATATTTTTATGTATATAGTGTTGAACACTGTTACCTAGCGACCTTCAAGCGTCATTACCCATTACGGAGCACATTAAGCAGGTGAATAAACTAAATTCTTGACTGTGTAAAAAACAGAATTAGAAGTATCGGCAGTTGCGCAACTGGTATGCCAACACACACACACACACACACACATCTAAAGCCGCTCAGCAGCGAAATAATTGACGGCAGCCCAGTCTTTCAGCTATATAGTGTTGTGTACCATGGTATTCTAGTGAGAGTGTCATTTAAATGTACAGTAGTTATGGCTGCTACTTCGAAGTCTGGTAGCAAATCTAGACAGCCTGTAAGGGGACAAGCCAGAGAAATAGTATGTAACGTAGCTGCTCACTTACGAGAACAGAAAACAGATCATAAACTGAATTATAATGTAGTGGCTTCAACAAGTGAAGCAACAGGGGTTTCAAAGTCACTGGTGAAACGTATTTTAGCGGAAGGGAAGACGTCTATAGCCAAGGGTCGTTTGCATTTTTCTACACCTGATGGCAAGAAAACAGTCTACAAGAAAAGGATTGAAACAGACGACTTCACAAAAGATGTGATACGTCGAAAAATAAGCGAATTTTACGTGATGAAAAAACTGTACCTACACTGGACAAATTGAAGCGTGTGTTAAAATCGGAAAAGATACTTGACTGTAGCAGAGTATCTTCGACGGTTATTTTGTGTTGTTCATATTATGTCCTCTGTGTGTACGCTTATTGGAACAGTATACTTTTTTTTTTTTTTTAAATATGGTTTACAGCTTGGGTATTGTAAGTAGTTCCATTTTACTCAATGCTCAATACTTTTGGCCACTTTACATTTACTTTCGTTCTTTTAATTGCATTGCGTTTCCGGCTTTAATGAAAGAATAACCTCAATCGAAGAGCCTGACTGCAGCTACTTGCAGTATGTGTTAACGGCAGCTTGACAACTGGCATGTCTGTCAGCCAGTTGCGCGTGTGCTTGTCCTTGATTCATCGGGTAACATCGGGATGAACCGGAACAAGCTGCGCAAACCGAAGTAGCCGAGGGTTCTTTTGTTTGTTTTCGGTTAATAGTCTGGGACTCAGGAGGTGAGCAGGTGCAGTATGTATGTATACTGGTATACAAGATCAAGGAAAATAAAGCAACCCAACAGTGTCATGCAGGGTGATCCTATCAGTCCTACTCTGTTTAATATACAAACAGCAGATATCAAATCAATTATAAGCGATAATTTGAAGGCTACTTTGATCGTGTATGCAGATGACATGATGATTGGATCATCAAACAAAGAAGAAGTGCAAAATGCAATAGCTGAACTAGAGAAATGATCTGAGGTGAATCATCTTAATATAAATAAAGAGAAAACTGTCCAAATGGTTTTCAGAGGAGGGAAACAAACAGCAAAAGACAATATTGTCCCCTTTAAATTTGGCAATCTTGAGAATGTTTCCAACAAGTTAATAAAAAAAGTTTTATTGTCTGCCGGGAGCTGTAATTTGTCATTTGGGAAGTAGTCAGTGAGCTCCGAACCAGTTTTTCTTCATTCAGAGGGGCGATGTATTGATCCAGCTTCGACAAGGGCAAGGTAAATCACGTGACGAGCCATGTGCTGTCCTGCCACGTGCGAACAACTGACAGCCAGCTTCTCGAACAGTCAAAGCCAATTACAAGAGACCCAATAGCCAATTATCGTCTTCGTAGAGTACACGCCTCCCAAGCCAAGGATATAAAAAGCCATGTTCCGAGCAAATCACTCTCTATGCTACTCTATGCTATGCTGTTGTTCTCTACGACGTTACTCGACGCTGATCTACGTGACCATGTGGAAAGGAACTTAGCAGTCTGAGCAGACGTCCGTTCTGCCAAAATTTAGTGGAAATTGCTAACAAACTCTTATGGAGTAAAATTCAACTTAAAAACCAAGTTAAGTGTGACTATCCAGGAGAATATTCAGTAATTCTGCGTGTGTTTGTGCCTATCTTAACATTTGCCGTCTCAGTTACAGCTTACACGTCTGGAACGCAACAGAAGTCATCCCGAAGATCGCAGTGCATCAAGATGGATAATTCTTCAATAATCTACACCTCAACTTCATCGTGGGACGTCTACTGCCGTGTCTCCATGTATTTCTAAAATGTGAGGCGTATCTGGTCAGGGGAAGGTGACTGACCGGGGAAATGCTGGAATGACTGACTACTACCTGGGATCGAACCTCATCTAAAACTTGAGTACCATTTAAAAATTCTTATTTCTTTTTCATCTTTTGTAAAACTAGAGGTCTTTCTTCTTTAAATCGTAGATCTATTAGTTTTGTTGTAGTTAGAAACGTTTCATTTTTCCATTTTTTGAGGTGTCATGGTACTCTAGTTTCATGTGTGTGACTGAAATTTGGAACCTATTAGGTTAGATGTGTAGTCTGTCTTTGAATGACTTCCCATGCATATGAGTTAGGTACCTAAAAATCACTGACCACGCGATAAACCTTCTTTCTTTGCCTATAATATTGAAATTAATCGGACTTGAATTTACGTGTACAACTTGTGAGATAGGGTCGAACCTAGTGTCTTTTTAAGATCACTTGTATTCCTTAGGATCGAGTCATCTAATTTTACGATATTTCAGGAGGATTGATAGATGTAATAATCACTTGAGTAATAATAAAATTAACTAAAGATCGGGTAAAAGGAGAATTAAATGCTCGTGAGCTATAACTTATCTTAGATTCCTTTTATGTGAGATTGAATGTGCTCTATTCATGAAGTGTCTGGAATATGACAAATCCTGCGGGATGTTATGTAATTGAGTAATTGGAGAACTTATTTGTGATGATTGACTTGTTCTTGTGTCATTGGGAGCACAAGGGAACTTATTGTAAGTGGAGAACGTGTTGCGTGTGTATTTCACGGATGGGGAATAATAATAATGTGATTGAGGCTCACGGACGGATAGTTGCGAATTGTAATGATTATGGATTTTATTGGAATCTTCAATTATATCTCAAAATTTTAGATGAATCTCCATCATTGTGAGAAGAATATTTCAACCCAAGTGATATCCCTAATTTCGATCACTAGTCACTATTGATGAAAGAGTAATTTCCGTACACGAATTTATCTTCTACTGAATGTTGACGTGACCATGTTTAAAATTAGAGAATAAACTTATAAGGACAGGATTCGATGTAAATAATGTATATAAAAATACGTGTTTCCCAGTATGAATATGATGTGTGTGCGTGTAAATATGAGTATTTTCCATGTATCTTGATTGTTCCATTTGATTTAATCTGGTCGTGTACTTGTGGCGACGCAGATTACGTTCATCGTTGTGTGCCACCTTAAGAAGTTATTTTTGCGCCCTTAAGGGAAAATTTAAGAAGTTTAAGTCGAGGAAGACTAGACAAGGATTTTATTTTGTTGAATAGTGTGATTTGAAAGGAAAGATCATCTCATTTTCGCAAAGGCAAATTTGTAAAGTAAATTATTATTTAATTAGCTCACACGTGGATAACAAAAATTTTAAATTAATTGGAAATGTGAATGCCATGCAAATGTCAGAATTAAATGTTCACAAACGGCATAATTATCTTGAATTCTAGTGATGATGAGTCACAGTAATTAATTGAAGAATAATTATTATTTAAAATGTAAATGATAATTGCCATGTGGATAATGCAGTGAGATACATAAATTAGAAACACGATCGTGTGATGGTAAAGAATATGTTACTCAAACAAGGATAGAGATTAATAATAATAATAATAATAATAAATTATGAGATCTTGAAATTAATATTGATTTCTATTAAAGCTTATATTGGTGTAATTTACAAATGTTGTATGTATGTATGTTTAGTACTCAGCCCGAAGGCTGGTTGGATCCTCAACAGCTCCGCCATCAGCTGTCATAGATGGCCTGGGCATCACTGAAGAGGCGTACTAGGGAAATGAAGAGTGAGGTAGTTTCCCGTTGCTTTCCTCACCGAGCCAGAAGTTGCTATTACATATCAGTCTGCCAAGCCCACTGAAATGCATGCACCAACCGACCCTATGAGTAATATTTTTACACCATTCATTGCAGGGACTGGCTGCAGAAAGAATGGCACTACTAGCATCACTCATACTTTAAATGTTGAAATTTAATAGATCTCAGCTTAACCCACGTGTTGAGACTACTGTTAATTCATGAAACTTTTAACTATTTTATTGTAGAACCATCAGTGGACAGCTGTCTAATTATTTTGTATTTGAATTCTTTCAGCCAAATATTTTAATTTTAAAAGGCGGTAGAGGCCTAATTTTTCTTTGATTTTTCCAGAACAATAAGGCTGGAGGTCGAGAGATACGTGTGATTCTCAAATACTGTGGAAGAATAAAATATTATGAAAGTTCATTGTACAACAAAAAACCATCAAGGATATTTTTTTTTTGTGATATGCTTATGTCAATAAATGTCAGAGTGTCGTTTTAAAATGTATTATCTTTGCCTGGTCATCAACCCCTTTTTCCCTTAAATGCCTCTAGAAAATGATAGCCATGAACGAACAGTCCACCTCGGGATCTCTCGCTCACTGGCTGGGCTTAGCTAGGCAATAATGGTTAGAAGGTGTAATGCTGCAAGTTGTTAAGTACAAGTACTTAGGAATCACCATGCAATCGACAGGAAGTTCCTTCAGGATACATATTCAGGAAATATCCTCAGTGGCCATCAGAGCCACTTGTAAAATAAATATAACTCAGTTGTCAACTGATACGGCAATGAAACTCTGTCACTGTGCAATAGAGCCAATAGTCACCTATGGTATTGAAATAAGATGGGAATGCTGTCATTTAGTGACTTAATGGAAATTGATAAGGTGAAAGTGTATTTCATGAAGAGAGTTGTGCGTATGAGCAAGGTATCCCCTTCAAGGTTAGTTTACGTTCTTATGAGGGAAACCTCCTTCACAGCAGACATAATACTCTCTGCCAGCTACTAGATCAAGCCAGAAGCTGCAACAACAGAGTTGAAGAGAGAAGAGATAGAAGAGGAGTTCTACAGCACAAGCGCTGTATGTGACAGAAACTGGACTAAAGAAGGTCAAGAACAAAGGCATGTTGTTACCAGGCTAGCCATACATGGCTTTCACCTCTGTATTTGCAGGAATACCATCTTTCATAAACCAAACAATGAATGTGTTTGCTCCCTCTGTGATCAAAAGTGCAGTCTATATCATATAAAGGAATGTCCGAAAAGGGTGAAATCAATTAGCGAATATAGTAGGGAATACTCAAGTTATAAACTAAGAATATAAAAAATTGCAAATTTGTAAATGTTTTTACTAGGTTAAGTAATGCTCTTTCGAGCGCATCTTAATAAATTATTATTGTGGTCTTTCTCAGAGTTTTATTAGGAAACACTGATATGTAACCAAAATGTTGGCATAATTTGCTGGCAGGCATTGTCCAGAAGTAATACAATTATGTAGAGAATAAAGAATACTGGTCCTGAATGCTGCAGCAAATATTTACACCACCTCAGGCTCTCCTTAAATTCAGTTGCTGGAACTTTTTACTAATTATATATTCAGCGAGTTAAAAAAAAAATTGTGACTTGTGAGATAACCCTGCTTTTATTTTTCCTGCATAAATTCAGCAACAAGCCCATCAATTTTGTTGAATTTTCCTGTCTAGTCCTCTGAATGGATGTATTATTTAACTTTCCTTTGCATTTCCTGTAACATTTTGTATTACACTCACGAAAGCCTGTATGTTGGCAAAGTGTACTGCTTTGTGTAAAACCCGAAATGTAAAGTCCTAGTCCTTCATATAAGCTTGTCAGTATGTCAGCCGGCACAAGGAGACCGGTAAGGAAACTACTACTCCTTCATGTAATTAAAAAAATCTACATTATGCACCTTTCACGACTACATTCAATGTTCTGTTTTACCACACTGATTCTTCACGAATTTTATTCATTGAATTTTTTGAGGGAGTTCAGCCTGGTCCAATCAGCTACATAAAAATGTAACGTTCACTTAAGAACATTCTGCTTTAATTTAAAAACATCAAATCACATAACCACACATGCTTAGGGAGAAAAGTTTTTAATAATTAACTGTCCAAGTGTAATTATATTATCATATTGCCCTACATAGGTTTATTTGATGTCCTTCAACATTAAGACTATGCTTTCATAGACTTTTAATCTTTTTGCAAGTTGCTTTACGTCGCACTGACACAGATAGGTCTTATGGCGATGATGGGACAGGAAGGAGCTAGGAGTGGGAAGGAAGCAACCGTGGCCTTAAGGTACAGCCCCAGCATTTGCCTGGTGTGAAACTGGGAAACCACAGAAAACCATCTTCAGAGCTGCCGACAGTGGGGTTCGAACCCACTATCTCCCGAATACTGGACACTGGCCGCACTTAAGCGACTGCAGCTATCGAGCTCAGTATTGTTATATGTTTTAAGGCATATGTTTGTTTGTCCAACCTAGTCATGTTTCTCTACAGGATCAGGTATGAGGTGAGATGAATCTGCCGTGGCAGGTTTTTATGACCGGATGCCCTTCCCATTGTCAACCTCATCAGAGGAGTTAACGAGATTAAATGAATGACGTGACATATGATAGTAGGAAGGGAGAGGGTAAAACCAGGTACCGGCACATTGCCGAATAGCATCAAGGGATCTGCCAAAGGCTTAATGTCTCCATCCGATGGACGAATCACCATCAACAGCATTATAAGGCCTCACTCCACATGAGCACTGTGGAGATGTTTGGAATTTAATCCAGGCTCTTGGCATGCAATCTAGTGATTTGAAATTGTATACCCACCACCTCTCCTACCCTGCTGGCCAGAATTTTGATGGTGAAACTTTTTTCGAACAACAGGACTCAAACCGGCTAACCACGGTATCAGACTTCAATGCCTTAACAATCAAGGCCACCAGGCAGGCTGTTTTAAAGCATATCCATTACATAAAATGATGCGACCATTTCTCTGCTTTTGGAATTGTTCTTACTCATTAAGTAGCTGAAAATGTCCAGAAGAAGGGATGAAATATGTCCTACTTGACACAATTGTATTTCAAACAAGTGAATGAATTGTTTTTAGTATTGGAATAAATACTGATTATTCTCAAAATATTTCCAAGATATAATTTTCTCCTCTTTTATTTAATCAAAGTGACAAAGAAGCTCTTCTTTCCTACAAAAAAAGATCAATTTCTGTTTATTCGTGACCTTGAGCCCAGCTGTGATGCATGTGGAGACTTGCGCTATCCATGCCAGTATAAGATGGCTAGGATTCTTATCAGAACATTTCAATGTTAAAAAAATTTAAGTCATATTCGGGCCTAGAGAATCAAACTGCATCTACACCCGCCTTCCATTCCCTACCTCAATAACATACTCTCTCTCGCATATGTCAATGTTAGTGCCACAGTCTGTTCCGAAATGGGTGGGGTTAATTCTGTTTGAGGTCGGTGGTATTTCAGATGATTATGCAACAATCGTGGACAGTCAGCTTCTGGCACATTGAAGATGGCAGCCTTCTTCATGTTGTGCTGAACATTGGCTGTTGTTAGTTTGCTGACAACTCTTAACAGTTGACATTCCAAACGACTGCCGCAAACTCTGCAACCAAGATGTTTGTGGTCTTCCAAGTCCTCTTTTCCCAGCTTTTTTCCTTGTAAGATGAGATGCGGCAGGCTGCAAGTTTCTAGGTGCCTCATTACAAGGACCAAAGTTCCAGAGATTTTGAACTTCCATTCTGAATCTTCTGCAGTCCAGCTAATCCGAATTATTTAGCAACAAACCTACACCTCAAAAGAGCCCAAAATCTTCAATGATACTTCCATGAGCGTCCAGACTTCTACACCACAGACAAGGAAGGAAAAGATGTAACATCTGACCATTCGTACCCACAGGGAAACACGAGATCATGATTATAGAGGACTGACTTCATGGAGTTGAAAACTGACCTGGCTTGTTCGATTTGGCATCTGATTTCAATGAAGGAATTCCAAATTTCATCTATGATTCACCCCAGGTATCTGATCTTAGTTGTTTATTCCAGAGGTTCTTCATAGACATATATGCCCAAGTGCCATGTATACTACTGTGGTGTCAGATGAGAAGGTTAACATTTTAAGTACTAAAATCAATGCTTTTAGTTTTTGTCATTGATTAGTCATGCATTAGTTTAAAGGATATTGTTACTTTATTTCTGGAAATGAAGTTTCTTGATTGAAATGTTTTTAAAGTAATGTATATGAAACAAAGACTCTGAAAAATGGTTGAAAAGAAAGAAATGTACTTGAATTTTTGATAATGACACTGCACAGCATTTGGGACTGCCAAAAATACCTACTCTTGGCACTTGTTGGGTAAAGAACTTTATTTTCCTGTGTTGGACTCAATCGAATGTCTTTTCAAAATCAATAAAGGACTAAGACGTCTAGATTCACACTTCTGGCTCTTTCTACCATTGTTCGGATGCAGAAGTGCGCTTCCTTCATCCACACGAATTGCAGGACAACATTCAGACACCTCAAAATCTATATTAACTGAAGGAACATTAAATATTATTATTCATCAACTAATATGTTTTAGAACTTTACTTTGAACAATAACAATACTGTGGTTTAATTGCCTGTTGACAAGAGTAATTTGTAACTTACACCTAATATTGTAAAAAAATAATATATATATAAGCAGCTATGAACAGTTAACGATAAATAAACATCCATAGTTAAACTAGCTTTTATTGCAAACTATTTTCAACAAATAAAATTGCAATTCTACGATGTATGATTTAAAAATAAAATCACAATTCACTGCTAAGTTGACTGTTGCATTTTATGACTGTGCAAAATGGTGCAGTCTATAGAGAAACCAATTTACAAGATCTACATACAGTATATACTATACACAAAGATCCTTAGAATGACTACATTTAGTATATAAAATCCACATAAATATAGAACCTTTTTTTTAAAAGAGATTTTATTTCTTTTATGGAAAAGTTATTATCGAGCACACTGTATATTTACATACACAAAGTTGACATTAACTGAAACGAAAATGTTATATTATATAAATCGTAAATTAACCTATGTTATTAGATACTCTCACAATCATTGACAAAATAACCATACAAGGACACTGAAATTAGAGTAACACCCAAGAGTGTATGAGTGAGATATAAATTATGTAAATAAAACATATCTAATATTGTGTATAAGATTTATTTACTGGATTAAATAACTCCTTTTTCTGTCTGTCACTTATTTTACATTGTATTTCTCTCAGCCATTTATATATTTACAATGTCCATGTTAGAAAAGCATAATTTATAAAACACAAATTAATTATCTGATGGCTTTTATGAAGAATGATTATTTAATAAGTCTGCAGGTGCTGATTATGGAAGTTATTTTCTCATTTCCTTCTAAAAACTACGAAAAGACTTGTAGTCAAGTTGCAAAACAGGGAAAATGGTTGCGTTCTTCACCTCTTGTACTGCAATAATTATGATTCTCATTAGAACAAATTGGTTATGACAAGATTGTACATACCTGCTTGAAATTAATAGAAAATAAATTGAATTTAAAAGTTACAAGTTGGAATAATTTAAAGTTTTTTCCAACTTTGGCAATGTGTATGTGTAAGAACTGTTATACCCGATATTTCAATACAATATGTAAGATTTCCAGTGTACTGAAACATACAAGTAAAAACTAGGAAACAATGTTAGGTTTTGGTCCACCCAATCAATACACATCACTTTACTAGTGAAAAACTATTTAATTAAAACTATTAAAAACTAAAACTATTTAATTAAAATTAAATAGTTTTTCACTTGTAAAGTGATGTGTATTGATTGGGTGGACCAAAACCTAACACTGTTTCTTAGTTTTAACTGTATCAATATGGATCTATACAATGAAGTTCGTAAATTGTATATACAAGGTGAATTTTAAGTCAATCATTATGTAGGCGATTGACTTAACTAGGTTTGTCTCTTCTACAATATTATTATCAATATTGAAGAAATTGCTACTTTGGCCACAGAAATAGATGCCACCTTCCTAGATATTATCGTATGAACTTTGTATGATAATGAATATTAAAGGTTTGAATAAACATAAAATGAACTTGCTGAAATTACTTCCTAGTTCTTAAAACCTATCGGTAGACTTTCATGTATGAAAGGCACCAGAGAGTATTCATATTCTACTAATAATCAAAATATCAAAAGGGGTGCTTGAAAAAGCTCTGTTAAGAGGGTTAAAGAATCATTCCATTAATTTTTAAAATTACTTCTGGCAGTAAAGAAATAGAATAATTATACATCATAAAATCTTACAGAGAGCCTTGACACCTTCCAGGTGAACACAATGAGTTGCCTTTATTAAAGAACAGGAAAAGTAAACTTTGGATAAGGATTGTACAATGTGTATTTTGCAGTATTATGCAGTGTATTTTAAGGTGTTTATAAATATGGAATTGGAGTGGCATTGACTGACTAGCATCTTTAGAAGGAATCACAATTTCTACAGCCCGGAAGAAATATATTACATAGATCTTACAACAAACTCCACTGAACTGAAAAATACCTGCATCATTTTTAAATAATCATGCTGAAGACATTTTTGAAAACCAAAGCAACAACTAATGAATTACATTTCTGTACAATAAAGGGTTATAAACCCTATGAACATGACAAGGGGATAGGAAACCAGATATTCTAACATAGGTGGGTTTGTAATGCTGCCATGTAATACATGGAAGATTTCCTATTCTTTTTACTACCTTCCACTTGCATAACAGATCAGTTAACAAAGCAAGTAATATTTGAATTCAGTGCCTATCACTATTAGGCAAACCAACACACAACACATGATCATATCTAAAACTTAAGTTCTATATCTACAGCATCACACAGTAAAAGATACTGATGATATTTTCAGGCATTTCAAAAAGAGATAAAAGGAGATGAATTCAGAACTCTCAAAAATACAACATGGACTGATACTAATCAAAGGTGATGACCTATGATGGCAAAGAAACAGCATACACGAAAGAGGACATCGCATGTTGAGACCAAACATTTACACATGGAAGTGGAACAGAGTCCGTTATTATTCATTATAAATACTTCCAACTGATGAAGTAATTATGGTTAACGTGCAACTTAAAAACATTTTAAGTAAGCAATATTACAGCATCTGCTCCATCCCCATGACTGCAATGAAAATATTCACCAAAACAATTATTTCATTAGAAAGTTTGGTGGCAACATACCATAACCTCTCTAGGTATAGAGTTATCAATCAGAACTTACAAATATCAGGGATCCATTTCCTCCTTTTCACACTCAATGTACAATGTCCAGTCGTAGTTTCATATTCTGACATATATTATACAATATCATTAAAATTCTCTCTTCCTTATGCTACATTAACAAACCCACATTAGCCCCATCCCCATGTATATAAAAAACAGTTCCTTGAATCAATAAATAACAAAAAAAAAAAGGTGGTTCATATTAAATAGCTTTGTCAAACTCACCAAAACATCATTTGAGCATTTGAACTTCATAGACAATTAGAAAAATGAAGAAATGTTCACACATGAGGGTTGTTCTGTCATAATCCAGTCTTAAAATATTTTCAATTTTTTGTTTAAACAAATGTCTAGTCACAAGAGGCTGTTATACAGTATACGTATTTTTTGTAACTGAACTAGACTTATTCATGGTATCACTATGGATCTGGTAGCCAATAGGGTTGTTGCGACCAAGCTTCAGTCTCTCCTTCAACTTACGCCTGAAATCATAAATACATCAAAAGTAAACTTAACACACATTCTATTACCCAAACACACCTGAAGAATTGTAAGAACCCATAAGAAAATCAAAACCAAAAATAAATTAGAATGCATAATCTATCATTAAGCATTACCTCACATTTCTTGAACATGCTTTGCACAGAATTGAAAGCAAACAACTA
Source organism: Anabrus simplex (assembly GCF_040414725.1). Classification (NCBI taxonomy): domain Eukaryota; kingdom Metazoa; phylum Arthropoda; class Insecta; order Orthoptera; family Tettigoniidae; genus Anabrus; species Anabrus simplex. The sequence goes on along the minus strand of NC_090265.1, from coordinate 631,967,063 downwards.
GATACAATGGATGCAGTACTCTAAGTAACAAAGTTCTACAGCAACAAGTATGCACATTTATAAAGAAAACAGAATGGACAGAACATTTTAGACTGGTGAATTTTGTTCCTCAGTGCACAATATCAATTATTTCCCGCCTCAAGAGTTTTTCTGAGTGAATCTATTAGAATCAACTGCCATTCTGCTAGGATAAGGATCTGTTAAAAAAGACTATCAAATACCATGTCGAGGAACGGTTCTGCAGTCTCTATAGGATTTGTTTCTAAATTCCTGTCCATACAGGGTCATTCCTGCAATACTTCTTCAACTTGCAGGAGTGTCGCATGTCATCACAAGATTAGTATCATCTGCCTCTTTCTCTTCACCCTGGAGAAAAATAATTGAAGACCCCCTGCACTACAACACTGCATATCTGTTTATTTTCAAGTCCAAGATAGACCCAATTCTGAAAACTATACAGATCTCTAATGTACTTGCTAAGCTGCTTATCCTCATCATTTAGTTATTTACCAGATGGTCCACCAGCACTTTATAATTCTTCAACCCAATTAGCACAGCTATTTCCTAAAGCTGATATTGCACTGCTTGCCATCTATGTGATAAAAACTTACATCAAGTGTACCATTCAAAGGAAAACAGGCTATATGTAATATTCACGATCAGAAGTGAAGACCTTTTGGCATGCTGTTATAATGCTTCTGCTTGTAATACGATGGAGACAATAGGTTATGTGCAAAGTGATCCGTTGGGATAGAATGTTACACGAATGCCTGATACCACAAATCAGAGATATGAAAATATTACATTCCAAGTATGTCTTCTAAGAGCCAAGTGCTGTACGGCAAGCAGGGCAGAAATGGCAAGGTGCCAGTCACCCGTCAGGGTTGATTGTGAATGAACAGAGCGAATCCAAAAGTTCACAAATATTTTTGTAAGTGTTCACAGTTCCCCAATGCACAATGCTAGGGCAGGTGCTCCATTGGGCCGAGAAAAATATGTGAACAGTAGGTACGTATGCTGCATTAACACTGCTTCTGTGACTTCGGTCACAACACAAAGCTTATTCACTTCCTCATGCTGTGTATCAGTGATGAGTATGTTGATATGTTACCGATCAATTTTTTAAATTTCGTGTGGCTATTTCTAGCCGAGTGCAGCTCTTGTAAGGCAGATCCTCCGTTTGAGGGTGGGCGGCATCTGCCATGTGTAGGTAACTGCGAGTAATTGTGGTGGAGGATAGTGTTATGTATGGTGTGTGAGTTGCAGGAACGTTGGAGACAGCACAAACACCCAGCCCCTGGGCCATTGGAATTAACCAATGAAGGTTAAAATCACCGACCCGACCGGGAATCGAACCCGGGACCCTCTGAACCGAAGGCCAGTACGCTGACCAATCAGCCAACGAGTCGGACTTACTGATCAATGATGTTGCATAAAATGAATTTCATTGCAAAACCCGTATTGTCGATAGTACACTTTTTAAGGGTACAATCAAAGGTTCCACCTTTACAATACTACAAAATTATGTTTAATTAGGGTGACATTGATAAGTTACAAGTCATTCTCACCTGGAAGTGTTGTAACCAATTTAACTCTAGAAATAACACCAATTGTTCATTCCCGACCTAATTTTTACAATAGGAACATATGTTTTATACATATCTTTTTCTTCAAATCTGCTTGGTGGTGAACACGACAATAACATTGACTTTCACAAAAAATTAAAAGAAGAGAATCCATTTCAATTCCAGACGAATGCCGATATATATTTTTTAGACAATATTGTAAAAATGTACTACAATAGTTTTAACTTGTGTATGTAACATTCGCGTCAAACTTTCTAATCATGATATAGAAAATAACTTTTAACATCACAACATCTCATTCCAATTTTATATGACCAATAATTGTAAACGTTCTTAATTGTAATTATTTGTTTTAAGGTTATCCATTGTGCTGATGATGCCCATTAAGAAAAGCGAAACATGTTCACAACCTTTCTATTATTTATAAATATTTAACCACAAAATGTGGTATTGTAAGTATTGACTAGGTTAACATTAAATGTATATTTTGTAAATTGTATGTAGACATTGATAAGTGTCGGGACATGTTTCGTCCTCTTTGGACATCAGCCGAAAATTCTTATAAGTAAAATAGATAAGGTCACAAATACACATTAAAATACGACTTTGTTTACTGAATACATCAAGTTAATACATGATAAAATTCAAAGAATGTTCTTAAAATGTTGGAGCTCAATTGCCTTTTTTGTTCTGTTAAACACATGTAATATTCCATTAAAAGTTAATTGATCAAATTCTTATGTTGGTGTGATGATGTATTGTTGACAATTCTTAGTCAAGAGGTTATGAGGCAGGCGGAACATTTGACTGTAAGCCCACAAAAGGAGAAAGGTTGTGCCGTGGTTTAATATTTCTAGAACGAAAACGACCGGTATAAGCAACGTTCAAAGTAGGCAAGGTTGAAGCATCTTATATTGACAAGTGGAATTGAACTAATAAAAGACATGACTACTTACATCCTCATCTGCCTCAGAGGTGAGGTTCTATGCGTGTTATAGCTGATTGAATGTGGACTGTGGAGGCTGTGTGTGATGAAAACTAGTTTGAAGGGAGAGCAGTGGAGGGTTGGATCCAATGGGCAGGGGAGGGAGAGTGGGTGAAGGTTTGTTGCGAGGCTTGTTCATGGGGAATTTGTTGAATAATACCTCGAAAAGCACATTTATAGTTTCCAAAATTTCTTTAGATTGTGAGTAGGATTGCAGTTTTGGTCTATGTTAATGAAAATGTTTAAGATGTTGAGTCAATTGCCCTTATTATTGAAGCAAAGAATTTTTTAAGTCCTGTTCTATGGAAGTGAAAGCGTGGTTGGATTCAGTTACATGGGTACTCATGGTGGAATATTTGATTTGACCCACGTAACTCTCTGGACATTGGTTACAATTTAATATGTATACATCTTATTTGTGGTATTTGTTATTGGTGTTATTGTCTTTGTACTGGTTATAGAAGAGATTGTTATTGACCGTTTTGTAAGCTATGTTGACATTATGTTTTTTTAGGAATGTTAGTGACTTCATAAATATTTCTGTTGGAGTAACAGAAGGTAGCACAGTTGTCTGCTTTCTTTAATGTTTCTCTGAGTGGAGTTGAGATGGATTTGTTTACAATTTTACTGACAATCGTATCTATGAAATGTCTGCCAAAACAGTTTTTACTTGTAATAAAGTAAATGGTATCGAGTTCTTTCCTTCGAATTACATCAGATGAAGAGACGTTAAATGCTCTATGAATTAGACTATAAAAAGTCGCTCTTTTTTGAGAGTTCAGGTGCATAGAATCTTGACGAATGTCATTTACGGTTTACATAGGCTTTCTACAGATATTATAAGAAAGTTTGAGCTGCTATTAATGATGAGACCTAAAATGTTTAAAGAGTTATTGGTTTCAACTTCAGAAGTGAACTTAAACCATGGATCAACTGTATTTGTTTAAGGATGGTATCGCCGTTTGTGATGATGTGATCTATTAAAGCAAAAGTGTCGTCGACACTTTGTTACAGTTAAATTGAAATGATATATATGGTAGTTCAACCTATTCAATACAAGTAAATAAGAGATGTAGAGATTACATTCTTATTTAATTAAAAGTGGAAATGGTACCAGTTTCGACCCCAGTCTGGGTCATCATCAGCCGATTATAACTCGAAAAACAATGCATAAGTAAGAAAGAAGTTAATGGTCAAGTCCACACAATATCAGTTGAAGAGGCGATATAAAAATGACAGGGGTAGGCACTGTAAAATTCAGACGAAGTGGAATGTAAGTCACTTAAAAGAAGTAATGTGCAATCTTCCGAGCATTAGCACGGCACACGCAATGTTTGGCACTGTCTCACAATGTTCACGAAAAGCAGAGAACAGTTAAATGAGCCAGACTGCATACACCGTCAGGCACAAAGTCACAACACAATCCAAATATGAAGATCTAAAGTCGTGAAGAAGCCAAAGACAAGCAGCTCAACCGAAGTAACTTGCAAGCTCCAGAAGATCGGCGTGGTGTTTACAACGTCAAGTGCTGTAATTTCATACGCTGACAGAGATTGAGGGTAGATTAATGATGAAGTATTTGCTTAGTTCACGAAAATGTACCTATATATATATGTGGCAAAAAAAAAAAAAAAAAAAAATCTACATTGCCACCTTCATTTTGGGCCCTCACTTTCAAATTTAAACTCATGCCTTGCGACCGCCAACTTTGACTACTTCAATCACAACCTGAATTTTTTTTTATATTCAAGAAATAGCGTACTGTGCATACACGTTTTCATTTGTTTCCAGTATTGCGCTTTTTACCATTTTTTCTATTCACTATTGTTTTTTCACATCAACTGTTCTAAAAATCTTCAAGATAATTACGTATTCAATTATTAGGGGCCTTATTTTTTGGTAACAACGATATGCACGAATTTTTAAAATATCTTCTTCCTTGTCTATATATGACTTCCCAGGTACTAAGAATAACGTATTTTAGCAAAATGAACTCGCGAAATATCGCGAAATTTGATTTATTGCGCGAAATGCGCAAATAATCACGAAATATACACCACTTGGTGTGAAAAATGCGAAATGGCACCGGAAGAGCTCTCCAATAAACGTTTAAATGCTTCTGAGAACTTGACTATCGTAGTTTCCTTCTCTTTTGCTTGATAGCGCTGTATATTCTCCACAGAAATGCATACAAAGCGGCACACACTGTGTATCGAAAGCATGTGTAATCAGTTCTGCGATCTCTAAGGCAGTCGATAAAAATCAGTATTCTATCGATTACAGCAAAAAGCGTTGTGGTCGTAACAAGATAGAAGACCAGTCGTAGATACAGCAGTACGCAATGAGAGTTCGTTACTTACCAACATTTATCGGCAAATGTCCAACATTTAAGTATATAAATGCCGAAAACTGAAGTCACAACAGATTTTCCGAGGGCCGAAGAATACAACAGTGAGGGGTTCTATGTATTTAATGCTGCAAGAAAGATTCTAATGTATCAATAGTGTACCGGTAATATTCTTAAAGTTGAAACGTGCGATATACACTGCAGAGAATCAGAATGAAGCAAATTAATATAATTATAAGGTAAGGTAAGGGTTATTCTGCCCGAAGGCAGGTCCGAACCTCCGCAGAGGTGTTCCTGAGCCGGAGTTTACGTGCGGTAGGGTGGCCAGTTCCTTTCCGCTCCTCCATTCCCTTACCCCCCACCAACAGCGCGTGGCAACCCAACCAACTCCTGACCACGCCCAATGTTGCTTAACTTCGGAGATCTCACGGGATCCGGTGTTTCAACACGGCTATGGCCGTTGGCAATATAATTATAAGCGGCAAATAACAATCGGCGATACCTTACAGATCGTAAAGGTGTTGAAAAATTATAGAGAGCAATTTGTAATAGTCACAAAAAAGCATTCATGCAAGCCAACATTCCTCTAGAAAAATAGGGTAATCCTGGCATGAGGAAGAGAATGAATATAAAGGGAAAGATAAATAATACTGTCTTTACTGTAAAATATGACGGTATTGGCAGGCCTATTGTAAATAAATCGCCTTTTGAGTAGTAACAATGTTATTGTTTTTATGTCCCACTAACCACTTTTACGCTTTCCGGAGACGTCGAGATACCGGAATGTTGTCCCGTAGGAGTTCTTTTACGTGCCAGTAAACTAGTGACACCAGGCTGACGTATTTGAACTCCTTCAAATACCACCGGACTGAGCGAGGATCGAACCTGCCAAATCGGGGTCAGAAAGCCAGCGCTTTAACCATCTAAGTTACTCATCCCTGACCGGGGAAAAAGAGCATATCCATGAACATCTCCCAGAGCTATATGACTTCAAAATGCAATGAAAGCACATCTGGTTGAGGAAGTGAAAGAAGACAGTGTTAGCAAAGTTTTAGGAGGTTTTACAAAAGACCACAGTGAATTTGCATCCAAGTGTTCGCAAGCATTATGGTTTCCGACATCTAATGTGGTCAGCGAGAGGAGCTTCTCTGCTTACACAGAGACACTTTCTGACTTTCTGACTGCAGTATATACTGCATCATGATATTGTTGAAACCATGCTTAGTTTGTACTTTGGAAACAAGTATTAAACGTCTCAAAATGTAGGCTATCTATAAATATGTATCACAGGGCAGATCACCTAACTTCATTTCGAAGAATCAGTGATTAATATATTTATTTCTATAACAATTTGCGTATTTGTTTTTTCTAAGATTTAATAACAATGATACATTACAAGAGTTTACTTTAAAATCCCTTATCACAAAGTTAGTTACATCTACCCCATTCGCTACCACAAGGAAGATTTCGCAGGGAACATCGATCAGTATAACAATTTATTTCACTAAATACCTACCGAAATATTGTCAGTTTTAACACCGAAATAAACAGTTTTATTTCACCAAAAAATAAGGCCCCTATCAATATTGATTCGTATTATAAGTATATATATAGGTACATTTTCGTGAACTAAGCAAATATTTGATCATTAATCTACCCTTCAATCTCCGTCAGCGTATGAAACTACAGCACTTGACGTTGTAAACACCACGCCGATCTTCTGGAGCTTGCAAGTTACTTTGGTTGAGCTGCTCGTCTTTGGCTTCTTCACGACTTTAGATCTTCATATTCGGATTGTGTTGTGACTTTGTGCCTGACGGTGTATGCAGTCTAGCTCATTTAAAACATTGTGAGACAGTGCCAAACATTGCGTGTGCCGTGCTAATGCTCGGAAGATTACACATTACTTCTTTTAAGTGACTTACATTCCACTTCGTCTGAATTTTACAGTGCCTACCCCTGTCATTTTTATATCGCCTCTTCAACTGATATTGTGTGGACTTGACCGTTAACTTCTTTCTTACTTATGCATTGTTTTTCGAGTTATAATCGGCTGATGATGACCCAGACTGGGATCGAAACTGGTACCATTTCCACTTTTAATTAAATAAGAATGTAATCTCTACATCTCTTATTTACTTGTATTAAATAGGTTGAACTACCATATTTATTATTTCAATTTAACTGTGATACTTTTCAATACGAAACAATGAAATTTTTATCTTTAAGTAGACACTTTGTTAGGTACAAAGAACACGTCAATGCCTCCAGACAACAAATATTCCGCCATGAGTATTGATGCGAGCTGAAGAGAAGACTAGCGGGGCGTGAGGTGGGACACGGAGGAGCAGCTTTCTCTCTCTGTCGTCTCGGCTATGGCTCTTCCTAAAACTATCGTCAGCCAGCCTGCAACCAGTCTGCCTTTGATGATGCAAGTGGCCAGTCGAACAGTTCAGTAGCGTTCATCTTGTCTATGTGTCGTAAGTTTTGAACAGCGATTTACAGTATATACTGAGGCTTACATAACTGTGTTATAAAACATTTATGTTATTATAGTGCTACTTTGTATTACTATTATGGAACCCTGCCGGAAGAAAGGAAAGACTATCCACAGCGAAGCTAGGGAGGTTATCAGGCATGTTATCCAAGAATGTGATGAAGAGGCACGAGAAGGGCAACTGAAACACTTACTGAGGCAAACTAATTTGCGTGTATCTAATTACACGGGCATTTCAGTCAGCACAGTGAGTAGAATTCGCAAGGAAAGTACAGCAGCTGGCGATACGTCACTATCAACACCAGGGAAGCATCGCCCACAGCCCGAAGAAAGAAAAGTGCAATGTGATGGGTTTAATAGAGATGTAATAAGAGAAGTAATTCAAGACTTTTATGTAGTCCAGAAGAAAGTGCCTACATGCCCCAAGCTTTTGAGTGCCATCAAGGAGAAAATCGAATTTCCGTGGGGCGTTCATTCCTTGAGGCGAATTTTAAGAGACATGGGATTTAAGTGGAAGAAGTGTCAGAATTTCAGAAAAATTTTGGTGGAGCGCCCAAACATTGTCAGTTGGCGCTGTAGGTATTTAAGAGCTATGCGGCGTTATAGAAGTGATAATCGTTCTATTGTTTATATAGATGAAACATGGGTAGATAATAATTTAACATTTAATAAGTGTTGGCAAAGTGACATTCAACCTGGTGTTATGACCAACAGAAGCTCATCGAATCGCTTAATTATTGTGCACGCAGGATGTGAAGATGGGTTCCTGGAAGGAGCGTTGGTTATTTTTAAGGCCGGGAAATCGTCAGGAGATTATCATGGCCAGATGAACGCAGAGAATTTTGAGAAGTGGATTCGTGAGAAGCTGTTGCCTAACCTACCTAAGAACAGTGTTATAGTGTTAATGCTTCGTATCATTGTGTGCAACAGAACAAACCCCCCACGAAGTATGCTGTTAAGAAGGAAATGAAAAGCTGGCTAGAAAGGAACTATGTGCCATACGGTGAGGATATGAGAAAATCAGAGCTCTTTCATTTGATTGAAATTAATAAAGGTCCCGAGAAAATCTTCCGGATTGATGAGATGTTAAGGTCGCATGGGCATGACGTAATTCGTTTGCCGCCTTACATGTGCGAGTTTAATGCCATTGAACTGGCTTGGTCAAAGGCAAAGAGGATTGTACGGGAAAGCAATGTTACCGGGGACATTTCCATGACAAAGCTTGAAGCCGTAACGAGAACTGCAATTTCTTCTATTACCAAAGCAGACTGGGAAGGATATTGTTCCCACGTTCATAACAGTGAGAAAGAGTACTGGAAGAACGATGGACTGATGGAAGACGCGCTCGAAGAATTCATCATATCTCTGGATAGTGACTCTAATGAATCAAGCGATGACCAGTTTTCCTCGCCCGAATCCGAACTTGCTCACCCCTAACAGACAGCGAGTAACCCATCGAAGATGCTCTTCAAATACTTCTTCGTAGGGTTTCTGTTAATTCGTTCGTGTAACTTTAAGTAAGTGTTCACCTTAGGAAATATTGTTTTTAATGATATTTTACTTCGTTATTTTGTGTATCATCAAGAAAAGTGACATAGGGACACAAGGCTTGCTGAAGCTAATTTAGGCCTACAGTCTATTGTTTTAAATGTTAATTTATTTGATGGTTGTGTGTGTAAAAAAAGTGACATAGGGACACAAGGCTTGCTGAAGCTAATTTAGGCCTACAGTGTATTGTTTTAAATGTTAATTTATTTAATAGTATTGTGTATAAAAATGTGACATAGGGACACAAGGCTTACTGAACCTAATTTAGGCCTACAGTCTATTGTTTTAAATATTTTGTGATTAATAATATTCTATAAAATTATGTTCTTCAGTAAACTAACTGGTCGAATAATGAATAAGTTACTTCCTCTCTCACCCATTTCAGACGGTACAGCACTGGGTTTCTGAGCTTACAATAAGTCTGTGGGTTCAATCTCGGCTAAGTGCAATGGTATTTGAAGGTGCTGAACTACGTCAGCGTCGTGTCGATAGCTTTAACGACATATAAAGTAACCCTTGCGGCACAGAATTCGTGACGCACAAGCGGGAACATTGTTATACAGAATAGTAGAATAGAATACCCCTTCCCCGAGTTCCGGATCGCCTGGAAAGAGTAATCATTTATTGCTATTTTTTATATGAATGCTCTTCTTGTATCTATTACTACATTAAACATTATAATTACTCCTAATCATTATTTACACCCAATCTTAAATTGCAGTTTTTAATTTTGTTTCCTTATAATTCTTTTTGTCCTAGACATTAACAGTGTTATATTGTCTAGAACAACACGTATCTTACCCGTACTCCTATTATTAATTAGTGTAAAATTGTTTATAAGTCCGAACAGATTTCTCCTTAGCTTACAATAGACATTATATATTAACTGAATGAGGGAATGACTGCATGTCTGGATGAGTTGCATGATTGGATCGTAATCATAAAAAATGTTATACGCGCACATATTCAATCTGGTTCATTATTAGACTATTATTATTATTATTATTATTATTATTATTATTATTATTTTCTTCACGTAACGAACACGCCGGTACATGTGTGTGTGAGAGAGAATGCATTTGTAACTCGGCACACTGATGAACGAAATTGACCTGCCTGTAGCTCACTTCTTGAAACTTACATTTGAAATATAGGAAATAAATATCGTCCTCTTTTAGTGATGTAATCGTCATCGGACATTTTGTAAAAATGTGTAAAAAGTATTATAATAATTAATGCAGTATATATATATTAAAATAAAAAATAATAACAGAAGCTCTTTCGATATGCACCTTGAGGATGGACTCCGCTCCTGATAAAATCGAATGTTGGCATAAATTCGCAGTGTCAGTGGAAATTAACCTAGATTACTATTAGTTGGAAACTGCCTTGTCTTAATATTTCGCTGGTCGGATATAGTCTATTAACAGATGAATAATGTTACCCACCTGCGATATATAAAAATACATCAAGTGCCTTGCAGGAAGAGACCAGCTAAGGACACTGCGACTGCGAGGACGAACGTTTTCAGAAACGCAAGTACATACACCAGCTTGGCGACGTGAAGCCAGGGACGAGGGGAGAAGCGAGGCCTAACGCATTCCCGGACACATTCCTAGCGGAACTCTTCTCTTTAGCTCCCATCAATACCTATGTAACAGAATTCAACCGCCCTTTCACTTCCGTAGAAAAGGACTTAAAAATTCTCTGCATCAATAATAAGGGCAATTCACTCAACATCTCAGAAAGCAGTTTTAATTAACATAGACCATAAATGCAATCCTGCTCACAACCTAAATGAAATTTTGGAAACTATATATATGCTTTTTGAGGTATTATTCAACAAATTCCCCATGAACAAGCCTCACAACAAATTTTCATGCACACACCCCCACCCACTGGATCAAACCCTCCCCTACTGTCCCTCCACACTAGCTTTCATCATACACGGCCTCCACATTCAGTCAGCTGTAGCGAGCTGTATTAAGCTTCACCTCTCCGGGGCAGACGAGGATGTATAGTATGCAAACATTTTCTTGAGCCCTGAGGTCCATAGTGCTGAATGGGAACTAGGGCTCAAGAAAAAGTTTGTGTACTATAAGTAGTCGTGCGTCTTCTGTTAGTTCAAATTCCACTTGTCAATGTAAGATGCTTCAACCGTGCCTACTTTTAACGTTGCTAATAGTCATTGTTTTTGTTCTAGGAACATGCAACTATGGCACAACCTTTCTCCTTTTATGCGCTTAAAGTAAAGATTTGGATGTTAAACACACATCACAATCACATGTCTTGTTTAAGTTCTCAGTTTCCTTCCAATTTGAAGGATGCACTTCATGGAAGACTAGGTGAAACTTTAAAAGCTAGCGCTTTAAGAATCTTCCAGAATTCAGTTCATCTGAAACGAAAATTTAGACTCCTACAATCATTACAGCCCATGCTGTACCGCACTGAATACCATAACTTTAATTGTGGACACGCGGTACATGCGAATAACACTTAGGTATGATTACTGTGAACAGATACCAAATAGGCTGTGAACTGTAATTCGTGTGCCGAACTTTGCAATAGCGTGGTTGGAAAGAGCACTTAGAGGCCAGGATATGACAAAAAAAAAAAAAGTATTTGATTTGATTCTGTGCTAACTTGTCTAAAGCTATCAAAAACTAAAATAGTAAGGCCCAGTTTCTTCAATGAATTGTAACTTAACACTGCTGTTATATTTTTTTATTTAAAAAACGCTATTTATTCAGGGCGTCGACCCATATGGATTTTTGTCCCTACTGGCACCATACTGTATGAACCTGCGGGTAATTGGAATGGTGGTAGTGTGGAATATTGTGTGAGAGGAAAGGAAGATTGAAGACGTCACAAACACCCAGTCACCAGGCCAGGGATATTAATCATTACAATTTAAAAACCCTGACCCGACCAGAGATCGAACCCGGGGGCGCCGGGTGACAGGCGGACACGTTGTCCCCTACACCGTGGGGCCGAACTAACAGTGCTGTTAAGGAGACTTAACACATAATTTAACAAACTGGTTGTCTCATCAAGAACTGTTAACTCTAACAAATTGTTTATACTTGTCTTAAATTAACATGGCAGCAGCCCTGTGTTAAACATCTTAACAGCTGCTAAAATTTCAAAATGATAGCATGTAGAAGTCATAAGTTTTTGAAGCTTTACTGCTGTATGAAGACTAAAAATAAACTGAAGGCAAACGACAACCCATACTAAGAAAATGGACTTTTTGGAGTTGTCAGAAGAAAGATTTCTACTAAGATATCTAATTACCAAAACCATAATGAACAAGGTACTAGAAGAAGTTCAAAATACGTTAAGAGTTTCCAACAGATTGAAACCAGTGTCTCCAGTGCAGCAGTTGCTTATAGATTTTACAAGGAGAGATCAGACCCTGCATCAAATCGATTTCAACGAGCTTAATGTACCTGTTGGGGGACACTCAACAGTAACTCGTGTATAAGGGTTTAGGTCAATACGCTTTAGCAAATACAGTAGAGACAATACACGACACTTACGGCTTTCGCCTTGCTAAAATGGGAAACAATTCAACGGTGGCGCTCCTAGTGACCTGACCTGAACAAATCGCGCTAAATTCAAATATCAATGGAAATGTATATACGGAAATGGATAAATAAATTACGTCTAGAAAGACAGTGGTATTGAGATATTAACTTCGAAGTTGCTAAAGCAATTCTGGATAAATGAAGAATTATTTAAAAGGTTATTATTCAAAGACTGAAATTAGACATATAAACAAGGTGTCAAATGGACTGCTGTGAAATGGCTTGATCTTTCATTTATGCATTACTTTTTTAGCTTTAGCATACCTGCCTGAAATCTTACGGTTGGATTTGTCTTTTTTCCTCATTTAAAAACAATGTATCTTCACATTAAGACATTTGTCAATAAAAATATCGGCACATTCCTTACACATATGATGCAATGAATTAACATTTAATAGCTGGACAATTTTCCTCTTAACATGAAGCCTACTAACAGAAAGAAAATCTATAAAATCCCGGCTTTAATCTGAGAAGAGGGATAAAAGAAAGAAAAGTTTGAAAATGTTGTTGATAGTGATGCTTTGAGGAATATTTACGTACAATTAGAGTAAAAATGTAACATACCCTTGGCTGTATAGTCGAGGATTTTTAAAGTCGCTGGCCTGGAAATGATCTGAACAGATCTTATAATTCTTATACAAGCATAACGTCCCTTCCTTCTTGTACACTTTATCCAAATCGCTTCTGTGACATTTCAAAACCCACAGATCACGCCTACAACAACACATCGGTATTGAAGGTTAACTGCTGCACTATACAATAAAATATGCGTATTATATTTTAAGCCCGTTAAAACATGGGTTGAGCAGGTCAGAAGATTATGAAGCACTATAAAAATCTCTGTCACTGGAAGAATATATATGCAAACACAATATTACTTACATGTTCTTGTCACGAGGGAACCTGAAGAACGAGCGCGCATTATTCTCTACTTCGTAATTACTGCAGCCAAACACAGCACATACCTTTCCCCTCATGTTGAGAGGAGATATCAAGGAATGACACACGCTACTATTTAATTATGTCAACTCACTGAAAACGCACAAATAACACCAAAAACTTCACACAAAAATACACGTGCTCTTATGACAGAATCAGTACCGTTCAGGTCTACCCGCTAGAGTGAGCTCCAATAGCTGTCCCTCGATATCTCGCTCAGTGTCGTGTATTGTCTCTACTGTATTTGGCTTTAGTCATGAGGCAGGATCCACTTTGGATCAAATGGAGGTGATAGAACACCGTATACAACACGAATATCCGTGGAGAGTTGCAACACAGTCAAGCGGAGTGGTGGCCGAGTGGTTACCGTACGGGTCTATGAACCACGACGATGCGAGTTTGAGTCCCGCCATAGCAACATTTTTTATACACATTAAATTATCTGAGGAAACGTGAAGGTAAAAATGCGAATAAAAATATTACGCAAACTGCCTGAACTTTATTTTCTACCTCAAATTAATATATATATACAAAGAGAGAAATTCAGCAGTAACTGTGAGAACATTGAGGCCTATATTAATTTCAGGTAGAAAATAGTGTACTGCAATTTGCTTAATATTTTTGTTCCCAATTTTATCTTTACGTTCCCTCAAATATTAATTTATTTTGCACAAGAATTACAGCTGCGACAAAACTCGAACTTCTACGAGGTTCACAGACAAGTATGGAGGCAACTAGGTCACCACTCAGTTTCACTGTGATGTAACTTCAAGTATGTGTGTGTTGCATTCAAATCTGGGATGCATCAATTTTTCAGAAATTATTAGGTTCCAGACCTGACATGTTTAAGTAAAATTTGTTCACCTTCTAGTGTTCAATCACCTCCATTTTGCCTGAAGCGGATCCTGTGTCATGACATTTGACCTCATTTGTTTTTCAAAAATGAAAGTGTATTGACCTAAACCCTTATATACGAGTTTATGTCGAGTATCTCCACAACAGGTACATTGAAGCCCATTGAAATCTGCTGCCCGCAGGGTCTGGCCTCTCCTTATTAGATATTATGCTTGAGACTCTCTTCATATCATTGTCGGCGACTATGATCATGAGTGCAAGACAAGTGTGTAGAATTCTGTGAAGAATTCCTGCTGCCACTGCAGCATTAACAAAGCATTACATTATTTTCCCTGCAATAAAATAATGCCTGAAAATCATTCAAGGCATATCAATTATCACATTTTCCCGGTGATGTAGGAGCCTTACATTGCACTCCTAGAATAGGCTATATCAAATGTTGTGATATAACAGTCCATTCTTTCATTTTTTAAGCACAATCGCACACTTACAAATTAAAATTATAAAATTTGTTTTGCATTCATTATAATAACGCTTTTGTTGCCACTTACTTGACATGTTTAGGCCTACGTCTTAGCAGTCTGCTAACCATAACCTATAATAATGTCAACGATGTGTGACAAAATACTATTTCAACAAACCACTAGGAACGCTTTATCATACCTGCCAACTTTTAGAAACAAAAAAAAAAAAAAAAAAAACAAGGAAGATTTTTAATTCTTGGATTTTATCACATATATACCACCACGATCTACATGAAAAAAAGGTCAGGATGAAATGCATACATATCTACAATTACAATGTGAATGGACCATTAAATTTAAAATTAAACTAAGGGAACATAAAAATGGTTACAAGAAAATGTACCTAATCAATTTCATTTATGACACGTACATATGAATAATATTTATGTCACACCGATACACGCAATTAATTGAAAGCGTAATTAACACACTTTTTTTAACGAAAAATACAGGCGAAATCTTCGGATGCATTAATTATTCAAGGAATTCAGATATTTACAAATTATTTATAATTCATTTACATTTAAATGATACATCAAATATAAACATAATCGGTTCAACTAATTTGCGGTTACTGCCATTTCGCGTAAAATTCTGGCGTGTGATTTTTACTGAAAAGTCACATAGGGTACATCAGGTAAGTTAGACACATGGGTTTGAAGTACAGACACTGGAAAATATTCTTCCCATTATGAGCTAACAATATGACCTGTATGACCTGAAGTGAAATAAACATGAACTAACAAAAGTACAATTCATGTAATGTCATAACAATGACATACCAGCAAAAAAAAGAAAACTGTGCAACACGAGAAAGGCCGGGCATTGAAGGAGGGACCGTGCTACATTACCCCAAACCGTTCGTATCCAATCTTGTATGAGTGACGTGACCATCCACCCTTTCTCTTGAATACGAACGTCGATCACCCGTGGAAATTTTGCTTTAGGCATTGTTTTTCGTTTCAGAACAATGTAAGGTGCAAGCTTTCTGCCATCAGCTGTTACAGCAAGCATTGCAGTACATCATTGTTTTTCGCTTTCATTAGCACGTACGATACCACTGTTATGTTCTTTTCTTATCGATTGTTCGACTTTGTGGCATATGGGAACTGATTGGCATCTGACCTGCGGTTCCTATAAGGGAGATCAAATATGCCTTCACTTTATGCTTCTCAATCACAAAGCAATGAAAATGGTTGAAATCATTCGTCATTTATTGGCATAATGTTGTTCTTCGTCGAGGAGAAAGTCCATTTCTTTTCATAAAATTAATCAAGCCTCGGCTAACCTTCAAATCCGAGACAATGATTCCATGTGCAGCAGCTATTTCTCATTCTTTAAAATAAAGCATTTCATGAGAAACGGCTTATCCAACGTTGCATAACAAAATCATATCTTTAAGCAGATTCTCCTCTACTTGCGGAAACTTACAGCTTTTTGGTCCGCGAAATGCTCTGCGAGACTTGTTGGCCTCTGGAAGTGTACTTCTGTTACCGCAGTAGCGCACATTTCATTGGGACTGAATACTTGCTGCCCGCTGTCCTATTCCCGTATGTTTCGGCGTAACTGATCACCGCGAGTTTGTATACTGTGGACAGACAAACAATTTTGAGATCACAGAATGTCCCGTACCCGAAACACTCTTAAAACTAGTGCAGTGGGATTTCCCGCCGGCTAAAAACAGCATGTTGCCCGGTATTTGGAATGCCCGCTTTTGCAGTAGGAAGCCTGCTACTTGAGTAGTAGAAATCTTCATTTCGAAACACATCTGGAGCTGCGTGATGTTTGTTCGAAGTTGTGGGTGCGTCAAATACGTTAACATTTCTTAAAAACATTCAACTCATTAAAATGATGCACTTAAATATGCGAAACTACAACATACAAAACAATTCAATATGTCCCATACATTAACATACGACTGACAGAGGGGGAAAGCATAGAAATGCAAAAAAAACGTGGCTTACAACTCCGACGAAACTACGCACAGAAACGATGTTAACAGCGCACAAACAACACAATAAAAAACTCATTCTTTAGTCCCGATTAATGGAGCCGCTAGCGCGTGCTAGCCTCTTTTGCTTGCAGGACGATTGCCACCCCGAACCACCAGCTGTATAAAGTGCACATGCTGCTGTGGTGAGCGGGAAACACGATGCACAAAGGTGACGGACAAAACACTCTCAAAATGAAGCATCAGCTAAATACGCTTGAAAATGAGGTTTCGTAAATTACACAAGCACATAAGAATTTATCTTTTATACTTGGGGAAGAGTATTGGCCATACTAGAGGATATATTGGTCAAAAATAGGAAGTAAAAATAAATCGGAAAAACGGAAGACGAGTTAAAAACTGGAAAGTTTCCGGGTAAATCGGAAGGGTTGGCAGGTATGCTTTATGTAAAGAAACTAAAGACGCTCACTGCCAAACGCGTTCAGAAATCTCACGGAAATGTCTTAATTTATCTTTAACAACTGTTTCGTAACAAATGTTGGAAATGTGTTTGTGAAACAGGATACATTTAACCAAAGTATTAAATTAATAGCAATTGTTAGTTAGCATTTGTTAAGTAAAATTTAACATAAGAGTTGAAGAAACTGGGCATACGTGTTTGGTCCACTTCGTTAATACACTTTTTATAAATTGAAAATTATTTATTCATACATTTCAATTATAAAGCGTATACTGACAATCTTGATTTATCTTGATTTATGAATTTCTTGATTTATGAATTTCATTTTCCGTATTGATATTTACCAATCGTCATAAAAGGAAAGAAAAATTCCACCTAATCAATACATTTATTTTCTTGTAAAGTATTACAATCTAGGACCGGTTTCGACCCTTCATAGGTCATCCTCAGCTATATCAGAATCACATTTGCATTTCTATCTTATACCTCTGAAAGACCTTCATGATATATTGTTTCATAAATTTCAGTGAAAACTTATCTTAAAAACGTACAAATTTACAAGCACTGTGTTAAAATTAAAATTACAAAACTTTGTCTATTATATACATGCACTTTGGCTGACAGAATGCGTCCTTAGGTTGATTAAGCATCTATCTTAGGTATTGTTGCTTATTCTGTTGAATCGATTCCCTTTTTATACTTATGTACAATCGTGAATAGACAATCAGTAAAATTTGATAAATAAAACTTGCGTGATAATTACAATAAAATATCATGTTACATCTTTACACCACATTGCTGGAGTGATATTATTTTAGGTAGAATATAAATGTGTGTTGACCTCTATAAAATATTTTTACATAAACACACTAATATATTTTAAAGTCTAATCATTGTACTTTAAAGTCTAAAATACTATTGCTTTGGATCTTGCGTTATGTGGTAAAATATTGTAACAATTTGTCTTTATATAACATCAGATATTGATAATATTTAAATATGCCGTGTATGGTTAGCTTTTAAGTCTAATGATTAAGTGTCAGTTCCTTCTTGCATATTATGTTGATGATGTATTGTATAAAACATAAATGTCTATTAAATAGAATGCTTATCATTTACTACAGAAGTTTTTTAAAAACACTTGAATGTCTAGTAATATAGTCAATGTATTAGTGAGATTGAAACGTGTTGGCCTTGATTCTTGCGTTATATTTCCATAATTTGCCTTTTTATATATGTCGAATGTTGGTCTTTATAGGTTCCATTTGTAAATAACAGCACTTTCCTATAATTGTGAAATGGATCAATATAAGCTTGATACGTGTTAAATTATGCTGAAATTAAACTAGATGCAAGAATATATAAACAAACTTCTGAAATCAGTGATGCACACTGCCATATCTTGGGAGTTACATTCTTGATCAATTTCAGTATCTATGATAGTATTAAAATTACGTGTAAGCAATGAAAGAAATTAAGCAACTGTTTACTTTAGCCTTTATTTCTAATGAGTTAACAACTGCTTTTGGCAGCACTATTTATGCATTTATCATGAAAACATTTATGCATTTAACATGAAAACGTGTTCTCCCCTTCTGCTTCGAACTTGAATGTTTGCTTACACAACTCTATGGGCACTACATCCTAGCAGTCTACAGCTCTCTCTCAGCCACACCCACATTTACATCAGTACAGCGGAGCCAGCAGGGAAGTTAAGTGCCTCCTACAATTACTTCTCTCTCTTTTCGTACCCATTCTACACCTCTTGTACTTATTCCTTACAATGATTTCTTTATCTATTCCTGCCCAATCTACAACTCTTGTTCTAATTCTCCTGATTTCTCTTTTCTTTTTTGAATCCTTCTGTAAGCATATTTTCACTCTGTCTGATTTACAAGTTATTTTCTACCCCATTTCTGCTCATTACTAATTTCAATGCTTTACGATATGAACTAGCGTGCTTGCTTTTAGAAAAAAGGAGTTCCGAATGATCACTAATTAAAAATTTAATGTAATATTCAACTGCCAAAGAAACCATTCACACTTAAATGATGTCTTGTATCAGAAGACCTCAAGACTATTTTTAATGTGTTTTCCTCAGACTTTTTATCTTGGCATTGTTTTAATGAACATTTAAATGATGATGATGATTACAAAAAAATCTGCCACCCCCCCCCCCCCAAATTAGAAAAGTCCTATGCCTTATTTTATACTTATGGCCAATTTTACCTTGTCTTTATTTAAAGACCCTCTTGTTGTCTTCATCAGCTGAAGACATTCCTAACTAGGGGACAAAACATGTACTGAATTGTTAAAGGTTTTATATGGTTGTTATATTATTTTTGAATATTTAATGTAATGTATTGAAAAAGTGGACTACTACTCCTTTAAACAATAAAAAGCAGAAGAACTAGCTTCCTCGAGAGAGCTAGCTCATCTGTTGGCTATTGAGATACTCAGGGGGCCAGGAAAGAAGTCACAGTTTTGGTCATAATTAGGCTCATTGAATTCACAATCTCGCCACTAGGTGGCAGCAAAGCAAGATGGGAGAATTTAACATTAGTGGGATAGGAAGTGTAACTGATTACTATGTTTTTGTCAATGGAATCTAGGCACCTGATGAACAGAAATCAACTTTGAAAACTGGCAAGATAACTTCCTCCGATACATTCAATATGGAAAGACCAGAATAAAAAAACATGACATTATTCACCACAGAAGATTTGATGGAAAGTTTAAATTTACTTGAACTTGTAAGATACAGTGAATTATATAACAACATATTTAGAATGACACACTATTCTTTATTATATGAATATTCAACCTACAAATTAACAATTTGTTTAAATCTATATAAATTAAGAGTTTTGTCTGTACATTGCTCAGAATTTAAAAAGAATGGTATTTCTGTATTGGACAAGTCCACAGTAACAAGGAAATGCACTTTTTAATTTTCCGTCATTTCTGCCTGTATGTATGTACGTACAAGCATCACGAGAAAACGGCTGAAGAGAATTTAATGAAAATCGGTATGTAAAGTCAGGGAATGAACCACTACAATCTAGGTTATAAATTGTATTCACGCTGAGTGAAATGGTAGTTTTGGGGAAGGCCTAAAATTTAATTCTCAAATATATGTTAGTAGTGATTCTATCAATAAATACTACATAACTAAAGTGTATAGAATTAAATTTCCAATCATTTATGTCTTATACATTTTTACCGTACCAGCTGTGATAACAGAAATACAGTGGAACCTCGATTATCCGTTCCCGGAAACCACGTTTTCCCGGAATATGTGTTCAAATTACGTGGTCCCACAAGCATCGTAATTAAATCACGTTGTAAAAATCCTGCATTATCCGTTCCTCGAAGAAACGATTTCCCGGATCAACTGTCAAGAAATTTCAGTCCCATCAACACTAAATCCTCGATCAATCGTTTTTACTAAACTGTACCTCACGAAAGGACGGCTATGACATACTTATTGATCTTGGCGTTAACGCCCCGTCATTGCGATAATTAGAGCAAATACTGTACTGGAAAAGCGATCAGCGATGAACTTGCACAAGGGACCATGTTAGCATCGCATTTGGGAGGTATTGTTTAGAGAATCTCGGAAATCATAAAGCAGAGAGTGGCCACACCAATTTTAAGCAGACACGGCACATTTCGACAGCTCTGCCTGAAGAAGAGTTTCGTCAAATGTTCGCACTTATAAAACGTCCACATTATATCAAGGGTTAGATGTTTATATTTTTACTATTTTTCGATCATACTGCCGAACAGGTTTTTGGCACTTTCCTCAGGGCACTGTAGAAGAACTGGGCTTTCAGGCAAGAATCTAAACTGCTCCTTCTTAACACAAATTTAGTATTTTAAAATTATCGTACACGATTATGTTAGCGAGACCAGAACAGATGCTGCACCTTACATTAAAAAGAAAGCCATGGGAGGTTTTGGGATTGCCTATTACTATTTTGGTCCTAATGCAAGACTGGGAAATTTATATTTTCGTTTTAAAATGCCAAAAACCGCAGTCGTTTTATTTCCGGACATTACATTTAAATGGTTTGTATCATTTCCAACTCGTACTGACATGTGCAGCGAGCGTGCTTTCCAGATGATCTCAAGACCACGAATAACTGTAATTTCTGAAGTTTTGATGATATATTTTTTCTCTTTCCAATTTGATTGGATTAGTGACGGGCAGAATAGAATATAATGCATTCGAGAACTTTTGAGAATCGATACTTACATTTGAAACCATGTTTTCGAGTTCAACATAACCTTTAAAAGTAGACGAAGGCCTAATTTACACGGTACAAGATTCCCAGAAACTGACTGCGAACAGCCACAGTATACCCGAGATCAAATTACAATGAAAGATTAAGAAAAGAAGGGATTTCGCCATCATATTGGGTGTTTTTGTATCTAATGTACGGTACTTTATTAGATGAGAGAATTAAAAACTACTTTTGGTCGATTGTTATTTGGCTTGGCGTTATTAGATATTTCGAAGTTTGGCTAATCAAAGTTGCTGAACTGAAAGAAGTTTTCACGGGAAACTGACGAAGCCCCTATGAAATTGAATATAAAGTATCGAGATTTTGAACTCGCGTACCGGTAATTAATGTGGTTTTGCGATCTAACATGCCTGCCTCTCATCCAGAGGGCCCGGGTTCGATTCCGACCAAGTCAGGCAATTTTACCTGGATATAAGGGCTGGTTCCAGGTCCACTCAGCCTACGTGATTACCTTTAATTGAGGAGCAATCTAGTGGTCAGATGGCGACCCCGATCTAGAGAGCCAGGAATATTGGCTGAGAGGATTCATCACACTGACCATGCGTCACCTCGTAATCTGCAGGCCTTTGGGCTGAGCAGCGGTCGCTTGGCAGGCAAAATCCTATTGGGGCTGTAATTTGGTTTGGTTTAGGAGTTTTTGTAACATTATAATTAAACTTATACATATTTCATTTTTGTGATGTTTAGCCAAATTGTTGGTTTTCATTCATTCCCAGATTTTCCGTTTTCCCGTGTTGTACGTTTTATTTTCATGGTCCCTCAAAAAACAGAGAATCGAGGTTCCACTGTATTAATGAATTTGTATTTTTGTTGCTGTCCATATCAATGCCGGGCCACAAGCAAATGCGTAAACAGAATTTAATGAAAATCAGTATGTAGAGTCAGGGGGAAAAAACTACACTCTAGGCCAGGGATGGCAAACCTATGCCACGCGTGTCACTAGGTGACACGCGAACACGATTTTGGTGGCACACCACATGCACATATTAACGTTTTTATGTATGTCTTGTACTACAGACTAAACATATCTCACGCATGGTATAGTTACAGTGCTTCAGGTTTAAGAAATAAATGCCGAAAATCTTAATTCTAGTTCCATTCGGACGTGCATTATGGCAATACATCAACGCTGAGTCAAGTGAGATAAATGTCAGATGTGTCCAACGAACCATTCACTCAGCCGCATCAGTCAATTAGCGAAGTTTAGCTTGTGTCTGGTTGCAACATCGCGTAATTATTGGCAGTGTGTAACTGTTTATTGTTTCGAATTTTGTAAGACAAATAAATAGTTGCCAAGCGATTATTATCCCAACTTCGAGATTTGGAGAAAATATCGCACTTTATTTCAAAACCTCATTTTGCACAAATGATTGATATCAAGGTCAATTTTTTAAGTGGGTAGATATTGACAGTTTAGAAATGGAGTTGACTGAATTTCAGGAAAGCAGTACATCTGTTAACAAATTCCTACAACTTGGTGAAGTATTGGTGAAAATCGAGTGTGTTGTTGATGGTGAATATTATTTCCAGAAGCCGGAGAACTTAATACTTGAAAAGCGGAACAACCTCCCCCAAATGTTTTCCGCCATGAAGAAACTTGCTACAGCGTTAGTTACCTTGTTTGAGATATCATACGCCTGCGAACAGCTATTTTATGCAATGAACGTTGTGAAGTCAACTGTTAGAAACCGTCTTAGTTCAGATCTTAGTGCTTCTTGTGTGTTATCGAAGACATAAGTTAAGAACCTAACATAAATGACATGGCTACTAGGATTCAGCGACAAGTTTCACAGTGAAGTTGAGAACGACATTTCACTTAAAGTCCTTCGGCAATATTTGTATTTTTGATTTCTATACCCAATAATACTCAATGACGAAGTGTGTTACAATGGGCGCTTATTATATTTAAACTAAAATAATGTTAGGTATTCTAAAAATTACACATTAAAAAGTATTTTTGCGGTATTGTCAAAATACGACCACGGGACATGTAATGAAATGTATGCTATTATTTTACGGTGTATATGTAATAACATATTATGATACATAATTTGGAATTAGGCATGGAAGTCGGGGGTGGGTTGGGGGTGGGATGGTTGTAGCCATTCCAAACGAAAATAACAAGTGGCACAGTATACAATTCAGAAAAATAAACCTGACTTAAAATGCCACACTAGTTGGAAAAGGTTCGCCATCCCTGGTCTAGGCTATAAATAATTTTATTCACTCTCGATGAAATGGTAGCTTAGGAGAAGGCACCTAAAATTTAATTTAAATACCTACGTTTTTGGTCCCATCGAGAAGTACTACATATATTATAAGTTATAGAGAATACAATTTCCGAACATTTATGTTTTATTCAGTTTTACCATACTGACTATGGTAAGAGTCACATTCAAAAATATTAGGTATGGAGATCCACCTATTCAATACAAAAAATTGTGATAACTATTAAGTCTCACGTATTTATTTGTTCACATTTGTGGGACCAGTTTTGGCAATAAGGTATGCCATCATCAGCCTAGGAAAGTATAACGAAGGCATTGAAACAAGCTACATTAACATAGGTTCTTAAAAATGATATGATATATACAAATAATTGTAAAATGTTTGTGTACGAACTGAAACATCTGCGTATGTTAGAAGATTTGTCATAAAGAGAGTTTACATTGAGAAGTGTACACCATAATATATATAAAGTTAAAGAATACCAAAACTAGAATGATTTTCCACTATGTAATAACAATATAGGTAGTAAATTACTTTTCAGTCAATGTTCCCATGAAGCTACAATGTTTGTGTTGTTTGAATTCCAAGTGCCCATGTCATACCTGCCAACTTTCAAAAAGAGAAATCCGGAAGATCCTCAAGCGGAAAATTTTTAACATGCGCATGCGTAACAGTCTTCAGACATAATGAAAAAGGGCGGCCGGGGGGATTATAAATAGTAAAACAAGTCAAATATAGTAGAACCTCGATGCATCGTTCCCGGAACTGTCGTTTTCCCGTATTCATCGTTGAATTTATTCGATCCCAAAAAAGTTCCATATAAACCAACGTTGAATTTCCCTGCATCTATCGTTTCTCGAACTATCGTTTTATCGCATCGATCGTCGAAAAATTATTTGTCCTCGGTCACAATTTTTCCGCATTGATCGATCGTGCGTAAGAAAAATATACGCAAAAGATTTTGAATTTAGAGGGACAGCTCAATACTCTTAGCATATAATAACGGCAACCTGTTACGCGAGAATGTACGAGCGATTCGGAGTTCCAAGTCTTGAACAAGGATCTTGTAGGCTGGAGTGCTGTGCACAGGTTATTAACGCGCAACCTAACTACGAGCCTCCTGGTGACAACCCTTCTCCTCGGCCCAGTAACCGACCCCTAGAAGTATTCTTACCAACAAGAATTAAAACCTAGACAGCGTAAAACTCAAATTTGCCACCATTTTCTGTGTTGGTATAGGCTGGCTAGGGCTGCCAACTTCGTTGAAAAAAAGGGGAAAATCGCGCAGTGTGCCAAATACATTTTAATTAGTCACAGGGTGATTAATCGCGTCGCACCTTGTGGAGTGTGAGGGATGCTAGAGGCCTGTTGACCGCTTTGTTGCCCACTACCTCAGTCTCATTACAAGCCAGACCAATAATCTTTTCTCATAGCCTGGTCTTGTAGGCCTAGACACAAGTGTTCCTAAGTTGGCAGCTTCGCACAAGCCGCTGTGATATCGTTCGAGACGCGGTGCCAACGAGCACAGAATATTCTGTGCTCGGTGCGTTGAATCGTGACATCGTCTCAGTTGAGCTGCGGGAGCCGCGCCGTGTTGGGTATCTAATCTACCGTTTGCAAAGGGTCTATGGAATCTTTTCCTAAATACAGGTTATCGCCATAATGTCCACGAATATCTTTGATTTGCAAGAAGAGAACTGGACTTAAAGGTTTTCAATTATTACGAAATGTGAAACGAAACAGTGTAAAAGTCACGCTTTTTATTTTCAACTCGTAGGTCTATATCACGGTTGCAATATTTTGATACCGGTGTGTATAGTATGAGCTAAATGGTTAGCACGTGTTGGCCTTTGGTTCAAGGGGTCTCGATTGGGTCGAGGATTTTAACTTTCCTTGGTTAATTCCAACGGTTCGGGGGCTGTCTGTTTGCCGAATTAAAGATTAGAATTCATCTTAGGTAGAGCCGCATTTTCATATGCGCCTAGATCGCCTATCACGCGACCACTCGAAAGACCTGCATCTGGCTCCGGAGGCCACGCGCCATTATTGTTTTTATAATAATTATTATAATATATTTACATAACGAGAAATGTCCCAATACAGTACCCGTCGTCTTATTTTGCTTTTCCCCTATTATTTATGTTGCCCACATTTAGTTTTCCCACATCCGTCGTCATTTTCCCCCTGCCGCCTGAGAAGCGATGCATCGAGGTTTTACTGTATATGTTATAATTGCCCCTGAAATTAAATACATAAAGTTACGTCTTGATGAGTGCTCGTCTGTTTTCACTTAACACTGGGTCACTTTCCGTGATCGTATAAAACAAGGATATTAAGCAGAATATGCCTCCCGAAAAGACTGATAATATCGTTTCTTAATTGATCTCATTGCGAACACCACTAAAAATACTAAATCACTTAGAAATTCGCGACAATACCACGAGTTTCAGAACTACCGCCAATGTTACACACGCACACAAACAAAGCCTTTCAGCTGCTACGAAGCACGACGCAGTTACTAAAGTTGTTTTTTATATAAATTCACAGCCTGCTACTCTTCACGGATTTCATTTCTTAAAAACCACAGCCTGCTACTTGTTTGGGAACATCTCATTGAATGAAGTAGCAGTTGAGGTAGGTGACAAAAGCACAGTGATAATCGATAATGTGACCGCAGAAACCGAAACCAAGCGCAGATATTCAAAATCCGTACCAATAACGTTCATCCGTACAACCGTAAAACACACTCAAAATCAGTACATTTTACAGAAAAACCGGAATACTTGGCAGGTATGCCACGTGCTTGTACTGTAAAACTTTGTTCTTTGTGCTTGTTTATTAGAAATATATCTTCGCCAGTCCTCCTGAAATCCTGTATTTCACCGTTTGAGAACACATCAGGGGCTAAAAGCTGAACGGTTCTATTAATGCAGTTCTATATGTTTCCTGTCTCAGTGCATTTAATTCTGTTATTTTTATTTTCATGTCATACTTCGACATTGATGTGATATTGCAAGTAATCAGCTTCATTTTCTGTATCACATTCTAATCACAGAGAGTTACAATAATTGAAAATCTTCCACCTTTTTGATACTTTTTATTTGCTTTTTAGCAAATTATAAACAGTACATGTTTCGTTCTCGCTTGAGAACATCTTCAGCTGTTGTTAAGCTTAGGTGAATCGCTAAGTTTCTGAATACATTATTTTCAGGTACATTGTTCCTCTTAAAGACTAATTTGAATATAAAATTAAATTGAAATGATGTTAAAACAATGTGAGGGTTAATGGGTTGATGAAATGAGACAGGATGAATACATACTTAGCCTGCTTAAAAACTATATCTATTCATTAGAATAGCTGTTAAAAGTTTCTACTCTGTTACACTAAAAATATCTATTTGTCTTCCAGTTAAAAGGTTTTTTGAAAAATGAGTGGTTTCTTGACACTGTTCTTATTACTGCTGAATGCTCATTTCATTCACTCCTTCCAGGTAGGCTGTTATTTATTTTGAGCTTGCTTAATGTGCCCTAAATTGAGTCTAATGCGGAATTTCGAAGCTGATTGCCGGTCACTTTTTGAGAAGGGAGCTTCGTCTTAATTTCTGTAATGAAATGAGGAAATTAGGAATTTGTTTTCTTTGTAATGAAAGCATGTGTCTTTACATATAAACTTAATGTATAAAATGGTTCCATACCTTAATGTTGTTAGACTCCAATTCTACCGTGACCCAGGAGGGGTGATATTGCAAGTAATCAGCTTCATTTTCTCGTTCACGCCACGGAACGAGAAAAAGAACTGCTCTTTATCCGCAAACAAGCCCGATACAACGGATTTGAACTAAAAAGGTAAACAAAATAATTGGAAAATTCAAACAGAAATTACAAACTAATCAAACACCAGAAATAAAAAAGAAAGATAAATATGCCAAGTTCACGTTCAATAACCCCAACTTATATACAGTAACGAATTTGTTTAGAAAATATAATTATAAGTTCGTGTATTCAACCGGCAATAATACAAAGCAAAAATTATTTAATTACAATAGTGTCAATTCCCTAGGAAAAAACAAACATTTAGAATCAGGAGTTTACAAATTGAAGTGTCATCAATGTGAAAAAGCTTATGTCGGGCAAACAGGGCACAGTTTTACTGTAAGATACCTAGAGCATGTCAATGCTGAAAGACATTAAAAAATTTCCGTGATGGGCCAACACATGAGTACAACCGGACATCAGTTCACAACTATAGAGCTGGATTTAACTATATTACAAAAACTAAACAAAGGAGCTCTTCTAAATACATTAGAAAATTTATATATTTATTTAGAACAAAAATGTAATCAGGACAATAACCTGAATGATACAATTGACAATAGAAACCCTATATTCGAAGGGATATTATCAAGTCTTGAAACTTTAGGCAAAAGAAACAACACAGACCACAAAATGATAAATAAAAACGAGCCTCCGCCATTTTGTACATCTACTCTCCCCACCCCTTCTAAAGCCGAAGCCGTGACAGTAAGAGACACGCCTCCTCCCCTCTCCGCAGCCTTGCCTCCCCGAAAGGAGGAGCAAACAGCGGAACACACACACCATTATTATACTAGACGTAAAGCAGCTTCAAACGTTCCCCCTCCAGGGTCATGGTAGAATTGGAGTCTAACAACATTTAAGGTATGGAACCGTTTTATACATTAAGTTTATATGTAAAGACACATGCTTTCATTACAAAGAAAACAAATTCCTAATTTCCTCATTTCATTACAGAAATTAAGACGAAGCTCCCTTCTCAAAAAGTGACCGGCAATCAGCTTCAAAGTTCCGCATTAGACTCAATTTAGGGCACATTAAGCAAGCTCAAAATAAATAACAGCCTACCTGGAAGGAGTGAATGAAATGAGCATTCAGCAGTAATAAGAACAGTGTAAAGAAGCCACTCATTTTTCAAAACACCTTTTAACTGGAAGACAAATAGATATTTTTAGTGTAACAGAGTAGAAACTTTTAACAGCTATTCTAATGAATAGATATAGTTTTTAAGCAGGCTAAGTATGTATTCATCCTGTCTCATTTCATCAACCCATTAACCCTCACATTGTTTTAACATCATTTCAATTTAATTTTATATTCAAATTAGTCTTTAAGAGGAACAATGTACCTGAAAATAATGTATTCAGAAACTTAGTGATTCACCTAAGCTTAACAACAGCTGAAGATGTTCTCAAGCGAGAACGAAACATGTACTGTTTATAATTTGCTAAAAAGCAAAAAAAAAGTATCAAAAAGGTGGAAGATTTTCAATTATTGTAACTCTCTGTGATTGATGTGATACCTCGTTCTCTTGCATATGGTGTGCTCTGCTGTCTTGCTTTTAAAGGGATTTCTTATTTGTTATAATATCAGCTTTGTGTTGATGTGTTAATCATTCATTTGAAGTTAAAAGCTGCTTTGAGGCATGAGGTTGTGTTCTCAGTAACACTGTATGCCATACGAACTAGGGGCATCAGATCATTATTTACAACATAGTAAGTACTTGGAAATGAAAATATATGAATTACAATGTATTGGGCATGGAAGTAGTAGAACTACATTATCGACGGGTTGGGGGGGGGGGGGGGGGGGGAGGGAGGCTAGATAAGCATAACCGGATGTGCGTCACTGCTCCGGATGCTACTTCTCTGCGCTATCTGTTGATAATAGCAGTAAGGTAATGCACAAAATGCGCACTGTGGCGCTATCTCTTATTGGAGACAAACTACTGTACTAGCGCCTAGTGGCTTGGTACCGAAATTTATCATCGAGTTACATCTCTATTCTATTCTCTTTGGTCGGATCCCTTCCATTTTTCTCTCTCTGATTAATGTTGAAAGAGGATGGTTGCCTAGTTGTACTTCCTCTTTAAAAAAATTATCACCACCACCAGTCACACAGAACACCTCTGGCTTTGTCTGCACCACGAGAAGCTACCCTATAAGAAAGTTCTTACAGTAGAACCTCGATAATTCGAAATCGGTTAATTCAAAATCCCGCCTAATTCGAAGAAGGTCTCGTTCCCGGAAACATGAGATACAGTTTTGCATGTTATTTAAATTGTTTAATTCGAAATACGGATAATTCGTAATTCGAAGTACAATGTCGGCCCCATTACCGAAATTTAGACTTTTAATTCGAAACTGCCTTTACATTTTAAAACAGTAGTATGTTACAGAGTAATTTCAACTCGAAATTTATCCGCATCATAATAGAACGCGTGTTCCGGAACGTGGAGTGGTACCGTAGCTTTCCGCATTTACACTCACTTCGGTGGATCTACAGTGCGCTTCATGATTACTAAGTTGAATGAAATCGGAATTCTTTTGTATTCAAACTTTTAAGGAACGCCGTAATATCACGCAACGGGCAGTGTGCGGGAAAACAGAATCCGCGAACAATGGCGATGCCGACAGTTGACGAAAATAATAATAATTAAAAAAAAAACGTGGCTCATATAATAAATTCGTAGGCACCGAACAATATTGCTATTGCCGATGAAACTGCATTACTTTATTTTAATGCGAGCCCAAACGATCATATGGTTTTAAAGGAGGAAGTGCCAGCTGAGGAATCGTACAAGTGTGAGGGATGGGAGTCATTGTAGTGCGTTGCAATGCACATGGAAGCGAGAAACTTTATCCCCTCGTCATAGGAAAGATCGATAAGCCACAATGTTATGGGCGTCGGGAACTTTCCATGCCAGTACAAAGCATCTAAAAATGCAAACAGTACAGAAATCCAAAAAATAATGCATTTGCACAGGGGAACCAGCATAATTTATCCCCGTCTTTGAATTGTGTGATATTTTACTTTCGTTGCGTGAGGTTATGTTTGTAAGTTATTTACCCAAGTGCATTATTTGAACATTGTAAATGCACCTTGTTGGATACATGTTGGAAATAGATTTTTCCCATGGCATTTGAAAGGTTTAAACCGTGAATCGAGGTGATTGCATGTATTAATGAGTCTTAAAATACTTTGTGACGCGGCAAGTGTTTACATTTCTGAAGTACAAGAGAAGTGCCATGGCGGGAAATCGTACAAGGATAGTCGTCGGAAAGGTCGATTTTAAGGACATCGGGCACTTTCTGTGTAAATACAAGGCATCTGAAATACTTACAGTATAGTAATTCAATGAATAAAGTACTTGCACATGGGAGCCAGCATAGATTTCTCGTCTTTGAATCGTGCTTTTTTTTTTTTTCTTTCTTTCGTTGCGTGTGGTTATGTTTGCCAGCGAGATATCCAAGTGCATTATTTGAATACTGTAAATGCACCTTCTTGCATACATTTTGGAAATAGTCTTTTTTCATGGCATTTGAAAGGTATAAACTGTGAATCAAGGTTAACTCATGCAGTAACGGGCCTTAGAATATTTTGTAACGCAGCAAGGGTTGGTACTTCTGAATTGCGAATTTGCGGTTAATTCGAAATCACGTAATTCGAAGTCCGATTTTTGAGTCCCAACGACTTCGAATTAACGAGGTTTTACTGTATATTAATAAAAAACACCTTTCCAATACATGACAATCCTTTATATTTAGGATACAACCATCAACAGATATTATACTGTAATATATCCTAATTATAATATCTATCAATGGTTTAATCCGAGCAGACCTGGCCAACAGCTGGAAACTACAGATGATGATTAATGGTTTTATCCTAAATATAAAGGAATGTCATGTATTGGAAAGGTGGTTTTTTTATTAATATAACAACTTTCTTATTCTGAATTCAAATACGGTTTTATAATGAGATAACTTTGCAAGAAGCTACCTTGCCCACAACAATTGCGAGGTATCCAGGCAGGTGTACGTCCTATCTACAGTTATTAACAAATAACGTAAAGGTTATTCAGCTAAGATGTCCACCTGAAATAACTCTTGATCTGTTTAATATACTGATATTCTGTTTTCACTTTCGTTAATGGTATTATGGGGCTCTTAGTTCTACATGCAGTACTTTTCCAGGCGTTTGACAAAATTTATCAGCACACACATTTCCAAATGAGAACTGCTGACGATATACTATCAAGCTTACGCTTGTAGTTACTGGGACGTCGCACAGCTCGCAGCACAGAAGAATCAGTCTCGAGAGCGTTGCCCATTATCCCTGTCGAAAGAATTGGAGCAAATCGGGCATTTTAGATTACATGTTCCACTCATGTGTAATGGTGGTTGCACATGCAGCCATGCACATCTTGCCCCCACTCAAGTTCGAATAATGCGCGCCTCTAGTATCCGAGAAGGTGTACTGTACATCCTATATGCAGTTATTCATAAATTATACAGGATTATTAAGCTAAGATGTCCACCTCAAATAAGTCGTGAACAGTTTAAGATATTGACATTTTGTTTTCACTTTCGTTAATGGTATTAAGGGGGCCACTGCTGAACATGTTGTACTTTTCCAGGCTTTTGACAAAATTTATCGGCTCACACGTTCCCATATGAAAACGTTATTTCATGCAATAACTTCTTATGGTATGCTATAAAGTTTACACTCGTAGTTACTGGGACGTGGCACAGGTTGCAACACAGGAGAATCGGTCTCGAGATTCTCACAAGAGTCTCGAGAGTATCGAGCAAGAACGTTATCCATCATTACTGCAAGGTTCAGGACTTCAAGACCATTTCTCGTTTTTGCGCAACCTTCTCCGACCAGCCTCCACTGGCGAAAACTCTAATCTATGTTGGAAATCCCACTCCTTTCAGAAGTGATAACAAAGAACATTTTCAGGGCTAGGAAAAATGTGATCGTACAAAGCGATAATAGTGAAAATTCGTGATGCAATAAGTGGGGTATTTTTATATAGATTTAATACGACTTGAATTGGTACTTCGAATTTACAGCATGCTAAGAGAGACATTGTCTTTATGAGGAAATTCCTAACAAGATTTCACTGTTGCCATTGATGCTTTCACGGCCCGTACTTATAGACATGATACTGTATAGGCTTTTGGGCTTATGCCGTGTCAAGAAAATAAGGTGAAATTCTTTACGTTTTGCAGAGAATTGTGCTCTGCATGATCAGAAGAAAATCTCGACTGTCCACGAGAAAGACTTCTTAAACAATGACTTTTTGAAATTTAGAAGTTATAATAGAAGTGGAAATGGTACGTTCATTCGTCACCAGATGGCTCCTCGGACATGGCACAGCGCTAGCGTTCGAAGCGGAAACTGACCGAACCATCAGAATCAGTCTAAGAGGGTCACGTAACATGTGTACGTAACATATGACTTTGACAGGTGTATGACATTGACATAAGCCTGGAATTAA
Source organism: Anabrus simplex (assembly GCF_040414725.1). Taxonomy (NCBI): domain Eukaryota; kingdom Metazoa; phylum Arthropoda; class Insecta; order Orthoptera; family Tettigoniidae; genus Anabrus; species Anabrus simplex. The sequence goes on along the minus strand of NC_090265.1, from coordinate 631,933,929 downwards.
ACATCTGGCGATGAGGAATGTACGAATTTCAAAAACACCGAGACGAAATAACAATACAGTAAAACCTCGTTAATTCGAAGTCGTTGGGACTCAAAAATCGGACTTCGAATTACGTGATTTCGAATTAACCGCCAATTCGCAATTCAGAAGTACCAACCCTTGCCGCGTTACGAAATATTCTGAGTCCCATTACTGCATGCAGTTAACCTTGATTCACAGTTTATACCTTTCAAATGCCATGTAAAAAGAACTATTTCCAAAATGTATCCAAAAAGGTGCATTTACAGTGTTCAAATAATGCACTTGCATATCTCACTGGCAAATATAACCTCACGCAATGAAAGAAAGAAAAAAAAAAAAAAAAAAGCACGATTCAAAGACGAGGAGAAATCTATGCTGGCTCCCATGCGCAAGTGCTTAATTCATTGGAGTACTATACTGAATGCATTTTAGATGCCTTGTATTTACACAGAAAGTACCCGATGCCCTTAAAATCAAACTTTCCTATGACTCTATCCTTGTACGATTTCCCGCCATGGCACTTCTCTTGTACTTCAGAAATGTAAACACTTGCCGCGTCACAAAGTATTCTAAGACCCATTAATACATTCAATCACCTCGATTCACAGTTTAAACCTTTCCAATGCCATGGAAAAACTATTTCCGACATGTATCCAACAAGGTGCATTTACAATGTTCAAATAATGCACTTGGATAAATCACTGACGAACATAACCTCACGCAACGAAAGAAAAACAATCGCACAATTGAAAGACGAGGATAAATTATGCTGTTTCCCCTGTGCAAATGCATTATTTTTTGGATATCTGTAATGTTTGCATTTTTAGATGCTTTGTACTGGGATGGAAAGTGTCCGACGCCCTTAAAACATTGTAGCTTATCGAACTTTTCTATGATGAGGGGATAAAGTTTCTCGCTTCCATGTGCATTGCAATTGCAACGCACTACAATGACCCCCATCCCCGACCCTTGTACGATTCCTCGGCTGGCACTTTCTCCTTTAAAACCATAAGACCGTTCGGGCTCGCATTAAAATAAAGCAATGCAGTTTCATCGGCAATGACAGTATTTTTCGGTGCCTACGAATTTATTATATGAGCCACGCTTTTTCGTCAACTGTCGGCATCGCCGATGTTCGCGCATTTTGTTTTCCCGCACACTGCCTGTTGCGTGATATTACGGCGTTCCTTAAAAGGTTGAATACAAAAGAATTCCGATTTCATTCAACTTGGCAATCATGAAGCGCGCTGTAGACCCACCGAAGTGAGTGTAAGTGCGGAAATATACCCGTCCTCGTTCCGGAACACGCGTTCTATTATGACGCGGATAAATTTCGAGTTGAAATTACTCTGTAACATACTATTGTTTTAAAATGTAAAGGCAGTTTCGAATTAAAAGTCTGAATATCGGTAATGGAGCCGACATTGTACTTCGAATTACGAATTATCCGTATTTCGAATTAAACAATTTAAATAACATGCAAAGCTGTATCTCATGTTTTCGGGAACGAGACCTCCTTCAAATTACGTGGGATTTTGAATTATCGAGGTTCTACTGTAATGAAGGGACAGGGAAGGGAACTACCTATGTAAATCCTTAATGGCTGGCAATCAGGTATTAATTGATAGCTAGTGTCCCTGTTGAAATTGTTAGGATTTCTACGTATTTCCACAGCTTCCTGTATAATCCTGGACCTGTAGTGTCTAATGTGGGTAAGAGCTCGAGCATCTTGGAACATGACATCATGACCCGACGATAGAGCGTGCTCAGCTATTGCTGATTTGTCTGGCTGGTGAGATGAATATTACGTTCATATTCCTTGATACGGGTACCAATTGACCGGCATGTTTGACCGATGTCGAGTTATTTACCGCCGCTCGACACTCTGCGTTGGCTGTTTTTACAGCTGGTTGCCAAGCCAGCTAACCCTCCTCCCTTCCCATTCCGGACTTGGGACCGGACAATGGTGGACAACTTCTATATAGCCATATCAATAATAAGTAGTTCAGTGAAGTAGAAGTATTGAAAGTGTGTATCCTTTAAGTGTAAGTTCAACACAAAACATCACAAATGTTCTGTTCTTAATACTTTAATACTTTCTCCTTCCTTTGTATCTGGCATGAAAAGTTACCAAGTCCATGGATTGAACTGGTTTTGATGGATGTTCTATTACGAGAACCCTTGTACTTTAATCAGAAGCATTACAGAATTTCAAAACGAAGTGTGCAGTCTTGCTCGTACTTTATTATTGCTATTCCTGAAACTGTTTGAGAATTGACTGAACAAGTTTTGGAATCATATTCTTCAATTTTGGATTTGCAGAATATGTTTACAGAAATTTACAGAAGAGGACTATTTTCTTAAAGTAAGCTCTCGACGTTTAAGCTGATACATTGAAAAGTTTATCCCAAATACAATGCAAAAGTAAAACTTAAATATTCAAGACTATTTTCCTTATCTAAGGAACAAATGTAGAACTATACAAACCCAATTTCTAGAACACCAGTAGATTTACTGGCATCTGCAGTCCATAAGCCGAGTTTGTCTCCCTTTCCTCTGATATTCACTACGGCACCACATACTTCATCATTGTGATCATCAAATGCTTCACCTATCAAGCACAGCAACTAAAAAAGAACAATTTATGGGAATTATTTCCATTCTACAAAAAAACTGATTAATGATTTGCCAGAAAAAATAATACCACTATTTAAGGTCAAAAACTTGCTTGTGTTCAATTTGTCAATCACAATGTAACAAGTGCAAATCAAGTTATATATAGAAAGATAACAGCACTGAAAGAAATGCACAACAGATGATGTGTATTAACTGTTCCTTGCAAATATGAACATATATGGAGGAAGAGAAATGAACATGATGTTATTTGCAGATGATATTGTGATTTGGGGAGAAGACGACAAGAAGGTTCAAGAACAGTTGAATGTGGTGAATGGGAAGAATGAAGAATGTGGATTGAAAATAAGTGTAGAAAAGAGTAAAACTCTTGTTATGACTAGAGGGGAGAGAGAAGGGAAAGGTCAGATTAGACTTGCAGACAAGCCCCTGGAAGTAGTGGAAACGTTTAAATACCTGGGGAGTGAATTACTGGAGAATGCTCGACTGGATGCTGAGATTAGTAAAAGGATTCAAGCTGGAAGTTGTTTCTATCACAGTGTAAGAAATATGTTATGGGACAAAGATGTGCCATTGGAAGCAAAGGATACTATGTACAAGATGTATTACGTACCCATAACAACTTACGGAGCAGAAACTTGGACAATGACAGAGAAGGATGAGAGTCGAATACAGGCAGCCGAAATGAAGTTCTTGAGGAGTATGATACAGAAGAGTAGAAGAGACAAAATAAGGAATGAGAAAATCCGGGAAGAAATTGGAGTGGAAAAAATGAATGATAGAATAGAGAAGAGCCGACTAAGATGGTTTGGGCACATAAAGCGAATGAGCGACGAAAGAATGCCAAAAAAGGTGATGGAAATGCAAATCCAAGGAAGGAGAGGCCGTGGACGACCACGATTTAGATGGAAGGATACCATCCAACGCAGCATTATAGAAAGAAACCTGGACTGGGACACAGTGTTGGAGGAGGAGTGGTGGAAAGACCAATGAAAGTGGAGAGGAACCATATTTGCCCCTACCCGGCTACAGCTGGATAAAGGGAAATGATGATGATGATGAAATGTAGAAAATTACAATACACATTGATTTGTTGCTTTACAATAACACACACTTCTGAAGTAGTTGATACTGAAAAAGGGAACATGCTCTCTGTATAAACATGCATTTTGCAACTAAGAGATGGTTTTAGAGCAGCAGGCCACTAAGAGATGGTTTTAGAGCAGCAGGCCACAAACTTGTTATTGCGCCCCCTTCTGGAACATAGCATTTTTTGCACCTCCTTTTGCACTATTCACACTTGAAAATAAAAAAACCTCATGAGATCTTCTGTTTAGGGTCATCTAATTAATAATGTTAATAATCAAATTGCCGATGCATATTTATACATGATAAAACAAAATGATGTTCAATAAAGAGTAAATTCAGAACTTTCACTTACATTAAAAATCCTATGTGCCTACTCCAAGCCTAAATCCATATTGTTCTTCACCAGTATAATTCTCCATTCATCTGTAAATCCTTCTGTTTATTGCCCTTAATAGTATTTTAGCTGCATGAGATATTAAACTTAGTACCCTGTGTTCTTCACATTTCTTACTATTTTTCCCTTTTATCTATTGGTCATCCTCAGCCATTACATTAAAACCAAAATTGGTAAAAAATCAAAAATAAACACTGAAGCACAATACATCTCAAAATACGGTGAACAGGTGGACCGACTCCCACTAATTGTGTACGTTTTCTATTTCGTTGGTCCAGCTACAAGCCACAAGAGTACTGCTGTCGAGATAGCCCACAAGAAAGTGGTGTTGATTTTCTGGTTCAGAGTTTTGGTAGTCTTATCAATGCGACGTTCCAGGAAAAGAACCCCACAACACTAACCTAGTCAGAAACTGTTGTTTCAAAGGAGCAACTCTTCGATTTTGAACATACCAAATGTACCAAAACTTCACCGTGTTGGTTGGTACTGTGGATATAACCACACGCTGCACAAGCTCGTCTGAGAAGCCACGAACTTGTATTTGGGCTACCTTTCCTGTGCAAAGAATCAATTTGTCGACATAAATGGAGTTCAGTGCTGGAAGATTAGTACAAATTTTAATCCAGCTTTCAAGTAACAGATATGGTAGTGGTTCATCCTAGTCTAGTTTTTTTTTTTTTTTTGCTAGGGGCTTTACGTCGCACCAACACAGATAGGTCTTATGGCGACGATGGGATAGGAAAGGCCTAGGAGTTGGAAGGAAGCGGCCGTGGCCTTAATTAAGGTACAGCCCCAGCATTTGCCTGGTGTGAAAATGGGAAACCACGGAAAACCACCTTCAGGGCTGCCGATAGTGGGATTCGAATCTACTATCTCCCGGATGCAAGCTCACAGCCGCGTGCCTCTACGCGCAGGGCCAACTCGCCCGGTAGTCTAGTTTTTCATGCCACAATTGTCGCATGAAAATTTCACACATCACTACAACTGGTCCTGTACAAGTGGATCAAATATATAGAGGCTAAAATTGAAAGCACCTTTCGTTTTGTAGGGCCTGCGTTATTTTCCTTGATGTGGACCTCAAACTGGATTTTCCGTGTCCATTATTAGTTACGTGAATAAACTATTACAAAACGAAGAAACTACCCGACTATGCAGGAAACAGCCAATTTGCTAGCTGATATACATTATGCCACTAAACATGAGTTCTTGGTTCAGGGTACTTGCAGGAGTTAGACAAGGCCGTAATCTTTCACCTTTGCTGTTCGTAGTTTACATGGATCATCTGCTGAAAGGTATAAAATGGCAGGGAGGGATTCAGTTAGGTGGAAATGTAGTAAGCAGTTTAGCCTATGCTGACGACTTGGTCTTAATGGCAGACTGTGCTGAAAGCCTGCAGTCTAATATCTTGGAACTTGACAATAGGTGCAATGAGTATGGTATGAAAATTAGCCTCTCAAAGACTAAATTGATGTCAGTAGGTAAGAAATTCAACAGAATTGAATGTCAGATTGATGATACAAAGCTAGAACAGGTCGATAATTTCAAGTATTTAGGTTGTGTGTTCTCCCAGGATGGTAATATAGTAAGTGAGATTGAATCAAGGTGTAGTAAAGCTACTGCAGTGAGCTTGCAGTTGCGATCAGCAGTATTCTGTAAGAAGGAAGTCAGCTCCCAGACGAAACTATCTTTACATCGGGCTGTTTTCAGACCAACTTTGCTTTACGGGAGCGAAAGCTGGGTGGACTCAGGATATCTTATTCATAAGTTAGAAGTAACAGACACGAAGGTAGCAAGAATGATTGCTGGTACAAACAGGTGGGAACAATGGCAGGAGGGTATGCGGAATGAGGAGATAAAGGCTAATTTAGGAATGAACTCTATGGATGAAGCTGTTCGCATAAACCGGCTTCGGTGGTGGGGTCATGTGAGGCGAATGGAGGAGGATAGGTTACCCAGGAGAATAATGGACTCTGTTATGGAGGGTAAGGGAAGTAGGGGGAGACCAAGACGACGATGGTTAGACTCTGTTTCTAACGATTTAAAGATACGAGATATAGAACTAAATGAGGCCACAACACTAGTTGCAAATCGAGGATTGTGGCGACGTTTAGTAAATTCTCAGAGGCTTGCAGACTGAACGCTGAAAGGCATAACAGTCTATAATGATAATGTATGTATGTATGCATGTAACATAAGGACTAGAAACGCTGGTAACTAATATGAGACAAGATAATAAGATCCAAGCAGTAGAAATTAAATGTTTTAAGAACATATAAAGAACAGATAAAAAGACAAGAAAAGATAGAATTCAAAATATTAAAATCAGAGAAGAGCTAAATATAGAACCGTTAGTACAGAAACTACAGAAAGCAAGACAGATGGTTCGGACATGTAAAAAGAATGGGAAAGGAATGGGTAGCAAGAAGGGAATTGGAAAGAAGTTAAGGGAAAGGGACCAGTTGGAAGACCGAGAAGAAGGTGGATGTATCAGATATGGAAGGACATTAGAGAAGCTGGATTGGATGTGGCAGAAGTAATGGAGCAGGAAAAGTGGAAGGACAGAAGGGAGTGGAGGAGGTCTTGTTAACCACACCCGGCGACTGGAGTGGGATATTGATGATGATGAGTCAAGCCACTCTAAGAAAAGGAACAACATGAATTCAGGAAGGACCGAAGCACTACCGACACTGTATTTGCTGTGAGAATGCTAACAGTCAAATACTTGAAATAAGGGAAGAATCTGGTAATGGTATATATGGACATCGAAAAGGCCTATGATAGTGGCCCCAAGAAGAGGATCTGGCAATGCCAAAGTGAAGATGCATTATCAGAAATGCTGCTGTGTTCAAATAGGGACTGAAAGATCAAATTGGTTTGATATGAATGTATGAGTCCAACTGGGAAATGTCTTATCACCACTTCTATTTATCATACTCATTGATCACATCATAAAACACACAGAAATTTACAATGAACACTAGCAGTTTCCCGCTGGCTCCACCCACAATGTACAATGTATGGTGTTGTTCGTTACTATCCTCACGGATGTATTTGCAAAGTTCTGACTTAATGAAATAAAGCACATGATCTGCTGCGGTAATAGAATGTAATATTGTGTAAAAAAAAACACTTGAAAATACATTACACAGAGAAATTGAATTAAACGTTCCTTGGAACAACACTACACGCCGAACTATTAAAAAGTCCTTCAAAGATCTTCGTCATGGAGACAAATGTACTCATAACTATTCTCATAATCTACCAACGTAAGTAGTTATTACCTCAAAAGAAAGCGCTTGATCCACTGAGCGTTTCTGCGTACCTCAATTAGAACGAAAGATATGATTGGTCCAATGAGAAAAAATGTTGAAGAAATGAGACATCAAATTTAATGTGCACTCATAACTTTGCTCAGAATGAACCAATTTGAATAGTTAAGAGCTGAAATGAAAGAACCTGATCCACTGAGTGTTCTTAGGCCAAAACGAACTCCGTACCTCAATTAGAACCAAAGCTATGATTGCTTCAAAGATACAAAAAATTGAAAAAATTAAATAATTTGAGGAAGGTGGAAGTTAAGTGATTTATAGTACCTGATGACAAATTTGTGCATGAATACCTTTAAGTTAAAACAAAAATGAAGGAAATCAACCGGATAGAATGGCCGGACTGGGTGACTTTAGTTTTCATAATTTTTTAAATATATAGATAACACCTGGATGATGATGTGATGTGGGGAAGGACCGAAGCAGAAGTGCAAGATAAGTTGAATTGTTGAAACAGAACATTTAAAGAATTTGGGCCTAAAATTAGCAAAAACTATGGAGTATCAACAGAAAAGGAACAAACAACTTTTACCATCCTTTTGGAGGGAACTAAGCTATAATCAGCATCTAGCTTAAAGGACCTTGAAAGCATCACCTTAAACGATAATACTGTTCAGCAAGAAATACTTAACGGGACACAAAAATCTTTACACTTCTACTGCCATGTGAAAAATCTGCTGTGGAAGAGATAACAAAATACCGTATAATCTCCAATACCACCCGCCACCGTATAAGACCCACACCCTAAATTTGAGACAGCAAAATACGGAAAAAAAGTTTTAAAAAATCAAATAACTTGCATACCTATTTAATTTTCCTCAAATACACCACAAATATAAATTCAAACAGCTTACGATTAATAAAATCGTCATCACAAAAATCATAAATAAAATCGGTCCAATACTCAGATCATTCACAATTCACCGTCGTCATCTGAAGTTTCACCATAGGAACTTTGGTCGCAAGCATCTTTTCACAAATAGTCGTCCTCACTACCGTCCACTGAACTTGAAATTCCACATTTCTTGTAGCTTTTGGACACTATATCGTTGGGAATGCGCGCCCATGGGGTCTTGATCCAGTTGCATAGTAGTCCCACTTCAGGCCTCTTCACTCATCCAGTTGGTGTTAAAAGCGTGATCACCATCAGCCATCCATTTGGTGTACAACTGTTTTATTGCAGTTTTGAAAGGCCGGTTCACGCACACATCCAATGGCTGTAGAATAGAAGTGAATATTCCGGGAATTATCGCAAGATCGACTTTTCCTTTCCTCATCATATCTTTTACGGCATCAGTTGTATGTCCTCGGTAACTGTCCAATACCAGCATGTTTCATTTTTGTAACAAAGCTCCTGGGCGATGTTACGGAACGCACTTCACCCAGTCCTCAACTAACGCACTGTCCATCCAGCCGGACTCGTGTTCTAACAATAACACCGGGTGGCAAGTTTCCTTTTGGAAGAGTTTTCCTTTTAAGAACCACATATGGAGGGAGTTTGGTTCCATTTGCTAATACGCACAACATTACCGTGCATCGTTGCTTTTTACACTTTTAGAACCTTTTGTATCCACTGTATTTTCCAATGACATTAAAAAAAAAAAAAAAAGAAAAACGAGTGTCTGGTCAGCACTCCCAATTTGCGACAGCAAATAAGAATTTTGCTTCCTCAAAAGAATAATGTGACGTTGAAAGGCCGTTAATTTTTCTTCATACGCCCCAGGGAAACGTTGTGAAATAGACGTACGTCTACGAATGCACAATCCCTTTCTCCGATAAAAGTTTCGAATCCATCCGCGGCTTGCAGTAGAACCCTGTGTTTTGAGTTCTTTTGAGATCTCTAGTGCTTTCAATTGACACATTTCACCAGAAACACCATATCCTAAATTACATTTTTCTATCACAAATTTGTGGAGTCGTTCTTCAATTTCCGAAAACACTACACTCCGCACGTGGAACGCTCTGCGATCGCTGTTACTTTTTAGGTCTTTCCTTCTTCCGTCAATCACGAATACAACACACGATTCATCAAAACAGTACTTTCTGCCAACGGCACGATTTCCGTTTATTTTCAGCTTCGCTTACAACTTCAGTTTCTCAAGCACAGTTAATGACCACAGACTCCGTTTTGAATCCACCACTTACTATCGAGACAGCACTTTCACGGGGCAGATACGGAACTCGAATGTGAGAGAGTTAGACTTCCGTAACCAACAGTCTCGACTCTCGCAAAGTATGATATCCCACGAGATTGGCGATTCGCGCACCCAGCATGCCAGCAACACTTGTGAAACAAATTACGATTGAGCATCTGCAGCAGCGGCTTTCATATATACCACACATTTACCCATATTCTTTGATTTACCATATTTCATTACCTTACATTTCGCATTTACATGCCACTGTAACCGTATTGAGAAAAAAATCTATCTTGTTTTCTAGAACGCAACTAAAACACAATAAGACTTGAATGTCCATTTACATGTGATATATTGAGTATGGTAACCTATTCAAATCTATTTCAATACTCCATGTAAACGTAGTAAATATTTATGAGAATAAACAGTTTGAATACGACCCGCACTCAAGATTTAGAACCAATATTTTAGGGAAAAAAGTGCAGGTGGTATTGAGAGTGCCATCTTCAGGGCTGCCGACAGTGGGGTTGGAACCTACTATCTCCTGAATACTGGATACTGGCCGCACTTAAGCGACTGCAGCTCTCGAGCTCAGTTGCTAGTGGTTTAAAACTCTTGCTACTGTAGATTTTTTGGGTTGCATTTTCCCTGAAAAGCCTGGATTTTCTGTGGGGTCGCTCATTTAAACAAATGTTACTTTGTTAAGCAGTGTTTCAAAGGATCTGGTCATGGGAGGTTCAAGCCTCATACTGTTAGTAACAACAGCGAGCAAGAGATCGCACTCCAGCTTATATATTTTCAAGGCTGCGGCTTTATCATGACTGCTATCACACCACTACACCAAATGCGTGAGTGGAAATGGAGGCCTGCCAAAGTTTACCATGGCATGAGATTGGGGATAGTGTAGCTAATATAGATGACGATGTGGATGATTTGGAAGACGATGAAGATAAGATGCTAGTGTATTTAAAGGTACCGGTATGTAGTTGAGAAATACTGTTCTATAAGCATGGTACAACAAAATACTGAGCATTTATGAAACAGTATACAGATCTTGTTTGTTTAGAATATACAAGCACAAGTACTAATTTTATAAATGAATGTGTTGCTTTATATTCCTCTTATTCTTATTATTACTTGCATGTATGTCTATGAAGTGATGTACATCCATTTAGTATTAGTATAATTATTATTTAAGTAGTCGAATGATCGTATTGTGTGTGAGGGTATGTCATGAAAGTATTAGTATTATTATTGACGTAGTCAAATGATCGTATTGTGTGTGAGGTTATGCCATGAAACATTTATATCAGTTCAATTAATGTAAGAACCTGTATATAATTCATTCTTACCTGTATATATAATTTGTAATCCAAAATTGTGAAACATACAGTAACTTCCAGAATGGTGATAAGTGACAAGAACGATGGTGAATATTCTGTACATTATAATCTAAGCATTAGACACTATAGAATTTTCAAGAAGGTAGTTTTTTTTTTGTAACGTATCTTTCTGGAAGCCTGGCCAGCACATTTTTAAGTAGACGATCTTGACAGTGATGAGAGAGTTATTGGTTAGTGAGTGATTGGTTGACGAGTTACTGTTCAGTGGGGTTATGGTGTATACTTGTGAAAATGTGCTGCGACATGCTTTTAAGCAGTGAACTGTTTCAACCAAAGAGAGTGTATCGTTCTCAAATGCGATTTTATTTGACGGAAATAAATATCACACGAGAACAGGTTCACTTCCTTGTGGAAATTACTTTACTGTCACTATATACACAGTAGCAAGTGATACTACAACACTTAATAGCGGAGTACCCTGAAGTCTATTCTGACAAGTACAGTTAACAACAACATTGACTCGCGTTCTCTTGAACTCACCGACTCCCCCTCGGAGTTGAACACTCAATCGCAGTCCAACACTGACTCCGAGACCAACACGGACGCCTCACTGACTGAGAGCTAGATATATATACTATTCGATCAACTGTCTAGAAATATTGATTTCTGGAAGGGTTCTTACAACACACTAACGGAACACACTCGAAACATCGATCGACCACCTAGTCGAATGGAGCACTCCAGTAATGGATCCAGCTCGAATTTTTGTTTACTGTCTACCAATACACACAGAAATTTCTCGAACATTCCTAATGTTTCTACATGTATCTGGATAATAAACCTTACAGTAAGTTTCCAGAACTCTTCATATAGGCCTATACCAAATTATAGTACTATAAATCTAATATACGAACCTTAGAGTTTTCTACCGCTTTCGACTATATAGATTATGAGGTTAAACTTATACACAACACGTATTTGAGGTTATACGAATTTATAATACATATTTACAGGGAAACCGTGCATTAGTCATACTTAAAATTTAATAAAATATAATTTAGCATTTAATAAAATATAATTAGAATATATTAAACATAATAATAGAAGGTTTTACACCAGTTACAATGTTGTACCTATGACAATTATCCCCCCTAAAACCTTCAATATCTATCCTATACATTCCTTACTCATCATCATCATCCTAAACCATCTCCAGTTTCCCGGGTATGGTATATGAGCCTCCTCCATCTCATCCTGTCCTTGTACCATTCTTCCTCCACCAACTTGTCCCAATCATCACCTCTCAGCAGTAAATCGCTCTTAACTAAATCTATCCATTTCCTTCGTGGCCTTCCCACGGGTCATCTTCCTTCTACCTTTCTGTCAAATTCCTTCCTTGCAGTTCTGTTTACTGGCATCCTCTTCATGTGACCAAAGTCACTTCAGTCTTGATATCTGAATCTTATTGAGGAGAGAATCATCTATTCCTATTTCTTCTCTAATTTTCTCATTCCTAATCTTGTCTTTCCTGGTTTTCTGGATCATAGTGCGTAGGAATTTCATTTCAGCTGCCTGAAGTTTGGAATTATCTCTATTGGTCAGTATTGTGGTTTCGAGACTGTATGTAAGAATTGGTGTATAATAGGACTTGTACAATGTCATTTTTGTTTTCATGGGTATTTGCTCATCCCACAGCAGGTGTCTTACCTGGTGGTAAAATTGTGTTGCCTTATTGATTCGATTATTCACCTCATGTTTTGCTAGGTTGTCATTTGATATAACGCTACCCAAGTATTTGAAAACTGGAACGCTGTCCAGTTGAGCTTCATTTAACATGACTATTGGTTCTGCTCCTTCCCCATACACTTTCATCACCACCGTCTTGGTCTTGCTGATGTTTAAACCATATTTCTTAAACTCCTCATTCCAGCTTTGTATTCTCTCTCCCAATTCCTCTTCTGAGTCACTCCAGATCGCAACATCATCTGGAAATGTGAAGGCTTTGATATCTCCATGTTCTTTCCTTTTAATAGATTTCATTACTACATCCATTACAATAATAAATAGAAGTGGTGACAATGAGCTGCCCTGCTGCACACCTCTCTTTGTTTCAAACCAGTCCGACAAACCACATCCTACTTGAATACAGCTTCTGTTTCCACTATACAACATTTTCACTTTGTCTATAAGGCTGTCTCGCACTTGAAGTTCTTTCATGCATTGCCAAATTCTTTCCCTTGGTACACTATCGTATGCTTTCTCAATGTCTAAAAATATTAAAAATAAAGGCTTGTTCTTCTCCCATTATTTTTCCATTAGCATCCTAATTGCAAATATAAGGTCTGTAGTTGACCTACCTGGTCTGAAGCCATACTGCTCTTCTTCCAAAATTGGTTCAACAATATCTCTGATTCTGGTCTATTATTTTTTCCAATATTTTCAGGACATGAGACAGTAGTGTGATTCCACGGTAATTAGTACATTTTCGTCGGCTTCCTTTCTTGAACAGAGGTACAATGATGCCCATCTTCCAGTCCTCAGGAACAGTATTTTCCTCCCATATCTTGTTGAGCAGTCTGTAGAGCCACTGGATTCCTGGAATTCCTGCTGCTTTCAGCATATCTGCACTTAGTTCGTCTATGCCCACTGCCTTTCCTTTCTTCATGCTCTTGAGCGCATTTTCAACCTCAAGCAATGTAATTGGTGGTTCAGTTGTGGTTCCTCGGCTTGCCTCTCCTCTATCTGTTGTTACGTTTTCTGTATCTCCATTCAGCAGCTTTTCGAAATAGATCTTGAGTTCTTGTTTAATTTCTCCCTCTTCTTGTGCCAGAGTTCCATCATCACGTTCTATTGCTTTTATGGTCTCTTGATCCCTTCGCTTGTTTTTCACTACTCTGTATAGCAATTTCATATTTCCTCTACTGTCCTCTTCCAGTTTGTCTGCAAACTCATTCCATTTCTTCTCTTTTTCTTCCCTTACAATGTTCTTTACAGCAAGTTTCTTGTTCCTGTATACTCCTTGAAGTCTTTGTATTTCTTGTTCATTTCGTTCTTGACCCTGTTTTTGTTTTTCCTTGTCCAGTGCCTTACTCTAGGTCTTAAATTATATCTATGTGTCCTTATATCTATGTCTTCGTATCTCCTATCCTCCAAGGTAGGTATCGGTGTGTGATGAAGTCCGCATTCTTCTGGGGCCCCGTAGAGAGCGTCAACTCCTCGGTCTCTCCGACTTCCTGCAGGGGTCGAGGTAACGCCTTCAAGTCCGATGCATACACCCTCGTTGGTGGTGTAGTCTTCAGGAGATACACACCATTCCCCAACTTCTTATCCACCTCGAAAGGTCCGAGCCCCATTGGAGCCATCCCAGTGTGGAACTTCTGAATCTTGTTGCTGAGGGGATGGTTTCGACGAAGAACCAGTGTTCCAGATCTGAACTCCCTTTCCTCTGGCGCATCGTTGTTCTCGGCTTCTCTCCTTGAACGCTTTTAGGCCTGGCGGTGCAACTGTTGAATCTGCCACTGGTCCGCGTATGCCAGGTGTCAGGATCCTCCAGTCCCTCACTTTGTTCATTGACAAAATTCCAGTCGCCAGTTCTCTTTATTGGACGTCCAAGGAAAAGTTCTGCAAGTGAGAAACCCGTGATGCGGTTAACCCACTGTCTGATGGCCAGAAGGGACGCATCTAGGTGTTGGTCCCATTTGGTATGTTCTATGCCGACCAAGTGAATCCGAAGCATCTTCCTTAGTTCCCGGTTTCTCCGTTTGGTGGGATTTGCTTGAGGACGATAGATCGGTGTAGTCTAGTGTTCAATTCCCCACTCCGACAGAGCTTGCAACAACTGTCTCGAGGTGCACTGACTGCCACTGTCTGTGAGTAGACACTGAGCATACCCATACTGACTGAAGACTTCCGTCCTTAAGAGTTGTACGATACGTCCCGATGTAGCTTCAGCGATGGCGAATGCTTCCACCCATCTGGTAAATAGGTCAGTCACCACGAGGATCCCCGTCTTTCCCCGAGATGTCCTAGGGTAGGGTCCCATAAGGTCAAGGGCGAGAACCTCCCAAAGCTGTGCGGTCGGCGCCCTCTCATGCTGGTACTCGCCTTCTGGCTGTTCGCCTTAGTGAGAGCACAGATTACGCAGGCTTGGACGTAGTTCTTGATGTCCTGACGCATGTGTACCCAGAAGAAACGTCGCCTAATCGATGAGTAGGTTTCCTCTTGACCAGGATAACTGGCTTCTGGATTATCGTGGTATTTTCCCAAAATCCTCGGAGTCTGTGACCTCGGAATGACAATGACCGGGGAGGATCCAGGCAGGTGGGAAGTATACTTAAGTATACAGTTTTTGAGTCGAAAGTTCTTGTAGCACATCTTAAACTGAGCTCGGACAGATTGATAATCAGTGCTGCGTTTGCTGATCCAGGATGCCATTCCGTTACAGGACATGTCCTCAGTCTGCCACTTCCTTATTAAATCCACATTGATCTCATTAATTCCTCGCCGGATAGCGAGAAGCACGAGGTCGGTTTGAGATCTCTTAGTTGACCCAGGAATCTCTCTCTGGTAAGTTCGTGGTTGATTTCTGTCCGTCCTCAGGATTTCTTGATAGACTGTCAGCAGCTTGGTTGGCTACGCCTGGAACATGACAAATTTCAAAGAAAAAGTAGGCAAGGATCAAGGCCCATTGCATCAGTTTGGAGTTAGTTCTAAGAAACTCGATTCAACCACTGAAGTGAAGAGTTGTCTGAAAAAAGTCTGAACTTCCTTCCTTCCTTCTAGATATTCTCTGAACTTCCCGACCGCCCATACAACTGCTAATGCCTCCTTCTCGGCTGTACAATAGTTTCTCTCGGGAGCGGAGAGTTTCCTACTGGCATACTCAATTATATTTTATTTGACAGAAATAAATATCACACGAGACCAGGTTCACTTCCTTGTGTAAATTGCTTTATTGTCACTATAAGTCACAACACACAATTATACACAGTAGCCAAGTGACACTGAAACACTTAATAGCGGAGTACCCTGAAGTCGATTCTGTTAAGTACAGTTATCAACAACATTGACTCACTCTCTTGAACTCACCGACTCCGCCTCGGAGCCTAACACTCAATCGCAGTCCATCACCTGCCTTCGAGTCCAACATTAACTGCCTCACTGACTGACAGCTCGATATATATACTGTTTGATCAACTGTCTAGAATTATCGTTTTCTGGAAGGATTCTTACAACACTCTAATGCAAGCGATTCCAACTGAGGTGCTCCCATGGACCCGGCAGCAGCCCCGGCGCTGTGCTGTAGCCCCCGGCTAGGTGGTGGGGGAAGGAGGAGAAGTGGCAGAGGCAGAACCACAGGTCGTCAAGTCAGCGCGCAGCTTACGAAAACAGTATTATTTATGACAATTCTGTGAATACATAAACACACAATTTATTCTGTACATACATTGCGTTTGCCGTAATGTACTTTTAGCGTTTATGTTGATTATTGACATCGTTTTGCAGCAACTAATTTACCAATAATGGGTACAATCGATTTGGCAGTAGAAATTCTAAACAGTCTCTCAGACAACATCAGACAGAGAGTCCTAGTTCTACATTTATTTAAATTCAGAAATGAAAAAATCTGTTCGCAAGCAAAAGTTGTACCTAACATTGACGTAAATTTTACGGCAAGTGCATGAAGTCTGGGAAATTCTTGTGAATGAACACCTTTGTAAAAGGAAATTAAATCACCGTTGTAGTGGTAGTACCTGTCCTTTAGGATTGCGTTGCACTGTAGGTTTATCAGCTCTGTTTGGAAATATGATGGTGATTTTTTAGGACGCGCTGAAAATGGTGTCATAAATATTTCAAGTTGAGGTGCCATATCATTCATTTCTTTGAATTGGGAATTGAATTCATGGTGCAAAGTCTGTAATTACGTCTGATAGTCTCCAAGATTTTCGTAAGCAGACAAATGTAATGATTTTAATGAAGTAAAATAGTCAAAATTCCGGCTTCAAGCTGACTTTTCAATAAAAAACTCTGCATTTTGAAAGCCTTAATTCTATCCACATAGTGCTAATCAATATGTTTCTCCCTTGCAATGACATATTTAAATCATTCAAATAAGATGATATGTCCACCAAAAAAGCGAGGTCAGCTACCCATGGTTTATTCCGCAAAGTTGGTTGTGGAGAACCTCCCATCTCCATGAACAGAGCAATTTCTTCAACTATTGGAAAGGAGGTTGCTAGCACTTTCACGCAACTTAACAAGCGAACAATGCAATAAAAGGGAATGTCGCTACATTCTGCCTTGAGATCTTTTAAAAATTATTTGAACTGCAGATGGTTTAAACCTTACTTTCTGCAGAAATGTACACGTTTTGACACAGTATCCATAACAGATATAAAGTTGCGAAAGTTGTTTGCACATAATTGTCCTTGATGTAAAATACAATGCACTGCGCGGAGTAGGTAGGGAAGGAGGGGAATGGTGCTGCTGAGTGCAGAGCTGGTGCGCCCCAGCACTGAGTGCTCGAGTTCGAAAGGCCTGCTCTAATGGAACACACTCGAACCTGGATCGACCAGCTAGTCAAATGGAGTACTCCAGTAATGGATCCAGCTCGAACTTTCTTTTACTGTTTACCATTACACATAGAAATTTCTCCAACATTCCTATGTCTCTACATATATCTGGATAATAAACCTTACAGTAAGTTTCTTTCAGAACCCTTCATA
Source organism: Anabrus simplex (assembly GCF_040414725.1). NCBI lineage: Eukaryota > Metazoa > Arthropoda > Insecta > Orthoptera > Tettigoniidae > Anabrus > Anabrus simplex. The sequence continues at coordinate 631,916,259 of NC_090265.1, read as the reverse complement.
TATACCAAATTATAGTACAATAAATCTAGTATATGAACATTATAGTGTTTTCTACCACTTCTGACTATATAGATTTTGAGGTTAAACTTATACACAATACATATTGAGGTTATACAAATTTATAAAAGATATTTACAGGGAAACCATGTAGTAGTCATATTTAACATTTAATAAATATAATTTAGCATTTAATAAAATATAATTAGAATATATTAAACATAATAATAGAAGGTTTTACACCAGTTACGATGTTGTACCTACGACAAATGGATTTGAACTGTGTGTTAAGGTTGCAATCTCCATGTTCAGCAATTGGCATTTTTTACAAAATGGTGACTTTGTGCTGTGAGTGTTTTGTTTATGGCAGCAATGTTTAAGGTTGTGTGTGTGTTACTTTGTAAATAGATTTGAATAAAATAATTGTACCAAATGACAGCATCTCGTGTGCAATCTTTGTAGATACGTTAACAACAAATATATGGACCACTGGTGATAGTGATCCATCAGTTCCAGTTACCATAGTGCCAAGAAACATTTTATCAGACTTGGATAGCTCGAGTTTAGTCCTGGACGGCAGCAAAGTGTTTCTAACCGGCTATGATATAAAGGATGTAAATACCTACACAAATGAATCTGTATGCCTCACAGATTATTCAGATAAAACACAGAAGGAATGGGCTAAAATCTTCATGGAAGTCTGTGATCCTGCTAGAAATAAGGCATTTTTTGAATATTTTCTTTCATACATATGTATCTCCGAAGATGAAAGCTGATCATTGGAGTACAAATCCTGTGATGAGCTGTAACTTTTGTAGAGACACAATTAGTCTTTTGCACTTCTCTCAGATATTGTCCTGCTTACATCCAATTGACAATTCAAACCAGAAACAGCTAAGATACTGCCATACTACAACACACTCCCAGAAAAAGGTGCATCCAGGCTTACCATCCATCAAAAAAGGGTGTGGTGGAAGTACAAATCCTGTGATGAGCTGTAACTTCTGTAGAGACGCAATGAGTCTTTTGCGCTCCTCTCAGATATTGTCCTGCTTGCATCCAATTGACAATTCAAACCGGAAACAGCTAAAATACTGCCATACTACAACACACTCCCAGAAAAAGGTGTATTCAGGCTTACCATCCGTCAGAAAGGGTATGTGCTCACCAGCAGGCAAAGTGGCATTATAGCTTAAGTCTGAGACATTGTTCCCGATGTAACTTGGACTCGCGGTTTCATTCACAGGGAAGCCTTTGTGGCCAAATTGAAAGCCGTATTAATCAAGAAGTACACATTTGTAATAACAGTATTTATTAAGGAAAAGTCTCTGATATGCAAGCAGTTTTAAATAATATGCATAGTTATGGGTAGCAAGCACAAATGGCTGCTACAGTATTGCATTCTGAAGTTCACTAGTTCTCATGGAATGCTCACAAGACACCAAAAATTAAGATAGGAAAACAAAATCAATGAAGATCTTTCATTCATTGCTGATGAGTTGTGGCTAAGTACATTTGCTTATCTTCTTCTCAAACTAAATAAATTAAATCCTGAGCCTTCAAGACAATTCTTTGAATGTCCTCAATGCTCAAGGTTTGAAAGGAAACTTTGTTTGAGAGTCAGTTGTATACAACAGAAAATGTTCACCATTTTCTAACCCTACACTCTTTTTAGTGGAAAATAATTTTGGCCTTCAAAATTGAAAAGCAGAAGGTATGTAAATTTCTAGTTTAAAAACAATGATATATTAAATGACTAGTATAAAACTGAAGAAATACAACTGTTAATTAGCTTGAAAAAAAGTGTAGGACAGTCCGCAGAATATTTTAAGTTATAAAAGTGGCCCCCTACTTGAAAAATGTTTGAGAAACGCTGTAGTATGTTAATATTAACAAGAACTATGTAATCATTAGCAATTAGTGTACCACAGCACCCTTACTCTTACTACTTTTATGTTCAAAACAAATAGCAATACGTACAATTTCCAACCAGAATTTATCCAGATCACTTGTTCTCTGTTTTTTATCTAAATTGATTAGCCAGCGCCCCCCTCGTTTGTTTGCATCATCTTCCCACATTGGACGAATTCCTTTCTTGAAGAGCGAGTAGTCGCAACCTTGGCGTAATTCACTGGCCAGTTTTATGTGATTATATAAGCTGAAACAAGATATTTAAAAAATTAACAAAATATGTTCAATGAAATGTGACATCTACCACAGAAAATTAAAGAATGAACAGAGGAAGCATTTATGTAAAACATTTAAAAATGTAAATGTACCAAGAGATTAATGGGCTACACTAAAAAAGCACTGAAATCAATAAATACACAATTTAAAAATCATAAAGAACCTAATGACAAAATGCTGCAACACAAATGGAGATAATTCCGTTTAAATAATGAAATGACGTGACTCAACAGTCATACAAGTCATATCTACTAATATATATTTGATCAGAACTCTCTAACTGGGTAATAAAATGTCAAGTTTTTTGAAAACATTCAAGAAAAGGTTAGAGAAACAACTGATAAGGAATCTGCCACCTAGGCAATAGCCCTAAATGCAGATGATTGATTGAAAACCAAGACCTCTTTGTATAAAGCCTGCGACCTTAGATTTGAGAGTTAAAATGTAACCCTTAAACTTTGTTTTATAAAAGTTATTCTATGATATTATGGACTTCAGCAACCACTATCTAATTGTGGACTTTGTGCTATCACAACGTTCATCAATACTATCTGCGCCTGACGATAATGTGACGGCAGCTTGTAGGTGTGGCACAAGTAACAGATACAACACTCTTAGCTGCAAACATCAATCGTGGCAGACTATGCAAACTTTCTGAATCAATGCATATTCACTATCAAACTGTTCATTATGAAGTACATACAGTAAATGTGTAACTGAGGCACAACGGCACTACCACTTTAATAAATAATGGCGTATGGCCTCTGGAGGGGCCTGGTGCGGGTCTTTTTCTCGTACACAGCCTATTGGGCGACCTGCATGTCTGTGTGAAGATGAGCGCCCTACCTAGGATGATTTCTAATGCTGAATACGCCACACACACCCAGGCCCTGAGCCATTGGAATTAACCAATTAAGGTTAAAATCCCCGACCCGGCCGGGAATTGAACCCGGGACCCTCTGAACCGAAGGCCACTACACTGACCATTCAGCCAACGAGTCAGACACTACCACTTTAAAACTTCACGACAACACCTCAATTCGAAAGAGGCACCACAGTCGGAGGATATGTTTGTCAGGTCTTGAGACTCGAGATAGGCGCATGCGCAGCAGTCAAGCTTACACCTTGCACCTCTTACCCCATATCAACGCGACTTCTTGTCAGACGACCTTAGTACTTATAAATACCCATCTATTCAAATAAAAGTTTCATCAAGGCAAAATAGGAATCAACCTGCAGACAATTGAAGTCTCAGACAAACATTTTGGCAAAGTTTAGGTGAAAAGACTCTCATGGTGGCTGTGACAATAAGGCTGCTCATCCATTGAAAGCGACTATACACACCTACAGCCAACTTTGATTTGTATGACTATGAACAACTGCGATCGTCCACTGGAGGCAACTTCATGCGACTGTCAGTTGGCGCCTATACACCGTACAGGTCTGTGTGGGTTTCTGTAGTGGGCGTTGTCAAGATGTCAAGATCGTTATAGATTCTTTGAGACGAATGGTAAGGATTTAGTATAATTTTTGGGGGGATTCCCTACCTGATGATGCGTCGGAGGAAAAATTACAAAAGAAGACCGATGCTGGGTAAACCTGACACTAGCTAAAATGAAGCCAATGGGAGATTCCATCATCTGTTCAATGATTTGGAAAAAGGTCCCCAGAAGTTCTTTGATTATTATCGGATGCATCCAGAAACTACATTTTGAATGCAATAGCCCAAGAATAGCCAAAATTTCACACTTCAGGGAGACAATAACACCTCGAAACATTTGGCTGGGAATCAATAGTAAGTGATAATATTAATGTTTTAAAAGCCTTTAATTTTTAAAAGAATTAAAGGTTGAATGAAGTATGCAATTTAATTTATCAGTGTACCATGAAAAAATACGGAAGCTTCATGTAAAAAAAGTTAAACAGAAATATAAAACCTTTATTTCAAATTTTAACCGTCTCTACATGTGTTTTGTTTGAACACTGTTGGCAGCCCTGAGGATGGTTATTCATGGTTTCCCATTTGCACACCAGGCAAATGCCGGGACTGTACTTAAGGCCATGGCTGTTTCCTTCCCATTTCTATCTCATCGTCAACATAAGATCTATCTGTGCGGTGCAACGTGAAGGAAATTGTAAAATTTTAAAAATCTGTTGTTTTCAGCCAATTTCGTTTTATTTTATATTTTATAATCCTCAAGAAACCTTGGTTGTAACTCCACAACACATCACTTTAACACTGTGCTTGTTACGATGCACCTGAAAAGTTACCAAACAACTGTTGTAAGCCTACATCTACAGGGCCGGATTCAACTTGAGTGTCATTGGGTGAGCTTGTTTCAGGTTTTGGTTCCATGGTTCACTATGATGGGGATCGTGTATATTGTTACGGAGAATGTGCAGAAGTTTGCCATAATTCATCCTCATCTTTAAAAACTTTCTGGAGCTTATTTTACATGGCCAATTTTAGACTGTATATGGAAGGAGGCTTACCAAAATATTTGGTAATCACGGTTGTCATTATCGGCTTTACTTTCAACAAGTAATTTGAAAAAGGAACATTCTAAGGAATAATAAGAAAATGTAAATACAAAATTCCTCACCCCAGCAGCAGTGGGGTTCAGTGCCAAGGAATACTTTAGCAAGATAGGAGGCTATTATTTTTTTTTTTGTTATTTGTTTTACGTCGCACCGATCTACAGAAAGAAGTTTCTCTGTCATACATAAGCTAAAACCCTACAAGTACTGTACAATACGAGAGAACCGGCTTAAGGCCTTGCATTAGCAAACAACCAGAATGAAAGGGCAATAAATGTTGAAGATCTCTTAAGTCAAAACCACGAAGGCTGGATATTCCTAACTCGTCAAATGCCGATTGATGTGAACTGCTACTACGTAACTGTACATAGTAAAGCTGATGTAGTACTTTAAACATTATTTAATCTCCGGCTCCATGGCTAATTGCTTAGCGTGCTGGCCTTTGGAGACAGGCCTTCAAAACTATGGGAAAGCAGGAGCAATAGGCGTTAAGTAATGAAATGGCAAAGACCTTAAGAAACCTGACGGAAACTGTCTGGAGTCTTGGGAAGATACATGAAGAATGGAGAAAATGTCTGATCAATCCTATTGACAAACAGAAATATGATTTTCTGGAGTGTGGAAATCACAGAGGTATAAAACTTATGGAACCTTAATTTTAGTATGGGAAAGCATAATTGATGATAGAGTGAACAGGTTATTAATGGTTAGTTATCTGCAGTGTGAATTTGTGAAAGGGGAATGATATATCCACTCTTTATTGCCAGAAATTTGCAAGAAAAGAAACTAAAGGGAACTGAAAAAGATAGTGATTTAGAAATAGCATGCAATAGAATTCCAAGATACCTTGCCTACTGGTGCCTGAAGATATAGTGGAAGATACAGAAGATGCAGGAGCAAGTATCTGAGTGAACACTTCAGCTGGAGAGAGAGAATTCTGAAATTAAGGTTGGATTACATCAACTATCTGTACTGAATCAATCCTAAATGTCATCAGCGAGAACATGCGAGAGTAAGATCACTGGGAGTTGCTTTTCGCAGACAATTTAGTCATGATTGAGGACACAATGGAAGACTTGCAAAAGAGAGCGTGAAAATGGCAAGAGACAATTGAAATGGGGGGGGGGGGGAGACAAAGTGAATACAAAAAAAGATGGAAGTGATGTTAGCTAACAGGCAAGCAAGAGAAATTATACAAATTTTAGACAGAAAAGCAAACATGTTAAAGCAAGATTTAAATATCATGGATGAGTGATGGACAAGGAAGGAGGATGAGACTGTCATAAAAAAAGATAAGGGGAAGTAGACAGATGGTATACAGGAATTTTGCAAGGAACGAGGAAACAGAAGCTGTTAAGAGAGAATGAGATAAACCAGCAACTGGACAGAGATTAAGAGGAAGACAGAATATGAGGTGGAGAGACAAGATTGTGGATGACCTAAAGGAGGAAGGACTTTGGGACAAGGATGCAAGACGAGACTTATTGTTGCAGCTGACTCCTGAACCGGGATAAAGCAGAGAAGTTACAGCTCCCTTCATAAAGCTGCAGATTGTTCTTACTGGGTTTTCTTGGATCTTTTCTCTCTCTCTCTCTCTCTCTCTCTCTCCACCAGAAGACTCAGTGTGGAAATTCTGATTCTTCCCTGCACCTTACATTCTTGCTGATTCCTCTTCTTAATTGCATTTCTTATATAAATATTTCTTTACCACTCCAATTCAGTGTAGGTGCTTTTTAAGATGGCAGTGGCCAGTGAGCAACCCCACACTATCTGCTAAGTGCAAGCAGTTCTTATGTATGCTTCTTGTTTTTTTTTTTTGCTACGGGCTTTACGTCGCACTGACACAGATAGGTCTTATGGCGACGATGGGATAGGAAAAGCCTAGGAGTTGGAAGGAAGCGGCCGTGGCCTTAATTAAGGTACAGCCCCAGCATTTGCCTGGTGTGAAAATGGGAAACCACGGAAAACCATCTTCAGGGCTGCCGATAGTGGGATTCGAACCTACTATCTCCCGGATGCAAGCTCACAGCCACGCGCCTCTACACGCACGGCCAACTCGCCCGGTGCTGCTTCTTGTTTGGACTTTGTACTAGTTCCTTAGAAAGTGTGAATCCTGGAGCATTTTTTCCAGTTTTTCAGCTTCTTCTTTTGTACTCATTTACCTATATAATTGCAGGCATGCCCATATGAGATCCCACATACTAGTTCAGGGCCCACAAAACGTGTGTCTGATCCTTTTCTAGACAGTTTGTCCGCTTTCTCATTTCCTTCCATTCCTGCATGCCCCAGTACCCATATAATTTTGAGAACATTGTACTATGAGAACTTGAGAAGTGAGTGGCAATACCAAACAATTTTGTATGAGATTCAGAAAGCCTCAAACACTTTAATGGGCTGCTTGGCTACCCATGAAAATGAGAATGTTCTTACTCGTACCCCTCAAGTTTTTCTCAAGGCATTCTCAGGTATTCCTCCGTTAATCCCTCCTCCTGTTCCTGTCCTTGAGCCATCCGTGCACCATACCACATCTTCTCCATTAGTTTTTCCGCTTACTGATATCCCAGTCTTCCCTTCAGATTATCTGGGTCACAAATGGTTTTTCAAAAATATACCTTGGAGTCATACAATCAGATGACATGTGTAAAACTTTCCCTGTTACAACACTTAAATTTTACAGTGACAAAGATTGGGTCTCTTAACCTTCCGACATCCAGTTTGCATCAATCTATATGAACTCATTCTAGCCTGTCCCTCTATAAAGTTACTTGGTGAAGAGAGATCCAGTAGTGTTCAAGGCTTCTGTCGGCATAGTTTTTCTAGCCCCAGTTATGGTTAAATACATTCCATTCTCTGCAGGCTATTTAGTTTACTATTGATTTTTCTCTGACTAACCTCCTTCCACCATACCAACTGCTGCATAGGTCATCAACAGTCTAATGATCATTGTATAAATCCACATTATCATTACCAGCTTTAGACCTTACATAGTCCCAACCCCTCTCCTGCATGCATAGTTAGGTTCTTGGCCCAAGTTATATTTCTTTTTATATCTGGATTTCAGGTTAACTTTTTGTTCAACACAGCACCTAAGTGTAATACCTGTTCTTCCATATGAATTTCTTTCTAAAGAGCTTCAGTGTTCTCTCTCTAATTTCTTTCTATTTGTGAAAGGGACTAGAGTAATTTCGCTTGGGTTAACGGAAAGTTGTTCTTCCCAACACCAGTTTTCCACAAGGTTGAGACATCTTTGCATGAGGTCCTGGATGACTCTCATTGCTTTATCTCTAACAACAAGTACCAGATCATCTGCATATCCTTGTTCATTGGCATATCTATGATAATGTTAACCACGAGGTTCCACAGGAGAGAAAAAGGACTCCTCCCTGAGCACAGCCTCAAGTGGCTCTGACCATCAGTCTCTCCAACATACTTGCCTTTATTTTTCTCTCCTCAAGCATGGACTTAATCCACTTCACAATGGTTTTACTCACCTTAATCTCCTCAATAGCTTTGATAACTGAGTTATAGGATGTGTTGCTGAAGGCACCTATGCCTAGAAATGCTCCCAAAGCTATTTCTTTATACTCTAGGCCTTCCTCTAGTTTGTAAACCAGTTGATGGAGTGCAGCCTCAGTGGAACTGCCAGGTCTGTATACAAACAGATTTTTATATAAGGTCGAGCTCAGTTGCACCCTTTCCTGTATATATCCAGTATTTTTTTCCACAACCACCAACAGCATAAAGGAGTTCAAACATTATGGTCTGTAAGCTTTGGCTTGAGCACAGTTCGCTCTTCCTGGCTTTGGTATGAATACCACCCTAGCCTCAGTCCATAATTCTGGCACATAACCCAGAGCCAGGCTTTCTCTGAAAAGATCAGTCTATGCTTTGATGAGTATCTCCCATCCTTCCTGTAGGAGTAGCAGAAGTATCTCATCCGGCCACAGTCCGTTTATTGGCTGAAACGTGCCGATGGCCTACTTCACTTGATTAGGCTTTACTAATCAGTTGGCACAGATCCAGTCCGTTCTTAGAGCCCTGGCCTCTGTTTCATGTAAAACCAACTACAAGAGAGAGACATCAAGTTTTATGCTTTAGGCCACTTCTGATGCCCCCTCTTCTAGTAAAATTTTTTGGACAACTTAAAGCCGAGATTCTACTCGACCTTATTCCAAATCAAAACACCAAGTTTCATTAAAAAATACACACCCATATTCCCTGTGAAGCTTTAAAAGACAGAGGCAAATATTGCACTGAACTCAACATAGGACATTACAATGAAGTCAGTATTCTTGTCAGAATAAAATATTAACCGACTGGAATGTCATGGTTAAAAGCAATGCTATCATGTGAAATGTTCAATCGAAGAAACAGCACAGTTCCTCACTTTTCATGAACAGAACTAAGTTGGCATTCTAATGCCAAGCTCCATGAGCTGGAATGACCTAGCCAAAGACAGCAGTGCTCTGCTGTTTTTCGTTTTGTGTGCACACTCCCCAATCCTATCAGTGCCTTATATCAGCAGGGATCGAATAGCTGGAATACTATGATGAACCAATGTTTCACATAAAAGTAGTTATCAGACATCTATGAACCAGAAGAATGACATGCTAAAAAAAAGAAAGTTATCCAACTCCCCTGCTACATTCCACCAATATTCAGTGGGCTGTTCTACCTGGGTATGTAACTCCTTTAGCTCATGCGGCATGCAGCAGTAATGCCATCTATCGGAGATGAGCGGTAGCAGAAAAGAGCGCAAATCACAACAACAAAAAACGGTCGATGTAATGTTACTGTTGATCAGTTTTATGGACTTTTGATATTGAAGGCTTTCACATTTAGTTTTCTTCCATCTCTGTGATATTAGGGCATCCAATGGAAAGGGAGTCTTTTCTCCTGTCATGACTCCCTCTTACTCTTCAAGCGATCATTCCTTTACAATTTTCTGTCCAATTTTCCTTGTTGATGTGGACTGATGACTACACGGTTTTACAACTTAAAACAATAACAACAAGAACCACCACCATCACTGGTTAACACAGTTGAACAATACCTCCATGTTAGCACTGATATGGACTAAACAACAAAAGTCTAAATTCATGAATATCTCTTATAGTAGGTGATGACTACAATTGTTGTTTAAAGGGGCCTAACATCTAGGTCATCAGCCCCTAACAGTATGAGATGAAATGAAATAATAGATTAAAACCTATCCTCTAACTAGGATTTTAAAAATTATAATGATGAACCTGATTATGAATTAACAATAATCAGTGGATCTAATTCAAAATGCCATATTTTCCTATGACTTAAAATTATATTAAAATGAAAAAAAATTAAGGCATTGGCTTTAAAGTGAAACTGTTTATGTTATTCACTTTAAAAGCTCAAAACATATTCATAAAACTGATGGCGAGGTCTACTGACTGCTTGTCATCTTGTAGAATCTACAGATCGGCCAGGTCCGCGAACTCCACGAGGATGTGTATTACAGTCAGATGATCACCACAAGCACACATCGAGGCGGTTTCTCCCTTCAGCAAGTAGGAGCACGTGGCTATACCATGGCTGATCCGAAGACAACAATAACACCGCTTCTCTCTGAGAAACTCGAAGGGAAGTCTCCCATACCTTTACTCATTCTCCGCTTATTTGAAAGAGGGGTGGCCTGCCACTCTAACTCCCAATGTGACCTTACCAAAATGAATAACACTGGCTGGAACCTTGTAAGGCAATGGGGGCAATGTGACCGCCTCCCTTAACCTATCAGCTAACTCTTTTCTCACTACACTCATGTAGCTTGGGAGCCACAAAAATGTGATTCTGGTACTAGCACACCAACACCTGGCCAGCAAGTCTTGGATCCGCTGCATCAGAAGATGCCGCAGGAAACTTGCATCGACAGATTGTAACGAGTTCAAGAATCACTACAAAGAATGTGCCGATGTTCACTGGACAGCTCATACCACACAACTTAAAAGATAGCAAAGAGTTCTGCTATGTACATGCTACAGGTTTCTGGTTGAGAAAAAAGAAACCTCTTATTAACGACAACAAACACACAGCCTACCTTTGCTTCTGCCCTCAAACCATCTGTGTAAATAACTACTGAGCCTGGATACTGGCTAACAAGACAGGAGAGGACTTTGATGACTGGAGGAGTTGTGCTCACTTTAGAGCTGGTGTGCAGATCCAGGATGATTTCAGATAATCATTAACCATGGAGGTACCTTACGTGGTCGTCTAACAAAATGAGTAACTGAAGGTACATCAAACAATCTGTTCCAGGTGTATACCAACTGGCTGCATTGTTAGTGGATAGACACCATACAGCTGATGGTTTCCAATGTGGAATACACAGGGATAGCTTGGGGAAAATGGCATCTATTGCAAATTTGCATCATAGGACAACAGCATTTGCTAATGCATCAGGTGTAAAGGCAGCACACCAGTCAGCAGGCAGGCTAGCAATGGGGCTTGTATGGAATGCCTCTGTTGCCAACATAACACTGCCCTTTGTAGATGCTGTTCAGTTTCACAAGAAAACTTTCTTGCTGATTCATATGCTGCTTAGCTGTTGTCTAACCTGAATAAAATATGTGCCCTATGAAAGCTTAGTACATTTGACTTTTAACCGACTCGTGTGGCTCTCATGATAATTTAATATCGCAAAGTATTGCAAAGGATCCCAAGAAACCAGTACGTGTCAACTACAGAAAGAGTGACCCCCCCCCCACTAAATAAAGCTCAGGATGAGGAAGAATGCATATCTGGCAGAAGTGAATAACAGAGGACTTCACAGTTAAACGAAAGCCACTGTTCCACTCTCCTAATAGCTTGCTGTAATCTTCACTCTGCGACTGCCATATTCTGAGAGCTATAATGCAGAGCAAATTCGTCCAAATACAGGGACAGTACTACTGCTGAACCAGCAGCAGCGACAACACGGTTTAAGGCAATCGCAAACAGAGTGACAATGAGAACCGATCTCTGTGGGACTCAATTTTCCAGAATATGGTCTCCCTACTCAGACAAGGAATAGATGGAGGGATAAAAAATTTGCAATAAAAACCAGCAAGTTACTTCGGGATTTCCACTGACGCAGGGCCGAAAGGATACCACATTTCCATGTGGTGTCACACGCTTTTTCCATATTGAAGAGAACTGCCACCAAATGGATAGAATTGGTCAGTGGTGGAGTGAGCAGCTAAAAAAAAAAAAAAACACCACTGCTACTCTTTTCTCCAAACACCACACAAGTAATCATATTCGGTAAGATAAAATTGTATAAGACATAAATGATTGAAAATTAAATTCGCTGTAACTTTTGCTATAGAGTACTTATTGATAGGTCCATTAATAACGTGGACATTTGATAATTACATTTTAGTCTTCCCCTGAACTACCATTTCACCCAGCTTGAAGAAACATCTTCGCCTTGTAATGCCTTATCCCCTGACTCATCGATTTTCATTAAATTATATTCAACCATTTTCTTGTGGCTCAACTTTGATATGGATAAACAACAAAAATATAAATTCACAAATGCAGTATCTGTTACCACAGCCAGTATGTTAAAACTGTAGGCTATAAGAAATAAATTATCGGAAATTACATTCCATATCTTTTGTTAGGAAGTGTTTACTGACAGGACCGCTAATAACACACATACATGAGAATTAAATTTTAAGCCTTACCCTAAACTACCATTTCACTCAGCATAAATATTTATAGCCTAGAGTCTTATTCCCTGACTTTAAATTACCGATTTTCATTCAATACTGTTACGCCATTTTCTTGTGATGCATATACATACAAGACAGATAAAATGGAAAATTAAAAATTGCATTGCATTCTTTTTGTGAACACAACCGATACAAAAATACTGTTCCTTTTTAATTCTGAGCAATGTACAGACAAAACTCTAGTTTTTAATATATATATTTGCATTTCTAACCCGTGTTAGATGAATGGAAGTACCAATGCAATCAATTTTAAGTTAATCGTTTGATTACACGTGACTATAGGTATGCCAGGAACACAGCTAGCGTGCCAATACAACAGCGGTCTCTAAGACCTCACCTCACAATGTATGTCCCAGAAATACCTCCTCACAAGTAAGATTATCATCTATTTAATGTATTAATTTATGAATTTACCTTATGGTTCAAGTATTTATAAATGATTAAATTGGTTGCAACCTATCTTTTAAATATTTTAGTTTTTCAATATTTTAATTAAACATTATCAGTTTTTAAACCTTCCAAATATTTAATTCTTTAAAGAAGCCTATGTTGATATCAACTTCATTTATGTCTATTTAAACTCATTATGAAATATTATTTCACAATTTAATTTTCTTTGAGTTATTGGTTTTTAAAATATATTTAAGTGTATGTATATACCTTTCAAGAATTAATTTCAAGATCCAGTCCTTTTTATCCTTCATGTTTTGGTCCTCCACGCATTCTAGTTTGTGCTAATGCCCTCAAGGTGAATAATTTGAGTTCATTTTGCTATTTGTGTGTCTTCATTGTTATGTGTGTGTTCTTCTTAATGGGGTTGCAGTAGTGAGTGGTAGCGATTGCTGTGGTTGCTATATTGTTGCTGTTGTACTAACGAACTTGGTAAGTTGCCTAGGTCAACCCTGCTAGTTGCTAAGTAAAAACAGGCATTTAAAACTCATATTTGTTAGACCAAGTGGAAAGTCTAATCCAACTGTTGTCTGTTTCATGTCAATGATGGAGTCTCGCCCCTTGCCAGTTCCTAGAATGTTGCGGAAACTGGAGTTAAGTTACAAGGTGCAGATTCGTGGTAGGAAGCCATCCGGCACTATCCAGGGTGACGTAGAATTACTCTCTGAACTTGCTGATCAACCTATTGTTGTACCCGACATGTCAGAAGCAGAGATTGGCGAGTCTGTTTTGTTTATTAGAGATGCTCTTGATGAAATTGATGAATTAGCTGAAGCCTTTAAAATACCTCAACCTTCAGAATACCAAGTACAGAGACAAATAGTTTATGTAACTCATTACACGAATCGCCTCCAGGATCTGTTCACATTAGAAATGGATCGGTCCACCCTAAATCAATGTACTGTGTTGCTAACTAAGGCTGTTTCTATATCTACAGATTTGAATGCCATCATGCAAACTCTTAAATTGAGGAATATTAAAATTAATGCTGGTCCTCAAGATAACGATCCCAATGTTTCAGCCAATCCTGATTTTAACCAACCCATTTCTAGCTGTTTTGGGTAATCAGTCATTAGCTGCTTTTTATGGCCAACCTGTATTCTTGGTTGATAATCCTGGCATGCTACGGTGCGATAATGTAAACCCTGCTAGTGAGTTGCTTAAAAGAGTTGACAACTTGTCCATTTTTTTTTTTTTTTTTAAGATTACTGGTCGAAGTAAAGGAGACCGCAAATTGTTTTAACCTAAGCTCTTCCAGTGCTTTCCAAACCTTGTTTTCACAATGTGTTGGTATCCTTAAAACTGAAATTTTGGAAGCATGTTTGAGTGAAACCACTTTGGACCAATTTCATGAAGGAATTTTAAGGAAGTTTATCCCTTTCAGAGCACTCAAGGATTTGACAGCAAAACATTGTTTTAGAGTCCAGTTGTATTCAGAAAGCCTATTTAACTACGTCAGTGACTTAAAATTCTATTGCAACATGTTTAGGCTATCGATTGATGAAGCTAATATGGTAGATAATACAATGAGTGGGACATCACCTGAGTACCGTTCATACCTGTCCTTTAGGATATGCCCTGAATCTTTTAGTTATAAATTGCGTGTATTAAGGCTGAAGAGGCTAAGCATAGTGATAGTTGCAGACAAGTTAATGTACCCCCCTTCAAAAGGTCTTCAGGGCAGTCCTCTGGTCTGAATGCTAGTAGTCTAGATACTATCTCAAAATAATGTTTTGCTTGTGGGTCTAAAGACCATTTGAGAAACAAATGCCCATTGGTAAAGAAAGAGTTTGCCTACTAATAATTATCCTAGCCCCCAATTTCAAAGTGTTGTTTATCCTGTACCTAATTATCCTCCTTCCCCCACTAATTTCAATCTGAGTAATACTAACCAGTGCATTTGACTAGAGGAAGGTACTGATGATGCAAGCCCCTCTGTCAATAATTTGGATAACTGTAATAACACCTATTTCAATGATAATGATTATGTTTGTCCTGGTGACTGCAAAAGTATTTCAGGGAGTGTGCATTCTAAAATTCCCATTATTCCTGTGGAAATCAATAATGAACCTACGTTTGCAATGGTCGATTCTGGCAGTGTTACCTCTGCTATTAATTGGTCTTGGTTTTCTAAAACTAAATCTTTCTGTAAATTTCCTAACATTGTACCCATTTCAACTGTATTTCATGCCGCCAATAGCTCTGTCTTGGATGTTAAGGGTTATGTAAAGGTCAAAATTTGTATCAATCATTTCACCTGGAAATTTAATTTCATTGTAGCTGAAGGGTTATCGCATGATGTAATTGTTGGGTATGACTTTGCAGTTCACGTAGGATTAATCCTGGATACTCATAACCGTTGTCTGTCTTTCAAAATTTGTACTGACTATACTCTTCCATTGGTTGATTATCTGCCTTGTTCTGCTAAACATTTGTTCTATTGACGCACATAACCAAGTTGCTGAGGAAAAGTGTGACCTGAGTCATTTGACTAGCGAACAAGCTCAACAGATACGTAAATTATGTGATGAATTCCCTGATAAGCTTTTTTTTCCCTAGTTGTTTTACGTTGCACCGACACAGATAGGTCTTATGGCAACCCCTGATAAGCTAGGGGTAACTAATGTGCTTGAATATAAAATCGATGTGAGGGACACCATTCCTGTTCGTTCACCTCCCTATTGTCTATCTCCCCCATGTATGAAGGTTCTGAAAGAAATCATAGATAAGATGCTTGGAGAATGAGTTATCCGGCCTTCAACTTCTGCTTCCCCCCATCTTCCTACTCCCTAAGCCTCAAGGCGGCTTCAGACGTGTTGTTGATTATAGATCTCTCAATAAGAAGATTATCTTTCAATCAATTCCATTTCCTGACTTGCATACTTCATTCACATTCTTTAATGGTGCTAAATTTTACTCTGTATTTGACCTCAATCAAGCTTATCACCAGATCCCTCTGGCTGAAGAAAGTAAGCATTTAACTGCCTTTATCACGGACTGGAACTTATGAGTACGAGAGAATTCCGTCTGGCCTTAGCACAGGTGCAGTCGTACTCACCAGACTATTAGATTCCACACTGACATTAAATTCAGATATGTGTATAATTATCTCGACGATGTGCTTGTGTATTCAGAAACCTTTGAGGAACAACTCTCTCATATTAGGAAAGTGGTTTGTCGCTTTAAGCAAGCTGGTCTCACTGTCAAACAATCTAAAGTTTCCTTTGTGCAGCCTCGCATGTCTTTCCTTGGTCACATCGTATCACCTAATGGTGTAGATGTGGACCAGAGTAGAACCCAAGTCATCTATGATTTTCCCGAACCCAAGGATCAGAAGGGAATAGCCCGCTTCGCCCAAACTGCTGCTCCCCTTCATGGCCTTCGGAGTAAGGATGTTAAATTTGTCTGGAAGAAACCTCAAAAATTGCCTTTGATAAACTTAAATCTGCTCTGGCTAATGCTCCTGTTTTGGGTATTCCTAACTTCTCAAAACCTTTCATTATTCAAACTGATGCTTCTGGTTCTGCTGAGGCGTTATTACACTAAAGAAACATTAACCCTAGCATTACCAAGGTAAAATCTGTCACTTGGATATCTAAGGGGGGGGGGGGGGGGAATTTACCCGCTATTATTTTCATCTCTAATGAAGTTTTTAATATACAATTCCTGTAATATTACAGTATTGAGATAAGTTAACAATGACTGCACTCACAAACAACAACAAAGAGAATAATGAAATTTGCATGGTGTATAGCAACAGTTAAGTCATAAATCATACGAACATTATGAATGTTCTTTCATTCACTTTCACAGTTGGTACAGATAATAGTCTTCATAGAATGAGTCTTGCAGACGTATTTGGAACATCTGCAACAAACCATTGTCACTTTGGTCATCTTGTCTTTGTCCTTCTTAGTGTGAATGGATTTCAAACACTGATGACATTTTCCTCTTGTGTATGATGGAGCAGAAGCAGTTGTTGAAGTAGCACTGGGTAATGACCTTCCAAGGACACTTTCCATAGCTGAAATGATAGGTTTCTTCAAACCAAGCAAGTTCTTTGCCCTGTCTCTTGCAGGTGGTCTTAAAAGCTGTTGCCCCAACTCTAACATATACAGCCTCCTGAGGTTCAGTCTCTTCTTATTCCAGTCAGGGTTATTTTTTATGAATATGGTGCCGGCAAACGTCAACAATAGTCCTCATAAGTGCCAACATTCAAAGTGCAAATGTGTGAATCAGTCCATTTGACATTATTTGAGATATTTCGTCAGATAGGAAATCTGTTACATGCACGTCTAAGGGGAGGGGCATAAATTGCCCCGTCAACAAAAGTATATTATAGGAACTTTAATAAAAGAAAACACACATTGGAATAATGACTATGTGACAACTATTTAAAATATTGCTTTTCTGGCTTACAAATTGCGCATTTTATTCATAAAATGAGAACGCGGGCAATTTTTGCCTCCCGTTGGTAGTTCTAGGGTTATTTATGTAATATAATTTGGACTATCAACTGTCTACACGACACTTGTTAAATTGTGTGCACTATCCGCACAAGTAACATTTTGTGAATTAGGCATTTTACTGTTGGACTCTGCTTTATTGACAATGTGCCGATGTGATGAGCAGTACTATTGCCATTATCTATTTGAAACTGGAATCCAACACTATGTGACTAAGTGGATGGTAATACTACCAATTGTATGTATGGCTATTGGGACATGACAGCGCGTAACGTTCCTGCAAGTTATACCTAGTGCGTTTGATCGTACTGTGGATAGCAACATGTACTCTTGCGCTATCTATGTGCGTGCTTTGCTACCGCAAGGTGTGTTTTGACGGAGCCCACCAGGGTGTGTTGCGAGGCTGGACAGTGTCACTCCTTGTGGCCTTGATCTGAGTGTGTCTGTTGACTGGTTGACTTCAAAGAAAGCGGACGTTGACTGCTAATAATGGAGTTGTTACCGAAAAACTATGATTCTACCTTTGGGTAATGGCTAAGGACGTATAACTACCCCAGCAGGGGACTGTACTTGTCTTAATATTCTTCTATTATATTAGAATAGTCGTGTGGTGTAGTATGTAAGTTTATTATATAATTACTAGTGAGTGTATTAGTGTTGGTTCGAAACACGTCGGTTACCCAGTCATATGACCTCCCTGTAAGTACGCCGCTCTAATTTATTTGTGTTAATGTTGTTTTCTTGGGGTGTGTCATTTATATTATAAGTTGTTTTTAACTATGATTTGAATTTTATCTAAGTTTGGTGTGATGGTGTTCTGGTTTCAAGTGAGCGTCCTGTGTAGCTGTGAAGGTCATTATTGTCTGCGTAACTTTTGAAATTCGCATTTGCATCGATTTAAAATTGTTTTCCTTGGTATTCTTTGTTTACCTGCGTATATGTGTAAGTTTTCTGTGTTATTTCCTAGATGCGTGTGCGGTTACTATTTTAAAATTTGATATGCACCACTAATGTTGCTGTATTCGTGTTTGTCCCGGTATCAAGCATTTCCCTCGCCCCTACAGCATAATTTGAGTGAGCGGCAGAAACGTCTCATTACTAGCTTTAAATTGTATTTAAACTCCACTTGGAGTAATCAGCAACATTCTTCATCATTATTCTGACGTTTGAACTGTTTAGGATCCAAACTTTTCTCTAACGCCCTCAACCAACACAGGGCACCGCTTTATAAGATTCAATGTAGCAATTTGAGTTCTTATAGAACTACCAATATGCAACTTGTTACCACATTTTTAGACAAGGACATTCAATAAAGTGTATAAATTACGTCTATTTGTTTGTAAGACACTATTTTTAAGAATATCGTAACTATTTCCTACATCATCCTCACATTCATTTATAATTTTTTTTTTTTTAAATCAACCAATATTAAGAACAATCAGGATCCTGATTTTTTATCCTTCAGATTGAGATTTAGGCTGAAGATGCCCTTAAATAAAGGGCGAAACATGTCCCTATAATTTAAAATCACTTTTTATGTATTGAATAGGTGGAATAAATAAACAATATTTCTTTGACTTCATTTTGAGTTTGCCGTCAACGCCCTCCCTAACCATTCTGCATGCCAATTCAATGGCATTAATGCTATCTTGACCGACTCCCTGTTGCTCTTCTATGATATGTCAAAAGTGCAAGCTAATGACCCTGAAATTAGTTCTATTGTTAAACAACTTGAAGATGGTAATGTTGTTAAACCTTATAAGCTTGTTAACAATGTCCTATGTTACAAGGCTAGACATGACAATAGGTACAAAACTGTATCTCCTCAAATCCTAATCCCTGAAATTTTTAAATATTATCATGACTCCTCCTTGGGAGGACATTTAGGCGTTTTTAAAACTCGTCAAAAGATTTGCACTCACTTCATATGGAAGAATATGGATTTTTACATTAGGGAAATGGTCAAAGCTTGTAGACTATGCAGTATAAGTAAACCTAGTTTAAATACCCTATTGGTTTTGTTGTCCTCACCTCACCCTACCAAACCCATGGAGAGACTGTTTATTGATTATGTCGGAGCATTCCCCTTAAGCTCTAAAGGAAAACGATTTGCACTAGTGTGTGTTGGCGGTTTTACCCGTTTTACATGGATTTTCCCGACAAGAAAGATGGATGCTCGGACCACTATATCCTGTCTCAATTCGATCTTTTCTATATTTGGTCCTCCTAAGTTTATTGTGTCTGACAATGCTACATCTTTTGCCTGTAACCTGTTTAGAAAATTCTGCTTCGATCTATCTATATCTCATGTCACCACCACACCTTACTATCCCAACCCCAGTTTTGCTAAGTTAACTGCAACATGTGCTGCTCTCATTGCATACCATCATAACCAACAATCTAAATGGGATTCTTGCATTCATTGGCAATGTAATGTAATTTCGTACTATCATCCACGACAGTAATTATAATAATAATAATAATAATAATAATAATTATTATTATTAATTATAATTATTATTATTATTATGATTTTAATAACATCCGAGTCTGTGAAAAATTGAAATTTGCAGGTCAACTTTTAATTTTATATATACCATTCTGTTAACGTTCTCTTGTCGTATACTACCCATTGTTGGCTTGGCGTCTGTAACGACTAGCTCCTGTTGTGTGCTTCCGTGTTCTGTTACTAAGTGTGGAGCGTTTATATTATTTTTCCCTTGTAATACTTGACTTAGTCGGGAAAGCTTTCTGCTATTAATTTACTGTCATTTAATCTTCATTTATTTATTTGTGTAATATTTATTCGCAGTTGGAGCCACAGTCGGTTTTTAGTACGTGTCTGTGTGTTGCTTGTAATTATGAATGTAGGAAGTATAGCAAATTTCAATTTTAAACAGTGTTAGTAGTTGCGGGCCCGTATTTTACTTATCAAGTGGGTATTATTTTAATTAAGATGATCATCTATTTAATGTATTAATTTATGAATTTACCTTATGGTTCAAGTATTTATGATTAAATTGGTTGCAACCTACTTTTTTTAAAAAGTATTTTAGTTTTTCAGTGTTTTAATTAAACATTATTTACCAGATTAGTTAAAGATATAAGTTTTTAAACCTTCCAAATATTTAATTCTTTAAAGAAGCCTATGTTGATATCAGCTTCATTTATGTCTATTTCAAATTCATTTTAAAGTATTATTTCACAATTTAATTTTCTTTGAGATATTGGTTTTAAAAATATATTTAATTGTATATATATATATATATGAAATGAAATTTAAAGACTTACTTTACAATTAAATTAATTAATTTAACTTTTAATCTCGCTTCTTATTTAGTAATTAGCAATATTGATCTGGCAACCTTTCAAGCGTTAATTTCAAGATCCAGTCCTCTTTATCCTTCATGTTTTGGTCCTTCACGCGTTGTATTTTGTGCTTCTGCCCTCAAGTTGATTAATTTGTGATTTGTGTTCATTTTGCTATTTGTGTGTTTTCATTGTTATGTCTGTTCTTCTTAATGGGGTTGCACCGTTAACTCATCACTCCCGGCTCTGTGGCACAACAACAAGGACAGCACTTTGCTCACTTTATCCGTGCATGACATAACAATTAAAAAATAAAATAATTAAGAAAAATTTTAAAAATTAATTAAGAATTAAGAAAATAAGCTCGTACCTTATGACAGGAGGTGTTGGAAATGTCTCATCTAGCATCCACACATTTCTGACAATCTTAGAAAACTCCAAATCACACGCATTAGTCTTCCGTAACTGAGGCTATTTCTCTCCAGATATGTTCTCTTAGTTTGTCCAACATGCGAGGGTTTCTTGCATACACTTTTTTTTAAACACCCCCATAAATAAAAGTCACAAACAGTTATCTGGGGGCCGTGATGGCGATAAGTCCGTACTAATAATAGTCTTCAAGAATTTCCTCAATAAAGTTTAATGTGTCATTAGCTGTATGCGCGGTGGCAGAGACTTGCTGAAAATATCCATTTTGACAGTGTCAGTCAAAAAATGGTTTGGGTATATCATTCCTGTATCTTTGTGCACTAATTGTGCCCTGTGCACCATACTCCAATCCGTTCGCCTTGTAGAGGAATTTTGTATATGCGATGGGGGTTTTCTGGACTCCAATATCTGTTATTGTGCATCGAAACATACCCATGTAAATGAAACCATGCTTCGTCAGAGAAAAATATTAAGCGTGGATCAATTCTTTCATCATGAACATTTTGCAACATCCAATCATGATCACGTGGATGCAGTTTGTATACTACAGTTACCTTGTTTGGTTATTTTAATATTTTCGTAGCCCGCCATGCTGAACTCTTCGAAACCCCGGCTTCTTGTCCAAGCCATCTTAGGGATTTTGTAGGCATATGTTCTAATCTTTCTGCGATTTCATTTACTTTTTCCTCTACACTTTTTAACACTTTGCTTCTTATTGAGTAAAAAACCAGTTCCTCTCAAGTTGTCTACAAGTTTCTGCATGGTCTCTCTATGTGGAGGGCGAACACCTGGAAACTATGTTACAAATCACCTAACAACTTCCCTGCAAGACTGTTTTCACATAATTATTGTACAAAAATACCCTTCCCTCTACCATGTACACATGTGGAGCCTTCATGAGAATTACACCCCAAAGTAACACTTCACAACTTGGGAGCACTTGGAGCGACAGATCAACACTTAATAAATAATAAATGAAAATAAAATTGGAATTCAAAAGGCCAAATTGAGGCAATTATTCATTTAGAGGAAGAGGAATGAGGGACTGGAATAATTTGCCAAGAGAGAATTCAGTAAGACAGACCCCCCCCCCACACACACTCCTTTCACAGCCCTTTCACGGGAACATGCGTCTGGAAGGACACGGCTTGCCTCCGACCGTTCCTCAACACTTTCTCCCTCCTATTCTACCCAAACAATTTTAGAGAAGGAACAAGTCATTTAATCGTGCCCTGTTGTGTGCGCATGTCAACAGACAAAAAAGAAACTAGGAAACTTCTGTATCCACCTATTCAATACATTAAAAGCAATTGTAAAATTAGGATCTCATCCTTATTTTATTGCTTAAATATTAAAACATAGGACATGTTTTATTGATATTTTGAACATCTTCAGCTATACATATTCTTACAAGGTTAACAATGTTATCATTTAACGTTGTAAGAATATTTATAGCTGAAGATGTTCAAAATATGAACGAAACATATCCTATGTTTTAATATTTAAGCAATAAAATAAGGATGAGATCCTAATTTTATAATTGCTTTTAATGTATTGAATAGGTGGATACAAAATTTTTATAGTTTCTTTTTTAATAGACTTTCAATACAGAAAAATGAGGATAGTCTCTTGCAATGTCAACAGCCAATCCATTGTTGCTCACCTCGACGAACTGAAGACGATATTTGAAGACAGTCCAATTCATATTGCTGCTGTAAGCGAGAGTTGACTCCGTAGTTCGATCCCCTCAAGCATGGTTGACATATTCACCTATGATATTCACAGCCATGATTGGACGAATAGACGAGGTGGTATTGTAAATCTATGCTCAAGAGTAGAGTCGTTCACATGTCTACTCCTGCTGTAAAGACTGCCCCAGAATATATGTTTGTAGAGGTGTTTGTCAATTCTGTAAAAATACTTGTAGGTGTAGTATGTAGGCATCCTGAGGCAGTGCGAGACTTCCGTGACTTAGAAGACAGTTTACTGTGACTGCTACCATCATACAAGCACGTGATACTTTTTGGAGACTAACACAAATGTATTAACCCAGAACAACGATGCCTTACAACTACAAAATATTTTTAAATTTTGTGACATGACTATATTGCCCTTTAAACCCACCACGTTTATACTTCCACCATTTCCGCTGATACATTCATAGACCTACTAATAAATAACCCCAGTCCTTCAACACGGTCAAGTTATCTGTTCCTGACATATCGATACATGATCTCGTATACTTAGCATACTCTTAGAGTGGCATGACATAATGATAACGAGCGACATTGATGAGAAAGTGAAAATATTTAATTCCTATTTACATGAATTTTATAATAAAAACATATCAAAGCGTAATGTGAAAGTAACATGCTCGCCCTGTCCTTGGCCGACTTCTGATGTTAAGACTATGATGAAAGAACGAGATGCACTACACCGACACTATAAACAGACTCAACTAGCTGACGTACATGAGCAGTACAGTGTTCCAATAAATAAACTTGATATTTCCACCTATTCAATACAATTTTAATGCTGTTATTCAATTACAACATATTAAATACTATGGGACTAGTTTCAACGCGTACTTGCGTCATCTTCAGCTGTTATCGGAAAATAGGCAACCATATATATAACATTCATAACCTATCTTAAAATGTTTGGTACGAAAACCCATTAAATCTACAATTAAAACCTTGACTCATAAAAACTATTATGACAAGTAAAGAACTTGCAAGTCAATCGTATAATAAAAATTCATTGGTTAAATGATATCCTTATGGACCAGCAGTTGTAGAGTTCTTAAATTTGTGTTGCGATTGATAAAATGTTATGTTCCTTTCCACTACAGTGTGTATACTGCAGAATCATCTTGAAAAACGTGAAGGTTTGCCTTATGGAATTTTCTGGATAAAATCTTCTATGTCCTAGGCCTATGAGGTGGAAACATTAAAGTGGCTTCTTATGATGTTTATGAAACCAATGTTTCTTAGTTCAATGCGGAACCTCTAAATATATGAAAACGCAGTTAACGATCCAATGTTGAGTGTGTTGTGGCTCTATTTGGCATAATGATAAAGTAATTGTATGTAGGACTCGCCTCAAACTGCCGTGAAACAATGTTATTGCTAGCCACGCACTATGAACAATGAGAAAGCTCTGAGTAGGTGTGCTTGATCGGACATTGCTAGGGAGGGGAAGTAGGGGTGGATAGAGACGGTGTATGTGGGCCGAGCGTGTGGATGGAGTCTGGTGGGCGTGGACTGCGAAACGAACACTGGGAAAACTTATTGTGTATTATACGTAAAATTAAATTCTTGTTTGGGATTTGTACAAGTGTTCTTTGAAACTGAATTAAGCTTGTAATTCGCAATAAGAAATTTAATTATTTCCCCCATTTAAACAAAAATATTAACACTGGTTCCACATGGCAACAACTTCAGTCACTGGGTATTGGCAAACCACTTGCGAAGCATACTGATCCCGAGGTGTCCCTTGATGAATTAACTACATATTTCTCCACGGAACGTCTCACTCTTGACTCGCTGACAGTACAAAACACCATTGACAATATATTAAGGCAACAATCACCAGCCCGTCCAGTATTTGAATTTGATACTGTTACAGAGCATGAAGTAAGAAGGGAAGTTATGTCAATGAAATCTCACGCAACAGGAGCTGATGAAATTCCCATTTCATTCGTGACCTACATAATTGACATAATATTGCCCATTATTAACCCATTTAAATAATACCTGTCTTACTTCAGGCAATATCCCAATTAAATGGAAAGATGCACTCACTCATGGTGCCAGTCCCAATAAACTCTCCTGCAAGCAATACATCTGACTACCGACCTGTCTGCATTCTCACAGCACTTTCTAAGGTTCTGGAGAAAATTATGCAATACAAATAGTTAAATACTTGGAAAAACATTCTGTACTTGATCCCTTACAGTCTGGTTTTAAGAAAGCACACAGTGCTGCAACAACACTAATCAAAATCACAGATGACATTAGACGGGCTATGGACGAACAAAAACCGACTGTACTTACCTACTTGATTTCAGCAGTGCGTTTGACACTGTAAATAATGACATATTGTTAGCCAAGTTACAAAAACTTCACATGGCTCATTCTGCTATTCAGCTCTTGGGCTCATACCTCAAATACAGATGAGAGCGAGTTGTATCTAACATGACTACAGAATGGAGGAGTAAGCTATCTGGCATTCCCCGAGGGTCTGTTCTTGGACCCCTTTTATTCTTAATCTATATTAATGTCATTTCTTCTCATCTGAATGACTGCAACTACCACATTTATGTTGACGATCTTCAGATATACTCGCACTTCAAAGTCTCCGACACTGACAAAGCAATCCACCAAATGAACTCTACTTTAAATTCAATTAGCTCATATGCAAAAGAGAACTGCCTATTATTAACCCGAAGAAAACGCAAGCTGTCATAATAGGACCAATCTAGGCTTTTAAATATGCTGAACATCACACAACAGCCTACTCTCATGCTCTGCGATGAATACCTTTTCAGAAGTCTGTAAAAAACCTAGGCGTTGTCATAAATGACACATTAAACTGAAATGACCATATAACAAGTGTCTGCAAAAAGGTATAGGCCCTATGCATATCTCTACCCCCTAAAAGTGAAACAATCCATTCTTCCACACAGCATGAAAATAAAACTTATTCAAACTCTCATTTTTCCACTAATTCATTACTGTGATGTCATATTAAAAGATGCAACTGTAGAAGAAACAATGAAACTTCAAAGGGCAATGAACTCTTGCATATGATTTATATTCTCTTTGAACTTTAAGACACATTTCCCCATATTATGAGAAGCTATCCTGGCTGAAAATCGATCAACTAAGAAATCTACATACTGCGACACTAATTTTTCGACTTCTGAACAAATCTACACAAGAATACCTATCCTCACATTTCACCATCCTCTCATCTATCCATGGACATACCAGATTGACTTTTACCCATATGTACCGGTTAATCATTCATCTGTATACAGCCACTCTTTTCAAGTGTCTGGGGCAAGGCTATGGAACACTCCCTGTCAGTATACGTAATAGCACTTCAATAGTCTCATTTAAACGGTCTTGTTGAGAATTCCTCTTAAATATGTGATTAGTTTGTATGAATGTATGAATGTTAGTGTGTATGAGTGCAAATATGTTTTTTTTTTTTTGCTTTATGTCACACCGACACAGATAGGTCTTATGGCAACGATGGTATAGGAAAGGCCTAGGAAGTGGAAGGAAGCGGCCATGGCCTTAATTAAGGTACATCCCCGACATTTGCCTGGTGTGAAAATGGGAAACCACGGAAAACCATCTTCAGGGCTGCCGACAGCGAGGTTCGAACCCACTATCTCCTGATTACCGGATAATGGCCGCAGTTAAGCGACTGCAGCTAACGAGCTCGGTGCAATCTAGGCAACAGCAATAAATGCACATCATTGATGACTGACTAAATGGTAATTGATGATGACTATGATGATGCTTGTTGTTATAAGGGACCTAACATCTAGGTCATCGGCCCCTGATTGTACAAAATGAGACGAAATGCAATGACAAAATAAAAATCCTCCACTGACCACAATTCAAAGCGTGAGGACGAAAAATGAACGGATGGATATGAAGTTAAAACAATGAGTGGAGCCGACCCGCAATGCCTCAGTCTCAGAAACTCACGAAAACAATAGTAATACTGACCAAGGGATTGCTTCTATAGCTCAATACTGAATCGATAATGCTTGCAAGCTAAAGGGGTCCAAAACATAGGTCATCGGCCTCTCATAATGGTACTTATCGCTTGGAAAGTAGAACCATGGTATTTGACATGGTGCGGTACTAATCAAAAGTATCGTAGACTCGCAGTATTCCACACATTATGGTACCACTCACAGATAATGAAATTCGCACATGTAATACAGACCTATGGTGTTGGTTTTCATCACATTAGTATACTAACCACAGGGACTCTTACTATCCCGTGGTGTTCTTTATATAGTGGGTACTAATCATAGGCAAGCCAGAACCCTAGTGTCGCTCATATAGTGCTACTAATCACAGGTACCGTAAAAGCCTGACCATACGGTGCTCCTGATTGCTACTAATCACAAACCTATTTGGTACCTAACATAGTGGTACTACGTGCAAGTAATAGCAACCCACTGTGTTCCCCGCGTAATGGTACTAATCACAAGTAGTTTCATGGTTCTAATCCAATCATCCCTTGGTCGCCCCTTACGACAGGCAGGAGTTACCGTGGGTGTATTCTTCATCTGCGCCCCCCCACCCACAGGGGGTTGTGTGTTTGGTCCGCGAGAGGTATTTTATTTCCCTCAAGTCCGCCGGCAAGCCAGTTAGGACCCCCCTATCCTCCACAGGAGATTCGCCACGTGGGAGTATCACCTCTCCCCCTGCTACGCCAGCGTAGTAGATTCGTGGTAAATGGTAAACGTCCTGGTATCACCATATTTATTCTGACGAAAAAATACTTGATTGCTAGAGTGCCTACAGTAATGACAATGGAAGTATTACAGTTGCTTCTAATAACATGCAGAATCACTGACAGTGTTCATATTTATTTACCTTATAATCACGACAAGCTGTAATTGGATTAACGTTTTTATTTCAATTACTCAACAAAGGATATCAGGAATGTATGTATGCAATTCAGTATGGGAATAGTGATAAATGTTAATTTTGGCATATGGCTTTTAGAGCAGAGAATGTCCAAGGACATGTCCGGCTCGGCTCGCGCAGGTCTAATAAAAGGAGAATAATAAATTTTAGATTTCCACCTATTCAATACTTAAAAAGCAAATACAAAATTAGGATCTCGTCCTTATTTTATTGCTTGATTGTTAAAGCATAGGACATGTTTCGTTCATTTTCTGAACATCTTCAGCCATAAACGAGGATATTCTCTTGCAATGGTGCACGTCTTCCTATTTGACACCATAGGCAACCTGCATGTCTTTATGTGAAATGATAATTAGGTGGGGAGAGGATCCCTGGTTTTAAGACAATATTTTCAATGTCAATACAGTAAATAAGCAACTGATTTACTTTGCAATGAATTATGTTGAAAGTCTTGACAACTACTGATCTGATGTAAGTCCCTCACGTCAGACAAAGAGGGTGCTGATATTTTCTTCATTTCTTTGCTCCAAGTAGCTACAGTAAGAATTTCTTTCCTGATCACTCAAATATCACAACAATAATGATCAAATATCTCATGTAATACAAATAAAATAAAATGATATTTTACTGCTGTAAATCCTAACCAAACTATTGCATAAATATGTTATTGCAGAATACTGCCAAGATAGTAAAGGGACACCAGGAGATTAATGGGTTAGAAACCAAAAGCTGCCATTAGAAAAAGAACATTGAAACTTGAAAAAATAGTTACTAGTCAGTATTATGTCCATTTAATATTACAACTTCAAAATAATTTTGAAAGGAGGAAGTAAAATCTGACTGTAAATCCTACAATTTCAACTAATTTGCTTTTAGGGGTATACTGCACAATTTATACTTTAACTCCCTGACAATGCTTAAGTGTTGAACTGTACACAATTTTCCCTATTTTGAAGTTTTACATCAATAAAAGCTGCCTGGGGAAAAAAATGCACTTACGGCCAAGCACAGATAATCATAAAACTGTAGTAAACTGAATAGATTATAAGGGACAAAAAGCAATACATATCAAACACAACATATGCACAATCATGATCAGCTGATCAATACTTTCATAATAAAGAAAATTAAATATAGCCCTCTTCAAAAATAACATGCATGTATTTGTAAGAATAAATTTTTATTTAATAATAAAGATTTGCACAATGTGCAAAGAAAATAATTTTAGCTCTCATTTTCATCGAGGCCGAATTTAGTCAGTGACACCAATCTTTTCCTGCATGACATTGCGTGGTACCTTTCACAGCCCTTGCCACACAATTTGCAGAAATGTGCAAAATTCAGGTTATCTTACACTGAATAAGCTACAGTATAGCACAAAATTTCTAAAAATATTACTTGAAAATGACTACTAGTACCTTAAAATTCTAAACATCAACATTATTCAGAACATATGCTGCATTAATATTCTAATGTGTAAAACTTGCTGCAATCCCAGAGTCAGTACTTTTGAACCAATGAGACATGCATATTTATAGCAATATCAAACAGAAGATACAATTTTCTAGATTTTTAAAAAATTGTTAGGAAAAAAACTAGACAGGAAGAAGAAAGATATAATTCACCTATATTGCAAAATGAGCATTACAGCAATGTTGTACAACCATATATTAAGGCTGAACTATAAATCTAGTGAAAGTGTTCTAGTAGCTGTCGGGGGAATATCCCCAACGATAACAGGTCACAGGAGAAAAGAGTTGACAGCAATGAATTCACATATGTGACATACTTTCGAAAAATAATTAACTGTGCTCACAACTGAGATGATCCGAACAGACATTCTAGATCAATGCTATATCTAACATATTACCTCCAAAAATCCTCTGCTGTATCAAAACTCGTGATTTCTCGTTGATTATCTTCCCAGCTTTTGTTCCTATCAGTTTCAAAGTACCATAAGGTCCACGTGTTCTGAAGCGGATGCTTGTAACTTACTTCAACAGGTATGTCTTCAGTCACACCATCTTCTTTCTTTTCCATATCCTGTCAACAAAATATGAATGATTGGAGATTACTGTACGCAAGAACAGCTCATATCTATTTAGGACTCCACGTCCATCAGCCGGTCCGTGCCCTAACCATGCTGTTTCAGCGTGTGCAGCAACGAACCTGCCACACTGCATGTATTATCTACCCAAGACGACAGCGAGTTCAAACTTTGATATTACAACGATTCCCAGTTAAAAAATCCAGATTCTCACCTCAACTTCTTCTGACTTAACTCCAGCCATGTCACACAACACTCGCTAATTTGACCGAAACTCGCGAAACATTTCCACCTCACGCCATCTGATGTACAGGAACATGTACTAAATAACAAATTCAAGAAAATAACACAGAATAAATGATATTTGGAAATAAACAGAGATCAGTATGAAATCAAGTAATTTTCGATAATTAAAATTATTCCTTCTAAATTCATTTGAACTTTTAATAGTTACTTATAAACAACAATCATTATAAACCCCTGAAATGACAACGTCATTCCTCCAAAAGGAGCAAGCAGAACTATACATATGATATGCTCCTTGGAACTATATTCGTACTCGATCGAAAGTAACGACCGGTTACGACAGGGGTTTAGACGCATAATTCGATTCCTCCCCTCCAACCTTCGATGAGCTTCAACCGGCGCAAACCACCAACAATCATTCCAGCGAGTTGCTCTATTAGCACATGATGATGATGATGATGATGTTTTTTAAAAGTCCCAGAAGGGAACTAGGTAGAGCAAGAATTGGCGGCTAGAAAAACCGAATTCCGAAAATTAGAATAAGCGAAGAATTACCTGATGCTGTAGTGATTAAAAGGGGTCCAGCAAGGCAGTATATTTGTATCCTTCCAAAAAGTAGAAAAAAAACTGAAATAGAATAGAAGTGTATTGAAGGCGTGTAGGAATTAAATGGTCTTGAGCCAGGAAATTCGGAGATATCATTTTATAACACACATTTACATTGTTTAATTTGAGGAAATCGCAAATTTTCATTTTCAGTATTAATAAAACTTTTTAGGTGAAAGACGAGGACTTACGGAGAACAATGTACCTTAGATATTTTCATGCGGTGGCGCCGGCAACTTGGAAATAATTCCGAGAGCATGAAGATTTAGAAGTCGGGAAACAGCTAAAACACCGTGTGCGGTGGTGCACCCTGAATTACACAGTGACCTATAATTTGACACTGGAACACCATCAATTCCAGACTTTCTGAACACGAAATAATTAATCAGTAACAAATTTAAAATATATTTATTTGCCTTATGACCTGAAACTAGGTCATGAAACTCCTGCGCTGAAAAGAAATTCAATTCAGTAGGACAGGATGTAGCCTCTGGTACTGCAGTCGTACGAACATCGTGCTTTATGTATACCTCTACCCTAAAATACATATATATTACGCATCTTTTCAAAAGACCATTTGCAATTTAAGAATTCAATCTTAACAAGAAATATTAAAAGAAAAGGTTGCTACTTTTCGTCCTTCCCTTTCACTAAACTCGCTTCTTTCCGGATAATGTTATGCCCTTTTCCTTCTATTCTGCTTTGAAATCTGCAATCGTAATTGCATCTATATTATTTCCCGGCTGTTTCAAAACATCAGAAGAACACGGTAAAATCATTTTCATGCATTTAAAGTAACAGTTTCGTTTCGATTAACACAAATTTAGAAATACTCTATATGCCTCTCGTGTAAAACAATCGACAAGCGGAATGCGCATACCGGGTATTACTATTGTGCTGCCTAGCGGACAACTGTTGAGAAGCAGCTCGAAAATGGAAGTGAAAGGACCTACGTGCCTCTCGCCCCGCTATCTCTCTCTCTCTCTCTCTCTCTCTCTCGCTCTCTTTCCTCTCTCCGAGAATTTCTAGAGTATACACAACCTGTCCAAACCGGTTACCGGTACCGCTTTTCGGTACCAAGGGTTAGATAGGGCAATCTGTGGTCCAGGATCCCGTTCGCATCGGATCAATCCGCGTCCACTAGTTCGCTTTCGAATGTCCCACATCTACTCACTCGGAACCAGGCTCGCAATTCCCGAAAGAGCAATGATACGCTTCGGAAAGGGCAATTTGTCGGCGAGCCTGGGACCATACAGACTTAATCGCCGATCATCCAGAACATCCAAAGGCGACCGATAGGGAAGAGCCGCTGTTATTAGAGCGCTCTAACCAATTGGCGGTCACTAATACTATGGCGGAGAGTGAGACCGCCTCATCTCTATATTCGACTGTGGCGACGCTGTTTTCAAAGCGCTGCAACCTCAACACCACGTTTCCGTGGACGCAGTCTGAGGGCAGGCTCACAGCCATGGAAGCGGGCAGGCACACGAAGTCAGCCTTTCTTAAGGCCGACACGTGCAGACCTTCCACGCGCGGTCCCAACAGGTAACAAATAATCCTCGCTCCGGACACTGGCCCGTAGAGCAGGGAATAAATGTGACAGGTGGTGTTTCACTCACGAAGCACTACATATTACACATGACAGGCAAACCTAACATAAACACACACACGGCCCCGAAAGCTAACCGGAGCCTAGGTTCGCACCTTCTGGTCCAACCAATGCCTGCCCGCGCTGAACGCTATATAGCTGAGACGCCGGCCGGCTTGGCGAAGACTGGGGGCGACGTGCCGCCTGTCCCGGTGGCCCAAGAGGTCAAACACAAAACGGAGAGCACCTCACCCCCAACATATTTAGCCCCCTCCTACCCAACCCAGTGGTTGACCAACCGGACGCCGGGAAAGTGGGACCCAGTCCGACAGACCCGAGCGAACATGCGGTCCCCCAGGGAAGGAAAGAGGGGAAAAAGAACCGGACTCGGCGGATGGCGCCAACAAAAGTCCAACCCCCCCCCCAAGCAAGTTGGCAACTCGGACAAGGCTAAACTGGTGATGGACCTGTCTTATTCTTCCCAGGAGGCCGACTCTGAAAGTTCGAAGGGAGAAGAGCAGCGTAAGCACGGGCTGACCGAAACATTGGACCCAGCCGGGAGACCAGGGCGACGGCTACAGTGAGGCTAAAGGGAGGAAGAGGAGGAAGGGGAACGGGCATAATCTAAACCCCTGAGCCGCAAGGCACAGAAAGGCGGGGCTCAAGAACCGAATACCCGAGCCGATAGCTCTACCGACACATCTATCGGCTCAATCCAGCAGCCACACACAAAGCCACAGATCACAACATGTACGAGGCAGACACAGCAGCAACTACCTCAACCACCACAACCAACACAAACAAACACCCGTAAGGGGTCAACACCCCACCCATTACGGTATAAACTAAGGACACCAAGGTAATCGAAATGGAGCTCCTCAAAAAGCTGGCTCGTGAACAGAGAAATTATTATTTCTTTAGGCCGAGAGTAGATGCGCATGAAGAAGTCCGGCTACACTTGTCCAGCTATGACAGCTAAGAGATTGCTATCAGAGTGCTGAACGGGCTAAATATGAAATTTGTAAGGATAATGCCCAACAGCATAATGATGCGTTTCGTGGTAAGGAAGCCCCTTAACACCTATAATGCGGAAGAAATCCAGTTTGCAATGCAATCGCAAGCTATCCCCGCATTCTAGTTGGTGCGGATGCGAACGGGATATAGGCCAGTCAAAGGCTGCCTCTTGTTGGTTGCCGTGGCAGACACCCCAGGAGCGGACAACCTGAGGAGAATGCGGATGCTCGCGAAGATGCTGGTGTCGGTCGAGTCGTACCGCCCACCAGCCACTGGCCCCCATTGTGGAGTGTGCCAGAGGCACGGGCATTTAGGGGCGGCGTGCCAACTAGATCCCAGATGCCGCAGATGCGCCGCATCGCACTTGACTCGCGACTGCCCCCACGGCAGCGACCCCGTGTTCTCTAAGGGCACTAACTGCGGGGGGAAACACGCGGCTAATTTTAAGGAAAGTCCCAGCCGCAAGGATTTCGAAGCCGCTTATAAAAGCAAAGGGCCAAAGGGTGACAAGCGTGGCGACCCTAAAGACCAAGCGGGCCCCA
The DNA here is from genome assembly GCF_040414725.1 of Anabrus simplex. NCBI lineage: Eukaryota > Metazoa > Arthropoda > Insecta > Orthoptera > Tettigoniidae > Anabrus > Anabrus simplex. The sequence continues at coordinate 631,882,415 of NC_090265.1, read as the reverse complement.
CAGGCAAAAATGGGCCAAAAAAGGCCCATCAGGTAAACCAGGCCCATCAGGCGGAGCAAACTAAATTTGTGACTCCCAAGGACGGAGGGTGAACACAACCCAGGGTTCTCAGCCCAGCCAACCACACCACCGTCCATGGTAAGGCCCCCAACAACAACAGAAAGAAGAAGACCCAGTCCCCTACAACTAACAAAAGGCAGGACAAGCCCACGCAAGCTTATCCCGAGTTCCCCGGAGCCCACCGAAGGCCAGCTCCACCGTCCCCCGTATCTCGCAGGGTACCTGAAGCTAGAAAGCCGGCACCCGAGAACTGCTCCAACGCCCGCCCCCACACAACACCAGCCTCACCCAACTCACCACCTACACCTGAAACACTAAAACAGGTACAGCAGACAGAAGGGAACATGGCAGGAAGGGCGTTCAAGGAAAGGATAGACGAAAGTCTGAAAAACGTCTTACCAAACATGAACTCAACCGCAATCATAACCACTGGAGTTATGATGGCCAATTTGCTGGCCGCGACGCTATCACTTCCATGGCCAAGGGACCTGGTGAATACGATCTCCGACTTCCTAATCCAGGATGACTGAAGAACCCAACGAGGACAATAATAATAATAATAATAATAATAATAATAATAATAATAATAATAATAATAATAATAATAATAATAATAATAATAATAATAATAATAACACACAAGAGCTTCGAGTGCTAATATGGAACTGTCAGGGAGTCAGGAAAAGAAAATACGAACTCGAAGCCTTCCTAGCCGCGAACACCATACATGTAGCACTCCCAACAGAAATTTTCATCCCACCGGGGAAGAAGTTCACCATAAGAGGCTACAAAATACACAGAAGCGATAAGGCTAACGGAGTAGGCAGTTTTCGTAAGGATATAAAAAATATGGAGGTGGACATACCAGAACTAGTCGAAATGGAGACCTGCGGAATTGCCATGACAGTGCGAGGAACAATTATCAATGTCATAGCGGCATACTCCAGACCGAAAAGCCTAAACACACAAGACATATAAGCAGTACTAAGGCTAAATCGAAACACGATACTAGGAGGAGACCTAAATTCGAAATTCGCCAGCTGGGCTGCCTGTGCCCTAACTCAGCAGGCGCGAGGCTGTAAACCATAGGATATCCCAGGACTATATTGGTAACTGTCCCAAGCGAGCCCACGTTTCTAGCACCAAAAGGGTAGGTCTCCGACATATTAGACATAGCCTTACTGCGACATTTTCGTCAACGGCATAGCATAACAATAATAAACGACCTAGGGTCGAGGCACCAACCATTGTTATTTACGCTGAATGCGAACCCAGAGGAAAATGAGAACAATCCCAAGCGCCGGTTCAACTATAAAGCAGCCAAATGGGACAAATTCGAATGAGAACTGGACGAACTTCTGCCGAGGACTGAGGACAGACTAATTAAAAGCCCAGCCCAAATTGACGAGGCAGTCAAAACACTAGTAGACGCGATCCAGGTAGCCACAACAGAGAGTATCCCGGTACACAAGCCTAAACATCACTCTAACATTGAGATACCTGTTCACATTAAAGACCTAATTCACAAGCGCAACCACCACAGGCGCGAATGGGCCCAATACCACCGCGATGAACATCAGGAAATTGGAAACCACTTTCAAGTCAAAATCGAAACCCAACTAATGGAACATAGGTCACGGGTCTGGAACAACAAACCGAGTACGTTTGACACAAACACCAGACCGGATCGGAACTTAGTGAGATATTTCACGCGAGAACCACACGTGATCTCAACAGTCAAGGGACCAAATCGAGCATTATACAAAAACCAGGATAAAGCTGAGGTTATAGCAGACTCACTGGAGGCGGCTTTTACACCCAACGAGGAACCGTCCGATCCTGCTTCCCTTATCCGAACAGAGGCTAAGGTAGCGGAATTCCCCGCAAACTCACCTAAGCCTGAGGTTGAGAAAACTAATATATACACAAAATTAAGTGGATAATAGCTCACCTTAAGCCGAAGAAAGCATTCGGCACAGACGAAATCCAAAACATAATACTCAAGAAACTAACTCAGATAGCCCTCACACTACTCACCAATATATACAATGCAATGCTCCAATTGCAGCATTATCCAGAGCAGTGGAAAAAGGCGAGAGTCCTTGTATTTGGGAAACCAGGCAAGGACAAATCTGATCCAAATAAGTAGAGACCCATCAGACTCCTGGAAGCCCTCAGCAAATTATTCGAGAAAATACTGCTGAAAAGGCTAGTAGCACATATCAAGGAAATAGGAATCATTCGAAATGAACGGTTTTAGAAACGGCCACTCCGTCCCGCAACTACTTACCCGGTTCGTCGAGCAAGCGACCATCGGACTAAACAAGCGGAGGTACACAGGTACGGTATTCCTTGATATCCAGAAGGCATTTGATAAAGTGTGGCACGAAGGCCTGTTAGCGAAATTAATAGACCACGAATTCAACCCAGGGTACAAAATATTTATTAAATCATAAGACACATCGGAAACTGCGCGAAGCAGATCCCGCGCACCGGTCCGAAGACCTCACTAAATCATTCAATCGGTAGTAGCGACGGGCGGTGTGTACAAAGGGCAGGGACGTAATCAACGCGAGCTTATGACTCGCGCTTACTGGGAATTCCTCGTTCATGGGGAACAATTGCAAGCCCCAATCCCTAGCACGAAGGAGGTTCAACGGGTTGCCCGGTCCTTTCGGGCTAGGAGGACACGCTGATTCCTTCAGTGTGGCGCGCGTGCAGCCCAGAATATCTAAGGGCATCACAGACCTGTTATTGCTCAATCTCGTGCGGCTAGAAGCCGCCTGTCCCTCTAAGAAGATGTGTTGTCGCCGGTAGCACGAACGGATACCGGATGCGACTATTTAGCAGGCTAGAGTCTCGTTCGTTATCGGAATTAACCAGACAAATCGCTCCACCAACTAAGAACGGCCATGCACCACCACCCACCGAATCAAGAAAGAGCTCTCAATCTGTCAATCCTTCCGGTGTCCGGGCCTGGTGAGGTTTCCCGTGTTGAGTCAAATTAAGCCGCAGACTCCACTCCTGGTGGTGCCCTTCCGTCAATTCCTTTAAGTTTCAGCTTTGCAACCATACTTCCCCCGGAACCCAAAAGCTTTGGTTTCCCGGGAGCTGCCCGCCGAGTCATCGGAGGAACTTCGGCGGATCGCTAGCTGGCGTCGTTTATGGTTAGAACTAGGGCGGTATCTGATCGCCTTCGAACCTCTAAATTTCGTTCTTGATTAATGAAAACATACTTGGCAAATGCTTTCGCTTCGGTCCGTCTTGCGACGATCCAAGAATTTCACCTCTAACGTCGCAATACGAATGCCCCCGCCTGTCCCTATTAATCATTACCTCGGGTTCCGAAAACCAACAAAATAGAACCGAGGTCCTATTCCATTATTCCATGCACACAGTATTCAGGCGCAGCCGGCCTGCTTTAAGCACTCTAATTTGTTCAAAGTAAACGTGCCGGCCCACCTCGACACTCAATGAAGAGCACCGCGGTAGGATTTCATCGGGGTCCGCCTACGGCGCGCAGGAACCGCACGCGGATAACCACGGCGGCCGAGCGCTTTCGACTCGCCACCACCGGCAGGACGTCCCACGAACCATGCCAGTTAGACACCGACGAGCGATGAACCGACAGCGTGGGACACAAATCCAACTACGAGCTTTTTAACCGCAACAACTTTAATATACGCTATTGGAGCTGGAATTACCGCGGCTGCTGGCACCAGAATAAATCATACTGAAAGGCTGAGTGTTCCAACAGATGTTCACAACACACTGTCAAGCATGCGAACAACTAGGGCGGACGTAGCCCAAGGGTCACTAATAGGCCCAATTTTGTTCGTCCTATTTACAAACGACATGCCAACAACGGAACTCACAACCAAGCACCTCTACGCTGACGACACTGCCATAACAGTACAACACCCTCAGCTAGCGTACACCCGAAAGAAGCAACAAGTAGCACTAAGAACTCTCGAGCCCTGGCTAACCAAATGGCGTATCAAGGTCAATGTTGACAAATGCCAAGCTGTGCTGCTCACTAGAAAGAACAGACGCACGCACAGGCCAGCCAATATGAAAACGCTCAAGCTATTTAATCAAGATGTAGCATGGCATGAACAAGCCAAGTACCTAGGAGTATTCCTAGATAGGAAGCTAACCATGCTACATCACATTAAAGACATCCAGCGAAAAACAAACGATAAACTAAGACAGCTCTATCCTATACTGAATAAAACACCGTGTATTAACACGAGACTTGTAACCAACATGTACAAGGCCTTAATTAGGCCAATAATTCCATTCGCAGCGCCCGCATTCGGCCGCACTGCTATGACGAACCTGGATAAGCTGGAAGTAATGCAAAACAAATGCATCCGAGCAGTGGCTAGACTCCCACTTGACACACCAATACGCCACCTACGCGAAATTGCGAAAGTCACCTCGATAAGGCATCACATACGTAAACAAACACTCCGAATGTACACGATTTCTTGGGGTAATAAGATCAACCCACTAGTCAGTGGAATAGGACGTTACGACGTTGATCTGTACAATAAATACCAAACTCCGAAACACATAATGTTCAACCACAGGGTTGGGAAGCCGGGGGTCCGAAGAGACACCCTCCTCCCCCATAAGCTGACACCCACACAACATTCTGCACACATCCTACACTGCAAACGATTGTATATATGTACATGTATATGTCTACTATGTTACAGCTTTAACCACCGCAGGGAAACAAGCGAGGAAGGATGGAGAGGAGAAATCCAAACGACGAAGGAAACACAGCCATATAATAAGAGACGACTCAATCCACCTCCGCTCCCGCCAACGACAAGAGAGTGGACAGAAAGCCCACCTCTCTAACTATAATTTCCAGCTATTATGTTGCTTACGTTGTTTTCTTACAGGAGACGAGAGCGGAAAACAGCCCAATCAATCAATCAATCAATCAATCAATCAATCCATACTCAATCAATCAATCAATACTGATCTGCATTTAGGGCAGTCGCCCAGGTGGCAGATTCCCTATCTGTTGCTTTCCTAGCCTTTTCCTAAATGATTTCAAAGAAATTGGAAATTTATTGAACGTCTCCCTTGGTAAGTTATTCCAATCCCTGACTCCCTTTCCTATAAATGAATATTTGCCCCAGTTTGTCCTCTTGAATTCCAACTTTATCTTCATATTGTGATCTTTCCTACTTTTATAAACGCCATTCAAACTTATTCGTCTACTAATGTCATTCCACGCCAACTCTCCGCTGACAGCTCGGAACATACCACTTAGTCGAGCAGCTCTTCTTCTTTCTCTCAATTCTTCCCAACCCAAACTTTGCAACATTTTTGTAACGCTACCCTTTTGTCGGAAATCACCCGTCATCTATCGATAAGTGTATACATGTATAAATGTATAATATACATATATGATATATATATTTACAGATTGCAGTGGCAAGTGTGTGCCACCAACACCGCAAAGAAGAAGGGTCATCAGGCGAAATTGAAAAAGCCTCTTACTTTAAGTAACGCTTGGCTCTATTTTCCCTTCTCCTTAACGGAGACTTCACCAGGGACCACTGGTTGCTGGACCAAGTAACTAACTTGTGGCCCATAGCCAGGACGCTAGCGGACCCGAGCTGCACCAGGCAGTGACAAGAAGGACTGGTCCCCATAACTGACAAACGCGAAGAAAAGAGTTATGACTGTATGACACATATTCTAAACTAACATAACCTCTGCACTTTTCCAGCCCACATCTTTGCATGTGCTATCAAAAGGTGTCAGGTTTTAAATGTAGGCTCTTTTCTGCCTATGTGGTTTTCCCTGATCTTTAATACCACGCCTTAACACCATCTTACCAACATAAACCTTGCCTGGTATTGCGTCCAACGTACAAAAAGGCAGGTACTCCTGCAGGACCATTTCCACTCTTCCCTGCAATTTTTTCTTCTTAGAAAGTAATAGCATGTCGGAGGCAATGTAGATTGCGTCGATTGCCAGGCGGAGAGGAGCGAGCTTCGGTGACCCCCACCCCTCCGAAGGAAAAGGACAAGTTTTGCATCATACATCCCTTTTTACCTTGAAAAGAAGCGGCCACACGGTCGCTTAAAGCAAATAATAATAATACTATTTGCTTTACGTCCCACTAACTACTTTTACGGTCTTCGCTTAAAGCAAAGAATGTAACATATGATCCCATTACGCAAAGACTTACTTACTTACTTACTTACTTACTTACTTACTTACTTACTTACTTACTTACTTACTTACTTACTTACTTACTTACTTACTTACTTACTTACTTACTTACTTACTTACTTACTTACTTACTTACTTATCCGGTGCTACAGTCCTTGAAGGACCTGGGCCTTGTCGACCACTTGTCTACTCCAGTCGTCTTTCGAAGCAGCCAGCCTTCTCCAGTTCCGTATTCCTAGTCGTCTCAAGTCCGCCTCTACATCATCCAGCCATCGTAATCTCGAACGTCCCACTGAGTGGGTTCCCTCAGGCTTGGTGACTAATACCTTCCTTGGCACTTGCTGTTCCTCCATTCGCTGCACATGTCCCAACCACCATAATATTTTAATCTTATATCTGCAGTTATAGACGGATTCTTATAGAGTTCATACAGCTCTTTGTAGGTCCTAATTCTCCAGCCACCCTTCTCGTATATGCAGCATATATCTTCCTCAACACTTTTCGTTCCCATGCATCCAAAGTATCTCTGATTTGCTGTGTAATTGTCCATGTTTCCGATCCATACATAACTACACGTTTTATATAATCGTTCTATATACTCTCATCTTCAGCTGCCTTGAGATGTTTGACGATCGCAACAAGTTATGGAAACTATAATAGCATCTGTTGCCTGCCGCTATTCTTGCCTTAATCTCTACTGGTAGGCCTACTACATTGTCTTCTGTGACTATTTCTCCCAAATACTTGAACTAATTTACTCTTCCAAACCCTTCAAACTGCTCTGTCCCTCTACACCTGGTTTTATTTCTGGTGTTGATCATATATTTTGTTTTCTCCTTACTTATGACCAAGCCTAGTGTAGCCGCTTCTCTTTCCAGAACTGTATAGTTCTCTAGCATGTACTTTCTATTCCTCCCAAGCATGGCTATATCGTCTGCAAATGCCATACTCTGGAATGTTCTGTTGAATATAGTGCCATCTAATTTGCCTAGAGTTTGCGCATATTCCCAAACAGTACCTGATTAAAAATGTCGGTGATACAGAATCCCCTTGTTTTAGTCCTTGATTGATTGGAGAATTATTGGTATATCTGCCATTTGCTTTTATTTTGCAACAGGTGTTGCTTAGAGTTATTTCCACGAGTCTCACTAACTTTGGTGGGATTCCCAAATCCTGTAACACCTTAAAAAGCCCCCTTCTATTAACACTGCCACAGGCTGCCTTGAAGTCTACATAAAGTTGGTGAACCGTTACGTTTTATTTGTAACACTTCTCCATTTTTATTCTGAGGGTGAACATCTGGTCCTTGTTGCTCTTTCCTCCCCAAACCCACACTGGTATTCTCCTATAGTGGCTTCTGCATATGGTCGTAGTCTCTTGTTCAATATCCTAGCAAATACTTTGTATGCTGCATTATGCAACGCTGTTCCTCAATGATTATTGCACTTTGTCCTATCACACTTTTTATATATTGGTACAATAATGGCTGTGTTCCAGTTTTTGGCATTATCTCGCTTCTCCAGATTATCAATCTATGCATTTCCTTTAATAACTCTATACCACCATACTTGAATATTTCACCTGATATCTTATCTTCTCCCACAGCTCTATTATTTCTCATCTCCTTTGCAGCTTCAGTTACCTCTCCCAATGTTAGTTCTTCTTCTTATTCATAGCTGTCCTGTTGTTTCCCCTGTTCCTCATCTTCCCACTCCTGGGTTTCATCCCATTGCAGCAATCCTTTTAAATATTCTTCCCATCTTCCAATAATTCTCATTTCATCACCGATCATCTTTCCTTCTTTGTCCCTGCATATTGTTGTACGGGGCTGCCATCCCTGTTTTATCTCCTTTATACCTCTAAACATTCTTCTTACGTCCTTTTCGTTTCTACATTCTTCAATGTCTTTAAGTCTATTTTTCTCAAATTCTCTCTTTTTTCCTTCTACACATAGTTTTTAATTTCCTTCTCTTCTTCATACTTCTGTCTGGCGACCCGTGTTTCCTTCTGAAACATCTTCTTCTTTGCACTATTTCGTTCTTCTATTGCCTTCTCACATACCTTATCACATCACTCTTTCGTTTATCTCTATTTTCCTGAACCAGCTTTGAGTCCATTGTTTGCCGTATTGCTTTTCCCATTTTTCCCAATGTATCTCAGGGCTTCCCTCCTCTTCAACCGTTATCGCTCTTATTGCTTCTTTCATTCCTCCTTGAAACTCTTTCTCTTTCATGGGTGCTGATTCTAGTTATATTATACTTTTTATCCCTTTCTACTTGGTTATAGATGGTTGTTGATATCCTCTGTCTGAACTTAACCAACACCATGTAGTGGTCTGAATGAGCATCTGCCCCTCTCATCACCCTAACATCCCTTATATCCGTGCCATGCCTTCTTTGAATAAGCACATGATCTATCTGATTGACTGTGGTTCCATACTGTGACGTCCAAGTTTCTTTATATATATCCTTATGTAGGAAAATAGTGCTGTTTATGGTGAGATTTTTGCTTACTGCAAAATCAACCAGCCTTGTTCCGATGTCATTGCACTCTTCGTATAAAATATAGTTTCCCACATTTGGCCGAAACGCGGTTTCCCTTCCAACCTTGGCAATCATATCTCCTAGAAGCACTTTGGCATCATTTTTAGCAATTGTATCATATGTGCGTTCTAGCTGTTCATAAAAGGAATCTTTAACCTCATCAGTCGTCTCTTCTGTTGGAGCATGAACACAGATCAATGTCATATTGAAGAATTTCATTTTAACTCTCAATGTGCATATCTTGCCAGTAATTGGTTCAACGTTCAATATTGCCGCCTTATATGCTCTGTGTACGAGGAAGCCTGTTCCAAAATTAGCTGTCCCACTACTACTACTACTACTACAACAAAACATTGTGTAGTCCCCCGAATCAATCGCGTATGCTTCCTTCCACATAATCTCCTGCAAAGCTGCTATTCCTATCTGGTACTTCCTCAGTCGATCTTTTACATTCCTGAAAGCTGCTGCTCTATTTAAACTCAGTATATTCTACGTAGCCATTCTTAGATTAGTTCGTGTCCATTGCTTGTCATCGCCATTGAGACTGTCCGATTTATACATGCGCTCGACATTTTCGTGACTACTTATTTTTTCCATGGCAGGGAAGTCACCCCTGCGCACAACCAACAGGGGGTCTGCCCCTTCACAGCCTGTTGGGTGGTTACCTATTCTGCCGGGGATGTACCCTTTGAGGATCCCTCCTCTTCCTACAAAACAGTAGTTTGCTACTGTTAACCTCAGTCGCCAGGTGCCCCTTCCGCCAGTCCACCGTACCAATAAATGTTATTTCCGCCTTCACTGCCGCTGAGGTCTTTACCGTAACACTGGTTAGGGTCCCTTACGAGGCGATCCAATGTTTTTAACGGGGTGTTACTCATCTTTCACACGTCATTGGTCCTGACTTGTGACAAGCAGAGCCTGACTTCCTCAACAGAGGTCCAGGTTGGTTGGATTACGCAAAGACTAGTCCCATAGTAATAGAGCAAGTAAAGCCCGCCTGGTGGCCAACGTCTTAAGGGCATCAAATCTTTATGACGTAAGTAATTTATTTAGCTGAACAGAACAGGCAACCGCCCAAATACATGTTCCCATAATATAAAATAATTAAATATACACTGCCTTTGGTACAGATACAGTGAGTCATCTTAATATTCGGACACCATATGACATGTGACTATCTGAACATTATACTTGGATATTTTGACACATACGGTACAGAAAAGAAAGTTTGACAATAAAAACCCCAATGTTTCCAATATGATTACATAATAATACAAGTGTCTCAGAACAAAAGTGACATGTAGATAAATAAGTCGTCACTTTATCACATAACAAAACCACTTTAATATTCGGACACACGGATCATAACGGCCGAAACTGTAGCGTAACATTGAAATCAAATCAATCTAGTATTTGGTGGCACTGCCACGGCTTTCAGTCGTTGTGGCACAGGACAAACTAACTTTTCCGTGCCCTTAGGGCTAATATTAGCCAATTCTTGTATCAGTTTTCGTTGCAGTTTCTACTTTGACGTTATTCTGGAATTCTTTACTCCCTTGTCGAGTTCAATCCATAAATTCTCATTGGGATTGAGATCCTGGATCTGGGGTGGATTTTCATGCACATTTAAGCAGTTCAACAATAGCCACATTCGGACATTCCACGCTTTATGCTTGGGATCATTATCTTGATAGAAATGAAAAATGTCCCATATCCAAAGTTTTGTGTCACTTTTGTGTAAATTCTGCTTCAGGATGGCTAGATACTGTTTATGGTCCATTGTATGTTCAGTAAATGATATTTCATCTACTCCAGCAGACGAAAAGCACGCCCATACCATTGTATTCCCGCCTCCATGTTTGACAGTTGGTTAAATGTTTAATTCGTCATTTGGTTTGCACTAAGCCATTATTCTCCAATCCAATCCATAAATATTAAATTTGTTCTCATCACAAAATAACATAAGTTTCCACCGTTCTGTGTCCTTGTGTACATATTGCAAGGCAAACTTCAGTTTTTCCTTCAGTTTACTTCACTGATAAATGGCTTTATCCTAGACACCTTCCCGTTATATCTGGCCTTTCGAAGAGTCCTGCGCACATTTTCAGGGTGCACTGATATACCAGCTTCCACTTCTAATTCCCGTGCAAGTTGTGACACATTCAGTTTAGGATCCTTCCCTATTTTTTCTTAAAAGAAGTCTCTCTCCACGATCAGTTAGCTTTTTCAGTTGACCCGTTTTGCGGTATAGACGCAATCCTGTCCTCTTCTTTAAAAAGCCGTACAATGTCATTGGCAGTACTCTTACTCATACACAACACTTGCGCAATATCTCTGCAACTACGTCCATCTGCATCGTGGAAAATAACCAGTTGGCGCTGTTCAAACGTGTTTCTGCAGTGAAGCTCAGGGAAACGTACCCATTCATTACGTTTCTCCCTTGCCGCAATTGGGTAAGGTAGTCACGTGCAAATGGAATATCGACGACGTGTCCGAATAATAAAGTGATGTGTAGTAAGTCATGATTTCCTTTTCTATCACTAACAGAACACTTCACCAATTCGCGTGACATTTTGTTGTGATACGTGGGGTATATAGTCATGAATTGTTGGATGTGTTTTCGTTGTACACTGACTGACAGAGCAAATGCAACACCAAGGAGGAGTGGTTCGAAAGGGATGAAAGTTGGGGGAAAAACAGAGTCGGCACGGAAGAATAATTGATGTTTATTTCAAACCGATATGCAGGTTACACAATGCGCACGGCATCGACTCAGTAGGATGTAGGACCACCGCGAGCGGCGATGTACGCAGAAACACGTCGAGGTACAGAGTCAATAAGAGTGCGGATGGTGTCCTGAGGGATGGTTCTCCATTCTCTGTCAACCATTTGCCACAGTTGGTCGTCCGTACGAGGCTGGGGCAGAGTTTGCAAACGGCGTCCAATGAGATCCCACACGTGTTCGATTGGTGAGAGATCCGGAGAGTACGCTGGCCACGGAAGCATCTGTACACCTCGCAGAGCCTGTTGGGAGATGCGAGCAGTGTGTGGGCGGGCATTATCCTGCTGAAACAGAGCATTGGGTAGCCCCTGAAGGTACGGGAGTGCCACCGGCCGCAGCACATGCTGCACGTAGCGGTGGGCATTTAACGTGCCTTGAATACGCACTAGAGGTGACGTGGAATCATACGCAATAGCGCCCCAAACCATGATGCCGCGTTGTCTAGCGGTAGGGCGCTCCACAGTTACTGCCGGATTTGACCTTTCTCCACGCCGACGCCACACTCGTCTGCGGTGACTATCACTGACAGAACAGAAGCGTGACTCATCGGAGAACACGACGTTCCGCCATTCCCTCATCCAAGTCGCTCTAGCCCGGCACCATGCCAGGCGTGCACGTCTATGCTGTGGAGTCAATGGTAGTCTTCTGAGCGGACGCCGGGAGTGCAGGCCTCCTTCAACCAATCGACGGGAAATTGTTCTAGTCGATATTGGAACAGCCAGGGTGTCTTGCACATGCTGAAGAATGGCGGTTGACGTGGCGTGCGGGGCTGCCACCGCTTGGCGGCTGATGCGCCGATCCTCGCTGGCTGACGTCACTCGGGCTGCGCCTGGACCCCTCGCACGTGCCACATGTCCCTGCGCCAACCATCTTCGCCACAGGCGCTGCACCGTGGACACATCCCTATGGGTATCGGCTGCGATTTGACGAAGCGACCAACCTGCCCTTCTCAGCCCGATAACCATACCCCTCGTAAAGTCGTCTGTCTGCTGGAAATGCCTCCGTTGACGGCGGCCTGGCATTCTTAGCTATACACGTGTCATGTGGCACACGACAACACGTTCTACAATGACTGTCGGCTGAGAAATCACGGTACGAATTGGGCCATTCGCCAACGCCGTGTCCCATTTATCGTTCGCTACGTGCGCAGCACAGCGGCGCATTTCACATCATGAGCATACCTCAGTGACGTCAGTCTACCCTGCAATTGGGATAAAGTTCTGACCACTCCTTCTTGGTGTTGCATTTGCTCTGTCAGTCAGTGTATATACCGGTACATTTGTTTGCGAACGCATTATGTCAGGAAACATTCCATTATCGGTGTTGTCCGAATATTAAGGTGACTCACTGTAGATTCCAGTTCAGTTGTTAGTCGACAATTACATCATGTAGCCCGTTACCTAACCTCGTTACCACTGTTAGCTCAATTTCACGTTCATGCTTTGCCAGAACCATAATGTCATGCCCTATCAATATCAATAACGATTACACTTTCTAAAATTGCAGTCACTAACCCACTTCCCTATCCCAATTGCACTACACCAACCTCAACTTTTCAAGGTATCTCCAAATTTAGCACATAGCGGGCCTTCACTCACATTTCACCCTTAACCACACTAATCAACTCTACCCCCACAAATCTATTTGTTACCAGCATACTTTATCACTCTTACACACTCTTCTCGCTTAACTCTTTAACAATTCTTTCTATGCACCTACTTCCCGTAACTTCCTTTCACAAATTCTCTTTATCGCACATTAATACCTGTTTAACCCCTGCACCCCGTCTTCGCATTCTTTGATAATCCACCTTATAACTTTCTGCTCATACCCTATTTCTAATAATTCGCGATGTTTGGCACTAAATATTTCATTTCTTACTTTTCCCTTCATTTTACAATTGCCAATGAGGGTCAGATCATTTCCTGCTATTCCACATAATACACAAAATATCTCTTCTCTACCCTTTAAACAACCGTTATTCCTGTATAATCCCATAAGCCACCAAAATAACCCTCCTCTATTTAACCTATTTATATGCCTCATATTTATCTCTGCTACTTCCATAACTTCATTAAAAACACTAAGAGATCCTCTTTGCCTACGTTCTTCAAATAATTTCTGCATTTGTATATCTCTAATCCTCCTCGAAAGCACCCCTCGCTCTCTCGATTTATTCTCCTTCCAAACCTTTTCCCACATGTAACCCAACCCCACCTTCTCCAAGTATATTTTAATTTTTCTAACCAACACCCCTTATACATGAATTTCTTTTGTTGGTTATACGAAGCATGGATCACCCTACATCCTCCTTCATTTTTCAGATACATCCAATATTTAACTATCAGCAGACCCTGCAAGTCGGGATTAATGCTAAGAAAGAGAGATCCAATATTTAACTACCGTTATCACACACTCCACCTCTATATTTTCCCCACAAATTAATTCTAGCCCCACATTCGCTGTGCAATGTGGGAGCCCTAACACAGCCTTACCAAATTTACTAATAATTTGTCTTAAGCATACCCTCTTCCTCCAAACCCCATACTTCCGCCCCATACAATATCCTACCGAATACAACCGACTTTAAGACTAGCATCAAAGTTTTATAGGTAATTTCCGGAAATTTGGCCACTAAATATTTTACTGAGGCTAAGGCTGGATTCCTCTAACTCCTCGCCCTTCTGATTTGATCCTCCCATTTCCCTTTTCTGTTAAAAATCACTCCTAGATATTCCAACTTATTTACTTGTGCTAACCTCTCTCCCTGCAAAATCCATGTCCTTTCTTTTGTTCTTCCTTTATGTTTCTGCGTTACTAACACTTAAGATTTATTCCCCTTAATTTTAAGGCCTATTTCTTAGCAAACTCTGACACTGAATTTAAACTTCCCTGCATCCACTGCTGTCAATGTCAGCAAAATCACATCGTCAGCAAAAACGATCCCGGTACTTCTAACCCATTAATCACCCCGTGCCCGTGTAAGATATCTTTGATAAATAAAATAAACACTAATGGGGATAATTTACATCCTTGTTTTATAACCACCTTCGACTGTATGGGCCTACTCAACCTGTCTTCCTCCAATTTCATACAGCACTTTACTCCCTTGTATATCGCCTCTACTGCTCGTATCATCTTCCCCGAAACTCCCAACCTACCCATATTTTTCTATTAACGCTCTTATATTTACCTTATCAAACGCCTTTTCAAAATCTATTGCCGCAACATATACCTTACCTCTTCTTCTACTCAAGTATTTCTCTAATATCGTCTTCATTATCAATATATTGTCTACCGTACTTTTTCGTTTTCTAAATCGTCCTTGGTAATCTGTCAAAACCGAGCCCTTTTCCGCCCATTCATTTAATTTTAATTTAATCCATTAGCTAATATCGGTGTATAAATTTTACTCCATCTCTTCATTCAATCTTGGCTACCCTCTTAGCAGTTCCAAGGCTCTAGCTATGTTATTTTCCTCCATCGCGACTTCCCATCCATAACTTAATAATAGTAACTCCTCTTTTACTATCTTACCAAATTCCCGACCTGCTTTTTCTGACCATTTATACACTTAAGAAAATGGAAATTGCAACACCATGAAGACATTCGTCGTTTGTGTTGATTTTCAAGATATGGAACGACGCCATGTACGTGTGTAAACGATCAAAGTTTCAGAGCCATTGGATTGTTGCTACAGGTCTCCCCACGTGATTCGTCGCGGAGGAATCAGCTCCTGAATACGGACTCTGGTGTAGCGTAGTTGACTTGCAGTCTGTGCAGTGAAGTGTTCCCCGTCAAACATGCCTCGACGAAGAAGAGCACGCTATCAACAACTGTAGCCGTTTGAGAGGGCTCGGATAATTGGGCTGTGTGAGGCTGGGTTATCGCTAAGGACGTGTTAGCGACAGGCATCTACGGTACAACGTGTATGGCAGCAGTGGTCAAATGAAGGTGCCCACACTCGTAGACCTGGCACAGGTCCAGCGCGACAGACAACTGTGAGAGAGGATCGCCGCAACATTGGGAAGGCCCGGATGGAACCCCATGCAACAGCAGCGCAAATTCGAGCAGCTGTGGCACCCCACGTTACACAAAAAACAGTTGGTAATCGCCTGCGTGCAGCTGGCTTACGAGCCCATGTCCCTGCAGAGGGATTTCCATTGACCCCACAACAGCGACGTGTAAGGCTGGCCTGGTGTCGAGAAAGATCGACATGGGTCGACGAATGGCATAGGGTCGTCTTTAGTGATGAATCGCGCTTCTGTCTTGCCCGTAGTGATCACCGGAATCGTGTGCGCCGACGTACCGGGGAGAGGGGCCGCCCAGATCTTATTGTCGAGAGGAATACAGGGTCAACAGCAAGCATTATGGTCTGGGGAGCTATTGGCTTTAATGTGAAATCACAATTAGTGCTTGTTGAGGGCATTATGACTGCTCGACAGTACGTTGATAGGGTACTCAATCCAGTGGTTGTCCCTATGATGGCGAACATTGCTAATGGGATGTTTCAGCAGGACAATTCCCGGGTTCACACTGCACGCATCACAAGAGAAGCTCTCCAAGATATCACAACATTAGAATGGCCCGCCAGATTCCCGGACCTCAGTCCTATTGAGCATGTGTAGGACATGATGGGTCGACAACTGGCCAACCGTCCTCAGCCACCCACAACTCTGGAACAACTGACCCGTGCAGTGCAGCAAGCATGGGCCACAATTCCTCAGCAAGCGATCCGTGGCCTTATTGACTCCATGCCTCGACTAATTCATCAATTTATTGCAGCTCGTGGTGGAAAAATCCTGTATTGATTGTTGTCCAAACATGCGTTCAGAGGGACCTGAAAGTGTAATCATCGAATCACAACCGAACACTCGTCCTGCATGTTCAACTGCAGCAATGTAGCACCACTCCTTCTGGGTGTTGCAATTTCCATTTTCATCAGTGTGTTTAATATACCCTCTCCCTAATTCCTCGTTCTCCTTACTCTCTTTCTTTTTGTGCCCCTTCCCTATTTTTGTAACACCCATACTGAAAAATGATATGATTCAATCCAATTTCCATTCTTTCTATCATGGCTTTCGAACTTAACACTACATCAATCACGCTACCTCCCTGCTCTGAAACAAATGTCACTTTCCCAGTCCTATCACTCTCCTTCAATCCAATTAGAATATATATATTTCCCGCTGCGCACAATTCTAGGAGTTTCTCCTCATACCTGTTAGTGTCTTTGTCTTCATTTTTTACTTATCATTATTGCCCCTCCTGCTTCTCTATTATACACTGGGTTCTGTTCCGCTAATCGTTCCATTCTCCAAATAACAGCATATCATCTTCTGTAAACTTCTCTCTTATCATGCTAATATCCCCCAATGACTCTTCAAAAAATGCTTGTTTGTGCATAAATAACCTCTAGGGTGGCAATATGCAAAGGCTAAACTTACCTTCTTAATCCTTCCCTCTACCCTCCCCATATTAAATCTAATCCAAATCACTTCTTGCATCTCTGTCCCAATGTACTCTACGAGTCCACTAATTTCTTCCTTTATTAACACAACTATTCCTCCTGGAGTGTGTACCTTTTTCCTCTCCTTTCTTTTGTATTTATACTTAGTCACAAACCCTTCCCATGTTATCTCCTTCCCTGTTTCCAACCAAGTCTCCAAGAGTGACACAATATCGTAACTTTACACTACTTCTCTCCCTAGTAACCCTTCAATATTCACAAATCCTATTTCCGGAATTGATATAACTTACCCTTCCCCCCTTCCAAGTAACCTCCACTATTATTACTTCTTGTTACCATAGATTCCATTTCTCCTTTTTAACATTCTTTGTAATTCTCTCCCCACCGTATCCTCCATGCGTTTACACACTTTACCCCACAAGTCTTTTAAACTCTTACTTTTTCCTTTATTCATAACTGCATTACTTTTCTGTTCGACACGCTCTCACCTCATTTATTGTTCTTTTGTCCACTGCACACTGCACTTGACGATTCTTGCGATACTCCATCACTCTCCTCTTCTCGTCCCCTTCCTTTTATATCCGTCCTGTACAGTCCACTTCCTCCTGGTCTGCTTTTCTCACTTCCCTCCATTCCATCTCTTAACGATTCTTGAGACACGGCCTCATCTACCACTCCTAGACTCACTTCTCTAAGTCCGCACTGCGATGTCCGCTTCTTCCTGGGTACTGCTCCCCACTACCCTCCACCCAATCCATACTACGTTCTGCATCCTTCCATCTTCTTCTGCCATCACCTCTACCACCATTTTGTCGTGATCATCCATCGCCTTCAATTTTGTCACTGAAAACTCTCTAAACCATATACCATTCGTCACCACTAGACTCTTCCCCGTTATGTGGGCTTTTAGCCATTGTTTCCTCGCTCTCCAAAGATGTCTATTCAACGATTTCATGATTTCACTTCCTTCTTTACCCATATCTGTCTTTACCCATTTCTGTCCTTCCATGTTGCTGGCGGTCCTTAACACTATTTCTGCCATTAGAGTGGACAATAATTTTACTAATATGTCTGGGACCTTAAACTTTCCCCATTCTTTCAACATCATCTATGTCTACTTCACTACAATTCATCTTCATCCTCTTCTGAATGACCTCTACCACCTTACAAATGGTGTCCACCTTGCCTTCTTCCTCATCTTCTTTCACACCATATACAGATATAGCTTCCTTCATCCTCTCCTGGCTTCACACCTCTACTTCTTTATTCATCTTACGCACCTCCTCTTCCAGATATTTAAGTTTCTCTCTTAACAATTCTAGTTCTATCTCATTCCTACACGTTCTGTTCTTCGGCGCTTCTGTCTTTGCTTCTATCCAATTCTTCATATTTCCTATCTCCTTGATTGTTCTTTCATCATGTCCTTTATTTCTTTCACTTGGTCCCATTGTCTTGATTCCTGTAAGCCTTCCCTCACTTTCTCCTTAATTCCTGCCAAATATTCCAAGCTGAACTTGTCACTGATATTCGTGACTAGGTTCAAATCCACCCTCCACCCAATGACCAGAAGCACAGCTAACACCCCTGCTACTAGTACCGGTGTACCCATCTATAACATCTCTTCTTTTTTCACCAAACTTATGCTCCTTCCTCTGCTTCCACTGCCACATCCCAATAGCGGCTCGGTAGTGTTCCACTCCTACCATCTTTCACGGCACACACTACACTACGCGTCCACACTCAACGGTTGCTCAAGCGAGAATGTTCAAATCTATAGGGTCTAACGCCGTAGTTATAAGATTCATGAGCCGTTGGTCGAAAAAAATTTCACCAACAAAATGTTGGCTGGCTGGATAGGAGAGATGGTCATATACAATATCTAAACATTATGTTGCATGCCAAAAGCCTGGAATACCGGTCAAATTGTCGAGCGGTTTGGTTCCCGAACAGTCAGCTTGCATTCGGGAGATACGGCTTTCCAAGCACACTGTCGCAGCTCTGAACATGGACTTCTGCAGTTTCACATTTTCACGCCAGGCAAACGCTCTGGGACCTCTACTCACGGCCGCTACCTTCCCGCTACTACCCTTTTCGTATCCCGTCGTCACGACGGACGGCAGCTCGGTATTTGATAGGAACGCCTCCTGACTTAATGAGACTACTACCCAGGCCTCCCGACCTACTAGAACCTCCCTCAAGATGCATCTAACTGTGTATGCTCTACACGGCAGAGCGGACACAATATTGTCAGCATCTACCGACGCCGCCGCCAACAAAGAACGAGAAACCGACACTGCATTGGAGCTACGCGCCACAGGGTTCTCCAGGCCAGGCGGAGAGCCAATGCCATGACGTCTCCTCTCCCTCCAAGAAGAGACCGCTGACAGTAAACAGACTCCGCATCCGCACCGGGAAGGAGAAGACGACAGCCAACGAGCCGCATTCCAGTACCTCTCTCAGAAATGCAGTCGAACGAAGAACCAACCAGGAGAATACATCGACGCGAAACGGCAATCAGGTGAGAACTAATTTTCAACCTCTACAGCTCTTGCTGTGTTTCCGCTGTATGAGGTGTGGCTCCAGGTACGCTAGAATCGCTATTCTGGTGTTCACTACAACACAGAATTCATGGCACGTAGGGTGACGCTGGTGTGAGCCAACTGTGCCGTGACCAACAGGCCGCTCATCGCATTTGCCTTATTTACAGAGCTATGACTTGGGCAGAGAGGACGGAGTCTCGTCCCCATGTGCCCAGTCCCTCCAGTAGGTCCCCACATAGGTGTGCGTAGCCACATTCTCCCGGATCGGAAGATGGGTACCAGGGACCCCCAAAGAGATCAAGCAGTGCAGTTGTTCTTAAGATACTTCGCGGCATGGCCTGGTAACGGGCATGGCCCGCACTAGTCACAGCAGTGCCTAGAATGATAGATAGACAGACTGATAGACAGACAGATAGATAGATAGATAGATAGATAGATAGATAGATAGATAGATAGATAGATAGATAGATAGATAAGGAACGGCTGAGCCCTGCCTTTGCAGCGCTCCACACGTATGTCCATGAATACCCTTTTGTCCCTTAAGAGGGTTTGCCTCGTCCAGCCCTAGTGCTCCTATGAAGGATACCAGTGTCCGGATGGTGGTATTCCTGATGTCTTCCATTTCACAATGTGTGAGCCAAGATATCGAAGTCTAGTGCGTGCAAGAGCCTCGCACTGACACAGTACATGCGCGGAGGTCTCTACCTCCCTACCTCATCTTCTACATATCGGATCTAGACTGATTTTCATGATGTGTAGGTGTCTTTGTAAGGTGTTGTGTTCTGTCAACAGTCCAGCTACCATTCGTATTTTGGTCCTATTCAAGTTTATTAGGACATTTTTATATCTTTGGCAGGGCCCTTCGATAAGTTCGCGTGCCTGCCTTGCCGTAGTTAACCACTTCCAAATGTCTAAGTGAGAATGGTTTGTCCACTGGGATATTACCAGTTTCACACTTTGGAGTGATATTCCCAGGAAAGGCACTGGTCCTATTAAAGGACCTTTAGAGGCTTGTTTCGCTAGTTTGTCAGCTTCTTCATTTCCACTTATTCCTGTGCCCCCGAGAACCATAACAGGGTAACTGAGCGAAGTCCACACAGCTTATCTAACATCCTTTGGCACTCATATACAATTTTGGGTGTTGTTCTAGCTGCACATAGAGCTTTTAACGCTGCCTGGCTGTCTCTGCAAATTGTGATGCATCTTATACGCCCAGGCATGTTCCATATATGAACAGCACAGGCCAGCATTGCATATACTTCTGCCTGGAAAACAGTAGCATATTTACCCATGGGAAGGGAGAACCTTGTCTTAGGCCCCCAGAAGCGACGCCAGTGCCGGCTCGGTCCGCGAGCCATCTGTGTACCATGTACAGCCCTAGACTTAAGACAGGCCCCAACATCCATGACCCACTCCTCCCTCGTGGGTATCACCATTGTGTACTTATAGTTCAGATTAAAACTAGGCTTCATCAGGTCCCCGATCATCATTGTCGTGGGACAGATCTGATGAAGCCTTGTAAGAATAGATGCATGACCTCTATTCGGATTCCTGAAAGACCATCCTCCGAGTGACCAGAGGCGGTAGGCACTCATTCCCGCCATATCCTTAACATGTAAATGAAAGGGGGGAAGGCATAGGATGGCCTCCATTGCACATAATGGTGTGGTGTCTAGTGCCCCTGTTATTCCTAGACACGCAAGTCTTTGGACACTGTTTAACTTGGTGGTCACAATTTTAGTCTAAGATCCTGGCCACCAGACTCAAGATGCATAGGACCGAGGTCGATAGCTGCAGTCCCTTAATTGCGGCCAGTATTCAGTATTCGGTAGCTAGTGGGTTCGAACCCCACTGTCGCCAGCCCTGAAAATGGTTTAGTTTCCCCATTTTCACACCATGCAAATGCTGGGGCTGTACCTTAATTAAGACTACGGCCGCTTCCTTCCCATTTCTAGCACTTTCCTGTTCCATCGTCGCATTAAAACCTATCTGTGTCGATGCGACGTCAAGCAACTTGAAAAAAAAAGATGCATAGGTGATCTTGTGCCGTACAATAGAAATATAAAGCCATTGTACCCCCTTAGGTCCTAGGCCCCAAGTTTTACCGACGGCCCTGCGACGGGCCCACGTAATCTTTCGAGCCTTAACCACCTTGTAGTCTATGTGTTTTTTCCAACTGAGTCTTGCCTCGAGCATTACCCCGTGATACTTAACTGAAGTTGTCTTAACTAATTTTTTCCCAAATAGGAGTCGCTCGGACAGACCGTCTAGCCTCCTCGTGGTGAAAACCACGTGGTCCGTCTTGTTGGGATTGACCGTTAAGTCCGTATCGTGGCACCACCTTTCCACCCTTCGTGGGGAGCTCTGTACGAGCCCCGAAACCGTACTGGGGAAATTTCCTACCGCCACCAAACTAATGTTGTCTGCATAGCCTTCGGCATAAATTCCTCCAACATTTAACCTGGTAAGTGTTCATCCAATACCAGGCACCATAATGTTGGTGATAATACTCTTCCCAGTGGACACCCCCTGCCTAAATTAGCTCTCAACGTTACTGAGTTGAGGGTAAACAGAACTTGACGGCCCTGCAGTGAGGTCATAACACATCTTATGAGCATCCTGCTCACGCCCCTTCTCTCTAGACTAAGTTGTATGGAGCCGAAAGATGTGTAGTTGACGACAACTTCTGTCTAAGAATACCGCCATAGCAAGTTGTTGCTAATCTAAGGCACTATCCAGCCTGGAAATAAGCTGGTGTAGTGCCGTCTCAACCGACTTACCTGGTTGGTATGCATGCTGATGAGAATGCAAGGGACAGTCTCTTAATTCTTTCTCCCTGATATGTCTATTCACCAGCCTGTCCAAAGTCTTAAGAAGAAAAGACGTCAGACTAATGGGTCTATAATCGTTAGGTCTAGGGTATGATGACCTTCCGGGTTTAGAATACTTTCGCCTGACGCCACAAGGAGTACACGTACTCCATAGTGAAACAGGCTCTAAAATTTCTGACCAGGTATGATATAAGGACCACCTCCACCTCCTGAAGAAGCTCTGGGAAGATCCCATCCATTCCTGGACTTTTATAAGGGGCAAAAGGTTCTAATTCCCACTTCACTCTTCTTGGGGGTAACGATCTCTGCGGCTTCCTTCCAACCACTTCTATCGGGTCGGAAGGCTCCGCTCGATTCTACTTCACTATTCGTGACTACTGAACCTTGAAAGTGGGCATCAAGCAATAAGCTCAGCGTCTCCCACTCTGTGGATGTATGTCCACCCGAGAGAGACTCCAGTGAGTCCAGCCTTGCCCTTCCATCCAAAGTTAGAATTCTATGAAGCCTTGCCACTTCCTGTTGACACTCAATGGAGTCACAAAACTGCCTCAAGGATTTCCTAGAAGCCTTTTTGACTTATACTTTCTTTGAGATTATTTGTAAGAGTCTATACTTTCTTGGTATTGAAGGTCCCTGTATTTTTCCAGAGCCTTCGTGCTTTTCTCCTCAGGTGTTCCAGATAACTGTTCCACTGGAATCTTCCTGTTCTTCTGTTTGCCTTAACAACTGGGCAGTTTACCTCATAAAAGGTAACTAGTGTCTGTGTAAGAAAGTTCACATTGAGCTCTAGTTCCTCCTAGTTCTTAATTACATTTGAGGGTCCTCTTTCCAGTCCCCTCCTCACGTCCTCCCTAAAAGACGCCCAGTCTGTTCATCTAGGATTCCTATAAGATGAGATGTCAAAGAAGCCCTTCATATGAAACACAATGTGTCTGTGATCTGACAAGGAAGGTTCTAAAACATGTTTCCAGTCTTTAAATTCCGGTATGATTCCCATGGAACCCAGGGTTAGATCTATGATCCCATCACTCCTATTACTGATGAAGGTTGGGTTATCACCTATGTTCATGATCTCAAGATCAGTTGTATATAGAAATTCTATGAAGTTCTCTCCCCTTCGGTTTGTATGTATACTTCCCCAAATGATGTGGTGAGCATTGGCATCACATCCTACTATGAGGTTGAGTCCATGTTTCCTACAGTACATCACAGTCTCTTTAATTCCTCCGGCGGTGGTGGAGATTAATAATCTCCTGTGAAATATTCAGAGCAGACCACCAAAATTCTTGGCTATCTGCCCTCTTCATTCTTACTAGGACTGCTACTAGGTCTCTAGTAATGAAGGACGGTATAGCCCAGGCGTTATGATCCTTAACTAGTATACATGTTCTGGGTTTCTCCTCCGCTACCCAACTGAAGAGAGTGAAGCCTGCACATTTTAGTCCCATGATATGGCCCCGTCTAAGGCAGGGTTCTTGTATCAAGGCGACTGAAAACCCTCCTATCTCCTTTCTTGTAGTTCTTGTAAGTACCCTAGAGGCCGCTATACAATGTTGCATATTTGCTTGTATGAAAGTAGTCATTTCTTACCTCCGTGCAATGCTTTACCTAATGCAGCCTTCAGAACCTGCAGCTCCGGTTTCCGCGATGGATCTTGAGGCTTGGGTGGCCCCGGCTCCTGCCCGGACTCCTGCCCCTTGCCCCTGTTGCTCTTGGTGTTTTCTTTGGTAGAGTTGGTACTCTGCTTGTCGCGTTTGCCCTCCACCAAAGTGAAGGTGGCAACATGCACTCGGCAGATCTTCTTTCCCATCACTTTTTTCATATCCCTGGAGTCCATGCTGATCACAAGGCGGACACCTTTCTTCTGTTCCTTGCGGTCCTAGATTCTCCAGCTACTGGGATTTAGTCCATGGTTTTGGCGTGCCATTTTTCCCAGAAGGATATCATTGTCCTTTGGTTGTCCTGGTGTCCAGACCATGACCC
This sequence comes from Anabrus simplex, assembly GCF_040414725.1. Lineage (NCBI taxonomy): Eukaryota > Metazoa > Arthropoda > Insecta > Orthoptera > Tettigoniidae > Anabrus > Anabrus simplex. Next base: position 631,858,005 of record NC_090265.1, on the reverse strand, counting down.
TCTTGCAGGAGAGGAGTTTATGCATGTCCACAATTGTGAGCCTGGCTCCTTCTCACGGCTGCATACCTGTAACGAGACTAGAGAGCCATGCTACGGGCTCGTCATTTTCTGCAATTATAATGGCAGCACCTCTCGACAGCTAGCAATCCAGGAACTGAGGCTTAATAGACCCCTGCTCCGGAAGCACATCTATTAGATTGGTGATAGCCTCCTCTACTAACTCCACCTGTTTTTCCGTTAGTTGATGATCAGGATATCCTTCAGGCCGTATGGAATTCCTGATCTCAGCTTTGGCTATTCTGGCATACTCCACCTTATGTCTTTTGTGGACTTGCCGAACTTCTTCTGGTGTTGCCCCCGACAGGAGTCGTATTCCCACCGACGTCTTGGTGGGAGGAGTCCTCTGTGCCCATTGGATCCCTCTGACCAGAACGACTGATCCACCTAAGATCTGGACAGCTATGGACTTGGATATTGACTTTTTCACGATACATGTTCCAAACGAACAATATTACCTGTATTATCCAGCCCACATCCATGGCTGTACTATTTAAACTTTGTCAGATTTTATGTGGACCCATTTTTATATTTTTACCTAGGTGGTTTTTCCCTGACGCTTATTACCTGATTACTCCACTACGATACCTCATCACCTCAAAGGATCTAGCAGCATGCAGAGCATGGGGACAGGCAGATAATTCCTTCACTATCACTTACACCCAAACCTCCCAACGCACTGATTTCTTAAGACAGGCGAGAGGCAGTAAATGCTCGTACAAGGCAACAATTGAAGTAGGTAGCTCACTATTTTTAAACCTAGCATATTTTTACATTTTAATTTTTTGTGAGTAGGCGAAATCTATATTATATCGAATATCTATTACAGCTTGACAATCAACGAAACTGCGTGGATACAAATTGCGACTGTGTGGCTGATGCCAGAGGGCACTGTAAACATATATGTGCCATTATACAGTACTGCAATTCTGATTCAGTATTTAGTAAGACAAATTTGCCACAAGAATGGGAGAAACCAAATTTGAAAACAGATGGTATGTAATTTTATCGATGTTAATTACGTAATAAATTGAAGTGCTCACAGTCTCGTTAAATAGTGTAGAACGCGTATGTTCTAGGATCCGTAAAATATGCGAAAGGGAAGAAGGATGATGATGTGTTTCCAAAGAAGAGGGCGAGAACTGACGAGGTTGCTGTTATTACCACCGAAGAAGTAGGAAAATCTGATCTATATAATTCGCCTTGAACTGAAATGTATAGAAAGGAGTTAAAAAATGTGTCCGAATCAGTAGTCAAAAGTCATGCGAAGAGTTGTACAACAAGAATGTCAGCATTGGCGTCAGAACATTTTTTTACAAGTTGTTTTACGTCGCACCGACACAGATAGGTCTTTTGGCGACGATGGGATAGGGAAGGACTGGGATTGAGAAGGAAGTGGCTGTGGCCTTAATTAAGGTAGAGCCCCAGCATTTGCCTGGTGTGAAAATGGGAAACCACAGAAAACCATCCTCAGGGCAGCCGACAGTAGGGCTCGAACTCACTATCTCCCGAATACTGGATAGTGGCTGCACTTAAGCGACTGCAGCTATCGAGCTCGGTAACAATTTTAATAAACTCATCAACGAGTTAGTACAAATACAAAACACACCCATAGTATTCACTTCTGGAGAGTTTGATTTAAGTGACGATTTTTATACTTATATTATTATGGGAACAAATGCGACTTTGTCTTCCAAGTGAATGTGGTGAATGCCTGTAGTTGCGGTCACTACGCTTTTCCGCTTCATGTCGAGACCACCGGGCCTCTAGGACGCGTAACCGTCATAAAATTGCAAAAATATTCCTTCAGGAATCACCCGTGGCTAGCAGAAATCTCATTTATGGCAAGGCTACTGAGGGCATTGCCCTGAAAAAGTAATCCATTTTAATAAGATTGGAATGTTTACTTCATAAACAAACCGTGCTTTGCACAGCAACGGGCGGGTTGGTCTAAGAATGTTTGGATATATTCCAAGTTTCTAGAAATCAATGGCTCGATTTCGTGCAATGACAGGCCAATAATTGAAACTCCTGACATCATAAATATAAAATACTTGTAAAGATACTCAGGTGGTAATTCGAGATTGAAACATAGCCACATCAGTGTCAGATACTCGTATATTGTACAGGACATCAGGTGCCCGGTTTTTATGTGTATTCACATATGGTTTCTGTTATCGTCCTTCTGTTATTCCTTTCCAGAAACATCCATTCTATTGGTGAAAAGGTTTTATTTTGGCCTTTTCGTTTTATGTATCGTTACGGCCTCATCGGACCACGTTTATTTTTGTTTCCAATGATGTTTATTCTGTCCTTTGACCAGGGAAGGTGCTTCGCTGGTTTAACCTCATCTTTAGGTACCCTGCAGTCCTGGATTGTTCGTTTAAAGATGCGTCTATCTATTACGTCTTGTTCGGTTATGCCGCTCAGCCTCAAATCATCAGCCACTCCCTGGTGCCATCTGGGTTTACTTTTGAGGTTCCAAACTTGTGTTAAGGCCGGTCTCCACTGATTAACATTTACAACAACATGTTAAATGTTAACTGGTGACACCATCAACACGTTAAATGTTAAATACTGTTTCATTTAACATTGTGTCCACACTTAATAAACATGTTAAACTTGACTTTCGTTGTTATATATAGGTAGTTCATCATATCAATTTGCGGCAATACATTTAGGCAGTGTCTAGTATTTTCAAACAAGAACAATGGACTGAGATGAAGAGGATTTGGCCTTTGTTCCACTGTTGCTCCTTTTTGTGATTTAGAAATGCAGTTTTATTAGACACATTTCCTCCCTTCATCCTGCTTATTGCTTCAAACCAAACCTCTTTGAAGTATAAACTTCACCAGCTTCCACCCCTCGACTTCCGAATTTTCTGAACTTTTTGCAATACTCGACTTATTGGAATTAATAATTTTCTTCTGTATTGAGTGTCATTTAAAATTTGACATGATGAGAAAAATGTTCGTAGTGTGTATAGTATTTTTCATATCAGGTAGTGTTTTTGATTATTCAACTGTTTTATTCAGAGATTGTGTCACCAATCTTATCACACCGAAACTGCGCTAAATTTATATTTACTCTGTGACTAAATCTGTGATCCTTTGTTTTTAGTTGTGCTGAGTAATGGCGCGATGTGTTGTTGAGTGTAGAGTTGAGTTGAGACAGAATGTTTTAATAAATTTTTCTAATCAATTATATTATTGAGAGTTGTGCCCGAATTTATTTCTGATAAGTTATGGGCTCAGTGCGTCAGTAAGTCGTGAGTGAGTAAAAAATGGCATCAATTGCGGATACACCAAAGATTGAGAGACTTGGGCCGAAAAACTAGGCCTATGTGGTGTGGTGCAAGCGAGTGAAGGCTTTCCTAATAAGAAAGAAATGCTGGACTGCAATCGATCCCGGTTACGATGATGATGAAGATTTAACTACAGACGAAGAGGACCTAAACGCCACTGCACTTAGTTACTTGACGGAGTTGATAGAGGACTGTTACTTGAATGATGTAACCAGACATGAACGAGCAAAGCATGCCTGGAACAGACTTAAAGCAATCCATTTCAAGATTTGTCCGTTTCAATTTGTGAGTACCATGGACGAACTGGCAAGGTTCATCAAGAAACATGATGAACCTGTTTTGGAATATCTGAATCGAGTTGAGCAATTAGTGGAAAAACTGAGAAATCATTGATCCAACATCAATGATCGAGAGCTGGCGGCCTACATGCTGAGAGGTTTGAAGCAAGAAAATTACGAACACATTGCCCATGTGATGGATTTAAATGAAGAAAAACTGTCGTCAGAAAATGTGAAGAGTAAATTGCTGCTGGAAGAAGATAGACTAGAGAGAGAGAAGGATGAACGTGAGAAGAAAAATCAAGAATTGAGAAGCTATGTTATGAAGAACAAAGGAAAATTCCATGGTTTTGAGAAGAAACACAATTTTTTCTGGTGAAAATTCAGCTCTTCTGATAAATCCTGTTACTGTTGTGGTCAACTTGGGCATTTTGCAAGAGAGTGTCCAAAAGTAAGAGAAGCCAAGTCAAGAGGAAATGTGATTTGTTACTCTTGTGGCAAGGAGGGACATTCTTCGATTAAGTGTAGAAACTCTGAAGCTAGTACAAGTGACAATAGGGGCTCAGACGGGAATGCCCATGACAACAATAAACCACAGAGAGAATTCAAGAATAAAGTTGCCACTTATGAAGAGAAGAAACAACCGGAGACAGAAGAAAAGTAGATTTGAAATAGCACTGTGAAAGTGAAATATGCTGTGCATTTGATGAGAGGACCTGACTACAAAGAATGTAAACAGGACGAAAAGTCAAGTGATGCAAACACTTGTGTTAGGTTCACCAATTAAAAATCAGAAAACACCCTGCTGAAATCATATATTTTTACTATTTATTCAGAAGAAAAAAACAAGCACTTCTATACGTCAGCCATTCACATTTTTTTCAACACCCACACACACTCTCTAACCCAGACATCTCTCTCTACTGCCAACCCCATCATATTAAATTTAATTTCAAATATGTTACAAACTCAACATCCTCCCACCTTGAGTTGTGGGAACAACTCAACACATCATTTATCCACATGACAATACAAAACTGAATTTACTATACACAATACAAAACAGCAAGATCACCTCTCCCCTTTCTTGTCTCTTTTGGAACTCAAAATAAATAAAAACACTTGAGATAAATATCACATTGAATAAATGAACACTTGTGAAAAAATATCACTCAATCCTCAAATCTTTTGGGTTTAATCACCAGTCTCCCACTACTAGTTTTCAGTTTGGAGCTATCGGTCGATGATTTAACTGTCCTTCGGTCACTTTCTTCCTTTTCACACAGCTTAAATTGTCTGCAGACGTGGTCTTCTGCAGATGTCACTTCGAGTGGGTATACCTTCTGCACCGGTCTCACGAGAACCCCTCTTTCCGTCTTCAGACGAACAAGTCTCACCACCTTTGCCAGGGATAACTTCCATCACTCTTGCCAACAGCCAATTCAATCTCTTGGGGTTGTCATTGTCTACTAGTACTACTTCATCCACGAAGGGTTTGTACTGACTTTTTGTATGGTGGTTCTTCTGAATTAGTTGTCCAAGATACTCGTTCCTAAACCTCAACCTCAAAGTTTCTTTTATTTTCTGTCTATATCTGTATCTTTTGTCGAATCTTACATTTTCTATCATGTCGATATCGGGCATTCCAACCTCCTTGACCTCTTGCAGAAACATTGCAGGGGTTATTGTCACACAAGACTGTCATCATTTCTTGGTACGACAAGCACAAATTTCCCAGAACTTTCCTGAGCATTTGTTTGATAACACCAATCAACCTCTCCCACCAACCTCCCCACCATGGTGCAGCGGGAGGATTAAATTTCCATTCAATCTCATTTGCAGAACTATATTCAACAATTTTATCCCACTGAATCGTCTCCAAGGCATTACAGACGCCATGAAAATTCGTCCCATTATCACTGTAGACTATTGTTGGCCTTCCACGTCTGGATACAAAACGTCGAAAAGCTTCTAGGAATGTTGAGGTAGCCAAAGATGTCACAAGCTCCAGATGGACCGCACGAAAAACAGCACACGTGAACAAACAGACCCTGGCTTTCTCTCCTCTCCTCAAAATCAAAGGTCCTGCAAAGTCTACCCCTGATATCTCAAAAACCGAAGCCTCTCTCACTCTGTCAACGGGTAGATGAGCCTGTTCCGCTTCAAGATGTTTTCCATGGTATCTTCGGCAGACAACACATGATGCGATTGCACTATTCACAGTTCTTCTTCCACCGAGGAGCCAGTATTTCTGTCGGAGCCCGCTGAGCATAATCTGTGTACCAGCATGACATAACTCTTTGTGTTTTTCCCTAATGAGAGCACGAACTAAAGCATGTTTTGCAGGAAGGATAATAGGACAACGGAAAGCGTAATCATCCCGACGTGCTATTATCTTTGTTTTCAGTCTCATCACTCCCTCGTCATCAGTGAAAACACAGAGTGTGCTAAATCTCTCGTCCTTTACATCTACAAAACACTCTTTTTGTATGAACTTCATCACAATTTTCTCCGCTCTGGTCGTCTCTTCAACTGATATTTCTGCGTATATCCTAGTTAATTTTTTCTGTCGACAATTGTGCAGAAATCTCAAGATCCACCCCATCATGCGAACTGTTTTCCGAAAACTCGAGAAATAATCGAGGTGCCACTCTTGCGTATTTGACTTATTTTCTATTGCGGTCATAGTGTTGACTTTTCTTCTTTTATTCGAACACTTTTTCATCGTTTCTTGTAACTTCGGAGCAGGGCCATTGAGTAGGGGATTGTTTCAGACATTTCGGACCCTCCCACCATCTCTGTTCCAGTAAATGCTTTGGATCACATCCTCTTGATGCCAGGTCAGCTGGATTCATGGTTCCTGGAACATGTCGCCACTGTTCAATTCTGGATAATCTTCGGATTTCATGAACTCTATTCCATACGAAAGTTCCCCAAAGTTCGTCTAATTTTATCCAAAATAACACTGTCGATGAGTCACTCCAATAATGAACAATAATTTATTTTGACCTTAAAGATGGTGACACTGATGTGGCAAGTCTAACACCTATAGTAGCTGCTAATAATTCCAGACGTGGTATGGTGATCTTCTTCTTGGGTGCCACTCGTGCCTTTGCTTGTACAAGCCGTATATCCACGTTATCAATCCTCTGTACTCGCAAGAATATAACTGCTGCATATGCGGTTTGACTAGCATCGCAGAATATATGAATAGAGATATCTTCAACCGATTGCAGCCTTCCAATCAGACATCTGTGAATCTTAATCTCAGCCAGAGAGGTAGTTCTGCCAACAATTTCAGAAACCTTTCTTTGTCGATTCATTTACCACGGTGTCCCAGTCTAGCTCAGAAGCCCAAAGTTCCTGCAGAATTAATTTAGGGCAGAGAGATACAGGACATGAAAAACCAATAGGATCAAATTCTCTATGAGCAGCTCTTAGTATTGTCCTCTTTGTTATTACATCAGGTATGATATCAATGACATGTGCCAGATTCAATTCAATAGTATCGTTTTCTTTATTCCAAACCAGTCCTAACACTTGTGAAAGGTTTTCAGTTGTTTTATCGTGAGAATACTCCCACCCTCGCAGGTTGAAAGATGCCTTCTCCATAATTATTTTTGCCTCTTTCATGAATGAATTGAGCTCAGTTTCATTGTTAACACTTGTAGTACAATTATCTACATAGAAACATTCTCTCAGGCTTTCTATTGTCGGAACCAAGTAAGGATTGTTATCAACTGCTTCTCTCTTCATCTTGTTCAAATGGAATTCAATTGTTGCCGAGAGCAAGAAAGAAGAACATGCAAGACCGAAAACAACTCTATTATGACAAAACACTTTCATCTTTTCTGTACTTTCCTTATCCCACCAAAAAATTCTTAGAAAGTCACGGTCTCTAGGATGGACGCTTATTTGGAGAAATGCCTTTTCTATGTCTGCGATGACTCCAATATCATTTTCTCTGAACTTCAGTAATGAACTAGGAATAAACTCTATAAGGTTAGGTCCTTTTTCAACACAATCATTTAGAGAAGGAGCGTTCCTCTGTTTCGCTGAGGCGTCAAATACAGGTCTTATCTTGGTGGTGCTGTTCTCTTTCAAGACAGGTCGATGTGGTAAATAGTGTCCGCAATTCGCCAGCTCTTCTTCGGTTACCATTGCAATAATTCCTTGCCCTATCCAATCTCGTAAGACGCCATCGTATCCCCCATAATGTTGCTCAGTTTGTTGTTTCATTGTGACTGTCTCCAATCTGCGCTGAGCTATTTCGCTATTGTCCGGAAGAGGTGGATGTTGCTCGCTCCAAGGTAGACACACTTCATATCTGTTGTCTCCATTCAGCCTCACAGTCTCAAGGAAATTCTTCCTAACTCGTTCATTCTTCTCGATGGTAGATTCCTTTTCTGCAGGATTAGTAATTCCAAGAATTTCTAAGTCCCAGAGATCACAAATTTTTGTTTGTTTTGAAAACAACGATGTCACCAACAGTGACGCTGCATCCCTTCTAGGTTTATTACTTGTAATTTTTCTCATTAGTGTCCACCCTAGAACAGTCTCAACTAGAACTAGACCACACTTTAGTTGATGTGTCCTCCCAGTAAGCAATTCACCTGCGACATCTGCCCCCAGTAGAATCTGTATGGGTCCTCGGTCTTGTACGTCTGTTAAACAAATCTTCCTTTATCTCGTCACTCCAAGTACCTTTCCTAACACATGGGACATCTTCACAAATTATTTCTTGGCTCAAAACTTGCAGTTCCTTGGAATAATTTCCCTCTAATCTTCTTAAACTTATGTTGTAACAATCATGCTTTACCTCTTGGGAACGTACTCCACCAAAACAAAGAGAGTATTAGAGTTTCCTTTCCGACTGACTGGTACCCCATTTGTTCAGCTAGGCCACGCACAATGTAAGATTTAGTAGACCTGGTATCAATGATCGCTCGCACTGTTTTTCTTTACTCTTACCCATAACAACAACCGCCAGAGTTTGTAAATATACCTCAGGAGAACAAGAGACGTTAGCCATAGACTTACCTACATGAGTGGCATCCTCACTAATCGACTTTCTTTCTCCCTCAAAATTATTTTTTGAAACACTTTCTTTGTCTTTGTTACCAAGTTTATAACACATTAGTACCACATGCTTCCCACTACAAACAATACATCTAATAATGGATTTAAAAGCTTTGCTTTGATGACCTCTCTTTAAACAATTAAAACAACAGTGCTTGTTACTCAAGATTTTCCTTCCTTCCTTCATAGTCATTTGTTGAGCTTTAATGCATTCTGAACTTGAATGAGGTTTAAAACAAAATATACACTCCCTTCTTTTAGAAATATCAGTAGATAACAAGGCAGAAGCGGTGGGGATATTTGGTTTAGCGGCTTCCCTTGGTTTTTTGCCTCCCCTAATCTTGAGCCCTTGGGATGTATTAATGTTGAACCCTTTCATTGCTAATGAAATTATTTCCTCACTAACAACTTCACTTTGGAGAAAAGCCATGAGCTGTTTCAAACGATCTTTGGAGACAGAATCACATCTGAAAGAAGTATTCCTTTGCCAGGCCCTTAGTAAGTCTTCTGGCAAGGATGATTCAATTAAGGGTATAGCATTGCAGTACACTTTTCTGTAGTAACTCCTGAACTTTCCAGAGACCTAAGATGTGATTCTAATTTATCATATAAGCTACTAAGTGTTGGTTTTTCTGTAGAATTTACTGCGTTGGTTAAAACTAGCTTCAGTAGTTCACGAACGTAAACTTCTACCTGTAAGTCCTCCCTACCAAATCGAGATTGAAGACTGTCTATCGCTTTATGATAATTGTCGGCAGTCGGGGGGAAACTTGTGACTAACTCGTACGCTCTAGAACCTTCTATCATAGCTTGAATGAGACACTGGAATTTATCTTCCTCCCCCATGTCCTCATCTTCGTGTATTTTACGGAACTGACTCCAAAAATATAACCAGTCAATTATTTCCCCAGAAACCTTCTTCAATTATATTTTTGGAAGCCTGTATTTCTTTCTTTCAGCTATATTTTCATTTACTACACTTTGGGTAGAGGAAGCCGGCACAGTGGTATTCAAAAATCTTGTTGCTTTAGCCCTACAGCTCAAGAATTTACGCCTATATTCATCAGTTGATTCTTCCTCATCTGCTATTTGATCAACCTCACAATTATCATCTATCATCTGTTGAAATACCAAGCCATCTAAATTAGCAATAGTATCATACCTTTCTTGAAGGATTTCTAGTTGTACCTGAATTTCTTCTGTGTCTGGTTCACCGTCTTGTAACGATGACATAACCTCGTTGTATACTCGTGTAAATAACCGCCGCTTTACGGTCCTTGCTTTCGTTAGGTTTTCCATCTTTTTTTCTTATGGGGGTCTTCCTTTATTAATGATAACCTGTCACGGTCGCCAATAAATGTTAGGTTCACCAATTAAAAATCAGAAAACAGCCCGCTGAAATCATATATTTTTACTATTTATTCAGAAGAGAAAACAAGCACTTCTATACGTCAGCCATTCACATTTTTTTCAACACCCACACACGCTCTCTAACCCAGACAGCTCTCTCTACTGCCAACCCCAACATATTACATTTAATTTCAAATATGTTACAAACTCAACAACTTGGATTTTGGACAATGTATGTAACCATCACATTACACCTCACCATGAGTCGTTGAGCAACTTTACAAGAAATGTGTCAGGTTCAGTGCAGGTGCGAAAGAAAAGTGTCGTATGTGATGTGATGTGAAAGGCAGTGGGTCCATAGTACTGAAAATAAGTGATCAGTGTGGTGGATGGACTTTGAAACTAACCACAGTGCTGTGGGTTCCAGATGCATCTGATGATATTTTGTCAGTGAGGCAACTTGAAAAAACGAATGTGCGTTTTGAGATAGACAATGGAAAGCTGACTACTTATGACAAAGGGAATGGAGATGAAGAATTGTTCATTGCCTATGCAAGAGAAGAAGATGACATGTATATCATCAAATGTGATTGGTATGAACTAGAGAAATCCGACTGTCAAGATAGTGATGGTGAACAGGAATCTGTGTGTGCAGCTGCTTGCAAGATGGTAACAAGAGAAGTATGGCATGGCCGTTTTGGGCATACTGAAAATCTGCCTGACAGTGATTTGATTAGCAAACAGAAAGGTAGTGAGAAGTTTGAAGTGTGCATGAAAGGCAAAGCTAAAAGGGCTCCTTTCCCAGATATACTAGTGAAATCACCAGCTCCCTTAGAACTTGTTTACTCTGATGTTTGTTATGTAGAGTCTGAAACCTCGGGAAGAAGAAAATATTTCCTAACCTTGACAGATGACTATTCCAGATACAGTGAAGTGAGTGTGTTAAAGCACAAAAGTGAGGCTTGTGAAAAATATAATTACATTCAAGAAAAGAGCTGAGAATATTCAAGATAAAAAACTGAAAAAGTGTTCAAACAGATGGCGGAGGAGAATATTGTAATAATGACTTGAAACAGTTCTTTGGTGACAATGGTATTGTTCACAGGCTGTCTTTACCAGGCGAACACCAGCAAATGGGAGTGGAAGAGAGGCTGAATCAACAGCTTCTGACTTTAGTTCGGTGCATGTTATTGAGTGCAGGTATGCCCTTGCATTTTTGGGGTGAGGCGATATATACTGCCTGTTACATTAAGAATAGGTGTAAAGCATCTGCTATTGAAAACAGTGTAGCCTATGAGTTGTGGTTTAACAAAAATTTGTCTGATGAGGAAATTTGTAGAATGAGAGTATTTGGATGTCGTGCCTGGGCATATGAGGAACATAACAAAGCTGAGAAATTAGTGTCTAGAGCAAAGGCATGTGTCTTTTTGGGATATCCTGCAATAGAAGAGGTTATAGGCTGTGGGACTTGGAAAACATGTGTGTTGTTTTGTCCAGAAATGTAGTATTTGAGGAAAGAGTGTTTCCCATGAAAACTAAGGAAGGACCTGCTACTGTGTTACCTGTTAAGTCATGCGAGAAACCATTGGTTGTAGATTTAAGTTTGTTGACTCTGATAATGAATCTGACTTGGTGCGTAGAACTGATGTGCAAGTAATAGATGAGCCAGAGATAGGTCCTGAAATCAGTGTGAATAACACCAACACTGAAGTGCAGGAAGAACCCATAATTCCTGAACTACGTAGGTCACAGAGAATCAGAAACAGACGAGAGTGTGTGGATTGCATGGGACGTAATTTGCATGTTGTGTCTGCTGTAACTGACAGTTTACCAAACAGTGCCAAGGAAGCTTTGACTGGTCCTGAATGTGAAAAATGGAAATCAGCAATGGAGAAGGAACTAAGTAATTTTGACAAAAATAAGTGTTGGGAATTGGTAGAGAGACAAAAGGGGAAGAATATTATTGGGACAAAATGGGTGTTCAGAATCAAAGAAGGACTTGATTGTAATGAGAACATTTACAGGGCTAGGCTTGTAGCTTTAGGTTATAAGCAGGTAGAAGGAGTTGATTATAATGATACTTACAGTCCTGTTTTGAGGCGTCAGACTGTCAGAATCTTGATTGCTCTTGCGGTTGTCAAAAGTTGGAACACCGGTATTGAACATTATGATGTAGATGCGGCATTTCTAAATAATAACATTAAGGGGGAAGTGTTTGTGGAGCAACCAAGTGGTTTTGAGAGAAAACCCAACTGTGTCTACAAGTTAAAGAAAAGCATGTATGGTTTATACCAAATTCAAAGGACTGGAACATTTGTTTTGATGGTGTTTTGAAGTTAGTCGGTCTTAAAAGATCTGTTTGTGAACCATGTGTGTACGTCGGTAAAAATATACTAGTTGGAGTTTATGTTGATGATATGATAGCTATTGATATTGTTGAAGTTTTGGAGTGGTTTAAGTCAGAGTTGTGTCGCTATCTAGACTTCAAGGATACGGGGAAAATTAAGAGTTTTTTATCAATGTCTATGACTGTAATCAAAGATGCGGTGTATGTTGATCAGTGCAAATACATTGATAATCTTATACATGAGTATAACCTAGAAAATGTCAAAGAATATGTTGCCCCGTTGGATGTAGAAGACAAGAAGATTTCAGGGGAGACTGATAGTTGTAATCAGACTTTGTTTCAAAAAGCTGTAGGCAATCTACTTTATATAGCCAACAACACAAGACCAGACATAGCCTTTGAGGTCTGCAAGTTGAGCCAGTACTCTCAGAACACTAGCGTGAAAGATTGGCAAAGAATAAAGAAGGTGTTTAGATATCTGAAGAAAACAAGAGGTGTGAAATTATGCTACAAAGCTAGTGATGAATCAGTTAGTGTTTATTGCGATGCTGATTATGCTAACTCTGCATACAGGATGTCTATTACTGGGTATGTGTGCAAATTTGCTGGTTGTCCAGTTATATGGTCTAGTAAGAAACAACAGATTGTTGCTACTTCAACTGTGGAGGCTGAGTTTGTATCATTGGAGATGAGCACAAAGGAAATGTTTTGGTTGCGTAATTTTTTCAATGAATTTGATTATTGTAATTACGTTAAAGTGCCAATTCAAATTCTTTGTGATAATAAAGGTGCTATACATGTGAGTTCAACTCATGTTGTATCTGAAAAAACTAAACATATGGACGTTCGCTATATGTTTGTTAAGGCCATTGTGGCCAAGGGATTGGTAAAGTTTGTGTATGTAGCATCAGATGAAAATGTGGCAGACGTTTTCACGAAGGCATTGTCAAGGGAGGGAACTTCTAAATTTAGGAACTTGTTAAGACTTGTTGATTATTGTTCACATGTTTATCTACGTATGTTGCTTATTTCTTTTCTTATTTGTGTTTGTGGTCAAATTTTTATGACAAGGGGAGGTATTGGAATGAATAATTTTCTTCTGTATTGAGTGTCATTTAAAATTTGACATGATGAGAATAATAGTTCGTAGTGGGTATAGTGTTTTTCATATCTGGAAGTGTTTCTGATTATTCAACTGTTTTTTTTCAGAGATTGTGTCGCCAACCTTACCACACCGAAACTGAGCTAAATTTATATTTACTCTGTGACTAAAAATGCCTTTTTTGTTTTTAGTTGTGCTGAGTAATGGCGCGATGTGTTGTTGAGTGTAGAGTTGAGTTGAGACAGAATGTTTTAATAAATTTTTCTAATCAATTATATTATTGAGAGTTGTGCCAGAATTTATTTCTGATACGACTTACTGGGAGCGGAGGGACGCGTTCTTTTCGATGCACTCGCGGGGTTATTATAGATAATTTAAAGTTCCTGGAAACTGTTTCTTTCTTCGCTTTATCTCTGCATTCCTTTGATAGATATCCCACAAGCAAGGCCTTTCTACTATGTCATTAATTAAGTCCAAAGTAATCTTGCTCCACTCCATTTCTAACTATAAATGTTAGTATAGTGCAGAGAGAACGACACGCGTACGCGTACAGGTATTGTATTTGTAGCTTATAACAAAGATAATGAGTGTTGCGGAGTGTTGTAACTATAATCCTACTTCACGAGAAGCACGTCGTATGCGTCGTTTGGCTATCTGTTGACATGGGAACGGCAAGGAAGATGCCGAAGCTGTGCCAACATCTCACGAACAACGAATTGACTTGACATGTTTTCCACTTGGAGCGGAAAACACGCCAACATGATAAAAGTGTTAACCTCAACATTCTGAGTTAACATGGGAAGTCAATTAGAAGACACAATCACAATATACATGTCAATTGTAACATGTTAAATTTAACATGTTGGTGTTAAATGTTAATCAGTAAAGACCGGCCTTTAGGATATGATTCGTCAGTTTACTGACAGACATACGGAACTCATGACCAACGAAAGTCAGCCTCCATTTCCTAATGACGTACGTTACTTCGCCTACCTATTTATGCACGTCTTCCTTCCTTCTGAGCTTCCATATTCCTTCCTTTTTAACGGGTCCTAAGATCTTTCTCCCTGCCCTTAGTGCTAGTTTCTTCAGTTCTTGTTTTGAGGTTTTATTTCTCCAGCACACTGTTTCTGATGCATATAACTTAAAACTTCTGGTCGTACAACTTTATGGTAGCATGATAATGATTTATCTCAAGAGTCTTCATGTATGCTGCCCTTTTTCATTTATTTTGCCTTCAAGCCATGTTTTCCATTGTTCCTCGTATCTAGCTAGTCCCGTAAATATTTGAAAACTTCAAGGTTTTGAACATCGCCCTGTGTTGTTTTTATTTTAAAGGGATTCTCATTAATAATGGCCATATATTTTGTTTTTTCAAGTGAGGCTTTAAGACCTATTTCGCCTATCTGATGATAAAATTCCTCAATCTGTAGCTCAGCTGATTCAACGGATTGTGCTAGGATTGCAAGATCATCTGCAAAAGGCAGACAGTCTATATAGTTTAATTTTAGATCGTCCAAAACTGTGTCTGCATTTAAATACCTTTCCTCCGATGGCCTTTCTCCACTCCCTGATGACCTTTTCTAAGGCACAATTCTTGATGATACACCTTTCCCTTTTCGGACTCCAGTTTTGTTGCCAAAGATTTCTGAAATTTTGCGCAGAAAGTCATCATTTTATTTGGTGTTAGTCAGGGATTCTTTGATGATGCTTCTGATCTTATTGTCCAGCCAGAACTCGTTCAAGACATTTTATCAAAATCATCACTACGTATTTTTTCTCTAGGTTGGCGTCTGCATTTATGGTTTTTATGTTAAGCATCTGTTCAGTGCATGATCGCCTCTTCCTGAATCTTCACTGATATTTACTAAGTTGTGGATCAAGTTGTGTTTCAGATCGTAAAAGAAGAGCTTTAGAAATAGTATTGTAGGTTATAGATAAAGGTGAGATCCGTCTGTCGTAGTTTATATTCGTTTATGATCCTTTACTATGGAGATGGTGGATGAGGGATGATTTATATTCATCAGGTGTATGCATCAGTCTTTTCCGGTTTCACTAAGAAATGGCGCCAGCGGACAGTACGCAGCGCATGAATTTGACACATATGTCAGTTTATTCGTCTGACATTAACCTACTAACACGTTGAGTCCGCCGAACACTAGCGTCTGTGTTGTATCGTTCAGTGATCATGTCGACGTTTGTGCCTGAAATGAACATTTGTGGCACACATTGCTTTTCTTATTTAATCAAAAGGAATAGGCTGTGGAAAGTCATCGTTTGCTAGTAGAAAAATGTGGTGAATACGCTCCATCGATTAGAGCATGTGACACATGGTTTAGACAATTTAAACGTGCTGATTTCAATGTGAAAACAGTGCGTGCTCTGGTAGACTACAAAAGTGCGAAGATGAGCAATTGGAAGCATCACGGGATGATATCCGAACTCATACACAACAGCAATTGGCACAAGCATTAAATGTGTCACAAGAAACAATCAGCAGTCTTTTTCGAGCAATGGGGAAGTTCAATAAACTCGGTAAGTGTGCCCCACACGATTTGAATGAACGGCAAATGGAAAATCACAAAGTCACTTGTGATGCTGCTTCAACGGCACGAAAGAAAATCATTTCTGTACCGAATTGTGACCGATGACGAAAAAGGTATTTATTTTGAAAACCCGAAGAGGAGAAAATCTTGCCTGTCAACACCTTGTGTCTGGTGGGACCAGAGCGGCATTGTGTATTATGAAATCTTGAAGCCCGGCGAAACCGTTAACGTACAGCGCTATCGCCAACCAATGATTAATTTAAATCACGCATTGATCGAAATATGACCGGAATGGGCCCGAAGACATTGAAAAGTTTTTTGATACACGACAATGCGCCGTTTCACACAGCAAAACCAGCGAAAGATACCTTGAAATCTATTGGATTGGACATCCTTCTGCGCACGCCGTACCCTCCCGACCTGGCGATATCTGACTATCACCTGCATTAAGTATCGGTAATTTCAATGTTTCTTTGACGTTAATTATTATAGATGCGGTGGGGATAATTGCGTTATTATCGGTCACATTTCTTGATTTATCAGGCTTACCCAGCATAAAATCGCCATTATTATAAATGCAGGTTTATTGTTATGTTTTGTTGAGTTTATTATTTGCAGTAATGTGAAAATATCTTAAAAATAACTATTTCAGACGAATATTACGGAGAAAAATTAAACTTGTGAAATTAAGAGACAAGTAGCCAATACTAGGTTAACAACGTGAGACCTATTCACGTCACCGTATCGCTTGACTGATACATGAACATATCAGAATATCACACATATAAAACGATACTTAACACTTTTCATACAAAAAGGAAATATTCGTAGGGAATTGCATTTATCACCATCTTCAATAGTTTAATTCAATCAATCATAAGGAGCACGCTTAAATCGGGATTTATAAACACTCCTCAATGCTCTTCTTATGGAAGACCGCCTTGTTTTGCCCTACATCACCTGATCACTCAGATATTGTTGTTGGTGCCACGCTTGGCCGGTAGAAACATAAGGTGCGCCCTCTCTATCAATTCTATGCTCGAAGGATTTAGGATTACAAATACACTCCCACAGTTTCACCGCCTGGACTGTCCGTTCACCAAGATCTTGCCAATTCCTTCCTCTAGTGGCGTTAGGAGCAGATGTGCGTGCTCCCTACTGTATAACGTGCAGAATCCTTAATACATTTCTCAGTGTGTTAAGTACGACTCTAGGTGCAGAACCGGTCTCAAGCCCCGATAACAAATGAGAGACATCCTAAATCGAACCCAAGTTCAAAGACGTCTCTAGGAAATTTTGCTATCAGACTTTCTAACAGCGAGCGTTCTAGAACCCCATGTCCTTCTGCAAGAGTTTAGCGTATGTTTACCACCTGGGCTAAGAAGCTCTCAAACATTATTCACAAATAGAAAATTATTGTATTCCAACGTCGCTACTAAGAATCGAGGCAGAGTCTTGAAGGCCTAACCTTGCTTTCAGAATGCTATATGCAGAATTAAGTGTGTCATTTGCTACCTCTAGATTCGCGAGTCTGTAGTAAGCAAAATATTAAGGCTAGCGGTCTGGCATGTAATATAATAGAAAGCTCGCAAAGTATGCAACTCCTCACAAAATCTGTTTTCTAGAAACTAAATGCATTAATAATCTACCTCCAATAGCTCAAGCGGGATAGCTCTCTCACGATTAAATTTACCCTGTGCAGTCGCTTAAGTGCGGTCAGTATCCAGTAATCGGGAGATATTGGGTTCGAGCCCCACTGTCGGCAGCCCTGTAGATGGTTTTCCGTGGTTTCCCATTTTCACTGGTCACTATTTTTATTGTATTAAGAGTAAGTACCATCCTCTCCTAACACTAATGAGACAGTTCGAAGGGTGATGTGAAAGCGAATGTCCATGGAGTGTGTGAAAATGAATATTGGCTAGGACTCGCAAACCGTATACCGTCAGTGTCAGAAAGAGCAAGGGTTGATCAAATGATATTGGTCAGGAAATATGAAATTGAGGAGTCTGACACAAATTAATTCAATGCCAGACTCAAGGGGAATTGTTATCGTCAACCCACCCTCTCAATTTGTGAGCCTATTTCCTTCTCTTACAATAGTTACGGGATACCTTTCATGTATTTCACTCCCACCCCCTACTCACAGGGGGATTTGAAATGAACTAGAGCCCACGAGATTTGAAGTTTTTAGTGGGACGTAGAGCAAATAACGTACGTCGGATTCTCTTGTTCGACTCTAGCAGCAAGAAACTATTTACACTACATGATATTAAACGCGGATTTCATGAGAGTAATTCCATGGATGGATTTTCACGTGGCGTCACTAGTGCATACTCTAGTGTAATGGCGTATTCTCCCTTTCACTAAAGTATTAACTAATCTCATCCTTGCATCAAATACTGTCATGGCAGGGAATTTGTTAGGGACTCCAAAGGCTGAGAATACAAACATGAATATTAAATAGGGAATGGAACTAGATGATCACATTTGGAATGTCCTACAAAAATGCTAATAAAAGGATATAATTGGAAAAATTGAGTCCAGGAGGAAAATATCCAACTGAATACCTTAATGTTATATTTTGTAAATATTAACAAACTATGCGTAGCAAATTTAAATAATTTACCTTGGAAACTACTTTCCTCAGGAATTAGCAATGTTGAACTAGGGAATTCTTGGCTTGTAAACTTATTTTGTGCCACTACTGGACTTTAACTTCCTTATTGTGAGTTCATTCGTATAAGTATTCCTGACACGAGGGTTGGAATTTAAATATTGGCAACACTGCTGTGGAGACGCAATGCAACGGCGGAATCTAATATATTCGCTGACAGCATACGTTGGTTACATTCCTACCTTACCCCAGAGCAAATGGACTCGCCCTTCCCACATCACCTGCGTGCGCACAAGCGAGAGGTACACAGTCACTTGTGAGCTAGCGGCCAAACGTAACATTGCTACTATGTTTTCCAAACAGGAACAACGGAGTTGGATCAAGATTGAATGTGCCAGAGGTCGTACAACACGACAGTGTCATGAAGGTCTTCAGAAGGCTTGCGGGGAGTCTGCATTGCCTCACAGAACAGTGGCACTTTGGGTAAAAGCCTTCAACGATGGTCGGCAAACTGTGGCGGACATTCATCGGGCAGGTTGTCCTACGAGCGTCAGTGAAGACGAAGTGCATGCTCTTGCCGCATCACCGGACAGTGATCGAAACCAGACGATTCGTGAGCTCGCCCAAGAAAACGGATTAGCGCATACGACTGTGCTTCACATCCTGAACGAACGCCTAGGCATGTGAAAAATTGCATCATGATGGGTTCCGCATGATTTGACGGAAATGCACAAATAATTGCGTTTCGACGCTGCTAAGAAGCGCTTCGAGTGCACGAGCGCGTAGGAGAGACTTTCTTACGCCGTATCATAACCCTGGATGAGACATGTGCCAAATCGGACGAGTCAAAACTGATAAGACAATCGAACGAATGGGTCACCACGGAAGTCGAAAGTTCGTCAGAGCCGCAGTACGGTGAAAGTTATGGTGATCCTCGTGTACGACTGTGATGGTGTTGTCCTAACGCATTACATTCCTCCACGACAGACCGTCAATGCACAGTATTACTGTTCTTTTTGGAGCACCACCTGCGACCAGCTTTGAGAAAGAATTGGCAACACTTTCTGCAGAATCCACCCATCATTTTGCACGATTTATTGATTGATTGATTCATTGATTGATTGATTGATTCATTCATTCACTCACTCACTCATTCATTCATTCATTTGTTTGTTAGTTTGATTGTTTTTGTTTGTTTGTTTGTTTCTTTCTTTCTTTCTTTCTTTAGTTAGTTAGTTAATTAGTTAGTTAGTTAGTTAATTAGTTAGTTAGTTAGTTAGTTAGTTAGTTAGTTAGTTAGTGATTGATTGATTTATTGATTTATTTGTGTATGTATGTATGTGTGTATTTATTTATTTATTTATTTATTGATTTATTTATTTATTTATTTATTTATTTATTTATTTATTTATTTATTTATTTATTTATTTATTTATTTATTTATTTATTTATTTATTTATTTATTTATTTATTTATTTATTTATTATTTGTTTATTTATTTATTTAATTAATTAATTAATTTAAGTCCTTGCGACTCCGATTTATTCCGAAGATGAAGGAACCACTTCATGGCATTTGCTTCAGAACTGTTGCAGAGATTCGACAGGCAGTAGACAGCTCCACTCGCACCATCATCAGAACAGGCTCTGCTGAAGTATACTACGACTTCCACATCGCTCTCAGCGGGTTATACACAACGCTGGTGACTACACCGAAGGACAGTAAAGGTTACTAACATGTACCGGTAACTCTTTTGTATCTATTGTAAATAAATAATTGCACTATTTAAGTTCCAACCTTCGTATAATAGCGTTTGTTTTTGTGTTCATCAACTGTCAGTTCATTCATATTTTTGCCTTCCAGAATAGATTCGATTCCAGTAGTTCATTCGACTTTTTAAAAAAACAAAATCGTTAAAATCGCATAAACAAGCCTCACTGCGTACATGTCGAGATATGTCACTAATTTTTCACATCCCCACTTGATCTTGTTATCCAAGTAAAGCATCAACTCCTTTATGACCTCAAAATTAATAGTTTAGTTTCACTGAAGTAGGTAGTCGAAATGTATTAGTGTCGTAAAAATAGAAAAAGTGTCACAACTTTAATACTTGCACCGGGCATTCAAGTGAAACCAGTTGCGGAAGTTGCAAAAACCAGTTTCGTCGTGTAAACTAACCTTATCGTTGCTCGAAAATGGTTTGTTCTATGGTGACGATCTCAGTGATGCCACATTTGTACAGATGCTGTCGCAACGTTGCTTGACATATGCTCTGTCAGTTTTGTGGTGCTATGTTAACTGTGTTGTTATTGCTTTACGTTTTTGTTTTCTGAATATTATATTTGTTATTAGTATATCTTTATTTGTAAATCAGTGTGTAATTGTGTAATTTTCTAAGTTTTGTTCTTATAGTATACCGCTGACAAACGGTCTTAAATAATACAAATATCATATTAATGTTTGCAGTGTTCTATTCTGCTTTATAACAAAACTTTCTTATGACTGGCTGAAGGATTTATGTTATTCACTGACTGCAATTACTTACATGTTGCGCATTTGTTGTTTGTTATCAGTAGTTGATGGTTTCGTTATTGATTATGAATCTCACATTTTTCGGCAACGACGTGTTCTGTCTCAAATGATGAAATGACCCTTGCCTGCGTATTTGAAATTCGTGATCACTGCATAATTTCAGACATGCTGAATCTGAATCTAAAGTATGTTTTTCTCCATCACATCAGGTTTGTTTGCAAAATCAAAATAAATGCATAAGACTCTCAGGTACATATATGAGTTAAATACACTTCATTATCACATGTACCGGTAAGGAATGGTTCTCTCTTGTCTTTTATTGTTATACTAGCTGATGTACCCGTGCTTCGCTACGGAATTCTACATTGTATACAGAATTTTATGTTAAGTAGGTACACCTTGTGAGCAAGATTGTATTATATTGCATAGCAACGTTACCCTAGAAACGCGACGGGGAAGTCACCACACGTCTTTTCTCATATGAAGAGTGGGTTAGGGAATTTTCATTTTGATGGTAGGTCTGCTTGCCTACTTCTTTTGCTATTTGTTTTACATCGCACTGACACAGATAGGTCTTATGGCGACGATGGGATAGGAAAGGCTTAGGAAATGGAAGGAAGCGACCGCGTCCTTAATTAAGGTACAGCCCCGGCATTTGCCTGGTGTGAAAATGGGAAACCACGGAAAACCATCTTCAGGGCTGGTGACGGTGGAGGCTCGAACCCACTATCTCCCGATTACTGGATACTGGCCTCACTTAAGCGACTGCAGCTATCGAGCTCGGTTGCTTGCCTACTATCAGTCACAATCAGGATGGGGAATTTTTAGTAGAATGGCAGACACTCACTCTCCACCTGCTTTTTTACATTCTCAGAAAGACTGCCTTAGTGGTTTTCCCAAGTGAAATGAACATGGGTCATTACAATGACGTCAGTATGAATGGCGCAATTAAAAGCAATATGAAATACTCTATCAAATGAAAAACCATGCATTTTCTCACTTTTAACGAACAGTACTACACTGCCGATCTAACAGTCCGAAGTTCCAGAGCTGGAATGGCCAAGCCGCACAGCCTTGATCCGTGAACACTCTTCGTCTTTTTTCGTCGGGGGGGGGGGGGGGTCGAATAGCGGGGAGTCCCAGGAGGACAAATCTATGCTTTTCACTAATCTCTTTCCTAGGAGTACCTGTTGAGTCGGAAAATCTCATTTCACTACAATGGTGGCGGAAAAATCTAACTGACTTGGAGGCAAATTTTTCCTCCAAACCAGAGGAGAAAACCCCTCTTCACTGCTAATTTGGAACAAAATTAATGTAGAATTGAATACAAGTGAAGAGAAAGACGCTTTTCTTAAGTAACATCTCTTTTCAGGGTTGAATTTTGAATTATTTAGTGAATTGTAATGCTATAATTTGGAACAGTGCTTAAATTGTAATTCTAGACCAGGTCATACTACTATTACTAAGTGAGCCTCTGCCAAATCTGCACATTGCTCATTCAAAACAGCGCGTCAGGGTAGGGAGCGAATAGCTGGAATACTGATGAACCAGTGTGTTACGTACCAGCAGTATCAGACAATGTATGAACCAGAGGAATGGCATGCTAATGAAAAAGTTTTCTAACTCCCCAGCTCTTTCCCGCCAATATTGAGTCAGGCTGTTATACTCGGTACGCAACTCCCATCTATCGGAGTTGAGGGCACGATAAGAGGCAAAGAACATCACAACAAACAATGGTCAATGTAATGTTATTGTTGATCAATGTTATGCGCTTTCGATATTGTAGGCCTTCGCATTTAGTTTTCTTCCGACTTTGAAATACTACTCTTATCACAGTCGGTACGGTAAAACTGAATAAAACATAAATGATCGGAAATTGTATTCTCTATAACTTTTGTTATGTAGTACTTTTCTATAGGAGTCATAACGAAGGTATTTAAAAATTAAATTTTAGGCGCCTACCCCTAAACTACCATTTCACCCAGGTTCAGTAAAATTGTTTTTAGCTTAGACTACAGTTTTTTCTTCCCCGACTCTGTATACCGATTTTCATTAAATTCTGTTCACCCATTTTCTCGTGGCTCGGCGTTGATGTGGACTTAGCAACAAAAATTGAAATTCATGAATATCAGTGTTATCATAGCTGGTACGGTAAAATTGTATAAGACATAAATGATCGGAAATTTAATTCTATGTAACTTTAGTTATGTAGTATTTATTGACAGGACCACTTAAAATATAAATATTTGAGAATTACATTTTAGGCCTTCCCCTAAACTACCATTTCACTCATCGTGAATAAAATGATTTATAGCCTAGATTGTAGCGGTTCAGCCCCCGACTTTACATACCGATTTTCATTAAATTCTCTTCAGCCGTTTTCAAGTGATGCATGTACATACATACATACAGACAGACAGACAGACAGAAATTACGGAAAAGGAAAAACTGCATTTTCTTGTTACTGTGGACATGAACGATACAGAAATACCATTTTTTCAAAATTATGAGCACTGTACAGACAAAACTCTTATTTTATATATATAGATACACACCTATATTACGCTGTTATATTTATGAGAACAATTTAAACATTACATCTATGAGAAAGACACTAATTAATAAGCATCTGTAAACACTCAAACACTGCTTCTCATTACATCTTGATTTTTGGTTTTACGATTTTTAAGAATCTCCTTTGCGTTGCATTTTGCTTGTGAACTAGGTATATTAGGATTCTATCTCTTCAGTAAACAGAATAAATGTCCCGCATGTTTTCATTCCGTTCCTCTTGATCGTTGCCTACGCTATAATACAAGTCTCTGAAATGTACTCATGGAAACGGGTGACATCCCAGATCAACATTGAGCCGCTAGGGTCGCGTTTTTGCCCCCTTGTGTTCGTATGGCTGTATATGTCAATAAGTAAATTACATTCTAAATAAAAAGAACTGAATGTTTTTGCGAGTATTGACAGTACTTTATTTATAGAACGGTGCTGCACTGGCTTACATATGTCACTGAAGTTTCAAAACTTTCCTTTTGATAGGCTTCTTATCAAGTTTCAAAACTCTCTCTCTTCTACTTGAGTGGCTCGATACAATGTTGTCTAATAGATGTCTCAGAAATTTTCATTGTAGAAAAAGATGTGGTTTGTCGTCTTTACACTTTCTACACTTAATTTCACTGATGAACATATCTTTAAAAAATGAGCACCTTTTCGTAACTCTCTTCGGGGCAAGTACTGCGTAGCGGAGGTGACAAATTCCGTTGTTCACTGCAGAAGTGCCACACACGGTGATTTTCGGTATCTGAGGGCTCCTTGATCTTGAAAACGAATAAGACACAGTGTTAGACTTTGAGTAGCTGGAGAAGAGATATCTTCTAAACAGCCTTTACAGTCTGTTTGTTCTTTTGCCACACGAACCATAATGTCATTTTATTCCGCTTGGCGTCTCAGGTAGCTGAAGAAGAGCTTGATGCCATCGCTTGTTAGGTTCCACGTCAATGCATAATGCAAATGTATACTTCTGAGGTATTTTACGCCGGCCACAGTGGATTGGGTAGTCAAGATCTATGCCTGATATATTTCCCTCATGAAACTTCTTTACTATATCTGAATGCATTTGAATTTTCTTATTATATGACAGGAAATCATTAATTAACAAACTGAGGGATTCATCATCAGTACTAAAATATGCTCGTTTGTTCTCATGTGTGCTATATGTCCCGTGTGAGATATTGCAGACGTTATGCGCAACGAACAATTTCATACAATGCTCCATAAATCAAATGGTTTATTTTAAACTGTATTTACTGCTCTCGGGACAAACCACCTCCATACTTTTAAAATCAGAGATTGTTTCAGGGGAAAATACAATATTTTTAGATGTTGCTGCATTATTTTCTCCTAATTTTGTTGGGCAAATTGCTATTCTGGTTGGTTTCCTAATTTAAGATTTCTGAGTTTGAAAATGCCTCTAAAATGATCGCCGGTCACTGTAGCATTGTTTACAAAAAGCACTCCAGTAACAAATTTTTGAATCGCCCGATTCTTACGACGTAACTCGGATCAAAACTTAGGAACAGAGGCCTAATTTCATCAGCTTGAAGTCTTATCTCATGCGTAGGTAATACTTCCTCTGTATAATATTTCGAACATTGAACATTCACTGGACGTTTGTGAAACGAAATTCCACTACCTTTAATTTCTCATGAATAAACTCTAACTCTAACTGGGAATGCTTAACATCAGACGAATACATAATACATTCACAGCCAACTCAGTTAATAAACACCTTTAAACGTGCGAACCTGATAGACAGGGGGCAAGAAAGCGATCCTAGCGGCTCGACATTGAACTTCAGTGTGACCACTTCGACAGCGGTTTACGGGCTCTATTTCCAGGCCTTGTATTATAACGTAGGCAACGCTCTTGATATCTACGTTCCATTTCCCTTAGATTCTAGTGGAATCTGTCTCCTTACTCTTCGTTCTGTGGTAAATAATCAATGTATATAACGCTAGAAGCGGGACTCCTCGCAGTCTCAACGCGCACAAATGAAGATGGGCATGGCGCCATTCTGCACAGAAAAACACACGTTTCGACATTACGCAACCAGAATTGTCCTCTATAATTATACACGGATATGACACTGATAAACAACGTAATCCCCTACATATTGAATGGATTAGCCAAGCAATTAATGACAGTGTCTTGAAAATGGGATACAGGATAGAATTTTTAAATGAATAACAACGAGTTCATTCTTGTACTAGAGATCCTCTATCGTACATATTTACACCATTTACATGACATTAGCATGTTGAATGAAGAGCAGTATTTACAAACCTTTAAACAATACAAACTTGCCTGAAACCACACGGTTTTCTCTTAATCAGCTCTGTGTAGTAAGACTGGTCGTATTTTGAAAATCTAATATATATGACATGTCAGTTTAACTAGTTGAATTCTGTGACTATCTTCATATGGTACATTAATCACATGGTGATCTGCGAATATTTCTGACCCTTCAGAAAAATGTGTAATTAATGGCAGTACTTGGCAAAATACTTGGAACTGCATTTCTCTTTAGTGAGAAATTTTCACCGTAAGACCGTGGTTCATAATCCTCTGGTACGAAATGTGCACTGAATATAAAACTGTACTTTTGGGCACACATCTTTTGCGCTTGACAGCAATAACCCACCTTTCCAATAAATTTGTTTTATTCATTGGTAATCAGCATATGAAATAATAATAATAATAATAATAATAATAATAATAATAATAATAATAATAATAATAATAATAATAATAATAATAATAATAATAATAATAATAATAATAATTCAATGGCTTATATTATGTTTTTATGTAGTCATTGGTTGAAACATTACCGCCTTGAATATGATGTAATAAATTAAATTACCTATGAAATAATATATTTCGATATTTACTCCATTTATTTGTGTAGATGTATGCATCTGCATATTACAACCATCGCCTTTATAGTAACTCAAGGCACATAACCGACATAAATACGACAAACTTAATTACGATAGCTAAGGCGCGGCTCCTTCTTGTCGTGCAGAATGGCAGGTTTTCAGTCTACTTGCCGGAGTTATCCATCTAGAAGTATGTAGAGATACTACATCACTGGAAATAATCCAGATGTGAATGTAACATGTACACCTTTACGCCCATACTGCAGCATAAATCTTCGAAGAAACAAGTATTCTCCCCGATATTTTTATGTATTCTGAAACTTTCGTGTTTCCAAGAATGTTTGAACTACATCCCAGAATGCTTTCAATGCCGAATGTTTTGCTGCACACACAGCGTCTTCATAAAGCATCAGAAATACATCTTCTTATATCTGGATCTGTGTAGATACCCTCTTTGAGTTTGGCATTACTGATTCCTGAGAATCGATGACACAGGTACCTACTGAAACATTCAGCTTCATTGTTTACAGCCTTCACCAGTTCGCTTCGAACAGTGGTAGTGTGTGGTTCTACTTTCCTAATTGTGTCGAGTGCGACAAGTGCAGTATTCCATGGTGCAAGCATTACGGTATATGTATGGCTCTCTTCGATGGTGGGGGTGGCGGTACTAACAGTTCACTGGACATGGACATTTCTAGTAATATTGATCATGAAGAAACAGTGCGGTCAACCAATAATAGTGACATCACACCAGCTCTCGGTGGCGAAAACTCTTCATCCATTATACACTGACTGACAGAGCAAATGCAGCACCAAGGAGGAGTGGTTCGAAAGGGATGAAAGTTGGGGAAAAAACAGAGTCGGCACGGAAGAATAATTGATGTTTATTTCAAACCGATATGCAGGTTACACAATGCGCACGGCATCGACTCAGTAGGATGTAGGACCACCGCGAGCGGCGATGCACGCAGAAACACGTCGAGGTACAGAGTCAATAAGAGTGCGGATGGTGTCCTGAGGGATGGTTCTCCATTCTCTGTCAACCATTTGCCACAGTTGGTCGTCCGTACGAGGCTGGGGCAGAGTTTGCAAACGGCGTCCAATGAGATCCCACACGTGTTCGATTGGTGAGAGATCCGGAGAGTACGCTGGCCACGGAAGCATCTGTACACCTCGTAGAGCCTGTTGGGAGATGCGAGCAGTGTGTGGGCGGGCATTATCCTGCTGAAACAGAGCATTGGGCAGCCCCTGAAGGTACGGGAGTGCCACCGGCCGCAGCACATGCTGCACGTAGCGGTGGGCATTTAACGTGCCTTGAATACGCACTAGAGGTGACGTGGAATCATACGCAATAGCGCCCCAAACCATGATGCCGCGTTGTCTAGCGGTAGGGCGCTCCACAGTTACTGCCGGATTTGACCTTTCTCCACGCCGACGCCACACTCATCTGCGGTGACTATCACTGACAGAACAGAAGCGTGACTCATCGGAGAACACGACGTTCCGCCATTCCCTCATCCAAGTCGCTCTAGCCCGGCACCATGCCAGGCGTGCACGTCTATGCTGTGGAGTCAATGGTAGTCTTCTGAGCGGACGCCGGGAGTGCAGGCCTCCTTCAACCAATCGACGGGAAATTGTTCTGGTCGATATTGGAACAGCCAGGGTGTCTTGCACATGCTGAAGAATGGCGGTTGACGTGGCGTGCGGGGCTGCCACCGCTTGGCGGCTGATGCGCCGATCCTCGCTGGCTGACGTCACTCGGGCTGCGCCTGGACCCCTCGCACGTGCCACATGTCCCTGCGCCAACCATCTTCGCCACAGGCGCTGCACCGTGGACACATCCCTATGGGTATCGGCTGCGATTTGACGAAGCGACCAACCTGCCCTTCTCAGCCCGATCACCATACCCCTCGTAAAGTCGTCTGTCTGCTGGAAATGCCTCCGTTGACGGCGGCCTGGCATTCTTAGCTATACACGTGTCCTGTGGCACACGACAACACGTTCTACAATGACTGTCGGCTGAGAAATCACGGTACGAATTGGGCCATTCGCCAACGCCGTGTCCCATTTATCGTTCGCTACGTGCGCAGCACAGCGGCGCATTTCACATCATGAGCATACATCAGTGACGTCAGTCTACCCTGCAATTGGCATAAAGTTCTGACCACTCCTTCTTGGTGTTACATTTGCACTGTCAGTCAGTGTACAATCTGACAAGATTGTTATAACTAATCCGATTTATTACTATTCAGGACACCGTGATCCGTACGTAATCTATGTTGAGTCAGCTGATGAGAAAAAAACACTGGAAATATTCATCCCATGGCGCTTGGTAGGCTCTTCTACGATAGTAAAATTGTAGGTATAATATCTATCAAACCGAAAGGTGCAAAGCGCATTCAAATTCTATTTCACTTAGCTGACAATGCCAACATTTTTCTCACCCCATTTTGACTTCTCATAAACTTAAAGCTTTCATTCCGGAATCCAGCTAGTATCGCATTGGATTAATTCGGGGAGTCGATAGAAGTTAACTGAGGAGGACATTATCAACTAAATTGCACCCCTGTTCCTATAGTTAAAGCCCAACGGCTCAACCGACGTGTGTCATTTGATGGGTAAGCTAACTTTGTTCCCACGGGAACGATAAAATTAAGCTGAAAATGCCAAACTTTACCAGAATTTGTTACTATTTTTCACGTAAAGCTAGAGGTTCAGGCATTCATTTTTCGCCCTATTATCTGTGGGAAGTGTCAACGATAGGGGCAAACAGCCAAAAACTGCAGAACAAAATACCCAAGATGCGGTAACTGCTCTAAGGCTCATGAAACACACACATGTTCTGATTTAATGCGTAAATGCCTACATTGTGGGCTGAATCACAGTGTAGGATTCGATAGATGTGAAGTTCATCAGCAACAAATCGCAATAAAGCGCATGATGTGTGTGGACAATATTTCCTTCCAGGAAGCACAAGAAAAACTCTATCCGACAGGATTTCGCCCCTTAGCGTCCCACATCTATTTCCACAGCTTAGTACGAGCAATTCGACGTCTCCACTTGAGACTCTTCGTAAACGGAAATTCACTGAAGTGATTCAAAGGCCAATTCGACCAGCTCCCTTGCCAGGCTTTGATAGAGCAGCCTATCACGCTATCTTTCGCAAGCCTATCTTGGAGCATGCTCCACGGGTATCTATTTCACAAACTCAACAGTCAAAGGTGCAAGTGGAACAGTCAATTAGCACAGTTTCCCTTTCAGAATGTCCTCAGACTTCATCTGAACGCCCTACACTCCCACGATTAACAAAGAATGTTCAAGCAGAAATACTGCAAGACTTCAAGCGCTTAGCAGACGTTCTGGGTGAACAACCTCAATGGGCTCATTTATTAAATATCCTCTTTAACAAGGTTACTCACTTTTTCATAGAGGAGGATGCGCATACTGCAATGGAACAGTAGGAGTATTACTCCAAAAAGGCATGAATTAATACTTCTCATCCAAGAATATCCCTAAATTATTATATTACAAGAGTCATGGTTAAAACCTGACTCCACCTTTTCCGTCCAGGGTTATGATGTTGAACGACTCGATGATTGTGGATACGGTGGGGTACTGACTTTAATTGCATCGCAAATACCATTTACTAACGTCTTGCTCCCTTACATGATTACTAACACATACTCCTTAGCTGTGAGAGTACAACATTTCCTTATCGTGAACCTCTACTGCCCACCTTCCATACACGGCAACGCCTTTCAATGGCATCACCATTTTTCACAGTTTTCATCCCAAGACAGTTTAATAATAGCAGGTGATTTCAACGGACATCACACTGACTGGGGATGTGTCGATACCACAACAAAAGGACGTCATATTCTTAATGCAGTCTTAAATAACCACTTGTTTATTTTAAAAGATGGCTCCCTTACGCAGTTATCTCCACCCGGGCACTAATAGTGTAGTGGATCTATCAATTTGTTCCGAAACTATCGTCCATAAATCAATGTGGTACATGCACAAAGACACTCATCTAAGTGATAATTTTCCTATAAATTTTGACCTTATAACACAACTTCATCCGCAGAACATAGTTTTAAAACTTCAGCGTAGAACACGGAATCTGCAAGATTTTGATTTTGACCTCTTTCATGATTATATTTTAAATCACATTAAATTTGCATCACAAACATCTTCTGCCTATACTTTCTTATATCAGCATATTCAAAACTACCTAGATATATATCACCCTTTTCATTATCGCAAATATAGCAATACTACTAGACGACTTAACATTCACTGGTGAAATAAGCAATGCGCCGCTATGGTGAAACGAAGACGCAGCCTGCTCAGAAGTTTAAATCAAAATTTCACAACTGCCAATTTGTTTGCAATTTAAAAGGACACTGCCCACCTGAGAAAAGTATTCAACGAAAGACGAAGATAATCTTGGAAATGTTTTATTAACTCCCTCAATAGAAACACCTGTATTGAGGATATTTGGGCTGCTATAAAAACTAGCTCATACTGGATGCAATAAACTCGACCAACCACACTTCGAAAATATCTCCCAATTTTACGACTTATTAACGCCGGATTTTGTTGTTCAAGAATTTCAACAGTATACTACAGTGCCTCTTCCAGATTAATTTCTCACACTCTCCCAACCTATATCTTACCCAGAATTTTTTAACATACTCCAAAAGAAACCTACTTCTGCTCCTGGACCGGAGTATATTACCTATGAAATGCTCTCCCATCTTCCTTACCATGCACATGCAATAATCATAGCGTATTACAATCAAATACCGGTACTAAACTCAGATGCTCCTCCTTCTGCACTGAATGCATTTACGCTTGTGCCCGTAGCGAAACCAAAACTCTCGACTACCAATCTAATCGAATATAGAGGAATCTGTTTAGGGTCATGTTTAAGGAAGGCCTTCCTCAGTATTCTATTGGAAAGGCTTTTATGGTGCCTCGCTTATCACAATTTGCTATCGGTCTATCAATATATGCCTTTATAAAAGGGAGAAGCACAGTGGATCAAATTAATATATTATTAACGTATTTGCTGCTAGCAAAACAACGCAAACATAGAACAATTGCTGCTTTCCTTGATATCAAAACTGCCTATGACAAAGTGCCCATACACATGTTACTGTCGAAACTTCATAACATACACCTCCCTGCTAAATTTATCAAAATGATCCAACATCTTTTATATTTTCGGCGAATGGAAATCACATGCCAAACCTCTACGTCTAATGTACGATACACGTCTAATGGGTTGCCTCAGGGCGACATTTTAAGTGGCCTATTATTTGCTCTATACTAAAGGATTTAGAATGTATCGTAGTACGCGATGCAATAATATTACATTATGCGGATGATATAGTCATTTATTCTTCTCACGAAAGTCTGGAAGTCTGCAGAACTAATATCACTCGAGCATTAACTACTGCTAAAGCATAGTTAAACGAGCATGGTTTGGAACCTTCCTCTACTAAAAATGTGGCCATGATTTTCACGCATAAACGCAAGTATAATACAGACTCTCTCAGAATTGCAAATATTACAATTCCGATAGTCCGTGTGCACAAGTATCTTGGTACATATTTAATAAACTGTTCTGGAAAACCCATTTTGAATACCTTTCAAAAAAGACTAAAATATTTACCAATATATTGAAATTAACAATTCGACGGAGTTGGGGTGCTGATCCCGTAACGGCATTATTACTTTATCGGCATACAATACGCTCGCATTTAGATTATGGATCCTTTTATTTTGATATTGCTTCCTCCACTCTTATTCACAAGCTCAACGTAATTCAACATCGAGCAGTCCGATTATGTATAGGCGCTTTACACTCTTCCCCAACTAATGCGTTACTTGTTGAAACATGTGACATGCTTCTCCACTATCGCCGTTTGTATTTAGCTTCTAAATTTTTATTGCCCCGAATGGCGGTAGCTAGACTTCCTATCCTACCTAAACTACAATTACTGGAGAAATATCGGCAACGTTCTCAACAGCAATCACGAACTCCTGCTTTGTTAGACGCATTCAACATGACGCGACAATATCATACTACCATTCAACAAAATATTTCACTTCCATACAATACAATGCCATACAATATGATGCACTACAAAACCTAATATTGTAGTGTCTCAGCACATTACCTTTAATAACAGCACAATGCAACTTTCTGAAATATCTAAACTAACACTTAAAATGGCGATAAATGATCTCAATCCTACTCTCATAATATATACAGATGGATCCAAACAAAATGTAGGCACGGGAGCCGCATATTACATTCCGCAGTTACACGTCTGTGAGCAATACACACTTCCAAACTATGCCTTAATATTTACTGCTGAGGCTATCGCTATACGACAAGCTTTGCCATACCTGAAACATAACCACGTCTCCAAAGCGATCATTTTTGCGGATTCCGTAAGTGTGCTTCAAAGTTTAATGCCACACAAGTCCTATACAAATCGGTACATCTGCAATATTCGACGCCTTTTATTTGAACTCGACGAAAATTGTGCTAATATAACTTTAACATGGATAAAATGACATTCGAACAACGCAGGTAAACTGCATCCGGAACCGGAGTCAATGCTCCCAAATCCCATCCCTACCAAAGTCTACTAGATACTAGAAGGCCTGGACAGAAAGCCAATTTCTTGCATTAAAAGCGGGGTAATAGTTTTTCTCTTTTTCACTGCTAGGTTCGCGTTTATGTTCGGTTGTTTGGTGCGACTTCTATGATTACGTGTGTTACTGCAACATGTTTTATGCGAAGAAATAACATATTAAACTTCATTTCATAATGCAAGGCCGTATCTAACATGAAATATGAAGTGTTTTGTCGTTTTTAAATTTATTTGATCTGACGATTTGAAATATATGGATGGTTGATGAGATGCATTTAATATTTGTTTAGTTATGTGCTTCCAAATTACCGTTAAGATGGTGGTGGTGATTATTGTTTTAAGAGGAAGTACTACTGGGCAACCATCCTCTATATAACACTAATCAGAGAGAAAAACTGGAAGGGACCCGACACTTCGAAAAATGAAAGTATCGGCCAAAGGAAGACAAGGGCCACGTATACCTAATAGCGTCGGGGTCGGAAAAAACTAGAGTTGACCAAGGAAGGTCGAATAGGATAGATGAAAGTGAGGAGTCTGGCACAAGTAAGTGGAAGAAATGCCAGGACTCAGCTAAGGCCCCGTGGTCGCCAGCCCACGCTCCAAAGTTCAGAGCCCCTGGGGCCAATTACCGTCAAGCTTCTCTTTCCATTCTGTAGGTTACGACAGTTTAATATTGCGTGCCTAACTGCACATCTGGCACAGCGAAGAAATATGCACAAATATAAATTTACAGCTTTTTCCTAAATATCCGAGTTTACGGGAGAAATGGAGGCTTGCTATTTCTCGACAGGACAGGAGAAAAGGATCTCTTTGGGCTCCTAATGATAACTCCAGAATATATAGCTTGTACTTTGTCGAATCAGATTACAGTGTAAGTACTCTGAGGGGAATTCTGCTCCCCGACAAAGTGTCGACGCAAATTCGTCTTCATCTTAAAAATGTATTAATATTTACAACGTGGGCGTTAGGATATCTCGGAAAATGTAACCTTGTCCGAAAGCTGAAATTCCTTACCGCTTCAAAGTTTAAAGAGACGCTTCAGTGCCGCGACTGTGATCAAGCACACATCACATACAGTACGTTATACTTACAACATTTTTCAGGCCTGTTCTTGATAATAATGCAAGAAAGTGACTAATGACTGTGATTTATTATACAAATTCAAGAGCAAGCCTCTGAACAGAAAAGTGTTGAAATTATAGAAATAGCGACAAATCGGGTGAGTACTTCTATTTAGGCCTATTTCCCTAGTCTTTATTCTTGTGTGATAAACAAGTGCAAAATGAAAGAAATCTATGAAGTGTAGTGTGTTATAAGTTGTTTTATATATTTATATCTGATTCATACCGGGCATAATGATAAAAAATGTATTACTTCGCGTTATTGTATGAATCTTCAATATAAGAATATAGACAGAACACGAGAACAACAGAAAACAGAACATAAACGCGATCCAAGCGGCCATTGCCTGAACTACTTTGTTCGCCCAGAAATGTGTTGGCTTGTCCAGGCCTTCTATTATAGCGTAGACAACGTCCCTACACAGATTTCACGCCGATTATTAAACTTGCTATTCAACAAAAATGGCAGCACAACTGGACGCAATCGGCGAAACTCAAAGGAAAATATTACTATCAACTGCAACCAAGTATTGCTAGTCACCCATGGATTTCAACAACAAAATATTCACGCAGACATATTACAACATTTATCAGATTACGCTTTAATCACGCTCTGACTCCGGCTTATAAACTCAAATTAAAGTTAGCGGATTCACCCATGTGTTCATGTAATAATAGTATGGCCGACATTAATCACTTAAGTTAAGGTTCTTTTCAACACGCAGTTTGCTGTCAGTACGTGGACGCATCCATACATCGCTCTATACGCATGCGCTGACTTCGTATTGGTTCTGGGATTGATACACGATTGGGTTGTGTCAAAGCCAACGGTCAAAGCCTACTAGATACTAGAAGGCCTGGACAGAAAGCCAATTTCTTGCATAAAAAGCGGGGTAATAGTTTTTCCCTTTTCCACCGCTAGGTTCGCATTTATGTTCTATTGTTTGGCGCGAATTCTATGATTACGTGTGTTACTGCAACATGCTTTATAAGAAGAAATAACATATTAAACTTCATTTTGTAAGGTAAGGCCTTATCTAACATGAAATATGAAGAGTTTTGTCGTCGTTTTTGAATTTGTTTGGTCTCACGATTTGCAATATATGGATGGTTGCTGAGATGCATTAAACATTTGTTTAGTTAAGTGCTTCCAAATTTCCGTCAAGGTGGTGGTGGTGATTATTGTTTTAAAAGGAAGGACAACTAGGCAACCATCCTCTATATAACACTAATCAGAGATAAAACCTGGAAAGGAGCCGACACTTCGAAAAATGAAAGTATCGGCCAAAAGAAGAGAAGGGCCACGAAGGGCGTGAAAATGAAAGACTCCCTTGACCTCGGAAACCTCATAGCATCGGGGTCGGAAAAGAACTAGAGTTGACCAAGGAAGGTGGGATAGGACAAATGAAAGTGAGGAGCCTAGCACAAGTAAGTGGAAAAATGTCAGGACTCAGCTAAACCACGCTTCAAAGTTCAGAGCCCCTGGGGCCAATTACCGTCAAGTTTCTCTTTCCATTCTGTAGGTTAAGATGGTTTATTGTTACGTGCCTAACAGCACATCTGTCACAGCGAAGAAATATACACAAATATAAATTTTCATCTTTTTCCTAAAGATCCGAGTTTACGGGAGAAATGGAGGCTTGCTATTTCTCGACAGGGCAGCAGAAAAGGATCTCTTTGCGCTCCTAATGATAACTCCAGAATATGTAGCTTGCACTTTGTCCTGTCAGATTACAGTGTAACTACTGTGTGGGGAATTCTGCTCCCCGACAGAGTGCCGACGCAAATTCGTCTTCTTCTTAAAATTGTATTAATATTTACAACGCGGGCGTTAGGGTATCTCGGAAAATGTAATCTTGTCCGAAAGCTGAAATTCCTTACCGCTCCAAAGTTTAAAGAGACGTTTCAGTGCCGCGACTGTGATCAAGCACACATCACATACGTTATACTAACAAAAATTTTCAGGCCTGTTCTTGTTAATAATGCAAAGAAAGTGACTGTGATTTAGTAAACAAATTCAAGAGCAAGCCTCTGAGCAGAAAAGTGTTGACATTATGGAAACAGGGAAAATCGGCTAATTCTATTTAGGCCTATTTCCCTATTCTTTATTCTTGTGTGATAAACAAGTGCAAAGTGAAAGAAGTCTATCATGTGTAGTGTGTTCTAAGTTGTTTTATATATTTATATCTGATTCACGCCGGGCATAATGATAATAAAAATGTATTATTTCGCGTTATTGTATGAATTTTCAATATAAGGATATAGACAGAACATCAGAACAATAGAACATAAACGCGATCCAAGCGGCCATTACCAGAACTACTTTGTTCGCCAAGAAATATGTCTGTTTGTCCAGGCCTTCTATTATAGCGTAGGCAACGGTTGTGTTGGGATGGATTCTCGTGCATGAACTCCAAGGAATAGGAGTAACGCAGTCCAATGAATGCTGAAATATGAAAGGTAGAGTACGTCACATTTAAGTGAAATGCCGAAATTTTCCCATACTGCCCATAATGTCTTTAATGATGCTCACTTCTTTCATATCGATTTGTAATATCTTGAGCAACTCCTCGGCTAATGCGGAAATGCTCAAAAACTCATTTTCATTATACTGAGGAACGGTTTCTTCTGAAAAATTCATCGTATTAAAATTATATTTTGTTTCACCTGGTAGTTTTTGTGCCTTTATAAACTATAGGCCTAGTGTAACACAATACATAAATAACGAAAGAAAGATATTTAATTACCGTTACCTAAATAATTTTCATTTCACTTTCTTTTTACGAAAATTAGTACTTCCTCTTCTTCACTGGATGAAGATTGTAAAAAATCGTGTCATTATCCATCCTAACCTCAGTAACCAAACAGCTGATTAATTTATTAATGGGAGAAGAGCGTGCAATGTGCATAAAAAACAGCTGATTAAAGGTACTCCAAAGAAATCAGCGTTCAGCAGGAGGCAACGATACAGTGTTTCTGCGCATGTCACAGAAATGTACGCCTCAGTACATGCTTTAGACTGCGGACTAGTTCCGACCGCCAGGGATCGATGCGAAGAGTTAGTTGGAACGCCTGACTGTAGTACACGGACGAATACCTGAACGCGATTTTGACTGTGTTGGAAAGGATTCTTCGTATAGCGCATGCGCAAGGAGACCATGTACTAGTACAGGGACTTCTTCTTCTTCTTCTTCTTCTTCTTCTTCTTCTTCCTCTTCTTCTTCTTCTTGAAAGGTGTGGTTGGACTCATGTGTTATCGTCCAGTCACGAAAACATTAATTACTTCAACACTGACACATGTATCACTCGTATTGTACGTTAAAAATGTAATTTGATAGAAAAACATACCATAGGAGTCACACAAGAAAGGATGATGACATATAAGACAGAAGTTAAAGTGATTTATATCCCACCAAAATTATGACGAACATTTTGCAATGGAAGAGTGAGCATAAAGAGACTGCCAGAGGATTATAGTACAATATGTGCATCATCAAGAAACTGATTTATGCTGTTAACAAGAGCAGGAGTTAGAGAGGATAATAAATACGAAATACTTGTGGGGAAGGGGATGCCCATGTTAAGCAAAGAGGATAGGAAGCGCTGGCGGGGAACATCAAAAGCAGGACATTGTAACAGGAGGTGATTACTGTCAGTATCAGACAAGCCACAAGCACAGGAAGTTGGGGGAGGAAGATGAAAACGATTTTTATATTGGGGAGTAAGGGCATGATTAAAACGTAGACGTATAATAGATGTGATATGGCGCCGAGAGTACGTACCATAATAAAACCACGATTTAGGAGGAATAACAGGTTGTAACTGATGATAAAAACGTCCCTTTTCTCGTGACGTTTGATTCCAATCGGACTGCCAATGTCGATATGCTATATCCCGCACTTCATGAATGAGATCAGAAGGGGGGATCGCAAGAAAAAGAGGGGGGGATTGTTGTGATGCTCGTTTAGCTGCCTGATCAGCAGTCTCATTCCCCATGATACCAGAGTG
The DNA here is from genome assembly GCF_040414725.1 of Anabrus simplex. NCBI lineage: Eukaryota > Metazoa > Arthropoda > Insecta > Orthoptera > Tettigoniidae > Anabrus > Anabrus simplex. The sequence goes on along the minus strand of NC_090265.1, from coordinate 631,819,549 downwards.
ACTGGGAACCCAAACTAGAGTTATATAAACACCAGAACGAGTAAGGATATATAAGAGGTACTTAACGCTACGGTATATAAGTACCAATTAGGGAAGAAAGAGGCGAGCATAAGGCATGCAGAACATTTTGTGAAAATCGTAACCTTATCATAAGCATGTGACCTGATGGTAATGAGGGCTTGTCGAATAGGGACTGTGTTGGAAAGAGCCTTTATTCTTTCAATGTTTCCATTTCGCCCTACATAGAAAACGTTTTTTCCACACTTTACGCTCGCAAAAAATACAAGTTCCCACAACAGTTGCTCGCCTCGTTCAACAGCCTACACCTTCACTTGTTATTGCTATTCAAGAATTTTTGGATAATTGTAACATTAAACTCTAAATTATTTTGACTACTGAGTCTTATGAGCTTCTTAACTCGCATCCTCCTCTACATAACGGTAACCTATGATGACGTCACGTTCGCGACCTGTAACCCTAGTGTTTCTACAAGTTTTGAACAACTCTATCCATCTTAAGTAAAACTCAGTTGTTTTCTCTTGACGATTTGTGACAATAAGTGTTGTGACTTGGTAATGGCTTTTGAGCAGCGCCCAAGAAAATCCTAAGAAGAAGAAGAAGAGTTTACAGGCTTAACGAATTGCTGCATAAGCCCCACTTTGATATGGAGCAGAGATAGCAGTACCTGTGTTAGGTGTGTGAGGCACTTAAAAAGACAAAAAAAGTCTGTTTTCACTAGCAAAGCGAAGTATGACACCCACTGTTGCATACAAAGCACTGCAACAGAATGGCGCCACTCGGCAAGATCTGACATTGTGTGGCTACTCCGACCACTACTCTTATACTTACATCTCCTTCACACAATATACATAACATTTGTTTGAGCGCCAGTTGCTTTTTTAAGAAAAACAACAAAATTCGGTAGAGCATACCTCTTATATCAATTATCTCAAGGCGTGAGGTGATAAACTCACATATCTGGCAATATACAGGGATATGGATCAGGACAATATTAAATTACTGTTGCATTTCCACAATTGAGGATTGTACATGGAACTGGAATCACTTATTATAATTAAAAATAAAACTGAGTTTATGACTAAATTTACGTCACAATGAACAATCATTTACGTCTTTTAATTTAACAAAAGAAATATATTGTGAGATTTGCGGTACAAAGAAAAGGAAAATTTAATCTAAACAAAAAAAACTATTGGCATGAACTTGAAGTGAGATGTGATATCGCCGCTGATTATACTCTTCTTCATGTTATGAATGCATAACATGTCTGATGCTTTAATTACCTGTTGTCTGCATACACCGCTGTTGAACTTGAAATTCTTGGGAAAACCTGTGAGCTGAAGTCGGGAGCCGTCTGTTGTAGTCTTCTTATATAACAAGGAGTTGGCCTACATTCCATGTACGCGTGTAGGGAGCTCCAATGTAATTACGTCCACTCAATATATTTTAAATAATTGGAAAATATTATTGAAACATCTTGTGAAGTCCATCCTCACAAGAAGATGATGTTTCTTTATCAGCATAGTACCCGTCTCTGCTCGGATACAAGCACCACTTGTAGACCTCCTCGATTATTACCGGACCTCTTGAAAACACAACTCCTAGCTCTTACCATCACACTAAGACCACTTCTTCCATTTGATACATCTGGCTGTTACATATGATCTGCACGATATTAACTGCTTATGAACTGAGTAAGAACAGAATACCTCTCCCCACCGTCGCCTTGACTTTATATAACCTCGCGATGACGACTCCTCTCCCTACTCCTGTTCATCCCTTCCACTTCCACATACAGTAGCTGGCGAATACTGACACTTGGTCGCAATCACGTGTCCACGCACTGATGTCATCAGTCATGTGTCGTCTAAGCGTACCCAAGCGGTCCGAGAATGGCTATACCGAATGCGTCACCGGGAAATCTCCTTGTACACAACATTCCCAGTTAAACATAGCCTCGATTGCAAAATACTATGCCAGCTCATCTAGCCAAAGTTACAAGCCACAGCATGACAATATGAAACCAACAAATCTCACTTACTACAATACAGAATAATTACAAACATATTCACTTAACCTATGATGAAATACAATAATATACGTGATACCTAATTATTACAGTCTAAATGATGAGAAACAGAATATAAAAAATCAAATGAATCGGGTTAATAATAATAATAATAATAATAATAATAATAATAATAATAATAATAATAATAATAATAATAATAATAATAATGATGATAATAATAATAATAAATAATGAATGGAATCTGTAACCCTGTTGTACGGTTACAATTGCTGTCGGCTGTAGGTTGCGAGCGTGATTATACGCGTTTTTCAGATTGCTGTAGGAGATCGCATTAATAAATGAATCTGGAAATTTTATTTAAACAACACGTCTACCAACAATGTAATCAGTGCTTTAATTCGTGAGCATAAGGAACACAATATCAGATTTTAAGTAAATGTGATGCGATGTGGAAAAACTAAGACTGGATCCTGATTCAGGGTGTAAAAGTCACTCCAGAAGACAATTCAGGATGGCGACAATGAAATAATCGCAGGTTAGTGTTATTGAAAGGTCTTTGAGGCCGGATCAATGTTTATTGGCCCCTGTGGGTGGGTGCGGTAGAATAGCACAAACGGTATACCCATGCCTTTCCTGTAACGCGAATAAAAGGGCCCCAAATGCCCTATTCTTTGGGGCTTTGGTTGGCGAACACGGGGCCCTTAGCTCAGTCCTGGCATTGCTCCCAATTACGTGTGCCAGGCTCCTAACTTTCGTCTATCCCATCCGTCCTTCCTGGGTCAACTCTTTTTCTTTACCGACTCCGACCGTAGTAGAGCATTCGAGGCCTACGGAGCTTTCCATTTTCACGCCATTCGTGGCCCTTGTATTTCTATAGCCTATACCTTCATTTTTCGAAGTATCGGACCTCTTCAGCTTTACTCTTTTATTAATGTTAATACAGAATTTTTGCCTAGTTGTACTTCCTCTTAAAACAATAAATACCAGGCCCATCAAAGTTTATAGAATTGTAAGCCGACATGTTTTGTTAATCACTCTGCTTGCATTAAATTATATTATGCCACAGATGTAATCATAGTAACGCAGCACACGGCGTTATTACTGCATTTTCCGTTCGGCTCCACGGCTAAATGGTTAGTGTGCTGGCCTTTTGTCACAGAGGTCCCGGGTTCGATTTCCGGCACGGTTGGAATTTTAACTATCATTTGTTAATTTCGCTGTCACGGGGGCTGGGTGTATGTGTCGTCTTCATAATTATTTCATCCTCATCACGACGCGCAGGTCACCTATGCGCGTCAAATCAAAGGAGGCGTACATTTGTTCGGACACTCCCGCACTAAATGCCATACGCCATTTCATATTTTTTACTGCATTCGCCGCTCAAATGTCAGACACCAATTCTCATGGGCTGAAATATAAATGCGGATCAGACAGTCGACATGTCCCTAAAATGTATATAACATATGCCTTCACGTTTGAGTCTCTCAATATAATGTTGTCGAGACTGATGTTTTCATAGCCTTCAGGATTAGTCCTTGCAAATCTTATATATTGCGATTTATTCGAAAAGTTTTATATTTCTCTATTTTATAATTATTTGTATTGGATGCACGAAGTTGAGCACATTTCGTAGATAAGGAGTTCCATGCATTGATGTTTATGTGTTCTATCTGTGAGATTAATTTTTTCTGATACTGTGAGAATTTGTTTGATAATTCGGTGTATTAATGGACATGACAGCTAGTAGTTCATAATCATATCATTTAATATTATCCTAGTTTTATCCCTTCTTCCGGATTAACCACTTTATTGTGTCCCTATGGTGAATTAAATAAGATAATATAGAGATAATCAATCCTCTGCTCTCCCTGAAGATTAGTGATTTTTGCCATGTACCTACAACAGAAATACAGTCGAGATGGTGTCAAATTTCCCTTTAAGACAATCAATTGATCATGAATATGATTTTCGATAAATGAAAATCTAATTTATGCATCGTATGGAATTATCAGTCGACAGGCGTATGATTCAGTGCATCGATCTGATACAAGGTATATGAAGCTGCCACGAATGAAATAATCAGTTCTCTAGAGTATGATGAGATGAGTACTCTTTGATGAAATAGCCTTCTATATGTCTCTCAAGGTCGGTCTTCACTGATTAACATTTAACAAGAACATGTTAAATGTTAAAAGTGTTAAATGTTAACTGGTGACACCATCAAAATGTAATATGTTAAGGCCCGGTTTCATCAACACATGTTAAATATATCCTAACAAGTAGTTAGTTAATACGGAGTTAAACATTTCACATCTTGTTAGGTTTCTTGCGTTTCATCAAACTTTTCTTGTGAAATGTTAACTAATCGACTGTTAACTCTCCCAACATTGCGAACTGGTGCGTATCAAGGAGGCAGTGGTACGAACGTGTTGTTTTACAGCGCGCTCCGATGCGCTTTTGTTTTTGTACAGCTGTAAAATATGGCGCGTGAAGTGAAACGGAATCGTAATTCTAAATTTTCCTCCTTCGAAAAAGAGTTGTTAATTGAATTAGTAAATATATATAAGTTATTGAGTGCAAGCTTACAGATGGCTTGACGATAAAAGAAAAAGGGCGAGCCTGGGGGAAAGTCCGCGAGGGTTTCAATGGGGTTAACAGATACTTTTTTTAGCGGGTATTCACTGTCACCAACGAGCTAGAATAACATAGAGAGGCGGAAGCGCTGCCTGGGTGAAGCTAATAGAACGAAAGTCCGCCATGTTTCCTGTTGTCACGCAAGCAAGGGGGCATGGCCTTTAAATGTCGAAAAGTGTAGAAAATACGCATTTTAGAATCACTGGGGGAGAATTAAAGACCGTTGCCGATAGCTTGAAGCATTAAAGCGAATACCGCCACTTCATCATATTGCGGCACGAGGCCAACATCACGATCAGTTGATTGTAGGGTAGCTCGAAATCATCGCACAGTGACATACGAATAGGCCTAGAAATCGGAACAAGAGCGTTACCCTGCTTGGCTATTGTGGTTAAGCGTAAATTAGAATAAAAACGATGGACATAAATATTTATGACAGGAAGCCGTAAAATCATAGGGACCTACAATAGGTTACAACCTCATTCTGTTCATATTTTTAAAATTATTGCATCCTCATGAGTACTGTGTTCCTTTCTTAATCTGTTTACCCTCCCGGGTTGGTTTTTCCCACGGACTCAGCGACCACCTCAAGGACAGTGTTCTGCTGAACAGGAGCCTTGTGGGGGGGAGAAGGAAGCGGAAACCACGGAAAATCACTTCGAGGATGGCTGAGGTAGGAGTCGAACCCACTTCTACTCAGTTGACCTCCCCAGGCTGATAGAATCCCGTTCCAGCCCTCGTGCCCCTTTTCAAATTTCATGGCGGAGCCGGGAATCGAACCCGGGCTTTCAGGGGTGGCAGCTGCTCACGCTAACCAGCACACCACAGAGGCGGCCCATGAATACTTTACCACAATAATCGTTTAGTGTAATTATTTATTATAATATAGGGGGGATATCATGTTTCTCCCATTACCATATCATACTGGGATTACTAGCTGAAAGGTAAGCTTGAAAGTTGTCCATTATGAAGTGTGGCATAGTTTTAAAAACCAAGGCAACAGACATCTACAATAAAGGCTGTATACATTTCAAAAATAGCGGTAAAATACTGTATTTACCATACTTAGTGTACGTTTGAACGAAATAAGTGTTTTTTTGTGGTTACGTTTTCTTGGTTGTGGGCGCTCCATTTCCTTTATTTGTAAATGTGAATGAAAATTAAATAGGGCTGGAAATGTACAGAGCATAAGCAACTGAATTGAGTGGGATACCATTTATCTCTTTTCGCCCTCACAACGCATTGTTCCGTTAATTCCTTGTTCTTTAAACGAAATCTGAAACAAAATTCGACAAATAATTAGCGTGGCTATCCGTACTTTCGCTAAGTAAACAATAAAATGGATTTAATTACAAACAGAAATTACAAAAAGTAATCTCGGCTATAATTCAGTAATGCTTACTTAAAGTACGATATATCCTTGGTTTTATTACTCCGATTAGAACAACCATACGCTGAGCTTACGGCTGGCATTCTTGAACGAGGGAATCTATGTTTTCACTTCTTAAAACTTAGGGAATTAAATTGGCATGCACGATCTCCCTGTCACCTCAACATATGCTCTCGCGCCAATTCGCTTTGTTTTGACAACCGTTAACATGGCTGCCCCTTATCAACTTGCTTCAAGCAGGGAGCGCTGATGACAGGCTTACAGCCCCTCTATGTTATTCTAGCTCGTTGACTGTCACCTAACAAAATCATTTCGTTAATTGTCCCCACTTCAAACTGTGCTCCGATATGGGAGTTATTAAATATTGTATTGTCGTTTGCAGAACCAGACCACCTAACAAGTATATTCCTGATTTGGGGGTTAGGCTCACTAATCATCTGAACATTAACAGAGAAATATCCCTTCCGATTACGATACATTTTGGCCCAATTTCCTCCAGGTGATTGGATTCTTACATGTGTGCAATCTGTTGCACCTAGAACTAACATCAGGAAAACGGCTTATTTCATATAAGTCGCGGATAATTTGCTGACGCTCTTCTACTGAAGGGAATGTTATATACCTCCTTCTCATGGATCCTATTGCTACAGACACTCGACAATCAACTCTACTAACAGTGGCTTTAGAAATTCCATCATTGTCTCCGACCATTATGTGAAAAGAACCAGTAGCAAAAAATTGGAATATTATCAGTACCTGCAACATTGGAGAAAGAGGCAAGTTTCTCTTCGTAGGATATTCCAACCTCACTCGAATTTCGTCAACACCCTTAGCAACGACTATTTTCGATAACCTGTATCTAAGAAGAAATTCTGCATCCTTCAAATTTTCAAAGTCATTACCACGCTGAACTCTTCTTCGATCAGGATTATTGTGTAAAATATCTAAATAGAGCAATTCCGCATCTAAAGGGAGATTCATAGCAGCCATTTTGGAACAGGTTGCTAAATGCTAATGTTAGCCATTTAACATTGGAAATGGGTGATGTTAACTTTAATACGCAGTTTAACATATGTTAACGTTAACAGTTGTTGATGAAACGCAAATTTCCTTAAATCGTATGTTAAAATGATTTAACACCTTGTTAAGTACCAACATGTGTTGATGAACTCTTTCATTTAACATTGTGTCCACACTTAATAAACATGTTAAACTTGACTTCCTTTTTCTATATACAGGTACTTCATTATATCAATTTGTGGTAAGACATTTAGGTGGTGTCTAGCATTTTCAAACAAGGACAATGGACTCAGATGAAAAGGAATACCGGGAGAGTTGGCCATGCGGTTAAGGCACGCGGCAGTGAACTTACATCCGGGAGACAGTGGGTTCGAATCCCACTGTCGGCAGCTCTGAAGATAGTTTTCCGTGGTTTCCCATTTTCACACCAGGCTGTACCTTAGATAAGGCAACGGTCACTTCCTTCCAAATCCTAGGCCTTTTTCTATCTCATCGTCGCCATAAGATCTATCTGTGCCGTTGCGACGTAAAGCAACTAGCAAAAAGAAAAAGGTGAAGAGGATTTGGCCTTTATTATTGCTTCTGTTGCTTCGTATTATAATTTAGAAATGTAGTTTTATTAGGCACATTTCCTCCCCTCATCCTGCTCATTACTTCAAAAGCAAACCACTTTGAAGTATAAACTTCGTCCGGTCCCGCCCCCAAATTATCCGAACTTTTAAAAATTCTCGACTGTACTGAGAGCGGAGGGACGCTAGTTTTTTTCGATGCACTCGTGGGAACAATTATAAATACTTTTGAGTTCCTGGAAACTGTCGGCTTTGTTCGCTTTATCTCTGTATTCCTTTGATGAGACATCCCACAAGCAAGGCCCATATATTATTTCATTAATTAAGTCCAGGGTAATCTCCTTGCTCCATTCCATTTCTGACTATACATTTTAGTACCGGTAAGTGCAGAGACAACAACATACGTGCGCGTACTGTATTTTTAGCTTATAACAAAGAGAATGAGCATTGCGGAGTGTTGTAACTATAATCCTACTTCACGAGAAGTACGTCGTTTGCGTTGTTTAGGCTATCTGTTGGACTGGAAACAGCACGGAACTTGCCGAAGCTGTGCCGACATCTCACGAACAACGAATTGACTTGACATATTTTCCACTTGGAGCGGAAAACACGCTAATATGTTAATAAAAGTATTAACCTCAACATTTTGAGTTAACATGCAAAGTCAATTAGAAGACACAATCACAACACACATGTCAATTGTAACATGTTAAATTTAACATGTTGGTGTTAAATGCTAATCAGTGGAGACCGGCCTTAATTCAAGTCATGGCTATCCATCAATACTTCACATTATAGCCTACAAGGTTGCTAAATTACATGCTTTCACATTTGGGTCTCTAAATTTCGTGACACAAATTTTCAGGTATCCCTCGGCCATAAGTCATATACATCAATACTTCACATTATAGCCTACAAGGTTGCTAAATTACATGCTTTCACATTTGGGTCTCTAAATTTCGTGACACAAATTTTCAGATATCCCTCGGCCATAATTCATATAGGCCATATGCAGAGCCTTGCACGGATGCGCATAACTGCGAAGTAAGTGTGTTGGAGGATGCAAACTGTGTGGCTGAGTGGAAAATTTTGCTGATAATTTCTAAATAATTATATTATATTATTTATTTATTTATTTATTTATTGATTGATTGATTGATTGATTGATTGATTGGTTGATTGATTGATTGCAAATTGAACGTAGCAGGATTTCGCCCAATAAAGCAAAATATACTATTCTTCCTACCACTTTCTAATAAATGTGATTACTAATTTACATCTAACCCAAGACATATCAAACTAGTAAAACAGAGAAATGTTTAGCCGCTATTCGGAGACCTTGGCAGAAAGGCAACATTGAATAAAGAAAAGTAATAATTGCCTTTCGGCGATATAAAATTAAAATACATAAAAACACATCGGCACTCGTGGGAGTACATAACCCGCCCCCATCCTTTGTGTCAGCAACACTCGTCTATTCATTTCCTCCTCACACGCAGACATCTTAGCAAGCAGCCACTGTCCTTGAACCATGTTCCATATGGTTCGACCTGTCTGTTTGCTCTTAGTCATCCTCTATGGTTCCATTTCGTTGCGCACACATAACGTTTCTTCAGCCTGCTGAGTTATGCATTAACTACTTTCAACTCGAAATCTCCTAAACCCTGACACGCTATTCAAGAGCAGCATTTAAATCACACTCACTAAGTCTTCTTTTTACATTTTTAAAAGATATTTGACCAATTCCTTCTTATATTTTGACCACACGTAATTTTTTAACAGCACATAAGTATTTATTTAAATTACCGGCCCTGGTCCATTCATTCACCACCCATTTAGTAATTTTCCCTTCATCCCCCTGCTTGAGTAGGGCTTGTTCCTTTGGATTCAACAATTTACTTCTTACTTTTTCTAATGCAACACATTCTTTCACCAAGTGAAGGTCATTTGACACTTTATCGCACAATAAACACTGTGACTTATCTGTCCTTCTAGTCCATCCCTTATTCTTATACAGTCCTATAAACCACCATACTAAACATCTTCTCCACTGGCGTATGCTGAAATCAAGACATGGGCTATCACTAGACTAATGTTACCCATTTTCGATAGTTGGTTTGGTGAACGTTAAGCCTTACGGGTTTTGAACTGCAGCTAATAGTCATCGGAGTAGCCTGCTGTGTTAAGGATGGTTTACAAGCCCTAGCCTCTGTTACTGCCAATACTCAAATCCTGATCAATGTAGATGATCGCCGACGAATCAGCCTTCTCGTACTCTTAATTCCCCTAGCTCGGGGACTGGGTGCTTATGACATCTTCGCCATTTATTTCATCAGGTCACCATCAAGCCTTTCCAGGGGCTATGCATTATTATTATTATTATTATTATTATTATTATTATTATTATTATTATTATTATTAATCCGTTTGTCCTCCAGGGTTGGTTTTCCCTCGGACTCAGTGAGAGATCCCACCTCTACACTCCAGGCCAGTGTCCTGGAATGTGAGATTTTGGGTCGGAGATACAACTGGAAAGGAGGACCGGTACCTCGTCTAGGCCGCCTTAGCTGCTATGCTGAACAGGGACCTTGTGGGGGATGGGAAGATCGGAAGGGATAGACAAGGAGGGAAGGAAGCGGCCGTGGGCTCAAGTTAGTTACCAACCCGGCCTTTACCTGGAGGAGAAGTGGAAACCACGGAAAACCACTTCGAGGACGGCTGAGGTAGGAATTGATCCCACCTCTACTTAGTTGACCTTCCGAGGCTGAGAGGACCCCGTTCCAGCCCTCGTACCACTTTACCAATTTCGTTGCAGAGTCGGGATTCGAACCCGGATCTCCGGGGGTGGCAGCTAAACACACTAACCACTACAGCACAGAGGCGGAGATTATTATTATTATTATTATTATTATTATTATTATTATTATTATTATTATTATTATTATTATTATTATTATTATTATTATTATGCTAGTTGCTTAACGTCGCACCGACATAGATAGGCCTTATGGCGACGATGGGACAGGAAAGGGCTAGGAATGGGATGGAAGCCTCCGTGGCCTTAATTAAGGTACAGCCCCAGCATTTGCCTGGTGTGAAATTGGGAAACCACGTAAAACCATCTTCAGGGCTGCCGACAGTGGGATTCGAACCCACTATCTCCCGGATGCGAAGTCGCAGCTGCGCGCTCCTAACCGCACGGCCAACTCGCCCGGTATTATTATTATTATTATTATTATTATTATTATTATTATTATTATTATTATTATTATTTTCTCAGTTGCAAACAATAAGCATGGTCAACAATAAAGTTTATGAAGTTCGCATGAGCCACATAACCGCAAATACTTTTCATACTTACTTAAGTTGAAATACCCTTTATATGGATTCTTGTTTGTCTCCTCCTGTTCACACTGTAACTGAGTAATTAAGAGGTGGGGTAGGCTTACCATTTTTAATTATCAGCAATTTATCTTCATATTTCAGTTGCGAGAATGGTTTATCCAACAATTTACACAAGGTTCAGGCTTTTCACAAAAGTAACATCACAAGGTCACAGTCACGTTAAACACTATAACTTCAGGTAAACTAAAATTGTTCTGAGATCAACTGAAATATATCAATAACTTCCAACTATAAGCAACCCATAAGATGTCCTGCACATGCAAAAACATACTCGTGATACTGTAGCACATGGGTGAATTCCATCAATTCGGACACTTCCGGAGAATTTCGAGTCTTTGGGCTTTCTCTTTTGACCGCTGTCTCTCTCGTTAGCGTCGGCGATTTGACGGACCGAAGCCTAGCACAGCTCAAGGTTAGTATCCCCTTGTTCCCCGCGCCATTGCGACATTCGCCCGCAAGCCTCGCGCGGCGGGTCGAGGGAGTGGGCCGAAGGCCTGTGCTGCGATATTAGTCTCCGATGCCTTGCTCTCAGAAATACGAGCGACGCTCTTTCTCAATGCTTTCAAGTTTTGTAAATGGAAGAATGTGTCAGATGCTTACATTATAATAAGATTTAGAGTTCCATCGTTCTCATTTGAGGATTGGGCTTCACTGATAGCCTTGGTAGCCCTCAGTATACGCCACTGCTCTTCTCTCTGCTCTGTTTACATTGATAATGCTTATTCTTGCAACAATTTTGACTTCATTGTACAGGCTAAGGGAACACTTCTCCCTACCTTCCTCTATCTCTATCCCTACTATCTCTCTCGGTCTACTGTTCTCCTTCTAGTACCACACTATCTTCCAAATATATCCCATACCGATCCTGTCCAAATACGCTTTAACTTTCGTAAGCCAACACCCCGTATACATATGCTTCAACTGTTGGAGATACGCTGCTTGCAAAACAACAACCCCTGCTCTCATTTTAAGTCTCATCTAGTATTTTAGTACTCTTTTAACACAATCTCCTTCGATACACTCCCCACACATTAGTAATGCTCCGGCATTAGCCGTGCACTGTGGTAACTGCATAATTGATTTGCTGAATCTGGATGTAATCTGTTTCAGCATGTCTTTTTTGTCCTCTAAACCCCATAGTTCCACCCCGTACAACACTCTTCCTACCACCAACGTTTTTAAAACCAATCTCTGCAAACTGTAATTTATACCAGAAAATTTTAATTCTTGGATCAGTAGCGGCGATTGGGAATTAAAAGTGGGGGGGGGGGGGAATGTACAGACAACAAAAAGTACATGGGTTAGTTGGATATAGCGATTGGGAGGGGGGGTGGGTGGGAGGTAGGAAGACGGCATGGTGTATGCATGTAAACTGAAAAAAAAAAAACCCTCCAAAGTGGGAATTATTTATGCTCTCTGAGCTAATTTCCACAGAGAAGTAACTGTTTTACCAACTTAAGTGTGGCAATAATTTGAGATTCTGATTCAATAATAGACTACACAATAAAAATGTCACCAAAGGAACAATATGTACATCTTTTACAATTATGTAGAAGTACGGCGTTATTATGCAATTAATATCATTTAGTATTTGACTAGGCCTATACACTAAGGAATTAATAGACAGTAAAGAGATTGCTAGACGGACGAATGTGCTCAGCAAGTCGGTGAATCATACCTCAGTGTCCATGATCTTGGCAAAAAATTATACCTCTGGTACCCTTTCTCACAGCATATGCAAAGTCCCCACTGTTTACTGTGGGGCGATGCAAATCAGTTAGCCGTGACGAGCGACATTTTGTGCGTATTTCTGACAATAATTAACGAACATAAAGTAAAGAATTATTTGGTAAGAAAACAGGGCTTGTAAAAAGTGCTTTTATAAAACAAAACACTTCTATATTCCTAGTTTCAGACGGCTAAAATGGAATAATTTTTTCTCCACAAATTGCCTTTGTCGCCACTACTGATGTTGACTATCGAGAGTGCTGCGGCCCCCTTCCACTTCACCCTCTTAATTTTGTCCTTCCGGCCTCCTCTCCTGTTTAAATTACTTCCAAATATTCTAGTTTGCTTACCTCAAATAATGAAATTTGTTAAATTTCACTGAGGTATACTCCTATTTTTGTTTTGTGGTTAGGCGGCCCTTGACACTAGTACGGGAGAATGGCGACGTAAAGAGTCTTGAGACTATAAAGCCGTAAATCTGACCTAAGCCTAATAGGCTACTGACCGCAATTAATGGAATGAAGGAACAAAGTTCAACACGTCGTTTCAGTAACTCGGGTGTAATATGATATAGTTAAATAATTACAGTAGGCCTATGCGCGGATGCAGGTGCGGGGTATATCCGCTCAGGTCGCTTGCAATATGTCAAAAATAATTTTTCGTTGAGAGGGAAACTGGTGTCCTAGCATGGCCATGGTCTAATTCTCGAGATCGAACGCATATTGAGGTCTTATTGTTTAAATAACAACCGCTTTAAGAGAGTTTCTGAAACCCTTTTCTTAATTTTATTTTCTTGCTTATATTCCCTAATGTATTGTTTTGATGTATTGATAGACTTACCGTCCGGATAAGGCAGTCTTCATCCTTCTATCATTATTGTTTCTTTGGTACTTAATATGTAAAAGTTAACATTTCAGCAAACAACTGAATCCATATTTTTATTCTGAATAAATAAATAGATGCTAATTCGTTTCTGCAAAACCCAGTTCTGATTTGTCATTTGTGGAGCTAACTATGATATAGATTTTCTGTGTGTGCTACGAATTACTGTCGAGTGTCGATATGTACATCGAGGCACATGGTTGATATCTCGTCGAATGTTGTTGTTATTGTCTTGTACTTACTAGTAATACTTCAAAATTTACTCCAACGCAATGAAGAGAAAGGTAAAGTATCGCGTTTTATTTGCGCTTATTTGCTGAATGAATTCAGTCTGATCTGTCAGTATAGTCAATACGTTTTAGGTTAAATCACAAGTTGTATTACGTACTCTTTTTTGGGACTTTCATGTGAGTGCACTTATGTTTGAAAAATATATGAGATTATTATTTCATGGACGAGAAATAAAAAATGCTTACTATTTCACCAGATTGAAGAGAATGGAGAGCATGACGGCCCACCTCAGAAACATATGTATGGATTTCCACAACACTATGGAGGATGGCAACCTAGAGGACAAGGGAATATGAGAGGTGGCTACAACATGAGAGGTGGTCGTGGAGTACCTTGGAGAGGGCCGAGAATGCCAAATAATCATAACCCAAGAGGATACTTTCGGGGTCGAGGAAGAGGTCCTCCACGATACAACCTTTATGATAATTCACAGCCTCATCAAGTTGGTGTTCATTTGTATATTTTAATTAATTTTGAAAACTGTGTTTAGTGTAGGTGTTGTTTCTATCTCTGCTACTTATTTTATGATCAGTATATTACAGCACTATGTAAGATGCATGATAAGGCGTCATTCAGGGTATTTCTGTGGCTAGTAATTCAGGTTAATGTTTCACAAGAATTGTTAGTTTCCTCGTCCGCTAAAGAATACACGGACTGCATTTTGAAGCAATTGTGTGCTGTCAGCCAGCGATGCAACACTTTTGAAAGTATATGCCATGCTGAAATTGTCAAGTAGTGTTTTAACTGTGCTGTAAATATAGAAAATAGGTATAGTAGTAAATTAGGTATTAGTGAATATGCAATTGATCAGCAGGTGTGATGTATGTATTGTATGCTTCAGAATGATGGAGAAAAATTAGAACTTACATAATTGCAATATGAAGTTATTTGAAACTCATTAAATTCATTTATACATAAGTAATTTTATGCAGTTATGTACGTTGATGGAAAAAAAAAAAAAAAAAAAAGAAGCTAATTCATAAAATTAGTGATGAAATCCTTACTCTAGGTGCAATGTTTGCTGGTGGGTCCCTAAATTGAACTGCATTGTTCCTTTATTTGTAGAGGAGGGTTAAGGTGGTGGATGGAGAGCTCTACAGTGAAGGCGACCCTGTGAAAGACATTTAGCCTTCAAGTGGTCTCTGCACTGTATAACTATGCTGCGAGAGAGAAATACCTTGTTCATTTCTGATTGTTTATCTTTAAAAATTTTGTATTGCAATGGAGTATGTTTCCGAAGTTATCAGTGTTTTTAACGGAGGATACTAAGACTTTCTTTTTATGGTAAACAAGTTATGTTCTAATCTTTTGAGGCAAATACCACTGATACAGTTCTTATTGCAAATTTTCTAGGTCTAAATATAGTTTGTAATTAATTTTGTACTTTAATTCATGATACCATGATAGGTATATAGTTGTTCATTGCATGGAGTAATCGTACAGTACTGAGCAGGTGGCTGTGTGGTTTGGATCACATAGCTCTCAGGTTGCATTTGGAAGATATTGGGTTCGAACCCCACTGTTGGCAGGCCTTGAAGATGGTTTTCTATGCTTTCCCTTCTTGACACCAGATACATACTGGGGCTATAGGCTACCTCACTTAAGGCCACGGTCGTTTCCTTCCCACTCCTAGCCCTTTCCTATCCCATCGTCGCTACAAGATCTACGTGTGTCGGTGCGATGTAAAGCAGATCATTAAAAAAAAGTAATCCTTCATAAAATATATATTGTGACATAATTAATTAGTGAGTTGGCCATGCAGTATGGGTCATACAGCTGTAAGTTTGCATTTAGGAGATGGTGACTTTAGGCTTCACCCTCAGCAGATTGTGTATGATTTTCCATAGTTTCACATTTACACACACAGGCAAATGCTGTGCCTTGACATTAAGACCACAGGGCGAGTTGGCCATGCGGTTAGGGGCGTGCAGCTGTGAGCTTGCATCTGAGGGATAGTGGGTTCGAACCCCACTATCGGCAGCCCTGAAGATGTTTTTCGGTGGTTTCTCATTTTTACACCAGGCCCCTTGCTGGGGCTGTACCTTAATTAAGCCTACGGCCGCTTCTTTACTACTCCTAGGCCTTTCCTATTCCATCGTCGCCGTGAGACCCATCTGTGTCGGTAAAAAAAAAAAAAAACCCCGCTTAGACCATGGTCACTCCCTTCCCAGTCATATTACTTTGTCATTCCAGCATTGTTGAAAACCTGGGTACATTAGTGCAGTGTTAAACCACAAATAAGAAAAGTTTTCAGTCAATCAATAATTCTGTCGATCAGTCAGCACTACACCCATTATCATGGTCAGAATATGTTACTAGATTAGTGGTTGGGACTTTTGACCTGTTAAAGGTGATTATTGTTGTGTTCCAGGAAATCTTAGGGACAGTAAATTGCCTTGAATTTTCTGATAAATACTTAATTGTATGTGGTAAAAAAAGTAGTTGATGAATTTTTTAAGTATAGGCATACTGCATAGTTATTGTATGAAGATGTGAAATAGGTCAACATAAAATAAATGGACTTCTGAATAAGCTTATACAAAATCATAAAAGGAATCTTCTAATGCCATGTATAATGTATACAAGAGAGGGATACAGAGGAAGAAAAAATGGAAATGCTGTATTACATTCTGCCCAGCTTAATTCAGGACATCATTTAGAATAAATCAGCAAACCTTTATATACAGGAGTAAATAAAAGAGTACTATACTAGGCCTCTCGAGAGTTGGAGTCTGTCGTTATGCGCTAGCAGTGAGAGAAACTTGACTAATGTTGCTCTAAAATGTTTCGTTTCCATGGCAATGATCCCAAGGATACCATATTTAAAGGATGCTATCGCCACATGGCTTGGCTTGGCTTGCTTTCAGTAGCTTTTGTGATATCATCTTTGTTCATTTAATCAGTGGCTAGTTGTTCAATTTTCTTATTTTTATTCTTGAAGCATACCATTAACAGTTGGCATTAAATAATACAAATATCAATGTGAGTAAGGTTGTATTCTGTATTCACAATATAGGCTAACTTTTTTATGACTGACTGATGGATATATGATATAGGCACCGTGTGTGTCTCTCTAGCAGCCGGGCGGAGAACAACACGTGAGGCAGACTCCAGATTCGCAGTAGGTGTTCTGTTATGACTGAGCGTGTAGTTACTCCGATGATAATGGCAGAGGAAAGGAGATAAATTAAACGCATTTGTTGTGTAGTCGGATGTTCCAATACTTACACAAATACGGGAAGTGAAGTACAATTTTATTGTTTTCCAAAATGAGCGATAGAAGTGGACCGAAGGAGGCGATGGATACAAGCAGTTAACCGAACAAAGGAAGTAGGCCTACACATACAGTACATACTGCACATGTTTGAAATAAGTTCAACTGATCCGATTTAATTTTGGTTTTAATTTTTAGCACTGATGGATCACTTTGGCAACCTACGACTTACTCAAGAATATGTAGTGCACATTTCATCGAAAACAGAAGATCTGGACGCCCACTAAGTCCAGCCTATGTTCCGACAATATTTCTGGATGAATACAAGAAGAGGAATGTGTCTCTGGGACCCAGCTTCAGCGCTTTTACAGACAACTGAAGCGATTAAAAAAGTAAGAATCAGATGGAAAATTTTCAAGTACAGTTTGCCCAAGTAACATAACCAAGGATGCATCCGTGGGAACAGATGCATCTGATTTTCATTGTTCAGAATTCATGTTTTCTTGTTCAATAAATGAAAACAACGTAAATACACGAACATGTATTCCACTTAATTTCGGTCTGGAACGGAAGACAATCATGCAGACATCAAGGGTCCAGGTTTCCAAGGCTACATTTCCATAAGAAACAATAACAAATGTGTGATTTAACAGGTGTGAACTTCAACGTCCTTACCTTGCTGCGTGTGTTATTACCAAACTGTAATGTTTCAAAATTATGTAATAAAACCAGATTATTGATTTTCGTAGTGAAAATGAAAACTGGACTGTCCTATTCTGCTTTGAGAGTCGATCACACGACAACAATTTCACGCATTTTTACGACCGTGCTTATGCAAATGGCACTGTGTATGCAAGCTTTCATATTCTGACCTAGTAAGGAAAGTGTTCAAGAAACAATGCCTCCAGCATTTAAGAAAAATTACGGTAATTGTCAATTCATTATTGACTGCACGGAATTTAGGGTTGAACAGCCTCCCCAAGTAGACCAGAGAGTGTATTTCTATTCTCAATACAAGGGTTGCTACACTGCAAAAGTGTTAATTGCAATCACACCTAGTAGTATGATTGCCTTTAAATCTAAATGTTACAGTGGAAGAGCTAGCGACTCAGTCATAACAACCGACAGTGGTTTATTAACTTACCTTCAACCTGGCGATGAGGTCATGGTTGATAAAGGATTTTTCTGGCATCAGAACTAACTTACCTGGCCGCGGTGTCGTAATCATGACACCACCGTTCTTACATGACGGGAGAAAGCTGAGAGTACTTACAATATTGCGAGTGTTAGAATCAAAATATACAATATATTACAGAAATTGCCAACAGAACTTTTTCCACATGTGGATGACATCGTGCATATGTGTTGCGTGTTAATGAATTTGCAACCTCCAGTAACTAAAGAATAGTTTGAGTATTGTTCTACCATCAGTTTGTTTTATATATTCTTTGTTTACATTTTGATCTGTTCAATGTTCAACAAGCAAGAATTAGCAAATAAATAATAATAATTATTAAGAATACCGCTAATTTTTGGCAAGTAATTATTGAAATAGAACTTTGTCATTTTGTTGAGACATTCCTCGACATACTTATTGTCCTGATAAATAGGTATTGTCAACTGTTGTGCTTTGCTATATGTATACATATGGATCACATTTTCCCAAGCCAGTTACGTATATTTGTATTTGTGTGTAATACATATGACTTGTCTTTAACTGTGTGTTATTTTGCTCGTCAAAGTAAAGATAATGTACTCGCACATTTCCTGACTCATCTACTATTGGTTTATCTATACAGGAAGATGGACACTTAACTTCTAACACTCTGTCAGCTACATTTCCTTTGAGAACTATGTTATCTGGAGATCCACAAATCTAAGGTTGTTTCTAGTGGATTATTAACCCATATCGAATAACACAAACAATTTCCATTTCACTTCCGTAAGAAAGATTGTTCAAAGCAGCTCTCCCAATTGGAGATTCAGTTACAAATGCGAGAGCTAAAGTATCATAGTTATGTCGCCTAGTTTTGATTCGATGGGCTTTCGTGCTAGCAGATATTGTTATCTTTCTTCCTTGAAACCATCGAGGGCTTCCTGACTGAGATAGAATGTCCAGGGAGATTTTAGTTATATGATCTGTATCAACCTGCACTTTGCTGGTAAAAAACATTTTGTCACTTACAGTGCGAAAGGTGCATTTTATCTGGCAAGCGCACATTGTTAGAGACTTGTAAATGTAATAGCTGTGTCACAATTTCCTCACATTCTTCCCTCTCCACATCATTCACTACCCTGTCTATCAATGAGGTGACTGCGGCCTTGCACGATTGTTCGATTTCAGTACTTGCTTCTTCTCAAAGCATTGTACGAAGACTGCAAGGGATGTGTTTTAAAATATCCTCAGTTAATTCGAAGGGGGGAAGAGATGTGTCCAAAGTCTTTTTACCGAACATTTCTTCTACGCTTTTGTCTTTTCTATATTCTTCTGTTGATATTGTTTTTGGGCTTGGTTTTCCCCATTGTTGCGGACGGTCTGTTTTGGAGACAACACTTTCATTATTTATATAATACACTACCGCAGCTACATGTTTGCAAGTTCCCCTGGCGCTGGCAGGACAGGAACATACGCTGGTAGAGACATTACGATTCTGGTCAACCTGAACACAAAATAAAAATACGTACAACTTAGCAAACATTAATTAAGTAATCCTTACTAAATAAACTTTATAAATTGTTACCTAACTACACCTTGCCTACCTGAAGTTTCATGATATAAGGCAGCAAA
The DNA here is from genome assembly GCF_040414725.1 of Anabrus simplex. Lineage (NCBI taxonomy): Eukaryota > Metazoa > Arthropoda > Insecta > Orthoptera > Tettigoniidae > Anabrus > Anabrus simplex. Next base: position 631,799,575 of record NC_090265.1, on the reverse strand, counting down.
GTGACAGACATTTGTCGGGTGACCTTTCCTGTGATGTATCCAAAACCATTCGCTTAGATCTCCGAATTGAATCGCTTTAAACCCGCAACTTGTTCTCATGTCACACAGGTTGTACTGAGACTCTCGCACTGCGCCTCACCTCTTGTTTCAGAACGGGCCACTGTGAAGCGCTAGTAGTAGCATTTCGATCTATCTGCTCGGTGCCTGTACCCTAACTGCAATTTTTATAAGTTATGCACTTGTTGATGTTACTTATTAGCGGTTGTTGATTTTGTTATTAATTATTGAAATCTTGTATTTATTATCAATGATAATGAACAACTAGAAAACATTGCAACAAAAGTGGGATTACAAATTTCATTTGAAAAGACAGAAATTGTGCCAACCTTTGAGGTGGACACCCCTGTCATTCAGCTAAACGATAACAAACAAATGAAGGTTGTAAAAAAGTTCAAGTATCTTGGGGGAAATTATAACTTGGAACCTAAATGAGAAAGCCTCAATAGAATGCAGAACAACAAAACTGAGACAAGCACGAGTCACATGGTCAACATATAAGAAGAAATCTCTCTCGATAAACACCAAATTCAAACGTTATGGCTCAGTAGTTAAACCTGAAGCAACTTATGCAAGTGAAACTCTGTTTAAGTTGATACTAAAGCAACAACGGATAAAATCCAAAAAAATAGACAGAAGGATCATCAGGACAATCTTCAATAAAAAACATCAAGTAAATGGACAATGGAGACTGCTGCATAATGAAATAGTCTTATCAGGAAAATGAATCAATTGTGGATACATTGCGAAAAAGGAGAATTGCCTTTTTCAGCCACATAGTAAGACTACCAGAGACCAGACTACTGAAACAGTTATTCCGTTTCTTTTGGAAAAGTAAAACGAAGAACAACTGGTTTGTTGAGGTCCAGAATGATTTAGAAGAACTGAATATAACAATGAAACAAATTGCAGAGAGAAAAGAGAAGAGGATTCTGAGAAGTAGGGATACAAGACTAAAATTAAAAACAGTCAAACAAAAACAGTACACCATTACAGATGAATAGAGGGCGGCCAGGTCAAAAAAATGAAGTTCTGGGAAGAGAAAAGGAAGTTGAGAAAACATTACAACCAATATTGTGAAGACTGTAGTGTATATGTATTGATTTAAGTGCTCCAATGTGGCCGTAAACTATGTAAGAGAGATGTGTTCTATCGTAAATGCTGAAATTATTAGCACAAGCTTAGGAACCTGTCAAAGTTTATTGAATTCCATCAGGCCTGCATGTTTTGTTAAACACTCAGCCTGTATTAAAGGCTGGTATATCTTGGTAATTCTTGCCTGGCGCATCCACGCTGTGGGGGTGGGGATCCTCCACATCAGTAGTCCGGTGTGAAAGGATGACTAAGTTCAGACAGGGACCCAACCCCACAAGGTATAACGTGGAACCCATGCCCAGGGTTACGGGCGAAGACCTTAACGGCATCTTTGGCAGAGAAGGAGACCTTCGGAATGGCAGAGATGGCGGATGAGGCAACCCGTCCTCCCTGAGGATAATTAGAAGAGGACACCACTGCTTTGTGGAGAAGAGGAATCTTCAAAGGCTAAGGGAGTAAACCCCAAAAGAAAATCCTCACCTGCTTTAGGCCTAGCAAGTCAACAGTTGAGTATGAATATTCTGCTTTCAAACCTAAAACAAGCCTCAGATGGGAGAATAAATTAAATACCGGACATGACAGTTCTTCTAGTACCGTTCAAATTTATGATGGCCAAAAGCCTGATGCTCATCGGAGATACGAGAAGACACAAAACCCTCCCAAGAAGGAGTGACTGAAAATTGGTACACTCAGTATCCTCACTCTCACCAACAAATATGAAGAACTTGTGGATCTTATGGAGAGGTGTAAGCTCAAGATATTGGGGTTGAGTGAGACAAAATGGAAAGGATATGGGAAGAAGTCTTTGAGAAATGGGTATGTGCTGAGCACTCGAGCACACACATTGACTGACTCTCAGCCCAGCGCTCGTACGGAGCAGACCACGGAGAGTCAAGCACCGAGCCAGCACCCACCTACCAGCCAGTTTGCCAAGCGACATCTCGAGCCCCTGCTCAGAGTGCCAGCCAATCAGAGGGCAGGACCAAGAACCACAACCAATAGCAGCTGCTATACATCCAGAGCCATATAGCCAGCCTTCCACTGTGCAGGCACACGAAAGCAATTTGTCAGTAGCCTTCATTGTGGTCACTGGTTTGAAACTTGTTCCATTGCGACACAGTAAAATGACACATGTTTCGACCGTGTCCACTGATTGAGTGCACTAACATACGCCGGTCCTCAAACTGAGTTTGACCATTTCCAGTGCTTCACGCACCCCTGACCCCACCGAACCACAGTTCCCGACCCTACCCAACCATAAGTCTGGATAATCCTGGTGGATCGAGTAGCCAGGACCCCGGCCCTTCCCATTATCTACCATGAGTACTGACTCCAGCTTCGATTACAGCAATTGGTCCTGGAAATTTCCCACCAGCCCCAGAGCAGAACCCCTCCTCACAGATGAAGATTACGAAACCCCATTCCATTACGTCTGCTTCTACTCCCCATTCCCCACCTCTGAAAAATGTGACGTCCTAATATTTCCACTTCATACATCCGGCCCAGTCCCACTCACAAGGAAAACAGTCTTAGAGTCAATTCAACCCATCCTAGAAGACCTTATTGCAGTCGCCGAAGAAACACACAATAACCTACTCGTAATCACTCCAGTCAAGAATAAATTCACCTCAATCATTACGGAAACCTTTCAGAACGCAGGCCTATCACAGCCCATCATGATAAACCTCTTCCAATTCAACTCCACCCCTAACTTCAGCCCCCAAACCTATCCAGAAACCCACGACGTCAGCACCATGACAGACCGCAAACCATCAACCCGCTCCAGAACAACCCAAACAGCAAACCTGAAACTGATACCAAAAACCAAATCTAAAATAACCCAGACCAAACCACTAGCAACCGCCCCTGCCTCTCCCTCTCCACCACCACCCACACAGTCCACAGAAACCCAAACCAATCCCCCACCACCTACCGAGTCATCCAAAGCCCAAACCTACCCACCATCACCCACTGAGTCTACGGAAGCCCAAACCAATCCACTCCCCCCCACCCACTAAGAACACACAGGCCCAAACCAACCCACAACTATCACACACAGACACATGCACACAGACCGGGTGCAGGCGTAAAAAACCTACTCTGAAGCCACACACACCCAGAGCACTACCGCAAACACGAGCCCACATGCTCCCACTCCTATCCCTAATCATATAGTGGCAATTAAAGCCTCAAATTAAATCATACAGCAGCTTCTTGCTGTTAGCCCACCCGCTGCAATAGGTGTGGTGGTCCCCACCGCCATACAGATTGTAAGGTGTCAAGGGAACAGGCGAAGTGTGCCAACTGCCAAGGCAGCCACACAGCTTCGTTTCCTGGCTGCCCATTTATCAAAGAGGCAACTAAGGCACATTACAGACAGTCCTGGCACCTACATTCAAACCCAACACCATCCCCATTACTCAACCTCCCAGTCCCACCCCCATCACAACCGAACCCAAGACCTACCGCAACCACCCCTACCCCACTCATCCTAGACACAACAACCCTGCTTCACCTACTAATACTGAACCTGCTCTCCAACCAAACCAGTCTACCACTCCCCATACCCATACCCCCAGCAGTGCCAACACATCCCTTGACCCCCTCCCAACCAAGTATAAACCCCGTTAAGCCCAGCAAGGTCAACGAAAAGTTCTCGCTTCTCATCAAAAAGCCAGTTCCTGCCAAGACAATACTGGCCTTCTAGCCTTGTATCAACCCCACAAACAGATCAAAATCACAACAACCTGCTCAAAAACCACAATTACCTATTGCTAAACCTACAAAACAGTAAATTACAACCACTACCGAAGCACTGGAAACAGACAGGACGCCGAGGCGGGATGTACACACATGCTGCAACTACAGATGCTAAATTGTTTTTCTTTGAAAATTTATAGTGCCACTAATAACCGGCACACGCAAATTAATAATATTCCGTGAAAAAACAGCGACGGGGCCCACTGATGCTGATACTCCTGCAGTAAAGCAACATTGGGCATGGTCAGTACCTAGATGGTTGACCACCCAGGTCTACCACCTGCCACTGAAACATAGTTCACCTGTAGTTAAAGTCATACCCAGCGAGTGCCTAGATAGCGACCATCGGCTATTATCGCTGACGTAAAAGATGTCCATGTGTCCAAAATTAAAACAAACACAACAGCGAAGCTCATCATTCCAAATAACATATCATAAACAGTCTTTCTTCTACGAATGACAATGTACCAATTCACATTTATTATTATTATCACTATCAATCAACTTACATTTATTATTCTTATATCTATTTTCCGAACAGTCCAGGTGAGGATCGCTAAAGCGAAACTGGTACTGGAGCTCAATTACTGCACATTTTGATGGGTATGTGCTGTACTGGAGTGGGAACAATATTGAATCCAAAAATGGAGTTGGCTTCCTCCTTCATAAAGATATAGACACACAGACAGATGTCAAATATGTGAGTGATAGGATCATCCAGATGAGACTTAAGTGTTGGTAATGCACATCATACTCTTCTGCAAGTATATGCACTGCAGACAGGATGTACCACAGAAGAGAAAGAGCAATTCCTTATCAAACTTGAGGAACAAAGAATAGAGGAGAACACAATCATTATGGGTGATCTGAATGCCCAAGTTGGTAAAGAAAGACTAGGCTGTGAAAACATTGTTGGCCCCCATGGCTATGGCAACAGAAACTTTGAAGGAGAGAACCTGATTGATTTCTGTATGTGAAACAACTTGACCATACAGAACACATGGTATCAGAAGAGGGACAGCCATAAAATAATGAGATACAGCTGGGATGGAAAGCTCAAGACTATGATCGACTTCATCATCAGCGGGTCAGTATGGTACAGATGTTAAAGTCATACCCAGCGAGTGCCTAGATAGCGACCATTGGCTATTAATCACTGATGTAAAAGATGTCCATGTGCCCAAAATTAAAAGAAAATGCCAAAGATCAAGACATGGCTGTTGAAGGACACGGAGAAGAAAGGAAACTATGAAGCGAGGGTAACAGCCAAATTACCCAAAACTGAGAAAGGGGGAGTAGAAGAAAAATGGTTCTTATTCAAAGATACCCTTGTAAAAGAAGCCACGGAAATTTGCGGAAAAACAAGTGCCACACCAAAAGAGAAGGAAACACCTTGGTGGAATAACTGAGTGAAGATAGAAAAAGATAGAAATATACTGAAAAGAAAATTAGACCTCGAAAAACAGATGATAGATGAAATGAATTAGAAATTGAACATCTAGCACAGGAATACCAGAAAAAGAAACTGGCTGTAAAAAGACTGATCCAGGAAGAAAAGGAAAAGTGCTGGGATGACTTCACTACAAGGATAGAGGAAGACTGTCAAGGAAGTAGGAAACTACTATACAACATCGTAAACAGTAAAAGAAATGAATATATAAACATCCTTGCACTGGAAACAAATAATGGTAGCTTAATACGAACAGAGGAAGGGATCAGGGATGAAATGAAGAAGTACTTCAACATGCTGTTTAATGGAGATGGGAGCAACACCACCACCAGTGACTGTATGGTAGATGAAGCCAAAAACAACAAATACCCATTAACATGGCTTGAGGTAGAAACAGCACTAAAGAGCATGCAAAATTGGAAGTCCCCAGGCTTTGATGACCTCAGCTCAGACATGATAAAGTCTGCTGGAATACTAGGCTTGAATTGGCTATATAGAGTGTTATCAGTGATTTGGGAAAGAACCAAATCCCTGAAGATTGGAGTAAAGGAGTCATCATCCCACTGTTCAAAAAGGGCAATTGACGGAAATGTGGAAATTACAGAGGCATCACACTGTTGTCACACACACTGAAGGTGCTGGAAAAGATCATAGAAATGAGACTAAGGAAGATCGTGCAACCTTTGCTTGAGGAAGAACAGCATGGGTTCAGGAAAGGTCGAAGTACTGTGGATCTTATCTTTGCAGTAAAAGTGCTTACAGGAAAGTACTGGGAATATGGAAGAAATCTTGTGATTGCATTTGTGGACATTGAAAAAGCATATGATAGTGTTCCTCGAAACAAGATATGGGAATGTCTGGAAAACGTAAAGGTGCCAAAGTACTTAATTGACAAGGTCAGGATGCTATACCAGAAGTGCTACAGCTGTGTCCAGATAGGCAAAGGACGATCAAAATGGTTTGAAATAAAGAGAGGTGTCCAACAAGGAAGTGCCCTGTCACCACTCTTGTTCATAACAGTAATGGACAAGGTCATAAAATCTATCAAGAAAATGGACAGTGAACCAAACGCCCTGGTATTTACTGATGTGCTTTTACGGGGAGACACAGAAGCTGAAGTTCAGAAGAAACTTAACGAATGGGACAATACATTTAAAGATAAAAATTTCATAATGTTCCATATTGAACTGTATCACAATTAAATTGAAATAAGAAATTAAGTGGTTCAACCTATTCAATACAAGTAAATAAGAAATGTAGTGTTACATTCTTGTTTGGTTAAAAGCGGTACCGGTTTTGACCACCAATCTGGGTCATCATCAGCTGATTAAAAATACAAAAACAATGCATAGGAAAACAAAGAATTAAAGGATAAGTCTTTCACAAAAGCAGTTCAAGAAGCGGTATAAGACAATACGAGTTAGCACTGTACGATTTTAAATCATAAAATTCAGAAGAAGTCGAGGATCAGTCACTTATATGTAGCAAGGCGCAAGTCGCTGAAGAGTAGCACAACACACGCAATTTCCAGCATTGTGTCTTAAAATGTTTACGAGAAGAGGTGAACAGTTCATTAAACAAGCTTACAAACACTGCTAGGCATGAAGTCACAACACAATTTAATAAATTTGAAGTCCCAAAATTGTGTAGAAGTTGAAGACAAGTCGCTTAAATAAAGTAAGATGCTAGCTCCTGAAGATCAGCGCAACATACGCAATACCCAGATCGGTGGTCAAAACCGGTACTGCTTTTAACCAAATAAGAATGTAACACTACATTTCTTATTTACTTGTATTGAATAGGTTGAACCACTTAATTTCTTATTTCAATTTAATTGGGACAGTAATTCAGAAATTTTGGACTGAAGATGAGCAAAACAAAGACAGTGAAAATGACCATCAACAGGGAAGGAACAAGCTCAAATATATTTCTGGAAGGAGCAAAAATCGAATCAGCTTTCCAATTCAAGTACCTCGGAAGCACAATCTCGAAAGACAACATTGTTAAGCATGAAATACTCAGCAGCACACAGAAAGCATCAAACTTCTACAGTCAAGTCAGAAATCTTCTCTGGGACTGCAAAATACCACAATGAATGAAAACAGTCATGTACCACACTTACTTTATACCAGTCCTCATGTACGGTTTAGAGACATGTACCTCAGTAGAATCCAAGCAACTGAAATGAGATTCATTAGAACCATGAACCAAACTACCAGAAAAGACAAGATCAGAAATGAAGTGAATAGGAAAGTAGCTGGTATTGAGGTTCCTATTACCAGTGTCATAAAGAAGTGCAGACTTCAGTGGTATGGGCACTTAATGAGGATGAACAGGGAAAGACATGCCAGAAAATATTTTGACCTTAATCTCATAGGAAGAAGACCACAGGGAAGACCAAGAAAACGCTGGATAGAGACTGTAAGATCAGATGTGGAGGAGAGAGGACACAAATGGAGGATGTACTGGAACTGAAGATGTATGAAGACAGAAGGAGATGGCGAGCGCTTGTACACCACACCCGGGAAACCGGAGTTGAGAAATGATGATGATGATGATGATGATGATATTGTAGGTAGTAGTAACTATGGCAACGTAGTGCACCACATAGTTACTGCTTTCGCTGCTCAAATATCAGACTCCAACACTCATAGGCCCAAGTATCGAGAGTCATATGAACAGAAAAGAAGTGGATCTGCTTGGGGATATTTCAGGGGATTTAAAGTAATAGTCAGTCAGAAAAATGGGGGTCTGGTAGTCTAAAATCCTTGAATAAGATATTGCAGACTGATTTGATGGACTGGTCTTCCTAATCAAAGGTAGAGAATTAAAAAGATGCAACAAACTATTTAAACCATAATTTAATTTCATCGATTGCAAATGTTGAAAACATTTGAGCTCTTTAGGTCTTTTCAGTCGTGAAATTATCAGTTTCACCCCAGTGTAGCAGTGGGCTCATCAGCTGCATCGCTACACCCTTCCAAGACACTGGCAGCTAGTGCGCCGCTGAGACACCACTGCAAGCCTCTTATATATGACAATGCAGTGACGGTGCTCTAGGGGAAGCATGTACCTTCACTTATATAAATAAATTATCTTTGGTCTTTATATAAAAAATTAAGTTCCCAGAAGGAAACCATAATTTAATTTCATTGATTGGAAATGTTGAAAACATTTAAGCTCTTTAGGCCTTTTCAGTCATGTAATTACCAGCGAGCATTTCACCTCAGTGTAGCAGTGGGCTCATCAGCTGGACCGCTATTCATTTATTCATTTTCATAATTAGCTATTATGAAACAAACAAGCTTGTGCTGCTACTACTACTACTACTACTACGTGCAGGTATTTTGATTTGATGCCAGTTAGACACCCTTTGTGTCAGTTTCAGTGTTGTGATTGTTGTTTCAAGGAGCAAAACATGATTATCAATTCCAGTTTCAACATTTTGTGTTGTTCTGAAACAACCTGAACTCTGGTAGGCAACCTATTGCCAAGTTTTTAATTAATTTTGTCAGCTAAACACAAAATGAGTCTTGAGAGATCTTTTACATGTTGACCTCTTATATTTTTTTTGGTAAATTTTTGTGATGTCTGTTCACTGCCTGGTTGTGTCATGGCAGATATGATTCAATCGTGTAATTTTCATAGTCAATTGAAGCTTCTGCATCTCCATGACATGGAATTGGAGGTATACCCTCTTTGTTCCAAGCCAGTATTCTGATCTACACATCATCATCATCATCATCATTGCCATTCACTTGCTGGCGAGTATAATAGTTGTGTTGTCAGCTATGAAATCTTAGTTGGCTAAAGAGAGCAGTTCTAGAACCACATGCTCTATGGGAATAATCATCAGCAGGGTTTACTTCTAGCCCTTTCCACCCTGAATTTTTTTCTGAGATATTCTAATATTTTAAATCCTGTAAACATAGGAAAAATACTAAAAAATAAATAAAAAGTATGCATTACCTCTGTGCTTTTATTAGGTAAGTAAACACAGAATTTACACAAACAAACATCAACATCCTCCTTTCCCCTTATCTAGCTCCTGTCGGGTTGGGCATTTATGGCACTTCTCCATCTTTCTCCTTCCACCACTCCTCTTCCATCATTTGGTCCCAGTGCAGGTTTCTTCTTCGTACACTCCTCTTTATTGAATCAATCCACCTTGTTCTAGGTCTTTCTCTCTCTCTCTCTTTCCCTTGAACTCCATCTCCATCATCTGTTTTGGTATTCTTTCCTCCTCCATCCTCTTTACATGTCCAAACCATCTTAGTTTACTCCTATCAATTCTCTCATTTAGGTTTCCCGTTTCAACTTCCTTTCCTGCGTTTTTGTTTCTCAATGTGTCTTTCCTTGTCTTTCCTATCATAATTCTTAGGTATTGCATTTTGCTGGCTTGCATTCTACTGTCCTCCCTACTTTTCATTGTCCAGATTTCAGATGCAAAGGTCAATATGGGTGCATAATATGTTTTGTACATTATCTCTCTGCACTTTCTTGGCACTTCCTTATTCCGGACAAGGTTTCTTACACTCTGGTAGAATGCATTGCTTTGTTGCACCCTCTTGCTAATCTCCATGCCCAGCCTTGTATTCTGCATTAATTCACTCCCTAGGTATTTGAAACTGTCAACAATTTCAAGGCTTTGATCACCAATTTTCACAATGCCTTTACCTTGTTCTTCTCTTGATATCACCATGGTCTTGCTTTTCTCTGCACTGATTTTTGTACCGTACTTTTCAATTTTCGTGTTCATTGCTAGTTGCTTTACGTCGCAAGGACACAGATAGGTCTTATGGCGACGATGGGATAGGGAAGGGCTAGGAGTGGGAAGGAAGCGTCCGTGGCCTTAATTAAGGTACAGCTCCAGCATTTGCCTGGTGTGAAAATGGGAAACCACGGAAAACCATTTTCAGGGCTGCCGACAGTGGGATTCGAACCTACTATCTCCCGATTACTGGATACTGGCCGCAGTTAAGCGACTGCAGCTATCGAGCTCGGTCGTGTTCATTGCATCAAGTTGTTCTTGTATTTCTTTGCTGTTTGTTCCCCAGACCACAATGTCGTCTGCAAATAGTAATAACTTCATCTCCCTATTCTCATACGCTTCCTTTGTCTCGTTTACAATTTTGTCCATAACCTTTAGAAACAAAAAAAGCGACACACTCCCCTGTCTTAGTCCAGTTTCACTTCTAAACCATTCTCTCTTTCTAAATGGAGTCTGTCTACTGCTGACACAGTTTTTGTATATTGCTTGCACCAATTTTACAGTTTGTGCACCCAGTATGCTTATTAATAGCAGAAAAGTTCCACCTTTACAAGTTCAAAAATGTTTATTTCAAGTCTCACAAATACATGTTTTGTTATTTTTCTAGAACATTAGCAACTTGAACTCAATGATTGAAACTATTAAAAACCAAGGTACCATTTTAGGCAAAAATATACATAGTTAAAATATTCCAAAATTACACTCATGGTGATAAATTAGATGATTTAAAATATATTTGCATCATGTTAAAATAGCATCTTAAAAATTGACAATGTTTAATCGTAGGAGCAAATGGTGTGGTGTGAAGAAAGTTCTCCTATTCAGACTTGCACACTTCGTTTAAAAAAAAAAAAAAAAAACTTGTACAGGTATTTGCTAAGCTAGAGTTCATATTACATTGTATGTACTGTTATGGAATAATATTAGATCTGACACTACATCAGCTGTTGTTGAATAGCACTAGAAGTGGGCTGTTCTTGTGGTTGCAAATTAAGGCCGGATTGGTGTTTTATGATGTAATATGTGATAAGCCTGTAAGACGGTGGTCTAATGAAAGTTTGATCAGAAGAAAAAAAAAGAATAAGAATTTGAGTGTAAATAAAAGGAAGAAATTTGAACACTTATGTCCTCGCTGGCCTTACATTACTTGACATGTATCAAGTTGTGTTTGGTACTGGCTGACTATTACTGCTTCTACTACGAGTGTGGAATGAGAGGGAGGGGTTGTAGGGGAAGCGGAGGAGTGTGCATGTAGGGTAGGTAGGAATGTGTCTGGCGTGAGTTGAGGAGGGGGTAGGTCGGGTGAGGGGGTGTTTACCTGCTTGGTTGGTGGGAGTGCTTAAATTTTCCAAATTATTATTATTATTATTATTATTATTATTATTATTATTATTATTATTATTATTATTATTATTATTATTATTATTATTATTATTAATGTTGTTAAATCGTTAAATAATTTCGTCTATAAGAATATTGATGCTTTCATATAACACATTCAGTTTTCCAATGCGGTTGGATCTTTGACCTATATTTATGTAAATATACTGCCTGACAAAAAAAGTTCAGCACCCAGAAGGAGTGGTTGAAAGCGAATGAAACTACATATGCTGAAATACCATGTGCCTTTATTGAACCGATTACAATATGGAATTAAAGAGACAAGGCCGTTGGCAGTTACAGGTGGTAAGTTGGCACCAGGTCAGTAGGGTGTTGCACCCTGCTTGGCTGCAACGCATGCCCTTATGCAGTTCAGAATGGTGTCAAACAGTCTTTGGATCCTCTCCTGAGGCAAGTTCCTCCACAGTTGTTGCAGCTGTCCCTCCAGATCCCGCAGGTTTGTACTGGGACGGAGTCCCCTTCCAATGTCATCCCACACGTGTTTAATGATGGAGAGGTCCAGGGATCTTGCTGGTCATGGGAGGACCTCAACATGCTCTAGGCAGTCCACAGACACACGTGCTATATGTGGATGTGCATTATCTTGTTGCAACACTGTCCCAGAGTGCTGTGCCATAAGTGGTAGGAAGTGCGGACGCAGAATGGCTGTGGCATATCGCCGTACCATCAAAGTCTGCCGAAGCACTATTGGAGGTGACCTGAACATATATCCTATGGTTCCCCATACCATGATGCCAGGAATTACGTCTTGTGTGTCTCCATAATATGGGCAAGATCTGCCCTTGATGCCGTCTACCCGCACACGATCATTGGAAGTTATGGAGAAGCAGGACTCATCACTGAACATAATGCGATGCCAATCGTCCTCTGTCCATGCCTCCCGGGCAAGGCACCACTCCAAACGCAGGCGTTTGTGTTCTGGTGTAAATGGCAACCGATGCATGGGGCGGCAGGACCCCAATCCAGTGGTCGCGAATCGTCGAGACACTGTGCGGTAACTCGCAGGATGTTGTAGAGTCTCCAGTACATGTTCGCAAATGGCAGGTGCCGAAGTTATGGGATCCCTTAATGCTTGGCGCACCATACGATGGTCCTCCCTCAGGGTGATGTTCTTGGTTGACCCGAACCTGCACGATGTGATTGGGTGCGCTCATGTACCCATTGAGTCCAACATCGGGCCATTGTGATATCAGAATGGCCCACATGCCTGGTAATTGCACGATATGACCAACCAGCCTCATGCAGTCCCACAATGCGGCCTCTGTCAAATGCTGTCAGTTGGTGGATAGGCTGTCTAACGTGTCTGCAAGGCATCGCGGGTGCTTCGTACTGTACATAGTCCTCTCTGCAATCTTGCTTAACTGTCTGACTCACAGCAGTTGACTGGTAACAACTTACCGACAACAGGTTGGTGCCATCATGAATGCACTCTGGTGGGCATTCTATACTTTACATATCCTTGTAAATCTAATCATTTAAGTACTCACCCTTCAGTAGTATGCATGTATACCAAAATGGGATAATATTGGACCACTGCTTCTGGGTGCTTAACTTTTTTTTTGTCAGGCAGTGTAGTTTTAAAAACATTCAAAAGAAAACCTTTATTGATTGTATTGAGGATGGATAGGTCCTGTTTTATTGTAGGAAAATGATACTGACAATCTCAAATATGGTTGCTGAAAGCCGAAAATTGATGCTGACAATCTGAAATATAGTTGCTGAAAGACAAAAATCTGTTACAGTCGAACCTCGATATCTCAAACCTCCATTACTTGAATTTTCAGTATCTCGAAGTAACTTCAATTTCCCGGCCATTTGCCTAATCTTCACGTGTATTTATTTCTTTATTAATCAAATTTTGGTTACACGAATTTCTCGATTTCTCGAAGCAAACATTTTCTCCCTTGAAGCAAAAAATACTCTGTAACTCGAATTTGTTACAACATTTACTGTGCAATACAGCATTTATAGTTTGTGAGGAACAAGTAAAGAAAGGGTTACAGTGATGCTGGGAGCTAATATGACGAGACCGAGCTCGATAGCTGCAGTCGCTTAAGTGCGGCCAGTATCCAGCATTCGGGAGATCGTGGGTTCAAACCCCACTGTCGGCAGCCCTGAAGATGGTTTTCCGTGGTTTCCCATTTTCACACCAGGCAAATGCTGGGGATGTACCTTAATTAAGGCCATGGCCGCTTCCTCCCCACTCCTAGCCCCTTCCTCCCTCATCGTTACCATAAGACCTATCCGTGTCGGTGCAACGTAAAGCAAATAACAAGAATATGACGAGAACCGAAAAACAAACTTCCAGTGATCGGAAAATTGGCAAAGCCTCGTTTTTTGGGTGTGAATTCATTACCAGTCACATACAAAAGCAACGCCGGAAGTTGTGGATGACAAGCTCCATTTACAAATCTTGGCTGTTTGGTTTCAAACGTACATACAGAGTCAGTCGAATATAAATGACATTGTTTCTCACAGAAAGAAATATTGTTGAGAAGTATGTGGAAGAAAAGAAGGTTAAGAGTAAAAAACAGAAGAGACTGACGATTGTTTTTCCAAAGGTGTTAACGGAGGTATGTTTCTTGTTTTATTACTGTATGTATTGACTTTATTCGATCTTCTAAAAACGTTACTTTAATAAGGGTCATAATTAAAGCGATGCCGTAAAATACGAGTTTGTTAGTATATTTTTAAATTCTGTATTCGGTATAAGGCCGTAGATACATGCGATTCAATTATGCAGTATATATCCTCAAAAATAGTATTCTCTATCTCTAAATTTTGATAACTCAAAATAAAATTTAACTCCCGAGGTGATTCGAGATATCGAGGTTCCACTGTATATTGTTTTGCTTTTACATGTTCCTTATATCGTGTATGAAAATTCCGACCAGTTTGGCCCACATAACTCACTTGGTATTCTTATCTATTATTCTCGGTTCAATACGGACTTAAAAATGAAATTCCTAAATTTGAATGTTAAGTTTTAGATATATACTGCAGATAACCAATACTCATTTTAAAAATTCACCCACTTTTTCTATTCTTTTCAGCCCCTTAAATGGATTTTCCAAAAACAAAAAATACGTGTTTCTTCATTTTTAAAGGAGATTCCAATTATCAGTTTTCACATCTCTAACATTTTCAGTTTTTGAGATATATAAGTATCTTCATAAAAAGAATTCAACTTGTTCCTCACTTCTTTCTACCGCCCCATCCACCCTTAAGTGGACTTTCTGAAAACAAAAAAATACATCTTTCTCTGTTTTTAAAGGAGATTCAAAATACCATCTTTCATGCCTGTAACATCTTCAGTTTTTGAGATATAAGTATCCTCATAAACAGAATTCAACTCCTTCTATACTTATTTTCACCCCCTCCTCCCTTAAGTCGATTTCAGAAAACAAAAAATATGTGTTTATTTTTAAAGGAGATTCAAAATGCAAATTTTCACATCTGTAACATCTTTAGTTTTTGAAATATAAGTATCTTCATAGAAAGAATTCAACTATTTTTTCAATCAATTCAACTCCCCCCCCCCTCCGCCTTAGTGGATTTTCTGAAAATAAGAGACTACCTGTTTCTTTACTTTGAAAGAAGATTCCGAATACAAATTTTCATGTTTGCAACATCTCAGTTTTTGAGATATAAGTATCTTCAGAAAAATAATTCAACTCCTTATTAACCCCCCTTCCCCGTTAAGTTGGTCACCCCCTCCCCCCAAAATTTATGCGTGTTTCTTTATTTTTAAAGGAGATTCCAAATGCCTATTTTCACGTCTGTAACCTTCAATTTCTGAGATGTAAATAGCCCCATAAAAGGAATTTTTTCTTCTTCTTCCTTTCACCCTAGCCCTTAAGTAAATTCTCTGAAAAAAATGTTACTTTATTTATAAAGAATCTTTCAAATACTAATTATCACGACTGTAACATCTTAAGTTTTTGAGATAAATGTATCCTCATAAAAAGGATTCAACCTCTTTTTCACCCCCCTCCTCCCAACCAAGTTGATTTTTTTCCCAGTATGTATGTTTCTTTATTTTCAAAGGAGATTCCAAATACCAATTTTCATGTCTGTAACATCTTTAGTTTTTTTTTTAGATATAAGTATCCTCATACAAATAATTCAACTAATTTTCTAATTCTTTCATCCCCCTGTTAACTGGAGTCCGGCTCCATGGCTAAATGGTTAGCGTGTTGGCATTTGGTCACAGGGGTCCCAGGTTTGATTCTCGGCAGGGTCGGGAATTTTAACCATCATTGGTTAATTTCCTTGGCACGGGGGCTGGGTGTATGTGTTGTCTTCATCATAATTTCTTCCTCATCATGACGCGCAGGTCGCCTACGGGAGTCAAATCAAAAGACCTGCACCTGGCGAGCCGAACCCGTTCTGGGATCTCTCGGCACTAAAAACCATATGCCATTTCATTTCAGTGGATTTTCTCAAAACAAAAGAATACATGTTTCTTTATTTTTGGAGATTCCAAATACCAATTTTCATGTCTGCAGTATCTTTTACTTATTGAGATATAAGTATCCTCATACAAATGGTCCTTTTCAGGACCAAAGCTGACAGTTGTATCAGTTAACATAGAAGGCATAACATCAAACAACATTAGGAATGCGTTTGGTAGCCGAGAGACTACATGAAAACTATGGTAGTGCTATATTCACAAGGCCAGAGCCGAACGTAATATCTACCTCATCTACAGAAAACAATGATATAGAAACTTTAACAGTGGAGCTGTCGAATTGTATCATAACATCTGTCTATAAACCACTGAGGGTTCCATTCCATTTTACTGATTCAGTTGTAGGGCAAGAGGAGAAGGTTCGAGTCATCGTAGGTGATTTCAACAGCCATAGCTGCCTATGGGGATATAGAGAAGACAATAAAGGCGGTGAAGCTGTGATTACGTGGTCAGAATCTAGTCAACTGTCCTTAATACACAACAGTAAACTTCCCTCTTCTTTCAGCAGTCGTCGGTGGAGATGTGGATACAACCCAGATCTCATTCCAGAAGCATACTGTTCCACACATTATTACTCTGGTACTAATTCCAACTTCGTCCGTTATTTTCACTCTTCAGATCTGTTCACGTGAGGTCAGACACATATTGTCAATTAATATCTGCTTCATGATGACTAAAATAAGTCACTAGGATGTAAGCTGTAAATTCCAGACGTCAACCTTCAGTCACTGCTTTTCTCAAGGATGGTTATACAAGGTCTTCTTCAAGGTGAGCAGTAGTATGAGTTTTTGTTTGTGTTATGGCTGTTGTGTATCAGAAGGTACTTCAATCATTTCAAAAACCATGAAAGAACAATGCTGGCTGCTGCCTCAGAAGAAAAAGCCATTGTTGTTAAGACCAGAATAAGTGATATTGCCAACTGTCAGCCTGTCAACAAGCAAGTAAACACAGCTAATTCTCAATAAAATGGTTCTTAACTGTGCACTCTAATAGAACATTCCTTTTCATGTTCTCTCTATGACTTATGACTTGATTTGTCACTTGTTTGTTCCGTTCCATTACAGTACTTACATTGGCCTGTTAAGATCATTTCTCCTCTTGTGTTTGTCGTGTAAGCCTAGTCTTTTCCCACCTGTATTCATCTTCTTGTATCGAAACTGTCAAGATGGCCCTTCATTGAGGGTTGGGAAGCAGAAAAGAGCTTGTCAGGGGTTGAGAAGAAATGGATGTAGAAGAACTAGTATTGATGAGGAGGTAGCCTGTCTATTTGAAGACAGCAGTATATGAAAATGTTGAGATTGTTCTTTCTCTTTCATGTTGTGATTTCTTTTCATACTGACCTGTCATTCAAGCATAAGTCTCATTGTGCATGTGTAGATTGAGTGTCAATGACCAAAATTGTGACACATTACTACTGTCTAGTTAGAGTTGGTGACTATATAAAGTAATTGGGTAGTCTTGAGGAAGTCATAGAAATTCAACTTACCACACCAGCCCAGGAGGTTGCTTTGTGAACTGTAGTCCAACAACCAGCAAGATTGTCTCCTCAGTGGAGCCTCCGTGCCAGAAAATTTTCTCCATCGTATTATTTAATCTGAAAATGGTTTCTTGAACCTGCCAGGCTACAATTGAATCTGGAATAAGGAGTCCTTTCCCAGTTTTTTTGTTTACTGCAGTACAGTAAGTGAGAGGTTAAGATATAACTGAGAAAGCTATAGGTAAGCTGCAGAGTTAGAGTACTGTACGCATGGATAGAGCTAAACAGTAGACAATTGAGACGCTGGTCTTCTGACCCCAGCTTGACAGGTTTGATCCTGGCTCAGTCTGGTGGTGTTTGAAGGTGCTCAAATATGTTAGCGTCGTGTCGGTAGATTTGCTGGCACCGGGTAAGTTGGTCATGCGGTTAGAGGCGCGCAGCTGTAAGCTTGCATCCAGGAGATAGTGGGTTCGAATCCCACTGTCGGCAGTCCTGAAGATGGTGTTCCATTTTCACACCAGGCAAATGCTGGGGCTGTACCTTAATTAAGGCCACGGCCACTGCCTTCCAACTCCTAGGCCTTTCCTATCCCATTGTCGCCATAAGACCTATCTGTGTTGGTGTAGCGTTAAGCCACTGGCAAAAAAAAAAATATATATTACTGGCAAGTAAAAGAACTTCTGTGGGATGAAATTGGGCATCTCAGTGTCTTTTAAAACTGTAAAAAAGTAGTTACAGATTTTGATTCCCATAGGGAACCTGAATTATTTGTCATAAATGAGCAAATTTATAATTCCAATATAAATGGTCTGTTATTGGAAAACAAATTTTCCAGCTAACTCATTCTTGGTCGCCAGCATTTTGCTCCAGTGTGCCAATGTAGGCTCATCAGTTGGTAACTAGCATACCTATAAAGACGCATGGTTAGTGCACGTAGTAGAGGCCACTGCGTAGGTTACTTGGAGCCACAGGCAGCGTCAATGCACTATGAGAGACTTGTCTCGTACAAAAATTGATGCCTGCTATGCCATCAGATGATACACATTTTGATTCCCATAGGGAACCTAAATTATTTGTCCTAAATGAGCAAATTCATAATTCCAATATAAAGAGTCTGTTCAATGTTCGTTCAACCATGCATCTTGGTAGGTGTGCTAGTTACCAACAAAAGTTGTCTGAGCTTATTCATGCAGTTCTATCTCTATCCAGACCAATTTGCATATTAACATTCATTGTGTGTTATGTAAGAATGTTACCAGTGACCTGGAAAAAAATCTGCTTAATAATCTTACTTCACCAATTGGCACTTTTAGAGAATTGCTTCCTTTAATAATAATAATATTATATAGAGCACAAAAAGCAAACATTTTAGTTTATACTCTGTAGTTTCTGTCGTTCTACTGAATATATTGTATGTATGAACATTTATTAACCATTTCTTGTATATAATGTTGTTTTAGAGACAGCCATGGAATCAACAGCAACAGTATCAACAAGATCATCATCACAGGGAAAATGATCAAGGTGATGGAGATCATAATTCTGGTGGAGGAGGCGGAGGAGGAGGAGGAGGAGGAAGTGGCAGTGGAGGAGGTGGAAACAAGAATAGTGGAGGAAACAGTGGCGGAGGTGGTGGTGGCAATGTCAATAATGTAGTAGTAGTGGTGAGTATTCAAGATGTTGGTACACTAATGACACATTCATAGTGGGAAGACTTATTGCACGCCTTAGACAAGTTTTTGTGATATTATGTTCTGCTTGTGGCTGAGATGTTGTTGTTCGGGTCATCAGTCCATAGACTGGTTGGATGCAACTCTCCATGCCACTCTGTCCTGTCCTAACCTTCTCATTTCTATTTAACTACTACAGCTTTTGGCAAAACTATAGAAAGAGGTACTCAGGTTTAGTAACATGAGCAACCGCTAGGTGGCGCACGCCAGTTCACTGTCGCACTAGTAGCGCAGAGAGAGAGCGCCGAGAAGAACGACAATGCTGCCAACTGTTGGTTTGATATGGCTATACTTTTTTCCTTGCCGTGCGGACAGTATGCGCTGTGGCGATAGAAAAAAGCCTCTCGAAGGGAGTGTGGCCCCGAGGAGGTCACTGTTCTCATGACAAAGATTGGCCTGGATGTGCAGAGATAGGTTACAACTACTAAACTACTTTTTTTCTTGCCGTGCGGACAGTATGCGCCATGGCGATAGAAAAGAGCCTCTCGAAGGGAGTGTGGCAATGGTTGGTAACAAATTCTCGGCCTCATCCTAGGTGTCAGTAATGTCATCCTCTTCGTTACATGAACCAATCACCGTTATAAGCAGAGGAGTATGGCGTCTAAAACCGTATTTCTGGGTATAAAAGTAAATGTACTTCTAGGGGCGAGAGGGTTGGTCCCTGGCAAGCGTATTGAACACATTTCTCTTCCTTGATCATTATAAGGTAAACTTGGAAGCATTTCAAGTAACATTCTATGTAATAATCCTTGAGTACCCGTTTCTATATTTTTACCCAGCTGTCTAATTAGTTCGTCATATTCATGTCTTGGTTTATCTCTACTGTACTCTTTCTTCAAAAACTACTCAAACAAGTCCTGGATGTCTCAAGATATGTTGTATCAATCTATCTCATCTTGTGGCAAAATTTTGCTAAATCTTTCTCTCACCAACTTGATTCAGTATCTCTCTATTTGTGATCCAATCTACCATCTGACCTTCAGCATTCATCTGTTCAAAAGCTGCTTTACTATTTCTTTCTACACTAGTTATTATCAATGTTTCACCTCTATACAGTGTCATGCTCCACGCTGAAGTCTTCAAAGAACATATTTCTAATATGCATATCTATGTTCGATATGAGCAAATTTCCTTTCTTAAATAAGGCCTTTCTTGCTTGTACTAATGGGCATTTTACATTCTCCTTACCTGTGCTATTGTTAGCCATTCTACGGATTCAAGTAGCTATATTCATCTACCTCTTTTAAGGCAACATTTCCTAATCTTATATTTCCTGTGTCATCTGTCTTTATTCAACGGATTCAGTTACTTTTATTTTGGATTTTTGTATATTCATATTGTACTACTCCTCCAAGGCTGTGTCTGTACCATTGAGCACTTTCTCTGGATTTTCTGCGATAACAATACCTTTGGCAAATCTTGGAAATGTCTTTAAATCTGAAACATCAGTTAGATGTATCATGCATAGTACAGTAAAATACCAGTATAACAAAATTTTGGGGACCTCTTAAATTAATTTGTTATACTGAAATTTTGTTATACTGAAATAAGTCATTTCTTAAGAACTCGCCTAGTATTATATCCGTTAGTTATTGTAGTTTTTAGGGGTGGAACTACGAGGTCATCTGCCCTGTTACATCCGTTGCAGGATCTATATAACTTCAAAATACCATTATGAGTCACAGTATTGACAGATGTTTTCAGAAAATCTATTTTTACATTGTACCAGCAAGTCTACACATTGTTCCAGTACCTCATTTTTTGAAAAAGTTTGTGATTTTCTTCTGAACAGATCCAGACACAGAAGCTCGTTCCAAATAGTCACCAACCACTGCACATGAATTTAAAGCAGATTCTGGCACATCACTTTGTGGCACAAGAAAATCTTGAAGGCTATGTGCCATGTTTGTTACCTGCTGAAGAGTCAAGCTCTGTCGATGACGATCATTTTGGGGGTTGTCTTCCTCGTCCTCCTCATCACATGGATCTCTATCATTCATAATGTTCTCCACAGTTTCCTCATTCGTGATTTCTTTGTGGACTGTTCATCACTATCTGCATTGATGTAGTCGGTAAGACTTACCGTAGATGGCACATCCAACGTTGTACACAAACGCTTCCAATTCTCCTCTGTTTCCACATCATCCAACACTTCTATTTCTGCGACATCTTCTGTAAAAACTACTCCAGCTTTTCTAAAGCAGTTTGTGATGATGTCTGCATTCAGGGATTTCCATGCAGCATTAAACATCTGCATTGCTCCCAATATGTTGATGTTAATGTCTCTATTTGTGGCAACGTTGCGCAACATTCGACGGACCACACAAGCTCGGTAATGCTGCTTTACTGCATGAATTATACCTTGATCCAGCGGCTGCAGAATTGAAGTTCTATTTGGAGGCAAAAATAAAACTTTTACATGCTCCAAATGGTGAAGCACACAATTACAGTGGAACCTCGATTATCCGTTCCCGGA
Source organism: Anabrus simplex (assembly GCF_040414725.1). Classification (NCBI taxonomy): domain Eukaryota; kingdom Metazoa; phylum Arthropoda; class Insecta; order Orthoptera; family Tettigoniidae; genus Anabrus; species Anabrus simplex. The sequence continues at coordinate 631,777,887 of NC_090265.1, read as the reverse complement.
AAATACGTTTTCCCGGAATATGCGTTCAAATTACGTGGTCCCGCGAGCATCGTAATTAAATCACGTTGTAAAAGTCCCGCATTATCCGTTCCGCGAAGAAACGCTTTCCCGGATCAACCGTCCAGAAATTCCAGTCCCATCAATGCTAAATCCTCGATCAATCGTTTTTTAATAAATATCTCACGAAAGGACGGCTATGGCATATTTATGGATCTTGGCGTTAACTCCCCGTCACTGCGATAATTAAAGCAAGTACTGTACCGGTACTAGAAAAGCGATCTGCGGTGAACTTGCATAAGAGACCATCTTAGCATCGCATTCGGGTGGTATTGTTTAGAGAATCTCGGAAAATCATAAAGCAGAGGGTGCCCACAACAATTGCAAGGAGACACGGCGCATTTCGACAGCTCTGCATGAAGACGGAACGAGTTTCGTCATATGTTCGCACTTATAAAACGTCCATATTATGTCCAGGGTTAGATGTTTATATTTTTACATTTTTTCGATCATACTACCGAAGAGGTTTTCGGCACTTTGCTCAGGCACTGCAGAGTAACTGGGCTTTCAGGCAGGAATCGAAACTGTTCCTTCTTAACACAAATTCAGTACCTTTTGATATTATCGTACATGATATGTTAGCGAGACCAAAACAGATGTTGCACCCTACATAAAAAAAAAAAAAAAAAAAAAAATAATAATAATAAAAAAAAGCCATGGGAGGTCTTGGGATTGCCTATTACTGTTTAGGTCCTGATGTAAGACTGGGAATGTTACGTTTTCGTGTTAAAATACCAAAAACTGCAGTCGTTTTATTTGCGCACGTTACATTTTAAATGGTTGGTATCATTTCAAACTCGTACTGACATGTGCAGCGAGCGCGCTTTCCAGATGACCTCAAGGTCACAAATAACCGTAATTTCTGAAGTTTTTACATTTCTTTTATCTTTCCAATTTGATTGGATTTGTGACGCGCAGAATTGAATATAATGCATTTGAGAACTTTTAAGAATCGATACTTACATTCGAAACCATGTTTTCGAGTTCAACATAACCTTTAAAAGTCGATGTAGGCCTAATTTGCGCGGTACGAGATTTCCAGAAACGGACTACGAACAGTATACCGGAGACCAAATTACAATGAAAGATTAAGAAATGAACGGATTTCGCCATCATTTTGGGTGCTTTTGTATCTAATGTGCTTTATTTTATTAGATGAGAGAATTAAAAACTACTTGTGGTCAATTGTCGTTTGGCTTGGCGTTATTAGATTTTTCGAAGTTTGGCTAGCCTAATCAAAGTTGCTGAACTGACAGAAGTTTTCACAGGAAACTGACTAAGATTCCCCTGTAAAATTGAATATAAAGTACCGAGATTTTGAACTCGCGTACCGGTAATTAATGCGGTTTCGCGGTCTAACATGCCCGCCTCTCATCCAGATGGCCCGGGTTCGATTGCGACCAGGTCAGGCAATTTTACCTGGATATAAGTCTGGTTCCAGGTCCACTCAGCCTACGTGAATACCTTTAATTGTGGAGCTATCTAATGGTGAGATGGCGACCCCGATCTACAGAGCCAGGAATATTTGCCGAGAGGATTCGTCGCACTGACCATGCGCACCTCGTAATCTGCAGGCATCCGGGCTGAGCAGCGGTCGCTTGGCAGGCAAAGTCCCACTGGGGCTGTAGTTTGGTTTGGTTTAGGAGTTTTTGTAAGATTATAATTATACATATTTAATTTTTGTGATGTTTAGCCAAATTGTTGATGGTTTTCATTCATTCCCGGATTTTCCGTTTTCCCGTGTTGTACGTTTTATTTTTATGGTCCCTCGAAAAACGGAGAATCGAGGTTTCACTGTATGAGAAGAGCAATTGTCCAATAATAGAGGAATTCTCCTCTTTTCGGCCTTCATCCGACGTTCCAAGTCCAACAACCACTCTTTGAATAGCACAGATGTCATCCATGCATTAGAGTTGTGCCTTATTCACAGGACAGATATTGCGCCTTCTTGAAGCACCTTGGCTTCCCAAACTTCCCAATTATGAGAGGCTTCAGTTTGTACGTCCCTGTGGAATTGGTGCACAAAAGAGCCGTGATACATTCTTTTGAATGTTTGCCCCCAAAACTTTTATTTCCCTTGAAATTGAGGGTTTTGTTCGGCATTAGTTTATAAAATAATGCAGTTTCGTTGGCATTATAAATGTCTGCCGGCGAATATTCATTCACGGCATCCATTAGAGTCTCCAGCTGCCATGAAGCCGCAACTTCCTTCGGGGCATCGTTAGCTTCACCATTTATAATTTTGTGGGATATACCATATTTCTCCCGGAACATATGAAACCAACCAGCACTACCCATAAACTCAGGTGACCCAAGTGAACGTGGGAAAGATCGTGCATGCTCACATAACAGTGGGCCATGTATTGGAATGTTTTTACTCTGCATTTCCACAATCCATGTATAGATGGCTTGGTGCACCTCCTTGTAGTCGGCTGTCCTGATCTTCTTATGATGTGGACGTAGGGCATCAGCATCAATGTTTTTCTCTATCTTACTTTTCTGTTTAAAAAAAATATCAAGTGTTGATGAGCTAATGCCATACTTCTTCGCTACTTCTCCTTTCTTTCCACCTTTCTCTACTTCCGTAAGTATTTTACGTTTTTCACTCAATGAAAACTGCTGTCGCTTCTGCTTATCCATTTGCAATGATATGAACTTATTTAACGAAATGCGCACGAACTTCGCAAGTTTAATGATATAACCTTAACAGAAACGCGTTGCTTGCAAATTAAATACGAAGAAGAAACATGCAATTCATTGGTGGATTACAAACATCGCGAACCTTCTCGGCCAATAGTGTGACGTCTTACATTGGTTGATGGGCGAAGCCTATTGGTTACACAAAGCGTAGTGTTCATTGGTGGATTGCAAACTTGGCACTCCTACTCAGCTAATAGAGTGACATCTTACATTGGATGACAGGCGAAGCATATTGGTTACGCAGAAGCGATTGCCTTCTCGATCGTGTACGGTGCATATATGGAAAATGGTGATCATATCGTCTGAATAACGAAATAATGTACCGGTAACAAGAAAAATGTTGGTCACAAAACAGGATGAATTTTAGTCTTAATTTTGAGAAAATATGGTCAAATTGGTAAAGAAAAGAGCTCAATTTTAATTTGTTAAACTGAAACTATGAAGTTCGTTAAAATGAAATATTTTAACACACAACAAATAGGGAAAAAAGGAAGGGACCAAAAAAAATAATTGTTATTATGAAAATTTTGTTGGGTCGTTACAGTGGAATTCTACTGTACCTGATGTTTCTAAGATGTGGTTATCTATATATTTAACATACTAATAGCTCCTCTCATGTCAGATGAATTGCAAGTTAAATCATCTTTACATCAGTCTGTTCAATCAATCACTACTGATCTGCATTTATTGCAGTTGCCCAGGTGGCAAATTCCATATCTGTTGTTTTCCTAGCCTTTTCTTAAATGATTTGAAAGAAATTGGAAATTTATTGAACATCTTCCTTGGTTATTCCAATCCCTAAACCCCCTTCCTATAAACAAATATTTGCCCCATTTTGTCCTCTTGAGTTCCAACTTTGTCTTCATATTGTAATCTTTCCTACTTTTAAAAACACCACTCAAATTTATTTTCTACTAATGTCATTCCACGCCATCTCTCCACTGACAGCTTGGAACCTACCACTTAATACCTATATAATTGATCCGTTATTGGATATTATAAATTTTTCAGCTAACTCATTCCTGGTTGCCAGCGTTTCGCCCCAGTGTGTTAAGTTGGGCTCGTCGAGCAGCTCATTTTCTTTCTCCCAAATCTTCCCAGCCCAAACTTTGCAACATTTTTGTAACGCTACTTTTTTTGTCGGTAATCACCCAGAAAAAATCGAGCTGCTTTTCTTTGGATTTTTTTCCCGTTCTTGAATCAAGTAATCGTGATGAGGGTCCCATACACTGGAACAATACTCCAGTTTGCGTCTTACCAAAGACTTATATGCCCTCCCCTTTCATCATCATCATAGGCATTTATTCGTCAACGAATATTGAACCCTTTGGTCCATATTGAGGGATACCTACCTTCCTTACCTATCAGCAAAGTTCATGAGATCTGTCTCTTGGGTCGTATCGGGTTCTTCGTCACTTGCTGAGGTAAAGGTAGGGTTCAGTAATTCTAATCTATCTACTGGAATGAAAGGTCTATTTAAAAGATTCCTATTAATTCAGGAAAATTCTGAAACATTCTATGTCAACGGTATCATGGAAGTCAATTGTGTCCACTGGACACCACAATCATTTTACATAAACGTCAGAACACTGGTGTGAGACTTTAACGTAACTGCCTGACGGGCATTCGTACTAGAAACCATTGTCTCAATTATTAATCATTTAAGAAAGGAAAGTCTGGAAATCCTTAAATTCGGCTTCCATGTGAGACCACATGTACCATCATAGTGATTCGTTATGGTCCAGCCCTCGTAACACGAACTCTGGACTCTGGGTATAATTAAGGCCGTCCAATCGGTGTGTGCCACACAGTGGTTCTACGGCATGGACCCTTAATTGAATCGATGTGACCTGCGTCTATGTCATGGCCCGACATCTAATCTTCTGAGTTACTTTAAAGTCATTGTGGATGATGACCGCAAGGAAAAGATGCTACAATGGCATATGGCCCTAATCTAAGTCACTGAGGTTGATGATCCCCTGACCATCCAAGTTTCTAGGCTGAAGGCTAAACACAATTAAGTTACATCGGTTGATGACCAAAGTTCCACTTTACTATCCCCAGCACATTCACTGCTCAATCAATCAAAGTTCAATAATTACAACAATAGCAATGCTCACAAACTTTGTGGCAGTAAAATCCATTTCCTTCGGATATGTCCCTTTAATCGTTACTTTATATTTTAATATTCCCCAGAAAAACAAACTAAAATTTCCAGAATGCATCTCCAAGTTATTTGCTTGATTAAAGTTATTTCAAAATGCGGTTTCACTGAATTTAATAATTAAATAAATTTAAATGATTTAACTGGCGTAGGGATGTGGCGACCCCATCGCCCAGTGGGAAACCACTGCAATCAGCTACCCGAGTATTGGCGGGAAAACCATAACATATGCGGAGTATGGAGGAAATGCCTACTCCCAGTCCTGAACAACTAGGATGAACTTGTAGCACTTCATTCATCACCAATTCATACTTCATTAATCACCTTTCCAGATCACATCTGGAATTGTAAAGCCTGACCTTGGTCAGAAATGTTTCGATCGAAAGATCAGACAATCAATGATGATGAGTCTTCTAATGAATAAATCCACCGGTGTGGACAAACAACAACAAGGATCTGCACAAAGACACCACTCGGAATCGGTGGGGTGTCAAGTAGAAGACCTAGGCGAATCGGAGCGCCTGGAAGCCCAACAGACAATCGACAGACAGCTGACAGACAGTGGACTAATCCAACAATGTAAGAAGAGACTTAAGTTCAACAAATCAGGAAAATTTTCATACTTTGCAACATTAAACATTAATTCACTAAGTAAGGTGGACAAGTTGAAACATTTAACTGATGTGATGGACCAACATAGGATTTTAATAATGGCTTTACAAGAACTTAGGAACACAGACCAGGACCCAATTGAATCAGGAGGTTATCGTCTCTACAAAGGACCTCCAGGAGAAAGAGTAATGAAGAATGTCCCTCAATTTGGTGTAGGTTTTCTTGTTCATAGTAGCATAATAGACTCAATTGAAGAATTTTCTTCAAAATCTTCGAGGATGGCACTTCTAACAATTAAAGTAGGGAATAAAACTTATACTTTAATAAATGTCCATGCACCAACAAATGACAAAAACAATAAAGATAGAGAAGGAGTTGAAAACTTTTGGGAGGAACTTGATTACATATTAGCGAAGATCCCTGATGAGCATATAAAAATCTTACTTGGAGATTTCAATGCTAAAATAGGCAGAGAAAAGAAGTATCGCACAGTTGTAGGAAAATGGCCAGCTCATAAATTAACGAACAAAAATGGCCAAAGATTAATTGAACTTTGTGCAGATCATAGACTCGTTTTGGAAACCACCAGATTCATGAGGCGACCACATAAACTTATGACATGGAAATGCCCTAACGTAAAATTGGGAGAGTTTCAGATTGATCATGTTGCCATGGATAAAGATTATCATAAAGAAATTTATAATGTCAGAGTCCTCCGTGGGGTAGACATTGACTCGGATCATTATATCTCAAAAATAAAAATCAAGTTAACACCAAAAAGGAAACACAAACATAATCATCTCAAAGCAAGGAGAAATTATGATCCCAGTTACTTAATAAATAATAAAATATATTTAGAGAGATCCAAAACACCTTTAAATGACAAATTAGAGACAATGATCAACAAACTTAAAACCATAGCTGAAGAAATTGCCCCAATCAAAAGGAGAAAGAAACATGCGTGGTGGAACGAGGAATGTGACAAAGCAATTCAAGCAAGACACAAGGCATGGATAAATGATCAACAGAGGAAAACGGAAAAATCTCGAGAAGAACTAATTAATGCTAGAAGACAAACAGCTAAAGAAATTAGGACAATTAAAAGGAATTATCAAAAGGAAATGCTTAGCACTATAGAAGAAACATTCAATCAGCATAAAACAAGAGACTATTACAAAACATTCAAGCAATATCAATCTAAATTTACCCCTCCCACACTTATGTTAAGAAATAAAAATGGTAAAATGGCACACAATAATCAGGATAATGCTAACATTCTTGCAGAATACTTTAAAGAGTTACTTAATTGTGAGGATCCTGTGGAACATTTAGAATTTGATCCTAACCCAAAAAATAAAACTCCATTACAAAAGATTATACCACCAGTTTACAATGAAGTGAAAACGGCAATTAATGCACTTAAAAACTACAAAGCAGCAGGAGAGAATCAAATAGTAGCAGAAATATGGAAGAATGCTAATGATCAGACTATTCAAAACCTACATAAATACATCATTGATATTTGGAACACGGAGAAGCTTCCTGAGGAATGGAATACAGCGATAATCCACCCGCTGCACAAGAAAGGTGATCGCTCCGATCCAAATAATTATCGGGGGATATCCTTACTTGATATTACATACAAGATTTTATCCAAGATTATATACACAAGAATCCAAGAACAACTCGACCAAGAACTTGGAGAATATCAGGGAGGATTTCGACCAGGTAGAAGCTGTCCAGATCAAATCATTAGTTTAAAATGGATAATGAAGCACCAAAGAGTTCGAAGTAAGGGTCTGGTCATCACGTTTGTAGATTTTAAAAAAGCATACGACAGTATTCATCGTGACTCATTATTAAAAAGCCTTAAAGAATTTGGCTTACATCAAAAACTTGTTAACCTCATTAATATGACTTTTAAAAATACGAAGGCAAAAGTTAAATTTAGAGGTGAATTATCAGAATCATTCACTATAAGAACTGGACTTCGACAAGGAGACGGACTTTCACCATTGTTATTTAATTGTGCATTGGAGAAGGTTATGCGTGAATGGAACAAGAAATGCCAACCAACTATCAAGATCGGTAGAAATATTAAACTCAACTGCCTTGCTTTTGCGGACGATTTAGCATTACTTGCAAATACAATAGAAGAGGCTAAATTTCAAATTGAACAACTAGAAATTATAGCTAAAAAAATGGGATTACAAATTTCATTTGAAAAAACAGAAATGATGCCAACTTTTAAAGTTGATTTACCAGTTATTCAGCTGAACAGTAATAAAGAGATTAAAATTGTTCAGAAATTCAAATATCTTGGGGAAATAATAACATGGAACACAAATGAAAAAGAAGCAATAGAACACAGAACAACTAAATTTAAACAAGCACAAAGACTTACCTGGCCAACCTATAAAAAAAAATCTCTTTCGATAAACGCTAAGCTGAAACACTATAATTCCATAGTTAAACCAGAGGCAACCTATGCTAGTGAAACTTTATTCAAATTAAATGTAAAATCTACAACAGACAAATTACAGAAAACTGAGAGAAGAATTCTTAGAACAATTATTAATAAAAAACACCAAGTTGATGGACAGTGGAGATTGTTGCCTAACAACATTGTCTATCGTGAATGTGAATCAATAATATCTACAATGCGTAAAAGAAGAATTTCCTTTTTCTGTCACATATCAAGATTAGCAGACACCAGGATATTGAAACAACTATTCGATTACTTTTTGAAGAATAAAATCAATAATAATTGGTTCAAAGAAGTTCAGGACGATTTGGAAGAATTGGGTATAACTCGGCAACAAATCAAAGACAGAAAAGAGAAGAGGATTTTGAAGAACAAAAGCATAAGTCTCAAACTAAAAGCAGTTGAACGGAAACAATATACTATATCGGACACACAAAGGGCTTCCAGGTCGGAGAGGATGAAAAAGTTCTGGGAGAAGAAGAAGAAGAAATTAACTCAAATGTATTGATTTCAGTGCTCCAATGTGGGCGTAAAATATGTAAATAATAATAATAAATAATAAATGATTTAACGAAATGTTAAAGATCAGTAAATTTTATCTCCGCGGACTCTGGTTTCTTCACAAATTCCTACGAAGCTGTGATGTAAATTCAATATTGCGATGTTTATCTGGCTGGAAAAGAATTTGTTACATAATTCATGTCCAGCTATATATCTTGTCTCGTGATTTCACACTTTAAAATCTAATCTAGTCCTAACCGTTATTAACACTTGGATATCCTAATAATCTACGTACAAACCAAACAACCCGCCATATAATTACGATGTCATATCTCGTCATTACCATTTATGAATTTTGCACACCCCTCACAGACAAACCGATCACCACAGCCTTCGCTCTATATTTTGGACAACCCTGAATTTGGTTACTCCGTTCCTTATACTCAAAGTTCGTGATTTCAAATTTTCATTACGTCCCCAATTACAGTATTTCACAATACTCAGATCATTACCGGCTATGAATTTCAACTAAATCCAGCATTTTAACGTTTTCCCTGGCCGAGAATTACAGTACAATCTCAATTCCACTCCTTTCCCGTTATCACAGCTGAGGCCTCTCGCCCCCCAAGCTCGCTTGGCAGTTACATGAAACACCTGGTTTATTCACAGTTGACTGGCTTCTCAAAATGCTCCCTTTAAACTCTGCCGACATAATTAAACAAATACGATATTCTAACCAACAAAATGCACAGATTATGCTTCAAGATGCCCACACTAATTATACGCGTCGCCAATTGATACCGCTATGGATTTCTATGAATTTCTTTCCATTCTCAACATTATAAAATATTCCTCGGGCTATCATGTCCCGGCTTCAATGACAGGACTCTAACCTGATTCGCACATCTCATCTCAACTCGTATAAAACATTCCTCGGGCTTCCGTGTCCCGGCTTCAATGTCAGGTCCAACCTGATTCACAAATCTCATATCAACAAAACTAACCTCTGTTCCCCAGCTCCACAATTATCATCGACAAAGAACTGGAATAAAATCCTCACTAGAAATCCCGACGTCTAATATCGCACAATGCGTTAATCATGAATAACTTCGCATAAATGATATCGTATTTAATAACTTGATTTTTACGAGAAATGACTGAAATATTCTACTAGATCTTTTATTGTCAGTCACAGTTTAAAATGGGCATAGAAAAACGTTTCTCTCCGTGACCAAATTCATCACCCTAGGTTCTCACCCGACAGCGCGCTTCCACTCGATTGAAAATGAGTGACCATGGATTATTATTATTAACGTCAAATTGCAGACAGAAAAATTTTACGTCGAATGAACATCTTAATTTGACATCACAAAATATAGGCAGTACACTCACACGGATGATGATCTACATTGGACGTGATATCACTTCGGAACCCTATTCAATAACTTTTTACAACATTATACGGCACTCGCAAGACTTCAAAATTTTATCCAAGTGGAAAATAAAACAAATGACTCTTTTAGTCGTACTCTCACATTTACAAAACTTAGTAGGGGTGACCACTGCGTCGTATATCCCCATTCAAATATACCTTTAGAGATCACGAGACAAGATATAAGAGGTAGTAAGATGGAAAGTCACCTACCTCATGTCGTCATAGGGCTCACCTGCGGCCCTGGCATTTTATTTAGCCATTTTTACATTCATGGCTGTACATATCATTATGTTTCTTCAGGTTTCCTGGAATAAAGCATAAAAAAGAAAAGAAAATACCCTTCACTTGTTTGCTGAGCGCACACGATGGACTATAATTATTCCGCACACGAATTACTTAATCACATTAGAATTTATTCAGTACTTTGACCATCCTATCTGGTACAATTATTTCACTCAAGAAAACTATCTCCTCATGGACTCAAGACCTAGCCACACTGGCTGAAATCTGCAGTTGAACTCAGTCTACTTTTGTTGTTTGATTTCGCAGAGCAGCTCAACAATTTTTCGTCCGCTTTGTATCACAAATGCCGGAGAAGGAGACTTCGTCATGGCGTCCCTTCGTATTTATAGCAGTTACCCCCTCTCTTCGGATCTCTCCCTTTGCCGCCAAGAAAATTTCTATAAATTTTCTGACTTACCTAAACTGTAATTTCAAGAGTTTTGAAAGTGACTACATGCTTGCTACATTTCTGGCGGTAGTGTTCATGGACATTTAAAATTTTTACGGGTTCGATTTGTGAGATGATTGACCCCTTTTGATAGGCACTATATTTTTTTGACTTGGCTTGGTCACGCCATGTACACGCGCTTTGAAATAGTTCATAAAAATGACTTGAGATTCTTCCGCCGTCGACACGTGTGGTTGACGTCACGTACCCCAGAGCGTGGGACCGAAGGTAATCACCCCCTCGTCACGTGTCAAATCCATGCTATCAAGAATCCAACTTTTAAGTGATTGTCGATTTATGCATAATGTTCTTAGGGCACAAAGGTCATGGGTTCAATATATAGTATATAAATACAATGTCATTTGAACATATTAATTGTGTCATCTCAGATGGCTGAACAGTCCAATTCTGGATGCACAGATTTTATTGCAGTGACAGCACACACTAGTAGTTGTAGCAGATGGTTGTGCAAGAACGCCATCCCTCGCATTCGCTCGTTCTTTCCTGCAGTTCCTCCTCTCATCTTCTAATCTTCTCCTATCCTTTTCTAGATGTTCAAATCCATTGTATACAATGCTACGCCATTTGGGCCTATCCTCAGCTGTAGTTTCCCAGTTGACCGTATCAGTATGACATCTTTTAAGATTACACTTTAGAACATCCGTATATCGTTTAAGCTGCCCTCCATGGTTACGCTGGCCATTCTTTAGTTGGGAGTATAAGATTTTCTTTGGGAGGTGCCCTCCCCTTTACATCTTTACTAAAATCCCTAAATACCCATGTGCAGAGATTTATTTACAATCCCATTTATGTGATTACCCCAATGGAGATCTTTCCTTATATTAACACCTAGGTACTTACAATGATTCCCATAAGGAACTTTCACCCAATCATCACAGTAATTAAAACTAAGAGGACTTATCCTATTTGTGAAACTCGCCACCTGACTTTTAATCCCGTTTATCATCATACCATTGCGTACTGTCCATCTCACAACATTATCGAAGACATAGTTGCCTCTGTGGATCAGTTGTAGAATGTCGGCCTCCGGATCCTAAGATAACGGGTTCAAACCTGGCAGAGGCCGACAGATTTTTGAAGGGCGGAGAAAAGTCCATTCGACACTCCATGTCGTACGATGTCGGCTTGTAAAAGATCTCTGGTGACACATTTGGTGTTTACCCAACAAAATTCATTAAATCCCAACCATAGATGCCCAGGAGGGTTTCAGTTTACTCGGTCTGCCATCTAGTAGGCCTAGATTAAAACGGAACATTAAAAATTAATGAGCAGACAGCCAGATACCATCAAATTGAAATGTCTGTTCATGGTAGCTGAGGCCATATTATTATTATTATTATTATTATTATTATTATTATTATTATTATTATTATTATTATTATTATTATTATTATTATTATTATTATATCAAAGTCATTTTGCAGTTGCTCGTACAGAATAACATAATCCGTAAAAAGCCTTATCTCTGATTCCACTTCTTTACTCATATCGTATATATATAATTATATATAAAAGAAAACGGAAAGGTCCATTAATACTGGCCTGAGCAATCTGACGCAAGTGCAATAAATGGATATAACTTGAAAACAATATTCTCTCGCCCATGGGTAACTTTAAATTAATTTAAACTTATTTATCATAAAATTTCATTTAGTAGTTTGACAAATGATATGTTCATATTGGTATAATTATGATGTTGAATTTATTTTGAGTTTATGGTACAAATTAGTTTCTTTTAAAATATTTAATATTCTCTATGGTTTTTCTGTACAATGACGTGGTTAAGTGTAAGAGAGGACCATGAGTCCTAACTTATCCACTATTAAAGGCAATAAAATAAATAAAAATAAATAAAATAATGCAAATGTTGAGCTCGAATAATGATGATGATGATGATGGTTGTTGTTATTATTATTATTATTATTATTATTATTATTATTATTATTATTATTATTATTATTATTATTATTATTATTATTATTATTACTTGTATGTATGGCTATGTAGTGATGTACGTCCATTTAGTATTATTATTTACGTAGTCAAATGATGGTATTGTGTGTGAGGTTATGTCATGATACATGTGCTGTACATAAACATTTATATCAGTTCAATGAATGTAAGAACCTGTATATAGTTCATTCTTACCTGTATATAATTTGTTATCCATAATTGTGAAACACACTGTAACTTCCAGAATGGTAATAAGCACTAGAACAATTGAGAATTTTGTACATTATAATCCACATGTTAGACACTCTAGAATTTTCAAGAAGATAGTTTTTTGTAACGTATGTTTCTAGAAGCCTGGCCAGGCACATATAATTATAAGGAGATGGTCTTGATGGTAATGACCAGTAATTAGTTGACGGGTTATTGTTTAATAGAGTTATGGTGTAGCAAGAATATTTATCTCCTGTGACATGCGACTGTTGCAGTCTCCATATTGAAGTGACAGTCCGTTTTGTTTTTAAATGGCGGCTTATGATGTGAGTCTTTTATTTTTGACAGCAATGATCAAGGTTATGTGTGTGTTAATTTGTAAGTAGATGTGAATAAAATAATTGTACCAACTGACAGCATCTCGTGTGCGTCTTTGTGGATACGTTAACTGGCGACCGTGGGACGGGATGTAAAAATTTACGAGTGAATACGAGTGTAGGAGGTCAAAATGCGAATCATACTAGAGAATATGTCACTCAAACAGCTCAAAGGCGAACTTACCAAGAGGAATCTCCCAATGAACGGGAAGAAGAAATTACTACAGGCGTGACTACGGGAAGATCTTGTTGAAAGAGGAGAAGATCCCAAAAGGTTTTTCATCGAAGTCAACGAAGATGCTGACGAAACATCGGAAGATGAGGTAAATATTCCCAAAATGTGTTCTAACATAATGACTATGATCCGGGCAAATGTAAATGACAAACTTTCAGGCGAAATTTCTCAAGCTAATTCCATTTTAACTGGACAGATAGCACAAGTGTAACACAGGTTTACAATGTAGAACAGGGCCTAGGATTGAAAATTTCAACCGTAAATGACAAAATTTCATTGCAAGTTAGCGATGTCACCGATCGATTAACGCAGCAGATATCGCACAACAGGTCAAAACTGGGACACATTGACCAGGTTGATAGTAGAGTAAGTCAGATGAAGGGGATATCTTGGACCTCAAAGAGGGGGTGGAAATCCAGGTTTCCAGCATAAAACAACAGGTTGAGGTGAGGATTTCTAACATCGAGGGAAATTTTAAAAGCCGTATATCTGCTGTCGAGGGAAATCTTGGGAGCCATATTTCTGCTGTTGAAGGAAGGATGGAAAACCGGATTTCGACCATCAAGGGAGATGTACAGAATATAAGGGAAAGCATCCTTCACGCAGTAGAAAATAGATTGACTCAAACAGGACATACCACCACACCTCTAACCCGCTCAAACATAAGTGGCAACACAGGACACCTAGACCCGAAAGTGATTATAGAGAGTCTTCCGGAATATCACGGGCAACTGGAGGAGAACCCGACTAGCTTCATCGAGGGATCGGTCAGCCTATTCATCCCAGTACAGGTCATGAAGGTCCTTGGAGGGGTGGAAGGTAAAGGCTTCCACTATCCGTAACCTCGGCACTTGATGGGGTAGAGTGGTTGGCTGTACGCCCAGCCGCCTTTGCCCCCAGGAATTAACCTGGTACTCATTTTTGGTGTAGGCTGAGTGAACCTCAGGACCATGTACACCTCCGGAAGTGGAAATCTTGTTTCTTAAATTTTATGACTTCCTGACGAGGATTCGAACCCACGTCCTTCCGGGCGAACCGAGCACGCCTTTACCACCTCAGCCAGGCAACCCCTGGTCAGCCTATTGGGAAGGATTAATTTATCGGAGTACATCTTCGTGCAACTCATCTCCCCACGATTAAAGGGGCAAGTCACCACTTGGTAGAACAACTTGAAGGGTTTAAATCTAAACTGGGCAGACTTCAAGAGGGAATTCCTCGATAGGTTTAATTCCGAGGGGTGGGAAGAGCTCCATGAGAAGGAAACTACTGACTGAGGCACAACCCACTGACATGAGAGCTAGTGCCTTCGTCCTACAGAAGTACCAACTCTTCAAGTGTCTGCTCCCAGAAGGAAACAAAAACAAGATCTTACCAGATATGACAGAGCTACTCCACGATAAGATTCGACCCCTAGTGATAGTATCACAACCCAGATCCTTCGATGATCTACACAGAATCATTGCGCAGCTGGAGGAGGACGTAAGAGGAAAGCTACGGAAGAGCCCATCACAGTTAGGAAAGGCTACCAGTGTGGAAGAGTGGGACACCTGAAGAACAAGTGCCTAGCCTTGACATCGGAAAATCTAGATATTTAGATATTTTAGATATTAGATATTTTATTCTTCCACCATCAAGTACAGAAAATGTACACTAGGTATTGTCAGTATTAATAAAAATAATCTATATACAATATCTTAGTAATTATGCCTGAGTCATTAGAAAAATTATTTTAGCTGTCAGTTTTTGAAATACCACATTCTAGATACTCTTCTACAGTATAAAATGCCTTTTTCCTTAAGAATTGTGACAGTACCCTGTTAAATGCACTATTGTCTAATGTTCGAATAGGTAGTGGAAGCTTATTGTACATCTTAAGCTGTTGATAACAGTGGCTGTTTGTGCTTTTACTAAGCCTGGAGTAAGGAGTATCCAGATCATTCTTGTTTCTTGTGTCGTGCATGTGAACTGTAGATCTTTCTTTAAATTTGGAAAGATTCTCTTTCACATGCATAATATTTGTAAGAATATATAAACAGGGAACTGTCATAATTTTTAGGCTCACAAAGGAAGTTTTACAGGAGTCTCTAAATTCTAATCCAGAACTTAGACGGACTGCCTTTTTCTGCCATATAAATGCATTATTTGATGTGGGACAATTTCCCCATAACCTGATCCCATACAGTATATGAGGGTGAAAGAAAGCATGATAGGATGGAAGTAGCATATCCTGACTGATGCAGGTTTTCAGTTTCCGCAACAGATACCACACCCTGGCTAATCTCTTACAGAGTTCTGATGTATGTATTTCCCATGTAAGTCTTGTATCTACATGTAGGCCAAATAATTGAACAGAATTACGGCAGCCATTATTTACAGTGTGATCCAGGGTAAATACAATATTTTCTGTTTTTGTGATGTTAATAGTTAATTTATTGTGATGAAACCAGTTTTCAGCAATTTTAACAGATGTGTTGACTTGGTTTTGTAGTGTTGTGATATCAACATTACTGTTTACGAAAGTTGTATCATCAGCATATAGAACTGATGTGCAGGGAACATTACATGCTAGGTCATTGATATAGACCAAAACCAGGAAAGGTCCCAAAACAGGCCCTTGTGGGACACCTGCTTTAACCGTTTCCATACCAAATTTTTTATCACTTATTACCACCATCTGTCTCCTTTGATGAAGATAGGATGCCATTAATTTCAGTTCATGACCCCTTACTCCATAATAACCAAGCTTGTGAATTAGGATTTCATGCGAGACACAATCAAAAGCTTTTGTCAGGTCAATTAATGTAGCACCTGTGACTGTTTTATTCTCAAAATTATTTAATATGTCTTTGATGACACATTCAACTGCTTTTATCGTTGAATGACCCTTTCTAAATCCAAACTGTTTGTTGTAAAGCAAATTATTTTTGAAAAAGTACACGTCGAGTTGTATAAATATACAGGATTCAATAATTTTGCTCAGAATGGGTACTATTGTTATAGGGCAGTAATTTGATGGGCACATTCTATCCCCCTTTTTAAAGATAGGTATCACTTTAAGACATCTTTAAACACTCAGGAAAAACACATTGTCTAAGTATTAAATTTATTACAAATGTCAATGGCATTAATATCATGTCAATAACTGCTTTGATTGTATTGTTAGAGAGACCATAAATGTCTTGGGTACTAGATGAATTCAAATTTGTGACAATACTTCTGACTGTTTGCAGATTTACTTCCACCCACCTGAAATTGTTATTCAATACATTTGAGGGAAGATCAAAGTTATGCAACCAATCTGAGAAATTGTTTACTTGCATCCCCATCTGATGAAATGCTATTATCCTGATCACATGTGCTTTCATTTGCATTGATAAAATACCTATTACACTGATCAGGTTCTAGAGGAATCACATCTTTGTTATTTAAAGTATGACTAGCACTTCTTATGATAGACCATGCCGCTTTGCATTTATTGTTCGCACTTTGGATATACCTGTCATTTGCTGCAAGTTTAGCCTCATGTATATGTTTTTTATATAATTTCCTGTAGTTTTTGAATATTTGTTTATCCTCTAAATTATTATTTAATTTATACTTATTATAATAAGCTAACATAATGCTACGCATTTTACCCAAATTAGGCGTAAACCAGTTTTTAACTCTATTTCTTGGTTTAGAGCTGTTGGCCTTTATAGTTACAACTTTTTCAGGGAAGGCTGAATTAAAATATATAATTATCGTGTTAATGAAATAAGAAAATGCAAAGTTGACATCATTCATGGCATAAAGGCTAGTCCAGTCTGTTCTTATTAATTTGTCTTGGAATTCATTAACCCCTTTAATTGATATGACACGTCTGATGCATTTTAATTCTTTTGATGACTCGATAACTCTTCTCTTACAGTTAACTTTAAATTCAACCCAAATACCACCATGGTCTGACAATATATCTTGTCCTAGAAATGAACATTTGTAAAATGATTTGTGTACATTGGTTACAACATTATCTAGGCATGCATTATTTCTTGTGGGTTCACCATGTGTACAATATAAGTCATGCGATCTTAAGATATTAAGGAAGTTTTGAGTATTTTGTGATACCTCTAAGATATTTACATTAAAGTCAGCAGCTATAGCAATCTTTTGATCATATTTACAAGTTAAATAAGAAATCAACTTCTCTAACTGTGATATAAATAATTTTACGTTGGTGTAAGGGGCACGATACACAGATACTACAACAAAATCATATTCACACAATCTAATAGCTACTGATTCACATAGGTTATTAATGCAAAAGGAGGAAACATCTATTACTTCAAATTTAAGTGATTTCTTAACATATATTGCAGCTCCACCATGTGTTAGTGGGAAATCTCTAGTAAAAATACTTCCTAATTCAAAATCATGAGGTATATATAGATTGGTCTCATCTCTAGTCAGCCTGTGCTCATTTACACACAAAACATCAGTAGGCCTTTTATTGAGTATTACATCTAATTCATCCAGTTTATTTCTAATTGACTGTAAGTTAATGTGAAAAATAACTATGTTGCTCATGATTGTTTCTACTGGTTCATTGATTTTAGTGAACTGATGAGAACCTAACCTAGTCTGTCTACCTTGCACATTAATACTATTCTACAATACAGTTTTAAAAGTACCTAACCTGTCTAGACTACCATAAGCATTAATATCATTCCTTGACTCTAACACAACAGACTGACCTACATCGGTCACTTTCTCTAGTTTTTTAGAGGAATAGGAAAAGTTTTACACTCGACATCTTTAATTGCATTAGCAAACTCTAATATACTATTTACAACATACCTTTTTCCCAACCTATTTAGGTGCAGACCATGCCAGGTATAAAATCTTCTTCCTAAATTACTTATATCTACATATTTTACATTCTTGAAGTGCCTACATATTTTCAAAAGTTCTTCGTTGACCTTGTTTACCTCCTTGTTAACACAAGATCATGCCGGAAGATCGTGTCTATGAGGAACCGAAAATACCACAACATTGGTGTGATGCAACTCTTGGAGTCTTGATCTGACTGAAGAGATCATTCCCCTTGCGTTATTTCTTCCCACGTCGTTAGTCCCTGCTAGATAAACAGCAACCCCGTAGCTTCTAAATGATTGCAGTATTTTTTACTTTTTGAGGTTATGTCATTAAAATTTGCACCAGGCTTAATCACAGCAGAAACATCATGCTTACTGTTTCTAATTAATTCTGAAGCAATATTCCTCCCCTGACTATCCGCAAAAAGTCTTATCTTCACAGATTTTCTGGAGGTTTTGCAACTTGGTTTTACAATATTCTTGTTACTTTCACTTCGAACATCCAACGAATTTACTTCGGAGCTGTTATCTACAGATTCATGAGTGCCACTTGCAAGGGGTTCAAACCTATTCTTTAAAACAGGAAAGTGACAATCGTCCTTTATCTGATTTTTGAAGCCCGCGTATTTTACCGGCACCGATTCCCATCGTCTACAGTTTTTAGGCCTAATTGTTTCAGTTCGCACAGGTACATAATTCGAATCCAACTCGAACTCTAATCCACAGTTGAAATATTTACACTCCATCACATTAATCTTATCCTTAAGTGCGTCATTTTCAGCTTTAAGATCCTCAATGTCATTTCGCAAAATATTGATAATTTGCAACG
This sequence comes from Anabrus simplex, assembly GCF_040414725.1. Lineage (NCBI taxonomy): Eukaryota > Metazoa > Arthropoda > Insecta > Orthoptera > Tettigoniidae > Anabrus > Anabrus simplex. Next base: position 631,758,728 of record NC_090265.1, on the reverse strand, counting down.
CATTTTCATACTCTCTATCTTTAGATTTCGAGCCGCCATCACCGATAACAATATTCGCAACGCACTGATCACAAAACCAGTCTTCAATTGCATTAAATTTTTCCTCCCTGGACCTCTTCCCGCACTTAAAATGCCACCAACGATCGCACAATTTACACAGGATGCTGTTTTTAACTGTTTTACGGCATTTACCGCGCTTATCATCAAGTTTTAGACTTACTTTCTCGGAAGTAGACATAACCGTGTTCACAATACCGGACGCCATCTAGGTGTGGCCCACTCTGGATTGAGGGGGGGGCTGGGGCCGGATCAGGAATGCACCTCAAGACCTGACAGACGAGCAATCCTGGTCGAGTAGGAGAGGGATTGGTCAGATAGTGAGTAGAATAGGCCAACCCCGCCTAGCTATCATCTTAAGGATTGGCAACGAGTATATTTCAGCCATACTCGACAGCCAAGCAAACCATTCATTTGTTAACGGGACTGTTGCCAGATTACTACCGCCTATGAAGTCTCACCACCTCGGAAGGGTAGTGGGAGAAGTGGACAGGGTAACCTATTCCATCCAAGGACAGACTAACCTAACAGCTAAATGCATGAACATGCCTATTGTAATTGATGTTTTTTTTTTTTGCTAGGGGCTTTACGTCGCACCGACACAGATAGGTCTTATGGCGACGATGGAATAGGAAAGGCCTAGGAGTTGGAAGGAAGCGGCCGTGGCCTTAACTAAGGTACAGCCCCAGCATTTGCCTGGTGTGAAAATGGGAAACCACGGAAAACCATCTTCAGGGCTGCCGATAGTGGGATTTGAACCTACTATCTCCCGGATGCAAGCTCACGTAATTGATGTTGCAGTGATTCGGAACCTGATACCTGACATCATATTAGGTCGTGACTTTCTGGTGGAATACAAGGTGATCCTAGACTATGCAGCTCATGAAGTCTTTTTTGGGAAAAGACAGACGTCTGAGGGTCGCCTGGCATGAAGGAAATCACCGGACTCGCAAGGATACGGAAGTTGACGTAGACCTGGGAGGTATCCAGTTAACACATTTTTGACCAAGTGAAGAAGAGGAGCTCAGACAGACCTTAAAGGACTTTCTGGAAGTCATCAATAAAATAGGACGGACTACCACGGTAATGCACACCATTGAATGCAGCGCTTCCTCACCCATCAAGCAACTTTCGTATCCAATCAACCAGGAGAAGCGCAACTTCGTCATCTAGAAGATTCAAAGAATTGAAGGGCAAGGTCTTATGAACCCTCTATATCCTGTTGGGCTACACCTATCGTCCTACCGAAGGAAGAAGAAGAAGAATGGGGAGTATAGACTGTGTGTGGACTTCCGCAGGTGAACGAGAAGACCGTTAGTGACGCCTACCCCGTGCCTGACCTGAAAGACTCGCTGAAACAAGTGGGTCTAGGATTTTCAGCATGTTGGATCTCAACTCCGGATACTAGCAAGTGGAGGTCGAGGACAGTTCTAGACCACTGACCGCTTTCATGACACCGAGAGGGTTGTACCAGTTTTCAGTAATGCCCTTTGGATTGAAGAATGCTCCTGCCACCTTCATGCGACTGAAGTCAGGATATGCTGCCACCTTCATGCGACTGAAGTCAGGATATGTTGGAGATATTTGCCAAGTTTATCTCGACGACATTTTAATTCACAGCAAGAATTTTCAAGAACACCTTGTACATCTGAGGAAAGTGCTGGAACGACCGAAGATTCATGGACTGACTTGCCAACTGGAGAAGTGCCACTTTGCCCAGTCCCGCATAGAATATCTTGGCCATCTCCTAACCTCTGAAGGCTTAGAAAGGCAACCGGAGAAGAATCGAGCTATCAAAGAAGCTGAGCACCCGCGGACCAAGCGACAAGTACGTCAGTTCCTTGGCTTGTGGGAATGGTATAGCAGCTTCGTGCCACACTTTGAAGAGAAGGCCATACCACTCAACCAGCTACTGCATAACAACCGCCGATGGACCAGCAAGGAAGAGGCAGCATTCCAAGGCATTAAGGCTGCGATATGCAACGCTCTCGGTCTAGCCCATTCCGATCCTCAATGGAAGATTTGCCTGCTGATGGGCGCCAGCGACTCCAGCTTAGGAGCAGTGTTATTCCAGGAGAGGAGTGATGGCGGAAGGGACATCATCGAGTATGCCAGCAGGAAGCTATCTCCCACCGAACAATGCTCCTGCACTGCCAAGAAGGAAGTCTTAGCCGTGGTGTGGGCCATAGGCAAATACAGAGGCTACTTGGAGGGAAGGAAGTTCCAGCTCTACACCAATAACACCGCTCACAAATGGTTCAACTCTGTCTCTGGCTCAAAATCTAAATTGATGCGATGGGCTCTGTTCATTGCGGAATTTGATTTAGATGTTTGTCACGTCCCAGGACCGAAAAACATCGGAGCAGACAGCTTATCTAGGCACCCGATGATGGAACTTGAAGCTGGAAGAACCATTATCAAGAGGGAGATCCCACAAAAACACCAGAGTGAGCCTAAAGAATCTTGTCTTTATGACCATCGAGAAGGAACTTTATCTGGGAGTGATCAAACAATGGCAGGAACAAGACAAGCCCTGTAGGACCATGACGCAGTGGATTAGGAGACAAAACTCCGATAGTCGACTTGTCCCGAGGGAATTCAAGAAGTGCTACAAGAACTTTCAGTCTGACGGAGGACTCTTGATGTACAGGTCGCACCACTCTGTCACGCCTGCAGTAGTGGTGATCCCCAGACAGCACACGACGGACATTCTCGAGAAGTTCCAACAGCACTGAAGCTGGACAGCCAGGAGGCGAAGAGACATATCAGTCTATCCGACAGAGATTCTTCTGGGTCAGCATGCGGAAAGACATCCTGGACTACGTGATGGGATGCTACATCTGTGTCTGCACCAAGGCGAGAAACAGGAAGGCAGATTCCAGCCAATGAGAAAAACTGCCACAACACCCGTGGGAGGTCATAGCTCTGGACTTGATGGGTCCTTAACCTAGAACACCAGGGGTAAAACAGGACTCCTAATGGATTGAGGCCTTTCCGATACCTGAAGGCAAAATGGGACGCATCACCAGCCTGCCACAAGACAAGGTATTCAGCTGGGGTGCATTCTGTCACACAACGGGAGTCAGTTCACGTCAAGGAAGTGGCAGCAATTGATGATGGAATGGGGTGTGGAACACTGGACCACCTGTATCTACAACCCAAGAACAAATGCAACGGAACGATGGAACCAGGAGCTGAAAAGGATGCTACGAGTCCACCTGATAGACAAAGAACATTGACTGTGGGACCGTCAGATACTTCAGTCACTCTTTGCCCTGCGACGACACATCAACCGTGTCACTGCCTATTCACCAGCAGAGCTGTTTCTTGGTCGACAGCTGTATGGCACCGGGGATTGGGAGATTCGTCCACCACCCACTTCGGGTCAAGATGATGCAGCTGTTCCCCTGGCGGAATGGCGGCAGCAGCAGCAGCAGCAGCAGCAGCAGAACATCAAGGAGAAGCAAGCTTTGGCCAAGAAGAGATCACTCACCCAGACCAAGGCTCAAGATGTCGAAGAGACCCAGATCTTCCAACCAAGCCAACAAGTACTGCGACGTAACCACCCAGTCAGTAATAAGATTGGAGGGTTCCACGCACGTCTTGCACCTAAGTGGATTGGTCCCATCGAGGTGGATAAACAGCCTGGCCATGGGGTCTACTTACTGAAGACCAACCCTCCTATCAAGGTCCACGCATCAGAGTTGCAGCGAGTTGCCCATCTGCCGCGCATATAGAGTAAGCCCGGAGAGGAGGCTACTAATGACACAGCACCATCTGGTCATTGTGAGGAGAACGCATCGACTGTCACCGAGGAAGAGGCTGGCAGCGAGGCAACCCTGACCCCCGACACGGCACATGTTGGTCAAGAGGAGAGCACATCCAGTGACATCGAGGAAGAAAGAAGGTACAATCTACGTCCAAGGCAAAGTCGACGAGAGTGACAGAGTGTGAAAATTGTTTCAAGTTATAGGGGGGATATTGACTCAAGTTTGATAAATTGATATAACTTGAAAACAATATTTTCTCATGCATGGGTAACTAATGCAAATTTCGATCTCGAATTATTATTATTATTATTATTATTATTATTATTATTATTATTATTATTATTATTATTATTATTATTATTATTATTATTATTATTACTACTACTACTACTACTTGTATGCATGTCTATGAAGTGATGTACATCCATTTAGTATTATTATATTTACGTAGTTGAATGATCGTATTGTGTTATGTGATGAAACATGTGCTGTACATAGACATTAATATCAGTTCAATTAATGTAAGAACCTGTATATAGTTCATTCTTACCTGTATATGTAATTTGTAATCCATAATTGTGAAACACACTGTAGCCGGGCTGAGTGGCTCAGACGGTTGAGGCGCTGGCCTTCTGACCCCAACTTGGCCGGTTCGTTCCTGGCTCAGTCCGGTGGTAGTTGAAGGTGCTCAAATACGTCAGCCTTGTGTTGGTAGATTTACTGGCACGTAAAAGAACTCCTGCGGGACTAAATTCCGGCACCTCGGCGTCTCCAAAAACCGTAAAAGAATAGTTAGTGGGATGTAAAGCAAATAACATTATTATTAAACACACTGTAAATTCCAGAATGGTAATAGGCACTGGAATGATGGAGAATATTCTGTACATTATAATCTATGTATTAGGCACTCTAGAATTTTCAAGAAGATTTTTTTTTTTTGGTAACGTGTCTTTCTAGAAGCTTGGCCAAGCATGTATATAAGGAGATGGTCTTGATGGTAACGATGGTGCCATATAAAATGAAAAAAAAAAAAAAGAAGATGACTTTATAATTATCACTATTCCTTGTATTGAAAAGGTGGATCCCCCATACCTAACAATTTTGAATGTAAACCTCGATTCAATACGGAATCTAAAAATGAAATTTTTGACACTAGAGTTATTGGACAATGAGTATTTGGTTGACGAGTTATTCTTCAGTAGAGTTATAGTGTAGCAAGAATATTTATCTCGTGTGACATGCAATAGTTGCAGTCTCCATATTGAAGTTACAGTCCGTTGTTTTTAAAATGGCGGCTATGTAATGTGAGTGTTTTGTTTGTGACAGCAGTGATTAAGGTTATGTGTGTGTTAATTTGTAAATAGTTGTGAATAAAATAATTGTACCAACTGACAGCATCTCGTGTACGTCTTTGTGGATATGTTAAATCTCTCTCTTAATTATTAAAGGGTCAGATAAAGCTTCACCTATTCTAATTCTCTGAGATCTATTTTCTAGAAATATAGCCACCCAATCAGTCACTCTTTTCTCTAGTCCTATTGCACTCACTTCTGCCAGTAATCTCCCACGATCCACCGTATCAAATTCCTTAGACAGGTCAATCGCGATACAATCCATTTGACCTGAATACAAGATATCTGCTATATCTTGCTGGAGTCCTACAAGTTGAGCTTCAGTTGAATAACCTTTCCTAAACCCAAACTGCCTTCTATCGATCCAGTTATTAATTTTGCAAAGTGTGTAATATAATGAGAAAGAATGCTTTCCCAAAGCTTACACGCAATGCGTATAGAACTTACTGGCCTGTAATTTTCAGCTTTATGTTTATCACCCTTTCCTTTATACATAGGGGCTACTATAGCAACTCTCCATTCATTTGGTATAGCTCCTTCATTCAAACAATTATCAAATAAGTACTTCAGATATTGTTCTATATCCCAATTCATTGTCTTTACTCATCATCATCATCATCATCATCGCCCCACTCCAGTCGCCCAGGTTTGGTTAACGAGCCTCCTCCACTCCTTTCTGTCCTTCCACTTTTCTTGCTCCGTTACTTCTGCCACATCCAATCCAGTGTCTCTACTGTCCTTCCAAATCTGATCCATCCACGTTCTTCTCGGTCTTTCAACTGGTCTCTTTCCCTTAACTTCTCTTTCCCTTAGCGTCTCTTTCCAATTCCCTTCTTGCTACCTGTTCCTTTCCCATTCTTTTTACATGTCCGAACCATCTCACTTTCTGTATGTTCTGTACTAACGGTTCTATATTTAGCTCTTCTCTGATTTTAATGTTTTGAATTCCATCTCTTTTTGTCTTTTTAACTGATGTTCTTAAAAATTTCATTTCTACTGCTTGGATCTTACTACCTTGTCTCTTATTATTTACCAGTGTTTCTAGCCCGTATGTTACAATTGGTATGAAATACTGTTTATATAAAGTTTAGTTCTCTTGGGTACTTTGTCATCCCATAAAAACTACCTGACTTGATGAGAATTGCTGTACCTTTACTTAGTCTTTTTTTAAACATAGGAATTTCATTTTGTCCGTATTGAACTGAGAAAGGATGTTAGGAAAAACTTAAAACGGTCCACCTTTTCAATACAAAAATGTTATATTTATTTATAACACGTATTTGCACTTGGAACTAGTTTCGACGCTGTGTTTGCGTCATCATCAGCCAAAATGTGGGAAATAGGCAAGATGTAGGCATTTATATTACACAAGGCGTTACATTAAACAATACACATCTTATAAGGAGATAAAAACAGGGACGAATATAGAAACAAATGAATCGTTGAGAAAACAAAAGTTAAAAATATTAAAAATAACCTTAACCATCTTTAGAGCGGGGTTTTTCGTTGCTACACGTCCGTAGGTTTAACCTCATATTACCCTACACGTGACCCCTGGGTGGTGTTAAGAGAGCAACAACTTTGGCTGCTGGACCCTAAGCTCTTCTTTGTGGATATCCCAGCAATTCAGAGGATTCATTAACTCAATATGAGAAAAATGATTAAAATCGTAAATGGCCCTTTTCAGAGCCCCACTGAAAATCATGATTCTACTTTAAACATTCTGCAGCTCAATATCGAAGGAGCAAGTCGACCAAAAAGTGACTATCTAACAAAAATACTGACTGATCACAAGGTGGATATTGTTCTATTGCAGGAGACCCATTGTGAAAACCAGGACCAGCTTTATGCCAGATGTAGGATTCCCGGATACAATCTGCTCAATGCAACGTTTCATAAACAGTACGAAACAGCAACGTATGTAAAAAATGATATAGAGGAAGCTGAAATAATACGCACAAATACTGATAACAACATGTTTTGCTCTAAAACAAAGATTGCAAATACAGAAATTGTAAACATCTACAAACCACCTTGTCAACCTTGGAGCCTAAACGAGACCATCCTGAATATACAGCACCCAGCCGTAATCCTTGGAGATTTTAACAGTCAGAACACTAAATGGGGTTATAACTATACCAACAAAGAGGGACAAGATGTGTCTGAATGGGCTGATGCCGAAGATCTTTTTCTATTGTTTGATGCCAAAGAAAAGGGCTCCTTCCACTCTACCAGATGGAATAAGGACTATAATCCTGATCTGTGTTTTGTATCAAAAGACTCTCTTGGAAGACCTCTACACTGTACTAGAAAAATTCTGAACAACTTTCCCCGAAGCCAACACAGACCAGTGCTTGTCAAAGTCGGCCTGGAAATACCTGCCATCAGATCAGTCCCACTTCCCCGCTGGAATTTTTCCAAAGCCAACTGGTCTAAATTCACCAGCGAACTGGAACATAATGTACAGTGGATTCCTCCTACAACAGGAAATTACGAGCGCTTTGTCAAACTAACATCCGCCATCGCGAAAAAGCATATCCCAAGAGGATACAGGAAGGATTATATTCCTGGATGGAACCCAAAATGCAAAGAGCTATACGAGGAATATATGCTCAGCAGTGACCCTGAAATTGCAGATGAACTGATCCAGTCTCTAGATTCATCTAGAAAAGAAAAATGGTTCAATCTCATGGAAAATATGAGTTTTCAACATTCCAGTCGAAAAGCATGGTCACTTCTAAGGAAACTTGGCAACAGCACTCCCAAATTCGGTCCCAAGAGCTCTAAGATAAAACCAAACGAGGTGGCAAACAGATTAGTTAACCTGACAAGAAAACCAGTCGGCACAAATAAGAAAGAGTCAAAAAGAATTCAACAAGAGCTAAAATCGAGGATAACCCAGGCCAAAGCAGTCTCTCAGTTTTCCTCTGATTTCACAGCTGCTGAGATCTCAACTGCGCTAAAAGAAATAAAGTCAGGAAAAGCAGCCGGATTGGATGGAATATACCCAGAATTCCTTATACATTGTGGCCCCCGAACAACCGAATGGCTTGCCAAATTTTACAGCAATATCTTACATGTTGGACAACTACCATCAATACTCAAAAGAACAAAAATAGTAGCAATCCTTAAACCAGGGAAAAGTGGAGACAATGCAGAAGATTACAGACCCATAGCCCTTTTAAGTGTCTGCTACAAACTACTGGAGAGAGTAATATACAATAGAATCTCAGCCAAAATCCTAGAGCACATACCACTTGAACAAGCTGGCTTCAGACCAAGCCGCAGCTGTACCGACCAGGTGTTAGCCCTAACCACCCATATTGAGAGGGGATTTCAAGATCGAAAGAAGACCGTAGCAGTGTTCGTAGATCTGTCATCAGCATATGACACAGTCTGGCGAAAAGGAATGATTCTCAAATTCCTGAAGTTAATCCCTTGTAAGACGCTTGCCACCCTGCTGAATAATATGTTGGCTAATAGAATGATGGAAGTACACCTACATGGCAACATAAGTAAAACTTACAAACTGAGTGACGGATTACCACAGGGATCGGTACTAGCCCCATTGCTCTTCAACGTATATACAGCAGATCTACCTTCAACTAATGCTAGGAAGTTTATATACGCTGACGACATCTGTTTGGCAGCCCAGTCTAGTGATTTTGCTGGAGCAGAAACCACACTCACTAAAGATCTCTGCAGAATTGATAATTATTTTAAAACCTGGCGACTGAAACCAAACATAACAAAAACAGAGGTCAGCTGCTTTCATTTGAGCAACAGACAAGCTAATTATGCCCCTCAGGTTCAATTCAGAGGTCATATACTGAAGTTCAATCCTCATCCAAAATATCTAGGCGTTACCTTGGATCGATCTTTGACTTACAGCGAACATGTACGCAAAACATCTGCCAAGATCAAAACCCGCAATAACATCCTGCACAAACTCACAGGAACAAGCTGGGGCCCATCTGCATCCACCCTCCGAACTACAGCACTTGCGTTAGTATACCCAGTAGCCGAATACTGCTGCCCAGTATGGCTCAACAGTGCCCATACAAAGATGATAGACACACAGTTAAACGATACAATGAGGGCTATATCAGGAACCATCCAATCCACACCTTTGGAGTGGTTACCAGTTCTTTCAAATATTCCACCTCCTCATCTCCGAAGACAAATGGCACTGAAGAAAGAATGGGTTAAATGCTGTGACAATCCTCTTCTACCAATACATCAAGACTGCCTACGTGAAGATCTCAGGCTGAAATCTAGGAAACCTTCTTGGTTACTAGGAAAGAGGCTAGTCCAAGATGAATTTCATACTAACACTGCCTGGCGCTATGGGTGGGCAGCTTCAAACCCTGACAGATTAGGTCTAATTTCGGATCCAGTTATGCAACCTCCTGGTTTCAACTTACCCAGAAAAATCTGGTCATCACTTAATCGGATCAGAACTCAACATGGCAGATGCAACTTCTGGAAACACAAGTGGAAGATTACCAGCGATCCTTATTGCGACTGCTCTGATGTGCCTCAGACCGTTCAACATATCGTCACAGAGTGCCCACTCCGAAGATTCAGTGGGACAATAAAGGATATCCACGAGGCCAGTGATGAAGCTGTGAGTTGGCTAACAAAACTGGACATTCAGCTTTAGTAGCAATGCAGATATTGATGAGCTCAAATATATAAATATAGTTAATAACCAAATTGTAACAATGTATCCTCATGCCATACGAAATAAATAAACCACATATCTTGCAATGCGAAAGTGTTCTTCTTGAATGATTCCTGAATATAAAAAACACACGCGCACACATTTCTGGAGAGCCAGCAGGCAGGACAAAGTAAAGTGAAACCTTAAGAGTTCTTCTGAGAAGAGTTCCTCATTTTATGTTTATGTTTATGTTTATCAGGAACTCAAGGGAGACTTCATTAGTTAGTCAGATCATAGAAAGAATGATGATCTCTTCTCAGAAGAACTCTTAAGGTTTCACCTTACTTTTTCCTGCCTGCTGGCTCTTTAGAAGTGTGTGCGCGCGCGTTTTGTATTCAGGAATCATTCAAGGCAAATATTTTCGCACTGCAAGTTATGTGGTTAAGCTTATTTTTAATATGTATAACTTGCCTTCTCAACGATGCATGTGTTTCTACATTCGTCCCTGTTTTTATCTCCTCGTAAGATGTGTATTATTTAATGCAACACCTTGTATTAAAAAACTGGATTATATGAAGGAGTTATATCATGTTCAAAATCATGCTTTCACGTCTCTGCACAATATTTAAAATAAAAATTTTACCGTTGGTCTTTAGAGCTATTGTTGAGAGTGAAGGAGAATTTCCTGTTGTGTATGTTTATCAGGAACTCAAGGGAGACTTCATTAGTTAGTTGGAACATAGAAAAAATGAGGAACTCTTCTCAGAAGAACTCTTAAGGTTTCACTTAACTTTGTCCTGCCTGCTGGCTCTCCAGAAATGTGTGCGCGTGTGTTTTTTATATTCAGGAATCATTCAAGAAGAACACTTTCGCACTGCAAGATATGTGGTTAAGGTTATTTTTAATATGTATAACTTTTGTTTTCTCAACGATTCATTTGTTTCTATATTCGTCCCTGTTTTTATCTCCTTATAAGATGTGTATTGTTTAATGTAACGCCTTGTGTAATATAAATGCCTACATCTTGCCTATTTCCCACATTTTGGCTGATGATGACGCAAACACAGCGTCGAAACTAGTTCCAAGTGCAAATACATATAACATTTTTGTATTGAAAAGGTGGACCGTTTTAAGTTTTTCCTAACATCCTTTACTTAGTCTGTTATTAATTTCAGGATTAATTTCATTACTTCCATTAATAATGCTACCCAGATATGTAAACTGTTCTACAGTCTATAACCATTCTACGTCTATGTTCACTTGGCTTCTCTTTTACTCTTTTTCCACAGTGCATGACCACAGTTTTCTTTTTACTAATTACCATTCCAAATTCGTTCAGATTTTCATTCCAAATGTCTAGTCTCCTTTGTACTTTTCTCCCTTTCCCCAAATCACCACATTATCTGCAAATACCAAAGCATTCACTTCATCACTACTGATATGCTGTTTTATACGTTTTATGATTTCATCCATCAATATAATAAACAATAATGGCAACAGTGCACTTCCTTGCTCAAGACCTTTTTTTGTATAAAATGTTTCAGAGTCACCACTTCCCATTTGTACACTGCTTTTACTCTACCTGTAACTGTGTTTCTATTATATCCTTCAGTCTTTTGTCTATGACTTTCTCCATTATTTTTAGCCCATGTGATAATAGGGTTATACCTCTATAATTTTCACATTTCTTCCTATTTCCTTTTTTGAACAGTGGTACAGTGCTTCCTTGTTGCCTATCTTCAGGTATCCTTTCACCCTTCCATATGGCATTGAGGGTTCTGTATAGCCACTGTAGTCCAATGCTTCTTGCTGCTTTAATCATATCAGCGTTGAATTAGTCTTTCCACTTGCTTAGTATATCCCCCGAAATCTTATCAATTCCAATTGCTTTTCTAGTTTTCAACTTTTGTATCTTATTGTAAATGTTGTTGTTGTTGTCATAGGTAAATTTTAATACTTATCCCTTTAACCAACAATTTTTACATTCTGCTGACCGAATACTTCTGCCTTTTGAAGATCCTCTTTTCAGACCAACTTTGCTTTACAAGAGTGAAAGCTGGATGGACTCAGGATATCTTATTTATTAGAAGTAACAGACATGAAAGTAGCAAGAATGATTACTGGTACAAACAGTTGGGAACAATGGCAGGAGGGTATTCAGAATGAGGAGATAAAGGCGATGTTAGGAATGAACTCGATGGATGATGCTGTGCGCATAAACCGGCTTTGGTGGAGTCATGGGAGCGAATGGAGGAGGATGGGTTACCTAGGAGAATAATGGGCTCTGCTGTGGAGGGTAAGAGAAGTGGAGTGAGACCAAGACGATGATGGTTAGACTCAATCGTAATGATTTTAAGATAAGAGGTATAAGTGAGACCACAGCACTAGTTGCAAATACAAGATTGTGGCGACGTTTTGTAAATTCACAGAGGCTTGCAGACTGAACGCTGAAAGACATAGCAGTGTATATTTATTTATTTATTTATTTATTTTTTATTTATTTATTTATTAATTTATTTATTTTTCTACTTTTACAATCTGATGTGGAAAAAAAGGGGGTATATGATAACATATTGACAACAGTTTGTGTGTAACTAGATGACAGTGGTAATAAATATGATTCTGACAATATTTAAAAATAAACAAGTAAATTATTATATAGACGTGATTAGGGTTTTGGGCTTATGCCGCGTCAAGAAAATAAGGTGAAATTCTTTACGTTTTGCAGAGAACTTTGCTCTGTGTCTTCAGAAGAAAATCTTGACTGTTCACGAGAAAGGCTTCTCAAGGAATGAGGTTTGAATTTAGAAGTTATAATAGAAGTGGAAGTGGTACGTTCATTCATCACCAGATGGCTCACCGGACACTGTACAGTGCTAGCGTTCAAAGCGGAAGCTGACTGAACCATTAGAATCAGTCTGATAGGGAGTCACATAATAATAGGAATACAAACATATGAAAGCATCGCATAGATACAAGCCTGGAATAAAACATCTGGTGATGAGGAATGTATGAATTTGGAAAACACCAAAACGAAATAACAATATTGAAGGGACAGGGAAGAGAACTACCTACGTAAATCCTTAATGGCTGGCAAACACGCATTACTTAATTGATAGTCAGTGTCCCTGTTGAAATTGTTAGGATTTCTACGTATTTCCACAGCTTCCCGTATAATCCTGGACCTGTGGTAGTCTGGTGTGGGTAAGAGCTCGAGCATTTTGGAACATGACATCATGACCCGACGATAGAGCGTGCTCAGGTATTGCTTTTTTGTCTGGCTGGTTGAGATGAATATTTCGTTCATGTCCCTTGATACGAGGATCAATGGACCGGCATGTTTGGCCAATGTATACCTTGCCGCAAGTACGAGGAATTTTGTATACCCCAGGATGTACAAGTGGGGACAATTTGCCCTTAGGTTACCCAGACTCTGAGCAGTTTTAGTGATGGTGTCAAACACGGTTCCGTTTTTATATTGTGTTTGCGGAGGACCTTTGGCAATTCGATCTGTGGTGTTGTTAATGTAAGGCAGGTAGGCAGTTCCCTTCAGTTCTTCCTTCTGTCAGCTTTCCTGGTTGTTTCTCTGGGATGAAGGGCTCTATGAATCTGCAAATTGCTGTAACTATTACCTTTGAACATGACTTTGAGTGTGTTCGTCTCCACCTGGATGTTTGATGGCTCACAAATTCGTCTTGCCCTCTTGGTGAGTGTCGTGAGAATGCCTGGGTTTTGTGCTGGATGGTGGTGAGAATCTGCATGAAGATAGCGATTTGTGTGGGTAGGCTTACGATAGGTGGTATGTCGTAAGGAGCTGTTCGTTTTCTTTCTTACTAGAACATCCAAGAAAGGAAGGCATCCGTCAGACTCTCATCTCCATAGTGAATTACATTGAAGGATGTTGCTGATTTAGGGGGTTTAGAAATAGATGAAGTTTCTCAGGTCCTTCTGTGCAAACGACAAATGTATCATCAACATACCTCCACCAAATCATAGGTTTGACGGGCGTTGAAGCAATAGCCCCGTCCTCAAAATGCTCCATAAGGAAATTAGCCACTACAGGCGAAAGTGGACTTCCCATGGCCACTCCATCTGTCTGTTCGTAAAAAATCCCAATGCGCTTAATAGAACGAAGTGAAGATTGACTTACAAAACAGCGGATTCTGCTCCAAAGTGGCACAACCATTAACATGATCAGAATTGTCTTTTATATTGCTTCATGACATATTTTGAATAGAATGTCACTTGAAACCAGTTTTAATAATTCTACAGTCTGAACTTTTGTCCAAGGAGAACATAGAACAGGAATAATGATGACAAACAGTTTCTGGAGGTGTTATCTTATTTTCATTGGATTATTTGCTTTACTTTTCAGAAACAGGTCAGGCAACATTTGTTATGCAATAATAATGTGTACTGACATACAGAACCATAGTTCTATTCAAGCATTAATATTGGCACAGTTAGGAATTGGAAGGCAGCTGAGGAATGGCTAACGGTCATGGTATCACTGGTTGCTGTTGGTCATGTAGGAGTAGCCAAGGTTGATGAACCTCTGTTTAGACAATGTAGAAGAAGTCCCGCCCATTACTTCTTTGCCCCACTAGCCCCGATAACAGTTCATACTTAGCTTTCGCTCAGGTTTACTCTCAGATGCAAACTTTCAGACACCGAACGAGTTGGTCGTGCAATTAGTATCACACAGCTGTGAGCTTGCATTCAGGAGATAGTGGGTTCGAACCCCACTGTCGGCAGCCCTGAAGATGGTTTTCCATGGTTTCCTATTTTCACACTAAAAAAGTGCTTGGCTGTACCTTAATTAAGGCCACGGCTGTATCCTTCCCACTCCTAGCCCTCTCCTATTCCATTGTCACCATAAGACTTATCTGTGTCGGAGTGACGTAAAGCAAATGGTATTTAAAAAAAACTTTCAAAGTACTTCTAACAGTCATTTTGCATTGGGTTGCAAAGTCCCCTGTAGATATTAAATTACTGTTTTAACCCATTCAGTTCACAGTAAATTGCTACGTTGTTGACTGTGGAATCAGATTTAATTTGCCTGCCCATAATTTGAGCATACCTATCACACACAAACATTCATAAAATAAAAACTAATGCAGATAATTCACTCAAATTTTGCATTTCTGCCATTGAAGGTTATGACGCCCATTCTTCATTCCTTGAGTGACTGCTGGCTGTGGTTCAAATGTTTCATTTGAAATAATTTCAAAAATAGCGCATTCATGTACTCTAAAAACATAATCGTCATCTAAAGCAGGGCCATCCAAACAGCACTCTGGCCGCGCTCCAAGCCAGTGCTCCGAGCGCTTTGGGGGAATATAGTTTCAATAGTGGTGGGAGGAGCTTGGCTGGCTGAGCGAGCAGCAGATCCATCAGTTGCTAGGCTATTCAAATGCGCTTTATTGACAAGAGTGTAACTAAATCAGTTTCGCAGCTGTCATAAAAATGAAATGAAATGGCGTATGGCTTTTAGTGCTGGGAGTGTCCGAGAACAAGTTCGGCTCGCCAGATGCAGGTCTTTCGAATTTACGCCTGTAGGTGACCTCCATGTCATGATGAAAATGAAATGATGATTAAGATGACACATACACCCAGCCCCCCTGCCGGCGAAATTAACCAATTATGGTTAAAATTCTTGACCCTGCCGGGAATCGAACCCGGGACCCCTATGACCAAAGGCCAGCACACTAACCATTTAGCCATGGAGCCAGACGCAGCTGTCGTGACTGAACATCATACAAAAAAAAAAAAAAAAAAAAAAAAAAAAAAAAAAAAAAATGAAGTGGTGAAGCAGCAGCCTTTAAAGCAGAATGGGAAATTTCATTTTTCTGTACAGCTTATAAAGGGCATGCCAAATGTTTGGTGTGGCACGGAGATTTAGTGTGTTTAAAATAAACACAATTTGGAACGGCACTGAACCACAGGGATGATTATGGTGATTTGACAGACGCCAGTCGCCAATCGAAGTTGGAAGAATTGAAAGAAAATTTCAAGCAGCACTATTCTATATGTATTATTTTTTTAATTTTAAAATGAGTGTTTACAAACAGGAATGAAGAAATATTTGTATTAGCCTGTCTGAAGAGCATTAAAATTGCGACTTGCCGATTTTTTTTTTTTTTTTGACAGAAGAGTGAGGAGAGTGAGGTTGGTGGACCCGTTTTACGAGCAAGCTACAAATGTTCGCTGCGAATTTCCAAAGCTGTGGAACCATTCATGGAAGGGAATTTAATCAAGGAGTGCCTAATGGAAGCGGCGGCATGTATTTGTCCTGTGGAGCTAGTTAAGAAATTTGACAAAATCTCTCTTTCTCTTCAAACTATGGCTCGCAGAATAGACAATATGGCCGTTGACATAGAACAGCAATTAATGGAGAAGGCAGCAAATTTTGTATCATTTTCCCTCACCCTCGACGAATCAAACGGCATTGCAGACACAGCTCAGCTCGTTGTTTTCATTTGAGGGGTGGATGACGATCTTCGGGTCACCGACTATTTCCCAGACTAGGTAGCTCTCAAAGACACCACTACCGGTTTTGAAATTTTCTAAGCTGCGGAGAGTGTTTTTGAGTCAGTGGGATTAAAATGGGAGCGATTGACGAGTGTAACGATGGATGGAGCTCCTGCTTTACGTGGTCTACACACATGGTTCCTCAGCTATGTAAAATTAATAAATGGCTGAAAGTGGTAGTACCCTAATGGCTGTGATCCATTGCTTGATACACCAGGAGGCAATCTGTGCAAAAATTGCCAAGCTTAAAGATGTAACGGGAACAGTTGTGCAAATGGTAAATTTTCTTCGCTCCCATGGACTCGCGCACCGTCAATTCAAAGAGTTCTTGGATGAAATTGAAGCGGTGTATCCGGATATCCCATACCATACAGAAGTAAGGTGGCTGAGCAAGGCGAAGGTGCTTCATCGTGTTTTTTTTTTTTTTTGCTTGCGGAACGCAATAGATACATTTTGTGACATGAAAGGGCGGCCCGAAGTTCTTTTGCGTAATCCTAAGTGGGTGGCAGACTTGGCTTTTTTAAGTGACATTACTACCCATCTGAATACTTTGAATACTTCGCTTTAGGGCGAAAAGCACAATATCTGCGATTTGGTGGAAAGAATTCAAGCGTTCGAAAGAAAATTGATTTTGTGGGAAAACTGGGTAGATGCGTGCAAGGAACACAGGACCTTTTTTTATAGCTTGAAGCAGTGAAAGAAGATGTCGACTTTGATGAGTACTTGCAGGTAATCCGCCAATTAGAAGAAGAGTTTGAAAAGAGATTTTCAGAATTATCAGAACTCCAAGCGGTGTTAGATGTATTTGTTCGACCATTTTCTCGTAGAGCAGACAGTGCTTGTCGTAGGACAGGTATCCTAATTAGGATAAAACCTTCAATACTCTTATTTTGAGTTTTACGATGAGCCGAAGGTATTATGTTATTATATTTATGTTTCGTGTCCATGGACGTATAACGTGCATATGCTTAACCTGGTTAACATAGCAACGGACGTACGGACACACAGACTTCCAATATGGCGTCAAGGAACAGCACCATTAGATCTCTGATGTAAAACATGTATAAATTCTATGTAGATTGTTTTAGAGAGCGATTGTTTTTTTTTGTATTCTATGAGAGGCACTGAATGTCTTCTTCATCTGACAGGATAAGTTCGTAGCGATAATAAAGTTGTTTTTTAGAAATACGTAAAAGTGTTCTCGTGTGATATTTTTATTGCGTAAAATAGAAAATCGCATATAGAGAACGACAAATTGGCGACCGTGACAGGACTTTCGAAGTTTAACGATGAAGATTGATCAAATGACCGTCGTGATTTTACGAAAGGCGCTGATATCCCGAGGATTACCGACGGATGGGAGCAAGTCGGAACTACAAGAGAGACTACGCCGGGATCTGATAGAAAATGAGGAAGACCCAGGTAGTTTCGATTTTGAAGTTGTCTCGGAGAAGGAAGCCAACGACCGGGTAGGCATGATGCTTACGCAATTAACTACTTTGATTGGGATACAATCTGAAAAACTCGAAAGGAAAATCGAGGCCCAGGCTCGGGAGATAAAAGGCCGAATCGATTCCTTGGTAAGAAATCTGAAAGAGGATATTTCCAAAATTAATGACCAAAACAACAGCGTAGAATTAGATGTACCGGTAGATAAAGTAGTAAGTGATATGAACACCTTGGAAAACGAAGTCAAGGAGAAGAAAGACGAAGAGAAAACCATTTCAGAGGCTAACAATGCAAAAAATCAAGATTTTGATGCTCATTCTGCAACTGAAGAAGATCAACGAAAGAAACCTGCGTATGATCTGTCCTGTCCTCATTGCTTAATACAATGTGACACAGTACAGGAGTACAAAATGCACCTCTATTCACCTAAACACATAAATGCCATGAGGAAACAATCATTATTACATAAGCAGACCTTGCAGCGAATGCGTATGAATCAACGTCAAAAGCACCGCAAGCTAGAGGAAACTGAAGAGTTCCGGCATACACTGTCTGATAGAACGAAGTTCTGTGCCATTTGTAAGCTCAATTACAAGCAACCCAAATCAACACACACGACTTCTGAGGATCATGAGAATATGGTGAAATTCTTGAATCCATATTGCCGGGTGTGTAAACAAAGATTCAATACACTAATGTCTTACGAACATCATCTGTGTTCCTTAGATCACATCAAGTTCAAGGCTCTCTTGGCCGACAAATCCAAGAGTGACGATGAAGAGAGTGGTGGAAAAGATGACGAAAAGGAGCTCAACCTTGTCAACTTTATGATTCTTGATTCAGTAGGTTCTGTTGGTAGTAAGGAAGGAAAAAGCGGAGGAGATGGAAAAGCTGAAAAGAAAGCCGGGGGAGAAGAAGAGAATGAAATAGTACCCAAATCTAAAGACAAAACTGAAACCATAGGTGCTGAATATGCCCGGATGGTGGGGGTGTATTACTATGATTGGTGTCGTACCTACTTGTCATTGTATGAAGAACAAGAGAGTGTTCTAACCATCCATTATCACTCAAGGGCACGCTTACGGCGATATGTACGTTCACAATGAAGTATTTATTTATTTTCCACCTAGTCGATACAATGATTGCCTAAGGCAATTTTTATTGGTCAAAAGTGGTACATGTTTCGTATATTATCAACATCTTCAGCCACATAACACAGTTTAGATGAAAAATATAAAATTGACAAAGTAATGCTTTAGAGGAAGTGTCCTTGAAATTAACATAAGATTGACAAGATTAAAACAAACAAATAACTCAAGAGAAAATATATAAATTATTTCTACAATAGAAAGCAGTCGTCAAGGAAACACTTGTACAATATTCCATAGAGAAATTGTCCTAATAAATATTCTTTTCTTAATAATCCATGAAAAAAGATCAATTTATAAATTAAAAATTATACATTTTATAAGTAATTATCTAAATGAAGAAATCCTGATATCACAGTGCGGCTCTTATTATTAATGTAGATGAAAATATAACTAATTCCTAGTTGTCAAATCTTATTAAGCCTGCTTTCCTTTGGAACAGTAACTCCTGTCATTCTTTCACAGTTTTGCGCCGGGTGTAATATTGATGATGCGTTCTTCCTTGTTCTTGCACCTGAGGAGGAGGAGGAGGAGCGGGGGATATGCGTTATCGTGAAGATAGATTTCTTAGAAAAGAGGCTGAGAGACTTCATCAGAAAAAGTTGTCAAGAAAGATTCTGAAAAAGAAGCAAGGTCCTGAAAGGCATCTGGAGAGAAGGATCAATCAGATAGTAAAACAGCAGAAAATAAGAAAAAAAGTGAGAAGGATGGTGAGAAATGCCCAGAAGATACAACAGGTGAATCTTCCAAGAAAAAGAAAAAAGACGACTGAAATGGCAGTGAGGTTTCTCAAGGAGAAGATGTTATCTCGACCCCTACAGGATAGCGGAGGGACCGGAGAGTGGGCACTCTCTAGGGGGTCCCGGAGGAGAACGGACTTCGGAGAGGATCAACATACACTGATACCTGTTCTGGAGGATGGAATAGCTGAAGACATAGATAACAAGACGACTAGTTGTAATTTGGGACCTGGAGAAGAGAAGGTCCGGAATCAGTATTGAAGGTTTTAGGGGGGGATAATTGTCGTAGGACAGGTATCCTAATTAGGATAAAACCTTCAATACTCTTATTTTGAGTTTTACGATGAGCCGAAAGTATTATGTTATTATATTTATGTTTCGTGTCCATGGACGTATAACGTGCATATGCTTAACCTGGTTAACATAGCAACGGACGTACGGACACACAGACTTCCAATATGGCGTCAAGGAACAGCACCATTAGATCTCTGATGTAAAACATGTATAAATTCTATGTAGATTGTTTTAGAGAGCGATTGTTTTTTTTTGTATTCTATGAGAGGCACTGAATGTCTTCTTCATCTGACAGGATAAGTTCGTAGCGATAATAAAGTTGTTTTTTAGAAATACGTAAAAGTGTTCTCGTGTGATATTTTTATTGCGTAAAATAGAAAATCGCATATAGAGAACGACATGCTTCACAATTAAGAGTTGATTGAACTGCAGTGCAATGTTAGGTTTTAAAGACCGCTTTCTAATGTCACGAATTTTAGAAGAATTTTAAACAGCGGCTTTCCGCAAGAAGAATACCCCCATTTGTATCAATGGGCATGTAAAGTTATGTCAATGTTCAGGTGAACGTACATTTGTGTTTCTTTTCGGTTCTTAAGCTTACCAAAAGTAGCATCGTGCAGCGATGAGCGATAGAAACTTTTGCAATTGTTTAAGAATAGCTGTGTCCAGAAATAGTGTACCCAATTGGGAGAAGATTATTTGCTCCAAAACTAAAAGCTCATAAAAACGACTGAGCAAAAGTCGCTCAAGGTCTGTACTATCTGTTCATATTTGTAAAATTTTATTGAATTTTCCTCTCAGATATGTTCTAATTTCAGTTTTGAATAAATCACATTATTCTTTACTTAACACTTGATTTCGTTTCCTGCATATTCCATAATCGGAGTACCTTTCGATTTATATATGCGGTATATTTGTGATGGCAAAATAGCCCTATCAATATGACTTCAACAAAACCACAAAAGCCGTCAGCTGCAGGTCTGTAGTACGTATCTA
Source organism: Anabrus simplex (assembly GCF_040414725.1). NCBI lineage: Eukaryota > Metazoa > Arthropoda > Insecta > Orthoptera > Tettigoniidae > Anabrus > Anabrus simplex. The sequence continues at coordinate 631,737,728 of NC_090265.1, read as the reverse complement.
GTAAGCGTGGTCCGAACATCGTCCGTCTGTCCCAGGTCTCCTTGCTGCCACACTGTAGTGGTGGTAGGGGAAGAAGTGCTAGCCTGACTGCCCAGTGCTCCTTAAGCGCGGGCGCGCTCTCGGGGTGCAGTGACTTCGATGGTCCTGATCTAAAGCAATGTCTACAAGCGCTTTCATTCTCTCATCGACATTACCTCGAAACCGGTTCTGTTGCAAAATGAATACTGAATACCGTTGAAAATAAACTGTTATTCAACAATTCCATTGTCACACAAAAATACAGACAGCATTGTTTACCAACAGCACATGCCTCTATTTCCCTACAGTGTGTATTGTTAGAAATTATATTCCAAAGGGAATCTAATATACGAAGATAAGCGAGGCACTGCGTCATAGCGAGCTGAGTTCGACATTTGATTCACGCGACAAAACACTGCCTGCGACAACAGCTCGTCATATGATGCAAATGAGTTAAGGAAATAATTTTATGATGTTCAGTAACGATATAGAAACCAAGGAAAGTAGTGAAGTTAATATATACAGTAATTGATTGGCAATATGGAATGAAACAGAGGAGGGAGTGCAAAATAATCTGAATGCATGATGATTATGGAATTAAATTGAAACCATTATAAACAGTAGCATTGAAAATCAATAGAATGCAACATAAAAATACAGGACCACCAAGTTGAAGTAGTACACCAATTCAGATATTTAGGAAGCGTAATGGCTAGTAATAATAGAGCTGAGATAGAAATAACAGAGTAACCAAAGACTCTTAACTTTTACAGTATCGTTAGACATCTACTATGGATGAGAAGGTCCCACAAAGAACAAAAATGATCCTGTACAAGTCGTATTTCATTCCCATCCTTACATATTCTCTGGAAACCTGCACACTAACATCAAAGGATTGTAGTAGGATTCAAGCCTGTGAAATGAAATTTCTTAGAATTGCCCTCCAAAAGACACGACTTGATCACGTGAAAAATGATGAGATCCCATCTAACCTAGGTCAAAATGAATTGAAGGAGGAAAGACTTAGGTCATCTAGACTTAAATGGTTTGGGCATGTTAAATGAATGTATAGCATAATGTTACCATGTGCTTATTTGGAAAAGAGAATAGCAGGTAGAAGACCTGCTGGGAAGACCAAGAAGAAGATGGATGGACCAACTGAAGGAAGACTTGAAGAGAAGTCAATGGAATTGGGAATCTTTCATGGACAACGAAATCTTTTTGAATAGGCAACTTTGGAAGACGCTTGTTTTCAAAGACCCTACCTGGCTCGCTGGAAGGGCAAATCGATGATGATGATGATGAGTAATTGATAAACAAAGTTGATCTGTACATCTGTACAATCCAGAAAATACGAGAGCATTCTTACACTACATATGGAGGTCTACAAATACTACCTTTTCACCGTACCTTTTTAACCCTACGAAACAGGCAGAAGGCAATATTAGAAGATCTAGGAAGTGACCATCGGGTGGTGGTTCTGTCTTGTTAAAGCTTTCTGTTAGTTAACAGATAAAACTTAGAGTAACTGTAACAGCATAAAATGTAGAATTTAAAAAATCTTAAGAACAAGTGGTAACTTGAAACAAATACCTTCAGTAAAGAAAAAACTCCACACAATGTGTTGTGCACAGACAGCTGTACCGCATCTTAGTTTTTATTTTAAATTTCCCTCATGGTCATTTGAGTTGAGATACAAGAACTTACTGTAAAAATTTGCTTGCAAGGCTATCACTATGGTCATGAGGATATCTCAAAATCCATAGCAGTGATCACAGCAAAGTTTTTAGTTTATCATCATCATCCTAAACCATCTCCAGTTTCCCGGGTGTAGTATATGAGCCGCCTCCATCTCATCCTGTCCTTGTACCATTCTTCCTTCACAAACTCCACTCCTGTATTTATCTTAAATGCAATGCTTAGTTGTATCTTTTTTGTTACACACAGGATGTAGAAATACTTTCAATTATTTGTCATCTTTTTTTGTTTCCTTTTACAGGAAGAATCGTACACAAAAACCAAAGTGAAACGAAGGCCTATGTCACAAAGTTATCCATCTCGACCATGGAATAAGGAAGATGCTGAAAGGGCGTTGGCAGTGGAATCCGCTCATATGAAAGGGTTAAGAAATCAGAGTTTAATTATCCGCTTTCCAGATCCAGAATTGAGTAAGGATATGGTCAAAACTTTCCATCCGGGCATTGAAAATGTTCATTTTCAAGTACCCAGTGGTCCAAGGTAAGGAATGCAATTTAATTACATTTCATGTTCTCCTTTTCCAGAAGAGATTATAGTTGTATATTTAAGTAAATACTTAATCATATTGAGATATTACCGAACTCATTAGCTGCAGTCACGTAAGTGCAGCCAGTATCCAGCATTTGGGAGATAGTGGGTTCAAACCCCACTGTCGGCAGCCCTGAAGATGGTTTTCCGTGGTTTCCCCATTTTAACACCAGGCAAATGCTGGGGCTGTACCTTAATTAAGGCCACAGCCACTTTCTTCCCACTCCTAGGCCCCTCCTGTCCCACCGTCGCCATTAGACCTATCTGTGTCGGTGCAACGTAAAACACATTGTAAAAAAAAAAAAAAAAAAAAAAAAATGAGATGATATTATTATATTCTGTTTGCAGTGAAACATCGTTAATGCATTCTTCATTAACATGTTTTCCTGCTTAGCACGTAGTAAATTCGAAGTCCCGATTCTCATGGTAGTAAATCTATATAAAAATACTTCACTTATCCTGTCACAAATTTTTGCTCTTACTACTTAGTACGATCACATTTTTCCTAGCCCTGAGAATGTTATTTGTCATCCCTTGTGAAAGGAACATGATTTCCAACTCAGGTAAGAGCTGTTGCCACAGTTGTGTGATTATGGAGAAAAGCCTTAAATTCCTGAATAACACAGTGAACCTCTAGCTTGTACAGTGAAACCTTGGATTGTGAGCATAATTTGTTCCGGCAATATGCTTGTAATCCAAAGCGCTCGTATATCAAAGCAGGTTTTCCCATAAGAAAAAATTGAAACCCAGATGATCCGTCCACAACACAAAAATATTTATTCGCATATAATTTCTAAATCAAAATATAACGTAAAACAAATTAAAGTGCACTTTTCCTTACAATAGAATCATTGCTGGTGTGAGGGAGACGAGAGATGACATGAGAAGAGTTACTGTGTAGCACGAATTTCACTAATGGAATCACTGCTATCTGTTTGTTCACTGGAATTCTTTTCTTTTCGTGCAACTTTAACAAGAAAACTGTCCGATGATTGTTGCTTTTGCCTCTTTTTGAGGATTTCACGAAAATGTGACATTGCATTGTCATTGAACTGATTCATTGCTTGTACTGCTACAGCCTTATTTGGGTGGTGTTTTTCTACAATTTTTTTTACCGTTTCCCACAGTTTTCACTTCTTCCGAATCTCAGCTGAAGTGAGAGATTCCATTGACTTTTCCTCCTCCATTTCCGCGGACGAGATCTCCTCCATAACCTGCTCCTGTTGTTCGGAATGCAGGTCCATCAGGTCGTTGGTGGTCAGTTCCTGGCTATTTTCTTCCACCAGCTCTTGAATGTCCACGTATTCACCTCCAGCCCTATAGTCTTCCCTAAGGACACAATTTCATCGACATTCGGCGGCTCATTGTCACCAACAATCCCTTCAAAGTCACGTCCAAGAACACCGTCAGGCCTCAGCTTTCCCCAAGCGGAAGTGAGAGTTCCCTTGGTGACTCCATCCCAGGCTTTATCGGTGATCTTCAGGCAGTTCACGATGGGGAAATGATTTCTCCCAAACTCTCGGAGGGTAAGGTTTGTTCCTTTGGTCACTTCGAAGCATCGCTGAAATAGTGCTTTGGTGTATAGCTTCTTGAAGTTCGAAATGACTTGCTGATCTATAGGCCAGAGTAGTGGAGTAGTGTTGGGAGGAAGGAACTTAACCTTAACGAATTTGAATTTCTTCAGTAAGTCGGCCTCAAGGCCTGGAGGATAAGCAGGAGCATCGTCCAGCAAGACTTTGAGCGGCATATTATTTTCTGAAAGTTATTTCTTCACTACAGGACCAAAGACCTCGTTCATCCATTCAAGAAAGGCCTAGGGGAGGGGAAAACGTAGATACACGTGATGCTCGTATTGCGGAACCTCTCTTGCTTATCAAGTTACAATTTATTTAAAATGTTTGCTCGTCTTGCAAAACACTCGTACACCAAGTTACTCGCATTCCGAGGTTTCACTGTATTTCTTATTCCATTCAGAAGTTAGAAATTTTTGTTCAGTAATGCAGTGAGGTGTAGCGAATATTTGTCGCATGATGATGTGGTAGCCTGTATCTGGATTAGGAACATAATCGTGTGAAATTGACTAGTGTGGTGCATATTTATCTTGTGATAGCCTAGTTAAGGATACTGAAAAAGTCGTGAAATTCCTTACTAATGAAGACAGAATTAAAATCTGTCAGAAAGTGGACTGGCATCTGCGTCTTTAAGCGTGCTGAGGCCGCGAACGTTGAACTCGCACCTTCAAGTTTCGACTCGATCACTTGAGTTGGTCAAAATGCCAGCCAGAGTCATTCCTGCCGGTTGCACAGAGTCATGTGTAACCTCCAATTTATTGTCTTAAGTGTGTGACCAGAAAATAATGTTTAATAACCCACTGCTCTGAAATAAAAGGCTTCTACTAACATTTTGCTAGAGGGTTGTGATCGGCAATAATACTTTGATATTTTTATTGGCCCACGTGCACTTTTCCATATTTGTTACAAATGAAACAAACCCCATGGCACTACAGCCTTTGAAGGGACTTGGTCTATCAAGCGACTGCTGCTCAGCCCGAAGGCCTGCAGATTACGAGGTGTCGTGTGGTCAGCATGACGATTCCTCTCGGCCGTTATTATTGGCTTTCTAGACCGGGGCCGCTGTCTCACCGTCAGATAGCTCCTCAATTCTAATCACGTAGGCTGAGTGGACCTCGAACCAGCCCTCAGGTCCAGGTAAAAATCCCTGACCTGGCCGGGAATCGAACCTGGGGCCTCCGGGTAAGAAGCAGGCATGCTACCCCTATACCTTGTGGCCGGCTTTCATGTTTGTTGTTTGGTGTTTTTCACACCTTTCAGAGCACTTGTTATTTATAAGCCCCAGTAGAAAAGTTGTTCATATTTTTTCTCTCGTATTTTTCACACCTTTTAATACTTTCCTCTCATCTTCAGAAATGGTAGATGTGGTTTTCACTGTACCCACGAATACACGTCGTAAAATGTCACAAAAAATCGTATGTAGTGTTTCCTTATACCTGTTGGATAGTTTTTATTCGTATATCCACTTGTACATTTTCTCACTTAACACGTACTTTTTTATTGTCCCCTGCAGAAATGTATTAATAAGGTTTTACTGTGTATCACTCAATATGGCATACCTATGACATTTGATCTCTTTTTCAACTGTTGGAATTTGAGCAAGGCAAATTGATACAATTGTTTGAGATCAGAGGTTGAGTGTGGATGAAAATCTTTAAATACATGCCGCCGCCCCCACCACCACCACCACCACCACCACCACCACCACCACCACCACCACCACCACCACCACCACCACCTTCTTTCTCTATCCAATCACCATAGTTCCTCCTCAAATGTATTCCATTCTAGGTCTATTCTAATTATTCTATTCTTGATCGTTTTCAACCACCATAGTCTGAGTCTCCCTCTCCATTGTGTCGTAAAGCTTTTTTCCACTCCAATTCCCTTCCTGATGTCTTCATTTCTTACTCTGTCCTTTCTTGAATTTTCTATCATACTTCTTAAAAAATTCATTTCACTGGCCTGGATTATATTCTCCTGTCTTTATGGCAGTGTCCAAGTCTCCACTGCATATGTCAGCATTGGGCAGTAATACATCTTATACATCACCTCTTTACTCTTCATTGGCACTTCCTTCCTCCACACCAGGTTTCTCACACTGTGTTGGAATGTATTTCCCTGTTGAATCCTTTCACTGATATCTTTGTCCAGCCCTGCATCCTGGATCATTTTGCTTTCCAAGTAGTTGAAGCTCTCCACAATTTTAAGGTTTTGTCCCTTTATTTTTTTGTAAGTCCTTTCCTTCCCTTTCTGCTCAAGTCAGCACCATAGACTCTTTTCCATAATTTTCAATAATCTCACTCAACATGTCAAGTTGCCCTTGTTCTTCCTCTCTGTTTGCCCCTCACAGTTCAATATCATCTGCAAAGAGCATTATCTTCAGCTCCCTATCCCCATATTTTACCTTTATCTCGTTCACAGTTTTATCCATAACCATTATGAATAACAGTGGCGACAGCATACTTCCTTGTCATTATCCAGTTTCATTCCAAAACTACTCTCCCCTCCCCACACGTGTCTGGACACTGCTGCAACAATTTTTGTACACTGCTTTGCATGTATTCTATCATTTGTTTTCCAAATCCTTACCGTTGCATTACTTTCCGTAACTTTGCTCTGGGTACAATACAGCAAAACCTCCATGTATCGTTTTTCAAGGGGAAGAGGGAAAATGATGATGGATGCGCAGAAACGATAAATTCAGGTGATGTAAAAAGTAGGGGGAAAGCAAAATAATAAAATATGGCTACTGTATTTGGATATTTTTCATTGTGTACTACTACTACTACTACTACTACTACTACTACTACTACTACTACTACTACTACTACTACTAGAATCAGTCACCATAGTTCCAATAGTAATATCATGTACTGGTGTTATTCCAAAAAGCTTACACAGCTCTCTGGCCGCATTAAACCTGCATCATCACACATACGTTGAACTACAGAAAGCGACCCTCCTGAGCACCTGCCACATTGTGCGAAAGTTCCTGGGAACGACTTTTCCTCTGACTTACGCCAAACAGCATGAAGTTCCAGGCCGCAGTTCTAGTAATACTGAAGAACAGATTCCCAAAACGGGGAGATAAGAAGTTGTTTGAAGTTGTTTGCATTTATTGTATAAATGTATATACTGTAATTATTTCTGTTGTAAATATTTGTAGATGTATGTTCCTATAGTTTCATAATCAAGAGGGTGACTCCTTGCTTAGGCCGAGTCAGCCCATTATGTTACCGGCATAAGCCGAGCTGTCCTAAATTGATATAAACTAATAATAATAATAATAATAATAATAATAATAATAATAATAATAATAATAATAATAATAATATAACAACAACAATAATAATGGTATGTAGCCTCTGCAGCTGGGTGCAGGTCTTTTGTGATAGGTGATCTACGCTGTTATGAAAATGCGGTCCTACCTAAGACGAATCCTAATATGTAAGTTGGCGCACACACAGCCCCCGAACTGTCGGAATTAGCCAAGGAAAGTTAAAATCCCCGACGTGATCGAGACCCCTTGAACTGAAGGCCAACATGCGCTAACCATTTAGCCATGGAGCCAAACATGCTCATACTATATATACACAACGGTATCAAAATATTGCAACCATGATATACGCGATAAAAGTAAGAAGCGTGTTTTTTTGCTGTTTCGTTTCACTTTTCTTTACACCTCATAATAACTGAAAACCTATAAGGTCAGTTCTCTTATTGCAAATTATGTATAAATGGATATTATGGCAAAAACCTCATAGACCCTTTGCAAACTATAGGTTAGGGATCCTACACGGCATGGCTCGGATGATGTTGCAGATATTAGACATTCAACATGGCGCGTCTCGGATGATGTCACAGATATTAGACATTCAACATGGCGCGTCTCAGATGATGTCACAGAGGGCTATGCGAGGCTACCAACTTAGTTTTAATACCAGGCTAGTGAAAAGATTATTCTTCTGGCTTGGTTAGGTCCAGCTTGTAACACAACAATTGGACAGGGGACAGCAAAGTGGTCAACAGGCCTTTAGCATCCCACACTCTCCACAAGGCACGATGCGATTAACAACCGTGTGACTACTTTAATATACCCGGCGCATGCCATGACTATTTCAAACTGCATTATTTTCTCATTTTCAATGAAGGTGGCTGCCCTAGCCAGCCAATAGCAAAACAGAAAATTGTGGAAAAATTGGAGTTTTACAGTTCCTCTGTTTTAATTCTTGCAAATAAAAATATTTCTAGGGGTCGGTTAGTGGGTCGAGGAGAAGTGATTGCACCAAGAGGCTCATAGTGAGGTTGGGCGTGAATAAATTGCACACAGCAATCCAACCTACAAGATCGTTGCTCAAGACTAGCAACTCCGAATTGTTTGTACATTCTCGCGTAACAGGTTGCCACTATTATATGCTGGAGTATTGAGCTGTCTCTTTAAATTTAAAAAACTTTTGCATATATTGTTCTTATTTTTTTTGACGACCGATGCGATAAAATTGTAGTTCGAGGAACGATTGATGCGGAAAAATTTAATATTGGTTTATATGGAACATTTTTGGGACCAAATACATTGAACGATGAATACGGAAAAACAACAGTTCCGGGAACAATGCATTGAGGTTCTGCTGTATTGTAAGCATTGTTGGACACGTTAGCATGTGGACGGATTTTCCGAGCAGTTACTGTATTTCCTTGTGTTTTAGATGTCCATTATTTGGACAAAACATATAGTAATACTTGATGTAAGGTAATAATTTTGTCTTAATTGCCTATATGATGTATTGAATTGGTGGATCTTTTACATTTGCATTTATACATGTTTAGTGACGTCAATACGGAACCAAAATGAAATTTTGAATATGTAATTTGTCACCCGACCAGGAAATAAACGCGCAGTAAATGACGCACATTTCAATGTAGCTCTCTCGCTAACCCCATTGGAATGGGGTTCCTTTCAGAAATATGTCATTCAGAAGTTAGAAATTGTTATAAAGCAAGCTACCTTAGATAAGAAACTAGCGAACATCAGACAGTCTAAATATGATCATAGACCCAAGATTTTCGACAATAAAAAGTTTCCACATGACGCTAATACCGATCACGTATTTCATCTGTTATTAAAAGACCTTACAGATATTGTTCTGAGCAGACGACCTTTCTTAAGAGACTTTTAGAAGCACAGTGCCGATCTACTCTTCAGGAATTTGATCCGTAGTTTATGTGCATATTTGATCGGCGACTTCTTCATAATTTTTGGATCTATTGACGGGCAGTACTAGTCCCTAAAATTATATAGTGCCTCATAAACTGCAATTGAACTCTTCAAGAATTTGCTCCGTACTACTTTTGGATACGTATTTGATTCTGGACTACTTCCCATACAGTGCTCTCTAACGCTTATGACTTACTAACGTTCTTGATCCATGACTTCTTCATGATTGACATGCAGTGCTGATCCTTAAAATTTTACAGTGCCTTATAAACTGCAACTGATAAATACGTATTTTGATTTTATACTTTAGACTTTTTTCATAACATTGTGTTATAGTGCTTCATAAATTGCATCTGACAAGTATCATCTAAACTTCATATTTTTATCTGTGCATCTTATTTGTGATTGACTATAATTCAACGCACAGAACTCCCTAAAGATTTTAGTGCTTCACTAACAGTAACCTACAGAATTCTTTATACTTCACAGTTTATTTATCTGTGCATTGTTTTACACTTATTTGTGATCGGCTGATGACAAAAAATACTGGTCGGAAGCGGTACCATAATTAAATAGGAATGTAAACTTACATTTCCTATTTTAATAGTATTGAAAAGTTGAACCACTTTATACTTTCTTTTAACTTATTGGTGAACTCGCTTCAATATGGAACAATATGAAATTCTTATCTCTTAATATTCTAGGTTACGCGGTAGGTTACATATTCTAGGTAACTTAGGTTAGGTTTGTTCTGTTTTGATTTTAGGTTAGGGAGAGAAGAAATAATATGAACCTTTTTTATTTAAATATCGGTTGGTTTGTTGATAGAATACTTAAAAGGACATGGATATTATAAGGAGTTGTAACTATGGAGCTTTTACTTTCATGCAGGAAATAGACACGGTTTTTCTTATATGTTGCAATTCAAGAGCCGATCCACCATTTCCACCTATCACAAAAGATATAATTTCTTAGGGAGTTCAATACGCTATAAAATGCAACACATTTTTTTCCCAAAAGCAGGTTTGTTTTATCGAGGATTCAAATACACCATGTTATTCTGCAATCATTCTGCATTATAGACGCCATTTTGAAGGCTAGTAATAGTGCTGCCACGTATTGAAAATTAATGACTCTACGAGATGAAGCAGGAATATTCAAAGTTGTCTCAAACAAAATTCCAATTTTTCAAAACCAAAATTGGCTGAGAAATAAAATGTGTTGCGTTATATATTGAATGCCCTTCGTAAATAACATGATACCTTTGTAAATTTTATTTATAGAAAAATTCAAGAGAATATATTTTTCAACATAATCTCTATTTAATGCTGCGGCCTTATGCCACCATAATGTGAGAGCCTGTATGCCTGCATGGTACCACTCGACTGGTCAATGTTGGAACAAACGTCGTGCTGTATCGATAACTTCCCCATCATCCACGTAGTGCATCTTTCATTGGGCCAAACAGATGGAAGTCAGAAGGTGCGAGATCTGTGCTGTAGGGTGGATGAGGAAGAACAGGCCACTGAAGTTTTGTGAGCTCCTGTCAGGTGCGCAGATTTGGTGAGGTCTAGCGTTGTCGTGGAGAAGGCTCACTGTGCTTTATTCCACTACCACGTCTCTTTAAACATTCTGCAAGCATCTGTGAATATCTGTGATGCGCTGGTTTTCCGCCAAAGGAAACTGAATAACTGCTTTGTTTGGTACACACCTCCATTATAGACGCCATTTTGAAGGCTATTAATAGTGCTGCCACCTATTGAAAATTAATGAAACTCTACGAGATGAAGCAGGAATATTCAAAGATGTCCCAAACAAAATTCCAATTTTTTAAAACCAAAATTGGCTGAGAAATAAAATGTGTTGCATTATATATTGAATGCCCTTCGTAAATAACATGATACCTTTGTAAATTTTATTTAAAGAAAAATTCAAGAGAATATACAATATTTCACTGACGAAATAGTTAAGTCGTTTTGTTGTTATCAGTTATTACTGCTCTTTGTATTCAAATATTACATTGTTGGCATACGGTTGAGAACAAAGGTTATAGAATAGTTGAAAAAAAAAAAAAAAGAAGCTGATTCCTGTATTCTGAGAACTTATTTGTGGTTCTGATTTGTTCAGATTATACTTTCCACCCTTGATCTTTCGGCATATAAGGGTAGTTTTAATTTCTGTTAACTTGTAGATATATAAAGAAGAGAAAGACTTTCTAATAAGTATTTAATTTTAACTGCATTTCTTTTGTTTCAGTTAACCTGTTGTGGTTAGGATAGTCTAAATGTAGTTTAGAATTAATGTAGTGAATTTATTTTATTAGAAATTGTCATGCTTGCTTCATTATTGCATAATCTTTGTATAGTAGGGGAAACATTTCTCTAAGAATCTAGCTCTTACTAGAACTTTATTGTTTCAGTTTGTACCAAGCCCCAGTCACTGTCTGTTTGGGATACTGGGCTCGTCTTCCTTATACATTTAGTTTGTATCAGCCTCCTTTATTTTACACCTTTAATGTCAATGTATTCCATTGGTTTACTAATACTCTTCCCAAACATTAGATGTCGCTGGTCTTTTGTATCAGATTTTTCTCCCTTCCCTGTTTAATTTAACATTCTTTGGTTTTTGCCTTTCTGCCCACTCTGGGGCAAGATGGAGTTCTTCATTTGGAGGATGACCCTCTGTTTTTATTATCAAAATATTTCATGTTTTTAAACGCTTTGATGAGACGAATGTTGCTGACATCTTAACTTTTGACCGGCGTATGTGTTGACAATACCGTAAGTTGTGTTACCTTTCCTCTTGGCATTTATCATATTCTGTGCTCTGACACTTTTTTTTTCATTAGTTATTGTATCACCTTTTAAGACTGTTGGTACGTTTCTATGTTATTGAAACAGGGTTTTATTCCAAGCTGATTCTGTTCGGGTGTGTATTTTTTGCATTCCTATTGCATTCATATTTTTAGGCGGTTCCCTAACAATTGTATGACTGTGTTGCTATACATGTTTCACACTAGCCTTATGCAGTGCCTAGTCTTTTCCTTCCACCAGGGAACTTTGTACACGAGTTTCAAGCCTGTTTTAAGTTTTGTCTCTATGGCTCAGTCCATTTATGGAGTGGCATGCTGCTCCTTGAATCTGTTTGCTGGAGACAAATTGTGAGAGGTATTGTGGTGAGAGCGGTATCGATGATTTTGTCTAGAATGTATGAAGTCTTTTAAGTGACATGAATGTCCATTATGTAATAGCGAGTCCTTGGACTCCGTGTACTGTTCCTTGAATCTGGGCTTGTGTCTGGGTCATGTGTGTGGTTTATATTAATGCACCTTTCCATTTTATTGCTGGTTCTGATTGTATGTTTTGTGCGCATGTCCGGTAAATCATCTGCCATCTGCTGTGTTCGAGGAAGGTTATTGGTTTTATATGATCTCTTTGTGTCTCACGTTTTCTAAATCTAGGCTTTATTTCTCTCCTGTCTTGATCGTGCATTTTATGTGTGTATCTTTTTTTAATTTATCCGTGGCGGTGTGGTAACTCCTCTTATATTTTCCTTTTTGTGTCAGATAAGGCTCCAAGCCTTGTTCTATGGGCAGTGGATCCTCCTTTCCTTTATTTTATGTTCTTATGTTACGTCACCTTTTCTCTCTTGTCCTTGGGGTTGTAAGGGGTTTCCGTGATCTTGGATTGTTAGTGTCGGTGGACTTTTTTTTGGGTCCTTTCCTCGGCTTGCTTTTATTTTTGTCCCATAGGTCATTTTTTTTTTTTTCTTTCCATTTCTTCATTGTAGTAAGTTGGGTAGTTTCTTTCTTCCATTTTCCAAGGTTTCTGTTTGTGATTATCTTCTTGATTGAGTTAGCTGCCAGAGGTTTGGTTCTCATGTAGGTACTAGTGCCTTTTTTTTTGCTAGTTTATCTGCCATTTTGTTGCCTTCTACATATGCAGGGATCCATTTTAAAGTGATGTTTCTCTTTAAAGTTTTTAATTTTGTTAGTACATATTTAATGTCATTTTGAATTAATAACTAATTCGGAACTCTGACAAGCAATCAACGGAACAAAAAATAAGCGGCAGGCCCAGATAATATATACATGGAAAATCTCAAAGACTCCCTCGATAACATGGAAGAACTATGGACAGACCTGATGAACAAGTGTTTACAGACAGGAAAAATCCCCAGTAAGTTGGGCAAGAGCAACACTCAAGATTATCTACAAAGGTAAAGGAGGCAAGGCATCCCTGGACTCATTCAGAGGAGTGGCGCTGGAAAACACCTCCATTAAAGTCTTCACGACGATACTTGACAACCGGGCGAGTTGGCCGTGCGCGTAGAGGCGCGCGGCTGTGAGCTTGCATCCGGGAGATAGTAGGTTCGAATCCCACTATCGGCAGCCCTGAAGATGGTTTTCCGTGGTTTCCCATTTTCACACCAGGCAAATGCTGGGGCTGTACCTTAATTAAGGCCACGGCCGCTTCCTTCCAACTCCTAGGCCTTTCCTATCCCATCGTCGCCATAAGACCTATCTGTGTCGGTGCGACGTAAAGCCCCTAGCAAAAAAAAAAGATACTTGACAAATGATTACTAGCAACCGTTGAAGGAAGCATCCCGGAATGCCAGTTTGGTTTTGTGAAGGGAAGGAGCACCCTACAAGCGGTGACATATTTACTGGATCAAGTAGAAGATATCTTGAGACACCCAGTAGGAAAATACTATGCAGTGTTCGTTGACTTCAAGAAAGCTTTTGACTCAGTGAACAGAGAAAAACTGATTGGAAAACTGAAGCAAATGACCGACGAGAGAAATTGTATAGCGAGAGCAATTGAATCCTGCTTCAACGAAACCTCATCATAGAAAAAACTCAACAACAGAAATAGTTCTATATGCAGACAATATGGTGATAGGATTGAAGAACAAAGAGGATGTTCTATACAATGAGACTCTACAGGTAGTAGGACACTATAAATATAGAAAAAACTCAACATCAGAAATAGTTCTATATGCAGACGATATGGTGTTAGAATTGAAGAACAAAGAGGATGTTCTAAACAATATGACTCTACAGGTAGTAGGACACTATAAATATCTTGGAGTTACGCTTCAGACGACAATAACATATTTTGGTATGCATATCCAGGAGAGAGCACCAGCAGCCATCAGAGCCTCATACAACATTACCAATCTATCAACAAACACAGCGATGCAGTTGTTCAAAATGGTCGCGGTGACTTGAAAAGAATAGAAAAAAGTGAAGATGATATTCATGAAACAAGTATTAGGAGTTGGGAAAACAGCGCAAACACGACTGGTATACGAACTCATAAAGGAGACTTACTTTGTAGAGGACATCAGGCTACAGCACTGGTTACCATCCACAGGACCCTATCAGGAACTGATCAATATCAGAGAAAGGAAGAAAAAGGAGATAGGACTAGAGTTCTACAGTACTTCAGCGAACATGCTGATTTTAATACCGTTGACTTATTTTAACTTGTTTGGTAGGTCATTGATATAAATGTTGAAAGATGTGGTGCTAGATGTCGCTCCTTGTGGTAAACCTATTTTAGATTGTTTTTGACATGATTCCTTTTCTTCCCATCTTGTTATTATCCCTCTCTGATTTAGAAATCTTTCAAACCAATTCACCATGTTCTTTCTTACTCCATAGTTTTTAACTTGCTGATGAGTTTTGATCTCCAAATGGTATTGTAGGATCCTTTAAAGTCTGTGAAGACTGTTAATGTTAATGTACTCTTCTGGTCGTTGAAGCCTTGTTTCATGTCTTGGACAAGTTTTGTTATTGCATTTGAGGTTGACATGTTTGTTCTGAGTCCTGCTTGTTCTTCAACAAGGTATTTTTGTTTCTCCAAATACTGTAAATCAGGATAACTTCGGCCACTTTTTCGTATATTTTTTAAAATAAAATGTGAAATATTCCCTCTAATTTTCTGAAAAATATAATATAAATTCTGCCATGTTTGTTCTTCATTTTTAAATATGAACATAATTCTAATTGTTATTCAGTAATGAATAATGATTATTGAAAGAGTGGCCGGAGCTATCCCATGTTTTGGGGTAACTTCGGCCGCCATAAAAATTACTCAAGATACGAAGTTTTCTTTGATGTAGTGTTACTTCGGCCACCGTGAATGTTTTTAAAAAACCTGCAAAACACCCAGTATCAACAGTCACAAACAAATTAAAACGATTTATGGTGAAACAGATGTATAGTGATCAAATTCACTTTTTCCCCAAAGAAGAAGCTATTTTATTTAGCCTAAGTGTACAAACATTGTATGATATTACAAATTACATGTTGCATTGCATAAATATTTGTAATGGTACAAAAGATAA
This sequence comes from Anabrus simplex, assembly GCF_040414725.1. Classification (NCBI taxonomy): domain Eukaryota; kingdom Metazoa; phylum Arthropoda; class Insecta; order Orthoptera; family Tettigoniidae; genus Anabrus; species Anabrus simplex. Next base: position 631,722,284 of record NC_090265.1, on the reverse strand, counting down.
TAAATAAAAGGTACGGAAATCATAAAGCGCAATTGTATGGAGAGAAAAAGCGGTAGGAAAAGAAGCAATCTTGTAGACTGTCCTCATAATATACTGTCTTCTAAATTAGAAAATATATGGGCCGTCATCAAGTTCTTAAATGTGTATCGTCCATCTCAACTAATATCCATCTATTTATCATTGAAAATGGAAACTGTCTTTCCCCTTCCTGTTGGGATAAACTTCCCCATTTATTGTTATTGTGCCTTTATTAATCTCTTCTAAAGCGTTCTTGAAGTAAACAGGATTGTAACAACAATATCCGCGGCCGCGTAATGTTTTCCTGTACGTTCTTGTCATGGCCGAAGTTACCCCAGAAGAGGACAACTTTTATCACAAAACTATTCCCTGAAAAACCTATTTGAATAAATTGCATTAAATTGTGTTGATCAGTTACCACACAAACTTACATTTTGACCCCATAAACCACTGGAATGGAGAATCGAATGCTGGGGCTAGAGAACAGTTTGTTTTCTGCTGTTACCAGAGAAGGCAATAGTCGGGGCTGCAAAAAAAATCGATTCACTCAACAATGTTATTTGGACTACTGAGTGCTGAAAGAGCATTGTATTTTATGTGCATTTTAGTAGTTGCAAGTAGTTCATCTTTTCCAATATAGGAGGCAGGAGAAAATAAGTGTTGCTATTCGTCAGTGGCCGAAGTTACCCCACTTTACGGTACCAATTTAGGCATGCTGATACCATTTTTTCACATATTCTGGCATGTATTGATATTAGGGTTATGGGGCGGTATGACTCCATTTCATTTTCATCTTTTCCAGGTTTTAGAATTGGGATGATAGTGTCTTTAGTCCAGTCTGTTGGTAGGGGTAAACTGAGCCAAAAGACATTGTAAATTTTTAGGAATGTTTTGCGTGCATTGGGGCCAAAATCTTTTACAAATTCTGGGAAGATTTTGCCATCTCCAGGCTGTTTTTTGTTTTGTATATTACAAATTGCTTCATCCATTTCTTCCTTGGAGAACCCTCGTGTAAACACCTCTTCTAGGTGTGCTCTCGCAAATGTGTTTACTGTTACTTTATTTTTTAGTTTCCATTCTTTATTTTTCAACTTATTTATTTTATATTGTTTTAGGTAGAATGTATTAAACGCGGGCTTTGGCTCCATCTTTTCTGTAGTCTATTGTGTTAGTAAATTTATCCCATGTTGTTTTCTTGGCTTTGCTGATTTTTCTTTTCAATATTGCGTTTTTTCGTCTCCATTCGATGACATCATGTAATGTTTGTTCATAGTTATTATTTTTTTTTTGAGCATTATCAGCTATTTCTCTTGCTTTGTCTCTCTTGTTTTTTTTTGTTCAGTTAGTTCAGCATTCCAAAAGGGTCTATATCTCTATAGTTTTCCTCTTGGTGTATAGTTCCGTTTTTATGAGTTTCGACTTGACAGTTAGCCGGAAGTCAGGCGGTGGTGCCAAATTGCTACGAATACAAACAGATGATTTACGATACACAACACAAACAGAAATGTAAATACTGGAATATAACTCCATAATCAGTTATTCTTTGTAGCAACATTCATGATTCACATAAGAGGAACAATCATACACAACACATTTAGGATAAGGCTACAAGATAAAAATATGTCAACGCTCGAACAGATAAAAGGTGAGAAAGTTAAATCAAATTTCTACTCACCATGTAGAAGATCTCGTGTTGTTGTTAGATTCAGTTTCCCGTAATGAAGGAAATAATCCTACAAGGCGAATTTACCAGTCATTTCTGAGTCACGATCGGCATTGTCATCTGTTGAGGTTTCACTCTCGCTTGACCCTAAAAAGATAATAAAGTTTTCAACATAATTGTCTGTGAGACAACCTACTATATAACTACCGAACTAAATATCAAACTAAGCTACTATATAAAATAGATCATCTGTTACACACTACTCACTACAATATAACACGCTATAATATTAAAAATACTAAACAATACATTTATAAGCTCCATACTACGAAATATAAACGAACAACAACCTAGCACAAAGACACACAAAGACCGCAAAAAGAACTGAGCACAATACAACACACAGCTGATAGCATGTGGTTACAGTAAACAACAGATCGACAACAATGCTAACCAGAACTGGAGTCTGACGCGCTCTATCGGAGCGATCGGCCGCCTATTGTTGGCTGTTGATTAATTCACTTACACTCTGCCAAAAGCCAGCGCTCAAACGTCAAGTCGAAACTCATAATAACTGAACTATAGTTTCTTTTGCACTTCTCCTTAGAATTGCACTGAACTTGGATGCAGCTTGGTATGGAAAGTCTTTATCGGTTATGTTTTGCTTTCTTCTTTGCACCGTTTCTTGATATTTGTTCCAGTTGGCGTTCTTAAAGTTCCACAAAATCTTTCCTTTGTGTTTCCTTCCCTTCATCTCCAGTTTCATGCTGATAACTGACATTCGGTGTCCTCTTCCTGGGTCGCAGATTACATCTCTTTTGATTGATCCGCAGTGTTGGCTGATGCGAAAGCTAAATCTGGGTTGGTCAAGTTTACTGTGTGGTGCATGAAGGGTTTTGGCTGATTCTGTTCATATAGTAAGCTGTTGCTATTCAAATAGTTTTAGACGATTCTTCCTACTGCATTTTCATAAATTGTATCCACAATATTGGGATGCTGCATTGAAGTCTCCTACTATGTTACAATTTTTATGTGGTTGGAGTATATCAAGATCGAGATTATTGTTGTTTAGATGACTGTAGAATCCATAAATTTGTATTTTGGTGTTGTGTACCCACACTGTTATCTCTACTATTTCGCTGGTGTCTGTGTCATCTCTTTGACTGTTCGGAAGTTTGCTGTGAGATCATGTTTGATAGTTACAAGGATTCTACTTGCAATGTGTCTGCCTTTGTATAAGCCGTATGTTTTGTATCCTTTGGTTTGGTAATAGTTGATATTCAGTGATATTAGCTTCGTAAGGAGAAAATGCCTTTGTAGGAATCAGATCCAACCGCGCCCTCCACCCATCTTTAGATATGACCTTTGTGGCTGCATGTTTCATGCGAAGACTGGATTGATCAGTCATCAGCAACATCTCCACAGAGCCAACAGACTTCAAGACGAATTGCAGGAAAATAAAACTATTCTCGGAAAGAAGTAGTGAACAACTATTAGCTTCATTCACTATTAACATGCCAACGGCCATAGCCGTGTTGAAAGACCGGATCCCGTGAGATCTGCGAAGTTAAGCAACACTGGGCATGGTCAAGATTTGGATGGGTTGCCATGCGCTGTTGGTGGGGGGTAAGGGAATGGAGGAGCGGAAAGGAACTGGCCAGCCTACCGCTCGTAAACTCCGGCTCAGGCACACTTCTGTGGAGGTTCGGACCTGCCTTTGGGCAGAATACACCCTTACCTTACTATTAATATGTCCATGTTCATATCTGTTAATGTCTTGTTGAGTTAAGTCATCTTTGGGTTCAAGAGACCTTCTACATTCCTTTGGAGGATTTTTTGTGTTTTTTTTTTTCCCATCCTTTTTTGTTTGATAGGTTGATTTTGTCTTGAAAAAGGCAGTTGGTTTTCGTCATTCAGATCCCGTAACTGCACTGGTACTCATTTTGTACCACCCGGGGGACACGTGTAGCTTAAGGAGTGTTACGGACACGAGTAACTTTATCCCCTATGTTTTAATATTTTGCTGGACTGCTTCTGCGAGTATTTTTCCGTGTTGTTACTTGCCTCAGTTGAGACTCAGTTTATTATTTTATTTTCCTTTTGATTAATAAACCCAGTGTTCTTTCCCTAGACATTGGGTTATTTAATGTTCTTACATTGTAGTTTTTTTGGGGTTCGGGGGCTTTCATATCAGGTCCAACTTCAAACGGGTTTACGTTTGTTCTGCCTGGTTTTTGTGTGTATGCTACCACCACAATGGTGTTTCTGCTAACTTTGGTTATGTTCTGCCTATGATACGTGGTTGGTATTTTCGTTGGGTAATGGGTCCGGTACAAGTTAAACTACTGTAATTAGGATAGGCTTAAGTGCAGTTTAGAAATGTGGTGTAGCTATTTTTATTAGATAGTATCTTGCTTGTTTTTTTCTCTTTGCGTTTGGAGTAATAAAAAAGAATAATTTATCTCTCTCATGTATATAAGGGGCTGCCTGGCCGAGGCAGTAAAGGCGTGCTTAGTTCGCCTGGAAGGACGTGGATTCAAATTCCCGTCAGGAAGTCGTAAAATTTAAGAAACAAGTTTTCCACTTCCGGAGGTGCACATGGCCCTGAGGTTCACTCATCCTACACCAAAAATGAGGTCCAGGTTAATTCCTAGGGGCAAAGGAGGCTGGGCATAGAGCTAACCACTCTACCCCATCAATTGCCGAGGTTACAGATAGTGGAAGCCTCCAAGGGCCTTCATGGCCTATACGGAGATGACTTTGCTCTCTCTCCCTCCCCCTGTTAATTCAAAGTCTTTGGATGCAAAAATCGGGCTTCGAATTAAGTGATTTCGAATTAACCGTCAGCTCATAATTCAGAACTGCCAATCATTGCCATGTTGCAAAATATTCTAAGACCCGTTAGTACCTGCAATGCACCAACAAGGTGCATTTATAGTATTCAAATAATGCAGTTGGATAACTCGCTGACAAACATAACCTCACGCAAAAAAAGAAAAACAAAGCATGATTTAAAGACGAGGAGAAATCTATGCCGGCTCTCGTGTGCAAGTGCTCTATTCATTGAATTACTGTCCTGTATGCATTTTATATGCCCTGTACTTGCACGGATAGTACCGGATGCCCTTAAAACATTGTGGCTTATCAAACTTTCCTATGACGAGGGGAGAAAGTCTCTTGCTTCCGTGTGTATTGCAACACAGTACAATGACTCTATCCTTGTACGATTTCCTGCCATGGCACTTCTCTCGTAATTCAGAAATGCCAACCCTTGCCACATCTCAAAGTATTCTAAGGCCCATTAATGCATGTAATCACCTTGATTCACAGTTTAAACCTTTCAAATGCCATGGATAATTCTATTTCTGAAATGTTTCCAACAAGGTGCATTTACATTATTCAAATAATGCACCGGCACTGGGATAAATCACTGGCAAACATAACCTCATGCAATGTAAGAAAAGAAAACAAACAATTCAAAGATGAGGAAAAATAATGCTGGCTCCCCTGTGCAAATGCTTTATTTTTTGGATTACTGTACTGTTTGCATTTTTTAGATGCATTATACTTGCACAGAAAGTGCCCGATACCCTTAAAATATCGTGGCTTATAAAACTTTCCTGAGACAAGGGGATAAAGTCTCTCGCTTCTTTGTGCATTGCAACACAATACGATGACTCCAACACTTGTACGATTTCCCAGCTGGCACTTCTCTCTTTTAAAACCATAAATCCGTTTAGACTCAGCATTAAAAGAAACAATGCAGTTTCATCGGCATTGACAATATTGTTCGGTGCATACGAATTGCTTATATAAGCGACGCTTTTTTGCCAACTGTCGGCATCATCGGTGTTCGCAGATTCTGCTTCTCCACACACTGCCTGCTATGTGATATTGAGGTGTTCCTTAAAACGTTGGATACAAAAGAATTATGATTTCACTCAAACCTAGTAAATATGAAGCACTCTGTAGACACACCGAAGTGAGTGAAAGTGTGGAAAGCTACCCAGAGTAATAGATAGATAAATGTCTTTATTGGCGTAATTAAGTCCGTTAGGCCTTCTCTTACACTAACCCAATTATTGTACATAGAATCAAATTAATACTAAGTATAGCACAGTTAAACGCAATCAAAATATTTTATAACAGAAATAAATTCCACCTCAGTGAGATATTCATACTGTACTTACAATAATAATAATAATAATAATAATAATAATAATAATAATAATAATAATAATAATATCAACATCAACAATAACAACAAGGCATAGGGATGTGGCGACCCCATCACCCAGTGGGAAACCACTGCAATCAGCCACCCGAGTTGGCAGGAAAACCATAACCTTTTGGGTTAGGAAATTCCTACCCACAGCCACAAACATCTCGAGGCACCTCTCGATCTCAACAATTGAGTTGTATTTTTGTGATCTTTCCCAAAAGATCACCACTAATTGTATTTTCAAGTTGTAAACTCTGGCATGATAGGACACAGACTACCAATGCAACTACCCCATTCCCTGGACGCATGTCCGGTTTCTACCGATCGTCGGATTCTGGGCGATCGGGAACATCATGCTTCAGAGAAGGATCGGAGCTTCTCAAAATCTCTTCGCCCCCCAAAAAAAGGAACTTCCTTGTTACTATTAACATCAACACCCTGTTGAAAAATGGAAAGCTTAAACAACTGACTGACGCCCTGGACAAATTTGATATTCAAATCCTAGCGATCCAACAAACCAGATTCCAAGACAAGAACCACTTTGACTCTGAAAACTTCAGGATATTTGAGGGTAGATGAGCCATAAATATCAAAGGGAATTTATCAATACTCGGGACGGCCTTTGCAGTAAGGAAAACCATCTTAGATTCTGCTATCGACATCACCATGTGAAAGAATCTTGGTGCTTACAGTGAAGTCAAGCAACAAAGCATATGACTTGATAAATGCCCGTGCCCCCACTAATATAGACAATAAGAAATCCACAGAAAGTAGAAGACTTTTGGGAACTGCTTGAAGAAACTACTAGTAAGATCCCTAAACGTCACGTTAAAATCTTATTTGGGGATTTCAGTGCACAGGTTGGCAGAGAGAAGAAACACAGTCAATCATAGGACTTCATTCCTGCACATCGGTGGACTAATAAGAATGGAGAACGTCTAATAAGCTTTTGTACATCATTCATGCTGAGACTCATGTCCACGCACTTTATGAGACTTCTACATAAAAAGAAAACTTGGAGATCACCTAATCCATTACTAGAGGAATTCCAGATTGATCATGTTGCTATTTCCGTAAAGAATATGCTTGACATTCAGAATGTTAATCTACGGAAGTAAGTTGTCGATTCGGATCACTTACGCAAATCAAGGTTAGGTTCCAACCAAACAGATCCAGACCTAAAGGTAACCAGTTTCCCAGAGTGGATCTGGACTGTCTGAGGAAGAACGCTGACGTTTTCGTACATGACATACACGATCAAGATCCTAAGGTGTGGCCAGACATTTGCAACACATTACAGTCATCAGCAATGAAATTCAGACAGCCACCCAGGAAACGTAAACACAGATGGTGGAACACAACCTGTGATGAAGCTATCAATGACAGAATCAAAGCATGGAATCAATGGAATGGACACCGAACAGTCGACAGATGGAAGAATTTCCTGAAGACTCAAAAACTGACCTCAAAAACAATCCGCTGCAAAAAACGTACATACGAGAAAAATAGACTCGCAGAGATAGAACAGGATTTCCAGAAAATCAACACTCAGAATTTCTACAAAACATTCTGTGAGGACTTATCAGGGTACAAACCACCAACATTAAGTTTTCGTCGACCCAACAGATTACTATAGACAAACAGTAAAGCGAACTGCAAGATACTGGTTGACTATTTCCAAAATCTACTGAACTGTGATCCACCAATTGAAAGACTACAGTTTGAAAAACCTCCACCAAACCCAGACTCACAGCCCCCAACAACTCAAAAAATAAAAGAGATAATCCAATCACTCAAAAATAATAAAGCTCCTGGGAACGATGGCATAACTGCAGAGATGTTGAAAATAGGAGGAGATGACCTCATCAGAAGAATTCATACACTGTTAACAGAAATATGGGAGACCATGATGATTCCGAAGGACTGGAAGAATGCCATTATCCATCCATTACATAAGAAAGGTGATCGAGCGAACCCCCAACAACTACAGAGGCATATCCCTTTCACCACTTATATACAAGGTTCTATCTAAAGCGCTATTAAACAGAGTTGAGCAACAAACAGGTCATGTGATTAGTGAATACCAAGCAGGCTTTAGAAAAGGTAGATCGTGTTCTGAGCAAATTTGGAGTCTGAAGACAATATTGAGGACACGCCGCAGTACTACCACATTTGTCAACTTTGTGGACTTTAAGAAGGCGTATGACTCTATCGAAAGACAAACTGTTGTGGACATCCTAGGAGAGCTAAGTGTGAACAAGAAGACCACAGAATTAATCCGCCAGACTCTCACAGACACAACATCTCAAGTGAAGTTTCTAGGTGAACTATCAGAGCCTTTTGAAGTGCATACAGGAGTTCGACAAGGAAATGGCCTCTCCCCAATCCTTTTTAACTTAGTGTTAGACAAAGTCATCAGGGAATGGAGAAAAGAAATTGAAGGTATAAACATTGGTACTCGGGGACAAAGAATTAACGTGAAGTGCCTAGCTTTTGCTGATGATCTAGCTATCTTTACCAAGACTAGTGAAGAAACCTGGTATGCCATAGAGAAGTTACATGAGATAGCATCAGAGATAGACCTTCAAATATCGTATGAGAGGACTGATATCATGGCTAATGGACACCAGAATACCCACTGCAGACAAATTATGGAATATTCACACAGGTCCCTTCCTTCAAATATCTAGGAAAAATCATTGTACATTCAGATTGGACAGGAAAGCAAATTTAGAAAGAGCCACCAAACTCCTGAAAGCATACCGAATAACATGGAATCACTGCAATAAAAGAGTGATGTCACGAAATGCAAAACTTCGGCATTACAAGACTATTGTTCTTCCGGAAGCTTTGTATGCCTCAGAAACTACATCTCTAGGAGACCACTCTAAAATTGATGAAATTGAAAAACAAAAACGAAAAATTCTTAGGAAAATATATGGCCTCATTCATGTAAATGATATATGGGTCAAAAGAAAAACTGTAGAACAAAGCAGTCGACGAGTTCACAGATACCGTATGCAGGAGACGATTGAAATTCTATGGTCACATCTGTAGAATGGACGACACTAGATATGCCAAAAAGCTGCTTGGTATAATTAATTCAAAGAAGGCCAAAATCAGCTGGTTTGAGGAAATAAAGCAGGACTTAAAACACATGAACATCATAGAAGATACCATCAGGGATCGCAAGGCTTTTGGAACTCTGGTTGCAAAGCACACGTTCACGGAAAAGGCTAAAAGAACCACAGAGAAACAATGGATGGAAGAACGTAAGAAACAGCATAGCGAGTTCGTGAAGAGATTTTGGGAAAAGAAGAAAGGAAAACCATCATCAAGCTAACAAGTTCCAACGTGCTCTGTAAATGGGCATAACGAAGAAAGAAGAAGAATGACAGCAATAATAATTCTAGCTAGTGGTAATAATGTACAAGTATGATCAGTAAAAGACTAGAAATGCACAGTGCATTTGTATCCTGCTGTACCTATTAACACTTTTTTAAATGACCCTTTGATTGGTATTCCTCTGATGTCATCCGGTAAACGATTCCATTCTCGGCTGGCAAACACAGAAAATGAGTTATTATATGTGGCAGTTCGATGGTGAGGAATGACGAGCAGGTTTGATATTTGAGCCCTTGTATCTCTGTTATGCACATTTGAGAAATAATGAAAACGCGAAGACTGGTAAGATGGGGAAGATGTAGTAAGGACTCGGTGGAGGAGAGACAGAGTATGAAGATTACGACGAACATGGAGTCACAACCACTCTAGTTCTAGGAAAGATGATGTCATGTGGTCATATTTTCTTAGATTGCATATGTACCTCACATATGAATTTTGAGTGTGTTGTAGCCTTAGGGACAACAGTGCCCTCACATCATTGAAAACAACATCGCAATAGTTGAAATGTGGCATTACAAGAGTTTCGATTAATTTCTGTTTAAGTTTTATTGGAAATATATATTTATATAAAGAATGAAGAGCAGAGAAAACCTTTTGGCAGATATGTAACATATGTCCAGACCAAGTCATGCGTTCGTCTGTGATAACGCCGAGGTTCTTCACTTGTGGTAAAAAAGGAATTGGAGCATTCTGAAGGATTACTCTGGGCAGTGGACGTTTACTAATACTTGTCATTGATGGCCAAGAAGGATTACTTGTGGCTTTGTAGGGTTCAATTGCAGGCTGTGGGCAACAGATATTCACTAACAGCCTGTAAGTCAATGTTTAGTAAGTCTATGTTTTCCCGAAGGTCTTGTGCTGTAGAGTCTGTGTAGAGTTGAAGGTCGTCAGCGTACATATGGTATTTGCAATGTCTTAAATTTGATGATATGTCATTCACAAAGAGTGTGGAAAGAAGAGGTCCAAGTACAGAGCCTTGAGGGACTCGTCTATTCACATGGTGCCACAAGGAAACGATTCCATTGTTACCTTTCACACATTGTTGCCGTCTGTGAAGATAGGAATGCATCCAAGCAATCGTACTCTGAGAAAAATGTAAAGCATTCAGTTTTACAAGTAATATGTCAATGTCTACGCTGTCGAAAGTTTTACTGTAATCTGTTAGTACTAGAACTGTGATTCGTCCTCTGTCTATTTCTTGTCAAACGTCCTCAGTCACTTTGAGTAAGGCTGTAGTTGTACTATGTCCTTGTCAGAAACTGGACTGGAAAGGATTAAGGAGATTGTGCATTTGAAGGTACTCTGACATTTATGTATGGACTATATATTCTAAGATTTTAGATAAAGCTGATAAAATACAGATTGGACGATAGTCTCCCTTATTCGAAGGCGTTTGACTTTTCGGAAGAGGTAGCACAATAGCCTTCTTTCAGAGAGTTGGATATGTGGAGTATAGAAGAGAAATTGATTATATGGGTTAAGGCTGGTAATATAAAATCAAGAATTAGTTTGACCACGTCAGTCCCAGTGTCATTAATTCCTTTCGCTTTCGTGCTTATCCTAAGGACTGCTTGTGTGACTTGGAGGGGTGTAACGTGACTGAAATAGAATTTATCTCTGTCAGGGGTGGGGTGCGTATCGTAATGGTTCATAAGTTTCTGTTTATCGATAGGTCGTACTGCGGAGGAACTAGCAATAAAGTACTCGTTAAGAGTCTCGAGAGGTACTGTAATTTCGTCTTTTTTTTGTTCTTCGTAAGTCCAAAGTTATTAATAGATTACCACAGTGTCGTCGCACTTCTACCGTTTCCCATTTTCACACCAGGCAGATGCTGGGGCTGTGCCTTAATTAGGGCCACGGCCACTTCCTTCCCACTCCTAGCCCTTCCCTGTCCCATCGTCGCCATAAGACCTATCTGTGTCGGTGCGACGTAAAGCAACTAGCAAAAAAAAAAAAAAAAGAAAAAAAAAAGAAATAACCACATACCCCTCCACCTTGCTTGTGGATGTGGTCATTTCTCAGAAGCGAGTAGCCTTCAAGTTGACACAAAAAAGACGAGCTCTTATCTGTTAACCATGACTCAGAAACTAGTAGGACATGGAAAAGAACTGGGCTGAATATTTCTGTAAGCTCGTCCATTTGATTGACAGCTAATAAGCTTTGGCCGTTTACGTGACAGACGTGAAGGGATCTGGGATGTTACAAGACGAAATTCTTAAGAATGTTAGCGGTACTTGGGTCAGGGTTGGTACTAGAGGGTGGTGGGAGTGGGGACAGTGGAAGGGAGGGAGAGGGTAGATTGCTTGGTGGCTGCTGAGGAATGTGCATGATGACTCGTAACAGTAACCAACTTGGTGGAATGTAAATCGTCAAAATAGACAAATAAACACGAGGGGCTAGGAGGAAGTTATCGTTAATTGAAGTACAGGAATGCAGGTAACGAATCAACTGTGCATAAAATTACCTAATATTTTTAAAGTACAACGAAATTAGGGATGTCTTGTCTAAAATTAATGAAGTATAAATTACTGGTAAAGTATCGAAAGTACAGTATGTAAAAAAATTGTTACATTAATAATTAATCATAAGAAATAAGAACGCAAATACACGTATTTAGTTAAATTAAATTCAAAAGTTAATTCAAATTAAAAATGAAGTGTTACAAATAGGAAAGGTATATACAAATATAGTAATACTGAAATATCAAAGTTACAGTTCAGAATTGTGGGCAACGGCATATTATAGTAATATAGTAAGTGAGATTTAATCAAGGTGCAGCAAAGCTAATGCAGTGAGCTTGCATTAGCGATCAACAGTATTCTTTAAGAAAGAAGTCAGCTGCTGGATGAAACTATCTGTACACCGGTCTCTTTTCAGACCATCTTTGTTTTACTGGAGAGAAAGCTAGAAGTAACCAACTTGAAAGTAGCTATAATAATCACTGGTACCGAGTGAGGGGCTGTATGGTTTGGGTTGTGTAGCTGTTAGCTTGCATTGAGGAGATAGCGGTGTTCAAACCCTGCTTTCGGCAGCCCTGAAGATGTTTTTCCATGGTTTCCAATTTTTACACCAGGGAAATACTTGGGCAGTACCGTAATCAATGCCCTTTCCTGTCCCATTTTCGCCTTAAGACCTACCTGTGTCAGTGTCAAGTTGAAAGAGTTGCTGGTACAAACAGGTGGAAACAATGGCCAGGAGGGTGTTCAGAACCAGGAGATAAAGGCTAAAGTAGGAATGAACTCTATTGATGAATCATTATGCATTAATCTGGTTTGGGGCTAGGGTCATACAAGGCGAATGGAGTAGGGTTGGGCAGACCGGAACATTCAGTTGTTCCGCAACATTAGGAGCTTGGAGGCGGAGCGTTTCGGTACAGAGTGCCGCAACATGGGACGCGGGACTGTAACAACTGCATAGTAGAGAGAGAGACAACATGACATGCTCCGCGTCAGCTGGAATGTGCCTGTAACGAACGTGCTGTGTCGAAGGCGGCACTAGATAAACTAGTTGGCCTTGGCTGTGTGCAGTGGGCACTTCGGACGCGGGGCTGTAACTACGCACTGCGCAGTAGAGAGAACTTCGAGAGGCAACATTACATGCTCCGGGTCAGCGGGACTATGCCTGTATCAGTGTATCGAACGTGCTGTGTGTAGTTTCTAATGGCTATGGCCAGCATAAAGCTGCACGAAACGCGAACGAACAGTTGGAACACTGAAATTCGCGCACAATAATCTCGTTTAAAGGCTACGTTTAGGTCAAGATTTTTTCGGTCAATACGAAATACAGATAACACAGTTACAATGGCAGTACAGGTGTTTAAAAGTAACTAATCTAAGGATATTTCCACCAGTTGAATGTATCGGCAGGTATTGTAATTAGGGCCAGGATAAAAGTTCACGGCACGTGAAAAACCAGTCGAAAATCTGAAATATGCACCCAGAAATATCATGTCTAAAATGTTTTTAGGATAAGAATGTCTTCATTCATTCTGAAATACACCTGTCATAATTACACTGGCAGTAGATGTGTTTACAAATGTCACAATGTTATTTTCACTAATTAAACATATACTCGCACAATTAAAGAGATATTTACCGAGCTCGATAGCTGCAGTCGCTTAAGTGCGGCCAGTATCCAGTATTCGGGAGATAGTAGGTTCGAACCCCACTGTCGGCAGCCCTGAAAATGGTTTTCCGTGGTTTCCCATTTTCACACCAGGCTGTACCTTAATTAAGGCCACGGCCGCTTCCTTCCCACTCTTAGCCCTTCCCTGTCCCATCGTCGCCATAAGACCTATCTATGTCGGTGCGACGTAAAGCCACTAGCAAAATATATATATATTCGTCAGTACCGGTACTCTATTTACGTACACGATATTAAAGCAGAACACTAAAATACAAATTAAACAGTATATACTATACAAGGAGAATACGAAAATAAAAATAAAACACTATATTATACTGTACTAGGAGAACACGAAAATAAAAATTAAACACTATATACTGTACAAGGAGAGCACGAAAATAAAAATTAAGTGAAACTACCGACAAATGTTAATCTTCCAATAGGCTACAACACTTTAAATGGTGCTCAAAATGTTCACGGCATATCTTCATTCAGGAACATGATTTTAGAAACTTTGTCACTTTTCAGACGTGTACGGTTTTCTGTGATGGTCTGTCCCTGCTTTGAGAACACTCGTTCACAGGGAACTGATGTCGCCATAATGCAAAGTCTCTTCTTCATTAAGTCGTAGAGGGCTGGCAAGGTATCTTTGTTGTCATTCCACCATTGAAGAGGATTCTCTAACCTATGCAGAAGAGGCATATTTAAATACTTATCAATCTGTATGATACTTACTGTTTTTGGATTAACAGTTGGCGCTTGAACGAGCTCTTCAACGCCTGCATCAAAGTTTTTCCATAGTATGCTCGAAAATGATACTGTAGACCCATATGCCTGACTCTCATTTTATGAGGGTTCTTGTGTTCCACCTGATGTGTTAACAGCTGTCTGTTGGTGTGCAGTGCCAATAACGGTAGCGGCATCATTAATAAGTTTTTCCTTTATTTCTTTAAGTTTGCTTTCATCCTTCATAAAACCATACGTGGATCTAAAAGTGTTGCTTCCCACATTATATTTATATTGTGGTACTTATTGCAAATTTTACTTGTCAGTTCTTCACATACCTTGTCAAGGAGTCGAGAAATGGCCGGACTGTCATATTCCACCTCTCGCAGCTGTTGGTAATGAGTTCGAAGGTTCCTACTCATCAATCCAATTTTTGAAAGGATAACGTGCTTTTCACTGCTGACTTCCCTCGTCATTTCATCGAAGCACCGAAGAATTTCAACTGATTTCTCAATTATGTACCAGTCTTCATTGTTTAAAACTTCCACAGAATTATTGTTCATTATTGCAAGAGTACTTTGTAGTGGTTCTTTGGTCTGAATCACTGTATTCATCATCTTGTACGTCGAGTTCCACCGTGTTGGACAGTCCTGCTTTAGAGTCAGAACAGGATAACCCATCTGTTTTTGAGTGCTGTGAAGTTTCTCCAAGGATTGTGGGCTCCTTTTAAAGAATTCGACAATACGTTTTACCTTCTCTCTCGTTGGCCTTATTTCTTCCAGGCTTGATTGTGCTACTAGATTCAAACTATGCGCTAAATACGGAACGTGCCACCAGTTGCACTTCTGAACCGCACTAACCATATCTGAAGCATTATCTGTTGTGCAGGCCACGATTTTGTCCTGAAGATCCCATTCTATTACCACTTTCTTGAGTTCTTCGGCAATGTTGTCTGCTGTGTGTCTTCCTACAAACTTTGAGCAGGACAGAAGCTTTGAAGAGAGTGTGCCATCACTTTTACATATGAAATGAGCGGTAACTGCTATATAGTTTTCATTTTTCAATGAAATCCACCCATTTGTTGTAAGGGTACATATGAAGCATTTTCTGACATGTTAGCTTTGACATCTTGCAATGTTGTGTCATAGAGTTTATTCAAGAGACTATTCGAAAGTGTTTTACGGCTTGGGATACTATAATTAGGATTCAACATCGATAAAAACTTCTGAAACTCCTCAGCCTCAACTATATTGAAAGGTAAAAAATCTTTTGCAATCCATTTCAACAACTGTTCAAGTTTCTCTTTCTTAGTTGTTGACATAGGCCTGGATGAATAGGCTTGTATTCTATTTTGTTTCAATCTTTGTACCTTCCCTCTGCTTAATGTGCTTAACTCGAGTGTATGATCGGACGTACCTGTTGTAGTAGTAGCAGTAGTAGTGTTGGTGGTAGATGATGATGAAACAGCTTGCATTAGCGACACAGGAAGATAGGTTTGTCCAGTTATTACTTGAACAGATGTGGCAGGCACAGGACTTGAAGCTTCAGTTGTTGCCTTTTCGTCTTCTGAGTCATGATGCACCGATAAGAAACTACTTTGATAAATGTCTGTTGTGGGATGTTTAAGTCTGAAATGTCTCGTCATTGTGCCGGTTAATTTAATTTCGTGTGGCTATTTCTAGCCGAGTGCAGCCCTTGTAAGGCAGACCCTCTGATGAGGGTGGGCGGCATCTGCCATGTGTAGGTAACTACGTGTTATTGTGGTGGAGGATAGTGTTATGTGTGGTGTGTGAGTTGCAAGGATGTTGGGGACAGCACAAACACCCAGCCCCCGGGCCATTGGAATTAACCAATGAAGGTTAAAATCTCTGACCCCGCCGGGAATCGAACCCGGGACCCTCTAAACCGAAGGCCAGTACGCTGACCATTCAGCCAACGAGTCGGACATTGTGCCGGTTGAAGATCCCTTTGCACACAAAATAGAAAAACATATATTGTATTTCACTCTGTCGGGTTTTATTCTAGTAAAAAATTCCCAAACAGGACTCCGGTGCGACGTCATGGAAAGTTTACCGTCCTTTGTACGGTGTATATTCCTAGGCTTCAATGAAAACACACTTATAGAACAGTTGAACACAAAACAGAACACATTAAGTTATTCGCATGTACCGATTTACTACCGAAGGCCAGTGGCAGGCTGCAACGGAACTCACAGAACAAAGAGGATATGACAGAACACGGAACACTCCAACACGAGCAGCACATGGCGGGACTGGCGGCGGCACGGGCACACTGCACTTCCGTCTAGCGCCTGACACTCAGGAGCCGTCATGAGCCGTCATCGGCTATATCCGCTGTCACTTGACTCATGGTGCCGAACGCATCGTGTCGTCACAGGTCCCGCTTACCTTTCATTACTGCGAATCTCGAAGTGAAACCAATTAAACTAGTGTATTATTTAATTGTAAAATAGCCAAGTATAACTTCGTGTGCCCAGTATGTTGTACCCGTACTTCATTTTATTATACACAAGACTTTCTTTCTTTTCTTTCTTATAGTGTAAGCATTCTCGAAGATCCCGCGTGAAAAGATGCTTCCAATCAGTTAACTGTAGCTTGCGGTAATGAGGTGAAGTTTGTTAAAACGTGGACTTGAGTTTCTTTCTTTCAGAATGTTCAGTGAAATCATCACTTAAGCTAGTGAAGTGTATTATTTAATTCTCTAATAGTTGTGAATAACTTGGTGGGCTCAGTATGTCAGAATGTTCTACATCCTTTAATTATAGGAAAACTTGAATTGTCATTTTAAGACGAAACATTCAGGTGAAGAAGTGATATTTACAAGTCATGTAGATGTAAGTGTTTCAGAATAATATTAGCGACTTAGTTTCTCTTTAAGGTGTTAGAAATAATGAATGTGTACCTAGTAGCATTAGAACCGATTACAAATTGGGCAAGCGATAGCATTGTGAGCGTTCAATTATATCACTGAGCCTGTAATTCTGTTCACAATACACTCTGAATTCGAGGAAAGTGAAAATCATAAGTTCTGAAAAGCTCAAGCAGAGGGAGAGTGTGGTGGCTAAATATCCTGCTACGCGATCATGCACAAACTTAGCCGATAAAAATGAAATGGCTTATGGCTTTTAGTGCCGGGAGATCCCAGGACGGGTTCGGCTCGCCAGGTGCAGGTCTTTTGATTTGACTCCCGTAGGCGACCTGCGCGTCGTGATGAGGATGAAATGATGATGAAGACAACACATACATCCAGCCCTCGTGCCAGAGAAATTAACCAAGGATGGTTAAAATTCCCGACCCTGCCGGGAATCGAACCCGGGACCCCTGTGACCAAAGGCCAGCACGCTAACTTAGCCGATGACGGTTCCTGAGTGTCAGGCGCTAGAACTAAGTGCACACGGCCGGTATCGACAGTCAGCTAGTAGGCGAAGGGGAAGGGCGCTTCTGACGGGATAGCAAGTCAATATCTCGGTTTCGCTTGAGAATGTTTCGGAGCAATTGACACTCCGTGTTCCGGAACAGCGGAACATAACGGTGCACCGGCACAGTGTCCCGAAACAGGGACATAGTGCCCAACCCTAGAATGGAGGAGTATAGGTTTCCTAGGAGAATAATGAACTCGGGCATGGAGGGTACGAAAAGTAGAAGGAGTTTAAGGTGACGGTGGTTAGGCTGTTTCTAATGATTTAAGGATGAGGGGTAGGGAACTAAACGAGGCCACAGAGCTAGTTACAAATAGAGGATTATGGTGGTATTTATTAAATTCACAAAAGCTTGCAGACTGAAAGCTGAAAAGCATAACAGTCTATAATGAAAATGATGTTTGATTGTGAGCGACCACAAAAAGACCTTTACAATGTTGGGAGATGGACTACAGACAATGAATGGTTTGATGGTAAATGAGATGAAAAGTCAGGTTGTATGTTTCACAGAGGAGAAGTCTTCTAAGTATTAATTACTCATGAATGATCTTCATTGGAGTAATCATATTAAACAAGTTTGCAAAGAAAGGTTAGAGATCTCTTCACTTTTTTATGTGGATATTTATGGACTGTAGTCAGGATATAAAGGAGAAGTCATATAAGTCTCTGATAAGGTGCCAATTAGTGTAAGGTTCCAGTGTGTGGGACCCACACCAGGATTACTTGGTATGAGAACTGGAAAGGATCCAAAGGATAGCAGCATGACAGAGGTGGTTTTTTGGTGGGGGGAAGCATGTGAGGCCGGGTCTCCTTAACTTGATTTTCAAAAAGCATTCAGATTTTCCTGTGCAGGACTTATTTCCTATCAGAAGTTCACAGCCAAATTTCATACCCTTTTGTTTGGATTCCTCTCACGTAGCTAATAATAAATTAATATTTTCATGTGTGCAGTGCAAGACATATGGCAATGATTTGTATGGACATGATTGTATTTGATGTAATTCAACGTAGTATATAAGCTGGTACGTACGCTGGTTGATAGTTTAAAACCTCTAAATGTGAGATTAATTGACAGTGTAGATGCGCAGCCAGGCATGGCGTGACGGCATCATTGCCATTGTAACCAGTGAACTTCCTAAGCTAGCAGTCAACTTCAGCAGAGACACATATCATTCTAGCCACACAGGCCATGTGGTGCACCGGCATACTGGTTTTCTTCCACCAATCACCAAAATGTACTGCTATGCTGGATAGAGTGACAGAGCAAAGGATGCCCACACATTGTAAAGTAAGGCGCTGCTAAAATAATTTCTGCTGTGCATACTAACAGAGTGAAATTAACACAAGCTTTCACTGAGTTGATGCATTGCTCAAATTCAAAACCCTTAAAAGTCTGAGAAGCACTAGACTACAAAAATAGTCTTGTCGATTTCAGTTTTGTATTTCTTTCCTCGGTTATTCAGAAAATATTAAAAAAACTGAATTATTGTTTAACATGATTCAGAAAAAAGTGAATGATATTCAGTTTTGTATTAATGTTGTTTCCAATTGTGTTATATTTTTGAGGAACTTAAGAAATGAGGATAAATGCATTGAGTTTTTTCAGTTTGCCAAAAAGGCTACAGGTCTGCATCATTTTTTTGAAGGAAGGACATTTTGGTATATCTAACTACACGCAACTGTATTACAAAATACAGACTAACATTGTAACCGAATTGGAAGTTATATTTTCAAGATGTGAAAAACTAGCATTTCTTAACTTAGGTTATACCACTCACTTTTCAGTATATGGTCAGAAGTTCCTTTTGGAAGCTTTAAATTTATTGATGCAGAGGTTTGGCAAGTTCATTAACAAAGATAAATTACAAACTGAACTCAAAACAATATTTTCGGTCAGGCTGAGTGGCTCAGACAGTTGAGGCGCTGGGCTTCTGGCTCTAACTTGGCAGGTTTGATCCTGGCTCAGTCCAGTTGTATTTAAAGGTACTCAAAAACATCAGCCTCTTGTTGGTAGATTTAGTGGCATGTAAAAGAACTCCTGTGGGACATAATTCTGGCACCTTGGCATCTTTGAAAACGGGCAGAAAATAGTAGTTAGTGGGACGTAAATACAGTAATATTAAAACCGTATTTTCGCCACCCCGAAAACTGGCAGAAAATAGTAGTTAGTGGGACGTAAGTACAGTAATATTAAAACAGTATTTTCGCGACTAGGCGAGTAAAAATTTCGTGGTTTAAATTTGAGTAGCTTAATAAAGTGAATGATTCAAAACAAATTGAATGAAATTTTTTCCAGGGGCTTTCTGTTTATTTTGTTTACTTGCAACAATCCCATATACAAGTACTAGCAAGATACCCGTGCTTCGCTACGGTATTATACTGAAATTTATAATTGAATGCTTATTGTTTTAGATATATAATCCGCCGAAATTCGCAATCTGACTCGTTTTCTATTATTTTACAGCACGTTTCCTCCCATTTTTCAATATTCCTTTCCAGCAATCGATTTCGTACTTCCCAGGCTAGGCTCAGGTATTCCTCCTGGTCAGTTGGGTCCGTAAATCTTTGCCATCTTTTCCTTTAATCATTTTTAATATGGATAAAATCCTTCAGGAGATCCGGCGTGGTGTCATATTGGGTGATTTGGCGGCACTGAACCCGCGGCCGGACTGCATTCTTAGTCATTACCCGTCCAGGAGCCGTTGCCAGCGCGGTCCGCACATTTGACGACGGTCCGGAACATTATTATGTGTTACTGGAATGGCTGATGACAGGGAAAACCGGAGTATCCTGAGAAAACCCTGTCCCGCCTCCGTTTTGTCCAGCACGAATGTCACATGGAGTGACCGGGATTTGAACCACGGAACCCAGCTTTGAGAGGCCGGCGCGGTGCCGCCTGAGCAACGGAGGATCCTTGTAAGTACATTAATAACAGTAAAATCAATTGGTCTCACCTCCTTCTACACCCCACCGCCGTTAAGTTTATTTACCGCCCCCCCCCCCCCCCCCCCCACAAAAAGAAATGAAAAGAAGGCTTGTTTCTTTATGTTTAAGGGAGATTCCAAACACCAATGTTCACGTCTATTACCTTCAGTTTTGAGATATAAGTATCCCCATAAAAGTAATTTACTTTTCTCACTTCATTTCACACTACTCCCCCCCCCCCCAAGTGAAATTCCCGAAATAAATACTTGTTTCTTTAATAGTAAAGGATCTTCTAAATACCAATTATCACAACTCTAACTTCTTCAGTTTTTGATTTATGTGTCCTCATGAAAGGAATTCAACTCCTTTACACTCCCGCCCTCCAAGATGGTTTCCCGCCCAAAACGCGTTTTTCTTTGTTTTTAAAGGAGATCCAAATACGAATTTTCACATCTGTAATAACTTTAGTTTTTATTACATGTATGTATTCTCATACAATTAAGCCAATTAATTTTTTCAATTCTTTCACCCCCCCCCCCCCCCGCTTCATTGGATTTTAAGAGAATACGTGTATTTTTACTTTTAAAGCAGATTGAAAATATCAAATTTCATGTCTGTAAAATCTTCATTTTTGATATATCAGTAGCCTAATTAAAAGAATTCAACACCATTTTCAGTCACTTTAACCCCCCCCCCCTCCACCCAGGTGATATTTCCGAAAACTAAAAATACACGTTTCTTTATGTTTAATAGAGATAAAAAATACCATTTTTAACTTCTGTAACATGTTAAGTTTTTTAGATATACTGTAAAAATTCTCATTTCAAAATTTCACCCCTTTTGAGTTCCCCTTAAGTGGAGTTTCCAAAAACAAATCACCTATGTTTCTTTACATTTACAGGAGATTCCAAACACCCACTTTTTACGTCTGTAACATTTTACGTTTCCAAGATATTCTGTAGATATAGTCTTTCAAAAATTCACCCCAATTTGTCACTCCTGTTTAACCGCCATTAATTGGATTTTCCGAAAACAAAATATACGTGTTTCTTTATTTTTAAAGGAGATTCTAAATACCAATTTTCACATCTATAACCTTTAAAAATTTTGAGATATAGATACACTCATTTTAAAATATTACCCCCTTTTCACCCCCTCCCTTAATTGGATTTTCCAGGAACAGAAAAATACGTGTTTCTTTATTTTTAAAGGAGATCCCAAACACCGATTTTCAGGTCTGTAATATCTTCAGTTTCTGAGATATAAGTAACCTCAATAAAGGCATTCAACCCATTTTCCACCCCTTTTCACTCCTCCTATTGCGATTTTCCGAAAACAAAAAAATACGTGTTTCTTTATTTTTAATGAAGATTCTAAATACCAGATTTTACATCTGCAAACTTTAAAAGTTTGGAGATAGAGATTCACTCATTTTAAAAATTCACCCCCTTTTCACCCTCCCATTAATTGGATTTTCCAAAAACAAAAAAATACGTGTTTCTTTATTTTTAAAAGAGATCAAAAGTACCAATTTTCAGGTCTGTAATATCTTCAGTTTCTGAGATATAAGTACCGGTATCCTGATTGAAGGCATTCAACCCATTTTTCCCCATTTTCACCCTTTTTCACCCCTCCTATTGGGGTTTTCAGAAAACAAAAAAATACGTGTATCCTTATTTTAAAAGAAGATTCTAAGTACCAATTTTTACATTTGTAAACTTTTAAAGTTTTGAGATATAGGTGCACTCATTTTAAAATTTCACCCCCCCTTTTCACCCCCTTAGCAAAGGAATATCCAAAAATCCTCTCTTAGCGAGCACCTACATCTTAATATGAATGTATCCCCAAAAATTCATTTCATTATGTCCAGTAGTTTTGGCTCGGCGATGATGAATCAGTCAGTCAGTCAGGACAAGCTATTTTATATATATAAGATTTCTGTGGAAATTTCCTGAATGAAACATGTTGAGACTTATTTAAGAAACTCTATGCCTCAGGATTGTCTATCAACATTAGCCTAAGCATCCATTGAAAAGGTAATCCTTCATAAACGTCAGAAAAGGGAGACTTGGTATGATGAAATAATTGACCGCTTTGCTAAGAAGAAAGAACGGCATGTAAAACTACTATTTAAGTAGACCTTATTCCCGTCATTATTCTCAGTCTTGTTTCTTCATACTCTATCTTATTAGGATATAATGCTAGTACATTGTACATTTTTTGAGGTTAAAGTCCATGTCAAAATGAAATATTAAGCATGAAGTGTTAAACATAGTGTAGGTAGCCTTGCACATTATGTTATTAGATAGAGAGAGAGGGGGGGGTTTGTCAAATGTTCAAGCATTGGCATTGAGAAATGGGTATTTTATTCTCCTTTTTTAACACCTGAAGCAACTGAATACTACATCCAAAGTTTAAGTTTCAAATAATTATTCATGTAATGTACTAAAAAGTCATAATTTAAAAATAATCCCATTTTTTACAACCATTTGTTGCTTCAGTGCTGTTAAAAATGTCCTTCATTGATGGCTCCTATTTTGTAATTTATATAGTGCATGAACCACTATGAGCCGGCCCCGTGGTGTAGGGGTAGTGTGCCTGCCTCTCGCCCGGAGACCCTGGGTTCGATTCCCGGCTAGGTCAGGGATTTTTCTCTTGACCTGAGGGCTGGTTCAAGGTCCACTCAGCCTACGTGATTAGAATTGAGGAGCTATCTGAGGGTGAGATGGCGGCCCTGGTCTCGAAAGCCCAGAATGACGGTCGAGAGGATGTGTCGTGCTGACCACACGACCCCTCGTAATCTGCAGGCCTTCGGGCTGAGCAGCAGTCGCTGGGCAGGCCAGGGCCCTTTCAAGAGAGTTAAGTACCGTGGGGTTTGGTTTGGTTTGATTATGAACCACTATATATATTTTTTTTTTTTCCACCCCTTGTCCAGTTTCTCTGTGGGGTCAGGTATGAGGCGAGATGAATCTGTTGTGGCAGGTTTTCATGACCGGATGCCCTTCCTGACGTCAACCTCATCAGAGGAGTTAGTGAGATTAAATGAATGATGTGATATATATAATATGATAGTGGGAAGGGAGAGGGATGCAGCCCAGTGCCGGCACATAGCCTACTCCTGTCAAATATCATCAAGGGGTCTTCTCAAGGCTTAACGTTGCCATTCGACGGACAAGTCACCATCAACAGCGTCATATGCCCTCACTCCATATGAGCACTGCAGAGAGGCTTGAAATTTAATCCAGGCTTTTGGCACGCAATTTAGTGATTAGAAATTGTATACCACCACCTCCCCTACCCTGCTGGCCAACATACTGATGGTGGAATTTTTTCAACCAGTGGGATTCGAACCAGCTAACCATGGTGTTAGACCATTTAGACTTCAGTGCCTTAATGATCATGGCTACCAGGTGGGCTATGAACCACTATATCTGGAGGAGTAAAAAAAAAAAAATTGCATATATCTAACATATTGAGGTTATAGAAATCTCCCTTTATCAAGCCAAGGAATTTTTATGAGAATTAATATTGCCCATTCTCTAGAAACTAAAGATTGGGACGTGTATCCATAGGCTTCGGAGGAACCTTACTGGAATAACATTAATCTTTTACACTCTTCCATTTCAGGACAATACACTCCATGCACTCAGAAGGAAATTAGTCTCCTTGTTGTAGTTGATAGCAGAGTTATACAGAAAACTGCCAATAATTTCTTAACTGGACTGTGCAATAACTTTGAGTGATGTATTACTGCATTCTGGCTTTGAAATTAATGTACGTTAGTTCAGTTTCTTGATAATACTTTCGCGCCAGGCTGAGTAGCTCAGACGGTAGGGCAGTGGCCTTCTGAGCCCAACTTTGCGGGTTCGATCCTGGCTCAGTTCAGTGGTATTTGAAGGTGCTCAGATACTCAGCCTCGTTCCGGTAGGTTTACTGGCACATGAACAAATTCCTGTGGAACAAAATTACGGCACCTTAGCATCTCCAAAAACCATAAAAGTGTAGTAAGTGGGATGTAAAACAAATAACATTATTAATACTTCTGCTAAAGTGGTGATACAAATTAATGTAAGATGAGAGTGAAGAAAGTACAGTGTAGTTATCTGAAGTATAACAGTGCAGAGTGCCCATTGATTAGTTGGAGAAAAGAATAATGCAGCCAGATTGCTATATACAGTGGAATTGCATTAGCATGTTCTCAGTTACCACGTTTTCCCATTTAACACAATGATTTTCTCAAGTCCCAGTCCCAATCCTACCAAATACATATAATATATCCCCTTGATACATTTTCTATCCTGCTTATGACGATCAAATTTTCGTTGTACTGTTTGTTAGGGAATCGGGTTTTCTTTGTATTTCATTACATAAATATAAAATTCAGCATTGGAAAATGTGATGCGATATTGCTTCCTATCCCTGATAGGTTTTGACAGTGTAGATGACTTTAGTGTGTTTTGACAGTGTAGGAATGGTTTGAGCTGTGATGCAACACGAAAGTTGTAAGGTAGAGGAGGGTAAGAGTACGCACTTAGTTTATTTTTGTTAATAACTTTCTTATTACGCTATCTTTTATTCATAAAACTGCACCACATGAAAGTAAAACAATCAAACAACGTTGATACGTAGTTACAACACATTACTATTCAAGTACATTACATTAATTGACTTCAAACAATTTTTGGGAAATGCGAACTCTTGGCCGCCCTGGGCGGGTAAGAGTATGCATTACAGAGGCCAAGAGTACGCATGTCAAATAATTTATTTATAATTTTCCCTGTAAATAAAAATGTTACCGTCCGTATAAGACAATAAAATTAAAACACCTTTCAACTATACCCAGTGAAAAAATAAATGTTTGAAAACAGCTAATCTGTCTGAAAACAACTAACGATAGTCACAAATAAAAGCGCCTTCGCCCTCGTAAGAGGAACATAGTTTGTGCCACCACTCAGAACACTCATTACACTGCACCCCGGCATCATCATCCTACACTTCACCACAACCTGGGCTGACGTATTCCACAGTTTCAGTTTCGACCCCCTTTGAAGTTGAGGTTGAGGGTTTATCAGTGGCTTTGGACGTGACGAAGTTAAGTTTATGCCTAGTCGAACTTTTGGCAAGTGTTCTTCCTCTGTCTTTCTTCCCAGCTTTAGATTTTACCCTCTCTTCCTTCCTATGAAGCTCTTCATCCTTTTTTACTTGTTTCTCCACGAGTGCATGTTTGTATGGAGAATCTGATAGAATTTCAGACCTTTTTCCATGCCTTTTGGTGTGAGTTTTGTTCTCGTACTTCGGCAGTGAGTAAAGAGCATTGATCCTAATACTTCCATTAGATTTATCGTTTGCTGTTTCTTCGGTTGTCTTCTTTTTCCATCTCTGAGGTCACTTCCATAGTTTCTCTCTCCACCGAACCTTCTTCGAAGTCCTCTTCGGGCATTCTAACACGAGTGACCTCTGCGGGAAGAAAATGTTCCTCCGAAAAAATATTAGGGTTGAATGGGTAAATCTTACTCTTTACACTATGTCAACTAATTTGGAGCCTGAAAGACAATACTCACTGCTTTAAATCTTTTCCGAAGGGTAGCCTCATTGACTCCTATTTTTTTTTGGCCACGGATCGTTGACTCTCTCCATTCCTTAGAAGGGCTTTTGCTCTATCAAACATTTCCTGAGTAAAAATACACCTATCTGTCGTCCGTTTGTATTTACCCATGATGACGATCTGGAAGGTAATATTATTGATAATAATAGCAATTATAATTAACATTTAGCAAGAGAAACCTGATCGCGTTGACTACCGTAAAGAATGATGAAAAGATCATTTTTCGGAAGGCGGCCAAGAGTACGCGCCATATTTGAAGGTGCGTACTCTTGGCCATTCTGTTCAGTGTACTGGAATAACTCGCTAGATGGCAGAAGCGTTAGCATTATAGTAAATTTTGACACATTAGCGTGGAGTACATGAACACACAATTGTTATCGTTTAAAACTAATTCACTCCATTTAAACTCACTAACCTTACACTCTTATTATATGAGTAATAAAATTTACAGTGAAAGTATCCAAAACAGGATTTTACCTCTCATTCGCAGCGATATTCACGGAGCTTCTAACTCACTTGTAAACGGCACTCAGTAAGCAACTTATTGCCACGCTGCACCACAAAATCTTTATCAGTGCTACCAACGGTTGAATTAAACCACTGCGTACTCTTACCCGTCCGCGTACTCTTGCCCCCCTCTACCTTATAGCTGATGCTTCTCTCTCTCTCTCTCTCTCTCCCCCTCCCCCCTCCCTTTGTTTCTCTCATAGACGCGTTGTCTTCAGATTCTTTGCGTTTTCTTGGATTTCGCACAACCGTATGTCGAGTTGCTATATTATTTGTTGAATTACTGGTAGAGGGAAGTTGACTTCTGTTCCTGTTTTAAATTAGAAATTTAGGTTAGTGGTGTATGCAGAACGATTGTGTAGGCAACAATAGAACTTATGGATTACGTCTATTTTCCTTGTACAGCTTCACTTAATCCAGTCCCTATGTTGTTCTTTGAAGTATTAGTACATACAGTAGATGGAAATCTTATGTTCAGTTCAATGTTTTAAGAAATGAATTGTCTTCTAAGCTAGCAAACACAAGTGATTTTTTTTTTTTTGTCTTCTTGTCAGTATTGAAATTTCTTTTGCTAGATCTTGTGACCTTTTATACTGTATTGTATTCAGGAGCATCTCACTCGTATGGTGCAAATTTGCTCACCTGATTGTGTGTGTGTATTTCAGTGGTGTGTTGAAAGTTTACTCGGTGTGTTATGACCTATTTTATCGTGTTTTTCATAAGAGATAAGAAGCAAGTATGACAGATAACATACGATTACAAGTTGAAATATATTCAAGACATAGACTGTAATCCTCACATAATAATAATAATAATAATAATAATAATAATAATAATAATAATAATAATGATGATGATGATGGCGTGTGGCCTCCGGAGAGGCCTGGTGCTGGTCTTTTGATTCGACTTCCGTAGCCGACCTGCACGTCGTGAAGAGGATGAAATGACGAAGACGACACATATACCTAGTCCCCACGCCAGTGAAATGAACCAGTTATGGTTAAAATTCCTGACCCTTCCGGGAATCAAACCCAGGACCCCTGTGACCAAAGGCCAGCATGCTAACCATTTAGCCATTAAATTGGACAATCTTCACATGAAACATATGAATATAGTGCTAAAGTGGAACATTCCTCGAACATTCCTCTGTCTACACTGAACACTATTCTTGGTAAAAGGAAGGAAATAAAATGTGCATTGAAGAAGATTTGAGCGGCAGGAGGAAACGTGCGAGGGGGTGGTTTCCTGAACTGAAAGTGTGTTTTTGAGATGGTTCAAGTTAGCCCGTGCTTCGAACATACTAATTGATGGAACCGTGGTTTGAGCTCAGGACTGTAATTTAGCAGTGCATATGGGCATCACTGATTTTAAAGTTTGGAATGGTAGGATTGCGGGGTCCAAGAATCGGCACCAGCTGGTGTACAGATGCGTGTAAGGCGAGGCTGCTGGTATGAATATTGACACAGCGGTGAAAAATACTACACTTCCTTAGCTTTTCCAAAGTACAGTTCTCATGTCGTTGTCAGTGCAGATGGAACAGGCTTGTCTTTTCACCTCTTACCTGACAAAACCCTGGAATTTAACGGAGGAAAATATCATGGAGGAAAGTTGAGTAAAGAGAGACTGGGAGTCCTGTTTAGCTTGCAATGAAAGTGGAATGGAAAAGTTGGCATCTCTTCAAACCACTATCAAGAAAACAACAGTACTGGAAGCGACTCATATTGTAAAATCTACTTGGGATTCAGTTGAACCAAACACCAGTAAGAAGTGTTTTTAACACGGTCGTTTTCTGTCGTGTTGTTGCAGATTACTTAACACCTGTAGATGAAAACCTTGCGGCGACTGATGAATGGCGATGGATAGCTGGTGAAGACGACAACATAAGCTTTGATGCGTATAGACTGTGATGACGATATTATGCTCTATCAGACTGACGATTAATGAATTTCTCAATCATCACACTGCCTATAAGCAACAGGAAGAAAGTGAAGAAGAGGACGAACCAGAACCCACTCCATGCCTACACTTTTGGAGCACTAGAAGCAATGGACAGTATGTCACAAGTTAATGATGACATGGTTTTAATGACAAAGATGGATTCAGTTCTATGTAAACTTGGACAGAAGAAAAGCCAGTCCACTCTGGATATGTTTTTCAAAGCTGTGTAATCTGTGGTATTTGTTTTTTAATTTACTTATTTGTTGTTATTTCGCTGAGGCCCCTTAGACCATGTGGTTCCTAACTCTGGTGAGCTTTCTTCTTAGACCAGTATTCCTTCATCTTTGCACTGTGGGTTGCTTTCCTTTCCTGAGTCCACTTCACTCCCATTCCAGAACACAGTGTTTTAGCTGTCGGTGACTGGAGAATGTTGGATGTTCTGATCAGCATTCTGAATTTATGCCTGTTCAATATATCTTTGGGATCAATTTTTTAAAAAATCTAGATCTTTTCGAACCAGTTTCATCCATTTAGCATTTGCCCCCTTCCCTCTGGAAAGGGTGTTGAAGATTCATGAGGTCAGTCTCCTGTTGTCCATTCTGACTATGTGTCCGTAGGAGGTAAGTCTCCTCTTTCTCATGGCTGATGTTATGCTCTCTAAATGTTGGTAAAGCTCGTTGTTATGCCTAATTCTGTATTCACCTCCCTCTTTAATGGGGCCCATGATTTTTCGTAGGATCTTACGTTCTTTCAGTTTCAAATTCCTGAGTTGTCCCTTCTTGACCTTGTTCAAGCATTCTGAGGCATAGGGTCTTAGTATGATGGTTTCATAGTGTCGAAGTTTGAGGCGAAGGGAAAGGGAGTTGGACTTGTAAACGTTCTTATTGAGATGGAAAGCTTTCTCCAGTTTGGTAACCTGGCTTTCATGGCTAGATCTTCACTAACGTTCTAGGTTATCCATTCTCCAGTCTTCTTCATTAGTGTATCCCCTTGTGGGATTGAGTTGGGTGCATCTCAGATGTTGGTGATGAACTCAGTTTTGTTAATGGCAATCCTCAACCCTACTTTAGCTGCTATTTGATTGAGGGATGTGATGTGTAACGTCCTCCATACTTGATGCTAGGAGTGTGAGGTCATCTGCGAAAGCCAGGCAATTAATGTTTAACTTGTCCTTCTTGAAACTGATTCTCAACCCTGAGTTGTCTGGTAGAGTTTTCGTCCATTCATGAATGACTTTCTCTAGCATGCAGTTGAAGAGAATAGGGGATAAACCATCCCCTTGCCTAACACCTGTTCTGATATCAAAGCTTTTTGATGGTTCCTTTCTGAATTTGACGTTTGACTTGGTGTTTGTCAAAGTAGACGTTACAAAATTCAGGGTCTTGTTATCTAGTCTCAATTCAGCAAGGGTCTAAAAGAGAGATTGTCTGTCATGGAATCGTAAGATTTTTGGAAGTCAACGAAAATTGCCACATAGGGTGAACAGCTCTTATTCTTGTGAGAATAGTTTTTTGAGGTTTGGGATCTGTTATGCATATGATCTTGATTTCCTAAATCTGGCTTGAACCTCTCCAGTGCAGGAATCCACTTGAGCTTGTAATCTTGAGAGCAGTATCTTGGAAAAGATCTTCTAAGTCACTGAGGGGACCAAACTTGATAGCTACAGTCGCTTAAGTGCGACCAGTCTGTAGTATTCAGGAGATAGTGGGTTTGAACCCCACTGTCCGCAGCCCTAAAGATGGTTTTCCATGGTTTCCCATTTACACACCAGGCAAATGCTGGGGCTGTCCCTTAATTAAGGCCACGGCCGCTTCCCACTCCTAGTCCTTTCCTGTCCCATCATCGCCGTAAAACCTATCTGTGTTGGTGCGACATAGAGCAAATTGTAAAAAAAAAAAAAAAAAAAAAAAAAAGAAGTCACAGAGAGGAGTGAGATTCCTCTGTAGTTGTTTAGATCATACTTGTCTCCCTTCTTGTGCAGAGGGTGGATGATAGTCGAGGTTCAATCACTAGGTATTTTCTCTGTTATCCATATATCAGCTGTAATCTCATAAATACATTGAATGGAATCTTCGTCTGCACATTTCCACAATTCTGCGATGATATCATCTTCACCCACTGCTTTGTTGGACTTAAGCTCGGAAATGACTTTCCAGATCTCCTCCTTCGTTGGTGGGAGGGAATTTGGGTTAGTAACATCCTTTATAATAAAGAGTAGTTTCTCTCTGGGTTACTCTGAATTGAGGAGGTTGTTGAAATATTCTGCTAGGGAGATGTGCAATCCACATTGTTCATATTCATCTTCCAATCTGATCGCCGGAGGTGAAGTGTAGGGGATGAGTACGGGTTCTTTGGGTCCTGAGGGCTTGGTAGAAGTCTCTTGTGTTGTTCCTTTGAAAGTCTCTTTTTGGCTGGTCGATAATGTCCTTACTGTATTGCCTCTTAGCATTTCTGATGATTCTGCCAGTGGATTTCCTGGTTGTTAAGAAGTTTGTGTAGTTAGCATTGCTCTTATTACTGTTCTGCTTGAGCCGTGCTTGTCTTCTGTCTACAATTGTATTATCGCATGCTATGGTCCACCATGGATGTTTGTTTCTTTTGGTTGAGGGATGGTTTTTGTACCTGCCTCTAGTATGGCCTTCTGCAGTTGTGGCCAATCCTTTTTTTTTTTCTCCTTATTGTCTGCTAAAGTCTTGGTGAAGTCGTCATTATCTTTCTACAGGGTTGCATTGAAACTTTGAACTTTCAACTTTCTGCAGCTGGGATCTCTATGTCTTATGAGAGGAATGAAATTAATTTTGACCATAGACAAGTAGTTATCTGAATCAATGTTTGTACTTCTCAGGACCTTTGACATTAGCACTTCTTTGTTATTTCTTCTGCTTAAGGTGACATGGTCAAGTTGGAACTCCCCTAAAATAGGGTTTGGATACCTCCATGTCTTCGCTTTCCTGGGCAGGCGTTGTAAGTTCTCTTATGGACTGGATATTCCCCAACTATGGTCTTGAATTTTTGCTCTTTCCCAATTTGGGCATTGAAGTCTTCCAGTAGGATGATTGTGTGGTGTTTTGGTTTCCTGTCCATTGTCTCTTCTAGTTCTCCCCAGAACTTTTCAACCAGATTTCTATCTTTTCTGTTGGTATCATTGGTTGGTGCATGGAAGTTGATAATCGTGTATGCTTTGTTGAAAGTTCTTAAGGCTAAGGTGGAAGTTCTTTCATAGTGACCTGGTTTCCCTTTGTAGATCTTATAGCCCTGTGATTCCATCGTTTCTTCATCTATAAACCTACTCTCTTGCATTGTTGTTTTCTGAATGTTATTTTTCGTTAGGACATCTAATGTAAGTTTTAGTTTCCCTGTCTTAAGAAGGGAATAGATATTGATCGTTGCCAGTAGTTGATTGTTTCTTCTTCTTCTTACATGAAGGTACAGCCTCCCCAGAATCTGAAGGCCTGCAAACCCCGCCAACGGCCACAGTGTGGATTGGTTACCATCTGGTGTAGTTTTCCTGTTTATTGTTTGCTCCATATATCCAGAGTTACGAAAAGGTTTCATGCGGTTACCCAAAGGTATCATCAAGTTTGTGAGCCTTGAAGCCCCCAGCACTGATCTTGTCATTGACCCAGTTTCCCCATTGGGGTTGGTTACCTAACCCTCTACTAGGTTGCTCAGCTTAACAGGAGCATCTCGTGCAGGTTATGTGCTGGAGTTGGAGTGAAAGAGGCTGGTTGGATACTCTTGCTAAATCCAATATATTAATATTGCAGATGACCAGCAACGGCACATTTCACTCCCATTTGCCCAGAGCTACAAGGACTCCTCCCAGGTTGATTGATTGATTGATTGATTGATTGATTGATTGATTTTTTAATAATATATTATAGTATGCTGTGGAAATGTGCATTAGTTGGAATACATTATAGTGTAGAGGTACAGTAATTCTTTTCATATTTATGTTGTTATTTATTCCCCATACAAGTTTCTGATAACCTAGGTTTATGTTTGGACTCTAGTAGCGAATATAACTAATTATTAAGGTCGGCAAGTTAACATGCATGTCTATGCCACATTATTTTTTTTACATGTAAATACAGTATAGTGTTTTTCTGTAGTGCGTTTTCTCACATTTGACGTCCAAATTTTTCAGTTCCTTCAACAACGTACTAACGAGATTCCACTGTACTTGTTAAGGGCTTCATAACAAAATAACTTTCTTGTTACTGATGAAAGCACGTTCTCTAAAATAAATTGTTGATTGTTATTAAATTGCCTTGCTTACTGCACTGTCAGAATTCAATCTCATGGCTTTTTGCAGTATTCATCCAGACAAGTTAGCATGCCATAAATGGTTATATTAAAAAAGTAATTGCATGGTCTCAGCTATCACTTCCAGGCATTTTGATTTGATGCCATTTTGGTTGCCTGTATGTCAGTTTTGATATTCTCTTTTCCTGTGCCAGATGGCAGAGATGTATAGACTCCATTGGGAAACTCATTGCCGAGTTTTTATTATTTTTGTTCCATAAATACCAAAGGTGTCACCAGAGATCTTTCACATGTCGATATTGTACAACTTGAATTCTGAAAGGATATTTTCTACCCATCAAAAATCGGATTACATCTGCTGGATTTGAACCTGCTATCGTGAGAACTGGAAGCAGCACTCTACCATTGATCCACTGAGATGCTTATATTAAAAAATAGTATTAAAAGAAAACGTCTTAATGTAAGCAACAATTTATTGTAGATAGTAAAATGATAATATAATAATAATAATAATGTTATTTGTTTTTTTACGTCCCACTGGGTACTTTTGATGGTTTTCGGAGATTCTGAGGTGCCGAAATTTTGTCCCGCAGGAGCTCTTTTATGCGCCAGCAATTCAACCAATACAAGGCTGACGTATTTGAGCACCTTCAAATACCACTGGACTGAGCCAGGATTGAACCTGCCAAGTTACGGTCAAAAGGCCAGCACCTCAAATATCTGAGCCACTCAGCCTGGCAGGAAAATGATGTCATGGACTTGTTTAGATTTATTTAATGTCCTACAATGTACAGTGCACGGTTATTCACCTAAGGTGTTACACCAAAATAACTTCTAATCCATTGAAGATAATGATATTTTGTTTTCATATTCTTAAATGGTATTAAGGGGCTCATGAAATGTTGTGCTATGTTTCTTCAAGGGATTGGTTTCTGTTACGTTATCAGCCCAGAGGCTGATTGGATTCTCACATAGCACCACCAAAGTTTATGTGGTTATATAGAAACAGAAGAAACTGATGGTGCTACTAAAATGAGGCATACTTTTTTTTTTTCTTCACAATTAAAGCGATGTGCCGAATAGGGGCTTGGACTGGAGTTAGATCCCTTTTCCGCATGAGACAGAAGAAATTCTCTACCCTCTAGCACAGCAACAAATTCCGAATTCTTCCACATGACTATGCCACTATGCAGGAACGTCCATATAGATCCTTATTCCGATAAAACTTCACTTTCAGAAAAAATGACACTTAGATCCCTTTTCGGCACATTGCTTCAATTTGCTTTATGTCGCACTGACACAGATAGGCCTAATGGCGGTGATGAGATAGGAAAGACCTAGGAGTGGGAAGGAAGCGGCCGTGGCCTTAAGTAAAGTACAGTCCCAGCATTTGCCTGGTGTGAAAATGGGAAACCACGGAAAACCATATTCAGGGCTGCTGACAGTGGGGTTTGAACCCACTATCTCTTGGATGCAAGCTCACAACTGCACACCCTTAACCGCACGGTCAACTTGCCTGGTAAATGAGGCATACTAGGGATTATGAGGAGGGGGGAAGTTAGCCATTGCTTTCCTAACTGAGCCGGATAGTGCTATTGTAACACTACTGATTCTGTTAGTAACACCATTCATAACTCTCAGACACACAGGTCGTGCACCAAATGCCCTTACACACCACCATCCGTACCTCAACAGCTTCCATACTGTCACAGCCATTAATGACACAGAGACTTTGGTGGACCGAGCTCGATAGCTGCAGTCGCTTCAGTGTGGCCAGTATCCAGTATCCAGGAGATAGTAGGTTCGAACCCCACTGTCGGCAGCCCTGAAAATGGTTTTCCGTGGTTTCCCATTTTCACACCAGGCAAATGCTGGGGCTGTACCTTAATTAAGGCCACGGCCGCTTCCTTCCCACTCCTAGCCCTTTCCTGCCCCATCGTCGCCATAAGACCTATCTGTGTCGGTGCGATGCAAAAAAAAAAAAAAAAACACCCCACTTTGGCTTCTTCTTCTTCTTCTTCTTCTTCTTCTTCTTCTTCTTCTTCTTCTTCTTCTTCGGGCCTCTAGATATTAGTTCCTAATTAGCGTTGACCTCTAAGATCTTTTGCTACCATGTTTTTCCTTCATTCCCACCTAGATATACCTGCTCCCTTCACAAAGCTGCAGGTTGTTCTTATTGGGTCTTGGATTTTTTCTCTCTCTTCACCTGGTAGTCCTAGAGTGGAGAGTCTGATTCTACCCAGTGCCTCACATTCGAAAAGTATGTGTTCAGCCGATTCCTCTGCTTCATTGCATTTCCTACATATGTTGTCTCTTATCACTCCAATTCCATGTAGGGGTTTTTTCAGATGGCAGTGTCCTGTCAACAGTCCTACTAGCCATCTTGTATTTTCTATGCTGAGTTTCAACAGTTCTTGAGTATGCTTCTTGTTTGGTCCTTTTATCAGTTCCTTTGCAAGCCTGCATCCTGGAGTATTTTTCTAGTTTTCCATTTGTTTCTTTTGTACCCATTTTCCTGTGTAGTTTCGGGCTTGTCCATAGGAAATCCCACATATAGGTTCTGGGCCTACAAAATGTGTTTCTGCCCCTTTCCTGGCCAGTTTACCTGCCTTTTCATTTCCTTCTATACCTGCATTCCCTGGTACCCGCATTATTTTGACAATGTTGTACTTTGAGAGCTTCAGGAGAAGTGAGTGGCAATAACCGGACAATTGTAGAAGTTATCCGGATTTCCTCTAGTGCCTTACTGGCTGCTTGGCTGTCCGTAAAAATGAAAATGTTCTTATTCCTATAGTTCATTTTCAGATTTACTTCAAGACATGTTGTGATAGCTATCATTTCAGCTTTAAAGACTGTAGTGTGTCTGTCCAGGCTCATCTGGATTGATCTCTCAGGTCTTCCCCCGTTGATCTCTCCTCCTGTGCCATCCACAGTCTTTGAGCCATCAGTCCACCACACTATATCTTCTTTTTCAGTATTCCATTTGTTGATATCCCAGTCTTTTTTTATTATTATCTGGGTCTCAAACAGTTTTTCACAGTTGTACTTTGGTATCATATGATCAGAAGGCATGTGTAGAACTTCCTCTGTTATTACTCTGTTAATTTTACAGTGTCCTAGATTGGATCTTTGTGCATTCCAGCACTCTGATATATGCTGACGACATAGCTCTAACAGCACAGTCCACAGACTTTGAGACCGCTGAAGCCATTCTCACACAAGATCTCCTAAAAATTGATAGATACTTACACCTGGTGATTGAAACCCAATGTAAACAAAACAGAGATTAGTACCTTTAATCAAGACAACAGGAGAGCCCATTACATTCCACAGGTTCAATTCAGAGGCCAACAGCTAAAATACTGTGCTCATCCAAAATACTTGGGTATTGTGCTGGATCGCTCTTTAACGTATAAAGAACCACCTCTGCAGAACAGCAGCAAAGGTTAAAACACGTAACAACATCCTTCACGAACTCAGTGGTACTAGTTGGGGAGCAATTGCTAATGTCCTCCGAACAACAGCTCTTGGCCTAGTATACCCAGTTGCAGAATATTGCAGCCCTGTATAGATCAACAGCACATACACACAGGAAAGGTTGATGTCCAGCTGTATTATACCATGTGGACAGTGTCTGGCACACTTAAATCCACACCACTTATCAGAGAGGTCTGTTCAGTGTCATAATCTCAGTATTAACTAACATCCATCCTCCTCACCTTCGAAGGCTAACTGCTCTGAAGAAGGAATGGTTAAAATGTACTGCTAATACACTCTTGCCGATTCATCAGGACTGCAACCATGAGAAGCATCGAAGATTAAAATCTCGACATCCATCATGGCAACTAGGAAAGAGGCTGGTTGATTCACAGCACAACATGAATAATGCCTGGAGGGAAGAGTGGGCTGCTTCAAACCCTGATCAGCTAGGGTTGATTGATATCTGACCCTTGTAGGAAACTTGCTGGGTTCAACTTGCCAAGAAAAATCTGGGCTTCGTTGAAGAGGGTGCGGACCTGTCTTGGAAGATGTAACTTCTGGCTCCACAAATGGGGCAAAATTTCCATCCCTCATTGCAACTGCGGTGACGTGGCTCAGACAGTCCACCATGTTGTAGTGATGTGCCCACTTCAGAGCTTCCAGGGAGGATACCACAAACTTCATGCGGCAAGTGAAGAGGCAGTGAATTGGCTAAATTCTCTGGACGTTAAATTATAAGTTATATTACCATCCATTGATCCTTTGTCCGATTGTTGTTCTATCTGCTTTAACCCCTTAAGCGGGGAGCTCAGTACACACTAGCTCACTCTCAGGTGGGGAGCGATTTCCCTGATTGAAGAAAATATTTAATTACTTGATTAAAAACAATCTTAGACTAAAATGAACTATTGAAGGGCCAAAAGAGAAATATTTACTTGAATATAAAGTATTTAATTGTTGAAAAATTTGATTATTTTAATTTTTCAATTACTTTGTGCAAAAACGTACTAAGTGCTTTCACACTGTGAAATAGAGATTGGTTCTTCCTAACAGCAAAGCTCTGGTTTTTCTTTATACAGTAACTTTCACCTGAATATTTTAGGCAGTTTATACTATCAATCTCTGCCTGTAAATAAATGTTTCTGTATATGTAAGTTGTAGATTTACCAAGTTTACATGTACTTAAAAGATACACAATGGAATAGATTATAATACTCACGAAATTTTCTGTTATGTTGGTTAGCGCTTTCGAGGGATCAAGTTTATATAGCCTCCCTACAATTCATAAGTGACATAAACGGACTATATTACGCTACAATACAGGTAATAAGTTATTTACAGTATTTGCAGTCTTCACAGTGTTATGTCTTTTACAGCTGTTCATTATGATACACACGGAAGCAGGTCATGTTATATAATCCATCTCGCCTTCGCATAATTTATATAATTCCATTCCGAAATGCGATTGTTTTCTTGTTATGTAAACTTTCCACCCTAACTACCCTTTACATAGCAAGAGGTTCTCATCAATTGACATTTTGCCATCAGGGGTATAAGCTTCCAAAAATTTTGCTAACAGGTGGTCAAATACTGGATTTATCTCGTATATTTTGGGAGAAAGCTGTGCATTATTCACCTCATTGTCAGAGATATGTAAAAAGCTGTGGAGGAAAATCTAATAATTATAATAATAATAATAATAATAATAATAATAATAATAATAATAATAATAATAATAATAATAATAATACACTGACTGACAGTGACAATGCAACACCAAGGAGGAGTGGTTCTAAAGGGATGAAAGTTGGGGAAAAAATAATTGATGTTTATTTCAAACCAATATGCAGGTTACACAATGCACACGGCATCGACTCAGTAGGATGTAGGACCACCGCGAGCGGCGATGCACGCAGAAACACGTTGCACCCGCCCATGCAGCGGTCAGTGCCAAGTTATCCCGGTAGCTCTTGATTTCTTCTCAGGGTATCCATATTCCGCTCATAAAATCTGTGATTTTATATATAGTTATTTTACGTGGTTTCGGATGAGAATCAGACCGCTGGAATACGCGTCACGGGAGTACCTACACGCACAAGTACGAACCTGTGGCCGATAAGTTCAAAGGAATCTCTTACCGCTTGTAGAACTAATCAATTGCTTATATCTACAAAACTTAATAACTAACTTACAAACTAGCCGTTACCCAAACAGAAATTAAGACACAGTCACTTACTAAAAGAAAAATATAAGATTATTTATTGAATAAATAATGTTCGATGTAAGATAAAGTGAAATCTGGGTAGTATTATTCGAGTAATATTTAAACATGAAGGATTAGAGTCAGCGCTGGCTCAAATAAAATAAAATAATTAAGGCTTAAAATATTTACATTCTTTCTTAATTAATGTTCAAATTCATATTAATATATATCTCAATATTCGTAGCCATGTTCCGAAAAGTATTTCATTTTCTCAAATTATATTCAAAAAAATCACTGAGCAATCATGGAATCAATAAAAATACACGTTGTGAATATTGTCACATTAATTATTTAAATTATTCTCACAACATTTAAGTCATTTCGCTGAGATAAAATCAATGGTTTGCTAACTTGAAACGAAATAAAATTACATGGGAAAAAATTTGATTGTAAACCTAAAACTGCTCATATTTTCACGTAATTATTCCCCAAACAAACTCTTGCGTGAATATTAAATTGTAAAAGTGTTCTCCAACTTTCCATTCATAAATTATAATCATTCATAGATCTGAACTCTGATTATTTGGTCACATATTTCGAGTACGCACAAGTAACAACTTACGGGCTAAGACAATACCTCCCTAAAGCCTACGATATATGGCTCCTAACTAACCATTATCATATTCTTCATATTTAAAATACTTCAATTGAAATCATTATTGCATGAAAAGAAATAAACATCTAACTAACTATTCAAGTAGTTTCCAATCCACACACTCCTCTATTAACGGCTCGATGTGCTCTAGCAATATGCTCTTTCTCAATATTTCAATATGTATACGAGCTACTCAACTCGTATGGATAGTATAGAATGAAATTATTACGTATTATATTGTAACGTCACCGCACTAAAAAAATATCCGATGTATACTCAGTCATGAGTCTAGCGAACTGCATATTAAAGTACTCTCATATACTCAGTACCCGTTATTCACCAAAATCAGACATAAATATAACTGTCACGATACATTTCTACCATAATACATGTCAATCTTACCTTAAAATGGTCATCTGCGCGATGTTCACACTTTAGTATAATCTTTCCAATATGGCACAGAAACTCACTTTGTAATTCTAATACACGTTTCCTCATCGAATGGCAACTCTTACTCTTTCCGTAGAACATATACAAACCTCTATACTTTAACTATTCATCAATATACTCCAATAACTAATCACATTTCAACGCCATTCCACATGTACTTTAACATAACACTGGCTTACATATAGCCGAATGCATATAGCCATTACTCCCAAAACTATATGCTAAACATTCTAGAATTGCCTTGTAAAATACGCAGTTAATAACCTTAATCTTAAAAACAGTAGTACGAGTTCAATGCCCTCTCTCTATGAAGAAAGGAATACTTAATTTGACAATATTCATAGTATCGCGCAGGTAAATCGTGACGTAATCTATGTACAGGTAAGCGAGATTAATCGAAACTTCACTAGTAAATTAGACTCATAGCTACTAGGTCTTCACAAGTAACACTTCTTTCTTTTATCCAAACTAGTTTCCACTGTATGTATGCAAGTGCGGTTACCTGTATATGTCATAATAGCATTCTAATTCTACACTTCCATCTTATCTTATAGCCTTAAATATCTCGCACATCATTTCATATTTCACACGCGTTCTTAAATAATTCATAAATATCACCAAATATTCAGCACATGCCGAGTTAGATTGAGGGTGCAGATTACAAGAAACTCCTCTACTAAAAAAATGTATGGACTTAGCTCGTCAGTTGCTACGTTTGGACTGTTTGTTGCTCCATCCCTCGGTTGTAGTTAGACCCTCCGATCTGATCTGGATCTCTGGTTGGATTGCATGTTCATGGTCATCAGCTGGTCACATGGCTCGCCGGTCCACTCCTTATCGTCCGGTATTTTGGCTGGCCGGTGCTCATCCACGTCATCACGTCCACTGGTTGGCCGGTCCAATCATCCTCAGCTGGTCATCTGGCTCGACGGCGCATATCCCCAGTTCAGTCCATCATGTTGATTTAGCAGTTAGTCATCATTTCGAATCTGTAGACAACGAAGAAAATTCCTTTTGCGGATCAGTCTGTCATGATATATTCCATATTTATATTATTTATAGTAATCGTCGAAGTTTTCTTTGATTGGAAAAATTTCTCCGTAAATAGTTATTAACTTTACTGCCACAGTAGTAACTATCTTCTCGTATGAAATAATCAATATTATAAAATGGTGAGTTCCTTTTCCTTTAATCGTAGAGTGGCTGCTCACGAATCCAAGTCCGACGTATCTCACCAGAAATTAATTATTTATATAATTTTTCGCCTCTTTTCTTAGCATACACCGGTGAATAATTTAATAGTATGCTATGGCCGATTGTAAATAGTTAATATTCTCCTCAGTAATTAAGAATATTCTTCAAATATGTAGCTTCGCTCGTAACTGCGTCTTGCTTATCCGAATGTAATTTTTTGAGTATATTCTTAAACAATCCTTCCGCTGCTATATATTTTTAAAACAATTCAAAATGAGCCTCTACTGTTCTGGTGTGTCTTCCAAATTAATCCGTTCCGTGACGTACGTAGCCTTCTATACGCTGTATTAATATGAAGTTCATTGCCTTAGTAGATCGCATGGGCCATACCTTCCTACGCCGCCATTTTGAAACTGGTCAACGAGATGCGAACGGGCACAACGTCGAGGTACAGAGTCAATAAGAGTGCGGATGGTGTCCTGAGGGATGGTTCTCCATTCTCTGTCAACCATTTGCCACAGTTGGTCGTCGGTAGGAGGCTGGGACAGAGTTTGCAAACGGCGTCCAATGAGATCCCACACGTGTTCGATTGGTGAGAGATCTGGAGAGTACGCTGGCCACGGAAGCATCTGTACACCTCGTAGAGCCTGTTGGGAGATGCGAGCAGTGTGTGGGCGGGCATTATCCTGCTGAAACAGAGCATTGGGCAGCCCCTGAAGGTACGGGAGTGCCACCGGCCGCAGCACATGCTGCACGTAGCGGTGGGCATTTAACGTGCCTTGAATACGCACTAGAGGTGACGTGGAATCATACGCAATAGCGCCCCAAACCATGATGCCGCGTTGTCTAGCGGTAGGGCGCTCCACAGTTACTGCCGGATTTGACCTTTCTCCACGCCGACGCCACACTCGTCTGCGGTGACTATCACTGACAGAACAGAAGCGTGACTCATCGGAGAACACGACGTTCCGCCATTCCCTCATCCAAGTCGCTCTAGCCCGGCACCATGCCAGGCGTGCACGTCTATGCTGTGGAGTCAATGGTAGTCTTCTGAGCGGACGCCGGGAGTGCAGGCCTCCTTCAACCAATCGACGGGAAATTGTTCTGGTCGATATTGGAACAGCCAGGGTGTCTTGCACATGCTGAAGAATGGCGGTTGACGTGGCGTGCGGGGCTGCCACCGCTTGGCGGCGGATGCGCCGATCCTCGCGTGCTGACGTCACTCGGGCTGCGCCTGGACCCCTCGCACGTGCCACATGTCCCTGCGCTAACCATCTTCGCCACAGGCGCTGCACCGTGGACACATCCCTATGGGTATCGGCTGCGATTTGACGAAGCGACCAACCTGCCCTTCTCAGCCCGATCACCATACCCCTCGTAAAGTCGTCTGTCTGCTGGAAATGCCTCCGTTGACGGCGGCCTGGCATTCTTAGCTATACACGTGTCCTGTGGCACACGACAACACGTTCTACAATGACTGTCGGCTGAGAAATCACGGTACGAAGTGGGCCATTCGCCAACGCCGTGTCCCATTTATCGTTCGCTACGTGCGCAGCACAGCGGCGCATTTCACATCATGAACATACCTCAGTGACGTCAGTCTACCCTGCAATTGGCATAAAGTTCTGACCACTCCTTCTTGGTGCTGCATTTGCTCTGTCAGTCAGTGTAATAATAATAATAATAATAATAATAATAATAATAATAATAATAATAATAATAATAATAATAATAATAATAGTAGTAATAATAATAATAATAATAATATTATTGGCTTCACATCCCACTAACTACTTTTTCGGTTTTTGGAGACACTGTGGTGCCGGAATTTAGTCCCGCAGTTCTTTTGCATGCCAGTAAATCTACTGACAAGAGGCCGACGTATTTGAGCACCTTCAAATACCACCGGTCTGAGCCAGAATCGAACCTGCCAAGTAAAAAGGGACCAGAGTTATCTTGTTCGGGTTGACTGATAGTTGTTCTTCCCGACATCTGTTCTCCACAAGGTTGAGTCATCTTTGCATGAGGTCCTGGATAACACTCATCACCTCACCTTGTACCACAATCACTAGGTCTTCTGCGTATCCTTGTGCGTAGAAACCCTGCTCGTTGAGCAAAGCTATGATTTTGTTCACCACGAGGTTCCACAGCAGAGGAGAAAGAACTCCTCCCTGAGCACAGCCTCGGGTGGCCCTAACCGTCAGCATTTCTTCAAACGATTGCTTTTATCTTCCTTCTGTCTAACATGGATTTAATCAATTTGACGGCGGATTTACTCACCTTGCTCTTTTCCAATGCTTTCATCATAGTCATAGGATGTATTGCTGAAGGCTCCTTCTATATCTGGAAATGCTGCTAGTGCAATTTCTTTATATTCTATGCTATCCTGTAGGTTACAAACCAACTGGTGGAGTGCTACTTCAGTGGATCTGCCAGGTCTATATGCAAACTGATTTTCATGTAACGTTGAGCTCAGTTGCACCGTTCTCCTGATACATTTATCCAGTATTCTCTCCATTGCTTTCAGCATGAAGGAGGTTAAACATAATGGTCTGTATGCTTTGGCTTGGGCATAGTTTGCCCTTCCAGGTTTAGGTATGAATACTGCTTTAGCTTCAGACCATGATTTCGGCACGTACCCGAAAGCTAGACTCTAGACGCTAGGTCTGTCAGGGCATTGACGAGTATCTCTCATCCTTCCTGTAGGAGTATCGGAAGAATCTCATCTGGCTCCGGAGCCTTTATAGGGTGAAACGTGTCAATTGCCCATTTTAGATGGTTGTGTTTTATTATTCTGTTGGCACAGTTCCAGTCTGCTCTTTGAGCTCCAGTCTCTGTTCCAACCATTTCTTCTTGTGTCTTCTCCTCAGCGTCAGGAAGGTGACACGCCATTAACATCTCCAGCGTGTCCTTCCCTGCCTGAGTAAATGACCCATCTGGTTTCTCCAGTGTCCCCACCTGATTTAAATGGGTTGCTTTAAGAACCTTCTGGAGCCTTGCTGTTTCAGTGTGTGATTCCACTTTCTCACAGAACAGTCTCCAAGATTTTCTTTTTGCTTTCCGTATCTCTAGGTGGTACTCAGTGAGTTTCCTATGATATACGCCCCACATACCATTTGTGGTTGATATTCTATACAACGGCCTCATCTAATAGTTCCTCATGCAGTTCTTTCTGTCCTCTCACGTTAGTTGGAATTTTTTGTACAGCCTTCCCTAGAACTTCTGTGTATCTATCCGAGTTCTTTTTGGGTCTCTGTACTTCTCATTCCCATATAGTCTCGCATCTGTTGCAAATTGGTTGCAAATTGGAAATGCTGGTGGTCTGCCAATGATGATTCCTCCAGCACCTTCCAGTCTTTAATAAAGTTTGCAATGTGCGTAGTTCTTTGTGTGATGTCTATTACCTCCCTACAATTTTTATTTATAAATGTAGGCTTGTTTCCTAGGTTTAGTTTCGTCAACACAGTTCCAATAATAAACTCTAGTAAAGACTCAC
This sequence comes from Anabrus simplex, assembly GCF_040414725.1. NCBI lineage: Eukaryota > Metazoa > Arthropoda > Insecta > Orthoptera > Tettigoniidae > Anabrus > Anabrus simplex. The sequence continues at coordinate 631,677,967 of NC_090265.1, read as the reverse complement.
TTTTTGCATTGCAGTTCGTGCTGCACCATGCCGTGTGGTGTGAATTTGCATCTGCTCCAAGGACTAGGTGTTCGCCATTCCTCTTCAGGTTGCAAATTAGTTTCTCAACTTCTTCTGATGGGGGCGGATTAGTTGAGTCATGTGGGAGGTATGCAGAGCCTATGGTTATTTCTCTGGGACCTTCCCAATTTCCAAGTTCTCTCTTGGCCGTCACTAAGTCCTTTGAAGAATGTTCCTGCAACAGAAGGCATTTTAGTCTTCTGCTCATAAGTAAACATGTTCTTGGCATATTCGATGTAGTATCCTACATTAGCTTACCTCCAGATTCCGCCAGTTCTGCTACTCTTCCCGTAACTACCCATGGCTCTTGTATAAGAGCCACATCGATAACCTTGGACTTGAACTTCCTGACGAAATTGACCACAGCCTATTTTTTATGTTGTAGGTTGGCCTGTAGAACTTTCAGTACCATGCTTGCCAACGCTAGGTTTTGTTTTTCCCTTAATTACTCAAAATTTGATCTGCCCAAGTCCAAGCTTGCCCTTAAGGCCTCTCTTCTTGAGCTCTTCAAAATCTCTTTCATTAAGGGCCAAAACAATTTTAGGTATTATTGCTACCTTGATTGAAGTTAGTCTTGCCAAAAAGGACTTGACCATCTCTTCTTTCTGTTTCTTGGCGGGCGGTTTTGTAGCTGAACTGGATGGCGTACTATCCCCCGACCTTGGCCTTTTGGGCGTTTGCAATAACAAAATTTTATTATAATCCACCTGTTCAATACATTATAATGTTGTCACATTTAAAATATCTTCATTAATTAAAAGGTTACTCGTGGGACATGTTTCGTTCCCTTACAGAGCATCATCAGCCAAATCTGAATCTCGGTTATGTTCGTAAATAATGACTTAAGCACTATTAAACCATTTTTTTACAAACTTAAACTTACTCTACTAGAATATCATAAAATACATAATCTTTGGTGACATGCCTTAATAACTTGGGCTTAGTAGGAGAGATACATTAAATTGTGGTAGAATGAGTTGTTCTAAAATACTTAAAAGAAGTAGCATGTCTAATCATCTCTGAAAGAGGTGAAATTCAATCTTAAGAACTAAATTTGAAAATTTCTTTGCAATGAGATCTGGTAAAAAAGTTTTATATCCTTTATGAATAAGAGTCTATAAAGATTCAAAGATCTCGTTGATTTGATAATTGAACTTGTGATATTATAATATTGGTCTTCATGAAATTTAAATGCTTGTTGTCATTTGACCTCAGCGAGTGCTGTTGAATAAATATGCTGTTGTTGACGTGAGTGACCGTACGTTAAAATAATAGATTTAATAAGGTATGATTGAAAGGAACGTAAATTGACGATCGTAGTTAAAAGTTGTTAAGTAGTTTATCTTGTTGTATGTCCCTCTAACCGCCGTTTGTCAATTTGGTGTTAACTAAGGTTGTGTGGCGACTGCTTGATGTTCCGTGTTGGGCGTTGTCAGAGGGATAGCCTCTCGCCGATCCCTGTTCCTTGGCTTCTTCTCCGTCTAAGTTCCAGCCGCTATTTTAGCTTCCTTCCTTGCTCTCTTCCTTGCCTTGTAATATGCACTGTTGCGAGGTGGTCTGTCGATATGAAATCTGTTATGCAGAAATCTTCAGTTCTGTCTCTACGGCCGTTCCTGGTTTGCTTGTGGTAGCAGACTGCTTTACTGGAGCTTCTGTTGCCATTTCTTGTTTTGAGTCGGCAACAGCCTGTCCAGTTGGGACTTCTGTCTCAATTTTTTCATCTTGGGCTTGCTTCCGGATCTGCTCTATTGGAGTTTCCATGGCTTCCCATGATGTCAAAGTTTTTGAAATTGGTTCTTTATAAGCATCCATATTTCAATCAATCATAGGGTTTTTGCCCCTTCTAGGGTCCTGAGCATCGTTCTCACCATCCGTGGTGAGGCATACAGCCAGACATTGTCCTCCTGCAACTCAGGCTCTCCGTAGCAGAGACCACACCCCTCAGTTGTGCATCGAGCGTCTGCCCCTAGCCCGAACCTAGCCAGGTTTGTTCCCCCTTCAGTAGGCCTACTCACGTGGTCTCCACTTGGCATTATCATGACTGAGTACACAGCCATGACTTCCCCTCTAGGTTGAGATCGCCCCTTTCCCAACCCATGGCTCGTCCAGGCTACATAGAGCAAAGTGATGTGTTGGTTCCAGTATCCCGCAGTGAGGCCTTCACCTCAATCACCAGCCCCACTTCACCTGAACCACCGTATCACCCATGTAGAGGAACCATGAATGCCTCTCTAGCATGTGTGGGCGAGGCCTCCACTTCCAAGCCTTGACTTGGGCTAGTAACAATCACACTACCTCAAGACGTTTTCTGGCAATACCTGTTTTTTGTCCGTGAGAGGGTATTTTATTTCTCTCAGACCCTCCAGCCAAGTCCGGATGCCGCCCCCCTCCCCCCCCCCCCCCCCCCCTCATCCACCATCTGGGATGCACCCGATAGGGGAACAGGTATAAGAAAACCCCCACGGGTTGGTGGAAGGTATAGTTTACTGCAACCTGTGCTAAGAGAGAGATGTAAAATTATTGTTACTGTTTGAAATATTAATACTACTTCCAACTTATGATTCTTCACCTCCCCTGCGAACCATGTGACTTTTCCTTCACCTCCCCTGCGAACCATGTGACTTTTCCGTGGTGGGGAGGCTTGGGCGTCACAATGAAGCAGATAGCCGAGCCGCAAGTGCAACCATATAGGATGGGTATCTGTTGAGAGACCAGACTAACGAATGGTTCATTGAGAGGGGAGTAGCACCCTTTCGGAAGTTGCAAGGGTGGCAGTCTAGATGATTGACTTGATATAGCCTTGTAATAATACTCAACATGGCTTAGCTGTGTTGATACTGCTACAGGGCTGAAAGCAACAGGAAACTACAGCCATAACTAACTCCTGAGGACATGCAGCTCTCTTTCTATGAATGATGTACTGAAGATTGATTCTTCCCGGGTAAAATATGTAAAATAGTCCCCTATTCGGATCTCTGGGTGGGGACTACACGAGAAGGGGCGATCATCAGGAAGATGGGTACTGGCATTCTGCAAGTCGGAGCATAGAATGTTACAAGTTTGAATCGTTGTTGTAGGTTAGAGAATCTGAAAAGGGAGATGGATAGACTAAAGTTAGATGTAGTTGGTATGAGCGAAGTACATTTTCAGGATTCTTATCTATAACATCTTTTTAATGCACACTGGACTTTTTATGAATCTCTTTCATAGAGTTATTTTTTAACATAGTGCTGCACAATATTTCACATGGTATGTACTGTTACGAGACCTTATGTGTCTTTACATTGTTTAATTTCTTCGATATTTGTGTTTTAATTTTGCTTTAGGCTGACGATGACCTAGTACTAGGTCGAAACTAGTCCCTAATCATTCATGTAATTTCAATTCTTTACATTTTGTATTGAAAAGGTGGACCCTAATAATACATTAATTTAACTCAATTGTAACCACAAGAACACACTAAGGGGTCTTCCCTCTTTAGGAGATAAGAGTGGGTAGATCGTAAATGAGCTACTACGTATGAATATCTTAAAATATGACGTAACTTCATCTCAGTTGTTCTTTGAATATACAGCAGCACATTTAAGAAGCCAGCATATGTTGAACTCCTTGACCCACAACTGAAAAATTTCCATCCCTAACAACTTTTTAATGCTACACGGCGCACTGGATTTTAATCGTAAATAAACGATGTGATTTCGGCTCAGTGGTTCAATTGGATACCAGCATCTTAAAGGAGCCAGCATATTCTAATTTTCTTATCCAGCAACTCAAGGATTCCTTTCTATAACATCTTTTCAATGCGCACTGGACTTTTTAATGCTATACGGCGCACTGGACTTTATTCGTAAATAAACGATGTAACTTCGGCTCAGTGGTTCTTCAATTGGATACCAGCATCTTAAAGGAGCCAGCATATTCTAATCTCCTTATCCAGCAACTCGAGGATTCCTATCTATAACATCTTTATAATGCACACTGGACTTTTTATGAATCTCTTTCATAGAGTTATTTTTTAACATAGTGCTGCACAATATCTCACATGGTATGTACTTTTACCAGACCTTATGTGTTTTTACATTGTTTAATTTCTTCAGTATTTGTGTTTTAATTTTGCTTTAGGCTGACGATGACCTAGTACTAGGTCGAAACTAGTCCCTAATCATTTATGTAATTTAAACTCTTTACATTTTGTATTGAAAAGGTGGACCCTAATAATACATTTAATTTAACTCTATTGTAATCACAGTTCAATATGGATCTATCATTATAAAACTTATTTCATTTAATGTTCTTGTGGTGCCGACGTCACCGTGGCCCACATCCTCACAGAGTGCACTGATCTCTCTGGCCTAAGACGGAGCCTCGGCCTACAGGAAACATTGCAAGAGACTGTCCTAATTTTTCCGTATTGAAAGTCTATTAAAGAAGAAACAATAAAACTTTTGTATCTACCTATTCAATACATTGAGAGTGTGTTAAGATTCCAATTCCATACAGTATAATATGTGAAAAGTTACACCAGTAGTAACAAAATGTTTGAATGTGTATACAACGAATAATTTGAAACATTAAGCAATTCAACAGATTGTAAATGCGTTGACATTGTATTTTAAATATTAGAATAAGGTTATAAAGGTTGAAACTTAATTATTATGTTCAATAAGATGACATATACAAACATTTTAATATTTAAGAGGATTTTCAAAGCTTATTATGGATAAGTTTGTCAATGGCAAATCATAAGTGTAAGTTCTAAAACAATGTTATCATTTAACCTTGTAAGAATATTATAGCTGAAGATGTTCAAAATATGAACGAAACGTGTCAATAAAAAAAAAAAAAGTATTGAATAGGTGGATACAAAAGTTTTATTGTTTCTTCTGCAGGAAACACTCAAACACATACTAGCCAATGACGCGACTACTGCTGATTTCGTCATCCGCTTTATGTGCGACAGTGGATTAATCAAGGGTATATGAATTACAAGTGTATTGTTATTTAGGGAACACACGTTCCCTTTTGATTCGTTAGTAATTTTTCAGCCTAATTAAATTATTTTTTGTTTTATTTTGTACTGCGTTTCCAAATTCCTTTGTTGAATAAATAATTTTGTTTTTATTTTAAATTTCTTTTCCACTAATTTGTTTGGAGAGGATGATTACCTCATTGTACTTCCTCTTAAAACAAAAATTCACCACCACCACCACCATCAACCAAGACAACTACTTTTACAGCATCTGCATTTTGCTTTACAAAATAACTTTTGAAACTAACTGAAATAACTTCTGTCAGACAGCACAGCAACAGTTATGTCATGCTCTACGCCACGATATTCATGACATTGCAAATGTCTTAAAATGAACTGTACGATAGTGCTTAGAGTAGCTTCTGTGGTTGGGTAGGAAGTCTAAAAACTAACTATTCATAGAGGATGCAATCACCAGAAAAAGTCTGTGAATGTGAGGAATTTTGAGTTAAATTGTTATTTCATCTGCGGTTATTCTTTTTCTGTTTCCTGTTGTAATATAGAAAACAAATATTTGTCATTAATTTATAGAGCTTGAAAACTTGCGTTACATTCTCTCTTGGATCCCGGATATCCTTCTCTTTCATATACCAGAGTTGCTGATTATTTTTCTTGCCTGTTACCAAAAGAGTTTTATTGATCTTTTTATCTTTTTCTTTTACCTCTATACAGATATTGCTTCGTCCAGCTTTCAGAAAGAGTTAACCCAGATAAAGCTATTAAAGAACTAGAACAGATCAAATTTGGTTCTGGAAAACTGGTTGTAGAGAAGAAGTTTACTAAAGAGGAAGAAGAACTTTTGCCTGAAGCTATTGATCCATACACGTGAGTATTATGTTATTCATTTGATTCTTAGCAGGTTTAATTACTGTAATTAAAAAAGTTTTGTTTCATAGATGTACTAAATATTAATGATTATTTGCATTAAAGAGGATATGGTACTTGTCATGAAATCTGCTAAATGAGAAATGGTATAGTTTACCGTTTGTGAATATGGATGGCGAAAATCATGAGTGTCTGCACAGGATCTATACTTTTGATTGGTGGACATGCACAAGGGTCACGTATATTGATGACTAGCTGATGTACCCGTGCTTCGCTACCTAATTCTACACTATACAGAATTCTAGGTTAGGTAGTATAGACGTTCTGAGTAAGATTGTATTAAATTTCATAGCTCTTAACATTACAGTACCCTAGAAACACGATGGGGAATTCGCCAAACATATTTTCTTATGTGAAGATTTGGTTAGGGAGTTTTCATTGTAATGGTAGGCCCTCTTGCCTACCAACAGTCACAATCAAGTTGGGGAGTTTTCATTATGATGGCAGACACTCACTCTCCACCTGCCTTTTTACATCCTCAGAAAGACTGCCTTACTGGTTTTCCCAAATGAAATCAACATAGGTCATTACAATGATGCCAGTAGGAATGTCACAATTAAAAGCAATGCTATCATATGAAATACTTGATCAAGTAAAAAAAAAACACAAATTTTCTCACTTTTAACATACAGTACTACGCTGCCAATCTAACAGTCCAAAGTTCCAGATCTAGAATGACCAGGCCGCAGACAGCCGTGAACACACTTTAATTTCCGTGGGGAGAGGGGTAGGGGGGGGGGGGTGAATAGTGTAGAGTCCCAGGGCAAAAACTATGCCCTTTTACTCATCTGTTTAATAGGAGTACCCGATGAGTAGGAAAATCTCAGTTCACTACACTGGCGGCCGGAAAACTATCTGACTTGGAGGCAAATTTTTCCTCCAAGCCAGAGGAGAAACCCCTTCTTTGCTGCTAATTTGGAATAAAATGAATGCAGAATTTAATAAAAGTGAAGAAGAAGCTTTTCTTAAGAAACTGCTCTTTTCAGGGTTGACTTTTGAGTTACTTAATGAATTGTGGTGTTAAAATTTGGAATAGACCGAAATTGTAATTCTAGATCAGGTCATAAGTGACTCTTTGCCACTATTCCATTAAGTGTGCACACTAATCATTCCAATCAGTGCATCAGTGCAGGGCTCGAATAGCTGGAATATTATTGTGAACCAGTGTGTTATGTACCAGGAGTATCAGAAAATGTATGAATCATAGGAATGGCATGTTAAAGTTATTTAACTTCCCAGCTATTTTCCGCCAATATTCAGGCAGGCTGTTATACTCGGTACACAACAGTAATCCCATCTATCGGAGATGAGTGGCAGCATAAGAAACAAAGAATATCACAACAAACAATGGTCATTGTAATGTTATTGTTGATCAATTTTATGAGCTATCGATATTGTAGGCTTTCACATTTAGTTTTCTTCCGACTCTGAAATACCACTCATCATAGTCGGTATGGTAAAACTGAATAAAACATAAATGATCATAAACTGTATTCTGTATAACTTTTGTTATGTAATCTTTTTCGATAGGACCAATAACATAGGTATTTAAAAATTTTAAAAAATTAAAAATTTAAAAATTAAATCTTAGGCTCCTTCCCCTAAACTACCATTTCATTCAGGGTGAAAAAATTGTTTATAGCTTAGACTGTAGTTTCTTATTCCCCGACTCTATATACCCATTTCATTAAATTCTGTATACCTATGTTCTCGTGGCTATGGACTTGGCAACAAAAATCGAGATTCATGAATATCTCTGTTATCATAGCCGGTATGGTAAAAATGTATAAGACATAAATGATAGGAAATTTAATTCTATGTAACTTTTATTATGTAGTATTTATCTATATGACCGCTAATAACATAAATATTTGAGAATTACATTTTATGCCTTCCTCTAAACTACCATTTCCTCAGCATGAATAAAATTATAGCCTAGATTGTAGTGACTTTACATACCAATTTTCATTAAATTCTCTTCAGCCGTTTGCTCGTGGTGCGCGTACATACATACATACATATAGACAGACAGACATTATGGAAAAGTAAAAATGTGCATTTCCTTGTTACTGTGGACATGACCAATACAGAAATATTGTTCTTAAAAATTCTGAGCAATGTACAGACAAGTCTTTTTATATATATAAAGGCCAAATACCACTCACTGATCATTGAATCTCCAGGTCCAAAAGACCTAGGAAGCTGAAATTGGGAAGATAGGTTCAACTTTTGCGCCAGAGTTGCATTAGGAAAGAAATTCAGCTTCTGCCTTAGGTTTTTTGCTGCTATAGTATAGGCTGTCGTACAAGGACGAGACAAAGCTCAGTTTAAGTCTTACGACACGATAATAGTACTGAAAGGTTGAACCATCATATGTCTTCTTTCAACTTAATAGTGAACAATGAACAATAATTCTTTCGCTATGCTGGTCGTAGTAGCTTATCCGCTGGGCTAGTCCTTTTACCAAAACTCATGTTTTAAGGCCTTAAAATCAACCATTTTTGAGATATTGGCCCAACACGGCCACTGAACTACCATCAAAATGCTGGAGAGGAGGTTTAGATAGACTCACGAATGAGGTGATCTTAAGTATTGCAGTTTCCGCTTGGGCAGATTATGCAAGACATGCGGAAAGATTGCAGAAAGAAGATATTATTCCGTGAAAGGATTTCACGGTGCTTACCGTCAGTTGTCTCATTTACAGCAATACGTTCGAATATGCTTCTGCGCGTTGCTATATCTCGTGTTTCGTCGTAAGTTCCAGCTTGTGAGAAGGACGTTTTCATTTTGTTAGTGATTAATGCATCAGTGCCTTCGCAGAATTATTTGGAAACTTACTTTCCTTAGAAGTAGAGAAGAAGTAATTTTTCTTCAAAATGTCTCTTTTCTACGTGAACAACGAGAATCACAGGCAGAATGGAAGATACTGTGAGAATCTTCACTCCTCTGTTCTGAAGGGAATGTGAAGGTTGCGTGCTTATCATTCATTGTTGGCTTTTCCCAGGCAGGAAAAGTTTAAGCCCCTACAGTGTGTGCCAAAAAATTCTTTACTCTTTGTCAGACTCGGTAGCTGAACGGTGAGCTTGTTGGTTTTCGGATACAAGGGTCCCATGTTCGATTATTGACCAGGTCATTGAAATTTATCTTCACTCAGGGCTAGGTGTTAGGACCTATTCGAAGTGTATCCTCTCTTCAAGATATCAGTAATAATGGTGGGATGCATACAACTTGTGAAACATTTTATATTTAAAATTCCAGGTGATGGGGGGGAAAATACCACTCTTTGTCATCCAGCAGGTTATTCCCTTATTCCACTTTCTCATCCCACAACACAACACATTCATTGCAAAGTAGCTCTACGTGACTCAAAGCTGATACAGAGCAGAGAGAATTCAGTTGGCACGGCAAATAGGCCAACTGAGCAACATCGCTCGGCCGATACGCTGCTTTCTTCCCTCAAAACCACTCAATTAAATATAAATCAATATAAAATCAACAATTGCATGCAGGCAAAAAGCAGTTTTAATTTTAGCCTGACCGAGCCTACCGAGTCATGAGCTTCATAACAAGCCAAATTTTTAATGGCTATGATCACCCAGAAATGGGAAAATATTGTTTCACAAAATTTACAACAACCCTTTTTAACAAATATCAGATGAAATAAAAACTTGGTATACCGATCAACAATAAGTTACTTTAAGATGTATTAAAGTTTGGTAATGATCAGGTCAATACTTTTAAAGTTATGAATTTTCAAAGTGAGCGCTCCATTGTAAATGGAAAAAAATAATGGCACATTTTTTGTTCAACATACGTTAAAATTTTAACTGGGTATGATCAATATCTCTACTCCACATAATTAAACTTAGAAAAATAAGCTAAATTTTGATGTAGCTTGTTTCTGTGTGGACAAAGGATAAACTTTTTATTAACTTATTAACTTGGGTGTCTATACTTTTTTTTCATGACAGTAATCGTAGTAACAACAGCAACAATACTAATACTACTGCTACTATGTGTTTATTATCTCTTTAGCTACTGTAGGTCTGAAGATATGTCAGAAAGGGATTCTTAAGGTGTCTATACAGTAAATAAATTGTTCTTGTACTCTGTAACATTTGTCTCTCCTTTGTCTGATATCAGCTAATAGTTCCAAGATTTAATCCTTGAGCCTTGAGCTCTGGGGGCAAGCACCTAATAAACAGTAACTATCCAGTCAGTGGGTGTGAAGGAATATTAGGAGGACTGAGATTTAATTCTCCAAGTACCCATCATTTTTAATTTTCTATACTTGAGATATGTCTGCTGAGGGGAAGCTTCCTAAGGCTATCATATTTTTAAAAAGCGAGCTATAAAGTTTATGTGACATTTCTGTTTTTAGAAAGAACTTGTCATTCTCCTGATACTTGGGATGGAATTTGTTTGTATTCTTCATTCACTTACTTTGAGTTAATTTAATCTCATCATTACTACATGGTGGACATCAATGTTCAGGAATTTATTTACTGTCTTTGAAGATGTCATACAAATTGGTAGAATCTGCATTCTGTAGATGAATCTCCACAATTATTTAAAATGTGATTTATTTAAATGTGATATAGTATGGAACTTTTTTTGTATGTCTTATAGACCAGTGGAGTTAATTAAAAGCTTCTGTTTAGAAATATTTATTATAATATTTTACAAACAAAATATCCTGTTATATTATCCCTGAAGGATCCATTTTGCCTAAAGCCCAAATTCTTATCCTTCATGCATGCTACAGTCTTTTCCACAGTGTCCTTTTCCTTTCAGATATTCAACTGGTAACTACCAAAATGATTTTGGAGAATCTATCAGTTTATGGAGGCATGGTTGTGTGATAATTCATTTCAAGAACTGTTATGGATGAATGTATAGGAGGTAAGCAGGGAATGTAATTGTTTCGTATTGATCCAGGTGTTGTATAAGCTGAAGCAGTTAGTGATTTAAAAAAAGTTACATTTTGGTAGTTAAACCACCATATTGGACATCTTAAACAACATAATTGAGTATATTTATTCAGATGGTTGTGTTTTATGGATAGTGATAAAGGAAATATATGAGACATGGTGCAAAATGTACAAATGGGTGGAAGTAATAGGATCAGCTTGTAGTCAAGTAGTGCTTAGCTGGATGGTGCAGCCTGAAACATTAAATATTACAATCCATTGCTTCTCTCCTAATTTGGTGATAAAACAGAAGGTATGACCAGGAATATTTGACACGGTAAACTTGTTGTGGGCTCATTCTTTCTACTTTTAGAAGCAACCATGATTGATTGTTTACTGTGATTGTTTTATCTGCAAATATTTTAAAATTTATGATTTTTCATTCTATTAATGTGATTTTGTCCAAAACTTCCCAATAAGGATACAATATTTTGCATTTCAAAAATCTATTAACCGTCGCCATAAGACGTGTCTGTTTCCGTGGGATGTAAAGCAGATTGTAAATAATAAAAAAAAAAAATCTGTTAAATTCATGAAAGAAAAAGATTTGCCATCCTTTGACTAAAGGGAAGAGAAGAGAAGAAAGGGCAGTGAAGGATGATACAGGCTGTTTTACAGAAAGGACTTAAAGCCAGAATTAGAATAGATTTAGTTTTGTGAAAGGATATACAGAATTTGTGGATGAGGTCAAGTATGAACATTGACAGAATCATTATATCTGCAATTAAGTTTGAGGTAGAAACAGGGAATTTGTTCAAGTATGTGACCCAAAAACTGATAATAAAGAAAATGCTATAGAAAAATACCTGGCAGAAGGGGTGGAATTTATTCAAGTTAAGAAATTAATGTAATGGGAGATATGAATGTACAAATGCAAAGATAAAAAATGAAGAGATTTTGGGAAGCTATGGGCATCGTATTAGGCCTTTTCACTGAAGAATTGGGCATAGCTTGACAGCATGTTTTTCCTATTTTGTTTGTATGTCAGATGGTTCAACTTCACTAGGAACTCACATAATGTTAGCCTCTGACTTAACACAACAATTGAGAGTCAACAGTGTACATCCCTCCACCACATCTTTGCAGATGCAGTGCTCTTGTATGAGAATATTGTAGGATACTTCACAATTGACAACTGCCTATTCATGAAGATCTCGGCATACATGTTGACAGACTAAGTTCAAGACATTCTCTGCTTTGACTAGCTGGAAACCTCATTGCTTCATACAGATTAAACATGGAGTACGTGAACACCTCCTATTCAAATGAAAGAAAAGTTCTTCCTCACAGTGTGAATGTGGGTCTGATCAAAAGACTGTTCAGCACCTCACTCAGGAGCGTTCTATATATGCTTATGCAGAAGACCCAAAAGACTTCCTCTTTTTTTTAATAGCTCAGGCAACTGAATATGTCCAGAGTTAAATTGTGTTCCTTTATTTTATTATGCATTCAAAGTTCTGAAAAGTTATACGCTTAATAATATTAATAATATGTCATCATGATCATCATCATTTCCCATTATTCAGCTGTAACCAGGTAGGGACAGATATGGTTCCTCTCCACTTTCTTCGGTCTTTCCACCACTCCTCCTCCAACACTGTGTCCCAGTCCAGGTTTCTTTCTATAATACTGTGTTGGATTGTGTCATCCTATCTCATTTGTGGTCGTCCGTGGCCTCTTCTTCCTTGCATTTGCATTTCCATCACCAATTTTGGCATTCGTCACTCATTCGCTTTATGTGCCCAAACCATGTTAGTCGGCTCGTCTCTATTCTATCATTCATTTTTTCCACTCCAATTTCTTCCCAGATTTTCTCATTCCTTATTTTGTCTCTTTTACTCTTGTGTATCATACTCCTCTAGAACTTCATTTCAGCTGCCTGTATTCGACTCTCATCCTTCTTTGTCATTGTCCAAGTTTCTGCTCTGTAAGATGTTATGGGTACGTAATACATCTTGTACATAGTTTCCTTTGCTTTCATTGGCACATCTTTGTCTCATAACATGTTTCTTACACTATAATAGAAACAGCTTCCAGCTTGAATCCTCTTACTAATTTCAGCATCCAGTCGAGCATTCTCCATTAATTCACTCCCCAGGTATTTGAATGTCTCCACTACTTCCAAGGGCTTGTATGCAAGTCTAATCTGACCTTTCCCTTCTTTCTTCCCTATAGTCATAACAAGAGTTTTACTCTTTTCTACACTTATTTTCAATCCGCATTTTTCAATCTTCCCATTCACCATATCCAACTGTTCTTGAACCTTCATGTCCTCTTCTTCCCTAATCACAATATCATCTGCAAATAACAACATGTTCATTTCTCTTCCTCCATATGCTGCTTATGCTGTTCTCATGATGTCATCTATTACTATTGTAAACAGGACTGGTGATAGTACACTTGCCTGTCTCAGCCCACTAGTGATTTTGAACCAACTTGTCCTGTCAACTTGTGTTTGCATGCAACGACAACATTCCTTGTACATTGCCATGGTCATTTTTATTAATCGCTGTCCAATTCCTATTTGCACCAGACTGTCCCAAACTTTAGTCCTGGGGACACTGTCATATGCCTTTTCAATGTCAATGAATGTCATCATATCATACCCATACTCCCATTGCTTTTCCATTAGTTGTCTCATAATGAAAATGGGCTCTATTGTTGACCTTCAACTTCTGAAACCAAACAGATTTTCCTGTATCTGATTTTCAACCCTCAACCTTATCCTACTTTCCAGTATTTTCTCCATTATCTTAGCAACAAGGGATATCAGAGTAATTCCCCTGTAGTTCTTCAATACTTTCTTATCACCTTTCTTGGAAATTGGATGAATATTCCTCTTTGCCAATCCTCAGGGACCTCCTTATTCTCGCAGACAATGCTGAGAACTCGGTATGTCCACTGCAGGCTTACAGTTCCAGCTGCCTTTATCATCTCCACTGAAATTTCATCTATTCCAGCAGTTTTCCATTCTTCATCTTTCTTACTGCCATATCAATTTCAATTGTAATTTCTTCATCAACTAATTGCCTTTTCTGGTGGTCCGTTGAATGACTGTCATTAGTTCTCATGTTCAGCAACTTTACTCTCTACATCTATTTCTTATTTCTTCTGGCTTTGTTAATATTATGCTGCCTTCATCCTTCACAAATCTGGTGTTTCCTTGATCTCTCTTTTTGTTTCTTAAGATACCATACAATCATTTCTTGTTGCCCTGCATATCATCCCTTAATTTCTGTGTGAATGAGGCCCAGTTTTTCCTCTTTTCTTCCTCCACTACTTTCTTGTTCAAGTTCTTTGCCTCCACATATTTTCTTCTACTTTCTTCAGTCTTAGATGTTTTCCATGCCATTTTCTTTTCCTTCATTTTAATCTTTAACCTATCATTCCACCATTGTGTCCCTTTGTCTTTCACATTTCTGATGTTTTACCACATACCTTTTCTGTACATCCAACCAGTGCTTCCTTAAATCTTTTCCATTCATCTTCAATGTTCCCCATCTCTGCCCTGGGTACCTTGGGTATTATTTCCCTTTGAAATTTTTCTTGTATGTTTTTCTCCTTCAACTTCCATACTTCAATTCTTTTCTCTCTTCTTAATGGGGTTTTTTCAATCTTTCCCACTTTTCCTCTCACAACTCTATGATCTCCACCAAAGGCTTCTTCAGGCATGGCTGTAACATCTAAAAGGTTCTTCCGGTGTTCTTTCTCGAAGATTATATAATCAATCATGGTCTTTGTTCATCTGTCCCCCCAACCATACCTGGTAAACTTCTGACAGTTCTTCCTAAACCAGGTGTTTCGAACAATCATTTGGTTCCGCATGCAAAAACCCATCAACAACTCGCCTTCTGGATTTACATTTCCATATCCAAAGGGCCCTACAGCATCTTCCTTTCCTTGTCTTTCCACTCCAACTTGTGCATTTAGATCTCCCATCAAGAACACTTCCTTATCTTCTATCTGTCTCTCCACTTCCTCTAAAAAGTCCTCTAGATGTTCATCTGTGCAACCCGTTTGTGGGGCATACAACTGGAATAGATCTTTCATGACATTTTCAAACTGGAGTCTCATCACCATCATCCTATCACTGATGCATTTTGTAGATTCCACATATTCTTGGATTTCTTTTCTAAATATGATGGCCACTCCATTTTTTGCTTCAGGTCCTCCGCTCTAATACAGCCTGTATCCTTCTCTCAGAGGAATCTCTCCCGTATCCCTCTTCTTGGTCTCACACAGTCCAAGTATGGCTATATCTTCTTCTTTCTTGAAGTCAACCAGTTCTTCTGTCTTTCCCGTCAGTGTCAGGACATTCACTGTCACAATCTTGATGTAGTTTGGTGCCAGTTGCCCACTTCTCACAGTTCCCCCAGTACCCAAAGAGCTGCATGTCGCTTTTAGCAGGGGATACCCTAACCCAGGGATGGCGAACCTATGCCATGCATGTCACTGGGTGACACGCTAACACAATTTTGGTGGCATGCCACATGAACATATTAACGTTTTAAAAACGTCGTATAGTTATAGTATTTCACGTGTAAGAAATAAATACAGAAAGCCAGGCCATCAGTCAGTCAGTGAATGAAGTTTGACTTGTGTGTGTGGTAGCCAGTAGCGTGTAATTATTCGTTGTGTGTTACCATTTTTTGAATGTCGTTTTTGGTGCCGAAAGAAACAAACAGAAACTTAACAAAGATAGTGACCGGATTCTTCAAGAACACTGGACAACGGAATTCAGAGCGATAGAAAGAAGCAATAAAGCTGTGTGTTGCCTGTGCTTGAAAACCATAGTGTCCCGTACATTCAAAGTAGTTATGAATTTCATGTTTTTGGTCTGTATTGAACTGAGAATAATATATAAGTAATAATAATAACAACGTAAAAGTTTCCACCTTTTCAATACTAAAATATATTCACAAAATTATAAATTACACAGTACTAGTTTCGACCCCTAGATGGGTCGAACGGCTGATGATGACCCCTAGATGGGTCGAAACTAGTACCGTGTAATTTATAATTTTGTGAATATATTTTAGTATTGAAAAGGTGGAAACTTTTACGTTGTTATTATTATTACTTATATATCATCCAAAGTAGGCCTAAAGCGCCATTTCGAGACAAATCATTTAAATGTTCGTTCCTTGCCAAATGAAGAAAGAAGAGCTCGTTTCACAGAAAATCAAACAATACACAAAACAAACTGGTTGTTTGTATCATCTTTCAGGCCAAGGAATAATATCAGTGCGATTGTTTCCATCTGTCTCACTGCATATTAGAACATGAGGAACCAATTTTTTCTGACGGTGAGTTCTTGAAAGAGACTTTCTTATTGATGTCCGATACAATAATATGAAGACTTTCCTAACAAACAACAAATAATTAACAGAATTAAAGAAATGCTAGCCAGGCGAAATCCTGTCAAGGGTAGAATAATAAGAATGAGTGAAGATGTTTCGGAACAATTATTGAAAGCTGATTCGGATAAGTCCCAGATATATTCAGTATATCTTGTTGAAAGCACGTATGTGACCTTACAAGAAAGGATCGCTGTTTTTTTCTGATTTCCTTGTGGAAATGTGATGTGGGAGGAATTAGTTAAATTGTTGAGTTTACGAAATACGACAATAGGTAAAGATGTAATGAAGGATATGAAGGAAGAACTTGTATTAAAAATGGGGTTTGAACAGAATATTGCCTGAAGTATGGTGGGTATTCATAATGGGTTTGTGCAATTTCGTATTTTACAGTTCCATCGCATGTTACACCAGGAATCCCTATGTGCAAAAAAAGGTATGCAGTTATTTGAAAGAGTACACTCGGTGGTAACTACAATAATTGTGAACTTCATACCTGCACGTGGTCTAAATAATCGCCAGTTCTTGAAAATGTTATAAGAAGTGGAATCTCACTGTGGCGTACTTGTAATGTACAATAATGTTCGCTGGCTGAGTCATGGGCAAGTACTCCAGAGGCTTGTTGAGCTCTTGGACGAAATTTGCTTTTTCATGAAAGAAAAGCACGAAGAAGTCCCAGAACTCACGGACCCTATCTGGCTGTGCGAATGTATGTTTCTCCGTGATTTTACAGCAGTATACAATGATATGAATCAGGAACTACAAGGAAAGGGACATACTGCAGGAGATTGTTTGAGATCATAAAATCATTCTAGAGAAAACGTGTGTTCGTCAGGGATGTTGATACAAAGAATTTTAAGTACTTTCCTTCACTTAAAGTACAACTTGAACTCGTGTCAAAGTTTGCAAATCAATTAACTTTTGAAGGCACAAGAAGTATTTGTAAGAAGTATGTGGACGTTTCACAAAATTCAAAATAAATAATTTCCAAGAGATTTTCCCAATTTCGAGATTTGGAGGAAACATTTCATTTTATTGCAAAACCTCATATTACACAAAAATGAGTGACATCAAGGTCAATTTTTTACTGACCATTTAGAAGTGGAGTTGATTGAATGTGAAGAAAGCAGTACATGGATGAAGAAATTCGTACAACTTGGTAAAGCATTGGTGAAAATAAACTGTGCTGTTGATGGTGAATACTCTCTCCAGAAGCCAGACAACTTAGTACGTGAACAATGGGACAGCCTCCCATAAAATTTTTCGGTGATGAAGAAACTTGCTACAGCATTACTTATTTTGTTTGGGTCATCATATACGAATAGCTATTTTCTACAATGAACGTAGAAGCCGTCTTGGTTCAGACCTAAGTGCTTCTTGTGTGTTAATGAAGACAAGAAGTTACGAACCTAATATAAATGACATGGGTACTAAATGTGAGAACGAGATTTCACTTTAAAGTCCATTAGCAATATTAGTGTTTTAAATTCTTATATCTTATAATACTGTATTTAATGACAAAGTGTGTTGCAATGAGAGCTTATTTTATATATTTTTACAGGTAATGTTAAGTATTCTCCAAACTTACATACCGGTACTTAAAAATGTATTTTTGATGTATTTGCGAAATACAGCCACTAAATATGCAATCAAATGTATTTACAAGATATATATACTGAATAAATAAGTAAATAAATAAATCACTAAATGAATGAATAAGATATGAAACATAATTGGGAATTAAGAAAGGAAGTTTTGTGTGTGTGTGTGTTTTTTTTTTTTTTTTTTTTTTTTTGTAGCCATTCCTTAAGTGGCACAGTAAATAGTTGAGAATACTAAACCAGACATAAAATGGCACACTAGCTGGAAAAGGTTCGCCATCCCTGCCCTACCCTATTCTGAGGCACCATGTCTGCTTCATCCATATAGGCTATTGTCACGATGGGCTTGCCACACCGAAAGGCATTTTATACATACTGCCAGGTTCAAAATTAGGCCGCCCCTAACATGGAGACAGACTCCTTTCGTAGTCGCTCCTCTGGACTACAAATGCTACGGATTTTCCTCTTCCGCCATCTTCACTGCACCAAAGTTCATCTTGTCCACTGCAGATGCCACTGAGGACTTCACCCCTAACCCAGGGCAGGGGCCCTTCATATTTATGACCCCTGGAGAGAGGGTGTCCCAGTATTTTAAAGCCCCCAGGAATTGGGCTACCTGATGGTCTGCGGGTTGTACTGGGGATTTCAACCAGCCCTACATACTGTAGGGGCCACCTAGGGACGCGCTCTGTACAAGTCAGGTTCCCCTGGTTACTTTCGGAAGTTAACGTCACCCACAAAGGCTGAGATTATTTGTCCTATGTTGTGAAAATCATAGAAAGAAGAATTAAAGGTAAGGTCAAAATAGTACTTCAAAAAGAACAGTTTTGCTTCAGAAGTGGAACCTATTTTCAGTATGAGGCAAACTGTAGAAAGCAGTGAGAAGTAAGGGAAGAGTATGATAATGGCATATTTATTGGTCTATAATAGCATCCCCAGAGGAAATGTTAGGGAAGGTCTTGGACAAAAGGATTTGAATTGTAACAATGAAATGGTAGAAGAAGCATTGGATTTTAAGTGCTGCACCTGCATCAAGTACGTACTGTGTGAATCAAGACGATTCATTTGCTCTGACTCTCATGGTGGTCGGAAGTAACTTAAGCAATACATGTTGTGGGAGTACTTTTGGGTGAAGGTTAAAACTGTATTAGTAGTATTTGTTGTAGTTATCCTTTGTCTGGTCTTTTTTTATT
Organism: Anabrus simplex; assembly: GCF_040414725.1. Taxonomy (NCBI): domain Eukaryota; kingdom Metazoa; phylum Arthropoda; class Insecta; order Orthoptera; family Tettigoniidae; genus Anabrus; species Anabrus simplex. The sequence goes on along the minus strand of NC_090265.1, from coordinate 631,658,872 downwards.
TTTTAACCTGAGTATTATTAAATAGTCATTAGTGTTCACAGTCACAAAATGCTATTCAAAAGTAGAGGGGAGAAGGTTATCGTAAACGTCTAGATAAAGGGAGCAATCAAATAGATAATGTAATTACTGGAGAAGTGTATGTAGATAGTACTGGCATAATCTCAACAACAACAATCATCATCCATCATCATCTGAGTGTACGAGACTCCTCCATTTTGTCCTGCCCTTGTACCACTCTTCCTCCACTAATTTGTCCCAATCATGTCCTCTCTGCAGTACATTTTTCTTCACAAAATCATTCCACTTTCTTCTCGGTCTTCCCTCAGGTCGGTTTTCTTCCACTTCTCTTTCAAATTCCATCCTTGCAGTTCTGGTTTCATGTGTCCAAACGACTTTAGTCTCTACTCTTGGATCTTGCCGAGGAGAGATCTCCTTTTCCCAATTAATCTCCATATCCGTGATCTTGTCCTTTGTGGTTTATTGTCACATGGTACAAAGGAATTTCATTTCAGCTGCCTGGAGTTCAGAATTATTCCTATTGGTCATTGCGGTGGTTTCAAGATCATATGTAAGAATTGGTCTATAATAAGACTTGTAGACCGTCACCTCTTTTTTCCAGAGATTTCATTCCACAGCGGCCAATTTACTTGATGGTAGAATTGTGTCATCTTGTTAATTTGGTTATTCACCTTGTGTTTCGCCAGGTTGTCTTTTGAGACAGTGCTGTCCAGGTACTTGAAATCTGGCATGCTATCCAGCTTTTGTTGATTGAGCCTGGCAACTGGTTTGGCTCCTCCCTTCTGCACTGCCACTGTCTTTGTTTTGCTGATGTTTAGGCTCTTCAACTCATTACTCCAGCTTAGCAGTCTCTCTTCCAGTTTTTCTTCAATCCAAATAGCAACATCATCTACAAATATGAAGGCTTATAGGTCACCATGTCCTTTTAAGCGACTTCATTATGACATCCATCATGATGACGAATAGAAGAGGTGACAATGAGCTGCTCTGCTACATTCCTCTCTTCGTTTCAAATCAGTCTGAAAAGCCACCACCTACTTGAACACAGCTTCTGTTCCCTCTGCACAACATCTTCACTTTGTCTGTGGGGCTGTGTTGCACCTGCAGTTCTTTTATGCATTACCAAATTCTTTCCCTTGGTACTCTGTTATAGATTTTCTCTAGGTCTATAAAATACTAAAAGCAGAGCTCTTTCTCCCAGTATTTGTCCATTAGCATCCTAACTGCAAAGATGGGATATGTAGTTGCACTTCTTGGCCTAAAACCATATTGTTCTTCGTCTAGGAATGGTTCAACAATATCTTTGATTTTTTCCAATATTTTCAGATGATGAGACAGCAGCAAAATACCATATTGTGTTTACTTGTGCTTCCTTTCTTGAACAGAGGTACAATTATGCCCTTCTTCCAAACCTCAGAGGCTCATTCTGTTATTAAAAGCGGGTTGAATGACACTACCACTGGCTTGCTAGGCCTACCATGGATTCTTGCGTTGCTTTTGTTTGCTCTAGGTGTTCAGCAGGTAATATGCATTTCCTGTTGTCAGTCAAGGTTTATGATTTGCCCACTAATTCTCAGGAGGCTGATTGCAGCAATTGCCCACCGAGCACTGGGAATCGTCATGTGCCTACGCCATAGTAATGTGGCAAAATATCATGCCATAGTAACCATTCAAGACCCGTTAAATGTAATTAAAAGTTTTTCTACCCAATTAGACATACTGGCCCATATACCTGATGAATCAGTTTTCCTGCCATATCGTATTGAGCAGTCTGTACAATCATTGGGTTGCTGGAATTCCTGCATATCCACGCTTAATTCATCTACACTTAATGTCTCTGCTTTTGTCACTGTCTTACGCACCTTAATCTCCAGCCTTGTGATTGCTGGTTCAGTGTCTCAGCTTGGCTCTTCTCCGTCCATTGTTCCAGTTTCTGTATCTCTGTTCCGCAGTTTGTTGAAGCAGGTCTTGAGTTATTTCTTGATTTGTCCTTCATCTCGTTAAAATGCACACATTGTAACTCTAGCTATTGCTACTGCTACCTTCCCAGTCCTAACCCTTCCCCCATCCTTCCATCGCCAAAAACCTCTGTGTTAATGCAATGTTAAAACACTAGAGGGGGGGGGGGGGGAAGGAGTCTCCTGCCCATTACAGTATGTCTACGAGTTCTCCGCTCCTACAGGCCTGTCCATTTTCAGATCCGTGTTGGCCGACATACCTGACAGGTCTGTTCAAAGGCTTCTTTCTATCTGTTATTACTTCTGTTCTGAGGCTTGTTCTGTCATTGAAAGCAGGTTGAATGATGCTGCCTCTGGTTTGCTAGGCCTAACATGGGTTCTTATGCTGTTTTTGTTTTGCGCTATGATTTCAGCACCTGATAAGCATTTCCTTTTGTTAGTCAAGGTTTATGGTTTGCCCACCAGTTCTCAGGAGGCTGATTGCAGCGATTGTCCACTGGGTGATGGGGTTGCCACGTCCTATGCCATAGTAGTGTGGCAAAATATCATGCCATGCATATTCAGGAAATGGAAGTAACCCTACAAGACTCATTACATGCAATATTTCTATTCGCCCATATACCAGTGAATCGACAACCCCATAACAGTCAGAATTATTGCTTTTGAGATCATTAGTGCACTTAGTCCAGTAGACTTTAGCCAGTGAATGCTGCGGGGGAAAGTGTTATGAAGCACGTACAAGAGATAATAGGTAGTCAACCTTAGTCAATTCCCTTTACAGGCAAAGCAAGGTAACATTTCCGAACAGCATAACAGCAATTGTAATAAAATGCAACAAAATTACAAACCAGCAGAACACTGGGACAGGGTTCCAAATCAGGATTTTCTTGGCCAAACTAGGACTTATACCCTAGGTATCTGATACAAGTTTTCAGATGAGCACTTTCCATTGTAAGTGGTTTTTTGTTTTAAATATAGGTAAGTTAAGAATTTTATTTACTGAATACTTGTCTCATTAATTTTAAGGTGAAGAATTCTGAGTTATATTGCTCTTACCATATATTTAGCCTTAGAGGTATTGATCTTCATGCCATATTTTTGCATAGTTTTGCACCGTTGATGTTAGTCTGGACACCATACCCTGTATGGAAGATGAGCACCCAGCCAAGACTGCTTAGTCATCAGCTAATTTAATCATCTCTGCCTGTGTTCCATTGATTCTTATTCCCATGATGTTGGTCAATGAATCTTCCACACCATCATTTCAAGAATGCATTAGGATGGATTAGGGAAAAAATACATCTCTCCCTACCCCTTTCTTATTGCATACTTGATCATGGAATTCCATCTGTAGAGATACGTTTCTTTTCCTTCTATCTAGAGGTCTCAAAGGAGAGAAATAAACCTGCACAACTTGTATAATTTACATAACTTAGACTTGCATACCAATGCAAAAAGTTTGTGTCAAGACACCCTATCAGAAGCCTTCTCATAGTCCATGAAACAAATGTACAGACTCCTTATCATCTTGAACATGTGATCTGAGAGTATTGCTTGACAACATGCAGCATCTCTTGTGCTTGCAGCATGTTTGGAAGCCATGCTGTGTTTCTGAGATGTAATTATTGATTTACTTGCTAATCTTATCTTTATTATACGGAACTCGATCGTGAATGTAAGTGGAAGCTTGCTGTAATAAAATTTGTCAGTTATTTTAGGATAAATGTTCTCTTTAGAATGGTCTTTTTATGGATTATTATCTCTTTCCATGATTTGTCAGTTACTCTTTGGTAAAGAAAATCAGCTTATTACAGATCATTTTGTTTATTATCTATATAATGGGTGAGAAATGTTATTTTTGTTCACAGTATTGTTTTATTTGATGAAGATTCATACTACTTGAATGTGAGAAGTAGAAACATACACCAGGAAAATTTATTTTTGGCTCCATCTTATGTTAGTTCTTATATGCGTCTGCTTCTCTTTTTTCAGGCTATACATTGGAAATCTTCCTACAAATGTAAATGTTGCATGTGTTAAGGAAAAGTTTCCAACAGCTTCCAGAATTGACATCGGTTTTGCACAGCGAATGAAATTCACAAGGTAATTTTATTTTTTACTTACAACCAAAGCCATCATATTGAAGACAATTGGATAACTTGTTTTATTATTCTATTGTATTAGGTATGCATTCATCCGGTATTCAACTGTGGATGAAGCAATTGAGGCATACAAAAAAACACATAATCTGGTGTTGGACTCGAGAAGCATTATTGTTAGATTTAGACGGCAAAGAGGTCCTGTTGGGTTACCAGGAGAAAGCAAATCAAATAAACAAACCAAGGTATGTAGTAGTTATATGTAGAGACTAAATTTGTGTGCAAAACTCATGTTCTTTTCTTTTGCTAATTTCTATGCACATTAGTTGACCAGCATATGTATTCAAATGACACTTCCATTTGCTACAGGAGTGGTGGTGGTGGTGATTATTGTTTGAAGAGGAAGTACAACTAGCCAACAGTCCTCTATGAACCACAAGATATAAATTTGTACAACTAAGCATCCTCTATTTACACCAATCAGAGGGAAAAGTTTAAAGGACCCTGACACTTTGAAAAATTAAGGTATCGGCCAAAGAAAAGCAAAGGCCACAAAGGCTATGAAAACAAAAGACTCCCTAAGCTTCAAATGCCCTAATACCATTAGGGTCAGAAAAGAACAAGAGTTGACCAAGGGAGCTCGGATAGGATAGATGAAAGTGAGGTGCCTGGCACGCTTCCTAGTTTAGAGTCCCTAGGGCCCCTTTTAGTTGTCTCTTACAACAGGCAGGGGATACAGTGGGTGTTATTCTACCGCTGTCACCCACATAGGAATTTGCTGCGGGAACAGGGATCTTATTCCTTAGTGTCTGAACAAGAAGTCATAAGTTCCTGTTGTAAGCATGTTTAAAAGCTGGCACGCTCACTCATGCCAGTTTTACTCCGTGTTGGTGGGGGCGGTAGAATAACCCCCATGGTATCCCCTGCCTGTCGTAAGAGGCGACATAAGGGGTCCCCAGGGGCTCTTACCTTGGGAGTGTGGGTTGGCGTCCACGGGGTTCTCAGCTAAGCCCTGGCATTGCTTCATCTTACTTGTTCCAGGCTCCTCTCTTTCATGTCCTAGCTACTAATCAACCGTGTCTACTCTGCATTTAATGCAGTTATTGTGATTATTTAGGCTTGCTTTTTTCTTTCGATTGAGCATGTATTTCATCACTGTGGTGTAAGGAAGACAGCAGCAGACCGTTGATGGCCTATGCTGCAATCATCTGGTGGCAGAAAGTAAGCCAAGGAAAAGTCAGCAGTAGATTGGATAGCCTACAGAGAATGGCATGCATAGCCATAACTAGGGCTATGACAACTACGCCGACAGAAGCCTTGAATACTTTACTAGACCTCCCATCACTATGCAATTTCATTAAAAGGACAGGCTAGAATGAGTTCATATAGATTGGCACAATCAGCGTGCTGGAATGCACAAAGACCCAATCTAGGACACTGTAAAATTGACAGAGTAATAACAGAGGAACTTCTACACATGCCTTCTGATCATATGATACCAAAGTACAACTTTGAAAAACCGTTTGAGATCCAGATAATAAAAACAGAAGACTGGGATATGAATACTGAATAAGAATATATAGTGTGGTGGACTGACGGCTCAAAGATTGGGGATGGCACAGGAGGAGGGATCGACGGGGGAAGACCTGCGAGATCAATCCAGATGAGTCTGGGCAAACACACTGCAGTCTGTCAAGCGGAAGTGATAGCTATCACAAAATGTCTTGAAGAAAATCTGAAAATTAACGATAGGAATAAGAACATTTTCATTTTTACGGCCAGCCAAGCGGCCATTAAGGTACTAGAAGCAGTCCGGACAATATCCAGAATTGTCTGATATTGCCATTCACTTCTCCTGAAGCTCTCAGAGTACAGCATTGTCAAAATAATATGGGTACCAGGGAATGCAGGTATAGAAGGAAATGAAAAGGCAGATAAACTGGCCAGGAAAGAGGCAGAAACACATTTTGTAGGCCCAGAACCTGTATGTGGATTTCCTATGGACAAGCCCAATACTACATAGGAAAATGGGTACAAAAGAAACAAATGGAAACTGGAAAAGTACTTCAGGATGCAGGCTTGCAAAGGAACTGATAAAAAAGGACCAAACAAGAAGCATACTAAAGAACTGTTGATACTCAGTAGAGAAAATGTAAGATGGGTAGTAGCACTGTTAACAGGACACTGCCACCTGAAAAAACACCTACCTAGAATTGGAGTAATAAGAGACAATATATGTAGGAAATGCAATGAAGAGGAGGAATCAGCTGAACACATACTTTTCGAATGTGAGGCGCTGGGTAGAATCAGACTCTCCACTCTAGGACTACCAGGTGAAGAGAGAGAAAAAGTCCAAGAAGACCCAATAAGAACAACCTGCAGCTTCGTGAAGAGAGCAGGTATATCTAGGTGGGAATGAAGGAAAAACATGGTAACAAAAGATGTCAGAGGTTGATGCTATTTAGGAACTAATATTTAGAGGCCCCATGAAGAAAAGAAGAAGAGAGAAGGAAGACAGAAGCAACATTTTTTTTTTTTTTTGACAGTAAGAGACCAAAGTCTTCTCTTCATTGAACCCAAAAATTCTGGAATTAACTTCTCGGATTCTAGTCTGCAAGAAAATCGGAGGGTTTTCCTTCTTATTTTTGCAAAGTGTTTCAAAGATAGACAGTCCATGATTTGTCGGAGATTTGAGGCGAGAGGTACAGATCTGGAGTAGGTGTCATTAGTTACATTCCTACCAGAATCACTAATAGGCTGAATCTCTACAACACTGTGTGCAGAATTGTCTAATTGGTAGGCTCAGGAGTTCTTTTCCTACATATATCTCCGATTTGGCAGTGTACAAAGTTTTTGCACAGCACAGGGAGCATACATTTTTAGGCCATACTTAGCCGGTTTATTTTTTATGTACTGCCAAAAGCTATATCGACCCTTGAAAGATTCTAACATATCATCCATCGTGACATACTCGCTTGGAGCATAGGCACCAATACAGTTTACCATAAATGCTTAAAAATAGTTCTTATAGGGACAAATTTGTTTAGTTTCTTTCGATCCGCTTGAGAATTTGCGTCATCAAATCTCAGAGCTGTGACTAGGAACTTGAAACGTTTTATATTCGTGCACGTACGGAAATATTCCATTCCTCTGCCATCAGTACACCAAAGATCTTTCAATTTGACTTGAGTTGTCTTCAGAAGTCCTGCCATATACAAATGACCAATAAGTTTTTATTTCTGTCTTATTCGTGCTCAGCGCATCAGGCCAAACTTAATCGATTCTTTGATTAGTAAAGCCTACAATTTTGTCTAGCATATCCTCTATAAAAGATAAGTTCCAAGTTTCTAGAGAAGGAAGCCACTTGCTTTACAATAGGCGTTTGGCTTGTGTCATAACGACTGGTTCGTCATGTTCGAGGAGGACCATGTATTTCTCAGAAAGTTCTACCATCCTTACCGGTGTAAACATGAGGTGGTAAATCACAGGATCCTGTAGTCACATCATCGTCACCTGATTGTTTGGAATCGGACTTATGGTAGTCTATTTCCACGGTATCATTGTTTTCAATCTCATAATAGAACCGTATTGAAGATAATATATTAAAATTATAAAATCCTTTTATTTACAACCACCTACTCAATACAATACAATACACTCATTGAATTATAAAATAATCATGAAGTGTCTTAAATAACGGGACACACCGAGCTCAATAGCTGCAGTCGCTTAAGTGCGGCCAGTATCCAGTATTCGGGAGATAGTAGGTTCGAACCCCACTGTCGGCAGCCCTGAAAATGGTTTTCCGTGGTTTCCCATCTTCACACCAGGCAAATGCTGGGGCTGTACCTTAAATTAAGGCCACGGCTGCTTCCTTCCCACTCCTAGCCCTTCCCTGTCCCATCGTTGCCGTAAGACCTATCTGTGTCGGTGCGACGTAAAACAACTAGCAAAAAAAAAAAAAGGGACATGTTCCGTTTGGCATAGCGAACATCATCAGCTGTTAACGTACAAAGACTAGGTCAGGGCCCTGAGTTTAAAATGATCAAAATTGTGTCCTCATATTGAAAGAATAACAATGTCGTAATAAAAAGTAATAATATAACATTAATATGTACAGATTAACAGCGAGAATTTGTTGTGGAATACATAGATTTACATTCCTATTTAATTATAAGCGGAAGCGGTACTGGTTTCGACCCCAATCCGGGGTCATCATCAGCTGAATAAAATGCAAAACAATGCATAGGTAAATAAGAAATTAAAGAATGAGTCTTTTACAAAACAGTTGAAGAGACAATATAAGATAATGGGAATTGGTACTGTGGGATTTTAAATCGTAAAATCTAGAAGAAGTAGAAGGTCAGTCACTTATATGAAGTAAGGCGCAATCTTCTGAATAGTAGCACAACACACGCAAAGTTCGGCACTGTCTCAAAATGTTTACGAGAAGAGGTGAACAGTTAAGTGAGCCAGCCTGCATGTACTATCAGGCGCGAAGTTGCAACACAATTGAATAAATATGAAGTCCCAAAACAGTGTAGAAGTCCTGAAGATCAGTGCAACATATTCAATGTCCGGCACTGTGCTTTCAAATGTCGACGGAACTCGGTGAATAGCTTTATGATTCAGTCTGTAATTGTTTCGCTTGCGAAAATGTATGTATATATCTATAAAATACAGTTTAATATAATTGAAGTATGTAACTAGGATCTTGTAGATTTTTTAGAACAGTTGACGTAAAAAACAATTGTGAAGAGAAAAATGGTAAAAAGCGCAATACCGGAAACAAATGAAAAACGTATATGTACAGTGCGCTACTTCTTGAAGATAAGAATTCAGGTCGTAATTGAAGTAGTCCAAAGCAGTGCAAGGCATGAGCTTAAATTTGAATGTGAAGACCCAAAATGCAGGTGGTACTATAGTATAATAGTATACAGTTCAATTCGGAAAGTAGGGTGTGTTTTTTTTTTTTTTCCCCGAGAGAGGTGAAAAGAAAAGATAGGATAAGTTAATAAAAGAAGAGGATTAGTAGATAAGAGAAGATTAAAAGGATTGGAAGTTAAAAGAGGATGGGAAAGGATAAGATAGGGAAATAAAGGAGGGGTAGTTTAGGGTGGGTTAGGAGGGTGGGTTAGGAGGGTGGGTTATTGGAGGTAGAAAACGTGGGTAGGAACTTTGTAAGGCATGGAAAATTGAATTCGGATTTAGAAATTTAGAATTTTTTGAGAAGAATAATTAGGAAGTCAAATAGGATATTGGGTTTTTCAGAACATACATACATACATACATTATCATTATAGACTGTTATGCCTTTCAGCGTTCAGTCTGCAAGCCTCTGAGAATTTACTAAACGTCGCCACAATCCTCGATTTGCAACTAGTGTTGTGGCCTCATTTAGTTCTATACCTCTTATCTTTAAATCGTTAGAAACAGAGTCTAACCATCGTCGTCTTGGTCTCCCTCTACTTCTCTTACCCTCCATAACAGAGTCCATTATTCTCCTAGGTAACCTATCCTCCTCCATTCGCCTCACATGACCCCCACCACCGAAGCCGGTTTATGCGTACAGCTTCATCCATCGAGTTCATTCCTAAATTAGCCTTTATCTCCTCATTCCGAGTTCCCTCCTTCCATTGTTCCCACCTGTTTGTACCAGCAATCATTCTTGCTACTTTCATGTCTGTTACTTCTAACTTATGAATAAGATATCCTGAGTCCACCCAGCTTTCGCTCCCATAAAGCAAAGTTGGTCTGAAAACAGACCGATGTAAAGATAGTTTCGTCTGGGAGCTGACTTCCTTCTTACAGAATACTGCTGATCGCAACTGCGAGCTCACTGCATTAGCTTTACTACACCTTGATTCAATCTCACTTACTATATTACCATCCTGGGAAAACACACAACCTAAATACTTGAAATTATCGACCTGTTCTAGCTTTGTATCACCAATCTGACATTCAATTCTGTTGGATTTCTTACCTACTGACATCAATTTAGTCTTCGAGAGGCTAATTTTCATACCATACTCATTGCACCTATTTTCAAGTTCCAAGATGTTAGACTGCAGGCTTTCGGCACAGTCTGCCATTAAGACCAAGTCGTCAGCATAGGCCAGGCTGCTTACTACATTTCCACCTAACTGAATCCCTCCCTGCCATTTTATACCTTTCAGCATATGATCTATGTAAACTACGAACAGCAAAGGTGAAAGATTACAGCCTTGTCTAACTCCTGTAAGTACCCTGAACCAAGAACTCATTCTACCATCAATTCTCACTGAAGCCCTATTGTCAACATAAATGCCTTTGATTGATTTTAATAATCTACCTTTAATTCCATAGTCCCCCAGTATAGCGAACATCTTTTCCCTCGGTACCCTGTCATATGCTTTCTCTAGATCTACGAAACATAAACACAACTGCCTATTCCTCTTGTAGCATTTCTCAATTACCTGGCACATACTGAAAATCTGATCCTGACAGCCTCTCTGTGGTCTGAAACCACACTGGTTTTCATCCAACTTCCTCTCAACGACTGATCGCACCCTCCCTTCCAAGATGCCTGTGAATACTTTGCCTGGTATACTAATCAATGAAATACCTCGATAGTTGTTGCAATCCTTCCTGTTCCCTTGCTTATAGATAGGTGCAATTACTGCTTTTGTCCAATCTGAAGGTACCTTACCAACACTCCACGCTAATTTTACTATTCTATGAAGCCATTTCATCCCTGCCTTCCCACTATACTTCACCATTTCAGGTCTAATTTCATCTATTCCTGCTGCCTTATGACAATGGAGTTTATTTACTATCCTTTCCACTTCCTCAAGCATAATTTCACCAACATCATTTTCCTCCTCCCCATGACCTTGACTGTTTGCAACACCACCATGATGATTTCCTTTTACATTGAGAAGATGTTCAAAATATTCCCTCCACCTCTCCAGTGATTCCCTGGGATCTGTTATGAGTTCACCTGAATTACTCAAAACACTGTTCATTTCCTTTTTCCCTCCCTTCCTAAGATTCTTTATTACTGTCCAGAAAGGTTTCGCTGCTGCTTGACCTAGCCTTTCCAGGTTATTACCAAAATCTTCCCATGACTTCTTTTTGAATTCAACAACTATTTGTTTCGCTCTGTTTCTTTCATCTACGTACAAATCCCTGTCTGCCTCGGCCCTTGTTTGGAGCCATTTCTGATAAGCCTTCTTTTTACGTTTACAGGCTGCTCTCACTTCATCATTCCACCAAGATGTTCGCCTTTTCCCATCTTTACACACAGTTGTTCCTAGGCATTCCCTTGCTGTTTCTACTACAGCATCCCTGTATGCCATCCATTCACTTTCTATATCCTGAACCTGCTTACTGTCTACTGTTTGAAACTTCTCACTAATCATATCCATGTACTTCTGTCTAATTTCCTCATCCTGGAGATTTTCTACCCTTATTCGTTTGCAGACAGATTTCACTTTCTCTACCCTAGGCCTAGAGATACTTAGTTCACTACAGATCAGATAATGGTCTGTATCATCGAAAAATCCCCGAAAAACTCGTACATTCCTAAAAGATTTCCTGAATTCAAAGTCTGTTAAGATATAGTCTATTATGGATCTGGTACCCCTAGCCTCCCATGTGTAGCGGTGAATAGCCTTATGCTTGAAGAATGTATTTGTAACAGCTAAACCCATACTAGCACAGAAGTCCAGCAAACGCTTCCCATTCCCATTAGCTTCCATATCTTCCCCACATTTACCAATCACCCTTTCGTATCCTTCAGTTCTATTCCCAACTCTCGCATTGAAATCGCCCATTAGCACTATTCTATCCTTGCTGTTGACCCTGACCACGATGTCACTCAATGCTTCATAAAACTTGTCAACTTCATCCTCATCTGCACCCTCACATGGTGAATTCACGGACACAATTCTTGTCCTAATTCCTACCACTGACAAATCTACCCACATCATTCGCTCACTTACGTGCCTAACAGAAACTATGTTGCGTGCAATGGTATTCCTGATAAAGAGCCCTACCCCAGACTCTGCCCTTCCCTTTCTAACACCCGTCAAGTACACTTTATAATCTCCTATCTCTTCCTCCTTATCTTCCCTTACCCGAATATCACTTACTCCTAGCACATCCAGATGCATCCTCTTTGCTGACTCAGCAAGTTCTACCTTCTTTCTTCCATAAGCCCCATTAATATTGATAGCTCCCCATCGAATTCCATTTCGTTCGCCAAGTTGTTTCCAAGGTGTCCCTCGCCTGTCAAATGGGAGTGGGACTCCATTGCTCCCATAGGTTCGAGGCTTGCTTAAAGTGTTCTGAGCTCGGTAAATTCATGAAGCAGGATGCTGCCCTACTTGCACATAGTCCAAGTGAGGATCTCTCCTCTAACGGGTTATGAACCACCGGTGAATTGTGTAGTCCTGGCCGCCTGAGCTCAAGGAGGGCCACGACTCAGAATATGTCCGAGATGCCCACTCCCATTCCATAGCAACTGGTATCCCGACTCTCAGGACCACTTTCTAGGCCACTCAGCCGTTGCCCATGGTTCACGAACTAGGACGTGACTACAGTAACCCACAAACATGAACCATGGTTTTTCAGAAATGTCGTTTAAATTGAAATTAGGGTTGAAGTATTGGTCAAGGTGAATAAAACAATTTTCAGTAGTGTTTAGGAGGGGGCCTTTGTTAATGAGTTTTTTTACCATTTTTCTTTTCACAATTGTTTTTTACGTCAACTGTTCTAAAGAATCTACAAGATCCTAGTTACATACTTCAATTATATTAAATTGTATTCTTCTTCTTCTCTACTTCTTTTATGACCACATAGGATCACTTTAGTCAGTCCGTCGTTCAGGGCTCTTTGAAGGGATTTTTCGGGCTTTGCGGTCCTCCCAGTACTTCTTCAGACGCTCCGATCTTCGTGCCCTTTCCTCAGTTGAAAGTATGCGTGTTGTTGGTTTGTTTTGTGTAAGGGTAAAGCGGAGGTTTGCATTCTTGAGTTTTGTATTCAATTTTATCTTATTTGTGGTGTCTTCTGTTGTAAGGCCTATTTCCTTCAGATCTTTTATTACTTCTCTAATCCATTTACATCCTGTTGTGGTATTTTTTGAGACGATATTGTGTTGTACTAGTTGTTTCAGAAGTCTTGAATCCTGCATCCTCATGATATGTCCAAAGAATCGCAGTCTCCTCTTACGCATAGTATCTGTAATGGGTTCTAGCTCTTTGTACACGACTTTGTTAGGTATAAACCGCCACTGTCCATCTTTCTGGTATTTTTTGTTGATGCAGGTTCTTCCAATCCTCCTTTCAATTTTCTGAAGTCTGTCAGTCTTTGATTGTTTATTCAGGTAAAAAAGTGTTTCTGCTGCATATGTAGCTTCCGGTTTTATAACTGTGTTGTAGTGTTTTATTTTTGTATTTATTGATAGACATTTCTTTTTGTAGATATCCCATGTTAATTTTTGTGCTGTATTATATATATAAATTTTCGCAACCAAAACAATTAGACTGGCTCATTAAGCTATTCACCGAGTTCCATCGACATTTGAAAGCACAGTGCCGGACATTGAATATGTTGCACTGATCTTCAGGAGCTAGCAATTTGCTTCAATCAAGCGACTCGTCTTCAACTTCCACACCGTTTTGGGACTTCATATTTATTAAATTGTGTTGTGACTTCGCGCCTGATAGTATATGCAGGCTGGCTCACTTAACTGTTCACCTCTTCTCGTAAACATTTTGAGACGGTGCCGAACTTTGCGTGTGTTGTGCTACTATTCAGAAGATTGCGCCTTACTTCATATAAGTGACTGACCTTCCACTTCTTCTAGATTTTACGATTTAAAACCCCCCAGTACCAATTCCCATTATCTTATATTGTCTCTTCAACTGTTTTGTGAAAGACTCATTCTTTAATTTCTTATTTACCCATGAATTTTTTTTCCATTTTATTCAGCTGATGATGACCCGGATTGGAGTCAAAACCAGTACTGCTTCCGCTTATAATTAAATAGGAATGTAAATCTACGTTTCTTATTTATTTGTATTGAATAGGTTGAACTACGTTATTTGTTATTTCAATTTAATTGTGATACAGTTCAATATGGAACATCATGAAATTTTTATCTTTAAATTCTTCATCCCAATCTATAGGAGAATTGAATTCTACATCAGACTCATCACTATCTTCAAAAAATGTTTGAAATGTTATTTGATTGCATTGTTGATTGTTGTATTTTCAATATATATACCATCATATGCCACATGTAGTTCATAACGTTTCTGAAGATTATTGAACATCTTTATTAACAAAGACACAAAAAATTACGTTATCTTCTCAAATAATTCTGAAATACAGTAAAACCTCATTAAGACATTTTTGCAGGGGACAAAGAAAAAGAATGTGTAAGCAAGAAAACGTACTACTGAATACACAAATAAAAACTATCCAACAGGGATATGGAAACACTAGATACGATTTTGTCCTACATGACGGTATTTTATGTCGTGTATCCGCGGGTACAGTGGAAACTATACCTACTATTTCTAAAGATGAGAGGACAATATTAAAAAGTGTGAAAAACATGAGAGGGGATTATGAAATAACAGTGCACTGAAAGGTGTGAAAAACAGCAGACAAGAGAACTAAAACATTCCCACTTGGGGCCATGAAAATATCAAGTATTATCACACTTTTTCTAAAGCAAACGGTAGTAGAAGCCTTTTATTTTGGACCAGTGGGTTATTAAACATTATTTTCTGGTCACACATTTAAACAGTGAATTTGAAGTTACACTCGACCATGTGTGACCTGCGACTGCGACTTTGGCCGCTATTTTGAAATCAACAAAACTTTGATTTCACCATCTCGAATGATCAAGTCGAATCTTGAAGGTGCAAGTTTCGCGCTATCTCTGCACGCTCAAAGATGCGGGTGTCAGTCCACTTTCTGATAGATTTTAATTTTGTCTTCATTAGTAAGGAATTTTGTGACTTTTCCCGAATTCATAACTACGTTGTCACAAGAAAAATATGCACCACACTCGTCAATTTAAGATAATTATGTTCCTAATCCAGATGTAGGCTATCAGGCGACAAATATACGCTACCTTTCACTGTACCACTCAACACAAAATCAATTCCTAATTTCTAAGTGGAATGTGAAATACAAGCACAAGCAGGCTCACTGTGTTATTGAACAATCACACTGCTAACGGGCAAGCAAAACTGAACATTCCTGAGGCTAATGGCTTGCTTCCTGAAGGTGCAACTTATCCTGGGAAGTTCAGGAATTCAAGGGCTTTTCCTGTTATCACGCAATTGTAGCGAGTGCTCTTTCTTACCCGAGTTGGAAATCACGTTCCTTTCACAAGGGATGACAAATAACATTTTTCAGGGCAAGGCAAAACGTGATCGTACTAAGCGGTAATCATGAAAATTTGTGACGCGATAAGTGAGATATTTTAATATAGATTTAATACGATGAGAATCGGGATTTAAAATTGATGATGTGCTAAGTGGGAAAACATGTTAATGAGGAACGTACTTACAAGGTTTCACTGTATTTGTAGGTGAGTTATTTGTCTTGAAAACTGATTCTTTCAACAAGTCCCACATGTAAGCATTTGGGGCTGTGAGATCTGGGAAACAGGAAGGGTACAGGAATGAAGTTCCAGAAGAGTAAGTGACTCCCCTGTGGTGTGGGTTGTAGCTCCATGTTGCTGCATTTCATTTAGTTGCAGGGATAAGTTTCTGGTGCAACAAAAATGATGCATGTCCCACATAAGTGGGATAATAATGAAATCTCAAGTAGACTACCTGGTCCACTGATTTTGGATTCTGTGCCGCATCCTCAGCAAAATAAGGGCCCAGTATTCCATGACTGGATACGACACTCCAAATCGTCATCCGCGCACTGAAAGGTAGTAGAAGCGTTGATTTATTCGGAACTGTATTGACTTGATTACCCGCGCACTGTATAATGGTCTTTGTGTGATGACATCAGGTCGTTCAAACCCCAAGAAACAAGTTGTTTCATGGTTGTTGTAGCCACCAAGGTGAATATGGCTTTCATCCGAAAACCATATGTTGTAGAAAATTGGCGTCGTGCAAGGTGATCCAGCCAGCCCACTGGTGTTCAACTTGGCGACAGCCGACGTAGTAACGATACTTGAAGGACAATCTTCTCTATTCATTTACGCAGACGACAAGGCATTAGGCTCATGTAACCTTGATGACCTACTGGAGTGCATGGACAGTATGGCAGCATGCGCAGATATGAACAAGCTACAACTGAACAAAAATAAAACCGTTCATTTAACTTTCCAAAACAGAGGCAGGACAAAATGGAGTGACAGAATATTTTATAGACGTGAGGCACTACAAAGAGAGACATTTCAAATATCTAGGAATTACGAGTGATAATTGTCTCTCTGGATGCAGTGATAAAGCTTTTAAACTCCAAAATCAGGCCTATTCTAACCTATGGCATACATTTAATCTGGCATCGTATTAAAACGACCGACCTACAATGATGGGAAGCAGTAAAGGCTACATTCGTGAAAAGAGTGCTAGGTATCTTATAATCTCACTCCTTCAAGACTGGCGTACAAGCTTGCAAAGGAGCCATTTTTAATCAAGGAAATAGGATTGGAATTTCTACTTCCTTCCACAGCAGCATACGAAATCTTCATACGGGAAAGGACCGAGAAGAGGAATGAATTTCGTCTCGAGTTGTATGGCGCTAGTGCATTCATTGACTGCAGCTGGACTCAGCCTAACCAAGTTTTTAAGGCGCGCGGTAACAAGTTTGGCAGTGCATGGCTTCCATCACAAAGTGTGCTCCACAAGCACCTTTCACAAGCTTGACAACACTTGTGTGGCAGATTATGTTACAGAAAAAGTCCACATTGTCATATCTTACAGTGGAATGCAATGACGAGATCTATCACTAAGATAGCTACAGAAAACAGTATTCAAAATATATTTTTTTGAATTATGCATACTTATGCACAATAAATATTTATTATATGTTGTAGAAGAAATCTGGATCCTCACATGCCATGGACAAAACTCTGCTGCATTACTGTAATCAGGCTCACTCATCCCTTTCTGTTAGATGCTGAGCAACTCCACCTAGCTCTTTAAACATCCGCCAAACAGACCCATCACTTAAACGTAGTTTCAGCGACATTTATCATAAACTATGTTTTGGGGACTGTAACACCTGTTGGAAAAGTTGTCTATGATTCTCGTTTAGGGTGACAGTTCTCGGGCACCCTGTTGTTCTGTTATTTGGTGCCTCCTAATTAAATCGCTCCTCGTACTGTTCTTTCATTTGAAGCAAACTCTGATGCATCAGTCTGTATGACCAGAAATAATGTTCCACAATAGCCAGACTGAGTGGCTCAGAATGTTGACCCCAACTTGGCAGGTTCGAACCTGGCTCACTCCAATGGTATTTGAGTTCAAATACATCAGCCTCATGTCTATAGACTTACTGGCACGTTAAAGAACTTCTGTGGGAGTAAATTCTGGCACCTTGGTATCTCTGAAAACCGTAAAAGTAGTTAGTGGGGCTTAAAGCCAATAACCGGGCGACTGGAATGGGATTATGATGATGATGATGATGATGATGATTATTATTATTATTATTATTATTATTATTATTACACAATAAACACCGGGCGAGTTGGCCGTGCGCGTAGAGGCGCGTGGCTGTGAGCTTGCATCCGGGAGATAGTAGGTTCGAATCCCACTATCGGCAGCCCTGAAAATGGTTTTCCGTGGTTTCCCATTTTCACACCAGGCAAATGCTGGGGCTGTACCTTAATTAAGGCCACGGCCGCTTCCTTCCAACTCCTAAGCCTTTCCTATCCCATCGTCGCCATAAGACCTATCTGTGTCGGTGCGACATAAAGCCCCTAGAAAAAAAAAAAACACAATAAACACATTCTCCTCTGTTATAAGTACCATAATTGCAGAAATCAACACAACACTGAATTCACAGTATGTCAAACTATTATGTACAAGTGCAATAAATACTTCGTTGTTAGGGAAACATGGACGGCATATGGGAAATAATTTCAGTGTCGCTTGTTTTGCTGCATACTGTACTTGTGAAATTTAAGTTTATACTACTTAACTAACTGTTCGTTTGTAATAAATGTTTTACACTGATATATTATTATTTATTAGTTGATGCAGTACTATGTATCCTTGACCTCGTTATTTCATTAATCAAATGGCCGTGGTGTTTGGCTTTCACGCTATAAAATAAAGAAATCGTAGTGTTCCTTATTTGTTATTTGGAAATCTGACAACCTTAATTTGCTTGCATATTTTAATGTTTGATTGTGCACATAATTTGGGGCTCTAATTACATGTCTTAAACCTCATTCTCTAGACCACTTAAAAATGGTTTGCAGATGAAAAGTTAGTATAGTTAAACTTATAATTGTGGAGCGTAACTACATTACAGTTTCTCTGTGGCTATTCACGTGATAGCTTACTATAGACTTAACACATTAATTTGATAGAACACATGCAATAGCAGTATATAGGCCTAGATTACTTAGTGACTTTCAAAAGTACTTCCAAAAATTCAGAATAATCAGTAATAAAATAACAAAATTAACAAGAGAGTTACAAAAACGTATTATGAATGTAGATTACAGAAGTGCGAAAACCAGAAAAAAACATGGTATGTACTCAATGAAGTGTTAAATAGGAAGCCTGGACACGAACTTGAAATCAGCCATCTGGTGGTAAATGATGTCAGCATTACAAACAAGGAGGACATGCGCAATTATCTAAATGAACTGCAGTATATGTTAACGTAACTGAAAATATAAGAAAAGACCTTTTCGAAGATTAGGAAGTTCATGGCTGCACAACAGCTGAAAGACAAACCAATAGTATGTTCATGTCTCCAACTGATGAATGTGAAGTGCTCAAAATTATCACTTCTCTAAAGAATAAAAATAATTTAACAGAAGATAAAATAACCAATGTGATGTTAAAAACCTGTGTTGAAAGTTTAGTGCCATATATTGTGGAAATTATTAACCATTCAATTCTCAGTGTAGAAATACCCCAATTACTCAAATGTGCCAGTATTATACCTATCTTTAATTCAGGAGATAATACAGATCCATCCAATTACAGGCCAATTAGTATATTATCTGCTATTGTAAAACTCATAGAAATGGTAGTAAAAATGAGATTGGTAAATTTTCTATGTAAAACTAATTACTTTTCTCCCAAATAGAGGAACTGATAATGCCATATTTGATACAGTGATAGATGTTCAAAATACCTTAGATGAAAATAAATTAGCAGCAGGGCTACTCATAGATCTTAGAAAAGCATTTGACCTGCTTGACCACAAAATACTACTCTACAAGTTAAAAATAGCAGGAATTAGGGGTTTAGCACACATATGGTTCCAGAATTATTCATAAAACCGAACACAGTATGTGATGATTAATGATATTAAACGTTCTAAGCAACAAAGTAAGATGGGAGTACCACAGGGCTCGGTATTAGTTCCTATTCTATTTTTTATTTACATTAATAAAGTACAATCTTTAATATTAAAGGAAAAAATGTAAATTATCTGATGATATCTTAATAATAAAGGACCAAGCAAAACACAAATTATTTGAGATATAAATTGTGACTTGAAAAAGTTATCAGACTGGGCTTAAAAAAGAAATGTTTATAAATGTGACTAAAACAAAATACTCTTTTATAAAACAGTCCATAAGATTACAGTGGCTAACACTGTTACCCTACAGAACCAAGTATTAGAGAGTCAACTCAGCTATGTATCTTGGTATAGTATTAGACTCGGCACTTTCCTGGAAAAGCCATATTGATTATGTAATCAGCAAAATTTATAGGAATAATACACAGATTAAGACACAGTAATTTCTCTCACCAACAATTGAAGTGTGTATATTATGCAGTGATACACCCACATCTAACATACATAAGCTTCTTTTGGGGCAGATGTAAGAAAAATTAAGTTAATAATTTAGACATCATACCAAAAAAGAATCATCAAAATCATGTATGGATTCCCCTTCCTCAAACTGTGACATGAAGTTTTTTCAGAGTCAAATATTCTGCTATTCCATAAGCACTGCATAATATACACACTTCAATTGTTGGTGAGAGAAATTACTGTGTCTTAATCTGTATATTATTCCTATCAAAGGGGTAATTTTGCTGATTACATAATCAATATGGCTTTTCCAGAAAAGTGTCAAGTCTAATACTATACTAAGATACATAGCTGAGTTGACTCTCTCAAATTCCATTCCATGACTCTGTTATGGAGGTTAAGAGAAGTAGAGGGAGACCAAGGCGACGATGGTTAGACTCAGTTTCTAATGATTTAAAGATAAGAGGTATAGAACTAATTGAGGTCACAGCACTAGTTGCAAATAGAGGATTGTGGCAACGTTTAGTAAATTCACAGAGGTTTGCAGACTGAACGCTGAAAGGCATAACAGTCTATAATGATAATGCATGAAACTAGAGGATCATTGAGGATATATACCTCTTACTCCAATTCAGTAAAGTATAGAGTGAAAGGCATAGAATCGTCAATGTTTAGGGAATATAAAGTATTGCCTCCTTTTATAAAGAACTGTAAGTTGGTTAAATATTTTAAGGAAATCTGAAGGGATATTACTCCTATACACATATCTTAATATAACCTCTATATAGCTTACTTAAATTAATACATTAATATATTGTCCATATTTAATATCTTATAGCCATGCAATATATGAATATACTTCTGAAAAACTATTATGCTAACATGTTAAGAAAAATATTTCTTAGTTATCCTGAAATGTACTTATCACTTTACTGACAAAGCTATAGTATATGAAATGTAATTATTATGTCGCTTTAACAAAAGTGTGTACTGTACTATCCCTGTCACGAGCCATAGGCTCATGGGACATTTTGTCACCAATATATAAATATACTTAAATTACGAAGAGCAGAGAGCATATTGGATTTTGCATACAGACAAGGAGAAAATGTAACTTCCACTGAAATCTTTATCTCATTTATGACTATGACAGAATGGAGGCTGCTGAGGTATTTTTGGTTGCGGGTAAAGACATTCATAACATGACTGATGCATCTGGATGCTGTGAAAGATGTAACTCATTGGGTCTGTAGTCAGTAGCACTTTCTGGCTCTGAAGAGTAGTGGGAAATTACCTCGCACCTCATTTTGCATAGTGCACCTAATTATATTGCTTCTATTATGGATTTTTTTCTGACGTACCAAGGAAGTTCGCTGCTTGGTATGGGTCGTGTAGCTGCCTAGATGTGAGAGATGGTGGGTTCGAATCCCAACATCTACAGCCCTGTAGATGGTCTTCTTTGGTTTCCTATTTTAACACCAGCCAAATGCAGAGGCTGTGCTGTAATTAAGGCCACAGTTCAACTTCCCGGTCCTAGTGCATTTCCTTTCCATTGTTACTGAAAACTTACCTTAGTTAGTGAAACATTAAACCACTAGCATATTTTTTTGCAGTTTTCCTGTTATTACATAACAGATTGTGCATAAGAAATGCAGGGAAGGTAATGACATAAAAAGTAACATCCTTTCCCAGAAGCCTCCTGACTTCTATGTCTTACTCTTGCAATTTTTTCTCTGATATTTCCTTCTAGAGTTTCAGTAGCATGTGGGTTATTTATTTGGCTCAATTTTTGTAGGGTTCTCGGTAGATAAAAAGCCATGTGTACTAAGCTTGAGTGAACATAGTCCTTAATGCTGAACTAACAATCCTGTCATCAAAAACCTCCTTTAATTATTTTAAAGAATCATGCTGAAAATATGCA